>NC_140514.1:36200729-37495729 GCF_964339955.1 Pipistrellus hanaki
TCAGACTAAACAATTACTAGATTAACTAAACGTAAGAAACAATTTTTGAAGATAACACTATTTATAGCTAATAGAAAACATGCTGCAGCTGTATATAAACAACTTAGTAAAGTGCTTTATGTTGATAGATAATATACTCTGAAACAAGTCAAAACAATATTACAAAATATATTTATCTTGTTAAGAATTGAGTTCATCAGGCAGTGGCAGTAATTTACATGCAATAATAATTGCTGTAATAATAAAACAAAATAGGAATATTTGGAAAGTACTACTGAATCCATGGTAGAGTAAGAAAAGGAGTGAATTTTTATTTCCTGAACAACATATATTTTAACCTCATGGAAACTACAAATATGTAACCGACCTTTATTTTTATAACGGAGGAAGCTCAGACTCACATTTCTCACCCATCTCTTGCAAATGAGAGGATATTTCAGCAAGAATTTTATGCAATCCCCTTACTTCTGACACCATTTTAACAAGTATTTTCCCTTTGCCCTGTTTTTCTTCATCTATTTTTCTAATATTGTAATGCCGCGTTTCTTTCTAAGCTTCGTCAAATACTATGCAAACAAGGCAAAGTATGTATGTATATAAGTGTGAATAAAAGAATAAACACATTTTTGAGCACCTACTATGTATCAACCACAGTGATTAACACTTTATATAATTTTATTTAATATAACAAGTGAATATAAAATAAAATGTGATTAAATGACTATAGATAGATAGATAGATATAGATATATTTTGAAAAGTATAAAATTAGTATTATACTAAGGTGTATCTTGGTATACACTTAAGAGTATATAATTAGGTATAAATACAAATATTATATATTTATTAGGAAATGCAAGGCTAGTATGTTTATTACATTCTTGTCATCAGCTATTTTTCCTATGAATGCTCCTTAAACTACAAAATAAGATTCCTATCCAACTGAGGTATTTATTATAATCAAGAAGTCTAAAACTGATAAGCTTTCTGAAAGCACTCTTTGTCGAGAAAACCTTGTCAAGATCCCACAAGAATATATTAAAAATAGCTCCCTTCCCATACAGACCTGGAAGGCACCGTGGTGACTAAGTCTATTTATTCGTCTAAAACAAGCTAAGAACATTCCTCTGCATAGAAAGGCTTTCCCCTCAGATTTACCTTTTCTGAAACAGAAGCAAAACCTTTGGTTGGGTGCTGTGTTCGCATGTCAAAAACATGAAACTTTCCTTCCAGAGACGTGGCAACTAACTTATTCATGCTTATATCTTTCCTGTCAAACTCCAGGCTACATACCTGAAAATACAGAATATTTATTATCGATGGTCTAATGAATATTATTCAGTAGGTTATTTTAAGCTAAGTAAAACAACTTTAAAATTATTAGCTCATGTAAAAGCATTTAAACAGAATCAATGCAGTAAAAACCTTTTAAACTATAAAAAAAAAATTCTTCTTGGTTAATAAGGTCAAACTATCTTGAGTTCCCCAATTACTGTGCACAGTTAAGTCAAGGCTGACTTTAGGAAACAGGAAGGAGCCACATTCCTCATGAGAGGACTACAACTCAGGAACTTAAAATCTGAAAGGCTTCCTATTCGCAGAAAAAAGCCTCTTACGTGCTCATTTTGATAGGACAGTGCACAACGCACAGGTGTCCACAGTCTGCCACAGGGCTGGCGACTCACCAGCACTGTCATACCACTTCTGGTGTGTGTTCACTTTCCCAGAGAGGGTCCACGGTTTTCATCAGATTCCCAAAGGGCTCAGAGCCCCAAAAGGTTAAGAACCACTGGTAGAGTGGTTGTACTGAGATGAGTTATTAGAATCACCTTCCTTGGTAGTAGTTCAGAGGTAGGTGAAAACATGCTCAGAGAAATTAAAAATAATCCAAATGGCCCTAGTTGGTCTGGCTCAGTGGATGGAGCATCGGCCTGCGGACTGAAGGGTCCTTGGTTCAATTCTGGCCAAGTGCTCATAGCTTGGTTGCAGGTTCCCTGGCCCTGGTCAGGGTGCATGCAGGAGGCAATCAATCAATTTGTCTCTCTCACATCAATATTTCTCCGTGTCTCTCCCTCTCCCTTCCACTCTCTTTAAAAATCAATGAAAAAATATCCTCAGGTGAGGAGTAACATAAATTAATAAATAAATAAATTAATTAATTAAATATAAAAGAATCCAAATGTACATTACCCCATTCTTAATGTTTGTCTCCCACCGCAATGACATATTTCTGAGATCAAACAGTTTGATATCACCGTTGTCATAGCCAGCACAAACAACACGTTCCTCTTGATTATACGCATTACCTACAGATCAAGACAACATTCCAGATCTTTAAAATCCTAATCTGAAGACTGGTAAAATAATTCTATGAACTGATGCATATAATTTGTACTGAATCAGATTTTACAAAATCTCATTGGGTAGAATCTCATGTTACCGATCTTGACAGAACATCAGATTATTAATTTGGTATTTGATATTGTTATTTTAAAGCTCATTTTATACTGATGGGATATGTGAGAATATTATTGGCTTCTAAGACCATCTAAACACCTCTGGTTGTGGGCTTGAGTCATCTTTAAAGCAATTTCTACCACTACAGCATTTCCCCTACATACTAGGACACTTTTCAAGCTATTCCTTATACTTGAAATTTCCTTCCAATTTTAGGGGTTCAAACTTTATATGTCCTTTTGGTAAAAATTGCCCCCCCACCCTGGTCATCTTTCCCTTGGGATTCCTTCCACATTTGTCCATGTCTCTCATGATCTTTTATCACTCTTACCTTGTACTATAATTTTAAAATATTTTTTTTATTTATTTCAGAGAGAAAGGGAGAAGAGAGAGTGAGAGACAAACATCAATGAGAGAATCGTTGATCAGCTGCTTCCTGCACACCCCTACTGGGGATCAAGCCCACCCAGGCATGTGCCCTTGACCAGAATCGAATCTAGGACCCTTCAGTCCGCAGACAACGCTCAACCCAGTGAGCCAAACCAGCTAGGGCTGTCCTATAATTAATGTAGCTATCATGTCTTCTTTACTAAACTCTAAGCATCTTGATGCAGATAACACATCTGTTTACCCTTCATATGCCCGCCGCTTTGCGCTTCTTTGGCATCCATAAAAAATTGTCAAATCAATGGATTTTCTTTTTAAACTTAAGCACCTATATTTAAAATTGTACCTATGTTCCTTAGGTCAATGATGAAAGGCTTTAATGAGCCTAAAGGTAATTACTTTTTAATTATTATACCAAGTTTTAGATGATGATTCCAAATACTAACCCTGAAATTTCTCCCCAAGCATATGTCTTAAGTTTATATAATTGCTTACAAAATATACACACATAGTAATTCTCAAACAATAATTTATTTTTTATAGTGTAAGTCTAAAACTTTCCTCTAATTAAATAACAGTGCAATTTTAAAATAACATAAAAAGTTGAACAAATCACGTGTATTATTAAATCCTACTTTTAATGTCTGTTATCTACATAGGATTATACTAAGAAAAGAGGGAAAGAAAATAGAGATTTAAAACTAAATATGGCCTATATACCTCTCACTAGCAAAAATTATTTTAATTTTGGTGCTCGGCAAGAGATACAAGAGTAAAACATCAATTAGTCCTACAAAACCAGCATTCATTTTAAATATATTAATAGAGAAGCACAGCTGTCAAATTTATAAGAAATAATTTTGTAATGGTATAACTACTTTCTAGAAACTAAACATACTATATACAGAGTATAATGTAAGATCTGTAAGGCTACCATTTGCCCTTGAGGCTCTACTTAGCTCCATTACTGGCATTTGGTTCTAACTGGTCAATATTATCTAGTTAAACACAAGTACATAGTAACAACAAATTATTTTCGAGCACTTAATAATCTAAGCACAATTCTAATTATTAACATTTTGAATCCTCATAACAACACTACCAAGTAAATTCTACTATTACTTCCATTTACAAATGAAGCTACCAAGAAACAGAGATGCTTCATAACTTGCCAATAAGTCACACAGCCAATAGGTAGACCATGAGACTTCAAACCCAGGCCTCAGAGGATGACATTAACCACCATTTCTATTCACCTCAATAAACTGGCAGAATAACCCACAGGCTATGAATAGACCATCAGGAATTTCTTGAAGCTTTTACCATTGGATACTTCAAACCCAAGAGTTCTCAATAACTCACCAAACGCCACAGTCCAACAGTCTCTCTTGTTTTCTCCTTGTACGGGTTCCATATTAGCAACAGGATCGTCTTTCTGCCTTGGGTCCCACACCTTCACAGTTCCTGCCAGACATAAAAGTGCACTGGCAAAATTCAACAGCAAATAATGACATTTCTTTTTTGCATTCTCTTCCTATGGCTTCCTGTACACATGGTAATATTATAGATGTTATAACACTTGAAAAAATATTCACATTTTTCTAACTTCTAAGTGGGTAAGTTGTACTTAATATCAGAAATATAACCAATATGTCTGACTTACTAATTTCCAAATAGATATACAGAAAAGCCAACAACTGTTCCTAAGTTATCAACACGGTATAATTGACAAGGCAAACATAGATGTTATGCAATTCAAATCACATTTTATTTTCTTTGCTTAAGCCTAAAACTAATGTATTAGTTACTTAGAATAATACCAGTGCCATTTTAAATTATTTCCTTACTACCCATATAACTATTGACATTATTCTTTATACAGAAGAATAAACTAATTTTTACATCTACAATTTCTTATATTGTGTTTTAGAATACTATTTCATATAATTAAGTTTAATTTCCCTGTGGCAATAGATTAAATAAAATTAACAAGCCGGGAGTGGGCTGGAAGAGGTCAATGGGGGGGAAAAGGGAGACATATGTAATACTTCCAATAATTAAGAATTTTTTAAAAAAATTAACAAATAGGCAAAACCGGTTTGGCTCAGTGGATAGAGTACTGGCCTGCGGACTGAAGGGTCCCAGGTTTGATTCTGGTCAAGGGCATGTACCTTGGTTGTGGGCACATCCCCAGTAGTGGGTGTGTAGGAGGCAGCTGATGGATGTTTCTCTCTCATCGATGTTTCTAGCTTTCTATTCCTCTCTCTTCCTCTCTGTAAAAAATCAATAAAATATATATATTTTTAAAAATAAAAATGATAAAATAAAATAAAAAATAAAAAATTAACAAATAATCTCAATTTACTTTCAACTTCCTCATTGTAATGCAAATTACAGGACTTCTTGCTACATAAATGATGTCATTGCTTCTGAGGAATGCAAAATGGCTAAAATAAAATGGCTAAAAGGCAAGTATCTGAGAGAGAATAGGAAAAGCATAAAAAAAAATCCTTAAAAGGGATAATAAATGTAGAAAAGGGGGTACTATTCAACTCGATTTATCTCCAAAAATAAAATAAAATTGGTTATTAAGAAGATGTGTTAAGGAGAAAAAATTCCTGCAAATATGACAAGATGTATCACTCCACTAGCTTCATACAAATCGATAAAATTTATATTAAGTTTGTAACAGTTACATGAACAAAGAACATAAAAAATTCACACAGCAAAATTAACTGATAAATAAATACTGTATAGAAAGAAATTAACACAAGTTGAAAAGGTGTATCATTTTTATCTAAAAATTTAGGAAAATCAATGCTGGTAGGGTACACTGGAAATCTATTTCTTCCATTGTAGCTGATAAGGTAAAGATACTTTGGAAAATTTGACAGTAAATTTTAAAAGCCACAACACACATTTATTCCAAAAGAGTTATATACATAATGATACTTATTTATTATTTTTTTTAATATTTTGATTTCTTTCAGAGAGGAAGAGAGAGGGATAGAGAGTTGGAAACATCGATGAGAGAGAATCATCGATCAGCTGCCTCTTGCACACCTCCTATAGGGGATGTGCCTGCAACCAAAGTACATGCCCTTGACCGGAATCGAACCTGGGACCTTTCAGTCTGCAGGCCGACGCTCTATCCACCGAGCCAAACCGATTTCGGCTTATTTATTACTTTTAAGTCACTCTCCCAAAGTAATAAACAAAAAATTTGAGGTAAACAAAAAACTGAATGCTTATTAACAGGGGCATGGTTAAACATTGTGACACCTCCAGAGGATGGAATGTGACGTCGTCATTAGAATGTAAGTATGCAAACAGCAACACTTACATATAACAAAACATTAAATGGAAAAAAGTAAGATACAAAAGCACACACACACTGGTAGCTACTCATTGTTGTATATAAGACTGGAAAGAAAAGCACACCTAATCGTTATGCTGGTGTGGTGGACTGAATGTTGTTTTTCCCTTCTATATTCTGAATTGTTTCTAGGGTTGGAAAGAATATTTGATTTTGAAAACAGAGCCACTCTTGAGTAACTATCAGAAAATTCCCCCCTCTTTCCTTTTAAGACTGGTCCATTTTTAGTCACTGCTGGCTGAGTGGTGCTCCCCCGATGGGAGAAAAGCACTTGGTGTCCTTGGAGCTTTCTGCAATGCTCAGCGGAAGGATCGCAGGATTTCAGTGTTCAACATGACAATTTTCACAAGTACTGATTCTGCTTTTTAAAAAAGGAAAAGCTGCCACCCACATTATATTGTCAGCTGCCTCAAAAACGGATAAAGAAATTTGAAATCCTTTAAGGGTCATATGAAACTATGGTTGTTAGTAGTTGAATTTGTTCAAAACTAAAATAGTTTAAGTGCTTTTCCTCTATCTCAAAATCCTCAAGAATAAAACAATTTAGGGATATGCAATCAAACCTGCCTATTAAAAAAGACTGTTAGATTTAGTGAGTAAGGGTCACTGTGGATTTCCACACAGAGAGGATATCCCGTTGTGTAGAGATTTATCTTTAAAAAAATTAAAATACTGTACATAAAAAACTTTGACTTACCATCTCGGCTGCCAGTCACAATTTCAGGTGCTCCTTCCCCAATCCCTAGTCCACCTACACCATCTATAGTATTTATAATTTCTTTATGGGCCTTTACGGAATACACTGGGTACTCTGGAGCTTCCAAATTCCTAAACAACAGAAGACAGCTTCTTACTTACACCACATGTCCCAAACATTTAGTTCACTACTAAATTGTAAGGATGCATTCCATATTTGGATTTTTGTTTAAAAATAAGGATTTTACTATGAATTTATACAAATACTCCCAATTTCTTCCCTCCACTTTATCATCTTTTAAGCCCTCAATGAGAATGGTCATTATTCAACTTGGAATTCAAACCCATGTCCGCTTTACTTAATGTTCTTCATAGGTGAATTACCAGGTCTGTTTATTAATAAGTGCGGATTCACAGGCTCCTCCCCAGACATCCTATATAATAAAAGGCTAATATGCAAATTGTCTCCTGGACAGGAGTTGGGGCCTGCTGGCCAACTGCCTGGGGTCCCTCCCCCCAGACACCCCACCACAAATTCGTGCACTGGGCCTCTAGTCATTAATAAGGATCTCTGGGATGGGGTCCCAATCCTGTGGACTCTTTGCTAACTGAAGTCTGATAATTACTGCTTTAAATATAAAGTAAAAGGATGTAGAATGTTTCCAAAGTTGACCTTGGTAGTTTCATCTTGAAATCTTCTAAGGTTTATGTTATTATATGAATAGTGTATTCTAGGTACACATTTTCTAATTTATCATGTATTATTTTCTCACTGAGTTTTGATTTTTCATCTAATTATATATTTGTTAGTTTATCACATGCTGGTCACAAATATGAATCAAACTGGCTGAAGTTTGTCTAATGCTAGGTGATTTAAGAGAAAGAAATGCAGGAAAGTAACTACTATTATGGGTGCTTGAGTCTACATGAGATGGTTGGATAAGGAATGGCTCCAGTAGGTTATAGCAATGCATCCTTTTCTCGCTTGCTTCCCTTCTTTTGCTTTTCTATTGGAGCTTCTATCCACATTTCTCTTTAACAAGTCAGGTTTCAATAACTTACACTTAAACAAAATGAACATAGCTTTTCATGATGTAATCCCAACTTATGAGCCAAAAGGTGTAAAATTTCATTTAGCAAATTTGAGATAGTTCAACCTAGTTTAGACATGATGTTTATCTTTATAACATTACTGTGAAAGAAACAGGAGACTAAACAGGATTGAGGTTCTACTTAAAAGACTATTTCTACAGATTTTTAAAAAACATTACTTTTTTAATATAAACAAAAGACTTATCAATGAAAATAAGTCAGTAGTACCTGTTCTACTCTATTAGGAAAAAAGTCAACAGTTACATTTGTTCTATATTCTTGTGCTGAAATATTTTATTTTTAAAAATAACATTCAGACTAGCCTCTCTCCCAAATTCTTTGAAAGTATATGACATAGCATGTGAGGACTAATGCATTGTAATAAATGCTAACTTAATTATTAAGCAGTTAAAGCAAGGGTAAATTAAAATAGCTACATTATGTTGTATATTAGGAGCATAAGAAAGATAAATAGGTCAAAGTAATTTAATTACAAAGTAGCAGATTCTCAGTGAGAAATCCAAAAAGGTCACATTGGAAAACAGCAGGGAAGACGGTTTCTCGCTAGACCATTAGTGTATACTTCAGATGATTAAGAGATATTCTTAAAAAGTAATTAGAGAAATTTGAATTCACTCAATTTTAATTTAAATATAAGAAAATAACTCTAAAAAAAGGAGATATATGTACTACTATGTGTAATACTTTAAACAATAAAATAAAGTTTAAAAAAAAGAAAAAATAACTCTTGATAAAACATGAAAATTAAAAGCATTTGACACAATTATGATTTTGCTCAACAGATGTGTTCCTAAAAAGTTGTGCTCAGATGTTAGCTAACTCATTAAAAGAACTTCAAATGAACTGGGAGCTCTACATTAAAAAATTAAAACAAGCAAAAGCTCAGTGTATCATTCTGTAATGTCCAATGTACTGCTGAAATGCATACAATATCTAATTTCCCCATGTTACACATGTGTACTTTTATAGATTGCATCCTTCAAGGTGGAGAGGAATAACCCTTTATTTACAAATTCAAGTTATTAAATAGTAGCATCAAACAGCATATGTAGAAATACTGATAACATTACTTTAAATATCTAAAGCCTAAAGATAAAATTAGAATTTTCTTTCAGAGGAAGAGCAATAAGACTATCAAAGAAACTGTTATCTCAGGTCTTACTACTAATTAAGTAATCTTACCATATATGAAGGTTTCCAGCAAAATCTCCAGTAGCTAAATATCTCTGCTGTAAGGATGTTGCACCAAATGTTCCACATTTAATGGGTTTGGCCTTTTCAATCTTGATAAAAGGGAGGGAGAGAAGATGTAGTATTTATGTCAGCTATTTATAATCATGATATTTACAGCCATATTAAAGGGTTTATATAAAGTGGTAATATAAAAAGCAATTAAAACTTAGGATAAAGCAGAAACCGGTTTGGCTCAGTGGATAGAGTGTCGGCCTGCGGACTGAAAGGTCCCAGGTTCGATTCCAGTCAAGGGCATGTACATTGGTTGCAGACACATCCCCAATAGGGGGTGTGCGGGAGGCAGCTGGTCGATGTTTCTCTCTCATTGATGTTTCTAGCTCTCTATCCCTCTCCCTTCCTCTCTGTAAAAAAATCAATAAAATATATTTTTAAAAATTAAAAACTTATGATAAAAATGATCATGCTTTCCTTTAGTCATCCTATAAAATAAAAGGCTAATCTGCAAATCAACCGAACAGCAGAATGACTGGTCTCTATGATAAACACTGACCACGAGGGGGCAGATGCTCAATGCAGGCGCTGTCCCTTGGTTGTCAGTGCGCTCCCATAGGGGGAGCACCCCTCAGCCAGAAACTGGGCTCACCGCGGGCGAGCACAGTGGCAATGATAGGAGCCTCTCCTGCCTCCTCGGCAGTGCTAAGGATGTCTGACTGCTGCGAACATCCCCTGAGGGCTCCCGGAATGCAAGAGGGCCCAGGTCGGACCTCCCCTTACCCACCTCCCCAGTACAGGAATTTCGTGCACTGGGCCTCTAGTTCTTCTATAATTTAAAAGTATATAACTGTCAAAAAGTATGAGTTTTAATTTTGCCTTTCCTTTCATCTCGCTAATGAGATGTTCAAATGCTGATAACTCTACCATCTCCACTGATTTGCAAATATGAACATCGCAGCATTTAATGTGGTATTCTTTTTTAAGATCCTCTGCAGAAATGAGAACATAATAAAGACATTGCTCTTTCCAGATGGCTACAGGAACAAAAGTTTTTATGAGTATTTCATAGTTTTCCCTGCAGAACCCTCTAAACTGAGAATGTTCATGTCCTGTTCTCTGTGGTACCATTTCAATCAGAGATTTGTACACCTGTGTGTACCAAAGGTACCACTGTTAGTATGGATTACCCAATCTTTTCATGTTCCTTTCATTTAAAAGGCTACTGCTCCGACTATTATATATAATCACATTAGTAAAATAACTATATACCAATGCACTACTTAAGGCATGCAGCTTATGGAAGTCACGTGAAGAACACATCACAGAAAGGATCCTTGAAATTATCTAAAACTACTCCCTCCCCCGTCATAGATAAAGATATTCCAAGTCTAGAGCTTTATAGATTTGCCCAACTCAAGCATTCAACATTTACTAGTAATGAGTCCCTACTATTATATATGGAAGTCAATGAACTAGGCAGAAGAAGACATAAAGATGAGTAAGACTGACCATTCCCTCAAGGAGTTTACAGCCCAAATACAGTAGTCCCCGTTATCCATGGGAGATATATGTTTCAATACCCACAGTAAGTGCTTGAAACAGAAGATAGTACGGACCCTGTTTTTTCCTATACAAACCTATGATTAAGTTTAATTTATAAATCAGGCCCAGTAAGAGATTAACAATAACTAAATAATCTAGAACAATTAAAACAATATACTGTAATAAGAGTTATGTGAATGGCTCTGGGCATTAATAAAAATATGGGTTATTTTTACACAGGTGCTATGGTGCTGAAACCATCTATATGATAACCATGGCAGCTAAGTGACTAATAGGCAGAGAGCATATACATCATAGATAGATACCAGTGTGGGACAGAGTAGGATGGCATGAGATTTCAACACACTACTCAGATTGTCATGCAATTTAAAACTTATGAATGTTTATTTATTGCCTTTTCCATTTAATATTTTCAGACCATGGGTAATAGAAACTGTGGAAAACAAAACCGTGAATGGAGCCGGGGGGGTGGGGGGGAAATCGGGGGAGAGACTACAGGATCAGTTCCTACCTGACTCCTCCTACATATACACAAGCATTATGCTACTCTCACCTACTCCCACCTCTGTGGAATTTTCATTACTCATTTACTTCCTGATGTTTCTAATTTCTCCAAGGTCCCCACTGACCACAACTTCACCTCCCAGGTCACTGACAGTCCTCCTGAAGTCTGCTTTTCCTTCTGGTTCGGCCCCTGGAAACTCTGGACAATCTGTAATTAGATGAGGCCACTAGTTGATGCCTTTCTCACACTATATTATGGCCTTATACTATCACCTTCCATTTACTGTCAGCCTCACTAGGGCAAAACTATTCCTCATATTTGGTCTCTACAACTTTTATTCTTAATGTTTATATAATACAGTTGGACATCCCCCAAGGGGTCCCAGATTAGAGAGGGTGCAGGCTGGACTGAGGGGACCACACCCCACCTCCACCCCCGTGAACCAGGCCTCTAGTCTATATGTATAAAAGACTAATATGCAAAGTGTTCCCTCGGGAGTTTGACTGCTTGCTATGAAGTGCACTGACCACCAGGGGGCAGTGTGGACCATGGTGGGCAACCAGCGATAGTAGTGGGTTGGTGGTGCTGAGGGAGTGAGGGAAGGAAGAGGTGGGGAGGTGGGGAACCGTATCCACTCTGATCACCAACCAGGCCTAGGGACCCTACCCATGCATGAATTTCATGCACCGGGCCTCTAGTTAGTATATGATAGTGGAAATAACCATCCATGACGGTCGTGTTTAATCCAGATGTTGGTTCTCTTTGCTACACTAAGTTAACATGATTAAAGAAGCCCATGATAGATAATTCTAGTGAGAGCTATTTTTGTTCTGTCTGTGGGTGGGTCTAGTACAGCTTGTCAGTATTTCCTCCTCCACATCCTGGCACTACTTAATTAACATTAAAAGATTTAGCCAACCAAATGCTAACAAGCAGTGAATTCAGTGCCACAGGAGCTAAAAAGCAAAGCTGTATTAGCTCATTACTAAATTTTAAAGTGTAAACATCCCCAACTATCTTGCCATTTCTCAGGACTACCCCCAGTCCTTTGTGCCAATTAGAAAAAAGGTGCCTTTTACAGACAGATGAAGTCTCAGGGGTAAGGCTTGGTGAAAGAGGTAGATTTCAGCTCTCGTGCTCTTGGCCAAACATCCATGGGTGAGGCAACAAGCTGCTCAACTGTGTACGGAGCCTTGCTGTCATTCCCGTCTGTCTTCAATAATAACATGAGGAAGGCACCAACAAAGATCCACTTTCTTCCTTCCTTTTTGTCTTGGATGCACAAGCTTTGACTTGTGGTGGTCCCACAATGATAAAATCAAGTCTGTATCCTAATAGTATAATAAAATAATTCATCTAGCCCCACTGAAGTCAACCCTGGTACTCATTAGAATCATCTGGTGAAAGCTGAAAAAATACTGATGTCCAGCCCTTGCCCTCGTCTAAAAGCAAGAGTCCCAGTGCATCAGAACTTCTAAGGGTGGGGCCAAGGCAGGAATTCCTTAAAACATGCACACAAACAGCAACAATACACGCTAAGAATTGAGAATCACTGAATTTGTACTTAATCTATATTCTTTCACATTGCATCATCACAGCCAAATACAAGGTAAATTCTTAAACGTTTTCCCATTTGTTTTATCCTCTTTAGACAGCAGGCTCTTTAGGAGAAAGAACTCATCAATCAAATAGTTCTGGTCCTTCTTCAGAATAGTCCTTAGATACAGGTGAAATAGAAAAAGTGGTTACTCCTAGGGTTGAGATCATGGGTGATATTAATTTTCCTCTTCTCCGATCTACAGAGTATTCCCCCCTCCCGCAAATGTATAGACACTTTAACAACCGATTCTATTACATTTTGAAAATGAAATGTATTTTAATAAATAATGCCTTTATTTATTCAAAGTATGTATGCATTTTTGAGGTCACCCTGTGTATTTCTAAAATGTTCTATCATTAACACATTACTTTTGCTAAAAAGCAAATTTATTTGAAAAACTCGTTAGAATCCTATAGAAACTCTAGAAAAGACTAAAGAGCACTATTTCACTTTTGGAACAAGTGTATTCCTGCAATGTATACAAATCATAGTCTTATAAAAAAAGAAGTCATAAGTCTGGAGATGCTCTCTGATTGAGCTTTGATTGGTATTTGTTCCTAATACTTCACCTTTAAATTCTTTCTGCTATTCTAATGTTTCTCATTTGTTTAAACTCTTGACCCCAATTGTATAATCAATAAACCAATATTTAAATTACCCAAGTTACACTAACTAAAGTATATAATTATCTAACCACCAAGCTGTACACCTGAAACCAATACAAAATAAAATTTAAAGGGAAAAAATAAATTACCCGTTATATCCTGTACAGACATACATTTACTCGTTCTTTTAACAAGTAATTTATTGAGTTACTGCTCCTTACATACTATATTAAAGAAAGACACTGCCCTGGCCAGCGTGGCTCAGTAGGCTGGGTGTCCTCTCTTGCACTGGTTTTGATTCCAGATCAGGGCATACACCAGGGTTTGGGGGCTCAATCCCCAGTAGGGGGCGTGCAGGAGGCAACCTAGTGATGTTCAGCTCTCACAATGAAGTTTCTCTCAGTCTATCCTCTGGCCCTCTCCCTCTCTCTAAAACATCAATTAAATATATATATATATATATATATATATATATATATATATATATATATATATATTTTAAAAAAGACACCATCCTTACTCTCCAGGAGCTTACAATCTAGAGATAAATGGAACAGAGTGACATATTGCAGGCACAGATAGTAAATACCACAGGAATGCAATGTATGAAAGGTTACTTTGTGTGGGGATCAGGAAGGGACTTCAGAAATCAAATAATCTGAACTGGACCTTAGAACAGCAAGTGACTGGGGGCAAGTGGTGAACAACTTAAGGAAACGGAGAAAAGAACAAGCCACATGTACTGAGTCCCTGACTAGAGAAGGCAAACTGAACAAGAAAACTGACATTCATAGAAATTTAAAGTGGGAGGGGGCCCAGCCTACTACCTTCTAATCTAGGCTTCCTATCGAAACTATATTCTTCCTTTACTTAGTACCAGTTTAACCTCCGACTCCTCCAAGCAGATTCTCTCTACAGCTTTTGATCTCCAGAGTTGTCAACCTTCCCTGTAGTCTATTACAACCCTAAATACCTGAGCACGATAATTTTTTCCCAGGTAACACAAATCAAGGCACTTTTTAAACTGTAAACAGGTATGAAAAGTGTCAGTTAACGTGATTCTTAACTTCTTTCACTATTGAGCTTTTCAAAACTTGCAAACATGCCGAAACCGGTTTGGCTCAGTGGTAGAGCGTGGGTCTGCGGACTGAAAGGTCCCAGGTTCGATTCCGGTCAAGAGCACGTACCTTGGTTGCGGGCTCATCCCGGGTAGGGGGTGCGCAAGAGGCAGCTGGTCGATGTTTCTCTCTCATCGACGTTTCTAGCTCTCTATCTCTCTCCCTTCCTCTCTGTAAAACATCAATAAAATATATATTTTTTAAAAATTTAGGGGGAAAAAAGAAAAGGAAAAAACCTTGCAAATGTGATCATGCCACACACTGCCCCTCACTGATGTCCTTATTCTTAGGGGCAGAAAGGCATACATTTTAAATGATGTATAGGTGTTGCAACGTTTGGTCCCTGCTTACCACTCCTGTTTCTTAAGAGACTTTCTCCCATCGCAGAGGTTCCGCACAGGCCGTGTCCTATGGAAACCTCGTCCTTTCCTCTTGGTTTGGCCTCGTTAGCTTCTACTATTGATTTCAGCGAGGAAGAAAGGCGCTTGTTTTTACTCTCGTAGAACCGTGTTCTTTCATGTTTGCGAATTCATCTTGGTTGTACTTATGCACTGTCGGTTTGATTATTTTTAACCGATTCTTTCTCCCACAGGAAAACTCCCTGAGATCGGAGACACTGTCATTCACACGCCTGGGAATACCACCAGGCAATCAACCGATACTTGTGGGAAGAATAAATGTTAAGTTAGGGGATCTCCTGCAATCACACGGCCGGCAAACCGGCGCCAGCTTTGGCTCTGTTCGCATGGAAAAGCATCTTACTAACAAGACCCTCTATTCCCAGACTCTCCACGAACTGCGCCCCGCCCCGAAGGGACTCGCTTTCAGACCCGGATTCGTCCCGAGACCTCGCGCTGGACCACAGGGGCCGCTGGAGGAGGGGCGGAAGGGCGCGGATGGACTCGCCCGCCCAGGAGAACTCTGAGCTCCGGCAAAAGCACGCACATCGAAAGTGCTGTATGTGCTCCATCTGCGATCAACTCCACTCCGCCCACGAGGCTCCGAGCGGTGCTTTTGCGGGACCCTGGACGGAGGCGGTGGCGTAATGCAGACCCCACACTCTGAATCCCCAACGAATCAGCTTAACAATTCGGTACTCCCCCCCCCGGATCCTGGACGAGGGCAAGTCTCGGCCGGCACCCACCTCCCGGAGCAGCTTGAGGTCCCCGTGCTGGATCTCGTACAGCTGAATGACGCCGGTGCCCCGGGCGAAGTTGCCCATGGTCACAAACTTGGCGCTGCAGGGCATCCACTTACAGTCGAACACCGTGTAGTTGAGGCCCTTCTGGATGTGGGCAATGATCTGAGGTTTCTCGAAGGCCGACATGGTCCAGCCGACTTCTCCTCCGCTAACGGGTACGTTCAGCCCCTTGCCAAACCCCTCACCTGGAAACCAGACCCCAAACAGGACAGTTGGTCCCTTCCGCTCGCCGTACACGCCCCCCTGACACCCTAGCCAGTTGGGCGTAGCTGTCTCAGATAATGCCAGATACTGAAATCCCACGAGCTTTTTCTTCACCGGTGGCACCAACTTAGGCATCGCCTTTACGTACTTCCTTTAGCACATACACAGATTCCAGGTCATAAGATGCTTTGGCTTTGAGTGTCGGGGCCAGAGGGAGATCATAAGCACACGGCATATTTTAGGACAGCCCCCTTCCCTCCCGAGCGAACCCACACAAAAAATCCTGCCTCAGGTCCCCGGCGTGGGGCCCTCTCAGAAAAGGGGGCGGAGCCCTGCGGCTGGTTGGCCAGCACGTGGTGCGCCTGCGCAGTGCAGCGGCGCACGTGTTCCATCCGGAAGCGCCCGCGGGGGCTTGGAGATTCCAGAGGATGGCCGCCGAAATGGAGGCACAGAGCGCTGGGGCCGAGGACGGTTTCACCCAGGTCACCCGCAAGGGTGGCCGGAGAGCGAAGAAAAGGCAGGCGGAGGAGCTGTCCGCGGCCGGGGAGGGCGGGGAGGCGAGCCGCATGGACACCGAGGAGGCCCGGCCGGCGAAGAGGCCGGTGTTCCCGCCCCTGTCCGGGGACGGGTTCCTGGTACTGGCGGGGCCCGGGACGGGAGTTGGGTTAGGGACCAGGGGGACGCCAAGTCGGTGGTGATGGTGAAGCTGCATGGGCTCTTCTGAAGCTGAAGTGACTCCGCTGACGTTTAATTCGTTAAGGAAGCTTTTTTCGTGTGGATCAGTTGTCAATGTTACAGTTCCACCCCCCTTCAGACATCTGAATTGTGTGTTCTTTTATTGCAGGATGGGAAAGAAGAAACAAGGAAAATTCCAGTCCCAGCTAACAGATACACACCATTAAAAGAGAACTGGATGAAGATATTCACTCCTATTGTAGAACATTTGGGACTTCAGATACGCTTTAACTTGAAATCGAGGAATGTAGAAATCAGGGTATGGAGAATGCCAGTCGTTTCCAAATATACAGGGATGAACATGCGTGAATAGACTTTCCTCAGTGAGAGTCATTTTGTTAAATGATTTTCTCTGTTTTCTAATTTAATGAGTTTGCATTTAACATATATTAGTTGAGTTCATAAATTGAGCCTGAGATCATACCAAAATAGTGGTTATGCTGTGCATATTTTTTAAAATATATATTTTATTGATTTTTTTACAGAGAGGAAGGGAGAGGGAAAGAGAGTTAGAAACATCTATCAGCTGCTTCCTGCACACCTCCTACCGTGGTTGTGCATGCAACCATGCCCTTCACCTGAATCGAACCTGGGACCTTTTAGTCCACAAGCTGCCCCTCTGTCCACTGAGCCAAACCGGTCAGGACTGCTGTGCATATTTTTAATAATGTTCTGTGTTGGACTGAGAAAAGGCCAATTAAAGAGGTTGTCATAAACAAGTTTGTAAATAATGAGTTGGAAGTACTTGCTGCACTATATATTTTATTGGTATTTGGGGAAAATGCATTTTAGGAATAAGTATAAATTATATACACATATGTGTGTATATATATGTGTGTGTGTGTGTGTGTGTATATATATATAGTACTTACACATGTGTATATATTTTTTTCCCTATGGTGCCAGCCCTGTGGTTCAACAATCAAAATTAATTGACTTTGAGCTTCTTTTTCTGAGTGTCAACTTTGTATCAGAATCAAAGACCAAAGTTAATTATAATCTGTCTTAAGGGTGTGGGGAAACAGGGTCAAAGGAGTATCTTGGCCAAAGTCATCAAGCTGATATGTGAATTTTAATACTAGTGGGGACCTCTTGGCATCTTTTACCCTGACCCCCTTTTAGAGTATATATGGGGCTTGTTCAAGGTCACATATAGGATTGGGATAGGATCCAGTTTTAAAACTGGACTCATACAGGGTCTAGTTTTATACAACCCTGTATGGTTTCAAATTTGTCAAGTATGTGGTCTCAGTTAGATTGTGAGCTTATGTCAGAGAGCGGAAGTAACAGTTTTGGAATCAAACCTATGTCCAAATCTTACCTTTTTCACCTTTTAGTACTTTAGTTGCCTGGAGCATAAGTCTTTATATCACTTAATATTTAGGGTTGTCATGAAGCTTAGAGCTATAGTACAGAAAGCACCTTTATAATGCTTGTCATTTGCAGTGGTAGGCATTTTATGAATACCTGTTTCTGTGATTATGGAATGAACTCTTTGAGCTCGGGATCCCTGCTTAAACCACTCTCGGTAGTTCATACTGGAGTCGTTGCTGTGGGAAACATTAGTACATACATGATTGAAGTTGGGAGATTAGATCACAGCTTGCAGGGAAGACTGTATTGAAAGATAAGACAATTGGCTTGGGCCTTGACGCATTGAGGGGCTGGTGTGAGGACGCTTCAGTGTGTGTATTCCAGCTGTGCCAGAGGGATCTTGCTGTTAAACACAAGTCAGATTTGGATGGGGCACAGTCATTTGACAGCATTTTGGTGGAACTGTCTACCCCTGGAGTTGGGAAAGTTTTATTTTGCAAGTTAAACAGTACTTACCTCAGCAAAAAACTGGGTCATGGAGAATACACTGGGGGAAGGGTGGTGGTAAAGGACATGACAATAAAGGGAAAGGTCATCCCTAGTATTCTGTTAGAGATTGTCTTTTTCATCACCACCCGTAATGTGTGCCTCTTTTAACACAGACTTGTAAAGAAACCAAGGATGTTAGCGCTCTGACAAAAGCCGCCGATTTTGTGAAAGCCTTTATTCTCGGATTTCAGGTAGAGGTGAGTGATTTCATGACATCTGAAATAGGGCTTGAAAAATATTCAAAATGAATGTTTCAATGAATTGGGGCTTTTTTTTAAATATGAATTTTCTAGTTCCACAATTTGTGAATTTTAGTTTAACACTCATTCTCAGGGATTTACATGGAAGGGCTTCACCATATTCCTTTTTACATTGTAGGATGCACTTGCTCTCATTAGGTTGGATGACCTCTTCTTAGAGTCTTTTGAAATTACAGATGGTGAGTGTATGGCGGTCTTTTATAATGAAATGCTGTCCTTTTGTATACTGTTTCTCACCTTTCCTAAAGCATCCGTTGATTACTAGCAGCTTTTTAAAAAAATGCATATTTTGTGTCTGTTAGGAGGGAAATTGCATTAAAGATTACCCGTTATGTAGAAGAGGGTGGTGTACTGGAATGGCTTGCCTCTTAAAGTCTTGCTTTTCTCATTTAGTGAAACCTCTAAAGGGAGACCACCTGTCAAGGGCAATAGGAAGAATCGCTGGCAAAGGAGGAAAAACCAAATTCACCATAGAGAATGTGACACGGACTCGGATAGTTCTAGCTGATGTGTAAGTATGTGATCTTGAGAAAATTGTTGTAATTTACATTTGATCTTTTGCTTGGTCATAAAGATAAAATGACCTCTCAGAGGTCATAAAAGTTGTATTTTTTGCACAGGGTTGCCACTAAATCTTTGTCAGCATATGGTTCTGGATGAATAGTTACCTACTTTGAAAGCAGATTAAGTTAGGAAAAATCTTAGAAATTTATAGCATTTTTTTCTCAATTAGCATGAAGGTAATGTTTGGAACCTTAAAAAGAATTACAGGACAGGTAAACATGTAAATAGTTTCTTAGGGGAATATTAAGTCAGTAGGGGAGAGTGGATGTTTTAAATGCTATTGTGAGATTTTTCTTTAAAATAGGTATATAAAGGCTTTTCCTAAAAGGAAGATGAGTAGTGCACATTGGACAGAAACAAGAGAACGGTAATATGGGAACATTAATAAGATGAGACCGGCTTAACGTAAGGGTGCAGGAAGTCAGGCTGGGATTACCCCTTCGTGAGGTTGAAGGTGCTCTGTTGCCAGGCTGGGATTATTAGCAGATGGCTCAGAGATTATATAATGCACAAAGTTGGGAGACGAAGGAAGCAGTTGCCTGCTACTGAATCCAAAAGTAATTTTATTTGAAATCGTTTCATCTTTGCTCTAAACTGAGCGGCTCAACTATTTCTGTACTTAAAGAATAACTATAGTAATACATTGGTGGCCCTCTTTACCTAAGGACAGGTGTATTGTAATTTTGATCTTTTATGAATTGAGTCTAGAATTGGGAGTAGGGAGCTAGGGGAAAAGATTTTTTGAACTAGAAATTTCAAAAATTGTGAAGTATATATCATATATTAAAGTACAGCCCTAAAATGTTGTTAATTTAGAAATCTAAAATTGAACTGGTTTGCTAATCATCTTGTATTTATAAGTGTTAACTTAAAAAATGTACTCCTTTAAATAATTTAACAGCTTTATTGTGGTATGATTTACGTACAATAACATTCATCTGTTTTAAGTATACAGTTCAGTGAGTTTGGGTAGAGGTACTAGTCCTGTAATCCCATCTCACTCCCACAGTTCCCTCACCCCAAAAGTTCTTCGTGTACCTTTGCAGCACCATACCCAGGCACTTACTGATCTACTTTGTGTCACTGTGGTTTTGCCTTTTCTAGAAATTCACAGTCTGTAGCCTTTGGTATGTGGCTTCATTTGGTTAGCATGTTGTGAGTCTCTCCATTTTGTTGGATGTATCAGTAATCCCTTCTTATTGCCAAGTTCCAGTCCAGTGTATGGATATGTTGCATTTTGTTTATCCACCCACAGATGATGGACATTGGGACTTTCAATTTGATACTATTATGAATATTGTTGCTATTTAATTGCTTTTTAGATGTGTGTGTGTGTGTGTGTGTGTGTGTGTGTGTGTAAATTGAATTACTACTAAAAATTTAAGAAATGTACTATCTGGTAGTTTTTGCTACAAATAGGCTAATAGGAAATCCACAAGTTGAACAATTTATCATAATTTATTATAATCTTGCCATAAAGTGGACTGTTGTGCACTTCTAAATGTTATTTTGGATGCGTTGCTAACCTGGTAAAATACATTACAATGTGAGCAAGATATCAAACTAAAAACTACTTGCTCCAAATAATGCAGATATATCAGGTAGGAAGTCATGTTGCCTGTATGTCCAGAGACCTCCATTCCATTCCAACTACTGCCCCAGTACTTGGTTTTAGTAGGAAAACTACTGAAGCTTTATATATTCTTGCTGTCTCTGTGTTCTCATCTTTCATGCTTTATTTTAAAGAATTTTATTTTTGTCAGACATATACATATTTTACAAAGCCAAAAATTTCTGCTACCTACTTCCATTTTCTCCTCTTTAGAGGAGTCAATTTCAACTCTTAGTGAATTTTTAAAAATTATTTATCTCCGTATTTCCAAATATCTTATTTATACGCCAGCTTCTTGATTTTTTTCCAATTCATTGTTGACTACTATAAATAATGAGGATTTAGCTTTCTTTCACCCCTCCCCTCCACTCACACACTCAACCTTCCTAACGATCCAGTTTACTATTCTTCCCCATCCTGTCTGTGCATTGTGGGTTTAGTTAGACCAGTGTTCAGTATTTCCTGCTGACAGGCTTTGGCGCCCGTTATGAAGACAGTGTGCAGATGTTTGCCTGACATT
Organism: Pipistrellus hanaki; assembly: GCF_964339955.1. Taxonomy (NCBI): domain Eukaryota; kingdom Metazoa; phylum Chordata; class Mammalia; order Chiroptera; family Vespertilionidae; genus Pipistrellus; species Pipistrellus hanaki. Next base: position 36,222,296 of record NC_140514.1, read on the forward strand.
TCGTGTTTATAACATGATACTTCTTCAGCTGAGCCTGGTACCCGTTTTTTACTTTCTCCAATAAACAACTTTCCTCTCCCCCCAGTAATTTTGTCAGTTACAGAAGGGTGGGTGCCTGTTTGCATGGAATGGGGAAGAAAACCTGGGGATCGTCCTGAATAGACTTTAACTGATTTGTTTGTAGCTTCACTCTTATCCCAATTTCAGAAATGCCTGAGCCTATGGTGGGAGAGGGTTCTGCTTGATGTTCCCACTGCCTATTTTGGATGCTTTACTGACACTTTAGAAGATGAGTTGAAAAGGCAGAATGCTTTCTTTAGATCTTTAAGTCCTTCAGCAAGGAACTCCCATTAAAATGGTCTGGGTGATCCTCAGTGAGCACTGAAGAGATTTAGATAATCTTAGAAAGCTATATGGTTGAAATCCAAAGATATTTTAATTAAGCACAGTATTCCTTGCATTTCTGGGTAATCAATAATCCCGGCACTGACAGTGTGTAATCTTGGGCAGGTTTCTTGTAAACCTTTTCATCATCTGTAAATCGATAATAGCATCTACCTAATGATTCTCCTGTGAGGATTAAAGGAGAACAAGTGTATGAAGCTTTAACACACAGAAAGCACTTACTAGTTCTTGGATAGTGATCATTATTTACCCAAAATCTAATGTCATAGTTTTGTTTTTATGTTTAGTTTCTTATTTTCTAATATTTTATATATAGGGACATAATTCACATGCCATAAAATTCCCCCTTTCAAATTGGGTTCTTAGCATGTTTGCAGAGTTGTGCAGCCACCATCCCAGCCTTTACTTAGAAATCTGTATCTATGATTTTTCAGTTTCTGGATTATAAGACTTAAAGGAAATGTGTTTTGTTGCTAACTTGTTTCACTTTTTCTTGCAGGAAAGTTCATATCCTTGGCTCTTTCCAAAACATCAAGATGGCAAGAACTGCCATCTGCAACCTCATCCTGGGTAATAGTTTATTTCTTTGTATTTTCCCTGAAAAGAAAAGAATAATAGAGGATCTAGAATAAACCAGATTTGCACATCAGTTTAGAGAAATGTTCAAGATAGCAAATAGATATTCTTGGGGGCAGGCAAATGAGAACCTGAGAGAAGAAAATAGGAATCTTTTTGGATTCAATGTCTGCTAAAGAGAAAGGATTTATTGACTTATATTGCTTAAATCTTCACTGCTTTTCCCTGATGATGTGCACAGAAAAGCCATTTTAGAGCATCAGGCAATGACACCATATGTAAGTTTCAACAAAAGGAGCTGCTGATCAGCACCAATCAACTTAATCCACTTGGTCCCATTTCCCACAGGGCAGTAGAATCAGTAACTCGGACAGGAGTTACAGGGAGTGTAGAAATTTACTCAGAAAACACTGGACATTCTCCGTTGGTGCCTAGGTCTAACTAACGAGCTTCCTTCCTAAATATTTTGGCTCTTAGGATTTAAAATGGGTTTTGGAGAATATTTGGGTATGGTTTCCTTTTTAGGTCTTTTGTTAAAGATAGACCCAATGGAAAGGGTTCCTTTTAGAGTTTCTTAGACCATTTCCAATGTAGCTTCTATATATGTGAGTATAATTTTACAGATAAATAAGCTTCTTTGTTTCCTACAGGAAATCCTCCATCAAAGGTTTATGGCAATATTCGAGCTGTGGCTAACAGAGCAGCAGATCGATTCTGATTTCAAATCAGAGACTTTTTCTTATCTTTGGACTGTTGAGAAGAAGAGCTAACAGGAGGTTCCAAGAAACCATGTGAAGAATTTCGGTAACTTCAAACCTCAGTCTCTGTTCTTCAGTTCTTAGCCAGAAGCATAAACCCGAAAGAAAAAATTTGATAGTATCCATTCAACAGCTTTGAGGATAACTTAAGCATCAGAATTTCATACCATTATTATACTTAAACATTAATTATAATTTATCTTATTTTGTTTTAAATTACATGCATAATTTCTAGTTCCCTTATTTGGAGGGAATATTCTTATTTTTCTGTTTGAATTTATGTTTTTAAATTAGAGATTTATAAACATTTCTTCTCTATGAGCTGTAATTAAAGAACTATTCCCAGAAAACCTCTCTGAATCATGTCCCTCAATACTGGTGACGTGTCTATTTTAGAATCAGGTGATAAAAGCAGCCGTTTGGCCATGCTGTGTGAACCAAAAGACTAATCTACCTGTTTTGCCACTTGTAAAAATAAATTTTTTTTATCACAATACAAGTTTGACATGTTATTTTTCACATAAGTTGGGTTTATTTCTTCTAAGTAATAAAATATGGTAAAATGTTTTTACTCCTCTAAGAAAATGTGTTCTACAAGTGTAATAGTTGTTTTAACTAGTGTCTGCCTAATTAAATATTATGATTCAGCTTATGCATTTTTTAAACCAACTCTAAAGTTCATGTAAGAACAAGCCAAGTATTCAGCTTCTGTTTCATTTATATCAGTTACATGTGCCATTGTTACAATGGTAGTCTACATTGTATGGGATTGGATATACTTACATATTTTAGTGAGAATCCATTGAGGAATTGCTGGAAAATTTTCCCACCCCAAATAATTTTTTATCCTTTGGCGACACAGCAGCATGAAGTGTATGTACAAATCTCTTCCTTCGTGAACTTGGGACACTGAACTTTGATTTAGCACCTTGAGTTCTGGGTACCTCCGAGGGAGCAGTACTACTTGGGGTTTGAAAGGAAGATAAAATGTAGAGGAAACTCAATTCTTGTAATGGGAATAAAGAAGGAATTAGATAAATCTGTTTATCACAGTGATAGTTGATCTTATCACTAAATCACCTCAAACCTTAGCCATGGTATCTGTTTCTATGCCATTTGTCATGCTATACTGTAATTATAGCGTCTACCTCTCATCCTACTTAGTATCGAGCACAGTTTCTAACAATTTACATTTTAGCTGGAGAATGGACGTGAGTAGTCTTAGTGGCTGGTAAGGGAGGAGGCCTAGGTGTTTCCTCCTAGTCATTCCAAAAGATTTGGGTCCCAGTACTCATGCTGCCTAGAATTAGGATGATAGAGAAGAACGCTCATGTTCAAGAATCTGGGAAAGAGGCCTAACTTTCCTGATGTCAGCCATATTGAGATTGGGCCAGCATGCTTAATGTTAGATTACTTTAAGTATACAGTGACCATGTACAGAGCCATCCTAGAACTTGTAAAATGCTCCTGTGGAAATGTTAATTACTTATCTGGTCAAATACATGAAGTAAATCCGTAGGAGTTTTGAAAACAAGGACTTGCTCATTTGATCTGATTAGTTGATAGATTTATAATGCCCAAGGAAAGTGAAAGGTTGAAGTGGCAAAGGACTTTAAAAGTTATGTAATGCAATGATTTTTTTGAGTTTGTGAGAATTTTTGAAGATAGGATTAATGTTTCAGTACAAGTCCTGGAAACTATCCATAAAGATCGAGATGCTTTCTCACAATCTTGTGCACTTTAAAATTGTGGTAAACACATAGTTTACTATTTTGACCATTTTTAAGTATACATTGTACAATCATCACCATCACCCATCTCCAGTTTACCTTCCCTAACTGAAACTGTACCCATGAAACACTAATTCCCCACTTCCTCCTCCTCCCTCTCTGAATTTGAGAACTCTGGGAACTCATGTAAGTAGAATCAACACAGTATTTGGTGTGTTTTTTTGTAAGACCAGTAACAACCTGAGGCTGACCAACTGGAAGTCAGTGCCGGCCCCGCCCCCAAGCAAGTGATAAAGGGAGCAATCAGGCAGGCAAGCAGAGGTGTTAGGGGTAATCAGGTAGGCAGAGCAGTGGTTAGGGGTGATCAGGTAGGCAGGCAAGTGGTTAGGGGAGATCAGGTATGCAAAACGGCCCCTCCCCGGGCTGGCCCTGCCCCCAAGCAAGCGGTTAGGGGCAATCAGGCAGGCAGGCAGAGTGGTTAAGGGTGAACAGGTAGGCAGCCTCTTGGGCTGGTGCTACCCTCCAGCAAAGAAAGGGGGAGGCACTGGCCAACCAAGCAATTGCACCCCAGTCTCTCCTGCAGAGGGAGGCCAGTGGTGGCAGGGGAGGAGGAACAGTGCTGCAGATAGCAAGCAGTGGCATCAGTGTGGGTGGGGCCAGCTTCCTGTAGCCTGGGGAAGGAAAGCCACGCCTAGGGACATTATGTGAGGGATCCCGGATTCTGAGGGCGCAGGCTTGGCTGAGGGACCTCCCCCCTTCCAAGTGCACGAATTGTCATATACCGGGCCTCTAATCCTATATAATCAAGAGCTAATATGCTAATTAGACTAAACAGCATAACTGTCCGGATGATCTGGAAGAAGCTGGGGTTGAGAAGTCTGGCTGAGGCAGCCCGGGCTGCAAGAACCAAGCCCTGTGCACAAATGTTATGCATCAGGCCTCTAGTTTTATGTGTCTTCAAGGTGCTCCCTGTGGTAGCATATATCAGTTTCCTTCCTTTTAAATATTCCATTGTATGTATACCATCTGTCGGGTGCATTTGGATTGCTTGTACCTTTTAGCTATTGTAAAGATGCTGGTATGAACTTATTTGTGAGTATACAAATAAACACCCGTGCAGGAGGCTAAAGAACAGTAGTTAGCAAATCCTTGCTGTGCAAAGACTACGGCACACCCATTAGAGTCCCTGCTTTTAACTTCAGGATGTATGTATACCTAGAAGTGTTAAAGCAGATTTGTTTTTACCTCTGGATTACATCAATTTACCAGTTTTTTTAAAAACCCAAAAGAATGAAAATGAGACTAATGGCTCTGGAAGCCCACCAAAGACCAGTGTGAATACACTCAAGGTTCCAAATATTTTATTTTTTTATTCATACAGTATGAAGTTTTCTAAAGATCCCACAACATGATGTTTCATGCAGAAGAAAAACTAAACATTCAACATAAACCACCCTCCCCCCACCCACACACACTAAAAAAAAAAAAAAAAAGGGAAAAAAAAGAAAAAAACCCTCATTCCCCAGTAAGGAAATAATGTTTGCACTATTTTTCTGTAACGCCAGCCAAGATATGCACAAGCAAGAGAAATAGAAAGCATTTGCTAAAATATTTGTAACAAATACTTATGTACAAAAAATTCACAAAAGACTAGTTCCCCCTTGAAGCAGAGCACATGGCAGTTGACACTGGAACAGATCAAACCACTGGCTGGGATTATAAACCACGTACTGATCCAGAGGAAGAAAGTTACATGTAGTGGAGATTTTCAGTTTGAACATTAACATTTCCAAAGTTTGGCAACATTATCTTTTAAAATTATGCAAATTATGTAAACAAGAGGTACATTTTAAATCGATCTACATGCAAAACTCCATGTCATGCAAGGACACCAAGCACCGAGATTTTTCTCTCACAGACAGAGCCCATGATGTGCAGCACTCAGTTGAAGGAACAGCAATAGCAGGCAGGTACGCCCAATTTAAGATTCGTTCACCTTGACTCAACCTGCCCTTTCCCACTCATGACTATATAACCAGTTTTATTGAAAATCTATATCGGGAAAGACTACTGTCCTAGAAAGCTAACCATAACATTTTCTTCCAGCCAACAGTACCTTTGCAGAAAAGGGAAGGGACAATAACAAGTGGTGGAACATGATACACTACTTTTATATCACACAAATTTATTAAGTTATCCATTACAAATATGAGCAAATCAAGGAAGAATATTTTCATGCACTCTTTATGCCTTATGGTAAGGAAATTTAAGAGGTATAAATTTGGATAAAAATTTTCTCTTCTGTGGCATACACATGAGTAAGATTTCTCCCATTTAAGTCACAAATATATGTTGGGTGTTTAGATACATACATGCAATTTAAATATCACCCAAGTTTCAAATTAGCTGCAAGTCTTTTGAAACACAGAGGGGAACTTAGTAGTTAAAACTCAGGTTTAATTACAAGTTATTTACCCACATAATAAAATGGATATGCAAGTACTCTTCATTAAGTAATGTCAAAGATAAATTATGATTGCCTCACATAGCTTCTGGCCTTTATGTATGAAATCACAACTGAAACTTACATGTACTCAGGGACATTTAATAAATGTAATGGCTCCCAGTTATGAAGTAACAGAATGATATAGCTATAAGCTTTGTGCAGGCACTATATGAACACAAGAACAAGCTCTTGGCAGTAGCACTGACTATACTTTCTCCTCAAGCAAAGATGTAATAAAAGCTGCTCAGCAATGAGACATAGTCCCTGGAAATATATTCATAGGTATAAATAAAAGTTACAAACTCCTTTGTTTACAAAAATGTACTTAAGGTAAAAGGACGTTAACAAATGCTTTGTCAATCTCTCAAAGGAGAAAGCACAAGAAAGAAAGTAGCTGGCCTAACACCCGGCTCAAATTGTACAACCTTCTACCTATATAAAAAACTGTGTGAAATAAAAGTAAGGATGTTTTATGTTCTGCTTGGCACTTTTGTACTCTATCATTTTGTTTCTGAATCAAGTATATTAAATTAAAGCCAACCTACTACACATATAGAAAGCTACATATATCTATATATAAATATTTACATATGTATATATAGATACTTTCTTGTTATAAAAGATGAAGAAAAATAAATTAAAAAGCCAACCCCTTCCCTTTCTTCACCACATTGATATGCTCTTTTCATGTTGCTGTCCTTCAGACTTTAAAGTGCTACACGGAGTTATTGAGAGAGTAAGAGTTCAATAACACTTAGTTGGCTTCATGAGGCTCATGTTGGAAAATGTGGCTTCACAGAGAAAAATACTTCCATTTAAATACACAGAGAGCATTGCTGGACGTCTTGAGCAGATCTTCAGAGATGGAGAAGAAAGCAAAAGTGTTGGGTGGTACTCTTTAAAAAAGAGTCACACATCTACCACCATCTTTTTGTGGATATCTAGGCCACCTACAACCTGCAATAGAAGAAATCAAGCTTAGCCATGTTGGTGAAATTCCTTTTTACTAGTCTAAGCACTTTATTAAAACTGTAATATAAAAACATACTATTTTAAACATCTCAGAAGCTGTGTTTTTTTTCTTTTGTTAAAGTTACATTGCCTCTAGTTAGAATTGTCATGGCTTCTTTCAGGAGTATGGGCAAACATACTTGTAAAGGGCCAGATAGTCAATATTTTAGACTTTGTAGACCATATACAGTTTCTCTTACATTTTCTTTTTCCCCTTAAAGGTGAAAAACAAAAACTTTCTTAGCTCAAAGATGCACACAGTAGGCCATAGGCAGGATTTGTTCCACTCAGTAGTTTGCCGACCCCTACCTTTAGCAGTTTTAGGATAAATGATAAGCAAATGTTACCATAAAAGTTGTGCTCGAAAACCAAGTATGGGCTTCACTCTCAGTCTATTTTAGAAAAATTAAAAAGTACCAAGTAAGTAAGATTTTCTGCACATTATTTTACCATGGACTCAAATATATATAAAGTTCTTATAGACATCTCATCTACTAACATGGAAATCTAAACATGTAAGTATCTGTATCATTATTATTTGGGGAATAAACTTTATTAAGTATACCCTACATAAAAGAAAGCACGTTAAGTCATAAATGTTCATAGCTTGATGACTTTTCCCAGAGTAAACACCCAAGTAACCAGCATCCAGATCACTATGCTGAGAATCAACCCTCGTTCTGCACCAGCCACCTCCCCCTCCTGCCCGACCAGAGAGGTAGCTAGCCACTCTCATGCCTTTACCAAGAATTAGTTGGGTCTTTTACACATTACTTTTTAAAAAGTATACTATTTAGAAAAGGTATTTATATTTTTACAAATCAAATTTCTTTGTCTGGCTTGTTTCACTCAACATTGTTTGTGAGATTAATTCATGTTGCCATTTATAGTGACATCTGTTTAAGTTTTAACTTAAACTTACTAATTAAAAAAGGTTTACCTGAATAATAATGTTAAAATCATTTAGTTCTACAACTTCTGCTATGTAAACAGCAGTTTGCTACCTGCCCTCATTCTCTATTTCCTTTTATTAGACAATCATTTTCAGTTTTACCTACAGGTTTTGAAATAACATTCCTACATTGTCTTTTCTTGTATTCAAAGTTATAAGCATCATTCATTGACTTCCCAGCACAGAAGTCACAAACCACTCGCGTCTATTTCCTACCCCATATACATACTTCCCACCCCCTTATTTTTTTTTACACCTCATTTTTATTAGAAAATCAGTATTTTAATTATCACTATTTAATAGTATTTACAACAGAAGCATATACTGTAAACACCCCCCACCACATCTGTTTTGCTAAAGTTAGTAATTATCTGCTATTTTCCTTTGTTGGGTTTCTTATGCACTTATCATTAATTCAACCTCAAACTTCTGTTCTAAATACATTCAACTATATTATATAATTCTATCTATTTTATTGTCATTAAGTGACCCCCCGAGCTTTCCAACCTGCTGCAATCCAGGCCCATCATCTCTGAATCTCCCTTCACTATTCTAGAGATTTCCTTCTTTCTCATGGTGGACCCTATGTTTCCTGGATCCCACATTATTTCTTTTTGATTTAAAACTTTACTTCACTGGGAGAACATCCTCCAGTAGTTTCCCAAAAACAGAGGCCTTCCATACCTGAAAATGTCTTTATTCTTTCATGTAGTTTGTTTGTAGATAATTGTAGTTTGGAAATAACTATTCCCCAAAATTGTGAAGGCAATGCTCCTTTGTCTTCTAGTCTCTAATTTGCTACTGAGAAATGGTCACTATGATTCTTGAGTCTTGTACAAAGCTCCTCCCCCATCCTTGCACCCCAGCTCTTTGGAAATTTGTAGAACCAGTTCTCTGTTTCCATTGTTTTAAAAATTCATGACAATGTGCCTAGGTCCAGATTATTTTTATATACTATGCTATGCACGTTAGTGAATCCTTTCAGTCAGGAAACTGATTACTTTTGATTCATTATCCTTGATTCATTTTTGTTGACTTCCTTCCCTCTATTTTCTTTCTGGATCACCTGGCAATTAGGTGTTAAATCTCCTGAAATGAATCTCTAAATTTAAATTTCCAAGAGCTCTTGTAAATATTATCCAGTTTTTGTTTCCAAAGATTTAATATATTATGTCCCGCGGATAATGACAGATTTTCATTTTGCTTTTAAAGTTTTTATTGGACTAGCAAAAAAGTTTTTCTAAGCTTCATTTTGGGGCTTGGCTTCATTTTTATATTCCACATTAGAAGTTTTCCTCTCATGTCTGGTGACCCTTGGCTCTCTGCTTCTGTAGAAAGGACACTGGAACTTCATGTACATGGTAGGGCTGTTGACTACGGGTACACTGAGTGACCTGCTTTGGGAAGATCAGATTTCCCCAAGAGGGCTTTTCCTCTCTCATCTGGAGAATAGGACTAGTTGGCAGGGAGCCTGGTCAGGAAGAAGGCTGGAGTTGAGAAAATGCAAATATGCTTAACTTCACTTAACTCCTCACACAAACCCACAAACACATCCTCAGTTATGTCTTGTGTTTCCCTGCCTAGAGATTCTATTTCATCCTCTCCAATCTCCCCCACTTAAAGGGCACAGAGTAAGGAAGCAGATCTAGTGTTCTAATTTCTCCTTAAACTTTAAGCAGTTTTCCTGTTTTGAACCTCACCTTTACCCCTACTTACAGCTATCTTGTGACACCAATTTCTGGCCCTTTCAGCATTATATATCAGGTTGCTTCTCAGCTTTCCAAGCTGACAGCTTAGAATTCATACTTTCTCCTGTCTGCTAAATTAGTTTACTCACTTATAAATTGCCAAATCTAGCTGCTATCCTCTCTGCTGTTCACTTTGTCCCTGGGAATTTATAACCTTTTCTTCTTAATCCATTTAATTTCATTTAAGTTTTGAGAGGAAACAACATTGAATACAGACCTTAAATCTACCAACTTTAATCTTGTCACTAATTATTTACTGCCAGAAGCCAATTCCAGCATGTCATAATTGCAAGAGCTTCATTGAAAGGTTGATGGAACTTAGGAACTCAACAAGGGCTGAGTCACATATGTTATCGCCTGTAGGGAATGGCTGAAGGCATTCCCCAAACCTGAAAAGGATGATTGCTTGCTGCCAGACAACTCTTAATCTACATTTTATTGCCTCCTTCTGGTTAAACACCTGAACAGTCAGAGGTAATTCTTCCAATGACAATGGATTCTGCAGGAACCCTACCCTTTGATGTGTATAGCTCTACTTTGCCTTAGGACAATTTGTGTTATAAATAGCAATGGGTTCTGAGACTAGGAGAACTTAGTTCCTTTAGCTGAGCTCCTCTGACTCCCTATAATGCCTTTCAAAATTATGTTTTGTCTCTGGACTCTTGATTAATTTACGAACAGCGCCTTCTCTGGATTTCCTGAATCCTTCTAGATGAAGACCACTGGCATTAATTTACAAATTTATTTGTATATATCTTGAGTATTCTGAAAATTTTAAAGTAGATACATATACCGTGTTTCCCCGAAAATAAGACAGTGTCTTATATTAATTTTTGCTCCCAAAGATGCGCTAGGTCTTATTTTCAGGAGATGTCTTATCTTTCCATGCGCTAGGTCTTATTTTCGGGGAAACACGGCATTATGTGGTCTTTTAAAATAGCTTTTCCCACCTCTTTCATTGTCATTGCTTGAGAAATAGAATACAAAGATTACTCAATGAAGCCAAAAGTATGGGTTTGATCAATGTTCTGAAAGGTTTTAAAACACAAAATAAACATTTTTCTCCATTCCTGACCTATACCCCTCAAAAACACAAATAAAAGCAGTTTATCAAAAATACTGAAAAATGAACTCAAAGCTTAGTTATATCTTCAGTGTAAAAAGTATTTCTATAACTAAAATATAATTTTATTTCCTTCCACCATAGGTAATTTATATGTTTTTATTGATTTTTGAGTGAGAGGAAGGGAGCGGGAAAGAAATACCAATGAAAGAGAAACATTGATTTGGTAGCTTCCTGCACACCTGCTACTAGGAGATCAAGCCCGCACCTGGGCATATGCTCTGACTGGGAATGAAATCAGGGGCCTCTTAGTTCATAGTCAACGCTCAAACAACCACCACATCAGCTGGGCTTAGGTTATATTTTATATTTACTAAATGTAAGTACTCTTCATTTATATACATGACTTCCTTATCACTCCACCCAAGAGGTGTCCATTTTTGTGTTGTTTCCTCACAGCTTGGGATTTCTTTTTTTCTTTCCTTCCTTTGAAAACTGGCTGCTGACTATGATGCCACTACCATCCTGACTTCATGTCCTACTCTTTGGCAATGGTGAAGGGATAGCAAACACCTGTAGCAGTACCACCTGGCAAGCATTCAAAATCTCAAGTCTCAAGCCAAAATCTCAAAATCTCAAGTCTCTTCCAAAAAGACCCAGCCTGTTTTTTAACTAGAGCACTATCCCCCCCCCCCGCCTTTTTTTTTTTAAACAAAATGCAAAGATAGTATTCTCTTGAGAATGGTAAAGGATAGTGAGAACCTCTACTTAAAGACAAAGTACTTTGTTTCCCCGAAAATAAGACATCCTCCGAAAATAAGACCTAGCGCATGGAAAGATAAGACATCCCCTGAAAATAAGACCTAGAGTAACTTTGGGAGAAAAAATTAATATAAGACACTGTCTTATTTTTGGGGAAACAGGGTAGCAACTTCAGTCCTTACATAACATACAACCAAAGTTATTTGTTTTTCCTTGTGTGGTCTAAATAAAAAATGGAAAGAAAGGGAGAAGAAATACCTTCCTATAAAAGCATCCAGTCTCCCTGAAAAACTTCAAAACTTTTTGTTACCTTTATCATTATTCTGGATTCACTATTACCTCTAGCTTGCAGTTATAACAAAAAGCTAACATCTTTGCATTAGGAGTAGAGAAGACAAGCCTACTTAGAAGCAATGAGTGGTGGCGAATCCCAGGATCTACTGAAGAAAAGTAGTAAATTGGAAGCTAAACTGTTGCCCGTCCCAACCTAGACTTAGTTTTCTAGGGCTCCCCTGACTGTAGTCCTCACCTCTGTAGAGCCCTTGCTCATGAACATAAGAACTACCCATGAAAAAGTGTGGAAATGGAAGGGGCAGGGAATCACCCTTTCCACTGCCTAATTGGTGAGTTTAAGATGGACAGGGACTCCATCTCTGTTGCCCTCATGAAACCAAGTTTCTAGATTCTAGCTGTAAGTCACAAACACATATTTCCCAAAAAATGGATTTTGAAGCATGTTTACTTTTAAATGAACCTTAAAAAAACATAAATTGTAATTTTGGAGCTACCAACAATTAGAAAAAGTTACGAGTACTGGTCTTATGGCATGTTATCAATCACTGAGAATACTGGGGTGGGCAAAAGTAAGTTTATAGTTGTGACTGCATAAAACACAGAGTTTATTTTTGTATTATTATTTGTTAATTATTTTATTATTTTTCCATACAACCGTAAACCTACTTTTGCCCATCCCTGTATTAATTCTTGAGAACTATCACTGTTATACACTAAAAATTACAACAAAAAACACTTCAAAACGGGGCAATTAGGCAAAATAACAAGGAATTCTCTATTAAGTAGTTTGTAAAATGTTTTTAAAACTAAAGAAGAATCAGATCTTTTGTACTTACAGCACAGAATTCTTCAAAGGATATTCTTCCATCTCCATCCTTATCTGCATTTATTATGGTTTTGTCTACAATTTGCTGTAACTGTGTATCTTTCAGATTGTTCCCCACCATCATCTTCAGCACCTGGAAGAGTTCCCCATTGGAAATATAGCCATCTTTATCCATGTCATAGATACGAAAAGCAACTAAAAAAAGAGTAAGGAAAAAAAATCAATGACAAGTGTAAGGCAATCATAAGGGCATATTTTCAATGAGAAGAAAAAAACTGTTAAGTTGCCGTACATCTAGAATTGTAAATGTGAGGATGGCTCCTTTCTACACACAGATGTCGCCCTTCAGTGCAGTTTAACATTAACTGGTTAAGAGGGTGAGCAATGGAATCAAGGGTGCTTAGGCCAATTAGTATAGTCGAGGGCCGTGGTCGGTAAACTGCAGCTCGAGCCACAGATGGCTCTTTGGCCCCTTGAGTGTGGCTCTTTCACAAAATACCACGGCCTGGGCGACTCTATTTTGAAGAAGTGGCATTAGAAGAAGTTTAAGTTTAAAAAATTTGGCTCTCAAAAGAAATTTCAAATGTTTTACTGTTGATATTTGGCTCTGTTGACTAATGAGTTTGCCGACCACTTGTCTAGGGTAACTTATTTAACCTTACTAATAAGCATTTAGTTTCTGTACATATAAAATTGAGGCTAAAAACAGTTCCTGCTTCCCAGGTTTTTCAGAGTATTGAATGAAATAACTCATGTAAATTGCTTAAAAGTGCCTGATACCTAGTTAAAGCTCAACAAAAGATAGCACTTGCTGTTACTGTAAGTCTCATTCTGTAAAAATGAATCAAGAGTTCATTTGCCAAATATGTAATACCTTAATCAATAAAGTAATTTAAAAAAAATTCATTTGCAAAGGGTGCCTGCTTATGTCCCGTGCTTCAGAGAAATGTTATTGAAAAAACCGTCTCCCTAGTTAAGAGTTGAATAATTTAAAAAGATATCAGAAGTTCACTATAATAGAGGCTATCAGAAGTTCACTATAGCCGAAACAGGTTTGGCTCAGTGGATAAGAGTGTTGGCCTGCGGACTGAAAGGCCCAGGTTTGATTCCGGTCAAGGGCATGTACCTTTGTTGCAGGTACAACCCCAGTAGGGGGTGTGCAAGAGGCAGCTTATCAATGATTCTCTCTCATCGATGTTTCTGACTCTCTATCCCTCTCTCTTCCTCTGTGTAAAAAAATCAATAAAATATATATTTTTTTAAAAAAGTTCACTATAGCCGAAACCGGTTTGGCTCAATGGATAGAGTGTCGGCTTGGGGACTGAGGGTTCCCAGGTTCGATTCTGGTCCAAGGGCATGTACCTTGGTTGCGGGCATATCCCCGGTGGGGGGTGTGCAGGAGGCAGCTGATCGATGACTCTCTCATCGATGTTTCTGGCTCTGTATCTCTCTCCCTTCCTCTCTGTACAAAATCAATAAAATATATTAAAAAAAAAAAAAAAAGTTCACTATAATTAAGTTCACAAAATAGTGGACTTCTGGCTAAATATTTCTAAAAACAGTATATGTAAACTAAATTAACCTACTCTCACATGCTTTCATTAAAAAAAAAATCTCTTATTCCAGATATGTCATTTATATGGTTATTTTCAATAGAAGGGAATTATATTTCCCTTGTATCCAATTAAAAAGCAACAATGGCACACTTAAAAATTACTAGCTGTAAATGTCCTAAAGGATTTTCTCCAGAATGTAAAATTTCTATTATGTCTACTAAGGATTGATAATAAAAGATATCTTTTAGAGTATTTTAAAAGGAGTTTATAATGCAGTATGGGGTGGTACTGGTATAAGAGAGAGAATACCTTTGCGAAGAAAAATACTTACACCTCAACTTCTGCTCCTTATCGCCTTTGACACTGAACTGAGAGACTCCCTCAATGAATTCTGAATAAGAAAACATTTACAAATCTGAAGTTTCAACTTTTTATATGGAATAATACATACTCAATACATATACAAAAAACTTACATACCCACAAAAGGATATATTGTTGCTACAAAATATTACTTAGCAATGTTTAAAATGAAAAATGCCAAACTTGAAATTTCAACAATTCCTAATTTTTAAAAAATTTGAACCTAAAGTTTCTCTGAGTATCACAGAGTGTAACATTCAAAAACATATTTACAAACTATTTACTCTTTCTTCTTTTAACTTGACTATTAAAAGGTGCTTTTAAAAAAGATTATACACAGTGAAATGAAATGTTTATTTAAAGTATAGAATCAAGTATAAAATTATGCATCATTTTAATACCAGCAAAAGCACTGCCAAGTATCTTTGTGAATTCTAGATTAACTAAATTAATCATTTTATGATAATTATCCCTATTCTTATTAGTAGTTTATTTTTTACTGCTGACTTGGTGTTAAGTCCCTTCTGTAAAAAAAAAATTTTTTAAATGCAGCTTTTAATGTGGTAAATTTCCCTCACCTGAGACTGATTTTCTAAAAACAAAGAAAATAATAAATCTCATTGTTTAAATTACCTTATAAAAACAACTTGATCCTTTAAGAATGATTTTTAGTTCATTAAGGTTCATATACCAAAGATTTTGAGATTTCAACATACTGTTTTATTATAAAAGTATCAGTAATATAAATGCATTTAAGAAAAGTTTTTAAACATTTTTGTACATAGAACTTTAAGAATATAACTTGTGGTGTTAAAAACCATTTTCTTACCTTTAAAGTCTACTTCTCCATTCCCATCTGTGTCGAATATATCTATTACTCGCTGTACTAAAGGATTCTGTTGTAACTCCGGCAGAGACATGAACTCTTCCACACTCAAAGAACCAGAATTGTCCAAATCAAGCTTCTTAAATCTCTTTCCTAGCCTTTTAATTTCATCAGCATCAACTAAAAGTAAAAAAAAAATAATAGCATGACTCACAAAATGATGTTATGATTTTAGGGCTGGGGGGAGATCCAGCAGTTAACCAATACTTTAATTTCCAATTTAATTAAAAGAATTACATATACTGTTTACTAGCTCCTTCTAACAGAGAAAGAACATCATAAATATTCTTATTTAGTTACCCTTCTGCTTCTCTGCACCTGCCATAATAGACAACCAACTACATGCTGAGTACACCAATATATTACTAAATAGGATTGACAATGCTAAGCTGATCATGGCAGTCAGGTGGTTCCTACATATAAGATACACTTTATTTCTAACTAGAGGCCCGGTGCATAAAATTCATGCACTCTGGGGAAGGGGTGTGTGTGTCCCTTAGCCTGGATTTTGAGAGGGCACAGGCCAGGCTGAGGGCCCCAAGGCATGTCTGGTTCACCTCAATCAGTCCCAATTGGCTAGACCCCAGCAGGAAGCTAACCTACTGGTCAGAACATCTTTTCCCTGGTGCTCAGTGAACAGTGAACATCATAGTGACTGGTCAACCAGTTGACTGCATACACTCCGATGGTCAGTGCACATCATAATGAACAGTTGCGCGGCCTTATCGTATCACTAGCATATTAAGCTTTGATTGGTTTAATGGCAGACCTGACGGCCTAAGCCTATTAGACTTTTATTATATAGGATTGTTCATGGTTCAAAATTCAAAGCCTCCCTTCCACCCACCCTACAGATGTCCAATTCCCCTTCCTGGAGGCAATGTTGCCAGTTTCCTGACAACACTGAGTAGAGCACAGAATTTTCCAGAGATTTCCTTTGTAAATACACAGCTTTGCTTTATTTTTTAACAAAAAATAGTACTATCACAATTCAGTATCAGGTCTCTTATCATATCCATTCTTGAAAAAGGTATCTTCACTGTCTTCTAAATAACATTATTTTCATTCCTTTAAAAAACAAAACTAATTCATGTAATTTTGATCTTTGCTTAATAGAAACAATACAATTATATAAAACTTTAAATACAAAAACCACTTAAAAATGCTGCCCATGAGTATTATGGTCATGTATTATGTATTAGGGGAAAGGTGGGTGATTATAAACCATAGAATCTTCTCTCTCACAGGTCTGGAGGCTGAAAGTCCAAGAGTAAGGTCCTAACATGATCAGGTAATGCCCCTCTTCTCAGTCATAATATGTATTATGTATACATGTATTATGATCCACAATATTAGAGACTGAGATTCCAAACTGTTTTTGAAAGTTCAAATATATATAGCATCTTCAGAGGTAATATATGTATTTTTAAAATCTAAAAATATGTTAAAGTGGAGTAAGAAGAATAATTATATGTACTACTAAGGTATACATTGTATAACAAGATGCTACTCCAATATAAATAAGTTCATATGCAGTTGGTAAAGAAGAGGAATGATGTCAGTAGAGCATAGAATCATCACTGGTTCATAGGTGTTTTTTTTTTTGACATATTATAAAGGGATCAGGAACAAGTTCTCTAAAATTAAAGAGAAAGTCTAAGTAAAATGTGAAGACTCTAAGAAAAAAGGTGAAAACAACAAATATCTCTCTCAAGAGAAAGTAACAGCATCTTTAGTGGCTTCAAGAACTCCAAGGCTTTTCAACATCGTTATCTGGTGGAAACAAAGGACGCAAATGAACAAGCTGCAAAGACAGTTTCTCTTATTTACCATCTCTCCTCCCAAATTAACAACCTGGGTTCATTACTTAATTTTTACAAAATTTGTTTCTGCTGAAGCAGATCCCAAGAACCTGTGTCTCAAAATAGGAAGCACAAGCTGAAGTTTAAGGCTACTAAGTGAACAACTGTAGTACAAATGCCACAGGTAATGCATGTTAGTATTTTATTTTTTACTGGGAAGGAAAGAAGGGGGGGGAGGGAGGAAGAAAGGTAGGAATGCAGTGCCATATATTTATGAAAACTATCTGTGAAATTTCATTTACTGAGATTGGGACATGAATAACAATTTACATTATAAAACTGAAAATGAAGTCCTTGAAGGATTGTTTTAACTAGAGGCCAGTGCATGAAATTTATGCACAGGTAGGGTTCCTTAGGCCTGAGTGGTGATCAGGGCTGATCAGAGCCTTCCATTGCTGGCTAGGGCCTCCCTGCCCTGGCTACTGGCTGCCAGCTGGGGCCTTCCTTCGTTCCATGCCGCCCCCTGATGATCAGTGCATGTCACAGTGAGCAGTTGGTTTCCTGGTCTAACTCCCCTAGAGACAATTTGTATATTTGGCTTTTATATATATAGATTATCTGGAGAACACCAGTAACCCAGAAGACAGTATTCCATAGTCCTGATGAATGAATAAGGAATATTAATATCAAGAAAAATTAATCATAAACCATCAAATAAATATATATAGGCTCAATCCACTGTCAATAGCACTCTAGAAGAGGTTATATTCAGCCCAATTGCTAGTGCTTAAAAATTTCTAGTGGCTTCCTAATACAAACAGGGTAAGAAGTTTTAAGTCTTTGACAATATTTAGCCTCAATTTAAATTTTCATCTTTCTCTTCTCCATTACCTTTACTTTAGCTACAATGCTCTTGGCACAATTCTTTGACAGGATAAACTCTATGCCTCCATTTCCTTATAAATCCTCTGATGGGATGTCCTTCCTTGAATTCTGCATTTATGAAACCACTATTAATTTTTCTAATTAAAAAGGAAGGAGGGAGTGTTATTAACTGTATATCCTGTTGTGAGTATCATTAACACACACTCTGGCAAAAGTCCTTAAAAAGCAACATTTAAAATCTACCCACTTTCTTCTGGCTTAACTATCTTATGAAATATTGGAAACTAGTTGATACCTGTTCTGGATGAGTAGTTTGAACCTTCAAAGGCAAAGCAACATGACAGTGATGACCTTTTAACTTGACAATAACTGTGTGTGTTTTTTTTTGTTTTCAACCATTTGACTATTTTATTTTTTAATATATATTTTTATTGATTTCAGAGAGGAAGCGAGAGGGAGAAGAGAAACATCAATGATGATAATCACTGATTGGCTACCTTCTGCACGACCCCTACGGGGGATCGCAACCCTGGCATGTGCCCTGACTGGGAATTGAACCATGACATCCTGATAGAGCGATACTGAACCATTTAGCCACATGTGGGGCAACAACTGACCTTTTTTTTTTTTTCCAACTGAAGTTTATTTTTTTCAATCCTCACCAGCGGGTATGTGTTTGATTTTGAGACGGAGGAAGGAAGAGAGAGAAACACCAATCGGTTGCCTTACATACTCGCCCCACTGGGGATTTAATTTACAGCCTAGTATGTACCTGACCTGAAATTCAATCTGCAACCTTGGCATATCGGGACTACGCTCCTACCAACTGAGCCGCAGTCCAGGCTACAGCTAAAGTTGTTGGTAGCACAGTGTGTTTGTATCACTCACTGGAGCCCCAGTTGGATGGGGGGGAAAACACCTGTGGGAAGGTTTCCAATAGAGCAAATGACCCAGAGCATGACCTGGGCTATGAGAGTTCTGTGTGTGTGTGTGTGTGTGTGTGTGTGTGTGTATCCTCACACGAGGATATTTTCCCATTAATTTTTTTTTATTTTACTGATTTTTTTACAGAGAGGAAGGGAGAGGGATAGAGAGCCAGAAACATCGATGAGAGAGAAACATCAACCAGCTGCCTCCTGCACACCTCCCACTGGGAATGTGCCCGCAACCGAGGCACATGCCCTTGACCGGAATCGAACCCGGGACCCTTCAGTCCGCAGGCTGAGCTCTATCCACTGAGCCACACAGGTTTCGGCATTTTTCCCATTAATTTTTAGAAAGAGATGGAGAGAGGGAAAGACAGAGAAATATTGATGTGAGAGAAATATATCTATTGGTTGCTTCCTGTAGGAGCCTCAACCAGGGCTTGGGCTGGGGATGAACTTGCAACCAAAGTACATGTCCTTGACCAGAATCAAACCCAGAACCCTTTGGTCCACAGGCTCTATTCACTGAATCAAACCAGCAAGGGCTACGGGAGCTCTTTAAATCATTCTATAAAAATAAAGACACTGGGGCAATGGAGACCCAAGACCCTGGTCTCCACCTGGAAACCTGACTGGAGAGGCCAAGTTGCCAAGGAGGCACTCAAGTTCCTGATCCTGGAGAAGGCCCCGAGGTGTCAACCATGTCCCCATGATGCCCTGACCGGAGGAGAGATCAGTACAGGCCGGGCCTCGGGCAGGTGCAGGAAGGAAATTGGTGCTAGAAGCTGCACAGGAGAAGCATTCATTTTATTGGCCATTTGTGCTTAGAAAAGTGGGGCTGGTGGAAGGTGTGCGAATGGTCCACGGCCACGGCAGTGCCACAGGAGCTGGTAGTCCATTGTACCAAGTCAGGAAGGGCAGGGGCAACAGGTCCCCCAGCAGAAGGGTTGGCTGAGGAGGGACATATCCTGTCCTTCTAGAAATATCCCAAGACTAAGGCTGGCCCTAGTCCCTAACTGCCCCCCCTCAAACCTGTTGCGTGTCTATGTTGGCCATGGCCCTGCTTGGGGATCTACAGCTCTGCCTCTGGGGCCTCGCTGCCCCTGCTTCAGGTGAGGAGGAGCCAAGGATGGAGCAGGACACACACTGGCCAGACTGTTCTCCAGGCTAGTCCTGACTGGCATTTTCAGGGTGTGCAGCACAGAGGCAGGTGGGCCCCAAGGCAGTTTCTGGGGTCTGTGTGGCTATGGCCCGGCACAGTCCAGGCAGGGCATCTGAGACCTACTGCCAGGGCCCCAGGTCCACTACAAGTGCTAGATGCCAAAGGCAGTGATAAAGATGTTGACCACGACAATGATGAAGACAAGGCCAGTGGCCATGTTGTTGAAGAATATCAACTGGGCGTGCTTGGCTGGGTTGTTGAGGTTGGTCTTGACCAGGAAGATGAGCAGCACGACCAAACTGATCTCCAGCACGAGAGAGATGGAGATGAGGACCACGAAGGTGACATAGAAGCGCAAGTCGGGGCCCTCCGCGATGACGGTATTCAGCTGCGAGGCGTTGGCCATCAGCAGAGCGACGTCCAGCATGCCCTCTGCTAGGCTCTTCTTGTTAGCATAATTGTTCATGTTGAGGGGCCTACGGGGCATGGCGTCTGGAGGGGCGTCGAGCGAATCCAGCTGCAGGTTACCGTTGAGCTCATACTCATTGGGGTCGGAGTCCATGACGCACACGGCCGCAGTTGACTCACTCCGACCACCGTAGCTGCCACGTTCGGAGCCTGAGGCCGCCTGCTCAGCTGCCGCGGGTGTCCGCCCCCTCTCCCACCTCCCCCGCCCCAATAAACTGGCCTTTTAAAAAGAATCTGAAGTATAACTTGAAGGGAACAAGCTCTATCTAATCACCTATTCATACCATTTTCACATACTTCACGCAGCCAAAATTCACCTTGAGCTTCTTTAAGAAGACAGTACCTATTTATTCTCCAACCACCCATTTATTCCCTCCTTTCTGTCCATCCCTTCCTGCCTGGATTACAATGACGAGTAAGACTCCCTACATTACTCAGTACTTCTTATCTAGTTGGGACTAGCTGAGCAATGAAGGAATCTATACCTAAACAATTAAAATATTCTTAAGTGGCTAGTTTAGAAGGCAATGCCATAAATATTTTTAAAAGCCAAGATCTAAGGAAGCTAGCTTTCAAAAACAAATGATAAAAATACCTCTTTTAGGAATGGAAGGAACAGAGTGACTTATTTGGGTGTTACTGTTGCCACAGAAGCAGTCAATCAGCATTCCCACTTGCCAGCACTGCAGACTAGAAGTATTAAAGAACTAAACAAGTATTCTAAAGTATAAAGCAGGTCTCAAGTCTTGAAATAGCATTTACAAATCTCCTAAAAATTAGGCAAAGATCTCTAAAACAGATCAAACCCATCTTGGCAGCATCATTAAATGTTTCAGATCTTCACTTAGTACAAGTTAAATATTAAAGAACAAATTCCAACTTCTGACATCAAATTCCATCAAAGATTTTTTCCCCTACTGCTTGGTATCATACTCCCTTTAAAACAGATGGACCAGGGGAATAAAAACAAACCTCACTCTCTTGACTCATCTTGTGACTCATTTTCTTAAGTTCTGTCAAGTTGAAAGACATATTATTCATCTACTTTTTGGAAGGATACCTTTGGGAGAGCTATCTTTTTAAATAGTTGAAAATACCTCTGGATTCAATTTAAATTATATTATACAAAGTAGTAAAATAAAGATTTTCTTCTATCATATATATTAAGGATGGGGCAAAAGTAGGTTTATAATTGCTTGTATGGAAAATAATACAGTAATTTATAGACAATACAAGAGTAAATTCTGGACAGTGTGCTCAGTGGTTAAGGATGGACCCATGTACCAAGATGTCCCCGGTTCGATTCCCAGTCAAGCACATGTTTTCTAACATCCACTGCTGCTGTTAAGAAATCCAATGCCAGTGGATGACTATCCTTCTTAGGCAGCTTATTTCCCCCTGTTGGGTTGTCTTTTTACTCTTGGAGTTTTCTTTTATCTTACTGTGTTTTTTATGAATCCTCACCAGAGGATATTTTTCCACTGATTTTTTAGAGTGTGGAAGGTAGAGAGGGAGGGAGAAAGAAGAGAGAAGGAGAGGGAGACACATTGATTACTTGCCTCCCATATGCACCCCAATTGGGGTCAGGGATCAAACCTATGTCCTTGATCAGGGATCAAACCTTTGACCTTTTGGAGCATGTGCCAATGTTCTAACCATTGAACACAACAGCCAGGGCTTACTCTTGTAATTTTAAAATTATAAAATGGGCTGAGACTAAATGTAGGTCTTTTTCATCTAACTTTCTTGACTATCAGAATGCTCTTTCAATCAGATTTGACTATTTAGGAAAGAGAAATTTTCACCCACTATTTCACTGATTATTTGTGCTTTTATTTTAACTAATATATTTCCTTAAATTTATTTTAGACAAATGCTATTACTCTCTGTATTTGTCCCAAGTCCTTCTTTTCTTACATATTTTTTCATATTCTTTGATCTAACATTTTGAGGGAGAGCCAAGAATTTATACCTTTGCTAAATGATTAGCTAAGCTTTTGTCAGCTAAAAACAAACAACAACAAAAAAAAACTGACTTCTACATCACAAATATAAAATTATTCAAATTTGTGGTAGACTATCAAAATACTATGTCATGGACTTCACTGCTGAATCTACAAATTGCTAAGTGCTGCCATAATATTAAAATTTGACAGTATGGACTGAAAAAACCTAAAATATTTAGAATATAGTAGACAATCCAGGTTTTTAACAAAAGGCACTGTAAGAACAAAATAAGGTAACAACTCAAAGCTTAGATATTCAAGTTCATGCACTAAACTTGAGAAAACTATTCATCCGTCTCCTTTCCAGCTCTAAAGCTTTACTGAAAGAAAGCAGAATAATAGTAATTCTCAGTGAACTCAATGAAATTAGAATTTAGGATCATCAAATTACTAAGTAAATGATAAATCAAGGTTGGTAAATAGATTGTTTAAGCATGAACTATGTGACTGTTGATAAAACCAGTATAATTGTGAATGGTTTTGATAAAATGAAGTACGGGGCTTGTTTTGTAGACTGAATGTAGATGTGAAGGACTGATAATAGCCTTTTATCTAAAATGTTTTAGAAGATTTTATGAAGATTTTTAATTAAAAGTGACAAATGTACATATCAATTTCAAAGTTAATGACAAAAAAATTTTAAAGAATAAATGGCATTTTAGCTTAAAAATGTTTACCAACATTTTATTGATATTACTTGTTAGAACACACATTTAAAAATTGGAGTTAATCTAGTCCCATTTAAGAAGGGAAACAAAGTAATGCAGATATGAAGGAGGAAGTCAAATTAAGTTCAGATTAAGTTTTTCCCTGAAAAAAGTTTTATTTTCACAACAAAGAAAAACCCATCTAATCTGATTCAGAGCAGAAATTAACAGTACAAAGTCAATTATCTCTATATTTTCAAGTCACATGTAAATATTCAAATCAGAATATTTGCTTGAATATGAGGTTGTTTACTTAAAATTAGAGCAGTTATCCTAATGGCTAAAGATGTCGTCAAGGTTTCTACAGATACTTCATTATCCAAAAGAAAACATTGTTTAAGAATCTGCCAACCTCTTCTGGGATCACCTTCTAATCAAAGAAAATTGAGAAAACTTTTAGATAAAAGACTATTATCAGTCCTTCACATCTACATTCAGTCTACAAAACAAGCCCCATACTTCATTTTATCAAAACCATTCACAATTATACTGGTTTTATCAACAGTAATAGCTGAATCTAATTTTCAATTTATACTTTCAACTGTGTCCAATCTAATTCTCTGTTTAAACTATCTAAAGTAGTATCTTACAGAGTCACTTTTCCAAGTCATCATGCCAAGTTACAAGTAAGGTCTCAACTCTGAGCAAGTTACCCCAACAGAGTATACATTTCCACTGTAGTCCAAACAGGTTAGCTAACAGACAGAAACAAAGTCTCAATGGCCTAGAATAATTTAACTCAATGAAAAGTGAACACTGAACTGAGAGGTGGGGGGTTCAGAGAATACCTCCTATGTCTTAGACAAGTCCAATTTGCCTAAAATAATTCATGTGTAAACAAAATAACATAATCTTATAACATTTATTATAAGAGAGGCTGTATAAGATTGGGATTAAAAATATGACTCTGGAGCATGTCAGCCTGAGATCAAATCATAGCTTAGTTCCTTTACCTGCAGCTATGTGACTGAGATCTCTCTGCCTCTGTTTTCTCATCTATACAATGGATAAATAATACCTCTCTCATGAGACTATCATGAAGATTAAAAACATTGATGTGAAATGCTTAGAATTTGTTTTATTATTCATGAAACAAATAATAAGTGTGATGATTGGTAACTAAAGTTTTCATAAAGGTACAGCCTTTAAAATTATCCAACTAGTTGTCTATCCAATACAGCTAGTTTATCTGTGAGCTCTTACTAGCTTATTCAGTCAAGAGATACTTACTTGGCCTCTGCTTTATGCCTGGTATTGCACGTATGCTTCCACTGTCAATGCCTCAATTTCTTTATTGGTGATTATTAGCTCAACCAGGCTCATTATTATTAAAGCTTGCTGTAACGTGCCACATTTAACTATAATTAATTATTTCTCCTTGATACTATTCTTAGTTACCGTATTTTTCGGACCATCAGACGCACCGGACCATAAGACGCACCAGTTTTTAGAGAAGGGAAATGAAGAAAAAAAGATTCTGAAACAAATAGTGTCCTAAAATATTTTATGTGCATTACAACCCAACATCACAGTCAAAAACACATGTAATCAACCCTGTAAAGTAAACAGCAGCATTTAGAACCATTTTAGAGCCGGACAAGCACACAGAGACCACACAGAGCCGGGCAAGTAAAAAAACTTTTTACAGTATATGTGTAGGCTATATTTGGACCATAAGACGCAGGGACTTTTTCCCCCCACTTCTGGGGGGGGGGGGGGGGAGAGTGCGTCTTATGGTCCGAAAAATACGGTACTTACCACTCTATTTTTACATTCATTAAAAAGACTTAAAAAATAATTTCAAGCACAAAGGCTAACAAACTAGTATAATGAATCCCATGTATCACTTAGCTTTGACAATTACTACAAGAAGTTTTATTTCACTTATACACCCAGTGGGACTGGACAGTTTAACATCCCTCGAGGGATCCCAAATTGGGGAGAGTGCAGGCTGGGCTGAGGGACATCCCAGCACCCCGTGCACGAATTTCGTGCACTGGGCCTCTGGTAATAATATATGCGTTTCTCTTTTTTCCAGTAGCTAGACCATAAAAACTTTGTGGGTGTTTATCTGTGTTATGGGCCAAAGACAGTACCTTCCCTTTTAAAAAGTAGCACAATTAAAAACAAAAAGAACAAAACAGATAATAACTACTTGAAGAACAGGAAGGATCAATGAAGGCTGGGACAGTTATATAAGGCCTCACTGAGAATATAGAATTGAACTAAATCTTAAAGGAATAAGAAGGCATAACAGGGATTAACCCAAACAGGGAAGTATAAATACTGAAGTGCTACAAAGACTGGTTTTAACATTATGATATATAGATAATATTAAGTTCTTCCAATAATGAAGAGCTTTGAAAATAATAAAAAATTTACAATGTATGAATGGCAGAAAAAAGTGTTAGTTTTAATGTGGATAAGTTCATTTTGGAGAAATTAATCCAAATCATGTATAAAATACACAAAAGTACACTAAGTACACTGTACTCTGATGAACCAAGTAGGGAACATGGGGGGGGGGGGGGTAATTATATACAAACAGAATAAGTCATACAGATTTATTGCTGGTTGAATATGAATATTCACTGACAAGAATAAACCTTTCCTGACAAGGTGCAAGTTTCACTAAGCATAGATGAAGTCATAAGAAAGAAGACTAAGTTCTGAGGATAAAACCAAAAGAAGTTTTAACAGTGTATGACATTTATTTCAAATACCACACAAAAAAACAAAAAACTTGGCTTTTGCAATCTAGATGTGCAGAAGGCCATCCATCCTGCCTTTTGCCCTAATATATTTTTCTTTGTAACCAGGTAAAAGAAAAGAGAAGAACCTGGGAAATACTTAGGACCTCTGTTCCTAGACCAAGAAACAAAAACTAATTTCCTAGGAGTTGTACAATACTTCCCAAACTCAATCTAAACTCCATTTGCAGCGTGAAGCCTGGTTAATTAGACTTCCAAATCTCCTTCTTGCCCATTAGCAAGACAGCTGTTCTCGGTTTGGGTCAGTGGATAGAGCCTCGGGTCAGAGGAATGAAGGGTCCCAGGTTCTATTCCAGTCATGGGCATGTACCTTGGTTTCAGACATATCCCAGTAGGGGATGTGCAGGAGGCAGCTGATCGATTTCTCTAACTTTCTATCCCTCTCCCTTCCTCTCTATAAATAAATAAGTAAACAAATAAACAAACAAACAAATAAGTAAAAAATACACACACACACATACTAGAGGCCTGGTGTACGAAATTTGTGCACAGGTTGAGAGGGGTGTCCCTCAGCCCAGCCTGCACCCTCTCCAATCTGGGATCCCTCTCACAATCCAGGACTGCTGGCTCCCAAATGCTTGCCTGCCTGCCTTCCTGATTGCCCCTAACTGCTTCTGCCTGCCAGCCTGGATCACCCCCTAGCCACTCTGTTGCCAGCCTGAATGATGTCTAACTGCTCCCCTGCCAGCCTGTTTTCCCCAACTTCCCTCCTCTGCTGGCCTGGACCCCTAACTGCCCTTCCCTGCAGGGTTGATCACCTCCAACTGCTCTCCCTTGCAGGCCTGGTCCCTCCCACTGCCCTCCCCTGCTGGCCATCTTGTGTCCACATGGGGGCAGCATCTTGTGTGTTGGAGTGAAAGTCAATCTGCATATTGCTCTTTTATTAGATAGAATAGAGGCCTGGTACATGGGTGGGGACCAGCTGGTTTGCCCTGAAGGGTGTCCTGGATCAGGGTGGGGATTCCCTTGGGGCGTGAGGCAGCCTGAGCAAGGGGCCTATGGTGGTTTGCAGGCCGGCCATGTCCCCTGGAATTTATTTACCTTCTACAATTGAAACTTTGTAGCCTGGAGTGGAGCCAAGCCTCCTGCTCACTCCTTGGCGGCAGCCATTTCTGTTTGGATTTGTTTACCTTCTATAAATGAAACTTTATAGCCTTGAGTGGAGGACTAGGCCGGCTAGGGAAGGTGGAAAGCGTGGCTTCCTCTGTTGCCTGGGAAACCCAAACCTCCCTCCTGCTCTCTGTTGCTGTAGCTATCTTGGTTGGGTTTATTTGCATACTCGCTCTGATTGGCTTGTGGGTATAGTGGGGTGATGGTTAATTTGCATATTACTCTCTTATTGTGTAAAATCATATATTTTTTTTAAACTTAGATAATGACATTAAAAAAACGAACTATCATATGCTCCAAGTAGCAAGGAACAATTTTGAGAGCAAATCCTTTTGATTCTAAAGAAACTATAATACTGACATATTAACTTTGCCAGAAACAAGAATTCTAGATCTAGACAACACCCAAAGCATTAGGTTAGGCAGTGATAGAAGTGACAGTTCTCAAATTCAGAAGACCATTATCGTCTATAATAAGGTTCCAACAAACTTGTTCTGTAAGAGGCCGATAGGCAGTAGTATACAGAGTTATAATTGCTAGAGAGTGGGAATTTTAGAGCATGCTCCTCCTAGTCGACTTGGCCTTGAATCCCAACTGCACCTCAAAAAGTAAGACTAATCCATTCCAGAGAGGCCGTGGACTATGCCCCAGATAGAGTTGTTAGTGCTGACAACAGGGCAGGCCTTGAGATAAGGTCCCATGGCTCCTTCCCAACACCCAACACATAGGCCTTCTTTCATTGATCACTGTCAGCTTTCTTGGGAACAGAATGATCCTGTAAATAACATGGTCATCAATAACATGACCCTGACATTACTTAAGAAAAACTGTTTTGACTTAAATTGCTTGCTCTGCAAAAACAAGGTGTAGTAAATGTGCTTAAAAGCGGTCTTGCACAAAGGGTCCGGGCTGCTCTCTGGACTTCCTATGTGGAGAAAGAGCAGTCACCGACCGGCTAATAAAGGCTCCCTAAATTTTAATTTGGTCTGGACTCCCGTGGTCATTTACTCGCCTTTGCTCCACAATAATCAGGTTTCATTTAGCTCAATTCTTAAAATATGCTAGATGCAACATTATATCTTTATATTAAAATAAAAATATAGCCGAAACCAGTTTGGCTCAGTGGATAGTGTGTCAGCTTGTGGACTGAAGGGTCCCAGGTTCGATTCTGGACAAGGGCATGTACCTTGATTGCGGGCACATCCCCAGTGGGGGTTATGCAAGAGGCAGCTGATCGATGATTCTCTCTCATTGATGTTTCTAACTCTCTATTCCTCTCTCTCTTCCTCTCTGTAAAAAAAAAAAAAAAAAAAAAAAAAAAAAAAAAAAAAAAATCAATAAAATAATTTTTAAAAAATAATAAAATAAAAATATACATCTGAGCCGAAACCGGTTTGGCTCAGTGGTAGAGCGTTGGCCTGCAGACTGAAAGGTCCCGGGTTCAATTCCGGTCAAGGGCATGTACCTTGGTTGAGGGTGCATTCCCGGTGGGGGTTGTGCAGGAGGCAGCTGGTTGATGTTTCTCTCTCATCGACATTTCTAGCTCTCTCTCTCTCTCTCCCTTCCTCTCTGTAAAAAAAAAAAAATCAATAAAATATATATTTTAAAAAATATATATACATCTGAATGTGATCATAATTATGTAAAAAATTCATAAAGGAAAGCCTGAGAAGAAATAATACAATAAAATTTATGTAGATTTCTGGGTAATTGGTCATATATAGAGTAGCACTCATTTTTTAAAAATGATATGTTACAAAATGGAAGATAAAATGGATGAATAAAAGCAAGTAATTTCTTTGCTACAAGGAAAGAAACAGGGTACTTACTACCTATGATAAACTCTGAAGAGAGGAAATATAAATTTCCAAAGAGGTGACATTTATGCTAAGAGCTAAAAGACAATGAAGTCAAGTAAGGAAAGTATAGAGAGGCCTAGGAAGGCACATGGGCATTTCTTTAATTATTGTTAGCTGAATCCATTGATAACATGCTTTGCTAAAAGGCAAAGTGTTCACAGCTTAACCTTCAGCTCGGGTGCCAGTGGGTGGGTTTTGTTATTTAAATCTAGACAAGCACCAGGAATGAATTCGACTTCGCCCCACCCAAGAATGGGCATAATCTTCTGTCTTGACTTTTAGTAAAACTTCCTATTTCTCTCAATTTACCAAATAAACACGCTGTATGGGCTCCGGGGCACTGTTCCTTCCCAGTCCATGTCAGAGGACAGTGGTCCCACCTGGCCCCAGTTTTTTTCCTTCTTTCTCTGTGTCTGTCTCTTTCTTTCATTTTTCTTAATTCCCAGCTGCCCCTCCTCAGGAACCAGGTCACTCTCTCACCGTGCTGGACTCGGAAAAGAGAGAAATATTTACAGTAAAGAACTTGATACAACTCTTTGAGGAAGACAAGGCTGAAGCTGCAACAGAACTCCGTTTCACTGTCTTCTGCTCCTGACTCACCACTGTTTGCTCTCACGGAGGAATAAATCCATCAGGAAACAATGCCATAGCCATGGCTTTTAAAGATACAGGAAAGACTTCCATGGAACCAGGGGTGGCAATTCACTGAATTAGAATTACTCTAACTAGCTACACTGTAGTCTTGGAGAAGGTGTGTGCTGGCTTGATCACAGGAGCAAAGGAAAAGTGAAAAGACCAGTTTGGATGTCCACCAAGACTCTTAACAACCACTACAAGAAAAACTCCCTGTGAGAAATGTTCTA
The DNA here is from genome assembly GCF_964339955.1 of Pipistrellus hanaki. Classification (NCBI taxonomy): domain Eukaryota; kingdom Metazoa; phylum Chordata; class Mammalia; order Chiroptera; family Vespertilionidae; genus Pipistrellus; species Pipistrellus hanaki. The sequence goes on from NC_140514.1 coordinate 36,252,290, forward strand.
AGACTTGAAATCCATTTCAGATAAGGATCCACAAGCAACTCACTGACTTTGTTTAGTCCTTCTGAGATTATTACAGCTTGTTAAATATATTACTTCCAATAGTATTGATCCAGGAGTCAAGGCTTAAGACACCATTGCAGATACCTAAATCAATCTTTTTAATAAATTATCAGTTGTTAAAACAAAAACTTAACACAAGGACATTCTACCCAGAGCTCAGAAGCAAGCAAAGGTGTTGATGAGAATGAAAGAAATGAACACGTGTTTGGGGAAAAGAAAGCAAACTAATGAAATATAATAAGCAATAAGGAAAAGTGGTTTTAATGGGGGGAAAAAAAGGAAGAGGTACCTCATTGCAAGGTAAAAGGTCTCCAAACAAGGCAGGAGCAGTCCCATCAAGCAGGGATGAAAAGGGCAAGGAAGGATTAGAATGATTCTGTGACCTCCTCATGATATCTAAATTTACCAATGTCGCCATTCCAATTCTCAGGATCTCCCTCTTCCCTATCAATGCCCTTCCACACAAAAAACTTTTGGTCCTGTGACTGATCCTTGAATCAACATCTAACAGTGTCATGTTCTGCTTTTACATTCCCCAATACAAGTCAGAAATAACAAGCCCACCCATACCTCTTAAATTCCTCATTCTCGCACAGACCCTCGCCCCCTCAACTTTGCAGGGGCCTGAACCCTCATCCCTTCTGAGAGAAGTCTCCTGCCTCCATGGCTGATAAACTTCCCATGCCCAGCTCAAATTGGGACCCAGGTAACAGAGACTTGGCCGACAGCAGCTGCCCAAGACTTGTCTGAGTTGCCTTGTACCCAGGGTGTGGGGAAGTGGGTTTTTGATATCTAAATCCAGCCTACCACCAGGAATGCTCAAGGCCTACTCAAGAAGGCAAATAATCATTTCCATTAATATTTACAGGGTAAATATGATTGTTGTTAGAGTAATAAATTTGACAGTAAAACAGTAGACAAGTTTTCGGACTAATTTAAATTGGTTAATTGAAATAAGCGAATATTCTAGAAAAATTAATTGTACTGGACAAAAAGCTGTTTCTATAGTGTTAACTAAAATTTTTATTGGTAGTTCATCTCATGGTAAAATTGCATAACATGTAAGGAACTTAAAGCAGTCATATTTTAATGCAAAAAATTAAAATTTAAAAGCTATCAAGACTACATTATAAAATTTTCAAAAGCCTCTAATATTTAAATTAAAAGGGGGGGGGGGGATCGTAGTAAGAATATCATGTAAGGAAAAATATCCTGTAAATAAATTACATCTAGAAAATTTGTATTTTAGAAAATTGATTGTAATGCTATCAGCAAGACACCCATGAAAAACACACATGGTGTCAAAACAAGCCAGAAGAAAATCATTTGGGCAAAAAATGAAAAAGGATCCCAAGTCAAATTTATAGAAAATATTCCTTTATTAACTTTTGGTCAAGAATATGTTTGTATATTTTCAAAAAACAACTCTGAGACCATGTGGATTCCAGCAATAGAGAGAAACTGACAGGACTACTCCAACCATGAAGACAGAAGAGAAGCAGTCCAGAGATGGAAGACGCTGATGTCGCCTTGCCGTATATACTAGCAGTCAGCAGCTGTGCGTCACTGCAAGTTGCCCAGGACCAAACCAGAGAGGGTTGGACCTGCATTACCACCATTTGCCCACCATCCAAAACTGAAATTATCACTGCTGACATGTATACATAAAGAACTGTTTGACACTGAAATCAGTCTCAAAAGAACTGTTGGCCCAGAAAGAAATTCACTACAGACTGATTCATTTGCCTTTCAGCATAACCATTATTGCTTATCTCATTTTCGGTTCTTACAAGTATATTTCCAGTAGCACATGATCTCACTCATCTAGGGGAAATGATGAACAACATATACTAATGAACAAGAACAGACCCAGAGACAAGGAAGCATGGATCAGACTTGTCGGACCTTAGGGGAAGTGTAGGGAAGGGTGGGGATAAAGGGGAGAGATCAACCAAAGGACTTGTGTACATACATATGATTCTAACCAGTGGTCAAGGACAACAGGGTGTGGGGGCATGCATGGGAAGGGATTGGGGATGGGATGGGGGGAAGAGGACAAATATGTGATAGCTTAATCAATAAAGAAATTTAAAAACAAATAAACAGGCAAAAAAAAAAAATTTCTTTATTCTCCCCAAAAAGATTTTTTGCAATAGCTACTTGGACTACCAAAGTTTTGCCTTCAATAAGTACTTTGTTTTATGTAAATACAAGATAAATAATTTAATTGTTCAGTTAAGTCATTTGATATTTGAGGTTTGATTTGTAACTATAGCATAATTCAGATCCCAATAATAAAAAAGTTTGTAAAAAAAATTCTCTATTCTGATTAAGACTATAAGTCAAATTCACTGCCCATTTTAAATAATCATGGGCTAACATTGCTATACAAACATATAGAAGTATGATATATACATAAAAAGAAATAAAGTAAGTATAAAACAAATTAACAAGAATATTTGACTTACAGTGTGAGCACATTTCCAAAGGATAACTTGCCTCATTTCCCTGAAGGAAAAAAAAAAAAAAAGTTATTAGTTACACAACATTAGTACAAATTTATTTTTTAAAGTTTATATTTGCATTGAAATATAATTTTCTATATTACCAGGGAAATGGATCCAGTATCAGCCAATTCCAATTTTTCTTTTTATGGGACATCTTTATCTCATGGTTAGGGTCTAAGTTAATACAATTTATCTGAATCCCTAACTTATGAAGAAATATAAAACCACTAGTAAGTATTTGTTTTTTATACTAAGATTCTATGTGAAATTTATTTAGAAAGAAAAATGCTCTAGGAAAACTACAGACCTGAGCCAATGCTTACATTGAAAGAAATCTTGATAACTGAATCATATGATTATTAATGGAACCAGTAGTAGTTCTAAATCTGGAATGGTCAAAATTCCAAATATAATATATTCACATGAAGCAAAAACCATTAAGATCACCCTGCTCAGTTGGCTGGAGAGTCATCCCGCACACCAAAAGGTTGCTGGTTCAATTTTGAGTCAGGACACATACCCAGGTTACAGGTTCGATCCCAGACCAGGGTGCTTATGGGAAGCAATCTATTAATATTCCTCTATATATATCCTTGTCTCTTCCACTATCTCTAAAATCATTACAAAAATATATCCTTTGGTGAGAAAAAAACAAACAAAAACTAAAGGCATTTAGATTTTTAAAAAGTCCACAGAATTTAAAGTAATGTAAATTGAGTTTTTAAAGTTCAGGGATAAAATTGTGTACTATGCATTCTATACACCACCAAACTAATACCGACATTAAGTATACAACAGGATTGACATTTAAATACAGGGGTGGACAGAAGTAGGTTTACAGTTGTGAGTACATGAAACAAAGTTTATTCTTTTATTATTTATTTGTAACTAGAGGTCTGGTATACCAAAATTCATGCACAGGGGGTTGGAGGGAAGAGGAGTCCCTTCAGCCCAGCCTGCACCTTCTTCAATCCAGGATCCCTCTCACAATCCTGGACCAATGGCTACTAATCCCTCAACTGCCTGGTCAGCCCTAACTGCACCCCCTGACAACCTGGTCACTCCTAACTTCCCCCTGCTGCCAGTCATGTTGCCCCAAGCTGCCCCCCTGCTGACCTTGTCACCCCTAACAGGCCCCCTGCCCATCTGGTTGTCCCATGCAGCCTGCTGTTCAGTCATTTGGTTGTCCCTCACTAACCCCCTTGCCGGCCTGGTTGTACGCAGCCATCTTGTGAGAGTGGGAGGGTAAATTCGAATATCACCTCTTTTTAAAAAAAAACTTTTTAAATTTATTTTGTACAGAGAGGAAGGGAGAGAGATAGAGAGTTAGAAACATCGATGAGAGAGTGTCATTGATCAGCTGCCTCTTGCACACCCCCTACTGGGGATATGCCCGAAACCAAGGTACATGCCCTTGACCGGAACCGAACCCGGGACCCTTCAGTCCCCAAGCCGACGCTCTATCCATTGAGCCAAACCGGTTTTGGCCGAATATCACCTCTTTATTATATAGGATTATTGTGTTTATTATTACAACCTACTTGTGCCCACCCCTGTACATACTTATTTACCCTAAGTTATTGAATACTTCCTGAAAAAAACAATTTAATCTGTCTGGCTAGCTTGTACACTTTGAAAAGTATCTCTTATTCTACGTAATTTAAGGTCTAAAAGAGTTTATCAACAAATCAGTATCTTTAATTTGTATTATTTTGCCAATAACTGAAAATTATTGCAGGTAAATGCAATTTTCCAGAACCTGTTAATTTAATTTTAGGTCACTTTAAATATAAAATATATACTAAAGATGGAAGAAATTCTTACTATACTCTTTCATGCTTAAAATTTTTAAATATACTTTTTTAAAAAATCTTATTACACCCAACCTAAAATTATGCTTCTTTCAAGGCTCCAAGAAAAATATAATAATACTCTGGATTACCACTGGGAGTTTTAAGAAAATAATTAATGCTATAATTGTTTTATATGTGATGACAAAAGACATAGAAATTTCTGGGAAGACTTCAAAACCAGGTCCTTATTTCTCTAGCCCCCTGACCTTTACAGTGTTATCCTTTATAAATTATATCACCCATCTTATATCACTCCCTACTAGCCAGCATCCACTAAGAGCCAAGGAATAGCCTGACTAGGACTCCTCAGAATTTCACCATCACTGAATGCTTCATGTCTCTCTCCTAAGCTTCAAATCCATGTAGCCAAAAGGTTATTTCAACCTCAACCTGACTAATTTCATACCAAGCAAAAATATATTTCCAATGTTAAGGTAAAATGCTTTATCCAGGTAAATGTAAAAGACATTTTCCTCACTTTTAAAGGTTTTTAAAACATAACTAACACAGTGTTAACAATGCATTATATGGTATATAATGTATAATAGTAAATTCTTTGACAACAGCAGACAACAAATGTGAGGTATATTGTCAGTATCTTACACTATGAGAAAAACATTACATTACTTAAAAATGGAGCATGAGCCGAAACCGGTTTGGCTCAATGGATAGAGCATCGGCTTGGGGACTGAAAGGTCCCGGGTTCGATTCTGGTCAAGGGCATGTACCTTGGTTGCGGGCATATTCCCAGTAGGAGATGTGCAAGAGGCAGCTGATCGATGACTCTCTCTCATCGATGTTTCTGCCTATCTCTCTCCCTTCCTCTCTGCACAAAATCAATAAAATATATAAATAAATAAATAAATAAATAAATTTAAAAATAAATAAATAAGGAACTGGAGTTAAAAAAATAATAAAATAAAATAAAATAAAAGTGGAGCATGAGCTGGATTTTAAATCAATCACTGATGGCCAATGTTCAATCAATCACGCCTATGTAATAAAGCCTCTATGAAAACCCATAAGGGCAGTGTTCTGCAAGCTTCCTGTTAGTAAACAAGTGGAGATGCAGAGGGAGTGGAACACCTAGAGAGAACATAGAAGCTCCTCACCCCTTCCCTTGTACCTTGCTCTATGGGTCTCTTCCACTTAGTTGTTCCTGAGTTAGCTCCTTTAAAATCAAAGTGATTTAGTAAGTAAAATGTTTCTCTTGAGTTGTGTGAGTTGCTCTAACAAATTAATTAAACCAAAGAGAAGGTCCTTGAAACCTCCAACCCATAGCCAGTTGAACATCTAGAACTCCAGTTAACAACTTGGACTTGTAATTGGCAAAAAGGGGATAGTATTGTAGGACTGAGCCCTTAACTTGTGGAATATGGTGCGATTTCCAGGTAATGTCAGAATTGAGGTTAAACTGTAGGGAACCCAATTAGTGTCTCAGAATTGTGTGGATGTGTGAGGAAAAACCACACACACACACACACACACACACACACACACAGTAACTGAGTCCCAAGACCCTTTTATTTATTTATTTATTTATTTATTTATTTATTTTATATATACACACACACACACACACACACACACACACACATATATATATAATAAAGCTTCAAATAAATGAAAGCAAACAGAACTGAAAGGAAAATAGACAATCATATTAGATTTTTACATTTCTCTCACAGTAACTGACAGAAAAAAGTAGACATTATCCACCAAAAAAAAAAAAAAAAGATTAGTAAAGTTCAGAAGATCTGAGCACACTATTTTTTAAATATATTTTATTATTTTTTTAAAATATATTTTATTGATTTTTCACAGAGAGGAAGAGAGAGACAGAGAGTTAGAAACATCGACCAGCTGCCTCCTGCACACCCCCAACTGGGGATGTGCCCGCAACCAATGTACATGCCCCTGACCGGAATGGAACCTGGGGCCTTTCAGTCCGCAGACCGACACTCTACCACTGAGCCAAACTGGTTTCGGCTCTGAGCACAGTATTAATCAACAGGTCCTAAAACAACAGAATATTATTTTCCAGTTCACATGGAACACTGGCAAAGACAAACATTCTAAGCCTCAAAAAAACTCTCAATAAACAAAAAAGATTTGAAATATACAAAATATATTTTCTCATTACAATGGAATTAAAGTAGAAAGGTATTTGGAATTATGAAACTATTTGGAAATAAAACAAAATTCTAATAAGCTATAAGTCACAAAGGAAATGATGAGAAATCAGAAAATATTTTGAATACAAGATGCAGGTTAAGCAATGCTTTGAAGAAAATACTATTTTACAAAGAAAATCTAAAATACAATGATCTGTTCCCACATTAAATAACTAAAATAATAGTAAAATTTAATTATATAAACCCAAAGCAAGGGGAGAGAGGGGGAAAATAAATTAATGAAATAGAAACTAAACAAACAAAGATAATAAAGCCAAAAACTTAAATAAGTAGTCTAAATATATGAAAATCAATTTTATAATTTAGATAAAACAGATGAATTTCTTGAAAGATTCTACAACTGAGTCAAAGAAAAAGAGGAAAAACTGTGCACCTCTATAGCTGTTAAACTGAATTTGAGTTAAAAACCTTCCCTCAAAAAAACTACACCCATATGGCTTCACTGGTCAATTCTAGCATATATTTGAATTTCCAAAACATACCAACCCTACGTTAATCCCTTCAGAAGGTAAAAGAGAAGGAACTAATTCTTAACCATTTTATGAACATCATTACCTGGATACAAAAATCAAATGACACTTTACAAAAAACAAACACAGAAAACCCAATAAACTATATCCCAATATTTCTTCATGACCATGAATATAAAAATCCTTAAAAAATACTTGCGCAAATTAAATTCAGAAAAAAATTAAAGAAAACATCATCAACTCAGAATTATTCAGCGATGCAATATTTGTTTTAATATTCAAAATTAATGTAATTCACTACAAAATTTAAAAACACACACACCACTACATAGTCTTTTTAACAATACAATAAGAGCATTAACAAATACCAATAATCGCTCATGGTAAAGTAAGAACTCAGCAAACTAAGGATCTTCCTCAATCTATAAAGGCTATCTACAAAAAGCCTACAGCGAACACCACACTTAATATGGTAAACACTAAATGCCTTCCATCTAAGAGCAGAAATAAAAGATAACTGCACCAGTACAATATGACAAGATGCAAGAAATTCTGGCACAGGAAAAGGAAATTAAGAAAACACTGCCATTTGGAAAATCATCAAAAATGCAAAATATTTAGAGATAAAGTTAATAAAATATATGTAATGATTATACAATAAAGGCTATTGAACATAGCTGACAGACATCAAAGATTACCTTAAGAAACATAGAACTATATCATGCTCACAGATCAGAAGACTAGCTGTTAAGATGACAGCTCTCCACATACTGATCTATTGATAAAAAAAAATCCCAATCAAAATCCCAATAAAATATTTTGAAGACATCAACAAATCAATTTTAAAATTGTATATGGAAATGCAAAAGACTAAGAAGCCAAAAATGAGTATCTATTGAGCATTTTGTTCTAATTACACTTTAAATAAGCAGTACTCTTAACAGGGAACTAATATTTATAGTTCACAAGGAGAGCCTATAACCAAATAAGACAATGTGTCATCTCTTAAGTCTACTAGATAAAAATATCTAAGTATTCTGACAGCACACCTTAGGAAACATTCTAAACTTTACAGTATGCACTTATAAATTTCATTTTTATTATCTTATATCTTGACACTCTAAGATAAAAGTAACTGTAAACAAAATAAGATAAAATACGTATTTATTTGCCAAAAATTTCCTTTAGAAAATACTTTTCTATTCTTACTGACTTAGTATGTACCAAAGCTGAATTTAAAAATACTGAACAATATTGACTTGAAGAAAAAGTTAAATATAACCAAATGTCTTTATCTACTGAAAGATAAAGCTTGCCAACTTCTCAATTAATTGAATCATAATAATGAAATCAATCAAAATCAATTTTTTCCCTATGGTAAAAATCAATGACCATCTTAACTATTTTAGAACAGATATTCCTTGTTCTTAGAAAACAAAGTATGAAACTGTGGATAGGTGAATTTGGTGGAAAGTGAAAAGATCAAAGGGCAGAAGCAAAAAATAGAAATGGCTGATATTAACAGCATTCTGTGGACAAGTCTGTCTCTACCAAGCATTGAATCCAAAAGTGCCCATCTCTCTAGGTGCTGACTTCTCTATCCAATTAATAAAAGCCTATGTGGTCATCATGCCCTCACGCCATGATGCCTTCACACCACAACCAGCGATCACTAGGAGTGGCGCACCGGTGGGTAGAGCTGCATGCGCACACAGGTGGGCAGGGGCTTGATGCTGCATGCGCAGCACGGAGGCAAGTCTCCTCCCGGCTCTGCATGGTGAGGCCGGAGGTCCCATGCCTCCACAGGGCTCAAAGGCAGGACCCCAGCTCTGGGCTACCTCTTTGGGGCAATCCATCGAGGAACCCCAGATGGGTGGCCAGAGCCTACCTCTTTCCGTGCGGGACGGGGAAAAGGGAGATCCCCGCCGCATCAGGTCCCCGCAATACAGTATATACACAATGATTAGATGTAATAAGATACATTTTACTGCTTTACCAAGGATATTCTTACATGAAGCTGGAGTTTTTTAAAACTGCAATTGCATGGCTGTAAAGAACACAAGGACTACTAATTCAGTATGTTGCCAACCACTGGTATTACCAGCCACTAGTTTTACACCATCAGTGCAAATGTAAACACAGTGAATAAAACAAATGATGTTTTAGTGTTACTGAGGAAAAACCGCTGAACCAATTTAAAGATCTGACTTAAATTTTGCCAATAGAGAATACTGACATTTAAAAAATTGGAAGAGAAGTTCACCAATAAAAAAGAAAACAATTCAATACAGCAACAGAACCAGTACACGATAGATCTATTCTAATAGTGCTAATTAATATTCTATTATGGTTCCATAATAGTATTCTATATTACCCAATAATACATAAATATGTCCCATAGCATTCTTTATAGCAAAAAAGTAAAAATCCTAGATTATATATTATATTCAACTAATTCAACTAGAGGCCTGAAGCACGAAGATTCATGCAAGAATGGGCTTCCTCCCCCTGGCTGCTGGCACCACCTTCATTCTGGCCAGAGCCGCCTTTTCACTCCTTTTCACTCCGGAGCCATCTTCCCACCTTCCTTGCCCAGAGCCCAAAGTGGCTGGGGTGGTGCGTAATGCCTGTGTAGGCAAATTAGCTTGCCATCTCTGTTGGTTTAATTTACATAGTCACTCCTGATTGGCTGGGGGTGTTGCGAAGGTACGGTCAATTAGCATGTTATTCTTTTATTAGCGCAGATTGTCATATCTCTATTTGGCATTAATCCCAAATAGTAAATTGTAACAACTCCTCATCCTGTTTTATGCCTTTCATGACTTTGATTTTTCTAGAAAGTACTGCCTAGTTATTTTGTGGACTGTCCCTCAATAGGTTTGCCTGATACTTCCTCCCTATTAGATTCAAATTATACCCTTCAGTAAAATATCACAGAGGTGGTAATATGTTCTTTCCTGAAATCAGGAAACAGGAAAACCTGATTTTTCACCTTACTGGTAATGTTAACTTTACTTAATGTCTGCCAGGTTTCTCCACTGTAAAGTTAATTTTCCCCTCTGTTTTTGTTTTTTGTTTCCCCTTTGTTTTTAATAAGCATCCTATGGGAAGTTAGTTTTAGACTATGTAAATATCCAGTTACTCCTAAAACTTTTGACTATTCATTTTAACATCTATTGATGATTCTTATCTGAGTTAATTACACTATGATGACTGCAGGTATAGCCAGTCTCTAACATGATCCTCATCTTCTGGTACTCACAGCCTTGTATAATCAATCCCCTCCCCTTGTATAAATTGCTTTTAACTAACTGAATATGACAATATTAAGGGAATATCACTTCAGTGCTTGGGTTTCAATAGACTGACTTCTATTTTGCCAAGAGTAGCTTTCTTAGCTTACATGTTCTAATAAAACTGCCGAAACCGGTTTGGCTCAGTGGCTAGAGCATCGGCCTGCGGACTGAAAGGTCCCAGGTTCAATTCCAGTCAAGGGCATGTACCTGGGTTGCAGCCACATCCCCAGTAGGGGGTGTGCAAGAGGCAGCTGATCGATGACTCTCATCGATGTTTCTAACTCTGTATCTCTCTCCATTCCTCTTTGTGAAAAAAATAATAATAAATAAATAAAAACACAGCAAGAAACTGAGTGCAGCCTGCAGTCCACAGCCCACAATAAACTGAATGCCACCAATAATCAATGAGTGAGGAAGTGGATCCTTCCCCCAATCAAACCTTCATATGACACCCCAAACCCAAGCTGTCACCTTGATTTCAGCCTTCTGACATACCATGAAGCAGAGAACCCAATTAAGCCCATAGGAACTGTGAAATAATAAATGTGTTTTTCTAAGCCACTACACTTTGGGGTAATTTGTTATGGAGCAATAGCTCATACAATTGCCATACGGTAGAATTCTAATTCTTTCATTTCTTCAACATTTATTATTTGGCTTTCTCCTACAGGGAAAGGCTTTCTTTTTCCCTCCATTTCTGTACATATGACAGTTTGGACTCATGGATTTTATTTTAATGGTTATAATCTTTTATTATCATCATCAAATTTGATGCTTAAATTGTCCCACATTTGGCCATTGGGAGTTTTCCCCTTCAGTCCGGTTCTTGTGTCCTTTTAACATGCCCCATCATTCTCAGGGACCTCATTATGTCCTGGCACAAGATGTTCCAAGCAGACAGTATGCTTTCTCTGCCCCAGTCCTGAAATTAGCTATTTCTCCAAGGAACCCTAGGTCCTTTTAGTTAGAATGGCTAGTGATATCACTTGATGAAGAAAAGTTCTTAATTTTAATGTACTCTAATTTATCATCTCTTATTTTAAACTATGATTAATTCCGAGCACCTGATTATTTTTACTGAGCTGTCTGAATATTTACTATATGGATTTGTATCTTTACATTGCTTATTAATAGTCTGAAATGAGAGCCTGCTATTTATACCCTTTCACAGAACCATTAGTGAGAAGGAGAGGGAGAAAGGCCCATCCATGTGCCCTGCAATATGCTAGGCATAATCAAGTAATAAACACTGCATATTCTCTGGTTCCTCAAACATATAGGTAATACTGCAACTGTAGAGGTCCATGGCTTCCAGGTAGACATAGCGCCCATCAGTAAATGAGTAGATTAAAAAAGGTGTGGTAATTTATAGCATGGAATACCACACAGTAGTAACAAAGACTCTCTTACCCTTGGAAACAGCATGGAGGGACCTTGAGAGTGCCATACTAAGTGACATAAGTCAGTCAGAGAAAGAGAAGTATCATATGATCTCACTCATATGTGGAATCTAGTAAGTAACAAAATAAACTGATGAATGAAGTGAATCCTGAGACATGGAAGCATGGAACAGAGAATGGAATCTCGGAAGGAAAGCAGGGGAGGGAGGATGGGAGGAAGGTAATCAAACAAAGACCTCATAAACATATATGCATAATCCATGGACACAGACAATAAGGTGGTGAAGGCCTGGGGTATGGAGGGGGAGGGCCAGAAGAGGTCGGGGGGGAGGGGGGTGACATATGTAATATTGTTAACAATAAATAATATTTTAAAAAATCAACCTATATATAAAAAAGGCTAAGGGCCTGTCCAACCTGTGCCTATGACACACAATGACCACCAGGGGGAAGATGCTCAAAGTAGGAACTGCAATGACTTGGCAGCAGTGATTCTCGAGTGATGCACACCCAGAACCAGAGAGGAGGAAGCCCAATTCCAGTGTGCATCACCTGAGAACTGCCCTCTCGCAATCCAGGACCCCTCAGGGGATGGTGGAGAGCCGGTTTCAGCCCGATCCCCACAGGCCAGGCTGAGGGACCCCATCTGCTGAAGAGACCCCTCACTCCGCAGACAGCCTTTGAGCCTCAGCACCACCCCAGGTGCGGCCAGCTGGCCAAGGAGGAACCACGGGAGGTTGGCTCCAGGCCATGTCCAACCCATCTCACCAAGATTCCATTCTCTGTTCCATGCTTCCATGTCTCTAGATTCACTCCATTCATCAGTTTATTTTGTTACTTAGATTCCACATATGAGTGAGATCATATGATACTTCTCTTTCACTGACTGACTTATGTCATTTAGAATGATAATCTCAAGGTCCCTCCATGCATAATATATAAAAAACATTATATATAAAAAAATTTGAATTATCACTAAAGTATGCTTTTGTAACTCTTTATTATCCCTCTTTGTTATTTCTTTTAAAAATGTTTTGGTTCCAAACAATTGGTATATGAACTTTATACACAGTCCATTTGCCAATTAAACAACTTCTTTATGCCAACCCACAATTTTTCCAGGAATAAGGCTTCCAACATTTAAGAAAACTCTAAAAAAAAGACGAAACCGGTTTGGCTCAGTGGATAGAACATCGGCCTGCAGACTGAAAGGTCTCAGGTTCAATTCCGGTCAAGGGCACGTACCTTAGTTGCGGGCACATCCCCAGTAGGGGGTATGCAAGAGGCAGCTGATCTTTGATTCTCTCTCATCGATGTTTCTAACTCTCTATCCCTCTCTCTTCCTCTCTGTAAAAAATCAATAAAATATATTTTAAGAAAACTAAAAAGACAGAGTAGTTGTCCAAAAAGGTTAAGAATGATATCCTACATTGTGCTTATACACTGTAAGCAATTAATAAAGCCAAGGATTTAAGATTTCATTCCCAAAGGTACAAAATCTCTCTCCAGAAGCAAAAGACACATGCCAAAAGCTTTATTAAGGCAGAGAGCTCTTAAAAAACAATGAAAAAAAAAAAAAAAAAAAAAAGCACACCTGCTAGCTCTTATTACCTGGTTTTATTCTAACAATAAAATTGCTTTTCCTCCTTGCCGAAACCAGTTTGGCTCAGCGGTAGAGCGTCGGTCTGCGGACTGAAAGGTCCCAGGTTCGATTCCGGTTAAGGGCATGTACATTGGTTGTGGGCACATCCCCGGTAGGGAGTGTGCAAGAGGCAGCTGGTCGATGTTTCTCTCTCATCGACGTTTCTAGCTCTCTATCCCTCTCCCTTCCTCTCTATAAGAAAAACCAATAAAATATATTTTTTTTTAAATTGCTTTTCCTCAAATTAAAACAATTCTTTACACAAAGTCCTAAAATCCTTCAGACATTTCACATGTACTAATATAAATTTCAGTAACTACTTTAGTTCAAACTAAATGTGTAATACAGTGTTGTTCCTTTGTCAAGTTCTAATGGATTTTTTTAAAAGATAAAAAGATGGATCTAGAAAGTAATCTTTAAAAAATTATCTTTATGAATACAAACATAAATGGAACAAAGGAAAATTCACTGAATACAAGAAAATTAAAAAATCATTTCTGTGCTGGACCTCTGTTATGGACTTTACATACATGATCTCATTTATCCTCCAAACAATCTTCTGGATAAACAAGGGTGTTACTGGTAAGCAGCTTCCACAAGGTATCACAGTTGGTAGTGGCAGAGACCAAATTTGAATTCAAGCTAATATAATTCCCATAGTATTACTGCCAATAGTGTATCATACAGCCACACCCTTTCTATATTATACAAGAAAAGCAATAAGGTATTGGAGCCATTTTCTTTTCATCTTAGAACACTTAAATTCAAGTGGTTCGTCACTGCCAACTCACACTGGCACAGCAACCTAAAATGTGTTGTTCATATATTTAACACAGTAGTCATAATCAGAAACATAACAGTAAGAGGGTGTGAGATAAGTGGAGACAGCTGAGAAGAGAAAGAGTAAAGGGATGGAAAATAGAAAATATTATTACATGAAAACCATCGAATTACTTCCTGTAAGGACAATACTAGAAATGAAGTCCTAGCAGTGGAATAGTTCTGGATGATGGTAAGAGACCATCTTGACTATGGCCACAGGAATAGTGGAAGTAGACAGACGTGGGTTAGTAAAATGGAGGTCAAGGAACACTAAAACAAAGATGACCATAATGACTTAAAGTGATGGTGGAACCTAGTAGGAAAATGACACAGGAATCTAAATTCTAAATGAAAAACTAAAGAATCTAGAAAGATGTTAGATGATAGCAATGAGAAGAAATAAAGGAAAGTGCAGTCAGATATAAGGAAATGATTGCACAAGAGTTAATAAGTAATGATCTATGGGGGGAGGGAGATCAGCAAACTATGGCCCCAGGCCAAATAAGGCCTACACCCTCTTGGGGGTTTTTTTTGTATGTGGTATTTTTTTTTTTAATATATTTTTGATTTTTTACAGAGAGGAAGATAGAAGGATAGAGAGTTAGAAACATCGATCAGCTGCCTCCTGCACACCCCCTACTGGGGATGTGCCTGCAACCAAGGTACATGCCCTTTACCGAAATCAAACCTGGGACCTTTCAGTCCACAGGCCGATGCTCTATCCACTGAGCAAAACCGGTTTTTGGCTTAGGTATGTGGTATCTTTTTAAATTGAGATATTAATTGACATATCAAGTTAGTTTCAAGCATGATTCAGTATTTGTATATATTTCAAAATGATCACAATAATTACAATTACCATTTGTTACCATACATCTACAAAGATATTTTTTCTTGTGATGCAAACTTTTTTCTTTTCTTTTTTTTCCGCTTTAAGCAATAAGTAATGAGCAGAGTTCAAAACGGGGGACTTGCTTTCTCGTTCTAAATTACGGTAGTTTTTTAAAAAGCGGCCCGCCCAGGCCAGGCGGCCAGGTGGTTGGAGCATCATTCAGACGCTCCCAAATTGAACTTCAATCCCTGGTCAGGGCACGACAGGAGTCAGCCTAAGGAGGGGAACAACCGATGTTTTCTTGCATCTTTCTCCCTACCACTCTCTGAAACCAATAAATTAAGTTAAAAGGCAGTGGCCAGAGGCAGCCAGGCGATGCTTCAGCCCTGCCATCGTAGGCCTGGAACAGGCACCCGGCTCCAGGGACCATGGGTCCCTCCAGGACAATGAAAACACGAGGTTCTGCCGACCCAGCGTGAAGTGGTGGCAGCCAGTGCCCAGGTGAGTGCGACACGTGGACAGCACTAAAAGGCAGACGTGCCACCTGCTGGCACGAATAATGACCAAAGGGGTTTATTCAGGGAAGGAAGTCGCCCTGAACCCTCTGCCTGACCTGGTGCCTGTGCTAACACTGGCCTGGAACACGCGGCCTCCCAATGGCAGGTGACGGAAGAGCTGCGTCCACGGGCCGTTCAAGTAACGTTTCAGGAACCCGAGGGGCACTGGGGGCGCGCCTCCCGCACAGCCACGTCTGTAAACACTGTTGGGGGCTGGGCTGCACCTGGCACACCAGGGACTTTATAAAAAATATATATTTTGATTGAGTTCAGAGAGGAAGGGGAGGGAGGGAAAGAGAGGGGGGGGGGACATCAATGATGAGAATTATTGATTTGGCTGCCTTCTGCACATCCCACACTGGGGATCCAGCCCACAACCCAGGCATGTGCCTTTGATCAGAATTGAACCCAGGACCCTTCAGTCCGCAGGCCGATGCTCTGTCCACTAACCGGCCAAATCTAATGATGCAAACTTCTAAGACCTACTCTTTTAGCAACTTTCAAATATGTAATGCACTACCATTAACTGTCATCATGTTGTGTGTTACATCCCCAGAGTTGTGCAGCCATTACCACAATCAAACTTAGAGCATTTTCATAACCCCAAAAGAAAGCCTGCATCCATCCACTGGCAATAATTCCTGATTTCCCTGCCTTGCAACAGACCTTCCTGCCCCTGGCTGCCAGCACTGGTTTTCCTCCGGCACCTGAAACCCAGGCCCTCGTTCCAGCCGTTCCAGCCGGAGCCATTCCTGTAGCTCCCTCCGCCCTTCCCCTCATAGCAGGCGTCCCACCCTGCCCAGCCACTTCACACCTGCATGTGTGCTGCCAAGAGGCCCAGAGCAGGGGGGGGGGGGGGGCTGTCATCTTTATTGGGTCTATTTGCATATTCACTCCTGATTGGCTGGTGGGTGTCACAAAGTAATGGTCACCTTGCATTATTCTCTTTTATTAGTGTAGATATTTGCCTGTTCTGGACATCTACACTAATAAAAGAGTAAGATGCAAATTATCCGTACCTTTGCAACGCCCACCAGCCAATCAGGAGAATGCAAATTAACCCAACAAAGATGGCAGGTCTATTTGCATATGCAGGCACTGAGCGACCGGGACAGGGCAGGACAGGGCAGGACGCTTGTGCTGTTGCCACAGCAACGATGCAGGTGTTCAGCAAGGACCCAGCCACTCCAGGCCTCTGGGCCTCTGGGCAGCGTGGGAAGGCAGAAAGGCAGCTCCAGGCCAGAGTGAAAAGGCTGCTCCAGCAGCCAGGGGGAGGAAAGTCCGTTCTTGCATGAATCTTTGTGCACTGGGACTCCAGTTACATATAATCATTGTGTGCTCCTTGTTTTACTTAGCAGAGTAACTTCAAGGTTTATCTATATAGTAGCAAGAATCAATACTTTTACTGCCAAAAAAATTTCCTTGTATGGATATAGCACATTTATTTATCCATTCATCAGCGGATGAGCATTTAGACTGTTTACTTTTTTTTTTTTTTGGGGGGGGGGGGGTCTAGTAAGATAATGTTATTATCAACATTCATGTACAAGTTTTTCATTCCATTTCTTGCAGGTATATATTGTTTAGGAATACTAGGCCATATAGCAACACTGTTTTAACATTTTAAAAACTGTTTTCTAAAGCAACTACAATATTTGTATTTTTCAAGTAATGTTATAAGGGCTCTGATTTCTCTATATCCTCACATTTATTTTGTTATATTATAGCCTTGCCAGTGGGTGTCAAATGATATCTCAGGTGGCTTGATTTGCATTTCCCAATGACTAATAATGTTGAGCATCTTTCCATGTGCTTATAGAACATTAGTTTATTTTCTCTGGAGAAATGTCTACTTAGATCCTTTACCCATTTTTTAGTTGGGTGTGCCTTTGTTCCTGAATCCTAAGAATTCTTTATATACTACAGGCCTGATGCATGAAATTAGTGAAAGGGGTTCGGCCCACGTCATCACAGCAGCTGCCTCTGCCTCCACCCGACACTTCAGTTTCATCTGGAAGGTTGTCCAGAAGGACGTCTCGGAAATTAGCATATTATGCTTTTATTATTATTCTAGATAGAAGTCCTTTATCAGAGCTATGATTTTCAAAAATGTTCTCCCATTTTGTGGGTGTCTTTTCATTTTTTTTTATGTCCTTTTTCAAGTACTTAAATTGTGAATTTTGGTGATGTTCAATTTATCTTTAATTTTTTGTTGTTTGTGCTCTTAGAAACAATTTGCCACCTGTGTTTGTAACTTTAAGTTTTATTGGAACACAGTCAAAGCTAGTTTATTTATATATTGTCTATAGCTGCTTAAGCTACAATGCTAGAGGTGAGAATTTGCAAAAGACTGTATGGCCAACAAAGCATAAAATATTTACCTGGCCCTTCACAGAAAAAGTTTCCCACTCCTGATCTAACACAATGCCAACAACTCCCACCCACCCCTAACTTAAAATGAGCAGACTTCCCTCAATTAAAGGGGCTACATGGCAGATGATATCCTTTGAACAGTAGCAGAATATTGGTTACGGTTAACTTGGTACAGAAAATACTTTTTGTGAAAAGACTGACAATACAAGGGTAAAGCTATGAACTGGTGAGGGAAGAGGTACAGTATAAAGTATACCATCAGACGCCAAATGTAATTTTCACTGCCTACAATCCCATCAGAGTACCAAATAAAATATTGTGCAATATATGAAATAAAACATTGAAGAGGTTATTTTTACTACTTTCTATAAGGCCTAACCTCTTGTAAGCTAGAACCAATTTTTAAGAACTTAACTGCCTGGGAGGTATAAAATTCCAGTTATGCGATAAGTAAGTACTAAGGATGTAATGTACAATATGAGGACTATAGTTAACACTGCCACATGACATAAAGGAAAGTTAAGAAAGTAAACTCTAGGAGTTCTCATCACACGAAATTGTTTTTATTTCTTTTCTTTTTATTGTATCTACATGAAATGATGGATTTTAACTGAACCTATTGTGGTAATCAAGCCATCATGCTGTATACCTTAAATTTATACTGATATATGTCAATTATTTCTCAATAAAATTGAGAAACAAAACAAAAATTTAACTACCAGAGTAAGGAATTTTATCTTTTTTGGTATACAAGAACACATGAAGAATACAATTGGATCTAAGGGAAAAAACCTTCTATGAGACAAGAAAATTCTTCCTTTTACTACCAAAAACTATTTCCTCATATGGGTATATCAATTATTTATCCATTCATCAGTTGATGGACATTTAGACTGTTACCTTTTTTCCTTTCTTTTGGCTATTAAGAATGTGTTTTCATTCATCTTTGTAAAGCCAAGAGAAACTTGAGGAAGTGAGCTCTTCAAACAGATGCTAGTATATGAAATTGCATCAACTCTTCTGATATGCCCAGCTTTTTTTTTTTTTTAAATATATTTTTTATTGATTTTTTTATACAGAGAGGAAGGGAGAGAAATAGTTAGAAACATCGATGAGAGAGTCATCGATCAGCTGCCTCTTGCACACCCCCTACTGCGGATATGCCCGCAACCAAGGTACATGCCCTTGACCGGAATCGAACCCAGGACCCTTCAGTCCCCAAGCCGACGCTCTATCCATTGAGCCAAACCGGTCCCGGCTGATATGCCCAGCTTTAAAGTAAATCAAACCTATGTCCTTGATGAAATTGATGAACAGCTGAACCAACTCTGGCTATGGGCTTTTCATTTTGTGAAATAATACATTCCCTATTTCTGGATCACTTTTGGGTAGGTGTTTTGTTACTTGTCACCCAAAACATTGTCATATTTTCTACTTTGATAGCTACACAGAAATTAGAATGAAGTATATGAAACCTATATCTGCCAAGAATACTACATACTACTTTTTAGTAGTTTGATTTTCAGAAATTTACACAGAATTTTGCACTTTATCTTACCCAATACTCACAAGAACTCTCAATCAGGCAGTCTTATGGCCATTTTATAGATGCAGATTACTCTAATATAGGTCTTCCAATTCTATATTCCATGCATGTTTCATCACATCATATTATATCTCATGGTCTCAGTACAGAAAAAAATTCACTGAAAGCAACATAACCAAGAAAATGATTACACTATTCTTTCAGCACTTAAATAATTGTTTGACATTACACAACTCTATTCGATAGGTAAAGTAATTACAATGAATAATAGCTGCTATATGTTAAGTTCAAACTGGGCAAGCAGAGTGACCAGAATAAGTCTAGCACCTTATAATGCCTCTAATACAGACTCAGGCCTATGGCTGCTTTTATGGAATTAATTCATCTGTCACTTGGTCTTCCTCTTTTTCCTGATGCCTTCTACTTTTCCCAGCATTATTATATTTTCCAAAGAATACCCATTCTCACGATGTGCCTGAAGTAGGGCAGCTTCAGTTTTGTCATTTTTGCCTACAGTGCTGATGATAAATATAACTTGACTCAGCCAGCAGAACAAGGGCCTATTCACCCATCCATCATTTATATTTAAATTCCATGAGAGACACTACAATAGGAACTGGCTTTACAAAGATGAATAAAAACACACACCCTGCTTTAAAGGAGCCCAAAGTTTAGGAGGAAAGGAGATTAAACACAATGAAATATATGATGCATTATAACTTACTTACAAATGGCTATTAGTTGCCTGGGGAAGGTGAGGGAAAAGTACATAAAAAGGCACCACTAAGTGAAAAAGGATGAGGCATCTGAGAACCAAGTGACATGACTTGGATATAGCATAAAGATAGCCAGAAATAAGGATGAGAACATGAGTGCCATGAAAGGAGCTTAACTTTTTAATTTTAGAATATCAATTCTAGTAGCACTGACTTTTAAATAATGACACTAGATTTTCTCTTCAGAAGAAAAACTCTGGAGCTAATACTAAAGATAGAAGGAAGAAGGAAGAAACTGGAGGCAAAAAGAGCAAAGCATTAAATATAAAACAGTAAAGAAAAAAAAAGAAAACAGTCCTGATGAGAAGTAAATGAAACTGCAACAATGCCAGTAATGGGAATAAAGAAGCTGATCAAGAGGCATTTGGCATCTAAATGTGAGAGCATGTTTGCTATACCATGATACTTATGTTCCTGAAAAAACTTCATGTTCTTAACATTAAAAATAACATGGCTTAAGGAAAGGAGTTGGAAGCAGACACTCAAAACTTAAGCAACTCAGTAACCAGAGTACTAACAAAACAAAAACAAAAAACCCTAATAAGCTTATTAACATAAAGATGTACTAAATAAGTATGGAACTTTTTAAAGGTACCAATGAAAGTATCAGGAAAAAGAATATATGGTATATTTCAAGTTAACTTATTTAAAAAAAAAAAAAAGGAAAAATGCACAAACATCTGGGGAAATAGTGAAATTAATTTTACTAACACTAATAGATGGCTAAATGGAATAAAAAAGAATGTAGGCTATCCTATCTAATAAAGTGGGAATATGCTAATTGACCTTCCCGCCATTGTAAAGATGGGGGTGCCCACAGCCAATAAAGAGGGAATATATTAATTGACTGCCACAGCCTCAAAGATGGCAGTGCCCATAGTTACAAGATGGCAGCTCCCAGTCCCCTCAGCCCCCCAACCCCCCAGGGCCTGCCCAAGACGCAGGCAAGCCTCAGATGGCAGCAGCAGAGGTGTGATGGGGTGTCGCCTTGCCGAGTCGCCTCCTGCCCCTAAAGGCTCCCAGACTGTGAAAGGGAGCAGGCCAGGCTGAAGGACCGCACCCCACCCCCCCTTCCAGTGCATGAATTTTCATGTACTGGGCCTCTAGTATGGCTATAATGCAGTACTGCATTCTTCAGTTCACTGCTTTCAACTAACTATATTAGGATATTTGGATTCAGCTGCCACTAATTCATGGCACAAAGCACTAAGATGCTGGGAGTATAATAAATACATTTATTTTCCTCTTCATCAACAGTATGTGAGCCTGACTGTGATGTCTCAAAAGTTCTTGAAGTAAATGACTGAGCTTCCCACCCTCACAGCAGGCAGGCCATGTTTCTATGTTTACTCTTTTAGTACAGACTGCAACTAATGACTGCTTATGACTTAGGTAGGAGTGCCTAGCCAGCGTGGCGCCGTGGTTAAGTAGGAGGTCATGGTTCAATTCCCATTCAGGGCACATGCCCAGTGTGGGGCATGCAGAAGGCCATTGATGTTTCTCTCTCCCTCTCCCTCTCCCTCTCCCTCTCCCTTTCTCTCTGAAATCAATAAAAATATATATATATATTTTTAAAAAGAGTTAGGGCCGAGACCGGTTTGGCTCAGTGGATAGAGCGCCAGTCTGCGGACTGAAAGGTCCCAGGTTCGATTCCAGTCAAGGGCATGTACCTGGGTTGCGGGCACATCCCCGGTAGGGGGTGTGCAAGAGGCAGGTGGTCGATGTTTCTCTCTCATCGATGTTTCTAGCTCTCTCTCTCTCTCCCTTCCTCTCTGTAAAAAAATCAATAAAATATATTTAAAAAAAAAAAAAAAAAGTTAAGTAGTAGTAAAGGGAAGAAAAAGGAATGTCAGGTTCCTAGATAGGAGTGAATGGAGAAATAGGATTTCTATTAAGAAGTACTAGGGAATGATGAAGCACTAGTAAGAAGACAATAATGAATACAGTTTTATGTTGAGTTTGGTTTCTTACAGGTAACCTTTAGATAAAAATACAGTAAGAAATGTGATCCATGGACTGAAGCAGAAGAGAATGTGATCTCAAAATATGAACCATCCTATATAATAAAGCAGTAATATGCAAATTAACCCTCACTCCATAACACCATCACAAGATGGTGATGCACACAGCAAGGGTGGGACCGGCATCCACTTCACACAGCTTCTGCCGGGGTTTCCGTGGCCCCATGTGCAGGGGGCATCGGGTTGGCACTCTAGGAATCAGGGCCGTCCTGCAGCATGCCAATCACGCAGGACAGGACTCCAGGACTTGGGGCGGTCCCAAGGAGAGGGGAGCAGGGGGAAGGGTCCCAGGTCTCATGCAATTTCACAGGACGGGTCACTAGTCAGTACATAAGCTGTGATAAAACTGTGAGAACAAACAATAATTACTATAATATGTAAGGGCCTATGCTGGCAGCAGGGGGTATATACTAGTAAGTAAAGAACAATACAACTAAGACCCACTCTCAGCCAGCTCACATTAAATCATGGGAAGACAAACAACAACCAAACACAAACTGATTCATCTTGTGCTACAAAGACATAAAAAGGCACATAAAATGGCCTAACATGAGAGACTTGTAAGGCACTCCAAAATAGCCCTGGCAATGAGTGGATTAGAAAACTGTAGTACACCTACACGATGGAATACTACACTGCGATAAAAAGAAAGAATTCTTACCATTTGCAACAGCATGGGTGGAACTGGAGAGCATATGCTAAGTGAGATAAGCCAATAGAGAAAGATGAGTATCACATGACCTCACTCATTTGTGGAACATAATGAACAACATAAACTGGTGGGGAAAAACAGATCCAGTGACAGAGAAGCATAGATCAGAGAGAAGGTAGGGGAAGGTGGGGGTAAGGGGAGAGATCAACCAAAGGACTTGTATGCATGCATATAAGCCTAACCAATGGACACATACCAGAGGGGTGAGGGCATGAGTGGGGGTGGAGGGGAGAGAGATAAAGACACATATGTAATACCTAAATCAATAAAGAAAAAAATTAAGAAAAAAAAAAAGGCTGAGATGGCAGAATAAACAGAAAAACATACATAGTGGCTCAAGTATAAAGGGAAAGCAGGAACACGTGGAAGGAGCTGAAGTAAACCACAGGTAGAACTTTTAGAGTCTATGGGCTATATCAAGTATTTTAGTTTTATAATATATGGGAAAATAATACAATCATATTTAAGATTGGAGGAGAAAATTTCAAGAGTTTCCCACAACATCCAACATTACAAGAAAGAAGTAAGAAGAATAAAGAACCAAATATATTTAATGAGTGCCTACTGGGTTTCTAGACACTACTGTCACCACAATCTGAAATGTTATTCACATTTATAATGTACTAAATAATGCCTAGAGAGTTTTTGATATTTATTCATGGTCACATAACTAACATATGGCAGAATCAGAATCTAAAGTCAAATCTTTCCAACTCCAAATCTCATGCTGGTTTATAAGATTACTGTCAACATAATAAGCTAAGTTTCAGTAAAACGCAGATGTATACTACAAAGATGGAAATGTTCTTTATCTACCTTAATGCAATAACCACTAGCCACAAGTTGCTACTGAGCACTTACAATGTAGCTGTTGTGACTGAAAACTTTCACTTTTATTTAGTTCCCATTCATATTAATCCATTTTAATTTAAAGACAGGTAGCTAGTGACTACTGAATAAAAATTATCATGACTTAGTTTATAATTACAAAATTCTACTTGTTAGGAAAGTAGCTGCAACATAAACATATATAGATTCATAAATTTCACCTATCACCACTTATATTTCCTGACATTCCTATTTTTATTATAGTGCCTTACCAATAAATACTAGAGGATGCCAGCTTACTGCATGCCTAAAATATAACATTACTTGTGGCATCACACTCAGGAGAATATGAAAGAAAATATAACTTGCAACTAGGCAGATTAAGAATAAATTAAAATGGGAGAGTACTATGCTAAATGAAATAAGCTAGTTAAAAAAAGACAATTAACATACGATTTCACCTATACATGTGTGGAACCTAACTTAACAAAATAGAAACAGACTCAGAGGTAGAGAACAGACTGATAGTCGTCAGAGGGGATGAGGGTTGGAGGACTGAGTTAAAAAGATGAAGGGATTAAACAAGGGGGGAAAACTAACCTCAAAGACAGAAAAAAAGTTTTCTAACAAGTAAAAAATGCCCTAATCGGTCTGGCTCAGTGAATAGAGCATTGAGCTGTGGACTGAAGGATCCTGAGTTCGATTCTGGTCAAGGGCATGTACCTTGGTTTTGGGCTCCATCCCTCATAGGGGATGTGCAGGAGGCAGCTGATCCATGTTTCTCTCTAACCCTCTCCCTTCCTCTCTATAAAAGTCAATAAAAGTATCTATTTTTTAAAAAGGACAAAAATGCTAGCCTGGCCAGTAAAACTCAGTTGAGTGTTGTCCTATGCACTGAAAGATGGCTGGTTTGATTCCTGGTCAGGACACATGCCTGGTTTCAGGCCCAGAAGGTTGTGTCCAGGAGGCAGTCCAGCCATTCCCCGCTCTCATATCAATGCTTTTCTCTCTCCCTCTCTCTCTCAAAATCAATTTTAACTATATATTTTTAAATGCTAGTAGCTCTGAAAAGGCTTATGGTAAAGGTTTGATCCTTTTATGGGTTGCTGTGCTTCATCCTCTTGTGGCCAGGTGTTAAAATATATGCCTAAAACTAACATACAAATAAAAATAAATACTCTGTATTATTTACAAAAGACAAAAGACCTGGCTAGAACACAGATGAATTTAATAATGCTACCAGAAAAACAAGTCAAAGTAGTATTTAATTTATAGAATTTTTTTGGAGGGGGTAGCAATAAGACTATTAGCATGGTCCTCCTTATGATACTCTTGAGAAAGGGCTGTAACTAACCAAAAACAAACAAACAAGAAAAAACTGAGGAAGTAACCTATAACTTGTTGAATTGTCAGTGCTAAATTTTAAAGCATTTCCTATAGAAATCTCCAAATGTTTTATTTTTATAGTACAAGACTATAAAAACCAAAGACAAACCCAGAAACATATTTTAGTCACATTTCATCTCAAAATTGTATTCCTGTGCCAGATTTATATATTAGCTTTAATTATATTGTCAAACTCATGACCACAAAGAGGAAGTCCAAGGAGAAAACTCAGAAAAGGAGAGTGGCTGTAGATGTTGAAGAAAATAATTATTTGGAAGGTTAAAAGTGAGGAAGTTTTAATCTGGCAAGTTTGAAATAAAATAGATGCTTTATCCACTACACTTCTGAGGTTGTTTTCTTTTTATACTCAGACACTGTTACCAATGAAGAAAAAAGTACAATGTTCTAGTAAAATATTATTATGAGTAATTTCATAAGAATACTATTATAGTACAGACCCTTTTTAAAGTACCAACTTCAATCATTATGAAACTGTTATCTGATTAGACAAATTATGCTCAATTGTTTTTGACTTAATGCTTACATTTTAAATACAATTAAAAACCTTGAAATAAACTGACTGTAATGAGTAAACTAGAACATGGCATCATTAAAATCTCCAGGTCTGCCGGAACCGGTTTGTCTCAGTGGATAGAGTGTCGGCCTGCGGACTGAAAGGTCCCGGGTTCGATTCCAGTCAAGGGCATGTACCTTGGTTGTGGGCACATCCCCAGTGGGGGGCGTGCAAGAGGCAGCTGATGTTTCTCTCTCGTGATGTTTCTAACTCTCTATCCCTCTCTCTTCCTCTCTGTAAAAAAAAAATCAATAAAATATATATTTTTAAAAATAAAAATAAGCCGAAACCGGTTTGGCTCGGTGGATAGAGCGTCTGTCAGCCTGCGGACTGAAAGGTCCGGGGTTCAATTCCGGTCAAGGGCATGTACATACATTGGTTGCGGGCATATCCCCGGTAGGGGGTGTGCAAGAGGCAGCTGGTCGATGATTCTCTCTCATCGATGTTTCTAACGCTCTATCCCTCTCTCTTCCTCTCTGTAAAAAATCAATAAAATATATATATTTAAAAAAATAAATAAATAAAAAATAAAAATAAACAAAATCTCCAGGTCTGACCTTTTGTAATTTTTAAAATAAAAACTAAATTACAAAAAAGTTAATAAATCCACACACAGACATAGGTTTTAAAAAATGGGGAGAAAAACAACTACTCCCTCTTGGGAAGAATATACAAGAAACACAACAGTGATCAATACAAGGGGAAGTGGGTGACCAGGAAAGATTTACTTTCCATTTTACATTTTTCAATGTTTAAAGCAAGTGAATAGTGCCTAAAGAACTTTAAAACTTTCTTAATAACATCAATCTACAATTATATGTCTCCCTCTGAACTCAGAAAATGGTTCCTTTTAGACACATGTAATTTGCTCAGAAGCTACTAAAGCAAAGACAAAGCAGTAAGCTCTTTTTAAAAATATATTTTTATTGACTTCAGAGAAGAAGGGAGATGGAGAGGGAAATATCAATGATGAGAAAGAATCATCGATTGGCCGCCTCCTACACATCCCACGCTAGGGATCAAGCCCTAAATCAGACTGGGAATCAAACTGTAGCCTCCTGGTTCACAGGTTGACACTCAACTACTGAGCCACACTGGCTGGGCAGTAAGCTCTTTTCTTCTTAAAACTTTTTGTTTCCCAGATTCATTTTCTAGGTCACTGACCCACTTTGTCCTCTTCTTGGTCCACTTAGTCTCTATCTATCTATATATATATAAAAGCCCATCGACTAGAACAGCTGGACCACCAGAATGACGGGGGGTTATGACACGAACTGCAGCAGTCAACCAGCCTGATCAGGGCCCTGTTTGGGGCTGGGGCCAGCCAACCACCTGAGGGCCCCCCCACACACCAGCCTGGCCCCAAAAGCCCCCATCGGGGCAGGCAGGCTAGAGTCCACCCATGTACGAATTCATGCACCAGGACTCTAATTTAGTAATATTTAATACCCTGTTAACTGTCTACCAAATCCCCCAAAACTGGTATTATAATCCTTTTCCACACTCCTCACCCTAAATCTCACCCCATTTCCTCAGCCTCAATCTCAACTTCAGCAGTTAATCTTGCCTCAAACTATCTCAAGTTACTGAAGTGATTTAGGCCACCTGGTATGAACTCCATTATTAAAACATGTCTGTAAATAAATAAATAAATAAATAAGCCGGAACCGGTTTGGCTCAATGGATAGAGCGTCCGCTTGGGGACTGAGGGGTCCCGGGTTCGATTCCGGTCAAGGGCATGTACCTTGGTTGCGGGCATATCCCCAGTAGGGGGTGTGCAAGAGGCAGCTGATCGATGACTCTCTCTCATTGATGTTTCTAACTCTCTATCTCTCTCCCTTCCTCTCTGTACAAAATCAATAAAATATTAAAAAAAAAAAAAAAAAAAAAAAAAGCTCAATGAATTTCAGGATAGGCAAAAAAATAAATGGTTTAAAATAAATAAACATACCTGTTGCCATGGCCTACTCTCATCACCCTGATTTCTGCCCTCTCTTTTTAAGTCCCTTCTTTCCTTTTATCCCTCTTCCTACCACTTCTAGGGCTCATTCTATTAATAATTTCTTATAGCTCCCTCTCCAGGCTTCTCTTCTAATTTTAAATACCTATATCACCCATCCTTAAAAAAATAATTAAAAAATTTTTTTTCAACTGTAAATCACTTAGTTTTCCTTTATTCCTTTCTTCACAAATGTCTCAAAAACAGAAACTGATACTCATTGCCTCCACTATCTCATCAGCACTTACTCTTTTATTCCATTTATTCATTCACAATTCCTTCTTTAAACACTACTTACCATCTATTATATACCAAGTATTTGTAATATTACAATGAAAAGACAAAGACAAAGCCTCTGCATTTTGTTTAAATTAAATCCCCTTGAAATCTTATTTTCATTACCCAAACCTTAACTGAGATTATGTCCTCTATAGCTTTCATTTTCATCTCCTTCCCTCTCATGTTAACAGATGAGAAAAGTCTTGTTAAAGGAGAGGTATATGCCTTCCTACCTTCTTGCTCAAACTATCAATAATTCCTTCTTTATCACTCTGAATCTTCAACTACACCTTCTTTCCTGGCTTGTTCCCTTAACTTCAAAATAATTACTCAAACCTAACTATAGCTTTCATCTTCTCTCCTAGTAGACAAAGCTTCAAGGAACAGTTTATACTCAATGTCTGGCCACCACCCATTCTTCAACTCACGGCATCCTGGCTTTTCTTAACTACCAGTACAAAATGGTGCGGGTTTTTTGTACTGTTCCCAAGTTACCCGATCCCTCCTAAAGACACTTTTAAATTTTCCTCTTTCCTGATATCTGCAATATCTAGACACTGACTCCTTCATGTCTGACATAATTCTGCTAATTATCCAGCTATCCCTCTAACTATTTATTCTCAGACAGCATTCACATGTTTCTCATCCTGACTCTTTAATGCAAATTTCTTCAAGGTTTGCACTCTTCTCATTTTATATTCTTTATAGGATGTCATCCAGTTTTATGGCTTCAACTACTATCTAATATTAATACAAAGACAATGCTCAAATCCTTAATTCAAACCCAGATTTCTCTTCTGAGCTTCAGATATAAATAGCCAGTTACATGTTGGCCATATCTACTCAGATGAGCTACAACTACGGTACTTTAAATTCAACATGTTCAAAATAGAAATCATCACTCTCCCAAATTTCATTGTCCTATATCTTCTAGGTCAGTGGTCGACAAACTGCGGCTCAAGAGCCACATGCGGCTCTTTGGCCCCTAGAGTGTGGCTCTTCCACAAAATACTACAGCCTAGGGGAGTCTATTTTGAAGAAGTGGCATTAGGAAATAAGTTTAAAAAGCCTGGCTCTCAAAAGAAATTGCAATCGTTGTACTGTTGATATTTGGCTCTGTCGTGGACTGAGGAGTTTGCCGACCACTGTTCTAGGTAAAGTGTTATTTCTAACAAGTCCCAGATGCTGATGATGCTGTATCAACAGCTCAAGATCAACATTTTGAGAATCACTGCTCCAACATGTTGCCTCTTCCTATGGCTAGGATATCAGATTTCTTCTACTATCTCCTGGGCTATTTTATCTATGCAGCAGGCACTGTTAATATTTCACAGCACCTTGTCCCATTGAACTTAGAATGTTTAGCATTCTAAACGTTAATTACCAAAAGGAGTGATCTGGTTCATTTTTCTAGCATACAATTCTGGAAATTTTCACTACCTTTGGAAAAATCTTTATAACTCTCACTGGGTATCATGAACATATTTACATTTACATTTTTGTCAACATTTTAATTTATGAATTAATTTATGAGTATCAGTGATTAATTAAGGAGAAAGTAAAAGGCTTATTAGATTGGATTGAAACAGTCAAGAATCTTGACAGGTACTAATTTTAGTTGCTGTCTTAAAAGTACTGTACTTTTTTTTCCTCCTGAAAATTAAACCTCTAATTGAGGTGGGGTTTTTTATTTTTTTTTTATTTTTTAAATCCTTACCTGTGGATATGTTGTGTTTATTTTGTTTTATTTTATTTTTATTTTAGAGAGAGAGGAAACTCGAGAAAGAGAAACATCAAATGGTCGCCCTCTCTGGGAATCAAACCTGAAACCTTTTTTCTTTTGGTGTATGGGACTACACTCCAAACAGCTGAGCCACCAGACAGGGCTCTCAATAAACTGCTGAGTATTTGGGGAGGAATAGTGATTATGTATATGACTACAAAACAATGAGTACTGACCTGAGGGGAATTTCCCCCAAATGCCTAAAATAAATAAATAGATGTTATTGAAATAAACATATATCTTCACAATTCTCTAAGTAGGCATGTATAGTTTTAGGGTACTTAAATGTTACATGTAAAGAAATGGAAAAAGAATACAATAATCAAATAGAAGAATGTTTAGGTTCCTGTGATTAAAAACAGTCTCTTAGTAATTTTTAAAGGAGTAAATTTTTTAGGGCATTTTAAGAAACCTCCTTAACTTTTCACATATCAGAAATAGTTTTTACTGTGTGTTTAGTGTAATTTAGAAATATGACCAGACTTTTTGTATCTGTTGTTATTAGACTGGGTAATATGAATTTTGTTTTGGATGCATATATGAGCCTAGTGCATAAGAAATTTGCTACTTTAAATTTTGTTACGTAGAGCAACCTTGCATATAATAATCTTATGACTGTGTTTTTCAACTTTTTATTAAAATTATTGTCATGATGCATAAATAGAATTCAAAACACATTTATTGCTGTTTACATGAACTGTAATTGTACACCACATATTCTGTCTAGTTCAGGTTCTCTCACAAAGAAAGATTAATAAAAAAAAAAAACACCAAGCATGACTTATGGCCAGCAGAATTAAAATTCACATCAATCATGAAAAAATTTCTCCACTCATTATATTTAATTTCTCATCATAGTAGATGAGAAAATTAAAAGGCGCAGAGTTCAAGGTAAAGAAGCTGACTTAAGGGTAGGCCAGTAACCAGGGGGACAGACCACTGGGGGAAGACCTGTCATAGATAGTAAGGCAAGCAAAAGTATAAAGCAATATAAGGAAGTCAGCTTAGGGCAGAAGGATTAAGCATATTCTGGGCTCATAGTCAAACAGAATATGGGCAAGCATCAGGGATTCAGTCATCTTATATAATAAAGGGCTAATATGTAAATAGACCGAATGGCAGAACAACTGGTTGCTATGATGCACACTGGCCACCAGGGGACAGACCGCTCAGCCAGAAGTCTGGCTCATGGCTGGCAGGAGCCTTTCCCACCTCTGTGGCGCTAAGCACCCCTCAGGGAATGTAATCAGGAAATAAATTTTTAAAAAATATTTTATTGATTTTTTACAAAGAGGAAGGGAGAGAGATAAGAGAGCTAGAAACGTTGATGAGAGAGAAACATCAGACCAGCTGCCTCTTGCACACCCCCTACTGGGGATGTGCCCGCAACCCAGGTACATGCCCTTGACCGGAATCGAACCTGGGACCTTTCAGTCCGCAAACAGACGCTCTACCACTGAGCCAAACCGGTTTCGGCTAGAAAATAAATATTGAAAAGAATACCTGAAAGAGGGAAATGATGATCTGGAAGAAAACAATTGTATGGTAAATCTCAAAATCTTTTTAAAGTATAAAGAAACACTGAGTACCAGGAAGATAGCTTTAAGAGCTAAAAGATTTCCCAAATTCAGCCTGTGGTTTAAAAAAAAAAAAAAAAAAAAAGGTGTGTATGTGGAGGGAGGGGAGGATTGAAGAAGGGAGGTTGTTAGGAGAATACACTACAAGAAAGAAAAATATTTGCAAACTAGATCATTCTGCTATATAATGTACAAACAACAAAAGGCTAGATGATTGTTCCTGAAAATTTACTGTTTATAAATACAGGTAAAAAATATTCACTGTAATTCACAAAGATCTTCAAGATCCTGACCTTTGAGTAAAAATACATATATAAGGAAATTGTATATGAATGACTTGAAATAAGATGTTTTCTGTAACACTCTGGGAAAGCCTACTTTTTTTTTTTTTTTTTTTTTGTAATTCTCAAAGTTGTCTGAGAAGCCTCCCAAGTTGTCTGGGAAAAGCTTATGCGTATCAAAATCACCAACCATTTATTAAGTCTGCTCCTATTAAGTCTAGCAAGTGAACTTAAATCACTTGACCTGCATTTTAAATAAAAGCTGACTTAACTCGAATACCCTAATGTCCTTTTCTTCTCACACAATTACACCAAATAAAGCTTACATTGCAACCAACAGAATTTCTTCACTAACTCATCACTCTATTTTGAAATACTACCTACATTCCACGTACAGGGTGAAATGCAATTACAACGAAAAGGTGCAAGAAGTCACCCCACATCCTTCTAAAAAATAACAAACAAAAAAAAAACCTGCTGCCAGACTTTCAGGGGTGAAAAAAAAAAAAAAGCATTAGCAAACCAAATCCCATGTTCGAATCTCTCTGACACTGCGGGCCTTGGCCAGCCTGTGCACCATCTCTGATTTACAAAAGGCAACGACACGGGCCGGAGCGGGGCGAAGCGGGAGAACCGGTAACGGGCTCCCAGGGCGTCGTTGATTTCTTGGCTCCGGTGACAGCGGCGGGGAGACACACCCCTAGCGTCGGTTTGAAACACTACAGCAGGGAATTCTACCTAGGGGATTACTGCGAGGCTAAGGAAAGACAAATTTAAATCGCCATGATTCAAAAACAACCACCACCAGGAGAGACAGAGAGACTTGACGAGGCAACAAAGAAAACGGGGGGAAAAACAAAACAAAACAAAAAAACAAAATAAAACAAAATAAAAACAAAACCCAAAACAGCCAAGCCCTGGGCAGGCAGACAGCATACGAAAGACTGGCATCCCCATGGATAGCCAAGCCGGGGCCCGGGTTTGTTTCCGTGGATCCACACCCCGGCCCTGCGCGGCGGCCCGCGCGGACAGAGCCCGGCGGCGGCGGCGGGAGGAAGCCGGGGCTGCCCACCGCAGCGCGATCCACCCCGGCCCGGAGGGGGAAGTGAGCGAGCGGCGCGGCTGCTGCCAAGACGCCCTGCTTGCAAATGGAGTGTGAGTGGGAGCAGGCGCAGCCCTGGAGAGAGAGAAAGTGGGTCTTACATAAAAGAGCCAGCGGGCACATTTTATTTCCGCAGGAACAGCCCCGGACCCGAGGGAGTCTGGGGGCGGGAGGGGGGCTCCTCCACAGGGAGGAGGGTCCGACCCAAGTCCTGCGGGGCGGCCCGGGGGCTGCACCAGGCCGACGGCCCGAGGGGGTGGGGGTGGGGGTAGGGGGGTCGAGAACAGAGGCGGAACCCAGCGGCCGCGAGGGACGGGGCGCCGCGGAGCACCAGCCCGACGCCCCCGCCCCCACCCCCACCCTCGGGGCCGCCCGGGCCGCCGCGGGCTCTCGGACCCGCCGCCGCACCAGCCCGGCCCGGGTCTCTCGAATTTTCCGGCGGAGGGGAAGCCCGCGGGGGCGTCGGGGCTCGCCGCCGCCCCCGCCCCTGGCCGCGGCGCGCGGGGGCGGCTGCTGCACCGGGGAAGCAGAGGGCTCACCATTTTGCTGGCGGTCGGTCGGCGGCTGTGGCTCGGACGGAGAAGAGAGTCGGCGCTCAGACGGGCTCCCGCAGGAAGAAGAAGCGGCGGCGGCGGCGGCGGCCCAGCTGCGTTCAGCTGGGGCGGCTGCGGCCCTCGGGACACCCGCGGGGGAGGGGGTGAGGGCTGGGGGAGGGGAGGCGGCGCCGCGGGGCCCGCGCCGACGGGGTGACTGGGCACACGGGAGCGGGCGGGCGGGCGGGCGGGGAGAAGAAAAATTAAGGTCGAGATTCAGGAACCGAAAGAGCGGGAGGAGAGGCGGCGAGCAGGGGTCGAGGCGGAGAGAAAGCGGGAGATGGAGGCGAGAGGGCCAGGCGGCTTCCCGGGCTGCAGCTTCGCGCTCTCAAGCTCACGCCGGAGCCGTGACGGACTCACTGCAGTGGCTCGCGCTGACCCGCAACCTCCAGGCACGAAAAAAAGGGGGAGGGCGGGAGAGGGAGGGGAAAGCAGCGCGCAGAGGGGCGGAGGGCGGGGGCGCGCGGAGCCGGCGGCGGCGGGGGGCGGGGCTTCCGCGAGCGCCGCACATCCGGGCACCCGCAAGGCGCGGCGCGGCGGCGGCGGCGGCGGCGGCGGCGGCGGCGGCAGCGGCCGCGGCGCTCCGAGAGCTCTGGTTGGGGAGCTCGGAGCGCGCCGACGCGTTCGCCCCTCCGCCGCCACCGCCCCGCCCCCTCCCCCCTGCGTGCGGGGCGGGGCTGGGGCAGGGGCGGGGTCGCCGACGTCGGTGACGTTGCGCGGCGAAGCCCTTCCTGTCACGTGGCTGGAGGCGGGTGTCCGGGGCGGGGGCGGGGGAGGCAGGGCGGGGAGGAGAAGGAGGAAATGCGAGGGTTTCCTTGGAGGGAGGAAACGCTTGGGGTGCGCGATCCCGGGGCGGAGCGGGGCTTGGCCTCGGGAGGGGGAGGCTCGTGGGGGAGGAGGAGGAGCTGGTGGTGGAGGGCCTTATCGTGTCTGAACCACCCGGACGCCGCACCAAAAAGGGAGAAAAAGCCAAAGCCTCGGGCTGGAGGGAATCCGTTTGCTCCTGGGGACGGGTGTCTTCCATCCGGGTGCAGACAGGGATCCACGGCTCGGCGCAGCTCCGCCGTGGTCCCCGCTGCGGCGCCCGCAGGCCTTGGCTCCTGCAGGAGCGGGTGGCTCACCGGGCGCGGCTTGCGGCGTGGGAGCCCCGGGACGGCCGAGCCCAGGGCTGCTGCCCAGTCCCTCCCGGGATCCCTCACCCCGCGCGGCGCTGCCCTCCGCCTGCCCAGGCGGCCCTGGAAGGGTGCAGCAGTGTTTGTTTTTGAAAAACGCCCACTTGTTCCTTTCCTAAGGCTGGATCCGCTTTGGTGCCAGTGGCCATGCCCAGAAATTTCTGACCACAATGGGAAATGGAGTCCAGAAAAGCGGAAGGGGCAAAGAAAGTCCTGTCCAGGGAAAATAAAAGAGCTGACAGGAGGAGTGAGATAAGGATAGTGAAAAAAAATTTCGCAACCATTTTAACAAGTTATTCCTTTTCAAATCTTGATCGTCTCCGGTGTAAGTGGGAGGGAGGGAACGAAGGTTTGTATTTTTTTTTTGAGTGGTCAGAATCTCCTTACTGACAGGTCCTTCCTTTGAATCGTTTTTATAAAAAGCTATATAGTGTTTTTAAAGCAGTCTGTTCAAGCTCCTTACATGGGAGGAGTTTTATTCTTTTTCTGTTCCAATTATTTTTCCTATGATAGTCACTCATCTTTCCTAATAGAAGCTCAGTGATGTGCCCTAGTCGCCCCCCCCCACCACCACCACCCTTTCGTGGCCGCTCTCCCTTTAAGAACTATTTTGTTTTTGTATCAGGATGAATAAGATAAGTAACTCAGACTGATAACAAGATATATATCACATTGTGAGAATATCCAGGAAATGCCAAGAAATGACACTGTTGCTTCCACCAGTTAAGTTTCTTGACTTAAACACGGCGTTGTTTAGAAAGTGATGTGTTCCAAAACAGGGAAAGGTCCCTACGCTGTGTGACATGTCCAGGTAGATTATTTTTAATTCGTTTTCATCGTAAAGTTAGAACATGTTCATTTTTATAAAAGTGCTACTTAAATTCCTCTCCCTCAACTCCAGTTCTCAGAGATGTTCACTACTGAGTTCATGTGTGTCCAACATGTTCAGTGAAAAATCATTTGGGCTGAGGAGTAAATACTAGGAAGGAATTGGAGATGTACGGAATGCAGTGGATTTACACTAGCTCATACTTTTGTCATAATTTGAGCCATTTTAGACTATAATCATTCAAGAAGTCTATTTTGATTAAATCAAAAACTCAAGAGGCATTACAGCCTCTGTTACTGACCAAAAGCAAGAGACAGAAGACCAGCCCACTTGCTCCTTCTCATCCTATAAATCTCCCAGAGTTTGCCACTTACGTTCTCTCAGCTTTGTGTCATACTACATAAAATACAGGCAGGTAGCAGTTTGCATCTCTGCTGAGAGAGGTAAATCTACAATGCACAGCTAGCGGGGATGGTGTGGCTCAGTGGTTGAGCATCATCCCATGCACCAAGAGGTACCCAATCTATTCCTGGTCAGGACACCTGCCTGGGTTTCAGGTTGTGGGGCTCCATCTCCGCATGGGATGTGCAGGAGGCAGACAATTAATGTTGATGTTTTTCTCTCATTGATGTTTCTATCTCCCTTTCTTTCTCTCTCAAATCAAAACAATTTTTAAAAATAAATTTTAAAAGTACACGTAGTACCCTGATTTTCCCCCTAAGGCCAAAAAGAGGAGGTGTGATAAGTAGTTATTCTTTTTTGTTTTTTTCCATAACTTTTGGTATAAAACTTGGTATGAGAGGGATCAGGTGCCAAATGTCCTACCAAAAGCATACATGTTTTTAAGTAACTAGATAAGTAAAAAAGACAAAAGATTTACTCTAATAAGTGTATCATTTTAGCAAC
Source organism: Pipistrellus hanaki (assembly GCF_964339955.1). Taxonomy (NCBI): domain Eukaryota; kingdom Metazoa; phylum Chordata; class Mammalia; order Chiroptera; family Vespertilionidae; genus Pipistrellus; species Pipistrellus hanaki. The sequence goes on from NC_140514.1 coordinate 36,288,661, forward strand.
CAAAAGATGATTGTTGGGAAGTATTATGTCTGATAAGTTGGAGGGGGAGACAGTGAAGGCAGGGATACTTGTTTCTACAGTAACAGCTAGGCATGAGGTAATGAGAAGTACCGTAAGCAATGACAGAGAAAAGAAAGGCGTAAATAGACATGAAGCAAAAATGGACTGACTATGCAACTAAGTGGACATGGGGAACAGGAGAGGGAGACACCAAAGATAAAAAAGTTTTAGTTTAGATGACCGAAACTATGATACCCTTTAAGAAATAGAGAAGGCAGAGGAAGTTTGGTTGCTGAGTAAAAAGAGGTGAATATGGATTTTAAAATGCTATGTTTAAGTTACTGATGAGCTATCCCAGTGTAAGCACCGAAGTAGAAGCTGGAAGTGCAGGTTAGAAAGGTTTGTATTTCTAAGAAAAATATTTCAATTTAAAAGAAGGGAATCAAACGAAGATTGAGAGTGAAATGTTAAAATTTCCCTGTATTTAGTGTTAGGAAAAAGAAACAATTCAGAGATGGTAATAAAGCTGCTAAGTAGGAAGAAAAGGGCAAGAAATTTTTATGGAAGCGAAATGCTTGCAGTTATATAAGACTATAGGCAGCCTCGGGCTTTAATGTCTCCGCAATTATCTTTAAGTTAGAAATGTCACAGGAAATTTTACCAGGTGTAGATCTTTAAGAGTATTGTGATATTGAGAATTCTGCCTTATTCTTCAAGGATTAACCACTGTCATTTATTCACATATAATATTTAAGGATGGCAGAAGAAACAAATTATCATTCCTATAGGTTACGGCCGTGGTCAGCAAACTGTGGCTCACAAGCCACATGCTGCTCTTTGGCCCCTGGAGTGTGGCTCTTCCACAAAATACCACAGCTGTCTATTTTGAAGAAGTGGCATTAGAAGAAGTTTAAGTTTAAAAAATTTGGCTCTCAAAAGAAATTTCAATCATTGTACTGTTGATATTTGGCTGTATTGACTAATGAGTTTGCCGACCACTGGGTTAAGGTATTCCAGTTACCTCAAAATATCCATTCTTACTCATAATTACACTAGAGGCCCAGTGCACAAAATTCATGCACTCGGCGGGGAGGGGGCGCGGGAGGGGACCCTCAGCCCGGCTTGTGCCCTCTCGCAGTCTGGGAGCCCTCAGTTGATGTCCAACTGATGGCTTAGGCCCACTCCCCATGGGAGAGGCTCTTCCACCACTGCTGCTCTTGCCAGCAGCGGACCCAGCTCAGGGCTTCTGGCTGAATAGCGTTTCCCCTGTGGGAGCACACTGACCACCAGGGGGCAGCTCCTGCATTGAGCATCTGCCCCCTGGTGGTCAGTGTGTGTCATAGCCACTGGTCATTCCATTTTTTGGTCGATTTGCATATTAGCCTTTTATTATATAGGATTGACTAATGTCGACTGAAAACCGTATTTAATTTTATACTCTGATACCTACAAAAAAAGCCAATTAAAATGGAGAGTCAATTAAAACCAAAGTAATGTCTCTGTTTTTTGTTAATGTGGGTTTAGAGGATACCACTATCACTCCTCCTACATAAACATATACGTACCAGTTCAGGAATCCCAGATTGACAAGGGTTTCATGGGAAATAAATTACTTTTCTTCTCAGAATCCTTTTTTTTTTTTTTTTTTTTTTGTACCCAGGAGAAAGCAGGAATGCCAGCCAGCCCTCTGCTCCGGGGTGTGGTTGAGAAAAGGTTCCTTGACACCTGAGATAGAGTAGTGGCTGCTTCCTTTCTTGCTAAGCAGCATAAGTAGGAGCCACGCATTCTAAATTTCATCTTGGAAACTCATTTCTCCATTGAAACCATTTTACAAAGAGTTCTATAAACAATGGCACTCCTACAAAAGCCTACTTAAATTATAATGTAGCTGAAACTCTGTATATTTGCTACTGAAAAGACAATGGTAGAAAACAATGCTCTTAAAAATACAGAGGTTTATGAACTAATGAGTTTGGGGGAAATGTATACCACATACTGGATGGGTTTTTATTTTAAGCACAACTACTTTTAAAATTATGGATTGTATGCAACTTTTCTAGTTCTCATAAGGGAATTAATGTGGAATTTGTTCAAAATAAAATCTGTTTACTTTTCAAGTAAAGACAACTTATAACTACCTTTTAATTGGGAAAAATGTTTAAAGATTATATATAAATCAGTTATGTAAATTTGAACATTTTACTGCCTACGACCAAAAAAGAAAAAAGGGGTGGGGCGGGGGGGGGGGGAATGAGACTTTCTAAGTTTTATTCCTAAACCTCTTGAATCCACATTGAATTCCAAATGTTGGAGGAAAAATCCACAGTGTTTTTAAAGGCCATTAACATTTCACGTGATGAGCTTTATTCTCTTTCTGTGTTGATTACCTTTCCATACGCTAAGTACATTCAATTGGGTAATTATATCAACACTAGAGGCCTGGTGCACGAAATTTGTTCAAGGGGCTCGGCCCTAGCAGCCACAGTGGCTAGCCTTAGCCCTTGCAACTCCTGCTTCATCTGGAAGGACGTCTGGTCTAATTAGCACATTACCATTTTATTATTATAGATAATGGCAGTTGAAATAATGAGAAGTCAGAAATCTTAGAAGCAATAGGGCAAAAACAAAGGTAACATCTGCATTTAAGTAGTGGACAGATAAAAAAGTGACAGAAAAGATAATGGACTAGGCAGAAGGAAGGGTGGGAGACTGTGAGGATGACCAGAAAGCTGAAGAAGAGTTGTTGAAAAAGACATTGTGGTCAAAGAGGACCAACACAAATGGAAATGTGAAGGCAATTGGTTTATATCTGTATATATTCATTCATTGAAATACCATAGCCGGGACCGGTTTGGCTCAGTGGATAGAGCGTCGGCCTGCAGACTGAAAGGTCCCAGGTTCGATTCCAGTCAAGGGCATGTACCTTGGTTGCAGGCACATCCCCAGTAGGGGGTGTGCAAGAGGCAGCTGATTGATGATTCTTTCTCATCGTTGTTTCTAACTCTCTATCCCTGTCTCTTCCTCTCTGTGAAAAATCAATGAAATATATATATATATTTTAAAGAAATATGATAGATTGTAGATTATGTCTTGAAATAGTTTTTCTGACTTACAAGTCTCACTTATTTCTTTAATCTCTTGCACCAAAAAAGTGAGACCAAAAAAAATGCCATTTATTTGGACTTTGATAGTATTTCCCTTTTACGAGTTTGCTATGAGTATTTACCTTATAGCATTTACCTAAACAGTATTTACTTCAACATAACAAAATATGTATATGTAAAATAGACATGACATTAGAGAAGACCTGTTTGTCATACTTGTTAACTCACTAATATACTTAAATGTTCACAAGAGACAGTGTGTAAGATAGGAGTCAGACCCTAGTTCTAATTCATCTCTAGTCCTGGTCCATTTCTGTATTATTTAAATCTAAGTCTGTACAGTTTAATATGGTAGCCACTAGCCACCTGTGACTATTTACATTAAAATGAATGAAAATGGAAGAAAATTAAAATTTAGTTCTTCTGTCTCCTGAGCTACATTTCAAGTGCTTCATAGCTATATTCCTTAGTGGTGACTATGTTGTATCACTGAAAGTTCTATTGGACAGCACTCATTTAAGTTCTTTACCTGAAAATACTCATCACAAACCACTAATATAATGTTTGTTTATTACCGGGTATGCAACTTTCAAATATAATAAGTTAATTGAACCTATTTTAGGTGCTTTTAGCATTTAAACAAACATATAATAGACACTCAAAAAGCCCAGGAAAGTATATTTAAACAAATGTGCTAATGTAAAAAAAAAAAAAAAGTGTGTGTTTATATTAGGAAGAGACGGAAAAACAAAAATATTCCACCTTCTATATTAAAATGTTTCATGTAGCCTTTTCAAAATAAAATAATATATTACAACAAATAAGAGAAATATAAGTTCATAAAAATATTTTTAGCAACTTCATAGACAGAATTAACAGTGGATTTATTTTGTTTTCACTAATGATTTTTTAAGTTATAAATTAAGTTCTACATTTTACCTGCAGTATTAATACAGATTTCAAGTCGCAATTAGGATACATAGGGAACTTTTAAAATGCAAAGAGAATGTGTAAGTGATTAAGTATTAACCCTGTTCGCTTACAAAGATTCTTTTTCATTTTTTATTGATTTTTAGAGAGAGAAAGGGAGAGAGGGGGGGGGAAAAAACAACTATGGATTTGTTGTTCTGTTTATTTATGCATTCACTGGTTGTTTTTAGTATGTGTCCTGACTAGGGATGGAACCTATAGCCTTGGTGCACCCAGGATGATGCTCTAAGCAGCTGAGCCTGGGCCTACAGATATCTTAAAGAGATCTATAATAAATAGAATGCCAGGGTTTCAGGTTTGTATTCTATCTACAAATAACATTCCTTAGTGCTGAATCACGACTGAACATGCAGCATACTGAGTCCAGTTCTTTCGACTGTCAGGGTTTTTCTCGGGGAATTTTCAAGGTAGACCTTGGCTTCCAAAGGAACAGAGATAAGTAAACTTGCAAAAGAAGGCATATACCATCTATTAACCTAACTCATCTGATATTTTCAAATTTAATAAGTTAATTGAACCTATTTTAGGTGCTTTTTTGAAAAGAGACACACACCAGGATCAAGCTGACTCCTAGAAAAGGGAACAAAGCTTACTGATTGTAGCCCACAGGTACTAGAGATTAATTGGCTTTGGGTGGCAGACCTCAGAAATTCCCACGGACTTCTCTTGGGAGCAGGGAAGCAATGCAATGCCATTACCATGCTGTTAAGTTGTGGTTATAAACCATAACTGGGGCATAGCCTAAGATGGCGTTTTCTAGATGGCAGAAAACTGAGGCTAAATATTGGACATTAGTAAATTGTCCATTACTTTCATCATCCCCACTAGAGGGAGCTCTCAAAACTTTCCACTTTTGTGAGACTCTGGACACTGGATAATTGTTTGGTGACATAAATGGAATAGCTAACTTCTAAAGGACCCTTAGGGGAAACTATTGAATCAACATGGTTATTATAAAAATGTTCTACATACAGGAAATTACAAAGAAAGGAAAATCATCTGTTATCATACCAGCAAGAGATAATTATTGTTTATATTTGGATGTACTATATATCCAATCTTTTTTTCTATGCAGATATACAGAAAAAATTTAATTAGGTAATACTAATTTTATAACATACTTTTTTACTTAACATTTGAGAAATATTTCCCATATCTGTAAATATTCATCAAGAATATGATTTTTAATTCTTATATATTCAACTAGAGGCCTCATGCACTCGGAGGGGGAGGAGGAGAGTTAGGGGATCCCTGCACCCTCTCGCAGTCTGGGACCACTCGGGGGGTGTCCACCTGCTGGCTTAGGCCGATCCCCCTGGGCTTCTGAGCAGTTGGGAGGGCTTGTTGCTCCTTACCGCCCGTCTGCAGCAGAAGCGAGAGAGGCTCTCACCACTGCCGCTGCACTAACCAGCCATGAGCTTGGCTTCTGGCTGAGTGGTGCTCCTACTGTGGGAGCACACTGACCATCAGAGGGCAGCTCCTGTGTTGAGCGTCTACCCCTTGGTGGTCAGTGCATGTAATACAATAGCTACAGGCTATTCTGCCATTCGATGGATTTGCATATTAGGGTTTTATTATATAGGATAATATTAACGTATGCCATAATTTCTTTAACAGATCTCCTGTAACTTAATTCTGATTTTTGGTTGGTTTTAGTTTTCCTATTATCGACAACAGAATATTAAACATCTTTGTAAATCTTTGTGCACATCTCTGATTTTTTTAAATATATATTTTATTGATTTTTTACAGAGAGGAATGCAGAGTTAGAAACATCGATGAGAGAGAAACATCAATCAGCTGCCTCCTGCACACCTCCCACAAGGGATGTGCCCACAACAAAGGTATGTGCCCTTGACTGGAATCGAACCTGGGACCTTTCAGTCTGCAGGCCAATGCTCTATCCACTGAGCCAAACTGTTTTTGGCACATCTCTGATTTTTTTTTAAGGATACATTGTAGTAGCGGAATTACAGAACCAAAAGGTATAAAAATTTTAAAGGTTTTAAATATATATGTCATCAGATTATCTTAAGAAAATTATACCACTCTAACCTTTCACCAGCAATGCACATTTCCTAACCACTATACAAATTGTAGTGACATTTCTTCTGAAGCTAGGTTTTAAAAAACTGACACCTCATCATAATTTACATTTCTTTATTTACTGGAAATCTGAACATTTTTCTGAAGCTTGACCTTTTAACTCAACTATTAAGAATATATACCAGTGACTTTCCTATTCAATGCCCATGTTTCTTGGGAAAATTTATAATTTTTAGTGATTTATAACATCTTTTTGTATATGAAAGATATGATCCCCTTTTCATGTGTTAGGATGATTTGCCTCAAACTTGTAGTTTGACTTTTGGTTCTGTCTGCAGCATTTAAAAAGTTTATTTTCCCGTTCTGTAACAAAGGATATATACATCTGAAAGACAACTAAAAAATTCATATCTTTAGGATATAAATATCCTCCTAGTTAAGTAAAAACTAATGTTTCAAATTATCAATCTGTTTCTCTTATATTGAACACTATATATATATGTATATATATATATATATGTATATATATATATATATATATTCAACAGTTAGATTGGAAGATAAACTAGGAAATTCTCAAGCACTCTACTTACAGAGTATAGGTTAAGTAATGATGACTTGACAGTGGCTACTTACTCTGTTTACTATATATATATTTTTAAAGTTGTATATTTTTTCGCCTGGCTGGCAAGGCTCAGGAGATGAGCATCGACCTATGAACCAGGAGGTCACGGTTTAATTTCCAGTCACAGCACATGCCTGGGTTGCAGGCTTAATCCCCAGTGGGGAGCATGCAGGAGGCAGCTGATCAATGATTCTCATCATTGATGCTTCTATCGCTCTCTCTACCTCTCCCTTCCTCTCTGAAATCAATAAAAATATGGTGTTTTTTTTAAAATGTTATATATATTTTTAGTAAGAATAAAATGTTTGGTAAATAAGTTTTCTTTAGTGAATTCTATATGTTCTGTGATTTTAAAGAGCATTTTCAGGTCATCATAAAATCATAGCATTTCCTTCACCACTAAGTGACAAATCTGAAGGAAGAGAAGCATTTATATACAAGCAGATCACTTTTGCCCAAAAGCAATTGCGTTTCAGGGCCCATTCCAGTTGAGTCACACATTTTGTCAATAGTGATTCTATTTAGTCAAGTCTCCATTACCTTTTCAAAATTTTCCTAATTAGCCTCCCATTTTGGATCCAAGACAACACCATAATCATTAATTACTCCTTCTGAGCAGAGAAGACTGACTGACTCTCTTTCACTCAAAGCATTCACAATTGGCAGGACCTTTATGCTTTCCCAGTGTCAGCATCAGTAGCTCTCTAAGGCCAGTTTGCCAATGAACAAAAGGCGTTTGAAGAAAGCAATGGGGGAACAGTGAAGAGTGAAAGAGCAGAGCCTCTGGTCCAGCATTACAACTGGAGCACTTGGTGGGTTTCAAAGTTCTTCAGCTTTGAGTTTCTCGTGCCTAATTTTTTCAACCCCCCCACTGTCTACACTGCAGCCCCTGCCTGTCCTGTGCCTATTTACTCTGACACGGAGCATGTGATTTCAACCACTGGTTGGTTTGTCTTCTGAGACTACTCTCCTGATCTCAACCCCACGAATCCTTATTCTTAACCATATACCCTTTGAGCATCAGAAATGTTTGGTTTGGGGCCTGAAAAGACCCATCTATTTCTTCTCAAAGCATGCAGACATAAATGAGTTTCTGAAGTGAAGTAATTGCTGAGCCCAAGAATTAAGAGAAGCCTTTGTGCTCTCTCAGAGCTGCAGTTGGAGCTTGCTGGGGTTTGTTCTGGCAGGTTTCAGAAAGGCTGTTGGAAACAACAGAAGCACAGACCTTCAGAGCTGGGAGGGTGATGCTTAGCCTTCATCTCTTCTCAATTCCTCATGTTAGAGACAAGAACATGCATGATAGAAAGTGTGCCTCTCAAGATCACAATCCCTGTCTGGATTACACGGATCAAGGTCAGAGAACATCGGACATTCTTGTTGACAATATACACATGAGGCTTAATTCTTAATGTAAAGCTAGGAATACACTAATATAAAAAAAGTCCCCATGACGAAATAATTATTAAAGGGAGGAGGAGTAGGTTTCTTATATAGAGATCATCAAAAATCTCTTAATCACACATTTCTTACATTTATGGAAATAAGACCAAACCTCCAAAGACAGCATTCAAAGAGGCCTTTTGCAATTTAAAAATAAAATCCTTATTCCTCCTCTGAGGCAGCGAATAAAATACTCTCAGGCTTTTTGAAAGAATGAAGTCTACTGGTAGATTTGACTCTAATATTCTAAGACGATTTTCAACCGGTGTGCCCCAAGAATTTTTAAAGCAAGCAATACCTGACTATATTTCCCCTGACCTATTTTCCCTGAGATTGTCAAATAAGGAAATGACAACAGCTAACACCACGGTAACCTTCCAGTGTGAGTGAATCGAAATTACACTTATTTTGTTTTTCGTCAGATTGCCAAAAATTGGTGTGCTGCAGAATTTTAGTTTATGTGTGCCGTGAAATTAAAAAAAAAAAGTAGAAAAATCACAGTTCTAAGAGATTGCTTTCTGGATTTTAAAAATCCAAAATACTTCATTTGTTCTAGATTGATTTGACCTGCATTATATTATTATGTAATGAAAATGTTTCCTGAAGGTCCTATGAACAACACCAAGTGCCAATAGTGCCTGGCACAAAACCCCTATGGTATAAATCGCCCTTAACCTCCACCATCGGAAACAAACAGAATTCACAACCTAAGAATCCATCTGGCACCCAGGTCCTCTGTGGTGGGGTTAGGTGTGTTTTAATCCCAGACAATTGATTAGGTCTAATCACCAAAACAGAAAGTCTCTAATTCGCCAGCAGTCAGTGTTATAACTGGGGTATCCCAATGAAGGGTAGCACTGGCACGAAAGCACAGACTCTCATGTTAATTCTCCCACGTTCTGCCTACTGGCCCCATTCTCCTCCCGAATCACACCCCCGTGTATCTTTTGCATGCAGAGCTCTCTCTGAAGCTATGAGAGTTTCGTGCGTGGGAAACCAGGGGAATCAAAGCTGCTTTATACAAAACATATGGTTGAGTACAGGGGCTGCTGAAAAATGCATGTTGTGGTCTCCCTGTGAGGAGCTCATTGGAATCTGAGACCCTTTCATTTTGCATTTCTTGTGCCCAGGTGTTTAAATTAGCAGCCTCAATCCTATCACACCAGGATTTGTTTTCACATGTAGTTTCCTAGGATATTTTTTTTCTTTTTAACCTACTTTGCTAAAAAGAAAAAAAGAAAAAAAAAAGGAGCCAACTAGGAAAAAAAGGCAGGGGCGGGGAAAGAATAAATCATTATGCAGCTTTCAACCTCCACAGGGAAACGGCAGTACAAACCCACAGATCCGGAATTGCCAAGCAATAGGCTGTTTGTTTACAAGTCACAGAATCAGTTATATAACTAGAAAGATGAGGGAAATCAAATGAGTGTTTGAACGGGACAACTGATACTTTTTGAATTAGGCAAGAGTCTTTGTCTCTGAAATAGAGTCATGCAGATGTTCTGTTTGCTTATTTTCAGTTGCTTTATAAATTTAGTTTTTGAGTTTATTATCCCCAAAGTATAGTGTTTCTATGCAGACAATGACCTGTCAGTCTTTATCCTTGATTTTAGATACCTGACAACACTTGCTCACCATGGGAGTTGTTGAAGTATCAGCGTGCAAATTTATAAAGGAAATGGGAATAGCTTTTTATCTGCTGGCCTAGAATTCCTGTCAGACTTAGCAGGAAAACGTACTTACTGTATGTCCAATTATTCAGTTCTTTTTAAAATATATATATTTTTATTGATTTTAGAGAGGGAGGGAGAGGGAGAGATAGAAACATCAATGATGAGAGAGAATTATTGACTGGCTGCCTCCTGCATGCCCTACATTTGGGCCCAAACCTACAACCCAGGCATGTGCCCTGACCAGGAATTGAACCATGACCTCCTGGTTCATAGGTTGACGCTCAACCACTGAGCCACACCAATAGGGCTGATGGTTCAGTTCTAATTCCCCCACCCCTCATCCCATGATGTCTTTTTTTATTGGTTACTTGTTTTATTTTCTTTTTTATTTGTTTGTTTAAGTTCTAGGACCATATAATGTTTATAAAATGAAGAGCTTTAAAAATATGTCTATGTAAACAAATGCTTTTGGATCTAGAACAGTATATATATATTTCAACTCTAAAAAATAAAAGTTAGAAAACCAAATGATTTAAGTAGGTCATTATTTTGACTGATAATACATTTCATAAATAACTTAAGCTGCTCTCAATAAAACTCTTAAATTTGAAAGTCTTTATGATCTTTTAAATACCTGCCTTTATATTTTATACTTCCTAAAAATATTATTTTTTCATGAAATCTTACAGAGCTTAGTAAGAGTATAATTAATCAACTCCGTATAGCAAGTTAAACTCAAATTACTGAGGTTTCAGTCGATAAGTTTAAGGGACATTGTTTTCTTTCTCATGTACCTAACTTGTTCTTCAAACTGGGTCAGTTTAGTGTTATAAGTTACTCCTACTAGTAGAGAAAATCCTAGGGGAATTGTTGGAGAAGAAGAATGTTTTTCACCAGGCAGACAAAAGCTGAATTCTTGCCCTCAAGGGACCTTCTCAGGATGCCTTCTGCGAATGGTGCCCCAACCCCATTACCCCGAGGGAGCTGCACACTTGAGATGTGGTACCCAGAGCCGCTCAGCTCCCCTGTCTGCCACAACAGACACTGAGACCAGGGATTAACTCATGTCCCTCTTTCAAGGGCTATTGTGTTTTTGTTTGAAACTTAACATAGAGAAGGGCACTTGTTGGCCTCTGTCCTTTTACCTGAATTAAGGTAGGGCTGCAAACAGGGAGTAATGGGGGAATAAGGACAAATGTAATACCTTAATTAATAAAGAAATTAAAAAAAAGAGAGAAGAGCAACCAACTACAGTCAATGAAAGACTATGTTCGTTGGTAATGTTTCAATAAATGTATGTTCCCATCCAAGAGCATCATCCAGCCTCCTTAATTAGGAGTCTGATATTTACCAGTTTAGAGCAGTGATGTATGTTTGATAAGGACTCTCCATCCATCTAATTATCAGTGAATATTCAATAGAGTGAATGAGTCAAAATGAAAGGTTAAAGATGGATATCAACTTAAGACTGATTTCTCTCAATTGTTATTCAAATTCTTAGATGCTTCTGTATTTTAAGGCCACATTGTTCCAATAATAGACCATGATGATGATTTATGTAATTTGTGTGCAGGTAAATTGTGTGAATGAAATTTTGTACATATTCTTATATTGTATGGGATTGTTCACTATTTAAAGATTGTGATAGTGTGCAGAGGTTCCTGTAATATTTTATTGTCTTTATCTTATCTTGCCTGCTGTTCAAAGGAATATGAAAATATATTATCATTTAAGATTGTAATCACAATTATAATACTAGTTTAACAATAGTACCTTAATTAAAGTAATGAGCTTAACCTTTCAAAGTAGCCTTAGGTATATGAGCTAATTTAGGCATTATTAGAGTTCATTATTACTTTTACAAATTGCTCTGAGATGTGAAATGGCATCTTGTCTTAGACATTTCAAAAATTAAGTATATTTTATTTCTATACTTTAATAGAAAATTTAAAAGGCTCAGATAGCAACATGCACGTTAATTGGGTGTAAGAAATTTACTAAAATGGAGTGAACTAAGTCAATTCTCAAAAAAAGAATATAGTTAGCTTTTGTTTCTTCAATAACATTTTTATGAAAGTGTCTTTTTAAAATGATTTTAAACTACCTATCCTTCAAAGTAACTTCTAATTGATGGCTTTGGGGTGGTCTTCAGCTCTCTGGGGAGGAGACTGAAGTTTCATTAGAATATCTTAGTTTAATATTTAAGTTTAAAGAGAGGATAGGGACAGAGAGGAGAAGCAGTGCCCGTCTGCAGAGGGCAGAGCCAGGTCTCACTCTTGGAGGCCGTCGTTTGAGGTGTCGGAAAGCGAATGGACTGTGCCCAGTGATGTGGGTTTAAATCTCTGCTCTATCACAGAGACTCCCTGAGGCTCAACTTTCTCATCTATAATTTGAGAATGTTGCTTTGCAGAGTCGGTGCTCAATACTGTTAATGCTCACAGGGAACCGCAACCAAACGACCTAATGCCATCTGGATATCAACCAAATGACTTAAAGGCGTTTCTTTTAAGTGCTAGAATTAAATAATTATAAGACAGATGAAGTGATTCCCCTTCACTGGTGAGTAGTTAGTTGAAAACTATCACCAAAGATGGCAGAATACCCTGTTAAAAATGGTTTTTATAAATCCCTTTTCCTCTGGCTTTCATCAACTATAAATGAAAGTGACTCTATTCATAACCTAAAGCTGAGGAAATAAGCTTTTGTAACATGCTAATGTTTTCACCTCAGGAAAATAATTGTTCCTAGGAAAGCCAAAATGTCCCTACACTTAATCCTACTGTTTGAAGTATAAAGATTTGTTAATTGTTTGTTTTTGCCTGAGTTGAAAAACCAAGGACTGTTCTAAAAACTTGAAGCAATGATCCAGGTAGATTCTAAATTATGAATTACCTGTGGGCCTTAATGTAGCACGTTATTAATACTAATTAATTTTTACCGACACCCCTGTGGCGAAATCATTCTTATCCCTCCTCCCTTTGCCAGGCAGGGAGATGAAGATTCTGGGAGACCGAGCAACTCCCTGCAGGAGGACGTATGGGAGAAGCTGCCTGGCCAGACAACTGAGCCCAGGAGGTTGGCATTGGAGCCCAATTGTTTACAACTTAAGAAGAGACTCATTCCTCCTGGATAAAAGATTTCTGCTTCTCTTCAGATTGGTAGAGTGTGTGCAGGTGGTGGGAGAGGCTGGTGTGTCCTCCTGAGACTCCCCAGATGTTAGCAATTTTCTCCAGGACCTGCAATCACAAATTATTTTTGGTAATGCAAACACTTCAGTCTTTGAGACCTAAATTTACTCAGTGAGCTTCAAACTTCCTCTAAGAGGGCTAAGAATGAAATTTAAGAAGATCCATGAAGACCGAAAGCAACAAGGAAAAGAAAGGCCTTTCCCTTTTCAATAAGTGATTTACTTGTTTATTGTGGTTTTATTTTTTAGATTTTTGTCTCAATCACTGTAATTTGTAAGGTGATTCAGAGATTATTTCATAATCTCTTCCTCTATGCCAACCATTGAGCGTATAGTGGGCATTTATTGGTGAAAACACAATCCCCTGCACATTGACCAGGGACTAATATAGAATGTTGTCTAATGGGTAACACGATGGATAAACAGTTTTCCCCTTTCAAGCACTCAGCTAATAGAGCACTTTATTCATTTAACTAAGTAATTTGTGATGGAAGAATCCCAGGAATGAGCCAGAAATCGCTGTGATGACTTCAATTTAGTTAAATGTGGTAAACACCCAGTGCTATTTCTTCTTCAAATTTGATGACTAGTGTCTGACTTACGATTTTTAAAAATCCCGAAAGAGATTGACTCTGTCAAGAGCCAGCATATCATACATTTGTCCAAATTTTATTTTCCAGAAAATCACTTATCTTAGCTAAGAATAAATGCAAGAGGCTGCTTGACTATCAGTATTGGATAGTATGAAAAATGGGGTTCACCATCACTGGCTAGTTTTTTGCACCATAATAAACTGCAATATGGGTTTATATAGCACCCATATAACTCATCTCTGTCATACTTTTGGAGCTGCTATATTTAAAATAACACCTTGAAATTGTTGACTGTAATATAGAAAAATAGGATTGAATTTGGTCTTATGAGCTAGGTTTCATCTTCAAGGTACTGCAGTGTATTTCTGAAAATGAGCCTTGCAAATGTTTTCCACTAGAATATTTATGGATATAGTAATTTAGGCAGTCATTCCCTGAAGTAGATTATGACATGCCAGTAGCTGAAAGATGAGAATAAAACGTAAAGCGTCCAGTTGCAAGTAGAGAAAGACACTTAAAAACAACAAACACACACATTTAAAATAACCTTTTTAAAAGAAGGTTGGTACTATGTTCAAAAGGTCCCCGCATTTGGAAAACTGTCTTCATGACTTTTTCTGATAGATCACGTTCTTTCCTGTTGCTGGGTTAAATAAATAACTCCTTGAAATTTTAATTACGGTCTCTCAAACAAGACAGAACAAGTTGAGCTGCTTTGTATCATCTCTGAGCCAGGAATGGAGGCCAACAGTCATGAAAAGATAACCACAAGTTGACTTTTTGTGTTTTATAGGTTAATGCCTGCGACAAAGGGGTAAGTTGTTTAAATCCTTAAACATCCGTTCAGAAGGAATGAAAGGGTCTTGATATTACTCTTCATCATATTATTTCCACTCTTTTTTTTTTTTTTTTTTTCCTGGCAAAGAGTTTTTAAATGCCCTCCGTAAAGCCCTTCCTCTGCAGAAATTACTGAGTTCAAGTACGTGCTAGATGCCACTGTTGCTATTGATAACTACACAGGCAACAAAATTAAAGTCGTTCCTGTACATTTTAAGAGCCTTGGCAGACTGGTGTCCTTACGACCATCACATTCTAGAGACCTTTCTAAGTCCCGAGTCACATGAAATAGAGAGTAAAGAGCCTAAGGACAAAATGAGACGAGACTGTTTCACTGAGCCGTCCCTTTTCCCTCTGGGGCCTATTAAGTTCTATACAAACAAGGTTGCCTCTTATTTTGGCTCATTTGGAATTGGTACACTCCTCTTAGGTGAGTGGAGCCAGCCTTCTAGAACTGTCTGTCTCATCTTGAACAGTTTGTTTATTCATATCCCAGTCGCTCTTTTTTTTCATGCCTGTTTTTCACTTGATGATATCAGAGCATCTGATGCTGATCAAATAAATCAATCTCAGAATAGGACATTAAGGCGGTACTGGGTATGTCCCCATCACCGGCACACACCGCATGACATCTGGGCAGGAAAACAATTGCTCACAGAGCTACAAGGCTTCAAGGCCAAGAATGAAACAGAGAAGAAAGGAACCCATTTTAAAAGCCACATCCTTTCGATGACAGATGCAGAAGCTATGTTGGCATCCCATCACCTGCAGTCTTCTTACTCAGGTGTCAACATTGATCTCAACACGGAGGAGAACAGAGCCAAAGAGCCAAGAACGTGTTTACTCTGGCTGCATGCAATTCGTGCTTGGGAAACTCTTAGGGGTATAGCGTCTTCTGCATGTTCACACACAACACCCATTACTGTTAATAAGGGATAACCACGGACGCTGAAAGGAAAACATGCCCTTTAGAATTGAACTTAGACCCTGGGGAGAAGAGATCTCCCCAGCTAACAGCTGAGGGGAATTGTGCAGTCTCAAATTTGCTCCCTGGTGACCTGACATCATTGAATTTGGAAAAGCAGAGCCAGGTTCATCCAGGGGTAGCCGAGAAGAAAAAACTGTTTTGAAAAACAAAAAAAAAAGATGACTATAATTCAGGCTTTTAAATCAAGTCACAGAAGTCCCCTATCTAATGATTATATCATGAAAACAAGGCTCCTGCTCCAAGTTCCTAGGAAAGAGAAGGTGTGGTGGATTTATTCTTATTTGCTACTTTCAACCAACCATGCTTAGTTTGTTTTTTCTTAAAAATAATAGAATTAAACCCATGTAAAGTTACATTAAGTGTTTCAATAACGAAACCAATTTACATTCACATTGTGAGGATTCATGGTAAGGGGAAAAGGCGGTAAAAATAACTGTGACCCACAGAAACTCACGGACTTTGAGTTCTATCCCATCGTTAACCTTCTTGACCCCAAATGTGAGCAAGGCGCCAGCAGTCACAGAAGGAACACGGTGTTCAGAAACCACTGTGGGTGGAACCTGAAGGGAGGTGCTGAGAAAGAGGCAAAAAGTAACCGGAAAGCGTGTTCTTGCCTTTACAAAAGGCATATCTAAGCCTAGATGTCTGTACACAGCACATGGACACATTTCCATCCACTTTCTTGTCTTGACCTTTTTTCTCACCCTTGAAAAGGAGAATGAACAAAGGGGTTAAGGAGGAGGAAAAGCCCAGGGCCTCAGCAAGCAGGTCTCTGAGGAATCAGAGCCCTTCACTGTCTTCGGAACAGGACACAGGATTAACAAGACAAACTTTGAAAACAAGCCCATAAAGGGTATGGGAACAATACTGCCACTTTACAAGGAAGGTGAGAAAATCAAAGAAAATACAGTATATTAAGAGCTTAGCCCAGGTTTGGGCCAATAGCAAGAGCTCAGAGAAACAGTGGTCTTACTAATGATGGGTAGTCGCTGACACCCATTTAATGTCTAGGACCTCAGGCATGGAAAGTTTCTGACTCTCCTCTCTGGTATTTATGGGTGGCTCCACTGGCCGCACAGGGAGTGCCATGTACAACTCTTATCACATTCGCCACTTTCTTCTTGGCTTTGATCCGAAGGCTTGCTGAGCACACTGACCCTACTGGAGGGTGCGGTGGGGGTGGGAGGGAAGAAGGTGAAGAATCACTCGGGTCCCGTGAGGACCGAGACCAGGAGCAGGCCTCAGCCACGCCAGAGCGGGTGCAGACACTCCTGGCTTTGCACCCAGTGGAACTGAAGAGCTGCGTGCACCAGGCTGGCCTCGCTGGTATCCCCAAGAGAGCACAAGAGTGTTTTCGCTGAGTCTTGGGAGGTTTTGCTAAGTCTAGGGTTAGGAATCTCAGGCTCCGGGGTTTGGAACGAAATATGGTTTCAGAACAAAGGACAACGCATGAGCTAGTTCAGAACACTCCTTGATAGAAGAGGAGATAAGCGGCTCTATGGAAGGGAAAAGCCCCTGGCAGTGACATCACAAGTGCTGCATTATCATGGGAGGTAGAAAGAGGACACGCGGTAGCATTTCTGCCCCCCGCTTGCAGGATTAAGGATAAGTGGATGGAAGGAAAGGCCTGGTCTTGGAAACAGGGACCCTCGGAGAAAGGGAACCATCACAGGAGAAAGGTTAAATTATTTTTATGCATCTGATCAAGATTTGACTTGGGAATATAATTGTAAGGTGGAGCTCTTAAGATGAAGCTGAATGTAGGTGAACCAAACTGTGTACAACTTAGATTGATGCAGAAAGAATTTTTTTTTTTTTACTTGAAAATGGTTTGATACAAGTTAAATAAAAATTCGGTATCTTGCCGAAACCGGTTTGACTCAGTGGATAGAGCGTCGGTCTGCGGACTGAAAGGTCCCAGGTTCGATTCCGGTCAAGCGCATTTACATTGGTTGCAGGCACATCCCTGGTGTGGGGTGTGCAGGAGGCAGCTTGTTGATGTCTCTCTCTCATCGATGTTTCTAGCTCTCTATCTCTCTCCTCTCCCTTCCTCTCTGTAAAAAAAAAAAAAAAAAAAAAAAAAAAAAAAATTCGGTATCTCATATCTGAAGTGAAATAAGAGGGAAGTCAGGGGCTTTGAGCTCTAAGCTCGAAAATCACATGCTAATAATAAGTGGTGCATTAGTGTGTTTCACTCGTTAAAAGTCAGAAGTTAGACCCACCTGCAGGTGCCACGGATGAGCACAGGACACTTCAAGGCCATCTCATCTGTGCTGCCACTAGTGCCACCTAGTGGCAGCCAGGGAGATGTGTAAGCAGTTTATTAAAAAATTGGTTTGAAAAGTTACAAAATCATATGTCAATACAATTCCTTGGCAAAAACAATTTAAAATCCACACGGATTCAGAGTAAATTGTCAAGGGTCTTTTGATTCCCTCTCCCAATCCTATTCCTCTTCCTTATTTAGAGTAACCTGCCTTTGCTGTGCATTTCCTCAAATCCCAATCTCTCTCTCTCTCTCTCTCTCTCTCTCTCTCTCTCTCTCTCTCTCTCTCTCTCTCTCTCTCTTTCCTTTTCTGTCTCTGCCTCTACCTATGTCTCCCTCTCTCTCCCTGCACTCAATTTTAAAAAACATACTGCATATGATGGAGTGATAGTTTTTAGTAAACCTATTCCCTAGCACAGCAGAAACGATCTCCAGTGGCCCCAGACGCTACAATCTGCTCACAAGTTCAAATGCCATGTCAGCTGTTAAAATATGGCTAGAAGAGCTATGTGGGAACTGGGAACGCCTTCTCTTGGATGAGGTTCTTGCTTCAGACTCTCCATAGCTATTACCACTTCCCCTGCCTATTCTGCCCCTTCCTTGCTCCCTGCCCTGAGCGACAGGCCCTCTTCCTCTCTACCCTGTGGCCTAAGCTGACAATGGGCCATCTAGGTCCCCACCTCTGTCTCTCCTGTCCTCTCACACTCTTCCCTGCAGAGCTCTCTGCCCCCACGTGCCATTCTCTGGCTTTAGCATCCTCACGCCTCACCATTGCAGATGCATCTCTACTCCTCTCCCTGCCTCCACACTGCCAGCAGAGACATCATTTCATAACAGACAGGTCATTATGCTTACCAAATCCCTCCAGCTCCCATTTTCTATAGAGCAAACAGCCCACACTGCTCAGCAGCTATGCAAAGCTCCTCCCAATCTGATCTATGTCTCTCTCCTCCTCCACAACTCCCTACACTCCAGCTGCACAGAATCCCTTCTTCCAGAGTGGACGGTACACCTTCCTATGCCAACGCCCTGCAACACCTTCTCTGTGCCTAGAATGTACTTTCTCTTTTGTTCTCTTGACTAGATTTGACTCATTTATCAAGATGCAGCTGAAACATCGACCACGAAGCTGGCTCCAACTCCAGCAGCCTCCTCCTTTATTCTCTCCTGTATTTTATGTCCCCCTTTACCACATTTTATTGTAATTATTTGGCAATAAGCAACCTGAACACTTAAGGTAGTACCCCCACCACAGAGCAGCTGGCACATGAATGTGTTTTGAATGAGTAAATAAATATTAAAGAGAAGCACTGCAGTGAACAGACCTTAGGGCAGTGATTTCCAAACTTCATTATGATAAGGATCATCTCAGGTGCTTATTAAAATGCAAATATTTTGGATTTGCTCTCAGAGCTCATGTCTTTGGCAGGTCTGAGAAGGAAGAGTGCAGGAACCTACATTTTAATAAGCATCCCAGGTCATTCTGACCTAGAATGAAAAGCAATTAATCTGAAGGAAAAAAAGAAAGAAAGAAAGCAAAGAACACAATTGTTCCTCACACTGGCATACATTGGAGAATGTGCTTATTATGCCCATAAAAGATCCATGAGGTTGGTTGTTCTTGGCACCCCTGAGAATAAATAGATGCCAGCCCACGTTGAATAGAGAAGGCTACAGTGCAGTGAATTCCACGAAGACTCTAAAGAGGCATCAAGCTCTACAGACAAGGGCTGAACCACTTCCTTTTCAGAACAATTGTCGTCAACCATCAAGTGTTTGTTTCGTTAGAATAGTCATGATTTAGCCAGGCCCAAGTTGTTTTCATGAATATGTTGCCTTTGTGTCAAGCTTCTCTTTGGATGTTCTCCAAGCCTGTCTCCCTTCATTCCCTGAAGGAGGAACATGCACTAGGTCACGCCAACTCAACTCCTTAGGGAGGCATTGCTCAAGAACAGCTCCAGGGCACCCGAGGTAGGAGGCAGCGGGAGAGTGGGAGAATCCCCACCCCCTCCCCTCTGCGCTGTCTCCTTTTCCCCACCCACCCTGCCAAATGCTAGGGTGTCTTCAGCAGGTGGCTCCCACCCCTGCCTGCAAATCTGCTCGCACAATTTTCCTCCCAGAGCGATAAACTCTGAAGAGATGCACAGGTTCTAGACAAGGCCGGATGGCCAAGGACCACAGGCGCTAAGTGAAGATTCCGTACAGCTAACCGCCCGGAGCTTGCAGAGACAGCGGAGAGCACAGGGTACGATCTGGTTCAGAAGGCAGAGCCCTTAGGCAGCAGATGCCCACCAGGTTCAGAGCACCAGTTCTCCCAGAGGCCCAGGGGCTCTGGCCTGAGCCACAGGATCTGCCTGGACTTGACCTGATTCCTGATTCCTGTTGTTTTCCTTCTGGCGAAGCCCCTCCACTTTTTACAGACTCAGAGTTCCTCAGATCTAAAGCGGTTAACCCAGTTGAATTAACCCAGTTTTCATTTAGGTACTTCTCTGACTCCATAACTTTCTTTTTCATTATTATTTTCCATGTTTATTTTTTTTAAAATTGATTTCAGAGAGGAAGGGAGAGGAACAGAGGGAGAAAAACATCAGTGATGAGAGAGAATCATTGGTCAGCTGACTCCTGCACACCCCACACTGTGGATGGAGCCCCCAACCCAAGCATGTGCTCTGACCAGGAATCGAACTGTGACCTCCTGGTTCATAGGTCAACGCTCAACCACTGAGCCATGCCAGCTGGGCTGACTCCATACTTTCTAGGTGGGTATTTTTTTTTTTTTTTCCTTCTCAATTACGGTCTTCTTAGCATTCCCACTCCAGCATCAGGACTCCAGCCTCAATGAAGACACCACTAAAGGGACAAAGCAAGCACACATATATTCCAAGCAGATCATCGGGGAAGACATTGCACTCTTCTCTGACGGTTGAAGAGACACATTTTACTATTGTCAGCTTCCCAGAAGGATGGCTGTGTGTGAAGGAAAGAGGAGAGAACGGGCATCTACCCCTGGGGAAGTCTGTTCAGTGTGTGCCCCTCTGAAACTATTCCCTGACGCTTTGTGCAGATGCTTGGAAACTGTGAAATTGATTTCTTGCCTCATGTGCCACTTTGCATTAGTGTCTTCAGGTTTTTATAAATAAAAAACATACAGTAAAAAAAAAAATAACTCCGTGAGCGTGTCATTTCTGTGAGCGTGTGTGGTGTGTATAGATCTATGGGTTTTAATACAGATAATAGATTCATTAACTGCCTCCACAGTCAGGATGCAGCACAGGTCTATGACCCCAGGAAACTCCCTCACTGCCCCTTTGAAGGTACCTGAGCTTCATCCCAGGCCTTACTCTCATAAAAATCACTAAGGAAAGGCTCTATAGAAAAGTTAAGAATGATTGTCTGTGATCAATATGTAAAGCGACTTGCCATTTGGGGTTGGGTTACAGCTACAAGGTGAGGACTAGTTCCTATACTCACAAGTCCTAAATGGACCCTTGGGTTGTCTTTCGAGGCTAGTTGGCTGAGCTATTCCCTCCTACCCAGGCAAGCAAGAGGTACCTCTCTCAGGAAAAACATCCTTATCCTGAATAGGAATCTGATTATTGAAACTTACATTCATAATACCCATTCATTTGAGTTTCACTAATATGAGTCTGAAATCATTAGGCTGTAACCATAAAACTTCTGAGAATAAACTCTCAGTATGATTATACCCATTAAATCTCAGTATGTGATGGTCTCAATTTGGGGAAATAAATACCAAGTGCATGCGTCCATATCTACTCCACAACAAAATAAAAGCCTAAATAAAAGCCATGCAGCTCACTTGGTTGTAGCATCATCCCATACACCAAAAGGAGGTTGTGAGTTCAATTCCTGGTTAGGGCACATATCTATGTTGCAGGTTCAATCCCCTGTTGGGGCACGTTTAGTAGGCAAAATGTTTCTCTCTCTCTCTCTCTCTCTCTCTCGCTCTCTCTCTCTCTCTCTCTCTCTCTCTCTCTCTCTCTCAGAAATCAATAAAAACATATCCTTAGGTGAGGATAAAGAAAAAAAATAAACTGTGAGAAGATCAAAATTCCAGCTGGGTTTTCACTTACAAAAAAATAATACTTTAGAATGTATATTTTTTTTTGCCAGAGAAAGTGACTGATAAAGGCAAAGAAAAAAACCAGGTCTTTCAGCTTTGAGAAAATCACAGTACTCCTATATTTAATGGATTTGTTGAACTTTTCTGAGCATTCAAAAATATTCTTGCCAAATGATGTTGACATTTCAAATTCTGCTTCAAACTATGAGGGAGGTTGCCCATCACACCATGGTTACTTCAAGGGCCATGAGGAACGGCTTTCTTTGGCAGGACACACACACACACACACACACACACACACACACACACATCAGCTTTGGGTTTTTATTCTGCCTCTTCCACTCAAACTAGCTATACAACCTTGAATAGACTAACCTCTCTGATCTGGCCCCTGCTTTCTCAGAATACTGTTCTGGCCCGCTGCTGCCTCTGAAGGAGAGTCACACACTGTGGCCAGCGTGTAGAGTGCCTGTCGGGATCACTCTTAAAGCACGACAGCCTAGCCTCTCCGAGGTTAATGTCCTCACTTTAACGAAGGAAACCATATAGATACATATGATTTGAAGGGCTTCATGAGGCACTGTGTACAACATGTCTGCCACACACCAGACACTCCGTGGATGTGAGTTTTGCTTTTCTTTCCCCCATTTGATCCACCCCCTGCCTCTAAACAGAGCCCCGCTCAAACTAGCTCAGTCATAGTTTGTTATTTTTTAACAGCACAAGTGGAAAAAATTGAACCTGTCTCCTAATTCACCCAGTGACTTTACATTTTCCCTCATAGGAAACAATGTCTTAGAGCTCACTGAAACACTTACTTTTTTTCTTTTTGGAGTAGCTCCATTCTAGGATCCTCTGAAGAAAACGAGAGTAGCTGGTTAGGGTTTCCCAGATGTTGTAGATCAGGAAAGCCTAAGTTATGCCATGGTACATACCAACCCTGAATCTTAGTAGTAGTGTTTTACAACAACTTCTCATTCATGGAATAAGAATAAGAATAAGAATGAATAAGAATAAGAATAAGAATAAGAATAAGAATAAGAATAAGGAAAAGAAGTAAAAGAATAAGTAGGAGGAGGAGGGAGAAGAAAAGGAGGAAGAGAGAAGGAGGAGGAGGAGGAGGAGGAGGGAAAAGCAGGATTGCTATAGCACAGAAGGATGGATGGATAGGTAGATAAGTGACAAAGCAAACCAGCAAAATGTTAATTGTGAAATCCAGGCACTGAGTATGTGAATGTTTTCTGTATGGTCCTTTCAATTTTTCCACACATGTCAGCATTTGTCACAATAAAATGTTGGGGAGACAAGTTTATTTTGCATCTCTGCTGCATGTCTGACAGAGGTTGGCTGGGGTCCTGCTTTATATCTTCTCTCTCTAGGACCCAGGTGATGGATATCTTGAAAGTGTCTGGTTGTCATGGCAAAGGGAAAGAGACCTCTGCCGGCATTGCACAGGCAGCCCGATATTTCAGCCTGGAAGAGACGCATGTCACTGCTGCTCACAACTCTTTGGCCAGAGACGCTCTCACAGGGCCTTCCCCCAGGCCATGGATGTGAGTCCTATCCCGTGTATAGGAAGGGCAGGGATGGAAACATTGGGTGGGCAACATCAGTCATCACTCTGACAGAAATAAGTGACTTAAAACAACAACAGACCTCAGTGCCATCATCGTTAATACCCTGTTTCCCCGAAAATAAGACAGTGTCTTATATTAATTTTTGCTCCCAAAGATGCGCTAGATCTTCTTTTCAGGGGATGTCTTATTTTTCCATGAAGAAGAATACGGTACACATTTATTGTTAAATGAAAATAAAGGAAATTTATTACCTGTATATGGTACGGTAGTACGGTAGTTGTCAACACAAACCAGACAAACTGTGAATCCTACAGTATCAAGAATTTACTCATTTATTCAATGACAATCATGTCATCATCTTCTGGAACATCATCATAACAATCCAATTCCTGAATTTCCTGGTGAATTTCTTGTGACTCCATTTCTTTCAGAATCAGTGGACCAAATCTCTCATGTTTAGCCAAGGGGGGACCTTATATTTCACTCAGAAGGAAACCTGTAAGTAGGTCTTATTTTCGGAGGATGTCTCATTTTCGGGGAAACACAGTAACACAAGCACGAAAAGGCAGAGCCACCTAAAGCGAGGTCAGCCGGGGAACGCAGAAGCTTTTTCTCTCTCCTCCACTTGCCTTCTCTTGGTCTCCTTTAAAGGGAACAGAACTCAGCCGCCAAAGGCCAATACATTCCACACTTCTCGATGGCTGGTTTTCCAGTCAGCCAGCCAGCCCGCCAGCCCGCCAGCCAGCTCTTTCTAGAATCTCATCACCTTTTTATTGAGTCAGCTCATTTTCACCCTCGGTAAGAATTGGTGGACACTGTCCAGAGAACTTCAGAAAAAGCAGAAGTTAGATGGAGGCGGATGATGCTTTTCAGAAAGGGGGAAATACAACGACATGTTTGAGTCAACAAGATTTCACAATGATTCTTGACTTGACATTTTAGAGGAGGCTTTCCTGACTGGGGTGACATTTCAGCTGGCCCTTGAAGGCATGTGCCAGGTAGAAAAAGGAGCCGGGCATTCCAAGCCGAGGGAACAGGCTGTGCAGTGGCGAGGAAACTGCCCTGGCTCGCTGCTGCGTCTGAAGGAGAATCACACACCCGCCGTGGCCAGCGTCTAGAGTGCCTGTCGGGATTACTCTGAAAGCACGAGGGCAGCAGAACTAAATATGTCGTTGCAATTTTCACTGGTTAGCAAATGGGGAATGGAATCCTATACACACTAAGGAAAAAATTTAATTCATCTTATCTAGTGCTGTAGCAGCAGTTATGTCAGAAAGAAACGGTCATCTACAAGCCATGTGCTGGATAGGGTCTCCACACCGAATACCGAGTTTCTAAAAATCGAATACTTCTAGTCATTGGCAATGTTTAAGTTGCATATATGTTTTTAATATATCCATAGTACATTTCCTTGGGAAGAGCAACTAATCTACTAGGCTGCAAGCAAATGAAGGCAAACTCACCAGGTTAAAACAAACAAACGGCCCTAGCGGGTTTGGCTCAGTGGATAGAGCATCAGCCTGCGAAATGAGTGGTCCCAGGTTCGATTCCGGTCAAGGGCACATGCCCAGGTAGTGGGCTCGATCTCCAGTGGGGGACTTGCAGGAGGCAGCTGATCCATGATTCTCTCTCATCATGGATGTTTCTGTCTATCTCTCCCTCTTCCTTCCTCTCTGAAATCAATAAAAATATATTTTAAAAAAACAAACGCTGCAGGAATAGGGGCACAGAATGAAGTCATTTGCAATGACATGTGTCAGGAGGAAGGTGATGGGTGAGGTGTATTAGTTAATTCTAACACGCTTTGTGAAGTGGATAATATCATCATCATTTCATAAATGAGACAACTGCAGATCAAATAAGTTGGTTTCTTATAAAAGTAGTAGTTTAAACTTGGGCCTTATATTTAAATTCTGAGACGTTCCTCCCTCTGTAAAACGAAGATCTGACATGTGCTGCTTACCTCACAGAGTTGTCAGGAGGATGCAAAGAAATAGCAAATAGAATTTTTGACATCATTTGTGACCTTTTCCAGATTTTAAGTTCTCTGATTCTGTTCTGAGGTTTGCATATTATTGAAACCTCAGGACAAACCTGGGTCTTTATAAAAGAGACTTACTGAAGCCCATTTGTGGAGACAGTCTTTTCCTTCCATATCTTATAAAACATATTACTTCAAACTATTTATTTTTAAATAACTGAAAATATTATCGCTAGCCCTAGCCAATTTGGCTGAGTGTATAGAGTGTCAGCCTGTGGACTGAAGGGTCCTAGGTTTGATTCTGGACAAGGCCATGTACCTTGGTTGCAGGCTCCTGGCCCTGGTCGGGGCATGAGGGATGTAACCAATTGATGTGTCTCTCTCACATCGGTGTTTCTCTTTGTCTCTCCCTCTTCCTTCCAGCCTCTCTTAAAAAAAAAAAAATCAATGGAAAAATATCCTCAGGTGAGGATTAAAACATATATATGTAATCTCTACATGCTTTTTAAAATATATATATGTTTTATTGATTTTTTTTTTTTTTTTTTTTTTTTTTTTTTTTTTTACAGAGGGATAGAGAGCTAGAAACATCGGTGAGAGAGAAACATTGACCAGCTGCCTCCTGCACACCCCCCCACCAGGAATGTGCTCGCAACATGCCCTTGACTAGAATCGAACCTGGGACCCTTTAGTCACAGGCCAATGCTCTATCCACTGAGCCAAACCGGTTTCAGCTCTACATGCTTTTTTTTTTTTTTTTTTGTATAACAAAAGGGCACAACTCTTCCTCCGTACTGCCTGTGGAGATGGCAGGAGTCTCCTACTTGGCACCATGACTGCCCTCAGGCCCCACTCAAAACCTAAGATTATTAAAAAAAAGAGGACCAAGAAGGTCATCGAGCACCAGACAGGCCGGTAGGTCAAAATTCAGCAGGACTGGCGGGAATCCAGAGACATTGACAACAGGGTGTGCAGAGGAGGCAGGGGCCAGATCTTGATGCCCAGCGTTGGTTATGGGCACATGTGTCAAACACAAGGCCCGCGGGCCAAATCCAGCCCACCAGGCCTTGCAATGTGGCCCGCACCGCGCTGTCATCACTGCACTCCGCTGTCAGTTTATGACATTGTCAGTTTATGACTGTTCAGTAAAACATTCGGCCCGCGATTTAGGCTGGATTTTAGATTTTGGCCCCTTCTCTGATTGAGTTCGACACCCCTAGTTATGGGCATAGCACGTGCTGCCCAGCGGCTTTCGGAAGTTCTTGGTCCACAGCGTCAGGGAGCTCGAGGTGCTGCTGACCTGACCGCGCTCAGACTGCTCCCCGCGTCTGCCACTGCGGAAAGGCAGCCCAGCTGGCCATCAGGTCACCGGCCCCAAAGCCAGGCTGCTCGGCGAAGAAACCGGTACACACAAGAGAGCACCAATGTATTTTATTGATTTTATTGATTTTTTACAGAGAGGAAAGGAGAGAGATAGAGAGCTAGAAACGTCGATGAGAGAGAAACACCGACCAGCTGCCTCTTGCACATCCCCTACCGGGGATGTGCCGGCAACCAACGTACATGCCCCTAACCAGAATCGAACCCGGGACTTTTCAGCCCACAGACCGACGCTCTACCACCGAGCCAAACCGGTTTCGGCCCTCTTTTCAATCTAGGCACGGAATATCCTGCAAAAGTAAGTTTTGTTCCTTGAAATGCCTTCAGTTTTTCTCTTGGTATTTTTAATTCTGTTGTTTGAAAATGTATTTTGCCCTGCCTTTTAAAGATGTACTGAATCATATGATGTACAGGCACTATTCTAAAGGTTTCACGTACATTAGTTTATTTGACCCTCACAACCATTGTACAAAGTAAGTACTATTATTATCTTAATTTCCCAAAGGAAAACA
Organism: Pipistrellus hanaki; assembly: GCF_964339955.1. Taxonomy (NCBI): domain Eukaryota; kingdom Metazoa; phylum Chordata; class Mammalia; order Chiroptera; family Vespertilionidae; genus Pipistrellus; species Pipistrellus hanaki. Next base: position 36,315,944 of record NC_140514.1, read on the forward strand.
CTGAAGCACAGAGAAATGAAATGACTTGACTAAGGTCACACGGTAAGTAGCTGAGTCAGGATTTGAATCGAGGGATCTGGACTCCAGTATCTGAACTCTTAAAACAATGAGTCGTGACAATCCATCTCTGAAGACAGTGGATCACCTTCCTAGGTGAATTAGGGCCACGATTATGTATATCAATTTGTATTTGATAGTCTCAGAAACTACTACACAATTGTGTGTCCATCATGCCTATCTAGTATATTTTTTACTTAACTTTATCTGCTTTTTTTCTTCTTTCTTTGTTTTCTCTCTGTGGAAAAAAAAATTTTTTTTTTTCTTCAGGATATCTGGTATCTTGCCTCTAGTTATTCTTCTAGGTATCTTGCCTCTAGTTATTCTGCTTCCAATTTCCTAAAAGCCTGAAACCAGGTCACCCTACTTGTTAGAACTGCCTCGGAAACGGGAGTCATGGGGTGTTGCGAGAAGACCCCAGCCCTTGGTGAATGCACAGGTGACACCGTGGCAGGAAGGGTTATTTCTAGGCATGCTTTCTGCTCTCGGCTGTGGTCCAGCTAGTTTAGATGGCTGGGTAAGTGACTTCTCAGTGAGCCAGGAGTGACAAACACAAATTCAAGGCATTTCTATGCTCCCACCTGTTCAAAGGGGTTTAGTCATCAACATAATTAGAAGGATGGCCTTGTTCCTCAAGCTTCTGGGTAGCCATCTGATGCTTCGAAGTAGAGAGACGTGGCTACAACTTGTGTAAAAATAGCCCTTCCAGATGGCCGAGGGGCAAAGTTACAACTCAGCAGCTTGATATAGCTGAGCACTCAAGTTTGAGAGCAGGAGGAGAGCTATGCAAGAAGTGGCCAGAGACACTGGGCTGGCATCCAATCATAAGTGGAACAGTATATGCCAGGAGAGATCACTTAATGTGGCAGATTAGCTGTTAAGACTTCCTGTTTACTTCATCTCCTTCTCCTCCCCATCTACCTGATTCAGCCTTATCTCTTGGCCTCTGGAGAACAGACACACACATTTTTTTTTTTTTTTTTTTTTTAAAAAGGAGTATGAAATAGAGGTAAAAACTCTGAATCTTAGAGGGCTTTAGAATTTTCATAGCCCAGCTCCTTGTGTTGGAGATAAGCAAAGAGACAGAGAAAGGTGAAATGAGCCCTTAGGCTCAGCCAGAGTGTTTGTGGGACTCGGTTGCTCCAGCTTCCCGTCCAGGGCTTACCTTCCGGCTCCTCTGGGGGACAGTGTGTGCAGTTACAACGGGCCACATCTCCTCCTGCTCTGCCTCAAATCATCCCAAACCCCCAAATCCCTGTGTGCTGAGGTTGCACATACAGGAATTGACCAGTGAATGCATAAATAGGTGGAACAACAAATTGATGTTTCTCTCTTTCTCCCTTCCTCTCTCTCTAAAATCAATCAATAAATTAAAAAAATCAAAACCTCTAGTTTCATTTTTTTGTTGCTGTTGTTTGTTTTGTTAATCCTCACCAGAGGATATTTTTCCATTGCTTTTTGGGGAGAGTGGAAGAGAGAAAGACAGAGAGAAACATCTGTGTGAGAGAAACACATGGATTGGTTGCCTCCTGCATGAGAGCGACCAGGACCTGGGCCAGGGAGGAGCCTGCAACTGAGATATGGCCTTGTGGGGATCCGAACCCTGGAATCCTTCAGTCCGAAGGGCAATGCTCTATCCACTGAGACAAACTGGCTAGGGCACCTGTAGTTTTTTTGTTTTTTAAGGCCATGGAACTATTGCAAAAACCATTCCTCGAAACAAATACTAAAGCTCTGATGGATCACTAGCTTGAAACCTGTTTCACAAATGAAAATATTCACTAGTCACATACGTCACTGAATTAATATGTGGTTTTCATATTTCCATACCTTCTAATCACTGCACTTCTACTGGATATTCTGGAAGAAAACTTAAGCCACTGTCTGTAGTAAATACGTCATTTAAATAATCGAGCGTTGGCTTTTACAATCACAGTAATTAGGCCGGGCAGTGTTGTTCAATAGTTGAGCGTCGACCCATGCACCAAGAGGTCACCGGTTCTATTCCTGGTCAGGGCACATGCCTGGATTGTGGATTCAATCCCCAGTTATGGGTGTGCAGGAGGCAGCTGACCAATGTTTCTCATTCATCACTGTTTCTATCTCTCTGTCCCTCTCTCTTCTGTTCTAAAATCAATAAAAAAAAAATCACAGTAATTAGGAATGGGCTAATGCTTATATTTATCAGCAGTTGTAATAGACTCTATTATTTTTGAAAAACAAGCAGATACTGCTCTCCTAAACCCATTCCTGACTCGCCCAAATCCAAGGCAGTGCTGTGCCCTGCTGGCAGGATGGCCTCATTGCAGGCAGGTGACAAAGGTGGAAGGGTTTTGGTGCCATCCCTCCAAATTCAGTTCTACAATAAACCGACTCTGCAATTCTCCTATTAACCTTACATATTCTCACACAAAGGGTTTACAGGTAGCAAAAACTAACTTTTTCTAACACAGTAGGATTTGTGCTTCCCAGGTGAATACTGCTGCAAGGTAGTATGATATGTTTCTTTTTTTAATCCTCACCCGAGGATATTTTTTTCCATGGATTTTTAGAGTGGAAGGGAGGGAGAGATGGGGAAACATTTATGTAAAAAACAACACATTGCTTGGTTGCTTCCCACAGGCAACCTGATGGGGTGGAGATCAAACTTGCAAACTTTGACCAGGAATTGAAGCCCAGACCTTTAGGGTGTGCAGGATGATGCTCTAACTAGTGAGCAACACCAGCCAGGGCAGTCTGTGACTTTTCTTTCTTTCTTTCTTTCTTTTAAATATATTTTATTGATTTTTTTACAGAGAGGAAGAGAGAGGAATAGAGAGTTAGAAACATCGATGAGGGAGAAACATCGACCAGCTGCCTCCTGCACACTCCCCACTGGGGATGTGCCCACAACCAAGGTACATGCCCCCGACCGGAATCAAACCTGGGACCTTTCAGTCTGCAGGCCGACGCTCTATCCACTGAGCCAAACCGGTTTCGGCAGTCTGTGACTTTTCAAAAGAATGTTTTATTTTTTTTCCTTCTGAGGGATTCATCCTCAGCCTTCATGCAGGGTGGGCTTTGTGCCAGGTAACGTGTGGTGCCCTGGGAGCAGGCAAGGAGGTGTCCACCCTGGTGGGCACATGCTATTACAGCCCCACATCCTCAAGCTGCTCAGCTACGGAGCCTGCTGATGATGGAGAGCTCACCACGGAAGACAGAATGGAGAACGGACAGGGACAAGCACTTATTGATTGCCCATCAAGTGCCCGAGCCCACATTAGCCCAGTTAGAGCTGGCTGGAGCATGCCGGTTATATGGTCAGAGTTGATCTTGGAGTGAGCATGCTCCTTCCAGTCCAGGTCTACCTCTCTCCCTCCTCCTGCAGTGCAGGTGGAGACCCGGGGTGGCACTGGCCTGGAGCTGAGGCCCACCTGATGAATGGGTATGGCCCACATTAAGAAGGTAAATCGGCCGAAACCGATTTGGCTTAGCGGTAGAGCGTCGGTCTGCGGACTGAAAGGTCCCAGGTTTGATTCCGGTGGTTGCGGGCACATCCCCTGTAGGGGGTGTGCAAAAGGCAGCTGGTCGATGTTTCTCTCTCATCGACATTTCTAGCTCTCTATCTCTCTCCCTTCCTCTCTGTAAGAAAAATCAATAAAATATATTTTTTTAAAAAGAAGAAAAAAAAAGAAGGTAAGTCGGAGTATGATTTTCAACACCTTTATTAAGAAATATCAAAAGTTGATCACAGTTCCATACACAGTTTTACAAAGTTCAAGTGAAGGGGAGCGTGGGGAGGTCACCACTATGCACGTGTGAACACGAGGGCAGCTTGCCAGGGAGGTTACCCTGTAACTCCCATGTCCACACCATGCCTTTCCCCACTGCCGCCAGGTCACAGCACAATGAAGATACTCCAAACTGCTTAAATGCATTATGAATACTCGTTCAGCATTTCTCCTTTTATTTCGTCATCTTCCTTCCCTGAAAAAGCTGAGCTGTTTACAGGAAGCCCACTTGAGCCCCATTCCCTGCTGCTGTTGGCATTGCATGCTCACAAAGCCTGCTTTGAGAGTTGCACAACATTGCAAGTTACACGTCAGCATATCACACTTGGGAAAGGACCCACACACATTGCTATTTTTTATGTAAACGCTAACAAAAAAAGGAGGGGATCACGCCACTTAGAAATAAAACACCACAGTCAACTGTGAAGCATGGGACTCGCCTGCCAACTCCACGGAGGTCCTCGCAAGCGGCCAACGGCACCGCCGAGAACAATTGGATGCAGGGAACCAGCACAGAATACAGAGAGGGATCTTGTCGGGATGGGACATCACGTTCCTTTGTCAGGGACATTGCATCAGCGGGGAATTACGCTTTCCAAATAATCGGGGCTAGTAGGTCACTGGCACCGGCGGGAGACAGCGCCGGTGTGGTGTGCCTCGGTGAAGGCTTGTGCTGGGTGATCTGGGAATGGGTTTCGGAAGCGATGGTCCAGAAACATCAGAAAGAGCCGTCCTCAGAGGAAGGACTCCTTGTTCACCCACATGAGGCTGCGTGTCTCGTTGGGCTTGCACTCATACTCGATGACAGAGAAGGGGCTGCCCCACTGGCAGTGATCGCGCTTGTGGTAATTGTAGAACTTGACTTGCCACACCGTCTCGAAGGTCCCAATGTCCGTGAACTGAGGGGAGAGAAACACGCCCCGTAAAAAGCCCATTCTCCCCTGAGCACTAGGCAAGAGCTAACGGTGGTAAGGTCTTCCATCATCCAGGACAATCAACCAAGGCTCTTTGGGTCAGCAAAGCTTTAACAAACTATCTTCCTTTCTTACGGGAGATACTGTCCTGAAAAACTGTCCATTTCCCCCCACCCCTCTATGAAATCTTATCCCATAGTGTGGGTGGCATGAGTTATTATATTGTCTTGAATAAAAATACCTCCACAATATGTATCTATTTTCCAAATATAATTTCTGGGAACCGCTCTTAGACTCTGAGAGTTTTAGAATTTGCCCCAGAAAGAGGGATTGGGAAGAGAACAGGGAATAATGTCTAATGGTTGCATTTTGATTTCTATTTCAAAATAGAGCTGTCCAAAATAACGCAAGCACAACGTAAGATACAACTGCCCTTCCATCATCAATTTTAATTACAAGAAAAACGATGTTATTGCAAGCATTTGATTGTTAAAGACCCTACTTTAACTTGCAAATATTACTACCTACTGTTTATAAGTCAAGATCTATGACCATGCCTCAGGCTTTGAGTATACCTTATCAAAGTATATACTGAGTACCTACTAGGTGCTTTGCACATATAAAAATTTGTATAAGGTGTTATTCTTACTCTCAAGAAGTTTGCATTCTACATGTAATGCTTTAAACAATAAAAAATTTAAATTAAAAAAAAAGAAGTTTGCATTCTACTTTGAGAAGGTAGGCCCTGCAAGTCACTGCACAGAATTCCCCTGAACCATAAGCCCATGATTCTCATGTTGCTGAGAAGAGGACACAGAACACCCCAGAGGCCACTGGGCAGGTGCTCAAGTGGCCTGTGGGGTAGCCTGACCCAGCTACCACCTCCGGGAGCTATTTAGGGGATCTGGCATTAAACAGCACCATGCCCGTCGTTATTTTATCCTCTGACCCTCCCTTGTCATGGGAGGGGACAGGGACTGACTTGGCAGGATTCTTAGACATGTCAGGAGCCAGAAGACAGAAAGGGGGAGGGCAGTGAGAGCGAGGAGCCTTATGCTTGTGGCTGCGACAGGAGGAGGGCGATCAGGTGCTTCCGGATAGATTTCCAAGATGCTCTCAAAATTATATCCTGCACTATGGCCTCACCCTGCTCATTTGACTCGCCAAACAAGATCTGGCTTTCCTTTGGGAAGTTTGCTTGACTTGAAAGAATGGAAGATATACCTAGGATCCATAAATCTACTCCCAGGTAAGAAAAATAAACTATCTCTGTCTAGAGAGTAATGGCTTAAAGACATATGCTTTATCCATAATGGCCCCAGCCTGGGATCATTCAGCTGATGACAGACAATATTTGGCACATCTATCAAATGGCATTTACTCACCAACAAAGGGAACATACTGATTCAGACAAGACTAGATCTGGACCTCAAAAGATCTTTGCTAATCAAAAGAATCCAGACCCCAAAGAATACATACTGTATGATTCTATATATATACATACACACACACACACACACACACACACACACACACACACACACACACACATATATATATATATATATATATATATATATATATATATATATATATAGTGATAGGATATGATGTAAGCTGAGAAGCAACATCTGTGGTTATCTAGGGCCTGGGGTGGAAGGAAGGGATGATGATTGATGAAAATGTGCAAGAGGGAACTTTTTGGGGTGATGAAAGTGTTTGATTGTAGTGGTGGTTATAGAAGGATATGTAATATGTTTGTCAAAGCTTATTAATCAGTGTGCTTAAGATGGTCATATTTATTATATGTACACTATAACTCAAAGTTGATTAGAAATATCACTTTTTAGTGTGCTACAAGGAAACAGCTATTCTAAATACTGCCAATGGGAACTGAGTTACATAGCTTTGGAAAGGTAATTTGTACCAAGCTAAAAGTTCAGCAATTCCACCTATAATTTTTCATAAGACTATCATAATGTTTAAGGTATTAAAAATATGAACATTTGGATAAAACTGAAACACAGGTCATTAAAAAAGAAAAGAGGTCTAATATATGAAGATATTCAAATATATTTTTTAATTTAAGCAATATAGTTTTACAAATATATTATTGACCTATCAATTTAGCAAACATTTCTAAATACCAGAAGCTAAGCATCTACTAATAGGAAAATATTATGAAAATGGTGGAATATCCATATGATGGATTTATACAGGGTGGGCAAAATTAGGTTTACAGTTGTGAGCATGCGAAACAGTTTATCTTTGTGTTATTTTCCATGCAAACAACTGTAAACCTACTTTTACCCCCTCTGTATAACCATGAAATAGGGTTATAAATGATGTCAGAAAGTGATGAGAACAATGCCAACAGGAAAAAGATGGATAAAAACAGTTTATACACAGTATAAGCTCAAATCCATAAAATAAGATATATGGAGGAAAATGAAAACATGTTAATAATAGAATTCTAAGTAAAAAAAATTGAGTGGTTTTTCTATTTTTCCTGCTCAGATTTTTTGCAATATATGTTACTTTCATAATCAGAAAAGATATTTTAAATGGTGAAATGGATTTATCATCCCTGAAAAATTAACATGTATTTCTCAAATTCTAGAGGTTTTATAAATTCTATTAAGGATACATATATGCTAATCAAAATATTAAAAGTTTATGTATGATAGGCTAATTAGCAACAATAATAAAATGAAATTTTGTTTTATAAATCACCAACTCATTTGAAGATGGTTTAGTATTACTTATTATTATTGACCAGAACAGGGCTTTACACATTTTAAGTGCAATTGAGTTAAGTTAAATTATAAGGATATTTTACAAACACTAGCTGATCTTTTGAGAGAAAAAGCCTGAAATCATGGTAGGTAAGTGGAAGAAACAATGCTGCGGCCTTTTAAAAAAATAAACACAAAAGTTGGTTTTTAAAAAACAAACGGATTCTAACAACAGCTAAGAAAAGACTTATGTTTGAATAATCTTAAAACTAAGAAAGACTCAGTAACCCAAGAGAGCAAAATAGAAGTCTGCTGAGAGCAATAGTCACATAGCTAAATAAATGACACATGAGGAGCATGTTGTAGTAAAACTTAACTAGGGCTTACCATGCCTTAGCTGTTTTAACTTCTTCCTTCCTATTCTTTCTTCTGGAGTTCTATTTTCTGGGCATCTCTCTACCTAGCTCAGAATCTCTTCTCCTTTGGCTAAGAACAGATGGAGTTCTAAAAACTGACATTCTTCTGGAAGAACAGAAGAAATTACTTAGGCTCTCTACTCCCGCTCAACCCATCTGTGCCTTCGAAGGGAAATTTACCCAGGCGGGCTCCCTGGGTGATGCAGTTTATACACAGGTATAATTCTGTGCATTTGTATAGTACTCTTTATTTTATGCAACACTTTCACACACGTCATTCCACATTGATCTTGTGATGGATTTTAACATCTCCATGTTAGGAATGTAAGAACTAAGATTCAGAGAGGTGAAGTGACTTGCTCTTGGTTTAGACTAGGCAGCCAGCTAATGATAGGAGCAGGCCAAGAACCTTGGTTTCCTAATTCCTATCTAGGAACTATCATCATTGTACCAAACTGTTCATATAAGTAAAAGAGCTACAAGTTGATCATCGGTGGTTTCTTTTTTCTCCTTCAGTGAGAACATATACAGATTGTTACCTGTTGAATACTTTAACACTGCTATGAATTGAAAGCTAGAATTTATCCAATATTCAAGCCTAAATTCTCAATGTATTTGGAGGTGGAGCTTTTCAGAGGTGCTGGGGGTAGAGCTCTCATGAATAGAATATCTAGGATCTCTAGATATCTATCTATCTATCATCTATCTATCTATCTATCTATCTATCTATCTATCTATCTATCTTGTCCTTCATGTGACGACACACCATTAAAGCAGCCTTCTATGAACCTGGAAGAGTTCTATCACTAGATGCCAGATCTGTTAGCACCTTTTTTTAAAAAAATATATATATTTTATTGATATTTTACAGAGAGAAAGAGAGAGGGATAGAAAGTTAGAAACATCGATGAAAGAGAATCATCGATCAGCTGCCTCTTACACATCCCCTACTGGGGATGTGCCCGCAACTAAGGTACATGCCCTTGACTGGAATCAAACCCGAGACCTTTCAGTCCGCAGGCTGATGCTCTATCCACTGAGCCAAACCGGTTTAGGCTCTGTTAGCACCTTGATCTTAGACTTCCAACCTCCAGATCTGTGAGAAATAAATGTTTGTTGTTTAAGCCATCCAGTCTATTGTATTCTACAATTTACATTCTTTTATATACCTGGATATTTGATGTAGTATCCTTAAAAGTTGCAAGCCTTGGTATATTTTAATCTCACAACTAATGTGAAAGAGAACCCATCAGATTCAAAGGAGAGAAGATGCATTTGTTGTCCCCAGTAATAAATGAGTAATCATTTATTGATTACTTGTTTTAAACAATTTCTGTGGTCTGACCACTAGTTGGTCTAGAACAGTGTTTTTCAACCTTTTTTGGGCAAAGGCACACTTGTTTCATGAAAAAAATCACGAGGCACACCACCATTAGAAAATGTTAAAAAATTTAACTCTGTGCCTACATTGACTATATATAAAGTAATTCTCTTGAATAGGAATCAAATAAACACAAAGAAAGTATTTTATAATTACTTTATTATGAAATATTAAGTAAACAAAATAGTGAAAAATTATAAAATTCTTGTCTTGTCTGCACCTACGGCACACCAGGCAACATCTCGCGGCACACTAGTGTGCCGCGGAACAGCGGTTGAAAAACGCTGGTCTAGAACACCCAGAGAACTTCCCTGTGTTCCCTATGCCACCCACCTCCACTGGAGATATGTGAAATTCACCAAGTTATTAATAAGATCATTCAGAAATCCATTGACTTGGGAGCATAGAACAAGCTTATGATATTGATAAAAATACAATGTTACTTCATCACCAAGTAAATTCACTATAAAAAGCATCTGTGACTTTTGGTGTAGTGTGATCTATTAATTTCTACTGGATGCCAAGCCCCTCTTCTTTTCTCACATGCTCCCTCTTCCTCGAACTCTTATTTATTCTTTAGTTCTTCCTTTAAGAAAGCCATCCTCACCCTAGGTGGTTTGGCTCAGTGGATAGAGCCTGAGGACTGAAGGTTCCTGGGTTTGATTCCATCAAGGCACATGCCCGGGTTGTGGGCTTGATTCCCAGTGAGGGGCATTCAGGAGGCAGACGACAGATGATTCTCTCTCCTCACTGATGCTTCTATCTCTCTCTCCCTCTCCCTTCCTTTCTGAAATCAATTAAAAAATATATTTAAAAAAAAGAAAGCCATCCTCAAACCTTAAACTAGTATAAGACCCTGGTATGTGCTTCACAGGCATCATTATTTTTTCACTTACACTTTAATAATAATAATAATAATTTGCTCTATAATTGATAATCATCTATAATTTGCTCTACTATTGCTCCTCTAGATTAGAAACTCTGTAAAACCAGGAATGTCCATTTTGTTTACCAGTATTATCGCAGTGTTTAAAATATAGGAAATCCTCATATATTTGTTGACAAACAAAGAAAAAAAATTAATAAAATAAAAATCTAAAAACTAGAAATAAGGTATGAGAATATTGAATTTAGCAATATATTAAGAACCATACATGATGTTTAAGTAGGACTTATTTTAGAAAATGAAAGTATTTTAGCATTTGAAAGTGTATTATATAAGTATTACATTAATATATCAAGGGAGATAAGTTATCTCCATAGACAGGAAAAGAAATTAGATGAAATTTCACATGCTTCCCAATTTTAAAAATACATCTTAGTAAACTAGAAAAAGGATGCTTTAACATAAAAGATACTTGAAACTAACATTATACCTAACAATGTAATTCTGGAGACAGGCTATCCTTTACCAACACTGGCATGCAAATTTATTTTAAAAACATTAGCCAATGCAATAAGGTGGAGGGAAAAAAAAAATCAGAAAATGATGCACTTATATGTAGATTATGATTTTCTAGCTGCAAAACACAAGATCATTAACTGGAAATGTTTAGTATGCAAATTTAGTAAGGTGGCCAGTTACAAAATACATGAACACATATTATAAAAGCAATATATTTAAAACAATGCAGGACTGGCTTAAGAATAGACAGATCAATGGAATAGATTAGAAAGGGTAAAAAGGGCCTTAAAATTATTCCATATAAAAAATGACTATGAAACTGACCTTTGGAGAAGTATTTAATTAATTATATTCGGATATTAAGGGCAAATAGATTCTAATATGAAGCCATGAGTTTAAATATTTTATTTTATACCTTTCCTTAAGGGGAGATAGTGACTGTTTTCTATAGTTGCTATTTGCCCAAACACCACACCCTACGGCCCCAGGCAGGCCTTACCGGCATGGTGATTTGGATGGGTTGTCGTTCTCCACTCTTGGTTGGGGCCACTCCTTCTGTGTCATAGGTGCCCATGTAAACAATCCTTTCCCCGTCAGGCTCTTTCGACTTCAGCTCCAGTGGGACAACCACACCACCAATGGAAATGTTCCTGCAATGGACTTGAGTTGAGCACACGTGGTAGGAATTAGCTTAGGTACCCTTTCTTATCTTGACCACAACCCTAGGCAGGAAACCTACAGGGTGTAGCTAAAAACGACATACGGTATGGTAGAAAGTTCTGAAAATTCAAGAGGCTTGAGTTCTCCAACTCACCAGTCACGTAATCTTAGACCAACCACATAATCTCCCTGGATGGGCAGTATTCTCATCTAGAATACTAGAACAAGGCCTAGACTTTAGCAGCAGTCCTCCTTTTTAGTGTCTCTTTTGTGGAGCTATTAAAAACCTACCTATACCCAGCCCCATCCCAAACCCCAGAGAAGAATTCAGTTGGTCTGGTTTGGGTACTGGTAAATTTATTTAAGACTCACTAGGTGGTTCTAATGGGTAGGTAAGGTTGAGAACCACTAAACTAGTTCTCTCATGATTTTTCTGTTCCTCCAATCAAGGATCCCATGAGTTGGGGTACTCTTCCTCATGCAGCTACAACACTAGACATTCTCATTGGCATCATTCTTTTGTTAGGGTAATGGCCCTCAAATAGTCCTGAGCTACCAATATCAGATCCCTTGACAACCTATTAAAAAGGAAATTCTTAAGCCCCACTGTAGGGTGAGACTCAGCCTTCTGTGTTTTAACAAGACCTCTAGGGGTTTCTGAAGTATACTCAAGTTCAAGAACCCCTGGGTTAGGACATTGAAATCCCCTTGACAAAATTAAGTTTTAACTAGAAAAAAGTCGTTTTGTCATGAACACAGACTCACTTGTAGATTAGCTTGAAAAATAGAGAACTACCTCAAGAAAATGGCGTAGAGAACAGATAACTTGAGAGAAGGGGTTCCTTGGAAAGATGGGAAAGAAAATGTCTGGATCTCATGGAGATGCAGTGATAACACTGGGAAATGTGAGGACAATGGGTCTATGAAGGGCGGAGGGGGGGGGGGGGGGAAGAGCTGCTGACAAATAGATGGGCCAGGAGCACCAGAAAAAACCGAGGTTTTAGGTCCTTGAATTAGGGCCTGCCACCTGAAAGCCATCACGAGTTTAGTGAATTAATGACTGCAGATGGACACTTACTCTGAAGAGGTCTCTGGTGGATTCAAGCACATATACCCGCCCCCGGCCCCCCCCCCCCCCCCCCAACTCAGTATATGGTAGATGATATAAATACTGGCTATTTCCTCCTTCCCCACTGGACTGCCCATCAGGTTTAGGTGGAGGCTGAAAAGAAAGGGACCCCACCCCTGGATGCTTCCCCATAATCTATGAACCCTCCCAGCCAGGGGCCTCCTGGGTGCCGCAGCTGGGGTGGCAGGGAAGAGATAATCCTGCCACGAGTAAACGGAAAAAAAAATAACCCCACAAAACCACATTTTTTTGTTGTTGTTGTTGTGGTTGCTAATCCCAGGCGCCATCACCAGGCTGAACAGAAAACTCAGGAGAAACAGACGGACACCCGGCTCGGGAAACCGGGGCACATTAGGCCAAGCAGAGGGAGGAGGCTGCGCGCTGCCTGCGGCTGCTCGGCCAGCCCGGCGTCCACAGCCGCGGGGGGACAGATGGCGGAGTGGGGAGCGACCAGAGCCACCCTGCCGCCGCCTCCACGCTCCACTCCTCAGCCTACAGCTCGGGGGCGGGCCGGGGCGGGACGCCGGGCCGCGGGAGGGAGAGGAGGACCGGGATTGCGGAAGGTGAACCCCGCGGCGAGCAGCACCCTTTGCACCTCCCGGGCCGCCTGGGGGTCCGCGCGGAGGCTGGACAGGAGGGGGGGGGGGGGAATGAGACATTTACAGGTCAACCAACCAACCAACCAACCAACAAACAAACAAACAAAGCCAGCCCCGAACCTCTGGCTTCCTGTCGCTGTTTTCAACAACCCACCCCGCGATGGGTGGAGGGAAGCCAGAATAGAGGAAAGGCTAAGGGAAGGCAGAGAGGGGACCAATGGAACAGGGACTTCTGCGCCCCCCCCCCAACCCCCCAACCTCAGCTCCGGGTCCCCCTGGGTGCGGCGCGAGCCCGAGGGGCCCGGGAGGCTCCGGCGTCCCGGGGCCTCTGTCCTCCGCGCGTACCCCAAGGAGGGGGGGGGGGGGGCGCGGGCATCCTGGGCGCGCTCCCGCACTCACTCGACCTGCAGCGTGCTGGGCTTGATCTTCACCTCCACCTTGTAGGAGGAGCCGGTGAGCAGCTTGATGGTGCGGTTCTGGCCGAAGCGCTGCCCGTCCACCTTGTAGAAGACCGGGCCGTCGTTGGGCTGGATGCGCAGCGCGATGGAGAGGCGCACCAGGCCGGGCAGGTCCCCCATGGCTGGGCGCGGGGCGGCGGGGGGCGGAGGAGAGCGGAGGAGAGGCGGGCGGTGACCCGGCGGCCGGAGGGCGGTGGGCGGAGAGGAAGCGCGAGTAGGGGGAGGAGGAGGAGGCGGGGGGAAGGCTGCCGTTTGGAGCCCACGCCGCCGTCGCAGCAGCAGTCCGCAGGGGCTCTGGAGCTGCTCCCGAGGCTGTGGCCTCCCGCCCCACGGGGAGGGGAAGCGCACCTCGGGGACCGCGGCGAGGCCCCGAGTCTCCCCATGCCCCTCGCTCCAGCCTGCAGGCTACGGGTGGAGATCAGCGTGGCCGGGGGCGAGAGAGTTAATCCTGTTTACGCACCACAATCCCCTGCAGCTAGGGGAGAGGAGGGTGTCTAGGCTCCTCCTAGGGCTGCGCGGTTTGGGTCGATGGAGGGGATTGGGAGGAAGGGGTGACATCCAGAAGCGACACCTCAGACTGTGGGTGCCTGCCTCCTCGGCCAGCAAAAGGGATGTGCACACCATTGATGGGGTCCCAGGGAGGCAAGGGGAGGCTGAGAGGCGAAAGGGAGACTGGGAGCGAGCAAGGACAGGGAACCGCTAGCCAGTGATTTAAGTGCCAGGAAATAGGAGTCTCTCGGAAGCGGAGGGGAAATGGCCGAGGAAAGGCGCAGTTCCTTCTCCTGTGGTCTGCCAGCTGCACTGGATTCGGAATGTGCGTGAGAAAAGGGGGAAAGATGGAGAGAAAGAAAATAAGCCATGGTCAAGGAGGTACACCTTCTGGCGGTGTATGTTTGAATTGTGCATATCCTTGTCTCAAGAATGACACGGTAATGAATCACACACACACATATTTATAGTTCTGCATGGGTGAGCTATTAACCCTGTCAAAGGCAATTGGCAGGCATATCTGGAAGGCATAGTTGGTGGACTATGTCCAGGAGGGATCCTCCATCAAAGATTATTGGCAGAGCACTTGGCTGGACACATTTGCATATGAAGTATGATTACAGAGACTTTCAGGCAGGAGTCGGTTGACAGATCCTGATTTTGGGAGCAAGCAGAGACCTGGGGATTTAGGGCTGGATGGAGAATGGTTTCAGAGAGCGCAGAGCGAGTTTCTGCTTCAGCACCACCCAGGTGGATAGTACCAGGCCCGGTGAGCACACCTGGGTGGTGGCGAAGCGGTTAGTGAGGACTAGTGGTAGGAACTAGTAGTAAAACTACTAGTGTTTGGTAGTATTTGTTCACCCGGGCTGGTACCACTTTTCTTGAGAAGTAGCGTCGTCTCGAAAGTGATTTCTTTCTTACATTATTCTACAAAAATAAATCAGTTTTAACTACTCTCATTCCAGAGTTGTTTGCAATATTCCCTGCATGATTCTGAATAGTGTTATACTGTGTAGAGTTGCAGAATTTTGTATGATAGCTTCCCTGACACTGGATAGATTTGCTGATCGCACCATAGTTGCTTATGGTGTGATTGTTTTTTGGTTTCTCAATAAGACTCTGCCTCTTCAGGTCACCAAATAATGTCTATCATAGTGTCTTCTCCACAGGGAACCTTCAAGTATTTGCTAATTTAATCAGCTTGTTCCCACTTGAAGGGAGGGAGCCAGACTGGATGGGATGGATTGAAAGTGTTCCTGGCAGCGGAAGCAGTCTGTGTAGTTGTCCGACCCAGAAGCACTCCAGTCAGACTTGTTAAAAATCCACACTCTACCTCTTCCTCTGTTGTGTGACCTGGGTTCCATAATTTCTGGGAAACAGTTTTCTCACCTGTAAAGTGGGCTGGGGAAGCAGATGCTAGCTCTCTGATAGAGTTGTGTTCAAGAGCAAATGAGAGATGCACAGTTGTACCTGGCTCCAATATTAGCGATCATTATTAATTTGAAACCCAAAGAGCAGTAGACATAGGCAAGGATGCTCAGTCATTCCTAGGAGAAGAGCTAGAGCAGTGATTCCCAAAGTGGTCTATATTGACCCCCAGGGGTCTATGACAACCTGCAAGGGGTCTACGTCAGCGGAAAAACAATTTGGGGGTCCATGAAATGAAAATGGGGGTCCACGATAGTGGATCTCAACATACAATGATAGTACCTATTTACTTACATCATATTATCTTATAATATAAAAACATATAAATTATTTATAAAAGTACCTATGAAGTAAAAAATTTATTATATATGTTTATAAAATTGTGTAAGTTGTAGGATAAAAACCTGCACATAATGATATACCAGTATCATCTTGTTACAAGCATACGCGCAGTAAACATTCTTGCCAATTTTTGTCTCAAAGCTTCGCGAACTTGCACCGACTTGTTCAATTTGTCACTCTATAAATATGAATGTGAGAAAAATATGTTCATTCGTTTCCTGAATCTTGAATAGGAAAGTGCTGAGAAAATATTTAAAAAAATATAAACTGGTAGTTTATCATACAAATTATAGTGAATCAGTGTTATTTTGTTTGAGAATGCCGGAGAAAAGTAGGTACATTATTTTTAATTAAATTTTAACACTAAACTTCACTACAGTTAGAAATTTACAAAAAAATCAATATCAGGTAAGTAGGGGGTCTACCCAAAACCGAAAAACATGGCAAGGGGTCTACGGCACAAACAAGTTTGGGAACCTCTGAGCTAGAGGGATGAAAATTAAATCAGTAACATCAAAACTATTTTGGCCTATCAGCTTGGCAATTTTTTTTCACTATATTTATAATTAGTTTTATTATAAAGGATTTCAATTAGGAGGACCAGCAGAATGAAGACACACAGAGGGCGAGGTCTGGGAGGAAACACAGAGTTGGCAAACACTGTAAATACTAAACTTCAGTGCTGGAAAGATGTAGCAAAGTCAGTCCTGTTATACACTGGAGAAAAATATAACTGCTATAACTTTAAAATATATATATATATATATATATATATATATATATATATATATATAAAATCAATTTTTTACAGAGAGGCAGGGAGAGGGAATTAGAAACATTGATGAGAGAAACATCAATCAGCTGCCTCCTGCACACTCCCTATTGGGTATGTGCCTGCAACCAAGGTACATGCCCTTGACTGGAATCGAACTTGGGATCCTTGAGTGTGCAGACCAATGCTCTATCCACTGAGCCAAACTGATTAGGGCTTCTATAACCTTTTATTAGAAGTAATCTGAGGAATTTATTGAAAGCTTAAAATTATACATCTATATCCCTTGAGTCAACAATCCTACTTTTTAAAATCTACCCTTCAGAAGAAATAAAGGCATCATCACCCTGAATATGTGTAATATGGGTACTTATTGCAACATGGATGACAAAAATCAAAACAAAGAATAAAATGAATGTCAAAAATAAATGGCTAAGTTTTTACATGCCCATACTATACAATTTATGTGACTTCCTAAAATAATAAATCACATGTTATATTGGCAAACACATATGCTAACACTGTTACTACACTGTGGTAAACTGGGAAAGCCCAAGGGCAGGCATTTTTGTCTGTTTTGTTCATTGCCATATCCCCAGTCCAGTACACGGTAGTGCTCCATAAATATTTGTTGAATTGTGTGGGAAGCCACCGCTTTCCCAATACTGTCGTCATAAGAGTGCACCAAGGAATGCAGAAGGCCGGTGGACCTTGGACTTAGCAGGGCTGTGCTGAGATAATGGTGGCTCGAAGCAATTACCTCCTGACCTGATAGCCTCAAAGTAAATGTTTACTCATCTTTACTGATCTTTATTGACCTTTGAGATGGTCTGTCTGCTACCTGTTTGTCGTGCTTTACCGAGGGCAAGATGTGTATCTAAAACTGAATAAAAAGCAGACAAGCCAGAATATCGGTGTGTGCTCTTCATGAAAGAGACATCCCGAGCCCCCAATGCCTTCTAAATTCACATTTCTTGTACAGCCTTTTCATTTGTGCATCCACCCCTTCTTCAGATCCTGAACCTTAGCCATGCAGGTTGCGGGAAAATTGAATTCCTCTCTTTGTTGTAACTATGTTCATATGGAAATTCTTTTATGTCTTGAAAAGTAATTAGTTAGATCTATATGATTTATCTGGAATAATGTAAAGAGAAAAATCTAATTGTAAATAATATCTGTAGTATGATGGTATTTTAAAACACTTAAAAATTTAAAACCATATTAATTTGTACATATTTTTATTAATTTGAAAAAGCATTAGACATACACAGCAATAGGGATGTTGAATGGGGATGAAAAGATAATTACTTTAGTTTTTCAGAATTACTTTAGTTTTTTTTTTTTTTTTTTTTTTTAAATTTTACTTTTTTTTTTCCACTTTTTGTTCAGCAGTCCCTAAAGTCTCAAACCAACTTCTACCTGTGTGTTGATGAAAGTTTTGGACGAGGAGTGAGATGACTTCAGTTTGAATTCTGGCTCAGGTATTAATTGTTTTCTTTATGCAAAGCACTTGAAATGTTTGTATTTCAATTTTTATTGATGTAGAATGGGAATTAAAATGCTTCCTTCTCAATGTAGTGAGAATAAAATGAAGAAATTAAAAAATGTTTTTAAAAACTTGCTTTTCAAATATGAGATGTTACTAATGCTAGGCAACACGCATTATTAAAAACATATTCAGAACCATAAAATGCAACTTCTTAAAATGAAATTAATAAGTGTAAAAGTAACTGGAAAATTTCTCATCATTGGTACAAATATGCAACAAATCTGGGTATGGAGCCGAATGGACCTATATTTACATCCCAGTTCTGCTGAGTACAAGCCAGGTGACCTTGAGCAAGATAAGCTATGTAGTCTCTCCAGGATCCAGTGTTTTCATTATTACAATGATGATGGGAACATATATAATGCTCATAGAACCAAATGAGATAACATAAAACACAAGAGTAGTAGTCACATATAAGCTCAATACATTGTAGCTATTTCTGTTCACTTGAAAGTATACTTACTATATTTTTAAGGTATCTAGTGTTATTAGCTCCAATTGATGGCCTTAAACACTGTCTGTCAGCAGGGCAACCATTATTATCATTCTTTTGGAAATTAGGAATTAGGCTAATAACATTCCATGTTCACTGTTCCAGTCTCTATGGTAAATTCATATTATAGACTTTAAAAAGTTATAAGTATTATGATATGGGACATTTTGTGTGTGTGTGTGTGTGTGTATATACATACAGGAGTGGGCAAAAGTAGGTTAAATACCAGCCATTATTACCTAAAAGATAAATCGTAAGTAAGGATAGAAAATAACACAAATAAATAATACTATAACTAATAAATACATAATAATATGAGTAAATTCCTGTGTATTCACAACTGTAAACCCACTTTTGCCCACCCTTGTATATGTAAAAATCCAAACCCAGCACATTTTACTCTCTTTTTCATTCCTTCTGTCCCCTAGGAGTACACTTTTGGATAGGAATTTTTAATGATCTCTTAAAGTTTATTTTACATTTAGAGTTCTTCAATCAAATAAGAAACAAATCGAGTAAAGGAAGATAGAGCGCCTGGGTGTTTCTCACATCCTGGCCCCCACCTCTCTCTCCATCCATCATGCACATATGTGCCCGCATGCTCAGATGCCTCAGATATCCTCAAACTTAAACAGAATATACAGTCTCAATCCTTCTCTAAATGTATTTAAAGTATTGGTGGACATTATGAAATTCTCAGGCTCTGAAATCACAAAATACAATGAGACAATTTCCTGCTAATGCCAACTGGTTTGGCATCAAGCTTGTCAGGATCATAAAATTGGCTCCATTATTTTCTTTCTTCTCCTTCCTTATGCTTTACAAAATGTCCTCTTAAGTAATCACAGGACCTGTAACACAGATGAGTAAGCAGCCATAAACAGTGGAATAAATTGTGCATTATAAAGGAAATGAAGTGACTGATTGAAAATCAAAGCACAGTTCTCCAAAATGAAACTGTCACTTAACGCACAACATACTGTCCGAAAACATGCTGAAAATTGTATATGAGGAGAGATGGGGAGTTAACAGTTAACAAGGTAGGAAGCAGTAACTAGACTTTTATTTATTTATTTCCTTGAGATGGAAAGATGCTATTAAGGCTCTAGATTCTGAAAATCTGACATGATTTGCAGGGAATTTCCCCACTCACTTTTTTTTTTTTTTTTTTTTTTACTAGTTCCATAAATGACCCATAGTCATTCCGAATGCTGGAGTTGTGTCTGAGTATACAGCAGGGTTCATGGACGGGCACTCAAACAAAGGACTGGGTTTGAGCCAAAGAAGAGGGGTCTTGAGAGCTGCAATATAAGTAGAGTGGCTGGTATTAGGAACTCAGTCTAACATAGGTGCTGTAGTCCTTAGCTATGGATGCATAAAAAATTATAACTTAGCAGCTGAAAACAAGGTGCATGTATTATCTTACAATTTCCGGGGAGTCAGGAGCACAGGAGAGTTTCGTTGGATGATTTTGGTGCAAAGTTTCAATCATTCAAGCTGTTAGCCAAGGACACAGTGTCCTGAAGATTTGATGGGAGTGGAGGGTCTGCTTCCAAGCTCACTTACATGGGTGTGGCCAGGAAGCCTCAGTTCCTTTCTGACTGTGGGCTGGAGGCTTCAGTTCCTCACCCTTTGGGCCTCACCACCTAGCATGGCAGAGATCCAAGACAGAAACTGCAGTCTTTATAACCTTACCAGAGGCCAGGTGCACAGAATACATGCACTGGTGGGGCATGTGGCCTTCAGGGATCAGCCTGTTGTGGGGACACCACTCATCCCAGTCAGCCAAGTGGCTGCACTCCTGCTCATCCCAGTCAGCTGAGTGGCTGTGGACCTGCCCCCTGAGCAGCTGCTCCCAATGTGGGAGTGGCATTCATCCCAGTCAGCTGTGGCGCTCCCACTTTGGGAGTGCGCTGACCACCAGGGGGCAGCTCCTGCATTGAGTTGCATCATAGTGACTGGTCAACTGGTCAACTGGTCATTCCATCATTCAGTTGCTGGGCTTTTATTATATAGGATCTTGGAAGTGACATGCCATCGCCATTACCATATGCTATTGTGATAAGGGAGGGAACTTCACCAGGGGTGACTACAGGAGGTGGATATCACTGGGGGCCAACTGGAAGGCTAGGTACCTCAAGTAGAAAAACATTTGTTAATAAGGTGGTTCTCCCTAGGAAACGTCAGGTCGATCAGAAATTTTCCTTGTTAGGAAGCCTCAAAGCATAGATTTATTTTTGTTTGAATAAATAAAATTTTTTTTTTAGTGGTCACTACACCACAAATACTTAAAACTGGGTCAATAAAACATAGCCCTTGGGCCTAATTTGATTCTGCCTTTTTTTTTTTATATGTTTCATGAACTAAGAATGTTTTTATATTTTTAAATGATTGGAAAACTAGGAAGAATAATTATATTTAATGACAGGTGAAAATTACATAATTCATATTTCAGTATGTCCCTAGATAAAGTTTTATTGGAACACAGCTATACTCATTTGTTGAGATATTGCCCAGGGCTGCTCTCATAGTAAAACAGCAGAGTTGAGAAATTACAACAGAGACTGTCTGGCCTACAATCTAAAATATTTATTATTTGAATCTTTACTTTAAAAGTTTGCCAATCCCTGACTTAAAAGGACATTTTAAATAAATTTAAAATAAGATCCTTGTAACTAATAAATTATAAAAGGATATGAAGAATTTTTTTATTGATAATAGAGTATGTCATAAGGATTAATATTTGTGTAAATATAAATTAACATTTATGTAATGAAATAATGACACCGGACAACCAATGGGTCCGTGCTACCTGTCACTGCTTGGGCCAATTCAGCGGAGACAGGGTTGAATCATATATTATTCCAATAATGCTGGCAGTATGGGAGAGCAGCAGGTCACCCATAAAAATCTGCTCTGCACCCATCCCATCATAAGCCAGCTGCTTATATTGGGTAGAAGGGCAAAGATTATGTGGGGAAGTAGGAATTACAGGCATGAGAAAGTAGGCACTGGGTAATCATTACAGGTTATGCCATGTGGGCTGGCGGGTCGCAGGAGGCTGGGCACCTCCAGGCACCCTGGGACCAGATTACCAGCCATAGGGACAGGTGCCTCCAGGACTAGATTGTTTCGGGCACAAGGTTGTAAATCTTTCCATAATGATAGGCAGTTCTTGAGACAGGAGGATGGACTGCATTCTGATGTTAGCTCCCATGTCCCAGGGCCTACAACTCCCAGCCAGGAGAAAATGTGCTTTCTAATCAGAACAGAACCATCGTGACTAACAGAGCATGATTAATATCTCTTATAATTTATAATTAGTTTTCAATATTCCATTTCTGTCCCCAACAATTCCTTTGCTGGGGCTGAGGGCCACCAAGGTTCCTGTGCATTCTGAGGACTGGGCGTTCTTTTTACATTATAGGCGCTCACCAGTACCCTTCCCACCACTACCTTTTACTATTTAAGTAAGTGAAGGGTAACAGAATTTGCCACCTCCAAATATGCCACTTTGGCATAAGGCAATGAATTTAAAATGCGTATAAGAAAAAGAAAAAAAAATGGGGGAAGGGGAATGGTATATGTACGGAGATAATAATTTAATAAATAAATAAATAAAAAGAAAAAATGTCTTCCCTTATGCAAGTCAGAATCAGAGCACTTTGGCAACTAAATACTACCAATAAAGTTAATGTGAAGTGGGAATGGTATAATCAGAGAATGTACACTATGGTTTTAAAAATAACATTTGCCTTTTCCCCCTTTGTTTTTCTTGTTATATTTCATAGAATGAATAATGAATATGTATTACTTTTAGGCTATGAAATGAAAAGATAATCTAGCTATTTTTTATTTAAAAAAAATATTTTATTGATTTTTTTATAGAGAGGAAGAGAGAGGGATAGAGAATTAGAAATATCGATGAGAGAGAATAATCGACCAGCTGCCGCTTGCACACCCCCTACCGCAACCAAGATACATATCCTTGACTGGAATCAAACCTGGGACCCTTCAGTCTGCAGGCTAATGCTCTATCCACTGAGCCAAACTGATTCGGGTCATAATCTAGCTATTTTTACAAACAGGATCAGAGTCAGAAATGAGACCTGGCACCCTGGATGCACTGGTTACAACTGAGCTTACTCAGTTTAGATTTGACTTTTGCGAGGAGTTAAGGGGAAAAAGTTGAGACATTATTTAGTCTGATAAAAAATTAGCAAACATATTTTTCTAAAGAGACAAGATTTTTTTTTTTCCTGGCACTGAATTTAAGGAGAAATTTTGTATGTCTGTGGGTTTTTGTTTAAGGTACATGGAGTAATTTAATAAATATCTTAAAATGTGGTTTTGTGAAAGACAGATTGTTCTTCAAATGAATTTTTATATTAGTACACTGTAAAAACTAAGAGACTTACATTCCATCTTAACTAAGTGAAGATTTCTGTAAGAGACCAAAATAACAATATCATGTAAATTCCATTCTCTAGATATTACCTAATATAGGTAATAGATTCTAGCTCTCACTCTCACCTACCTCAGAGCCAAATTCAGAATTTCATCCTGAAAGGATTCAATGCCAAAAATCCTTGAGGGAGGGATGAAGATCTTCAGACCCTCCAGAGCAAGAATGGGGGGGCCAGGTACGGGTATAGAAGCTCACTGGGACAGAAAGCTCCAGATGCCTAGCAAGGGGCAAACTGGAAAAACAAGAACCCCACCCCCAGGGTAGCCTATCCTCCCCATTTCATACCACTAGTCAGGCAGCTTGGACCCCAATCTTCCAATCTTCCAAAGTAGATCCAAATCCACTTTTTTTTTTTTTTACACTAGACAGACATATTTGTGGTTAGTTTGTTATTCACATTTCTCACCAAACAGCAGAAATTTAATCAAACTCATCCAGTGGAGTTTGTTCCTCTTTCCAGTTACCTATTTCTCTTTCCAAATTGCTACAAATCCTCTCTGTGGTCCAGGTTTAGTTTCTGTCCTCAACTGAGAATAACCTACCTCTTGTCTACCTTATTTAAAAAAAACAACCAACCACCACCACCACCAACAACAAAAAAACCAATAAACAAAAGCCTGGTTTAATCAGTAGAGTAATTTTCATTTATTGTTCTCAAGCAAGACTATAATGCCTTACCAACCTACTGAAACATGACTTCTGCTTTTGGCGTGACAGTAGACCACATAATCTCCTCTTACAAAACAACTAGAACCTACATAAAACACAATTTTTATTACATTGCTTATATATCACAGCAAATAGAGAACCTTCCAAAGGAGAAAATAAAAAACCCAAAGAACCTCGAGTGCCTCTGAGAAGGCAGAATTGAACAGGAAGCAGATGAAATTGCAGTCGAAAACCATGTAGATAAGAAGAGAATGAGAGTCCATATAATTAATAAACTACAACTTAGACCACCAAGAACTTTGGAAATGTAAAATAGCTATGGATAAAACGTTTAAAGAAACAAAAGGCGAATGTTAGGTCTGATCAAATCATTGAGTCAATACCCCTTCCCTGGGACTGACCTTTAGGCCACTTCACAACCAACATTCCCTTTCGCTCAGACCACAGTCCACCTGCTAAGACCACATTCCTCTTGCTAAGACCATTATCCTTCCCCTCCAGACCTTCCCAGGATCTGGACCCTCCCAGAGAATTCTCCACCCAGAAAAGGCCTTTAAAATCTCTGACTCCCTTGCCGAAACCGGTTTGGCTCAGTGGATAGAGCTTCGGTCTGCGGACTGAAAGGTCCCAGGTTCAATTCCGGTCAAGGGCATGTACATTGGTTGTGGGCACATCCCCGGTAGGGGGTGTGCAGGAGGCAGCTGGTTGATGTTTCTCTCTCATCGACATTTCTAGCTTTCTATCCCTCTCCCTTCCTCTCTGTGAAAAATCAATTATATATATATATATATATATATATATATATATATATATATATACACACAGTATCATTAACTGTTTAAAAATTAAAAAAATAAATAAATAAAATCTCTGACTCCCTTTCCCTGGGTGTTGATGCCATTTTGGGTCTGAGCACATCTGCTTTTCCAGATGACCTAATACATTTACAATTCTTTTTTTCTTTTTTAAAAATATATTTTATTGATTTTCCACAGAGAGGAAAGGAGAGGGATAGAGAGCCAGAAATGTCGATGAGAGAGAAACATTGACCAGCTGCCCCCTGCACACCCACTACCAGGAATGTGCCCGCAACCAATGTACATGCCCTTGACCGGAATCGAACCTGGGACCTTTCAGTCCTCAGACCGAGGCTCTATCCACTGAGCAAAACCGGTTTCTGCACATTTACAATTCTTTACCCCTTTTGGCTTTGTGCATTCCTCCTTTGGTGACCCTGACACTTGGTGCTGAAAACAAGCCCTACTTATATTCAGGAAATACCACCCTAAACACCATCACAACCTCCTTTTGTGCCCAGGCCTCATCGAGCAAGGATTTGGGCTCTGAAGGAAAATATTGTCCCCTTTCAGCAGGAAGCAGCTAAGAGACCCTGTGCCCCCTTTTCTCTGAAAGGATCCAGTGCCAAAAATCCTGAGGGAGGGATGAAGACCTTGAGACCCCCAGAGCAAGAATGAGGGGCCAGGGACAGGTATGGAAGCTCACTGGGACAGAAAGCTCCAGATGCCTAGCAAGAGGCAAACTGGGAAAACAAGAACCCCACCCCCAGGGTGACCTGTCCTCCCCATTTCATATCACTAGTCAGGCAGATTGAACCTCTGATCTTTTTCTTCCTAAAGCTAACATCTAGGTCTTAATTGTATTTCAGCTCCAGGCCCAGAAAAGCAGCAAAACCAGAGAAGTGACACTGGCAGCCTCAGGACCAGCTTTTATCTCCTAAGTCCCTCAGTAGGACTGACCTGACGATCTTCATCAACTAGTCTCTTGGGGACATCATGATGCTGTGATGCCTCCCTCCAACCATGAGGAATCTGTACAGTGTTCCAGCTGACTACAAAGTCCATCCCCCTGTGATCCCCAGGAAGTAACTACGGGAAATATGTATGACCTCTGTTCCTATTCCACAAAACACAAAGGCTGGAATGTTATTTCTGATCAAATAATTGAATTGATACCCCCTTCCCCAGGGAACTGGCCTGTAGGTCACTTCACAACTGACATTCCCTTTCTCTTGTTTCCATTTGCTAAGCTCACATTCCTCTTTTTTTTTCTTTCTTTCTTTCTACATATATTTTTATTGATTTCAGACAGGAAGAGAGAGGGAGAAAAGATAGAAACATTAATGATGTGGGAGAATCATTTATAAGCTGCCTCCTGCACACCCCACACTGGGGATTGAGCCCGAAACCAGGGCATGTGCCCTTGACCAAAATTGAACCTGGGACCCTTCAGTCCACAGGCTGACATTCTATCCACTGAGCCAAACCAGCTAGGGCTCACATTCCTCTTGGTAAGACCATTATCTTTCCCCTCCAGGTCCTCCCAGAGAATTCTCCATCCAGAAAAAGCCTGCCTAGAGTCCTTTAAAATCTCTGACTCCCTGTCTCTGGGTGCTGGTGCCCTTTTGGGACTCAGCCCATCTGGTTTTCCAGATGACCTAACAAATGTATAATCCTTTACCCGATTTGGCCTCATCCATTCTTCCTTTGGCGACCCTAAACAATGAAATCATAAAGATGAAATATGTTAAAAGAGACTATAAAATATACTCAAGTTGTAACTGGACAACCAAGGGGTCCGGGCTGCTTGACACTACTTAAGCCAATCCAGCAGAGACATGGTTGAATCACATATGAACATTTATTACATTAGTGCCTGCAGTATGGGAGAACAGCAGGTCAGCCCAAAGGTCTGCTCTGCATCTCAGAAGCCAGCTGCTTATATTGGATAGAAGGGCAAAGATTATGTGGGGAAGTAGGATTTACATTCAGGGGAAAGTGGGAACGGGATAATCATTATAGATTATAAATCTTGTGGGCTGAGGGGAGGGGGATCACAAAGAGTGGGTGTCTCAGCATCAGATTACAGGTAATAGGGACTTCCAGGTGCTTCCAGGACTAGATTGTCTCAGCCACAAGGTTGTAAATCTTTCTATAACTGGCATTTCTTGGGACAGGAGGATGGACTGCATTCTGATGTTAGCTCCCATGTCCCAGGGCATACAACTCCCAGCCAGGAGAAAATGTGCTTTCTAATCAGAACAGAACATCATGGTTAACAGAGCATGATTAATATTTCTTGTAATTATAATTAGTTTCCAATATTCTATTTCTGCCCCTCACAATATGAAAAAGAACGAAAAGCCCAATGAGATCAAATAGCAGCAATCTATTTCCAAAAAAGTATTATACTGGTAGATGTGGGGAAAGAGAATAAAATATCTGCCAGCAGTAGAACAAATATTAATTATTTATTTGATTTTGTTCAAACTTTTTGTTTAGTATTTTGTAACTGCTTAACACACACTTAAATGGTCCTATTGGGAAAGTGGGGCAGGAGGGGAGCTTCTTGTAGACACTGAGGGAAATGTCAGAAAGGCAAAATCTAGCCGGCGCTATCCATTTGTTTTTGGGTTTGCTGTCTGAATAGCCTTTCCTTCCTTCCTTCCTTCCTTCCTTCCTTCCTTCCTTCCTTCCTTCCTTCCTTCCTTCCTTCCTTCCTTCCTTTCTTTCTTTCTTTCTTTCTTTCTTTCTTTCTTTCTTTCTTTCTTTCTGTTTTTTAAAAAAATATCCTCACCCGAGGATATTTTCCCATTGATATTTTAAAAAATATATTTTATTGATTTTTTACAGAGAGGAAGGGAGAGGGATAGAGAGCCAGAAACATCGATGAGAGAGAAATATCGACCAGCTGCCTCCTGCACACCCCCCACCGGGGATGTGCCTGCAACCAACGTACATGCCCTTGACCGAATCGAACCTGGAACCTTTCCGTCCGCAGACCGATGCCCTATCCACTGAGCCAAACCGGTTTTGGCTTCCCATTGATTTTTAGGGAGAGTAGAAGAGTGAGAGAAAGATGGAGAGAAATATTGATGTGAGAGAAAGACATTGATTGGTCGCCTCTTGCACACACCATGACCAGGTACCAGGCAGGGAGGAGCCCACAACCTAGGTACATGCCCTTGACCAGAACCAAACCTGGGACCCTTGAGTCCACAGGCCCACCAAATAGCACTTTCTTTACATAAGCATCTGATCTCAGCTTTTTCATTCTGAGAACATTTGAGATTTCAGTTTGAAGACAGCCTGAGGTCCTATGAGTAGCATACCCCAACCACCCTCAAATAGCTAGCTTCTTTGTATAGGCAGAGGAATTCATCTCCCCATTTTAGATGGCTTGATGTTTGTAGATCTTAGAATGCTTGCCTTTAGGGACACTTTTTACTCGGAAAATTACAACACTAGTACACAAGTCAAGCCTTAACACGCTTAATATTTGCTTGTTTAAAGCAATGTCATAAGATTAAACATGTTTTTTTGCCGAAACCGGTTTGGCTCAGTGGATAGAGCATTGGCTTGCGGACTGAAAGGTCCCAGGTTCGATTCCGGTCAAGGGCATGTACCTGGGTTGTGGGCACATCCCCAGTAGGGGGTGTGCAAGAGGCAGCTGATTGATGATTCTCTCTCATCGATGTTTCTAACTCTCTATCCCTCTTCCTTCCTCTCTGTAAAAAATCAATAAAATATATTTTTTTAAAAAGATTAAACATGTTTTTTTTCTTCTTCTTTTTTTTTTTTTCTCACAAGGACATAAAAATTATGGAAGGGGAACTTAACAGGAAATTTTAAAAGGTAACAATTTTTTTCTTTTAGTAGCCCTGGGGTGGTTATGATAGATAGGTTCCACTTTTTGTTTGTTTCACTGAGCAGGGATTTTACCGCAAAGTTTTGTTTTTAATATTTGCTTCTGCCTTGCCCTCTGTCAGATCGGCTTCCGGCAGGGCCACCATCAGTTGGCGCTCGGGAGCTTGAAATGCTGTAGGCATCAGGTGGAGAAGGGTTCCCCCTTCCCATTGAAGGGGGAAGCCCGCTGTCTTGTCTGCCAACCTGATCATGATCATGTGAGCGGAGATCATTTTGGCTGCTTAAGTAACTGTCTCAAACTTCACCATAGCTGCTGCAGTCATCACAGTGACTGCTTCCCACCATAAAATGATGGGGCCCTCCTGTAGGTGGAGCTATCATAACTGTCATGTGGATCCCTGTAGGAACCACCCCTTAAATTATATGAATAGTCATGACCACAAACGTAGCCATCTCTATCGCTATAGTAGCCTCTTGATACATAGTCATCACATGAACTGGAATGACCATAATCATGATAAGTATAATCTCTCAGTGGTCCTGCATAATCTCTTGTATCACAAGAATTTGGATAATCTGTGTGAATAGCTGTCTTTAGTAGACTATCTATCATCTCTTGGGAACAAATAAACATCTGTACCAGAAGGCAGATGTTGCCTTCGAAGTGAGCCTTCATTAGTACTATCTCTTCCATGTGGTGGGGAGCTCTTCTTCCCATTCACTGTTGTTGGAATCTGGTCCTGATGGAGCAGAATTTTTTTTTTAAGTAAAATTACTTTTATATATATATATAATTTCAGAGAAGGGAGAGGAGAGAGAGAGATAGAAAGGGTCTTTGCACCTTTGTTGAAATCATTTGACCATCTATGCAAGCGTTTATTTTGGGGCTCTATTCTATTTCATTTGTCTATATGTCTGCCTTTATGCCAACACCAAAGGGTGTTGGAAATACTGGTATCCACATGCAAAACAAAAACAACAACAGCAATAAAAACTGAAAATGGATCAAAGGCCTAAATGAAAAGACTAAACGTATACAAGTCTTAGAAAAAAACATAGGGGGGAAGCTTTATGACATTGGGTTTGGCAATGATTTCTTGGATGTAATACCAAAAGCACAGGCTACAAAAGTAAACAGATAAATTGGACTACATCAAAATCCAAAACTTCTCTGCATCAAAGGGCACAATCAATAGTGTAAAAAGGCAACCTATGGAATGGGAGAAACTGTTTGTAAGCCCTATATCTGGTAAGGGTTAATATCCAAAATACATAACTAATTTCTACAACTCAACAACAAAAAGCCAAATAACTATTCAAAAATGGACAAAGGACTCAAATAGACATTTCTCCAGAGAAAATATATAAATGACCAACAAACACATGAAAAGATGCTCAACATTACTAATCATTATGGAAATGCAAATCAGAACCATAAGGAGGCATCACCTCACATCCAATATGATGGTCGGTATGACAAACAACAACACAGAAAGTAACAAGTGTTGGTGAGGATGTGAAAAAATTGGAACTTTTGTGTACTGTTGGCGGGAATGTACAATGGTGCACTCGCTATGGAAAACAGCTTGGTGCTTCCTAAAAATAATAGAATTACCATATGGTCCAACAATATTACTTATGAGTATATATATAAAAGAACTGAAAACAGCATCTTAAAGAGATAATTGTACAATAATGTTCATAGCAGTATTATTCACAATAGCCAAAAGGTGGAAGCAACCCAAATGTACATTGACAAACAGACAAATAACATGTGATATATTTATTAAAAGGGATATTGTTTGTCCTTAAAAAGGAAGAAAACTCTGACACATTTGACACCATAGATGTAACTAGAGGACATTATGGTATGTGAGAAATAAGCTAGTTGCAAAAAGACAAATATTAGATGATTTCACTCACTCGAAGAAACAGAAAGTATGATGGGTACCAAGGGAAGTGAAGGGGGATATGGGAGTTGTTTAATGGGTGTAAAATTTCATTTTGCAAGATGAAAAATTCTGGAGCGCTGTTGCACAACAATGTGAATGTATCTATTGCTATGGAGCTGTGCACTTAAAAATAATCAAGATGGAAATTTGTATGTTATGTGTCTTTACCACAGTTAAAAATTGTGAGGAATGAGCAAAATGACTATACTGGTCAGAGATACACTTCAATATGTGCATTTTAATTACAAAGAAAAATGAAACGTAATTATCATGCAGTCCAGATAGTGGTGATTTCTGGGAGGAGGGAGAATATACGACAGGGAAGGACACATAGGTTTTGTAGAATGCTGGAAATGTTCTGTTTCTTGACTTGGGTGGTGGTTGCCCATATTCAACTTATAATTTTTCTTTAAACTCTTTATGTTTTATATATCTATATCTATATCTATATCTATATCTATATCTATATCTATATCTATATCTATACCCTGTTTCCCAAAAAATAAGACAGTTTTTTTCTCCCAAAGTTGCGCTAGGTCTTATTTTCAGGGGATATCTTATCTTTCCATGAGCTAGGTCTCATTTTTGGAGGATGTCTTATTTTCGGGGAAACACGGTATATATATATATATATATATATATATATATATATATATATATATATATATATCAGTTAAACTGCATAAAACAGTTTGAAGAAAATTATGAAGAAAAAAATATATAGTTGTAACAAATTACAACACACATTATCTTGCAGTTTGGAGGTCAAAAGTTCTAAAATAAGGCATTGGCAGGATAGCATTTCTTTGGACAGCTTTGGGGAAAAAGCTTTCCTTGTCTTTTCTAGGTTCTAAAGCCCACCTGCATTCGCGGCTCATAGTGTGGTGCCTTTCGAAGAAGTCTCCATCTTCAAAACCAGCAGCACAGCGTCTTCCAATCTGTCTCTCTGCTTCTGTCATCACATCTCCTTTTCCCGATTCTGACCTTGTCTCCCTTTTCTGAAAACCATTGTGATTACATAGGGCCCAACCGAATAACCCAGGATAATCTCCTCATCTCAAAGTCCTTAATTTCATTCTATTTGCAAAGTCTTTTTTGCCATGTAATACCTTATCTAACATATTCACACATATTCTAGGGATTCGGACGTGGGCATCTTTGGGAGGCCCTCATCCAGCCAACCAGCAAGTGTTTTTGTTTGTTTACAATGTTTGTATTGTGTTGTTTGGTTTTCATTACTGAACTTTGAGTTCTTCATATATTCCAGTACAGTACAGAAATCTGTTCTGCAAATATTTTCTTCCAATCTGTCCTCTCATTTTCTTAGTGATACCTCTGGAGGAGCAGGAGTTGTTAATTTAAAAAATTCCGACTCATCAATTTGTGTTTCTTATGCATTATGAATTTGCTCTTGTATCTAAAAAACTTTGCCTAACCTAGGGTTTCAATGAGTTTTTACCCCTATATTTCTTCTGCAAGTTTTTCTAGGTTTGCTTGTACATTTAGAGCTATTGAGCTAATTTTTGTATAGCATTGGAGGTATGGGTCCTTTTAGGATTTTTAATTCTTGAATGAATTATGATGCAAAGACTAAAATGTAGCTAGAATTCATCAGTTGCAGTGGTATTTAGTGATGGATGTTCTATATCAGCAGCAACCTCTTGACCAGAGCCCCCTTCATTTCTGTCTTTGAGTATGACAAGGCAGTTGCATTGAAGATAAAGTTGTATTTGTGTTCAACAAAATATAAAAATTCCCAAATAAACAATATCCCCAAATAACATTACCAACAACCCCCCCGCCCACACACCCCTTACTTAGAAGCAAATATGAGATAATACATATCCTTTTCTTTACCACATTTAAAAATTTTAAACACAGGATTTATTATAGCCAGAAGAAGATTGATTTACATTTCACTGCTTGTTTGAAGAGTTGTACAAATACACCTGAAATGA
Source organism: Pipistrellus hanaki (assembly GCF_964339955.1). Taxonomy (NCBI): domain Eukaryota; kingdom Metazoa; phylum Chordata; class Mammalia; order Chiroptera; family Vespertilionidae; genus Pipistrellus; species Pipistrellus hanaki. The sequence continues at coordinate 36,348,252 of NC_140514.1, forward strand.
ACAGTATAATCTTTATTTATCCTAATTGTATTTTGATACAGAGATTGATGTCCTAGAATATTGCTTGTTTGGTCCCTCCCTAAAGCAGCTCTTTGTTTATGTGTCTCTTCTCAGGTTTCCATAACAGAGAGAGATTTATGCTCTTATTTGGTTGAAATTTGGGAGAGGGGAATGAAATGTGCACTCTCAAAAGCACTCTGGACCTTTAAAAATTATTTTTATGTTTACCTTTGCCTTTATGATGTTGTCCATGTGTTTATAAGTGATGACATGCAGGCTTACATGGGTAATGTCTGAATGAGCACTTGCAAATGCTAAATGCAGGATCAGAGGTAAGAGAACCTGGGCCTTGACACTAGGTGAACCTGGGTTTCACTCTTAGCTTTGGCACTTAATAGATTTTAGAGAGTTTCTTAGTCTCTCTGAGCCTCACGTTTCCCTTCTACAAAATGGAGAGAATTTTTCCTGCCTTGGATGCATAGACTAGGTTTTTTATAAACATAGCTAGATAGAGGGGACCCAGGGGATTGAGAGGAGACAGGCAGAGTCTGAACTGGATCCTGAGGGGAGGATAGGATGCTTCCTCTGACGTTTCCTTCTCACCTGCTTTTTTATTGCTCTGGCAAAGAACGTATCTCTCCCCCACTGCCTGCCTTTGCTGTTACCATGGTGATCCAGGTTCTATTTAGCAGGCGTTAGTGATAGGACAGATTGTTTTTGCATTTTGTGAAATCTCACTCTCTAAAATAAGGACCAGGCAGTCACGGCAGCAGTTACATGTGCTGGGCAGAGTTCCTCTCAGCACGTGGTCAGCCTGGCTCCGGGTCCTGGTATCCGGGTGATGGGGAGACAGTCATCTGAACTGATAAGATGCAGCAGTTGAAGATTGCCGTTGGCTTTTCAGTTTCCCTTCCCTTCAGTGTCTTTTCTGTGCCACATGCCTCCATGTTCTGCCCTTTCTGCCTTCAGACATCTGCTCTCAGGTCATCTGAGTTGACACGCAGAAGTGGGCATTAAAACAGATTCTTAGAACACCAACCAGAAAGGATATATGCACCCCTATGTTCATAGCAGCAAAATTTACAATAGCTAACATTTGGAAACAAATATTTTCTTCCAATCTGTTCTTTCATTTTCTTAGTGATACCTTTGGAGAAGCAGGAGTTGTTAATTTTAAAGAATTCCAACTCATCTATTTGTTTTTCTTATGCATTATGAATTTGCTTTTTATCTAAAAAACTTTGCCTAACCTAGGTGCTCATCAACAGATGACTGGATCAGAAAACTATAGTACATCTATACAATGGAATACTATGCTGCAAAAAAAGAAGGAATTCTTACCATTTGCAGCAACCTGGATGGAATTGGTGAACATTATGCTAAGTGAAATAAGCCAGTCAATGAAAGAAAAATACCACATGATCTTACTTATTTATGGATAATAAAGAACATTATAAACTGATAAAAAATATAGATACAGAGATATATTTGTATATCTATATAAAAAATATAGATACAGTAAAGCATCAAACAGACTGTCAAATTACAGTGTGAAAGTTAGGAAGAGGTGGGGGAGATAAGAGATCAACCAAAAGACTTGTATGCATGCATAGAAGCATAACCAATGGACACAAAACACTGGGGGGTGAGGGCATGTATGGGAGTGAGGTGGGGGGGCAATGATAAGATATTTACACATATAATACCTTAATAGAAAAATGAAAAAAATGAAAAAATAAAAATAAAATTGACAACAAAAAAGAAAAAAGAAAAACAGATTCTTAGAATTGATTTCAGAAAACCTTTTACTATAAAAAATGTTTAGTAAATTAATTTAGTAAATTATCATTTTTTTAATTTAGTAAAAAATTTACTAGAATTTTTTTAGTACTCATCACCCAACTTCAATAATTATGAATTCATGGCATGTATAAATATATATATATATATATATATATATATATATATATATATATATATATATATATATATATATACACACACACACACACACATATTAGTGGCCTGGTACACAAAATTTGTACCCAGGTAGGGTCCCCCTGGCCGGCAATCAGGAGCCGGCTGGAGCCTTCCTTCCCTGCTGCTGGCTGCTTGCCAGGGTCTTCCTTAGTTCTGTATCACCCCCTGGTGGTCAGCACATGTCATAGCGAGCCATTGAACTCCTGGTCTCCCAGTTGAACTCCCGAGGGGACACTTTGCATATTAGCCATAAATATATATATAAACACACACAAAGATATATATCTTTGTATATACATCAATATGTACATATAGCAAAACCGGTTTGCCTCAGTGGATAGAGCATCGGCCTTCGGACTGAAAGGTCCCAGGTTCAATTCTGGTCAAGGGCATGTACCTTGGTTGTGGGCACATCCCCAGTAGGGGGTGTGCAAGGGGCAGCTGATGGATGATTCTCTCTCATCGATGTTTCTAATTCTCTATCCCTCTCTCTTCCTCTCTGTAAAAAAATCAATAAAATATATTTTTTAAAAATGTACATATATTTCATCCTCACCTGTATTTTTTTTGCCACACGTCCCAGAAATTGTCACTGGATCCATAAATATTTTTTTATTGTTGACACTATAATAGATGTCCCCTATTTTCCCCCTTTACTCATTCCTGCCCTCCCCTTTGCCCTCATTACATTGTTGTCTGTGTCCATGGGCATAAAGGTTTTAACAGAACCTTTAAAAGGTAAGAATTGTTGTTTGTGTGTGTTTAAAATGACTACAGTACTATTTAAGTTGATCTTGGATATATTTCTCTTTGATAAGTTATAAAGAATAAAATTGACCTGTACTTTTTCCTTGCAACAAGAATTTCCACTTTGTGATAAACAACTAGCAAAATGAACAAAACTTACATAACAACTATTTTCAAACAGTGAAACTCAGGCAATGTGGAACTGTGAGACCTGAGAGGACTAGAATAAGTACTTTTGCTGTATTATTTTCCAACCTCTCTGTTTTGGGGGGATCAGATAGAATCTGGGTGTGGTGTGCAGTAAATAATCAGGACAGATTGTTTTTGCAATTCTACAAAATAGTTATTACATAACAACTATTTTTCAAACAGTGAAACTCAGGCAAAGTAGAACTGTGAGACCGTGGGTTCTGTACTTACCATGTGGCTGAGAGAAACTCTGCCCAACGCATGTAACTGCTGCTGTGACTGCTTGGTCCTTATTTTAGAGAGTGAGATTTCACAAAATCACAAAAACAATCTGTCCTGATTATCTACTGCACACCTCACCCAGCTTCTGCTCCTATTCAGGGCGTGTGTGTGTGTGTGTGTGTGGCATGCCCCTTAGAGCACCTAGAACACTATACCTCTGGAAGCAAATATATAATGAAGATATCCCATTAATGTCCACTTTAATAATTTTCCAGTTCAAAAATCTTTATTACAATATAAAAACATTATGATATTCAACCTTGGCTAATCAAATATTTACACATATAATAGAGCAGCCCATAATTGTTTTCTGAGAAAGATCTGTGTTCTAGCTTTAAAAATAAATTCTATAGCCACCAATACAGAAATGATATATTCATCTGTTGAGGTGTGAATTACTTGTTCATTCTATTGGAGTTAGCCTGTGCAAATAGAGCAATGTTATTTTACACAAATGGTAACATGCAGTGCTACCATTGTGCACCTTGCTCTTAATCACTTAATGATATGCACTCACCCATTAATTTATCACTTAACATTATTTGTAGAGCTCCTAATAAATGCCAGGCCCATTCTAGTGCTGGGGATGCAGCCCGTCTTTGGGGTGCATTGCCCTGACATCAGCAGTACTTACAGGTTCAGACTGAAAATCCAATTAGTAGGACCCAATGAGATTGAGTCTCACCCTGAGTTTACTCGATAGACAGAGAAAGACTGAGGAAAACAGCACACAACACATCTTTGTTATCATTGGAGATCCAGCAACTTTGCACGGGGAGTGCCAACATATAATAGTTTTCATGAATGAGGTCAAGGTATATGGGATTCATCTTGAAACAGAGAATGTACTGTCCTAGTTCTCTACCTGTCACTTTATATGATTCTAGTTATGTAGACCCAAGGTGTGTATGCCAATTCATTGCTCTCCCAGTAAGCAAGACATGTAACCGATTTGTGGTATGCAGTCGTCCACATTTATGCAAGGAAGTGGTGCTGTGAGAAGGCAAATCCAGGATTACCTCCCCAAGTGGAAGTGCTGCTCTCCCTTTACTCACATACAGGCACTCTCTTGAGGGGAGACAGACAAAACCAGTAAGTATGCCCTAAAGACAGTATTGGTAAATGCGATGATGACCAATAAAGGAGAAAGAACGAGAGATGACCGAAGATGCTCCTTTATACCACAGCGAGGGGAGTCCTTGTATATTTATCATTTGTACACAGGTAAGTATATCCAGAGGATTCTTGCTCAGGAGCAGATTTGCTGCATCAAAGAACATGCACTTTTTGTAATTTTGATATATATAATCAAATTTCTTTCTGTAGAGTTTGCTCAACTTTATACCTACACCTTTGTCAACATAGGGTGCATAAGTTTGGAGTCTGAGCCATCTGATATGTAAAGAATAGGATCTCATCATTCTTTTGTGATTCCTTTTATTATGAATTGGTTTACACATTTTTTTCATAACTTTAAAACCACTTACCCCCCTTTTCTGAGAACTATTAATTCATGTCCTTTACTCATTTTCTTTTGTGATTCTATTTTCTTGTATAAATTCTTATTGCATTAAAAAAATAAACCTTTTGCCTGAAATACGTAATTTGAAATTTAGCTTTTTGCTTTGTGGTGTTTTTCTAATACACTATTTTTTACTTTCATGGAATTTAATTTATTAGGACATCTCCATTCTGGGATTATAAAAATAATTTTATATTATGTTTTCTGATAGGATTTTCCTGATATAATTTTTAATATTTACATTTATTACCTACCTGAAATTAATTTTGATACAAAGTGTGAGATATAGAATCTAAAATTTATTTTTTTCTATATGCTATCCATTACACCACCATGATTTATTGAATAACAACTTGATAATATTTCAGAACTTATCTATCTACTTTAATTGGTAACCTAGAATATACATACTTTTGGGTTTTGCTAAAGACTGCAACCTCAAACTTTGTGTTGCTCAACTGTGATAAAAGATGATTTACACAGAGAAGCATGGACCAGATGCTCAAACCTCAGAGGGAAGGTAGGGGAGGGTAAAGGTAAGGGGAAGAGATCAACCAAAGGACTTGTATGCATGCATATAAGCATAAACGATGGATGCAGACAATGGGGTGAGGATGAGGGTATGAGTGAGGGGAGATGGGGGGACATTAGGAGGATAAGGATACATTTGTAATACCTTAAACAATAAAGAAAAAGGAAAGATGATTTACATGGAGGACTGCTTAAAAGGATATTCATCTGAGAATTTTAATTATCAGTGTGTATTTTTTCTATGTTTTATTTCTGCATTAAGACAGAGAGTTGTGCCGAAACCGGTTTGGCTCAGTGGATAGAGCATCGGTCTGCGGACTGAAAGGTCCCAGGTTCGATTCTGGTCAAGGACATGTATCTGGGTGGCAGGCACATCCCCAGCAGGCGGTGTGCAAGAGGCAGCTGAACTGATCGATGTTTCTAACTCTCTATCCCTCTCCCTTCCGTTCTGTAAAAGACAGAGAGTTGTTGTGTTTTTAAATCCTCATTCTAAGGTATTTTTCCATTGATTTTCAGAGAGAGTGGAAGAGAGAGGGAAAGACAGAGAGAAATATCCATGTGAGAGAAACACATCAATTGGTTGCCTCCCACAAGTGCCTGACCAGTGCGGGGCAGGGAAGGAGCTTGCAACCAAGGTACATGCCCTTGACTGGAAGCCTTGACCAGAATCAAACCCGGGAACCTTTGTTCCACAGGCCGATGCTCCATTCACTGAGCCAAAACCGGCTAAGGCTGTTATTGCTTTTAATATCCTGGAAACTAAGGCCTTAAAAAAGACCCAACAATTTAAAAAAAAAAAAAAAAAAAAGCAAACAAACCAAATGTGACTGAATCCTATTCATTTCGTAGAATTGCAGAATAGAGGTGTTGGAGGTGTGGACCGGTAGTATCTGGCCTAGTTTCCCCTCCAAGAGTTATTTGGTAAATATTAAAATAGACCCCCAAATTTAACTTTTCCCTTGTAAATGAGACTAAGGTGTCTTTTAAAGAAATGGGAAGTCTGTTTGAATCAGAGTGAAATATACACACGTTTCTAAACACTAAAGTGTTTAAATATTTTCAGAACCAAGTTACGATCTGATATTTCACTTGGTATAAGTTCTGTTTGGGAAGCAATTCCTTTTTCCTTTTATGGTAGGTTGGCTGCTAGAGGGCCTGTGATCTCCCTAGCTCCTGGTACCCCCCAAGCTCTGGCCCCGCCCCCAGCTCTGGTCCCCCACTGTGTCCTTGATAGTCAGGCGGGAATCAGCGAGGACATCTGCTGCTGCGGAGAATACGTTGTGCTGATTTAGGAATAACAGCTCTGAGCGGATGATATCAGTAGCTTTTCAGCTAGCTTATTTAAAACTCTCTGCAGTGACCTCAGCTACACGTGATGCCACTGGGCTCATCTAGATGTGGGCGGGAAATGTAAGAAGGATGGGTGACAACTGGAACTCCAAGCAGCTGTACCTGCAGAGGCCCATTTTAGGAAAGAACTGGACTGAACAAGTTGAAGAGTGAAGATGCCCTTGGTACCCAGTGGCCACGATGTAGATATGGAACCCGCGTGGCCCCTGGCCCTGCAAGCCTGGGGAGAAATCCTGCCTCCCTACAGCAGTTGCACAGGCCATTTCTTTTCTTTCTTTCTTTCTTTCTTTCTTTCTTTCTTTCTTTCTTTCTTTCTTTCTTTCTTTCTTTCTTTCTTTCTTTCTTGCTTCCTTGCTTTCTTGCTTTCTTGCTTTCTTGCTTTCTTGCTTTCTTGCTTTTTTAAAAAAAAATATACTTTATTGATTTTTTACAAAGAGGAAGGAAGCAAAACATTGATGAGAGAGAAACATCGATCAGCTGCCTCCTGCACACCCCCTACTGGGGATGTGCCCTCAACCAAGGTACATGCCCTTGACCGGAATCGAACCTGGGACCCTTGAGTCCACAGGCTGACGCTCTATCCACTGAGCCAAACCAGCTAGGGCTGCACATGCTATTTCTTGAGCTCCACACATACATTCTGCGGTGGGAGCTCCGGCCCCCTTCCTGGTTCGCTTTGTATTTTGTTTTTTTGTTTTTTTCTTTTCTTTTTCTTTTACATGTTTTTATTAAATTATTATCTGTGTACACGTGACTCCGTGGACTCATGGACATGGTCCTATCAGTTCCTATTGGCCCTCCTTATGATTCTCTCTTGCAGCCCATGTGGCCACCGTAGCAGTGATGCCCCCTGCGGTCTGGGCATCCAGGCTGTGGATGCCTGACTCCTAGAGCGCTTATGTCTACACTGGGGCACGTGCCTTGTTGCAGAGACCACGGGAAGGTGCTGCCCCCAGCAGAAGTGCTGATGGGAAAAGCTGTGCTTAGTCTTCTGGAGCCTTCAGGGTGCTAAAGCTACACCAAAGCGGGGGACACGTTGGCATTGGTAAATGCCATTTACCTCTTAATTAGACACCAAAGCGATAGCATAAAATCTCCAGCACTCTAAACCTGTTACGAGTGAAACATTCGTGGACCATTATTAAACACGATCTTACTAAAAACTTGACAAGTTCACCACACCTAGATCATCACAGGACCCGACACCTTTTCAGCCTAATCAAAGATCTGTGTGTACTGCTTAAAAAATAGTACACAAAGTCTCCAACTGGTTTGTGTCCTGCTTTTCCCATTCATTTCTATTGAATGATTTTTATTATATTCTAAAAATAAAATCACAATTCACATAAAATACAACGGAGAAGGAGAAGTCAAAGACAAGTTTATATGGAGTGAAAGAATTGTTAAAATCAATTTATAGATAGGCAAGACCTTTTTTTTTTTTTTCCTGGGTGGGGTGGAATTGGGTGGGGTAGTAGAGTGGACTAGAGTCTGTTGAACCTCCATCAGACAGAATTTACGGAGATGTAAAATAATTCAAATAAAAGGAAAAACACAAACTCCATAGAATCAAATAACCTGTAAATGAAGCATAATTTTCCACTGGAGATATGCAGTAATTGATAGATCCTTCCTTCCTCCAACTGATGGACGGAGAATGATGTAAACTCCACCTGCAGCTGGGCATTCCTGAGCACTGAACCACCAATCAACACCTGCCAAATACCCCAGGTCCCCTTTTCCCCCCCATTCCTAAGTCCCTAGTCATGTGCCTTACATGAAACCACCAATCAGCGTGTGCTGAGTGCCCTAAGCCCCGTCCCCTCTCTTTCCTCCCCTTAAAAGGTGTTTTTATCCTGGCCCTCACTCTCTTCCTCTCTTTCTCTGGAAGCAGCCGGCAGTAGTACTCTTCTCTTCAATAAAGCCTGTGTCCTGGCATCCCGGTCTCTGGCCCTCTCTGTTTCCTCTTTCAGTAATTTTTTTTTGCTTATTCTAAAGTCTTACATTTTCCTTACACCAATAAAATGTACTATAAGAATGTTTCCAAAGTATTGATCTAATGTGGAGAATTAGAAGTAGGACAGATAGAGATTTAAAAAAGTAAGCCTAGACACACATAAATTAAAAAAAGATATTCAAAGAGGTTCTAATTATCTGATCTGGAGACGGGATCTGACATTGGGGAAAGAGCATTTGCTTCAACTCTTGTGAAAGTACTAAATACTTCGCTCATTCAGACAGTTCCCTCTACTGACCACTAGGTGTTGCTAAGCAGGCATGGTGACCCGTGGCTGGAGGAGAAGCAGGAATGTCGCCTCTGATTCATCCCTGCTAATGTTCAGCTGATGAATCCCCTAAAGAAGCTACTTGGACTTGTTGGCAACACAGAGGGTTGCTTTTATACTGTAGGCATCCTAGAAATGTGACATTTTGGAGTAAGGGTTCTTTACGAACTCTGGTCATAATTGGGCAAAGAGAGAAAACGTTACATTTGGAAGTCACTTGGCTAAAGAAACAAAACGAAGTAAATTTAGCCATGAAACGAGACTTGGTAAATCTATGAACTGTTTCCACTGCCTGTAAAAATACAGACAAGGCAAAATATTTGTTTCAATGAAGACAGGGTAACCATCCTTTTTTATATATTTTTTTGCCATCTAATTTTTATTTTTTCCACTCCTACGCCCCCAAGCTTTCTAATAATTCCCAACTAATTTTGGCGCAACGAGAAGTGGACGGCGAGCCATCTATAGTTACGTAATCTACACGAGCCTAAAATGAAAAGTGGAAAGTAGAGGGGCAGTGACTGCTGGTTGGACACGGAGTTGGAAGAAAGGAGGAGAGTAAGTCAGGAGGCTGTTAGAAAATCTCAAGAACAGACCTTCCTGTCCCTGAATTTTTTGGGGTGTTGCCTATGCAAGGGCCTTTCACTCATCTACTACTAAACATGCCCTGATTTTCCTTAGGGGGATGAGCCCACCTCCACCACGCACTGTCCAGATGGCTGAGAGGGAAGCACTGAGGCAGTCTAGTCTGATCAAAGGCGGGGTCCCTGGAAATTATTGTAGAGCCTAGAAACAACTGAAAGTCTCTTAGTTTGTGTCTCAAAGACACCACCTACTAGTTCTTTCTTCCTGGAACCCCACAGCTGCCCTGATTTCTGTCCTTTCAAAGACCTGAGTCTTCTTTGTATTTCTATATGCATAACCCATGAATACAGATAATAAGGTGGTGAAGGCCTGAGGCATGGGGCGGGGGCAGGCTAGAGAGGGTTATGGGGGGGGAGGGGAGGAAGGGGACATACGTAATACTTTCAACATAAAGATTAAAACACACACACACACACACACACACACATACACACACACAAAGACCTGAGTATTTTTCTTTGAATAAGTTAGCCACTTCACACTTTTTTTTTCTTTTTTCTTTTTTGCCTATGTTAGTCAGAGTTCGTTTTTATTGATTGCAGCCCAAAACTGCTAATATAATGAGGAGTGGGAACTAGTCAAAAATCTAGTCCTATGATTATTTCTATAATCTTCGTTGAACTTATCATTGAAAAGAATCAGCCCCACAATTTGTGCAAAGATAATTTCCCTGTCAGTCTGTTTGATGACTACCTTAGTTTGTAAATATCCTATGAAGTGATGTTTGGTACCTTAAAACTAAAATACACATGTGAAAATGTATGCTTTGGTGTATCTCTGCATTAAGTAATTCTTTTCATGTTTTATAAAAATGTGGCTCAGTGGTTGATTGTCAACCTATGAAACAGGCCGTGGTTCAATCCTGGTGGACACATGCTTGGGTTGTGGGCTTGATCTCCAGTAGGGGGCGTGCAGAAGGCATCCAATGAATGATTCTCCCTCATCATTGATGTTTCTATCTCCCTCTCCCTTTTCCTTCCTCTCTGAAATAAAAAATATACTAATATATATATTTAAAAATGGATCAGCCCCAGAATAATGGAGACTCTTTGAAAATGAGAAATCACAAACATTTACGGACACTTACTAAATGTCCCAGACACTTTTCTAAACATTTACAAATATTGCCTTACTTAAACTTCAGAATGACCACATTGAATAGATGTTATCATCCCCCTCTTACAAATGAGAAAACTGAGGCACAGAGGGATTAAAGAACCTGCCCATTTTCACACGGCCAGATAAGCACTCATGGGTTGCTGCATAGAATACTGGTTTTGTTTCCTGTGGCTTCTGTAACAGAGTACCACCAACTGGGTAGCGTAAAGCAGCAGAAGTTTATTGTCTTACAGTTCTGGGGGTTACAAGTCCAGGCGTTGGCAGGGCCATGTTCTCTATGACTGTTCTAGGGGAGACTCTTGCTTGCTTCTTTTAGCTTCTGGTGCTTGAAGGTAGTCTTCAGTATTCCTGGGCTTGCAGATGTATCACTCTAATCGCTGCCTCTGGTGTCATGTGGCTGTCTACTCTCTGTGTGTTCCACTCCTCTTCTAATAAGATCATTAGTCATATTGGATTAAGGGCCCACCTCCTCCAGTATGACCTCATTTTAGCTAAACTAACTTCATGCCCCCATATCCTATTTCCAAATAAGATCATGTTCTAAGGTACTGGGGGTTAGGACTTCTTTGGAGGGAGGATACAATTCAACCTACAACAAGAATGTTAATAGACATCGCTCAAAAAGAATTCCGGATCAAATAAATTTGGGAAACACAAGGTTAAACACCACTACAAGAAGACTGTCAGCTAGTGCTTGAATTTGTTCATCTAAAGGCCAGTCCATATCTATCTTTTGGTTCATCAGTTTATAATGTTCTTTATTATCCATAAATGAGTGAGGTCATGTGGTGTTTCTCTTTCATTGACTGGCTTATTTCACTCAGCATAGAGACAGTAAAGCAACAAGCAGACTGTCAAATTACAGCGGGGAGGTTTGGGAGATCTGGGGAAGATAAGAGATCAACCGAAGGACTTGTACACATGCATATAAGTACAACCAATGGACACAAAACTTTGGGGAGGGAGGGCATGTATGGGGGGGGAGGAATGGTATATGTACACAGATAATAATTTAATAAAAAAAAATAAAAAAATAAAAATAAATAAAGGCCAGTCCATAAGCTGAGACTATAATGTAAGGATTGCTTTTTTTTCCCCACCTCACTGTAGGGTTAGCATTCTGTGTGTCAAATGGTCCTCAGGCTGATGGGAGGCAGCAGTCCCCTGGTAAGATCTCTTCTTTTCTGGTTCTACCTCTTCCTGCTCTGTCACCTTGAGACAAACACTTATTTTCTGAGCATGAGTTTATTGGTAGCTCAGATAGAGACAATAGTTAACCTCCCCTGTGGTTTTCTTGTAATGACTACACTAAATGAGACTGGCTGAAAAAAATAGCTGGTAGAGTACTTGGCATAGAAGTGGGCATTCATTTAACAGTAGCTGTCTTTGTTATGCTAACCTGTTGGTTGTAAATTTCTTGGAATTTTTATGAAGCGTTTCTAGGATCTCAAGAATAATTTCAAAGCCAGGACTATTTCTACTAAGGTTTTCTTGGTCATTTCCCCCTCTTCCTCTGACCATTTTTCTTCTATTTAGGAGAATGGTTTTCCTTATGGTTATAGAAATTCACAGCTGTGCGTGTAACAGTCTCCGGCATTAGCACAGCAGGGGTTGTTTCTCTCTGCAGTTCCTTATTCTGATCTTCCACCCCAGTGAGGGGAAGAGGATGTGATCATGCGATCGCCAGCCAACGGGAAATTGTGAAAGGGACCTCACCATAGAAAAGCAGCCCACAAGTGCCTCAGCTCTCAGAGGAGGCTGAGCGTCTGAGAGGACTTGTCTGAGACTGGACCCAGACGTATTCATCCATCCAACATGGAACCAAAGCGGATCAGGGAGGGCTACCTGGTGAAAAAGGTAAGCAAGACGTGCCACCTGCCAGGCTGTCACTGGAGAGAGGGCTGGGGAGGATTAGAGTCCAGTCTGCTCTCTCTGTGTACTCACTTTAGAAATGTTGAATGCTGAACCTAATGGGTTGAACTAGGAGAGCATTACAGCATGTAAATGTTCAGGAGGAAGCCAGTACAGGTTCCACTTCTTTCTGGTTCTTAAAGGTGAGCTTATCCAGCACAGGTGTCAGCAGAGATTGATCTCATGGGACTGAGAACTCCAGGCTACAGAGTCTGGAAGGCAAAGGTCTAAGGTGCTTTTCAAGAGCCACAAATGCCTGTTATGACTCAAACTCTTTTGCTGTAGAGGTTATTTGGAGAGACTATTCAGTTATTATTTAAATTCCAATTCCCCTCCTTTTTATTTTTATTTTTTTGAGGAGAGAGAGCAAAAAATGGTTAAAGATGAGCTGTTATAATAGTACTCCAGATGTACTTTATTACTTGGGCTTTCTTCTTAGAATCGGTACATTAAAACTCTTTTTTTGTTTTATTGGCCTGAGATCATTCACAATTCTTAGTGAATTTATATAATGTGCCGTTAAAGTGGTAGGTAGAGCACCTTTTTAAGGATTGGAAAATAAGGATGCAAGTGCACTCAACAATGCTTAGTCTCACGGGTGTGGCATCAGGAGTTTGGATTTTGTTAGTACTGTTGGCTTTTCTTTTGCTGGTGAGCGTGTGCCCTGTCACTGTGACACTCCCCAAGATGTTGAGTTCACACTCAGGGCTTATTAGCATCCTGTGGGCAATACCCATATAAATAAGTACACTCAGACTGTTCCAAGTGAGCTAAGCATGTCGGAAATGAACTGAATTCAACACGCCCCTTCAGATGCCCAGCTTTTTAATGGAATGAATGCCTACTGTGACTCTTTTAGGTTGTTTGTTGGTTTAACATTTTAGCCAAAATGTTCTGCTTACAAGGAGGTTAAACAGGGCACATTGCTGCCTGATTCTCTTTTAATTTAAAGCTGGGAGGGACCCTAGATCAGTGTTTTTCAACCTTTTTTGGGCAAAGGCACACTTGTTTCATGAAAAAAATCACGAGGCACACCACCATTAGAAAATGTTAAAAAATTTAACTCTGTGCCTATATTGACTATATATAAAGTAATTCTCTTGAATAGGAATCAAACACAAAGAAAGTATTTTATAATTACTTTATTATGAAATATTAAGTAAACAAAATAGTGAAAAATTATAAAATTCTTGTCTTGTCTGCACCTACGGCACACCAGGCAACATCTCGCGGCACACTAGTGTGCCGCGGAACAGCGGTTGAAAAACGCTGCCCTAGATTATCATACCTCATTCCCTCATTTAAGAGAAGAGGAAATTGAGACCCGGAAGCTGGTGGCTGCCCACTGTCACATGGCTGTGACAGAGTTGGGGCCAGCAGCCCACTCTTTTGAGACCTGAGTTTCTGATTTGTGGTCCTGAGCTCAGTCCAGTCCACCAGGATTTTCTTAAAGTTAACTTAATATAAGCTAAGATTTGTAATGCATCTATGGGAGTGAGAGGTATGAGTGGATGAGGGAGACTACATATACGCTCAGTTTGTATTTTCTCTAGCTAGCCATATTTTGAAACATCCTTTGGGGAAAAGACACACACATGTACACAAAGGTGTATATAGATTTTTTGCAATAGGCACCAATACTCTTCTTGAGAAGCAAAAATAATTAATGTTGACTTAACTTCTTTCATGATTGCTTTGGCTAGTATCCTGAGATGAGTGGGTAAATGGAAACATTTTCTGCAGTTTTTTTTTTTTGTTGTTGTTCAAAAATAACTGAAACATCTTGTAATAAAAAAACCGTTTTAAGTGTGTATTTTCATATTTTAAACTCTATAAATTAAAAGAAAAGAAGACTAAATCTTTAGTAAGTGAGTTTGCCCCATTAGAAAATGGGAATGATAGAGTTAGGATTATGAACTTAAGTTAATAAATACTTAGTTTTTAATTTTTTTCAGATCATGGCCTGTACAAGGCAATCTAGAAAATGCAACAAGAAAGAAAAATAGTGAAATTTCGTATTAATATTTACATCTTCAGTAATTTTCGCATTTTTCTCTGGGACCTTTTGAACACTCTTTGTTGTAATGTATTAAGATCCCATAATTTGTCATTTTTAAGAAATGCTTGCTTCAGAAATATTCTCTTGTTGGCTATAGAATTACACCTGAAGCCAGAATTTCCTGGGAAGTTCTTAACTTCTTTAGATGTTAAGTTTCATTTAGGTACCTTATATATAGATTTAAAATATATATATATATATATATATATAAAATGGGATATGTACTCATTTCATATGTACTTGGTTGCCAAGTTAATAGTGAAGCAAGGGCCAAGAAAAATCTTTCTCTGGCAAGGCTGTGCAAATCCTTGACTATAGTTTTTGACATTAAAGCATGACAGACAATAATGTATGAAACTCTCACCAGGCACTTTTTTTTTTTTGTTTTACTCATGCAGTTTCAGATTTATAGATGGTAATAAAACTATCTTTCTCCTTATTCTTTTATGAAATAACTTTATTGGAGATAAAGATGTTTGGGGTAAAAGACTACAACACTAGGAAAACTCTGGTGCCAGGATTTTGTCAAGTCAGAAATTTTGGGATCGGTAATCAATGGAATGTTTCTGCTTTTCTTTTGTGCAAGGAAACTTCCCACATTTCATCATTCAGGTTTCCTCCTTTGCATCGGCTCAGATCTTTAAATAGAGATGGTGGTTAAGGAAAGGAAGGAAAATACATAATTCTGTCATTTTGCAACTTTTTCATTCTAAGAAAGACCTGGATTTCCTTACCTCAGAATCTTGTCACTAAAAACCAAACTTACAAATACAAAAATACTTAGAAGCTACTATGGGGCCTAAAAGCAATTAATACTTTTTCTCTCACCCTTTAAGTTAATAATCAGATCAACAGAGACAGATTGACGGGAGAAAATAAAATTTTAATGCATGTGCACAGGAATTCACATGCGCTCTTTGGCCCTTGAGTGTAGCTCTTCCACAAAATACCATGGCCTGAGCAAGTCAATTTGAAGAAGTGGCGTTAGAAGAAGCTTAAGTTTAAAAAATTTCTCTCTCAAGAGAAATTTCAATCGTTGTACTGTTGATATTTGGCTCTGTTGGCTAATGAGTTTGCTGACCACTGGGCTAGGAATTTTTTTTCTCACAGCTACATTGTCTTCTGGACACAATGCCATGAAATGGTTTCCAGTGATTTGTACCCAGTGATTCCCATCATCTTAATAACTAATAGATGTGGTGCTTACCTTGCAGCAGGGACAGATTTAAAGCATCAATGCACTTCATACATCTAACAACCCTACAAAGTGGTACAACTGTTAGCCTTATTTGACAGACGATGAAACTAAGGCACAGAGAAGCAAAGAGGCTTGCCCAAGGTCACACAGCTATTAGGTGGCATAGCTGGACTGGAATCTAGCAGCGTGGCCTCAGTGACACAGAGATCTGTGCCTAATCGTGTTACATGCAGTCCTCTTGGGCTTGGATTGCAGTGATTTAGATTTCAAAGAGCTGTTGTGGTGATGGCTGGTACCCAGGATAACCTTATGCCAGAATCATTTCACAGAATTGCCTATAATACTGTGTAATCTCATCTGCTAACCACTTTTGAGCACCTGCTACAAGCTAGCCACAAATACCAAGCTCTTAATTTATATCCCATTTAATGTTTATAACAGTGAAGAGTAGTACAATATTATCTTTATTTTATAGATGAGGAGACTAATGTTTGGAAATATTAAGTAACTTGCCTATGAGCACTGTCTTCAAATTTGAACTCAAATTCCTAAGACAGAAATCATGCTGTTAAGCACTTGGTACCATTTCTTTATTGCTTACCCAGTATGATTTTATTGAGAAATTGTCCAACCTGGAAGATTTTTATTAATGTAAAAAAACATATTAGGGCCCTAACTGGTTTGGCTCAGTGGATAGAGTGTTGGCCTGTGGACTCAAGAGTCCCAGGTTCGATTCTGGTCAAGGGCATGTACCTTAGTTGCGCGGACATACCCAATAGGGAGTGTTCAGGAGGCAACTGATCTATGTTTTTCTCTCATCAATATTTCTAACTCTCTATCCCTCTCCCTTTCTCTCTGTAGAAAAAAAAAATTAATAAAATATGTTAAAAACATATTAGGTAATAGATTGGTTTCCTTGCCTTCAGATAATTTAAATAGGCACAAACCAACCATGTATCTGAGATTTTATGCAAGTGATTTCATGGGTCAGGTTGGAAAACCAGAAGATACAATTTACAATGCAGCAGAAATAAGGATGTAATTTGATGCAACACGCCCACGAATGTGGGAGAATAGGTCATGCCAACTCACAGTTCTGTTTTCGTTACACACGTAGTTTTGAGGAAAAGGTAATTTTCCTTGAATTCCAGCTATACGTCAACAAATGAAAAGAGAAGTTTGAGGGAAAGGGGAAGTTAAAGGAGGTGTCCTCACTCTGTGGGAAGTGACTTGGGAGGGGTTCTAAACAACATAATAAAGTCACCCCAACCCACAGCAGTGAGTCGTGGCTTTTTTCAGTGACGCTGCTCAGACTCTGCATCCTTCACATTGAACTGGGGGTGTCGTTCAAGGTCACTCTCCCCCACTGTTGGATGGTGAATCATTGAAGAGCAGAGACTGTGTCTTACTCATTTCTCCACCCCAACACCCAGGCCAATGTCTGAAGCACAGGAGTTGCTCTATCATTATTGGTTGAATGAACATGTCTCAGAGAAAGAAACTTGTCTAAATCATAGAAACCAAGGAATCGGGGGTCCATAGTACAGTAACTTTTAATGTATGAAAAATTTTCCAATGGAGCATTCATTTTTAGATGATTATGTTAAATATGTTTTAAAGCTTTATTTATTTTTGGCTTATAGGAGAGACCCAAAGAGATATCTTAAAATTGAGGATATCCACAAGGAGAGTAAGGACCACAGTCTGTTTGGAATAGATGTGTAGAATGCGAGGGTTGAAAGGAGTATTAAGTATTAAAGTAACTTTTAACTGAATTTTCCACCTGAGGCCGCATTTCTTTTGCTATTCTGTTACCAAGCATGCTTGAATGCCTCTTGTGTCAGAGAACTCACTAATTTAACTTTCTCTCTTAAGTTATGTGTAAACTGTTTTTTGTTTGTTTGTTTGTTTGTTTTTTTCTTCTGAAACCTCCATGATCTATGACAATGTTTGACACCTTTGAAGTCAGTCCTCATCAGTTCTGCTTGTTCCTTTTTGGGCTAAAACCTACCCAGTTTCTTCACCAATTTCCCAAAAGAGATGCCATCCTATCACTCTCTTTTGAGCAGGTTCTGGTTTACCTGCAGCCTTGAAGTTTCCTAAATGCAAGGTCATTCTCCAGGTGCACCTGATAGGCACAGAGTCACAGGACGAGGTATTACTTATTGAGGCTTACTATGTTCTAGATACTGCCATTGGCCATCTACATGAATTGTTTTATTTAATCTCCCAATAATGCTGAAAAATAGTAACATTGTCCCTCTTTGCCGGATATTATAGAAAATAAGGTATAAGAATTTGCTCAAGATCCCAGTGGCAGAATGTGGCAGAACTGGGATTTGAGCCTGGACCACCCAGCTCCAGAGCCATGGTCACCTGCTGGTTATGTGCCACTTAAAGTCAGAGTATTACTGTCCTCACTTTAGATCTTATCCTTCTATATGGCCTACAATGACTTTAGGCATATATATAGATGCCTATATATATGTGTATATATGAAAGATATACACAATCTTTATTGATTTCAGATTTCAGAGAGGAAAGAGGAGGGAAAGAGAGATAGAAACATTAATGATGAGAGAGAATCATTGATCAGCTGCCTCCTGCACATCCCACACTGTGGATCGAACCCATGACCTGGGCATGTGCCCTTGGCTGGAATTGAACTAGGGATCCTTCAGTCTGCAGGCCGATAATCTATCCACTGAGCCAAACCAGCCAGGGCACTTTAGCCTTTTTAAAATTTTATTATTATTAGTTTTTAGGCTTTTTTTTTTTTTTAAATAGCCCACATCCAACTGTTGCTCATAATGCTCCTTTTTGTCTTTTCATGCCCAGTTCCCCAAATCGTCACCAATATATTTCATAAAATCTTTTTAAAAAATCTTATCGATGAACAGAATTATATCTTATTTAATTTTTGTCCCTTTGAGTACTATTAAAGCAGGACATTTTTATGTCTATTGAGCCTGAGTATTTCTTCTCTTGAGAATGGCCTATTCATATTGTTTTCCCATTTAAGGGGTGCTTCTATGAATTTTTAATGATTCTAAAGAGTTCTTAAAAGCATATGTTAACTTTTAATTATATGATATATTACAAATATCCATATTTGATTTTGCTGTTTTTTTAATGTGCAGAAGTTCATTTTTTAAAAATATGAATATTATTTTTTTAATATTTTGTCCTTTGAGATTTCTTATTTTGGTGTTATGCAATGGCAGACTCTTGCACACTAAATTATACCCGTCCCATGATGATCAACAGCTATTCACTGGGAAACCTGATTCAGCAACTAAAATCCACCTATTGTATATTGTATAGGTTTTCTTCTATAATGAAAAAAGGCATTACAGAAAAATACAAACAATACCTCATCCCTCAATACTTCAGACATATGCTATCTATATAATATATATAAAACATATTATATATTATGATTATCTAAAATTATAATCATGATTTTATGAGATCATATGTATAGCTAGTTAAGCAGCCTGAAAAAAATTGATTTAGATTCCAGAATTACTCAAAGGCACATAGGAACCAAAATAAAGATGGCATCTGAGGGGAAGTAGAAAGACCATAAAATTGAGAATGATGAGACCTGGATTCTAGTTCCAGTTCCACATGTACTGGCCAGGTGTCATGTGTCCTGGACATTCCAGGATCACAATTCCCAGTTTGCTCTTGGGTGAGTACCAAGAGGGTTGGGAACAGGAAGGGGTACGTACAGTTGCAGTGGGGAGGAGGTGCTGTCAGTGTACTGCAGTGAGAAGCTGGTGGCTGTAGCAATGGCCTCTAGGAGAAGAGAGATCACCCATAATTGCATCATCCTAACCGGGCTAACCCCTACCAAGCCTGGAAGAAAGTTTCCACTCTGCGAGGCCAGTCTCATTTCTCTTGTTTTACAAAAGATCAGCCTTCCCAAAGTGCATAATGGCCCTGAATCCCAAATGACACTTCCTGCTCTGAGAGCTGACAGCCCCCGAGGCTACATTTGAATGAGGAGTAGCTTTTACCTTAATTGCTCACAGGAGGAATGCAGTGCTGGCTGACCTCTCCCAATTTATCCCAATACTAAGGTCAAAACTGCTGAGTGATTGTGGCAGTTACTCCTCTTTGAGGGGCCTGAGGTAGAATATATATATAATTTTTGAAAGGTATTCAGGGTCATTTAGTCCAACATTTTGCTCCTAGCTCTGTGAGTATCACTTTTATTATTTTTAGTATTTTATAGACCTGTTTCTATGTTTCCCTGAAAGTATAGCCTAGGTTCTAGTATATAGTAGTGTCCCATGTTGTTCATTTATTTATTAATTTCCCCCAATTATTTTGAAAAATGTCAAACCCACAGAGAAATGAGAAAACGAGTACGACTACCTGTATACTATTTACCTGGATTTATCAATGGTTAACACATGTCCACACTTGCTTTATCTCTCATATCTCTGTATTTCTATGTAAGTCTCTCATGTCTCTGTATTTCTATGTAAGTATACACTCAGATTTCATGAGAATAAGCTGCGGACATCATGCTACTTCACTCCTCAGTACTTCAACATACATCTCCTAAGAATTAGGACATTCTTTTCCAGTTTGATGTGCCATTTTGCACTCCTGCCCACCACATATGGGGATTCCAGTTACCATCCTTGCCAAGTCTTGCTCTTCTTAATTTCTGTAAATGTTAGATGCTCTGATGGTGTGTAGAGGTATCTCACTGTGCTTTTAGTCTGCATTTTCCTGGTGAATAATGATGTTAAACAACCTTTCAGATACTTTTTTGATAAGCTCCTTTTTAAAATTTAAGTTTTTATTTTTATTTTTAATTTTTTCTTTATTGATTAAGGTATTACATATGTGCCCTTATCCCCCCATTGACACCCCGCCCACCACCAGATAACCTCTTTTTAAATATAGATGTGTATATATTATTGATTTCAGAGATGAAGGAGGGGTAGAGAAAGAGAGAGAAAGACATCAGTGATGCCTCCTGCATGCCCCCTACTAGGGATCAAGCCTGCAACCCGGGCATGTGCCCTAACCGGGAATTGAACCATGACCTTCTGGTTCATAGGCTGACACACAACCACTGAGCTGGGTTGGATAACTTTTTTTAGTGAAATGCCTCGTCCAGTCTTTTTCCCATTTAAAAAATAGATTTTATTTTCCTTATTGGTTTGCAGGAACTCTTTATATTCTGAATATAAGTTTCTCTCAGATAGATGTAAAATAGGAAGGCATTTAACTGAAATTATTTCCTGTGTTTGCAGTGCCTGACCTTGCCCATTTTTAAAGAAAAAACAGCAGTCTAGTGCTAGTATGGATAGTCATTCTGCCTGTGGAACAAAGAGATAGTGGGTTCTAATTTCAAAAGTTTTTTTAGTAACTAAATAACGGAAACACTTGGACAAGCAAAAAGATAGTCCTGCAAGTACTTAACCTTTTTGCATAAATAGACTTCCTTTTGGGCAACTGACCTTGATATAGAGGCTCTTTGCATTTTAAGATAAGCCGCAGAGTCTTCTGGGAACTGGATGATAATTCTATTTTGTGAAAGTCATGACTGGGTGGCCTCATGGGTCCAACGGTGAGAGGCGAAGAACCTTATTTTCCCAAACTCTCCCAAAATATAGACAAAAAAGAGAGACTTCTTTGATTTAGTGAGAACAGTTAATATACTGCTACAGGGGCAGTTGAGATTAGCCCAAACTGAAAACTTTTCTAATAAGGATTTTCCTAAAAGCATGGATAGCAACACTCAGGCATTACAGACCATTTTTTTTGCAAGGGATTTTCATACAACTTAGCCATCCTGAATGCAAAGCTGTTGCCTGAGTTTCTTCTTGACATCCACATTCAGATAAAATCTTAGACCACAGGATGGAAGAAACTGCAGCTAGCTCGCCACCTTCATGGCCTCCACACCTGAGAAACACAGCTGTTGGGTCATGTCACTTTCCCCATGAGTCCAGCCTCAGGCATCGGCTACTATTCAGTCTGCCTTGGCACTTAAGATAGAATCTATTTGCCATCCTTGAGTTGAACTGAACACAGTGGGCAGGAGTGGAGCAGAAAGCCAGCCTGAAATGCACAAGAAGAGTAGAGATCCATCCCATATTCCGTTGGTAATGACCCATGAGGGGCCTATGGCTGATTATGGATATGCATACACTTTATCTTTAAAATATATATTTTTAAAGTTCCAGAAGAATGGCAGTCCCTTCTCCCTTGAAGGCTGCTTGCCTAACACCCTGGTCACACAAATGTGGGTCACCTGAGCCCACACTGGTCAACAGTAGGCTGTTTACCAAGTCCTACTTCAATTCAATTTCAGAAAATATTGTTACATGACTTTTTGTTGTCAATACAGGGGAGTGTGTTCAACACCTGGAAACCCATGTGGGTTGTATTGTTAGAAGATGGAATTGAATTCTATAAGAAGAAAAGTGACAACAGCCCCAAAGGAATGATTCCCCTGAAAGGAAGCACTCTGACTAGTCCCTGTCAGGACTTCGGCAAAAGGATGGTGAGTTGACATGAATAGCCACATGAATGGTTGGTCAGACACTGACCTTCGAGTCTGTGCATAGCCTGACAGTATGGTTGGTTCCCCCCTGCACTAGCTCCCTTACCACCACCTGCTTTCCACTACTCCCCCCTGAGCATCTGGGTCTCTCTTGGCCAAGTACTTCCAGGACAAGGCTGGCTCAATTGCTGTGCTTTATTAAGGGACCTCAGCCCCTTGAAAAGAATGATCCCTAATGGCATGTATTTTTATTTTTAGTTTGTGTTTAAGATCACTACAACCAAACAGCAGGACAACTTCTTCCAGGCAGCCTTCCTGGAAGAGAGAGATGGCTGGGTTCGAGACATCAGGAAGGCCATTAAGTGCATTGAAGGAGGCCAGAAGTTCGCGAGGAAATCCACCAGGAGATCTATTCGACTGCCAGAGACTGTTGACTTAGGGTGATTTTCTGTGTTTGCTTCCTTCTACACCTTCTTTTTTTTCCCCCTTTGAGGAGATGTTCCAGGGCTTGCTTTGGTCACCTCTGAAGGCTGTATTCACCCTTTCACATCAATGCTGGCTCTAGGTGTACTAAGATGTTTACCTGGAGGAGTGATCATGGCTTCTGCAAGCCTAGCAGCTGAGGAGAGGAAGCTACTGGAATATACATTCCCTCATTTTGGAAAACCTTGGCAGAGAAAGAGACCCAAAGAGATAAAGAGGGACAAAGAGATAGAACTTATTGCATTTGTGAAGTAGCCATAATAAGCTAGTCTTTAATGAATGCTCCAGGATTTCTAGGAGGGAGGAAAAGGCAGGGGGTATGTATGCAAGTACGCAAGGTATACTGTCAGCAAGGACCAGCCAAGGTGAACACCCATCCTGGGCAGAAACCCTGGCCTGGTTTAATGTCCTATGACATTTAATGTCCTTGGAATTGCAGGTGATAGTTGTTGTCTATAGGTTGTTAGAGGTTCACAGGAAAATTAAGTCCCTGAGGACTGAAAACAGGGCTCTTTCCTTCCTGCATGTTTCATATATCCCTCTATCACATTGCTTCCTGATAATTTTGCATTTATGTTGAGTATAACCTGAAACAGGAGCCCAGTCAGAAAGAATTCCATGTTGGCTGCTAAAAATGTTTAAGACCGGTTCTGTTTACACAATGTGGTTGTCCCTGAGAGGCACTGAAGACAAACCCTTTCAGCAGCCTAACACAGGACTTGGCATGTCACAGGAGTTTAATTAAGTTTGTAGAATGAGCTTGGGAGATTTAGACTCTTCTCTCACCAGCAAAGCTTTTGGGTAAAGACCCAAGAGCAAGGCTCCTGGTCTAGTGCAGCTGCTGGCTGGGGCATCAAGTGACCACATTTCTAGCCATGGCTGTCAGAGCTAAGTGGGAATGGTGTTTGTTCTACATGGAACCACATGATACATGAAAGAGGCTTTCTGGTTACTTGCTGGCAGTTTCTCTTATGAAGCCATCTTGAGTTTATTACTTCAAGGACAAAAATGCGAACTTACTATTTTTCCTTGTCTCATAAGTTTAGAATAAGAGATAAGCTTGGCTAAAACATTCGCTTTCTTGGAGGCAATGTCTAGTCTAGATGGTCTCTTCACAACACTTAATGGTCTGGGATGCGAAAATCAAGGGACCTTGAAGATCAGAGTATGTATGGAAAACTGGCCCTGAGAACCTTATTCCCTGCCACCTAACTTTCGCTCTCAGGCATTGGAACTTAAATCAGCAAAGAGCTTAATGAATTTAAGAACTAATAATTATCTCCCTACTGCATTCTGTTGAATGCCATGCCGGACACAGACTTATGTCCTTGAACTATTTGTGTTCTGGTGGGGAGATTAGGCGCAGGGAGCACCTGGGAGGGAGGGAGAAGCTTGTGCTCTTGGCCAGCCCCTCAAAGTCCCTGCAAGGACTTGTCATTCTGAAATGCTCCCCACTCATCCATCTGTTTTCATCTCTGTGCAGGGCTCTGTATTTGTCCATGAAAGACCCGGAAAAAGGAATAAAAGAGCTGACCCTAGAGAAGGACAAGAAGATTTTTAATCACTGCTTCACAGGTAAAAGGTCTTGAAACTCTGAAATGGGGCAGCTGGGGAAGGCAATATGAAGCTCTCGCTCAGTCTTATGTGTGGGGTGGGGTGTGTGTAGCAAGCTGGGTAGACGGGGTCATAGGAGGATGACTGGTGAACATGAGGATTGAACTTCTCCATCATGGACATAAAATTGAGGTTAGAAAAGAACTTTGTTGTCCAAGATATTGTTTTGGAAATGCCAGCTATATCCATCAAAGAGTCGTTTTTCTCCCAATAAATGGCATTATGTTAAAATAGACACAGAGTTGAATAAAAGAATAGACAGGAATCAAGATACATAAGACTTCAGTGCAAGTGGGTAAAGAACTATCTCTTTAATGATGGATTGCTTCTTAAAGAACTTGTAGATTTAAGAAAAGGAAAACAAAACAAAACCCTTTACGCAGTTCCTTTTGTTTCCGGGTATCTATCCCACTGATTTTGTTTTTCCTTCCTGGAATAACTGGGAAGAGGAGACAAGTCAGGCACGTGGGCGCTCTGGGGATTTCCAGAGTGGTTTGTTCTTTAATTAGGAGAGTTAACCTTCCCTCCGATGGCCCCATCCAGGTAACTGTGTCATCGACTGGCTGCTTTCCAGCAAGTCTGTTCGGAACCGCCAGGAAGGCCTCATGATCGCCTCCTCACTGCTCAACGAAGGGTACCTGCAGCCTGCGGGAGACCTGTCCAAGAACGCAGCGGATGGGACTGCTGAAAACCCTTTCCTGGACAACCCTGATGCCTTCTACTACTTTGTAAGTGAGGGAAGCTACTTAGTTACTCTTCCTGTAATGGAGACTGCTCTGGGCAGGTTCTGGGGCTGGGCCACCCACATGTGTGAAAGAGAGGCCCAATCCTCTACCCAGAACTGTTAGCTCTTCTTGACTTGACAGCTGTCCCCCAGCTCAATGCCTGCCACATCCACATGAGTCAGTTTAAAGGAAAATATTGTTTACTTGAGTAGTTTTCTTTAAAAGGACTTTTAAAGCTTTACATCTATTCTTACTCTAAGTAATAATTCATTTATAAAAACAAGGAAGGTATAGCAATTTTAAAAAAAAAATTGCAGCCTGCTTGGAGTTGCCTTTCTAGAGGAAATCCATAAAATCACATTATGCTGATTGTATTTTTTTCTTCTCAAATTTACATTAAAATATTCAATTTTATGCAAAATGTACGCATTGCATTCCCTCCCCGAATCATCTGTGTACCTCCCATGGCTTGCTTACCACAGATGGGGAAACACGTGATATTACACAATGTGGATCTAAACCTGGGCCACGTGAGAAATCCTGCAACAGTGAATTTCTAGGGGAGTTTTGGCAGTTTTGTTCCTATTTGGGGTCAGAGCCCACAAGTTAGGAAGCGACTTAAGAGCCTTTTACAAAAATGACGGGAATGTCCCATAGAGAGTTTCATTTCACTTTGGGGGAAGTTCCGCTGTCAGTTTACATATTTTAAGACATCTAATTTGGCTACTTATAGCCATTTAAATGTGGGATTCTAAAAATATCCAGCCACAAGGTCCAGGTCAGGCTTATTTCCTGTTAAATGTGTTACTGAGTCCAGGGTTTTGGGCTAGAACTTAAGTCCTCCCCATTGGAGGTTTAAAAAGTGGCTCCTCTTTTTCTGTATGGTTCATTGTTTTCTTACAGCTGAGCAAGTCCCAGCTCCCTGCTGACCTCAGAGGCTGAGACTGGGCACCTGCTCTTGGTCTTCTCGAAGCAGAAGAGGGCTGAGTGGCAGAGATCATAATGGAGATCTTGTTGTGCAATGTCTTCTACAGTAGCCAACTCTGCTCTTTAGGATGTGGCTTTGAGGTCCGAAGAGAAGGAAGGCCTTGAAGGAAGAAATGTGCTGAGCTAGACTTAAATATGTATAGCATGGAGAACCCAAGGAAATGAAAGGATATCAATAAGATGGCATGAGTGGAAAGAGAGGAAGAGCATCTAGAAACAAGATTAAAGGGGAGGGGAAATGAGATAACCAAGGACAGCCTTTATTTTTTATTGTTTATTTTATTTATTTCTATATATTTTTTTAAATAAATATTTATTGTTGAAAGCATTAAGTATGTCCTCATTTTCCCCCATGGACCCCCTCCAGCTGTCCCCGTCCTCTGCCCCAGGCCTTGACCATTCGATTGTCTGTGTCCATGGGTTATGCATTATTGGATACAAGGTCTTTGGTTGATTACCCCCTCAACCTCCTTCCCTCTGAGATCCAAGGACAACCTTTAAAGTTCAGGTTGGTATATGAACCACTGGAAGAGAGGGAGCCTACCCCAGTGGCTGGAAGTAGTGAAGGGTGTGTGTGTGTGTGTGTGTGTGTGTGTGTGTGTGTAAAGATGGTACACATATCAATATGCCTAAGACTGATAAAATAAACTTGCTATTTCCTTTCCCAATAGCCAGACAGTGGGTTCTTCTGTGAAGAGAATTCCAGTGATGATGATGTAATTCTGAAAGAAGAATTCAGAGGGGTCATTATCAAGCAAGGATGCTTACTGAAGCAGGTGAGTGGCCTCTACTATTCCCTTTTAGCCTTTCCCTCTTCTCAGGTTCTTTTCATTTCTAAACCACCAAACGGTATCTCATTTGGCTGATAGTCAACCAGTAAATGAAACCAGCAGATTGAGAGATGGACAAATAGCTTGGTAAATGATCAAAGAGGCATTAGGAAAGGAGGATCGAGGCAGGCAGGGCAGAAGATGTGCCTCAAAGAAAGGAAACTCTTTTATCAATATCATGGGAAAAAAGAGATGTTTCAAGAAAATTATTGGTCTTTTAATTAGCTGGAATAAATCAGTTGGCTAAGAGATGGCATGGAAAAGGCAGCTATTTCATAATAAAAATACTTCCATTTGCTTATCCCTCCTCCCCGACTTCCCCCCAAAGTAACCAGGAAACAGGAATAAGTCACACCCAGAAGAGGTCAAATCCAGTCCTGGGGGGAAGTCATGTGCAGTTCCCAAGTGTCCACAGGTATAGTCTAGCATTAGACTCGGAGGCAAGGGCTAGGTGAGCTGAAGAGCTGAAGTTAGTTACCAGGTGCCAAGGCATGAGATGCCAAGAATTAAGGGCTGGGGTGAGCGAGAAAGCCAGGGCCAGCTCCTGGTAGAGGCAGAAGCAACAGGAAGACGTGGGAATATCAGGATGAAATCAACTGATATCAGCACATGGTGACACAGAAGCGAAAGCTGCTTTATGAAGCCAAGGTTTTGCCCTTCTGGTTGTACTGTGAGTTGTCTTACAGGTACTGCTCAGCATGTAACAGGGAGAATCTGGTTGCTGTAAGGAGATTTTTGTGCACCCTCTATAGGCCCTGTGGGACTGAGAGATTTGACTTACCTCATAATGGGCCCCTGAACTTTCAGGGCAAAGAAGGGAGAACCAATGTTGAGTATATGTTTACTTTTAGAAAGAAGAAATCTGGGCTAGTTGAAATTAGGTACAGATGTGGATTCTGAGTTTTACTAGGGGAAGTGGGACATTAGTGTGGTAAACCACCTTAACATCAGGGTCCTAAGAAAGAGTACAGCAGGGATTTAGAAAGATTTCACAGACTCTTGTAATGACTTTTATGGCAGGGTAGCCAGTGACTAGATCAAAGGAAAATCATAGGAGCAAGGCCAGCCTTATGTAGGGAAGATGGACAGTTTGCCCATTTTTGGCTTCCTCTTTAGTTTAATCCTGGCTCTTCGACTACAGGTGCTGGGAGGTGGCCGTTAAGACAAAAGTTCCTTAGGAGGGAATTTCATTATTTTCTTAGGTTGTTGATTCCTTCCATAATTCTGTATTGTTATCTGCCATTAATGACTGTTCTTGAATTAGTTGACCTGAGAAGCCCTAGTCTAGAGAGGAGCCCTGAGAAAACTGAATGTGAGGGTTGAAAAGGGCTGAACGAAGTCTGAGCTGGACTGCATAAGTACGCCAATGCAGGCCCTGGCTGGTCAAAAAGTGGCTGAGGGTAATGGGTGCCTGAGTGCCTGTTGAAGACAGTGGGGACCAGAGTAGGCGTGTTCCATGTTTTCCTTCACCTTCCTCTACTCGGCCTTTGATAGCTACCAGTCAGCCTTAGCTCGTACTTAAACACCACTTAAAGGCATTATGGTGGTGGCCAGGGTTGGCTTATTTCACATCTTCCTGATACCTTCCTCTTCCATTGACTCATGAGAAGTTGGTATTCACCCAGTTATTTCATAGGAGGATATGCCACATACACAGATCAGGATAAAATGGTGTGGGCGGAATAACTTTAGTGTCTACATCTTATGGGCAACATCTACTAAGGCAAAGAGCAGAAATTCATTAGAACTTTAGAAGTTGATGCTTTGCAAAAGTTATTCTGAACATGAAATATTGTAGATAGAAATATTCTGTATTCTCCCATGTGACTTCCCAGAGTTCCTGACTTCAACCTTCATGCAAGTAAAAGACTCTTTTGAGATGAGCTCCTTGACCAAGTGATTGGTCAAATAACTTAGACCCATTCTTTTTTCTTTTTTCTTTAATATATCTTATTGATTTTTTTACAGAGAGGAAGAGAGAGCGATAGAGAGTTAGAAACATCAATGAGAGAGAATCATCGATCAGCTGCCTCTTGTACACCCCCTACTGGGGATGTGCCTGCAACCAAGGTACATGCCCTTGACCGGAATCCAACCTGCTACTGAGCCAAACCGGTTTTGGCAAGACCCATTCTTGAAAGCCTACCTTTAAGTCCCTCTGACCTGGAATTATAAAGGAGGCACTGTTTGCTAAAATTGTAAATGTTTCATTGCTTTCTATACGCATACAATGAAAAAATATTGGAAAATTCATTTATGTGCCTGTCAATGTGTGGAGTGTTAGAGAACAACATACTTCATATTGGCAAGATAGAAGCTCCATATCTTTTAATCTAATATTTTTTTGGCTTCTGGGTTATTTAAGTCATTTGAATTTCTGTGGGAAAGCATGCAATTAGTTGTACCATGACATTTTAATAAACTGCTATAAGCTAATTGAAATAACTGGGTAATTCAAGGCAATAGACATGGAGCACTCCCCTGTGCTAGGCACAGTGCTGGGCATTGGAGGACCAGAGACAAACAATTCTGCCTTCAAAACGCACAGTTCAAACAGTGTCAGTGTTTGATTCTATTGGACAAGGCCAAGTCCTATTCTTCCTTCTCATCCTGTCTGGTACAGCAACCATTCCTTCCCATTTCCTTTGCTGCTACCTGGTGTTAGTCCCTGACAATTTTCTGCCTGAATTGTTGTAATCATTTCTTAATAACTTTCTTTTTACCTTATTATCTTATCTTGTCCCTGGTTTATCTCTAATCTAACCAGCTAATCTATTCTGTATGTTGTCAGCACATAGAGCTTCCTAAAATGTGATTGTAATCTTTTTACTTCTGACTCAGCAACAACCCCACCTTTTATTTTTACTAAGTCTCTTTCCACTTTTCCAACCTTGACTTGATTGTTTCTCACGACCCTTGCCTTCTAGTCTGACTGCTCTACTGCTCTGGTTTGTTGTCAATTGTCTTCTCATCTATCTTTTTTCTCAGCCACATGGATAGGCAAACAACTTTATTTGACATCCAAACCCCAAATTACATATCCCTCATTTAATTTTTTTCAAATTCATTATCTATACCAAATATTTGATTTGGATACTTGATATTTTATTTTCCCACATGGACTATAAACTCTGTGAAGAGAAGGGACATGTCTTAAATTAAATCTCTTTATAGCCCCCACATTACCTAACATAGTACATTGAACATATAGAGTACTGTTTTGTATAATATCAAGTTGGAAGGCAATCCTAGAAATAATTTAATCTATAGTTTAATGACATCCAAATTGTTCATGGGCCACCGTGCTAACTCTCTGACAAAGATCTGGGTTGGGGCCTGGTTCTCCTAGAATTAGTATTTCATCTTTTCCCCCCAATTCAGCCAAGATTTTGCAGGTGCTATATATACAGAGTGATGCCAAGAACTCATCATTTCTTTTTCTTATGTTGATCTTGGATATAGGGGCATCGGAGGAAGAACTGGAAAGTGAGGAAGTTCATTCTGAGAGAAGACCCTGCATATCTGCACTACTATGACCCAGCTGGGGTGAGATTCTATGGCCAATAAACCCATTCTACTGGGAGCTTCCACTGCATCTGCTCATGGGGCTTTCCACTCCCATTTCTGCTCTGCTAATATCCCCTTTCCCTCTTCACCCTCCCACTTTTATTTTTCTGCCACCTGTCTCTGCAGTTTTCTACCTTCTCTTGTTTGCAAAGATTTGAGATCTTAGGCTTTAAGGCATAAGCTCAGGGATGGAAGAAAATATCTAAGTTGTCATTTATTGGTCTACTCAACAGAATTTGTTTTATTTTCCCTAATTTAATATTTTCAGAGGGATCCAACCAGTTCAACACTTTGTTCCTGGTTTAATATGCAAACAAGTGTTAGTTTCTCTTCCAGGCCAACTTGGATGAAAGCATTGTTTAAATGTAGGCACTTAGACTGTTGAGTATTCAGAAGGGGGTTTTTCCTCAATGAAATGAGCCAACTCTGAAGTGTAAAGACAACTCCATCTGGATTGGGTCCCCAGCCTCTTTGATTCCCTCCCATTAGGTTTAGTTACATGAGGTTAAAGAGTTCCGGAAGCATGCAGTTCTCTTGTGGGACTTGATGATTCAGCCTTTCCACCTCCCCTCCCACTTTCTCCAGATAAGAAGCTAAGATTGACTTGTATCTCCTCATCTCACCTCCCTGGGTGAGGTGGTGGCTGGGGGACTTGGGAGGAGTTCCTTTTAGTTTCCTATTGTTCTTATCTATTTTAGGGGGCCCCTGATCTATATCAGAATGAGTGTGTGGCTTTGCATCAACAGGACAAGGTATATCCAAATCCTGTATTTTGGAAACATAACAAAGGACTCCTCTCTCCTCTAGGGGGAAGATCCCCTGGGAGCAATTCATTTGCGAGGTTGTGTGGTAACATCAGTGGAGAGCAACCCAGATGGTAAGAATGCATTTTTGTTTGACGGCGGTGTATCTACTTAGGTTCCCTTTCCACTCATGACATCCTGAGCCAATAATTATCAATCATTCAATTAATCAGGCATAAGCAAGAATGAATTTCTGTTTAAAAAACCTGGGAAAAACCAAGAGTGATTCTTTCCCAACTGCTGCCCTGACTCTGTGGGTCTTGGGGAGTTGGGAAGACTTTGTGGATGCCTTGGGTAAATCTCTGAGCAATGCTGAGAAAAATTCTTCACGTTAGACCTGGCTTACGTGGAGAAACTTGTTACCTCCTGATGCATGTAATAGCCATGACATTATTCCTTAATGGGAGCCATTTACACCCCAGGAAATCTCCCACAACCCAAAGGACATTTGCAGTTTGTGGAAGGTGCACCTGGGTTATAGTTAGGTCTGTGCTAGTCGGTTAGCAGCATGGCCTTGGGTGAATCACCTAACTAACCTGGATCTTAGCTCTTCCTCTGAGAATGAGGGATTTGCACCAGATGACCTCCAGGTCCCAGATCACAAGTCTATGATTTGGTGCATGGAATAAGCAGGTTGGTGTAGATTGACTTCTCAGGTGTGAGGGTGGGTGATATCACTGTGGAGGTGTGGTTTAGACATTCATACCTTGATTTTAACTGGTTGTTTGGAATTTGTGATGTTATAGAGATAAACAGAAAAGCACTAACAATTGCAAAAGCCTAGATTTTTTTTTTTTTACTACCCCTACTTACTCCCTTCACCTCACAGAATTCTGCTTTAATTTTGAGGTGGAGATGTTAAGCCTTGTCACAGTATTGGCCAATTTACTGCCTCCAATCTTTCAGCAAAGACTCTAACTTAGCCCTTGACAAAAACAAGTTCAGGCTAGTCTGGTGATACTGGCAGTGGGCTTGGCTATCTATTTCTTTATTTACTTACTTAATTACTTATAAATTTGAAAATGTATTAGAGTCAGCCCTTGATTTATATTATGAGTAGAGGGAATATTCATTAGACACTATTAGAGGTTACTCACTACTTGTATGAAAAAGTGAGAAATTTAGTTTGTAAAAGAAAATGTTTCTCCTTGAGTGTTTCAACTTATTTCTTAAACACATACACACACATACACACACAATCATACTATGTACCTGTTCATAGAAATAATATATACAGTTATACAATAAATATATATGATCATACAATGTTGGTAAGCTTGAAAACCACATGTTTTCTTTTCTTAAAACACCCAGAAAGCTGGAATTTCCTTCCTTGCAGAAGGAGGGTGAATGAGGTGGCCTCTCTGATGCCCATGGGCACTGTCATTCATGTTTTCTTTTCAGCAACCAAGAAAAGCGAAGAAGAGAACCTCTTTGAGATCATCACGGCCGATGAAGTTCATTATTTCTTGCAAGCGGCCACCCCCAAGGAGCGCACTGAGTGGATCAAAGCCATCCAGGTGGCCTCCCGGACTGGGAAGTGAGGACACACCCGCAGCTCCTCACCACCCTCCAGAGGGAACCCCCCCAATAAGCTCGGTCCAGGGTCCATTCACTTCTGGAGACCAATCGACAAGAGAGGGCCCAGGGATGGGAACTTTCCATCTGCGGGGGTTCTCAATGTAACTAGCCACATGCCAGGCGATGCCCACCTGCCCCCCACCAGATGGCTCACCGCAGTCTCTGCTTCTCTTCGTGTCCCCCAAGCAGATATAGCAAGCTCTGTGGGGTTGGCACACAGCTCAATCTCTCAGGCCCCTGGTTCCTCTTCTGGAAAACGAAGTGAAAGCCTTGGGGTCCTCCCTAGCTTAAAACCCCAAAACCCCATGATTCTAATGCCCACCGTCACCCTGCTGCTGTCCCTTCTTGACTAAGTCTTGGCCCTCAGAACCTGAAACAACTCTCCCTTTATAATCTTTGCAATCTGTACTAAGAGATCTTTGCAATCTGTACTAAAAGGACTAGGCATAAACCGTGTTTGTTCTTTTCCACTTCCTTCCCCTGCCCTTGGCCACTAGATCATGTATCAAAATGAAGGTGACCTCTTTTCTTCCTCCCTCCCTCTACCCAGAAACGCCCTGAGAGCCCGCAGTGCAGCGGTGGCTTTCGGGGTGAAGCCTTTGTTCTCGTACCAGAGCCTGGAAGGTTATCATGTCTCCTGAGAAAAAGGCCCAAGGAGGCCTGGAGTAGCCGAGGTCTCTCAGGCGTTTCCCACTCCCACTGGAGGCTGATCTGAGAGGGCCTGCCTTTGTCCCTTTCGGGAGCCTTTCTCTATCACTTATTACCATTAGGATGGGGAACTCCAAATCTTTGAGATTGTTTCATTTGAGTGTTTGCAAGAAAAAAAGTGACCATATGGGTTCCCTAAATCAGTGGTCAGCAAACCGCAGCTCGTGAGCCACATGCAGCTCTTTGGTCCCTTGAGTGTGGCTCTTCCACAAAATACCACAGCCCGGGCGAGTCTGTTTTGAAGAAGTGACATTAGAATAAGTTTAAGTTTAAAAAATTTGGCTCTCACAAGAAATGTAGTTTAAAAAATTTGGTTCTCAAATTTCAATTGTTACACTGTTGATATTTGGCTCTGTTGACGAATGAGTTTGCAGACCACTGCCCTAAACGGTTTCTCTCCATGGGTGCAAGGCCTGGACAGAAACCTGGTAATGTGTGCCCCCCGACCCCAGCTCCAGGGTCAGGGGCTGGACCACAGGCAGACAGACGGGGTGATGGGTTCATATAAAGACAGCACTGAAGGGACAGAGCTGGTGGAGGTGGCCGTCAACATGGTTTAGTGCTTTCAGTTCTCCGGTGAATGACACTGTGGTCGTGCCTGAGCTTTAAGCATAAGCTGTAGCAGCTCCTGCTGGGCCTCCGAGGGGCCTGATGGACCCACTTTCAACCAGACTAATCTGACCTCGATGCAAATCGGGGACCGGTTTCCAATTTTTGTTTGTGTCCACTAGCTGGTGATTCTGATCCAAAACTGAGAGATAAACCAGGGATGTGTGCGAAGGTGTATTTCCCAATTTCAGATTTTTAATTCTAAGGCCCCAGTGAAGAAGGGAGAGTAGAAAATTCTTCCTAATTGTATCAACTCTCTTCCCTCCCCCAATTTCACACAATATCCATGAGGCTATTCCTAGTCGCAGATTGCTTTAGCAATGGCCTTTGGGCAAAAGACTATCTTTCCTCTGATTCTGTAGTAAACTGTTTTCTTAGAACAAGCACAGTAGTTTTTGTACATTCAGTGTTAAAAGTATTTATTAATATGGAATCCACTTTATCTTTTCAAATAAATATGACTGTGATAACTGATGTTTTGCCTCCCATTAATGACTCTCCTTTTCTACAACCCACTTCCATTTACTGAGGACAACACCATTTATAATCAATCAAGTTATCTCGATGACTTTATGATTCTAAACGGAGTCAGTCTGTTCTAGGAATAATAAAAATAGGGGGAAATAAAGATAAACCATAAGCCTGATTCACTAATTTTTAATTTATGAGACCTTGATTATAATGTTCAGGCAAACAAGAGTCCACAAATGGCCATTAGCTGTTAAGGATGCAGAAACTATTTATATCAGGGGAAAATAAGTTTCCTATTGGAGGGTTGCTGTGTGTGGTTGAGCAGATGTGAGCTTCTCAACCCCAGGAAGCACTAATTCAGACTGGAGTCTAGGTGACTGGCGCCCTAGGATTTTCATTACACACTCTGCATATTTGGATACAGTTTTCTGTAGAGAATGCAGAGTGTTATCATGGATTCCTCACACAGCAATTCTTCCTGGTGGAACGAAGGGGTCACTTTTCA
This sequence comes from Pipistrellus hanaki, assembly GCF_964339955.1. Taxonomy (NCBI): domain Eukaryota; kingdom Metazoa; phylum Chordata; class Mammalia; order Chiroptera; family Vespertilionidae; genus Pipistrellus; species Pipistrellus hanaki. The sequence goes on from NC_140514.1 coordinate 36,383,485, forward strand.
AAGTCGATATTTAGAGTCTAGGTATAGATGTTACATCTGAACCTCTTTGGCTAAGAAGTCTGCCCAGGCCTTCGGGCTAATAATAGGTTTGTCCACATGGGTCCTAGCCCCAGAGTGACAGACATTTCCCTCAGTTATGTGGATGAAGGAATATACAAACTGTCACTTTCGTTTGAAGGACATTCAAAACCAAAAAAGAAAGGCTGCTTGGCATTTACCCAGGATTCCACCTTAATCAAATGTAGAATAATTATTAAGAAAGTATATATAAAGGAGAAAAATTTTGTGCATCATGTGATCAACAGAAAAATAAAGCATCCGATCTGAAAAATCTAACACCTCTGTGGGGAAATGTTCTGACTTAAGGAGAGATGTTCAGTGTCTCTTGTAGACACACACAGACACAGACACATGGACAGCGACTAAAGTCTTCCAGCAGAGGATGACTTTCAGAAGCAGGAGGAGGAACTTGCTTCGATTAAAATGACGAACTGTTTCCCAGTGCTAAACAGAGCACCGGCATCATTTCCTTTGCCTTTGGGGGGAGCCTACTATAAATGAGCCTCTTCCTCCTGCCTTCAACCCCCCCACCCACCCCCCCCACCTCCCGTCAGCCTTCGGGTACAAAGAAAACCACCAAAGGAATTCCTTGAGATTTCAGGTTCTATTTTGTGCTCTCTGAATAAGGAGTTTCACAGCTGAGAATAGTGGATCAGGAGACATCAGAGGGTAAAGGGTGGGACAAAGAGAACGAAAGGAGAAGCTTGCTTTAAAAAACAACAACACACAACAACTTGATATGATAGTTCTCAGTGATTATGGCTGTTTTAGGGCAGAGGGAAGGTAAAATTCAGACCCCAGCGGAGGAGAAAAAGGAGAATGAGTGGAGAGTGTCTATGATACAATATTTGCTGCCTAGTTAAGATGCAAGGCAACAGTGTTTATGGGAAGGTTGTTTGATGCAGTGGGAAATGCCTTGGTTGAGAGCCTGGAACCTGTGTTTGAATGCCCAGTCTGTGACTTACTGCACTTGCACCATGTAAGAGTATCAACTTCTTTGCCCTTAAAATGAGAATAATAATGTCCCCCTCATAGGACTCTTCTTAGGACTAAATGAAATATTACCTGTAAGTTACCTGGCATGGGTGGGCACCAGACAGATCCCAGTTCTCTTTCTTCTGACTTCTCTGTCAAGAAGCCATTGATGTTAATCCAGATTTACTTTATCTAAATTTAACAAATATTTATTGAACATTTACTATGTGCCAGCAATGAACTGTATACTATTATTTTTTCATTTGAAAAGTATATGTATATATATGTGTAAATATATACATATACTTTGCAAATGAAATTATACATATATAGTGGCCCGATACACAAAGATTCATGCAAAAATGGGCCTTCCTTCCTCTGGCTGTTGGCACCATCTTTGCTCTGGCCTGGAGCTGCCCAGAGGCTGGACCGGCTGGGGCAGGCTGGGGCAGTGTGGAATGCCTGTGTCATCACCATGGCAATGAAACAAGCATCCCATCCCCAGGCACTTGCACCTGTGTATGTAAATTAACCACTAATCTTTATTGGGTTAATTTGCATATCCACTCCTGATTGGTTTGTGGATGTTGTGAAGATATGGTCAATTTGCATCTTTCTCTTTTATTAATATATATATATATATATATATATATATATATATATATATATATATATGTGTGTGTGTGTGTGTGTGTGTGTGTGTCTGTGTGTGTGTGAGAGAGAGTTATTTTTTTCCATAGGTATTAATTTACTCAATTATAAATTGCTCTGTGTTGGGTTTTGAGAACATAATCTCCACAGGCTCTATGTCAATGGGTTTCAACGTTTGGTCTCTGTAGGAATGGCTTGTGGAATTCTTTCACTGAACATATGCCTGAGCCTGTGCTTCAGGAATTCTAATTTCATAAGTGTGTAGTAGGGCCTTTATATATATATATATCTATATATATATATATATATATATATATATATATATATATATATATATGTAATTTTTTAAAATCAATATTAAAGGTAAAAACTACCAACAAACTGCTTGAATTCCCACTGCCTTCAGTTTAAACATTGAAGAATAGCCTAGCATTTAATGCTCTTTGCCAACTGGCCCCCACCTCCCTTTCCTAACTGATTTCCCCTTTGCCCACCATCCACTCCAGACTTGTCCTTGGGAAGACCATCAGGCTTCTACAATAGAACCTCCTCTTGCTCGTGCACCCCAAGGCCTAGATCTCTCTCTCTCTCTCTCTCTCTCTCTCTCAGATATTGTATTTTTATTGATTTTATAGAGGAAAGAAGAAGGAGCGAGAAACATGAATATGAGAAACATCAATCGGTTGCCTCCTGTATGCACCCCAACAAGCAATCAAGTCTGCAACCTAGGCATGTGCCCTGACCAGGAATCCAACGGGTGACCTTTTGGTGCACAGGACAACACTCAACCAACTGAGCCACACAGGCTAGACTGGCTCTCTCATTCTTAATGCCATAGCTCCCCCACCCCCTTTGTTATTCCCTCTACTTCCATGGCAGACCTTATGTCTCTGAATTTCTCTGTCATTTCCTACTTATACTAGGAAGAGTTCATAGCAATAATTATATACTCTGTTGGTTGACCTTATGAACCATGCTTCCTGTTTTAGGATTTGTGTTCTTTGGGATCAGGAAAATGTATGTCTTTTACATATTTCCGATCCCTTCTGGCACCTAGTTCAGTGCTTGTGCATAGTAGATGCTCTATAATTAGCTATTGATTGAGTGATGTGAGCCAAGGAATTACAGTCACAAGTAGGAAGCTCTTTATACACTGGCATGAGCTTAGGGAAAGTCCTGCAATCATGAGAGCAAACACTTCTGCCTGCTGCCACCATCCTAAGTACTTGGCAGATATAAGCTCAGTTAATTTTTATAGCAACCTTAGGAAATTCATATTATATTATTTCCATTTTATGGATGAGGAAATTTTGGCACAGAGAGCTGAAGTTACTTGTCCAAGTAACAACTAGGAATTGTCAGAGTCTGGCTGGCCCTAGAGTCCCAGAGTTCAGGCTGGTAAACCCACTTTCTCTTAATAATAAGAGATGAATTTAACGTGGTGATCATAGATGCCAAGAACTTTGTTACATACCACACCACTTTTTCACTTAATTTTTATAACAATCATGGGAGGCAGCTTCACCTCCATTTTGCAAATGAAGAAAATGAGGTCAATAAGATTACCCAAGAGCCCTGAGCCAGTAGCCCAAGGAACTTCAAACCCAGGTCTGCGTGGCTTCTGAAGCCACGTGCTTAAGTGCTCGACTCTGCCCTGGATACATTTGGGTTTTACCTCCTTCTGGTCATGTGTCTCGTTGCTGTGGGAACGCCCTGCTTACTGTACCCACTATTCATGCACTATCAGCGGCAGCAACATTTCCTGTTCGGTCACAGGCTTTAGGTTTTCCTTTGTTTAAAGGGAAACTTGCATGGTGAGATACATCTATGCCAACAGCTCTGCCCTGCTGATATTGGTTTGGAGGCTCCTGACGATTTTATTCTCTAACACTATATGTTCCAAAGCATTTTCCTGAGCTCATGAGTGTGTGTGTGTGTGTGTGTGTGTGTGTGTGTGTGTGTGCCTATATATACACACGTGCACTTGTATATGTATTTATAACCTTTTTACCTAGCTCTACAGATATCACTGCATCCATGCACAGGAAAGAAATTGCTGTGTGACCACAGGTCCTGTTTTGTCAATAATAAGAAAGCAAACAACATCATAAAAAGGGGGGGATACTTTACTGAAAAAGATATGTAGATGGCAAATCAACATCATTAATTACCTTATTGGTGAAGACACTATTTTGAATACAGTGGGTTGAATAAAAGATATTAAAAGTAATTTCATCTGTTCCTTTTCACTACTTAAAATATGACTATAAGAGAATTTAGCATTGTGCATATGACCTGCATTTTTTTTAAAAAAAATATATTTTTATTGATTTTTTTACAGAGAGGGAGAGGGATAGAGAGTTAGAAACATCGATGAGAGAAAAACATCGATCAGCTGCCTCCTGCACCCCCCAACCCCCCCACTGGGGATGTGCCCTCAACCAAGGTACATTCCCTTGACCGGAATCTAACCTGGGACCTGTAAGTCTGCAAGCTGACGCTCTATCTACTGAGCCAAACCAGTTTCGGCTGTGGCCTGCATCTTGTTTTTATTGGATAATGTGGTTCCAGATGGTAGTTCCTCTATCTGGATCGTTTCTAAAACAAGGATGTCAAATATATGGAATAGATCTTACACCCAACCCACATTGTGTAATGTGAGCAAGAAATAAGTGTTTGCTGTTTTAAACCATTGGGGTTTGGGGTTACTGTGGCATTAATACCCTAACTAACCTGTTGAGTCAACATGAAAGAGGAATTTCCAGACTATCCTACCCTCTGAAGTTTCCATCAATAATTTTTCTTCTTTAGATTTCTCATCTCTAGGAGCTACAACCAGACATGTAAGAATCTTTTACAATTTTCCTTGTCTGTCTAAATCAGTGGTTCTTGACTTTTATAATGCCACGGACCCTTTAATACAGTTCCTCATGTTGTGGTGACCCCCAGCCATAAAATTATTTTCGTTGCTACTTCATAACTGTAATTTTGCTACTGTTAATGAACCGTAATGTGAATGAATATCTGTGTTTTCCGATGGTCGTAGGCTCTACAGTACTGGCTCTCAACCCATAGGTTGAAATCATCGGAAAACACAGATATTTCCATTACGATTAATAACAGTAGCAAAATTACAGTTATGAAGTAGCAGCAAAAATAATTTTATGGCTGGGGGTCACCACAACATAAGGAACTGTATGAAAGGGCTGTGGCATTAGAAAGGTTGAGAACCACTGTTCTAAATGAACTCTGGTCTAGTAATAATTCAGAAGAAGAATGGCACATCCAATATCACTGTGGATTTTTCTTTTATGTCAGTGTCTTGATAGACAAGGAAGATAAGTTTCTCGTTGTCTTGCCTTTGAATTAGTAAATAATGTCAACATGAGGCTGAAAGACTCACTGCCCAGTTTGGTCATTTGTTTTCTGTCACAGTGCGTGACCCAGATGGAAGAGCAGCCCACTCTTTCCGTTATGCCTGCCTTCCTGTCTCTCTTGCTCCACATGCTCTCCACACTATGGTTAGAATTTGCTTGTAAAACACTAATATAAACATTTCATAGAGAGGCCCAGAGAGCAAGAGGAGACCCAGAAGCCTGGGGAGAATTATTTTACAACATAAAGGAAGTGGTCAGCAATGCCAAATGAGGCTGAGGCCTCAAAAAAGCAGTTGGGTTTGGTCACTAAAACACCATGGTGACTTTCAAGGGAGCAGTTTCAGAAGAATGGTGAGGCGACAAGTTGCAACCCAGAAAAAATGGTGGGTGTAGTGAAAGGGGGAAGCTGTGGACATAGACTAACTATTCAGTCTAGAAGTTTGTTCCAGTGAATTTTAGAGAATTGGTTTGCAGCTTTCAGGGGTAATAGCATAACTCATTCACTTACTTGTTCAACCCCTGTGTACCAGAGCCCACTAAGTGCTTGTCCACTGCTAGGTGATTAAGGCATGCCAGATTCCCACTGTTACACAGCTTACACAAAACAGGCACATTTCTGTCTATGGATGGAAAGAGAAAGCACACAGGTCCTGAGGTAGGACCAAGTGCCAAATATTCAAGAACAAAAAGGCCATTGTGCTTGGAGCTTGATAAACTAAAGGGGAAGTAACAGAAGACATCAGAGAGACTGGGAAGGACTTTGGGTTTTCTTTTAAACACAAGGGGACACCGTTATAGATTTTAGAGAAATGACACGATCTGATTTACAACTATTGAATTCTCTTTGGCTGCTTTGTGAAGAATGGACTGAGGTGGGCAAGTGATGAAGCTTGGACACATGATAGGAAGCTGCTGAATATTAATAATTCAGGCAAGGGAGAAGGGTGGCTTAGACCAGGCTGGCAGCACTGATAACAGAGAGAAAGAGCCAGATTGGAATATGTTTTGGTAGCTGAATCACCAGTTAGGACCTGCTAAATGTTAGGATATGGGAAAAAGACGAGTGAAGGATGACTCAGGTTTTTTATCTGAGTGAGTGGATCAACAGTGGAATCTTTTGCTGCTCTAGGAAGACTGGGGGAGGTGCAGATGTGAGGTGTGGAAGAGTAGTAGGGTAGATGGGGTTGCTCATGTGTGACATGTTTTGAGTCATCTAAGTAGAGGTGGGGTACAGAGAAGTGGTTAGAACCCAGTGGAAGATTGTTCTCTTAGTGGAGAACTGAATTTTGTAAATTATAGATTGAGGGTAGGAATATGCTGGAGAGGGGATGACAGGCAGAAAATGAGGAAGGAAGGTTTTGAAAGAGGGAAAGAAGGATTGGATCACTGGCCCAGACAGAGGTTTGCCATAGAAAGCAGAAGGGACTCTACTGAAGTGAAAACGGAAATAAAGACAGATGCAGAAATAGAGTTCTTTAGAGGTTGAGAGAAAGAAAGAGGGTAGGGCTTATGTGGAATGACCTCTGCCATCTCTCTAAATAAGAGAGGAAGTCCCCTGCTGAGGGGGAATCCAGGGAGAGGAATTGTTCGGAGCTGGAGGACAGAGGTGAGGAATAGACCTCGTAGGGGCTCAGTTGAGAGAAGAGAGCATCACTCTCGGTAGTACAGGAGTGAGAAAAGCCCTTGACCTCAGAAATCCTTATGACCCTCAGGCAAGGATGAGGAATGCAGTGGGAATGAATTGGGCACACAGGTTGAGTGCAAACTCTAGCAGTAGGTGAGGGGAGTGTTGTTAGACTAGGCTAAAAGTGTGTGTGGGCTACTGAGTGAGGCTGATGGGTTAGGGTCCTGGGTGTGTTTGCCGCAGAAGAGAGATGTGCTGCTAAAGTGTGGTTCACAGCCCAGAAGCTGCAGTGTCCCCAGGAGTCTGTTAGAAATATAGAAGCTGGGTTCCTGCCCAAATCTCTGAGTAGGAGTGTGCATTTTAACTAGACTCCTGGGTGATGTTTTATGCATATTAAAATTTGGAATGGGCTGCTTTGGGGAATGAGGCTTTCAAAGGTTAAAAAAAACACACAACAACCTTGTATATTTCTGCTGAAGATGTGAGGATCTTTCTTATAGATTGGTTTGATATATTTTACTTTGAAATCTATATGATTTTTCTGATTTTATTTTTTAATATATATATTTTTTATTGATTTCAGAGAGGAAGAAAGAGGGAGTGAGAGATAGAAGCATCAATGATGAGAGAGAATCATTGATTGGCTGCCTCCTGCATGCCCCCGACTGGGGATCAAGCCTGAAACCAGGGCTGTGCCCTTGACCGGAATTGAACCTGGGACCTTTTAGATTCTATCTTCTGAGCCAAACTGGCTAGGGCTGATTTTTCTGATTTAAAAAAAGAATATAGCCGAAACCGGTTTGGCTCAGTGGTAGAGCGTCAGCCTGCAGACTGAAAGGTCCCAGGTTCGATTCCGGTCAAGGGCATGTACATCGGTTGCGGGTACATCCCCAGTAGGGGGTGTGCAAGAGGCAGCTAGTCGATGTTTCTCTCTCATTGACGTTTCTAGCTCTCTGTCTCTCTCCCTTCCTCTCTGTAAAAAATCAATAAAATATATTTTAAAAAACAAAACAAAAAACACTTGTCTTGGAAGTGGAAAATACACATATGTCTGAAGAAGAAACCAATGTTCTAGCATATTTTTAGGTCTTACAATGTTAGCGGGAACAGAATCCTAACTGTGAGGGTCTCCCAGAAGTTTCGTTTCTCACAAGGAATAACCGAAGGGAGGCAAGTACTTCCTGGTTAGATGACCTTCTAAGCTAGTTACTTAACTTAGCCTCTATTTCTCTATCAGCTGATGGGTATGCAAATAATAGTACACAGGGTTAATGTAAGGATTATATTACATGTAAATACCTTAAGGCAATTCCTGACACACAATATTAGGACTATATCAGGGAGAGAAGTCTCTAAGCAAAGCAAACTTTTCCCACAGTGTCATAGCTGCTCCTGCTTGGAGGTCTTTGGACTACTTCGGGTATAGACTACTGTCTGGAAGGTACTCACCAGCCATGACACTTCAGAGGGAGAGCCCTAGAGGACTGAGGAGGCAAGATACAACCTTGATCTGAAGGAGATGGTCAGGGGATGGATGTCAGGGCCTAGGAAAAGGGAAACAAGATGTGGAGACTTTGATGTGGAGAGTTCGAAGCAACAGAGCAAAAGCCTAAGTCTTGGGATGGACTAGAAGATGCTCCTCTTCCACTTTTGGTATTGTCCTTTTCTCTTAGTTACATGGTTTCAATTTGAGCTATGTAAGTCCATCACAGCAGTGCAACTGCTTTTGTAGTAACATAGCTCAAACTGAAACCATGAAAATCAGGAAATAAATGTATGAGCTGCCTTCAACTGCCCCTGACCTGGGGTTAAGCAAGGTGGAAACCCCCCACTTTCTCATTGTGGCTTGTCCACAAATGTAAATAAGCACTGATGAAACGTGGTAAGTGTTCAGCATAATGACGTGTAAGGCTGCGTGCAACGTTCAATGTGCCATGTAGGGTAGAAAGAGTACATACCACTCCTCTGAAGGCATAACATGTCCACTGGGTCATCTAAAACGCAGATATTGAGACAGAATTAGAAATGGGAGGGGTTTATTGGGAAAGAGAGAGGTTAAGTCCATGAAAGATAGAAGAAGAAGCTGAGTTGGGTAGAGAGAGCTTTCAGACTACAATGCAAACCTGGCAGTGGTGGCCTTGAAAGACAGTGCAAAGGGTAGTCTTCTCAAGGGACAGAGCTTTTAGATTTGTGTGGAAGAATAAGTGCCCAAGGTGATCATATATTTGGACTCATGGACAATGGCAAATGGCCTGTAGAAACAGTCAAGGTCCTATAGGGAAAAAGACTGAAAAATCAGAAACAAGATCTAAGTGGCATATAGATGTATAGAAGGGGATGTATAAAGATGTCTGTATTACATGCTAATACTCCTCAAAAGCATCCCCCTGCAAATTAGTTAGCCAGTTCTTGTGTACAGTCACTCTAGAACCATGGGCACCTCAATAGGGTGGTCACGGTGGCAGAGATGGAGGCTATGCATAGTGCCAGCATTATTGACTTCCACTTTTCAAGGCTGATCTACTGTCACCTCTGAATGGCCAACCTGTGAGCAACAGAGATAAATGTTGAGCCTCCGTATGGCTTATTTTATATTTTATTTTTATGTTAATCCTCATCCGAGGATATTTTTCCATTGATTTTTAGGGAGAGTAGAAAAGAGAGGAAAAGACAGAGAGAAACATTGATGTGAGAGAAACACATCGATTGGTTGTCTCCTGCACATGTCCTGACCAGGGCCTGGGCCAGTGAGGAGCCCACAACTAAGGTACACACACTTGACTGGAATGGAACCCGGGACCCTTTGGAATCCGGGACCACAAGTTGACACCTTATCCTCTGAGCCAAGCCAGCCATAGCTGGCACTATTTTTTAGGAGACCAAATAGCCACTGGCCAACTTGACTACACTGGACACCTTCCATCATGAAAGGGCCAATGATTTATTCTTATGAGAATAGACATCAATTATGGGCCTTGGTTTCCCCTTTCTGTCCATGGAGCCCACAGCCAGCATCACTATCTGAAAGTTTACAGAGCGCCTGATTTGAGGTACAGGGTCCTATACAACATAGCATTCAACCAGTGGACCCACTTCACAATGAGGGTTGTAAGGAATGGGCCCATGACCATGTGATCCATTAGTCATATGACACACTGTCACATCCAGAAGCTGCTGGAGTGGTAGGACATTGGAATGGCCTGCTGGAAGCACAGCAGAAGTGGCAGTTCACAGGCAATACTCTGCAAAGAGGGGAACCAGCATCTGGGATCCAGTATGTCAACCGAATCAGAGACTTCCATATGACACAGTGTCTGAGACCCAAGGGGTGAAAGCAGGTGTAGTCTCACTTACCACCATACCCAATGACCCATGGGTGATTTGGTGCTACTGGTCTTTGCAATTCTGGACTCTGTTAAGTCAGAGGTCTTTATCCCCAGGGAGCACATTCTTGCTAGAGGACACAGCAAAGTTCTCACTAAACTATAAGTTGAATTCCTTGTGTCTTGGGACCAGATCACAAGAAGTGGAGTCAGTAACTTGAAACAGAATTAGCAATGTAAGGTATTTATTGGAGGCAATACGTATGAAAGATAAAAGTGGGAGGATTAGGCAGGGAGCACCTCACATTGTGGTGCAAGTAGGACAATGGCTCAGTCCACATCCTGGGAGGCTCCAGAGAAAAGATTGCCTGTTCCCACGGTGAGGAGAAATGGCCAAGTCCTCCTATTCCACCATGACTTACTCCTTAAGAACAGAGGTATTTGGTCCATATGGACTTTAAAAAGAGCCTTTCCTGTATTTCAGATAAGGTTTTTATAGATCCCACCCTTAGATCTCCCTAGTGTCTAGTTAGCTTTCATACGAACTCTAGGCCTGTAGCTTTGGCTCAATTGAACAATACAATCCTTTATTCTCCCAATAAAATTTGGCATTTACTAATGAAAACACTGGTTTGCATAACTATTATCTCTAAAATGGACATCAAAATTCTAGTTTGGAACTAAAAGCTGAATATTGTTTCCCCTTTTTGTAGCTTAGCTCTGCTCACCCCTCTGAAGAGGCTAAGGGAGTAATAAAAATTACCAGAAATAAAAAGTACTTGTAATAATATTTCAAATTATTACGCTGCATTGATTTATCTCATAGATATCATGTTGCATAAAAGGAACCAGTCTCCCAAAGAATATAATGTATGATTTATTTTACAGGAGGTTTAAGATCAGGCAAAACTAAAGTTTGTAAAAGTCAGAACATTGAATACTTTTGGGGGTATGCTATATCATCTGGGAAACTGCAGGAGAAACTCCCATAAGATGCTGGAATGTTCTATAACTTGATCTGGGAATTGTGTATTAATATGGGGAAGATAAGTTGTTATCTGTACACTTAAGATTAGTGTGCTTTTAAATATAATTGTATATTGTCTTTCAATAAAAATGTATTGTTAGTTTCCTATTGATGTTGTAATAAATCATCACAAATTTAGTGGCTTAAAAGAGCACATCTTTATTATCTTACTAGAGGCCAGATGCACAAAATTTGTGCAAGGAGCTTGGCCCTCGCATCTGTGGTGGCTTGCCTCGGCCTTCGCAGCCCTGGCTTTGTCTGAAAGGTCATTTGGCTGTCCAGTCTACTTAGCATATTACTCTTTTATTATTATAGATAATAAACATTGAAAAAATGGGTCTCCCTGGGCTAAAATCCAGGTGTGGCAGGGCTGTGTTCCTTTCCAGGGGCTGTAGGAGAGAACCCAGGCTGTGCTTTGTTTTGCCTTTTTGAGCTACTAAAGGTTTCCTAGGTTCTTTGGCTTGGACCCCCCTTCCATTTCCAAAGCCAACATTGGCCAAGTATTGACATCTCTAAGGTTCTGACCCTTCTGCCTCCTTCTTACCCATTTTAATACCCTGGTGATTGTATTTGTCCCACCTGAATAATCCAGTATAATCTCCCTGGTTTAAGATTAGTTGATTAGCAACCTTTATTCTCCCTTACCATGTAATTTAACACATTTACAGTCTCCAGGAACTAGGATATGAGTGTCTTTTGGTTGGGAGAAGGCTGCTCACCACAATTATTATTCTGTTATAGTTTCTTAATTTATAATAAAAGTTTTCAAGATCATTTCCCAACAAAAAAACAAGTTTAAAAACTATTTGCAATGAAACCATCATCCCATTTTCAAGTGGCATCTCCCCAGATGGGCTTTTTCTAATATTCCTGAATCTGCTTACTCTAGTGCTCACAAGTTTATAACATGCCCTACGATGTTTCAGTCTCCTGTCCTGGCTATTCTCTGAAATCTAATAGAAAATTCAGCTATCATGAATATGAAACACTGGTTTTTAGGGAGAAGATGGAAAAATGCATATTAAGAGAGAGAAAAAGATCAGTTGTGACTTCTATCTCAAGAAACACAGAGGTCACCTCACCTCTCACTATAAAAAATAATTTTCCCTTTGATGGGGAAAGACTTTTCCAGAAGCAACAAATATATGCTACCTCTGCAGCAGCCGGCTTCATCTACCCAGAAGGCTGGCTCTGTTTGTTGACTTCTAGAAATTCTGCACTTGGCCAGTTAATGCTGTTCTCCTGGTGAGACAGTCCAGCAAATATTATAAACTGTTAATGATCCAGTGTACATGGGGCATATTCCAAACTTTTAGACAATTCTTGTAAAAGCCACTTTCTGGGTAGGACAAGGCACATGATTAAGGAGGTTCATATAGTTCGTAGTGCTTTTAATTTTAAAGAAGATTGATTGGTAAGTCTTCATTCTCTTAACTTCTACTTATGCTCTCTTATTTTCCATTGGTGAAGCTCTGCAGTCATGACACCGGAGTTGATGGAGAATCAAACTGTGCAACATATAGGTAGAACACCAACATGAAGTTTTATCAAAAACAAAGCAGTGGGGTGAAGGCTGAAAAAATGCCAAGCTTGGATTTGACTCAGACTTTTCTTTAAGAAGGAAAAGAGCTTATGACAGAAAAAAAAAGGAAGCTTTATTTATTTATTTTTATTGATTTCAGAAAGGAAGGGAGAGGGAGAGGGGTATAGAAATATCAATGAATAGATCATTGCCTTCAAAACTCTGAGTAAAATTTATTTTTGACCTGGAAGTCTATATGTGGCTTTTTAAAGGCATTGCTCCTTCAATTCCTGACCATTCTGGGTTTCCACGATGCACTTCACTTAGATTCTTTTTTGTATCTCTCCCTGCATGTACTATAATTGACCTTTCTCTTCCTCTGCTAAATCATTTCTCATTCTTCCATCGACTTTTTGTTTTCAGACTGTGTTTCAATTACACATCTCCTTAGTCATATTAAAAATGCACTTTATGTTGCTGTTTCTCTTTTTTCTTGTTGTTTTGGGGTAACCTGCAATTAGGTATAGAAAGACCTTTCCCTGCTTTCTAACAATGGAAAGATTTTCTCCTTGTCTTACTCATTCAGTCTTTCAATGGCTGCTTATTGATTGCCGCTGTTTAGCCAGGCTGAGAAAATAACAAAAGTAAGCCCCTATGGCCTCTATTACAATGCAGTGGCACTTCTAATTCTACCCTATTCTTCCTGTGCGGATCAAGGTCAAGGTCAAGTTCTCATTCTCAGGAAGGCACAAGGACAGGCACATGCAAGTGGTTAACACTATCCTGTTACCTGAACATGTTATACACATTCATATGGCCACCCTTCTGCATTCATGCATCTGTTCTCAGTGTTCTCTCCCCATGTGGATGCTTCTTCAGGGCGTCAGAAACGGAAAAATCTTCTCCAGTTGATTCCCCCTGCATTCACTCTTTATTTGCATCTGTCTACGAATGTCTTGTCTTTGTCAAATGAGTCAGCAAAGATGTAACTGTTCCCTTATTTGGCTTGTTTCATGTGCTTCAGTGTCGTACTGCAGCCAAGGAACCAGGGTTGCAAAGTCTATGGTGTCGGCACATATGGCGCACGTACGTAAAGGCGTCTAGTTAGTTATCTTTTCTGCTCCATCTGGACACCGAATGTTAGTTACAAATGCTAATTGGTTGAATGCTTTGCCTACTTTCTCTTTCAAAGCCTGAAGGTTTTTTTAAAGTTGAAATTTCTAAAATCAATGAAAGGGTTAGTTTAAAAGCGAGGAATCAAAATGTAGTAAATATAATTTATTAAAGAGTTAACTTAGACACTGTTGGTGGAAATGCAGACTGGCGCAGCCACTGTGGAAAACAGGATGGACTTTCCTCAAAAAATTAAAAATGGATCTGTCTTATGACCCAGCTATTCCACTTCTGGGAATTTGTCTGAAGAAACCCAAAACACTAATTCAAAAGAATATATGCACCCCTATACTCACTGTGGCGTTATTTACAATAGCCAAGATTTGGAAGCAGCCCAAGTGTCCATCAGTAGATGAGTGAATAAAAAAGCTGTGGTACAATTACATATGGAATACTTACTTGGCCATAAAAAAAAAATCTTATCTTTTGTGACAGTATAAGTAGACCTGGAGAGTAGTATTTGAAATGAATTAAGTCAGTCTAAGAAAGACAAATACCATATGATTTCACTTACATGTGGAATCTAATAAGCAAAACAAACAAAATAGAAACAGATGCAAAAAGACAGAATAGACTGACATTTATCAGAGGGAGGGGTTTGGGGGTTGGGTGAAAAAGGTGAAAGGACTGAGCAAACCTCTCCCCCACTACACACACACACACACACACACACACACCCCAAACTCATAGACACAAATAACAATATGGTGATTACCAGAGGGAAGGGTAGGTAGGGGAGGCAGAAGAGGGTAAAGGGAGGATAAATGGTGATGGAAGGAGTCTTGATATTTTATTAACCAGTGTCTCCTCAATAAATTAATAAAAAACCAAATTATTATTTTAAATAGAAGAAAATTTAAAGTAATATATACACATTGATATTATTGTGGGAATCCTATTCAGCATGTATTTTTTAATTTATTCGCATGAAATCAGAAACTTCAGAAACAGTTGTCATTAGAAACTGTTTTTAGAAATAAAATCTACACTACAGTTTTGAAGTGAATGCTCTCAGGTAGCCTTTCTTGTTTAGTTAAATAAAAGTGTATGTAAGTGTGTGCATGTGTGTGTGTGTGTAGGAAGGGGGGCTGTTTGCAGATATTTGTCTGTAGATTCTAAAACTATGTCCCTTAATCAAAGATGGAGTTTTTACCCTTCTTGGGACATTAATAATTCTGAGGTATCTAGTTACCATGGAAATGTCTTGGCCATTGGTTTTCCATTTTATTTATTTATTTATTTATTTATTTATTTATTTATTTATTTATTTAATATTATTCAAAATATTTATTGATTAATCACTACATGTCAGGCAGGCACTGTTTTTGCTACTGATCTTGTTGAGTTTATATTCTTTTTAAATAGACATTTTAATGTGGTGGTAACTATTACATGAAAAGTGAGATAACTTTTAGGGAAGGAAGGCAGGGCAGTCCTCTCTAATAAGGTGACATGAGGTTGAAGGATGAAGCTGAGTCACGCTGATATCTGGGGGGAAATCATCCAGACAGATGACACAAGTGCGAAGGGCCGAGGTGGGCTGGGCTTGAGGAACATGAAGGATGCCAGTGCGGTAAAAGCAAGTATGAGCGGGAGGGGGGGAGCGAAGGGGCCTGCACGGTAAGACCAAAGCAGCAGTGGAGTCCAGGTCATGTGGGATCATTTCAGGAAATGCCACAAATATGTAACATTTTCCATGCTGTGCATTCTAAAAGTTCTCAGGCCTTTTCTCAACTCCTGAGCAGCAATATTTTCAATTAGATTTAGAAATGTAACACATTGTACCTGTAAACTTATTAAATAACTTCCATCCGCATTGTTAAAAGCAGTGGTCCCAGAAGTCAGGTGCCATTGGTAGGTCCCTCCTGCCTCCTTAAGCATCTCACTTACTTTCTAGTTTCCCCTCTATTTCATTTCTCAGTCTCTTTGGCTGGCTCTTCTTCTTTCTCTTCATCTCTGAATGGTGGAGTGTCTCGGTTCTCAATCCCAGGTTAAAGGGATGGGGAGAGGGGGATAACTGTTAACTCTCATAACAGTTCCATGACGTACATATTTCCATAATCTTCATTTTACAGCTGAAAATCTGGAGCACAGATAAATTGCTCACATAGTTAATAAGGAGCAGCTGCAGAAATGGAAGGATACCATCTAATAAACATTCACATTAAGGTAGCTATTATCCTATATAGCTAATATGCAAATGGTCGTCACACCCTCGCACCAGGGCTGGGGGACCTGAGGCCGTGCCCCCACACTGAGGGGCATGATGGAGTAGGGCCAGCTGGGTCTGGGTCTCGCATGATTTCGAGGCGCACACAGGTAGGCAGGGACTTGACTGTGGGTCCAGCAGTGCGCCCCAGACTCTGACAGGAGGGAGATTTTCATATACCGTACATTTTACTAATTTTCTTTCATCTCTGACACTTCCATTATAGACAAAGGTCAAATAGCGATATTAAAATATTTCTTCTAATTAACTCCCTTTTAATGTGCACAAATTTTGTGCGCAAGGCCACTAGACAGATTTCAACACTTAAATGCGAGCAGCTTACTTTGAAATGAAATGGAGTCTTGCATGTGAATTTTGATTACCTTGCTTAACTTACCCAAGGCCCCTTGTTTAACTTTCTGCCTAAATGAGTTTCAAAAGGAAGAATAAAAACATAATTCTAGAAGTGTTTTCACCCCGGGGTCTGTGGTTGGCAAACTGTGGCTCGCTAGCCACATGCGGCTCTTTGGCCCCTTGAGTGTGGCTCTTCCACAAAACACCACGGCCTGGGGGAGTCTGTTTTGAAGTGGTGTTAGAAGAAGTTTAAGTTTAAAACATTTGGCTCTCAAAAGAAATTTCAGTCGTTGTACTGTTGATATTTGGCTCTGTTGGCTAATGAGTTTGCCGACCACTGCCCTAGGTGAATTCCTTTCGTAGTCTTTTCATATAGGGAAGAAGAATTTATTCACAATGTTAGCAAAAGGGTGAGAAATTTTTTTTTTACACCTTAAGACTGTCAAACCATAAATGCCTATTTCTAAGTTCTTGAAACCAACAAACTCAGAACTCACATCCTTTACTTCAGTAAAAAATCTCACACTTACAGCCCAGCATCATAGAACTACAGAATCAGTGGAGACGCTGGGATGAAGAGTTAAATAATGAATCTGTGGAAAAGAAATAATGCCCCTACAGAAAAACATCTGCACAGAATAATTGGACAAAAAGTGAAAAATTAAATTCATATGTTTTAAATTGTGCCTTTGGAAATTAAAATAAAGAAACCTATTGGGTGGCCAGATAAGGATTGAGGGGCAGAGAGGGAGAGAACTTTTATTAATTGGAGTATTACGTATATTCCTTGACATCTTAAACTTCTAGCTGTAGAGGCTTGTCATTTTGGGTTGTACCCTCCCTATGTTCTTAAAGTCACACTTCACTCTTAGCCCAACCCTCCCACCTGGAGGTGAAACTGGTTAGTTTCAGTTCCGTTATTTGGCACTCAAAAGGGTTCAGACCAATTCTGACTTCTGGCTTCTGAGACTAGCAAACCAGCTGGAATGAGGAACTTTCTCACACTCAAGCTCTTGGTCAGGTTTCAGTAGAACGACTCCTCCCTCTGCTGGAAGCTGTAGCGTTGAGCAGGTCTCAAGGCGCGGGTGGCAGAAACAGCTCCCGTCACACTCTTCCAAGTGTTTGAACTTACTCACCTTTCATCGCCTCCGTGAGCCTCAATTTTTGCATCTTTAAAATAGTAATGTTAAAAAACTACCTTTCAAGACTGTCTGATGAGTCAAATGGCCACATAAAAGGCACTTAATCGATGGAAGGTATTATGATTAGACAATTTTAGGGAAGACAGCCAGCCTGTTCCTCAAGTTTTTCAAGTTTGTAAAATATTGTTGGTTTTCTGAATCCGAGAAAACACATATATTATGTCAATTCAAGAAGCTGTTTGCTGTAGGGTATAATTTAAAACACTACTCAAAGACCAATGGATATATTCCTTGGTCAGGGATATGATAACTAGACATCATCAAGATGTGAATTATCCCTAATTTAGTAGTATTCCAATACATTTCCATGGTGTCTTCTGGAACCTCGGAGAAGGACATCCTATAACAGCATGAAGCAGCTGCTATAGTATAGAAATGGGTGCTGTAGGGTGTATAGGCAGAGTGGGCCTGAGAAGAGACTGCATTATCTTATAATGTCACCACATAGTCAGCAACCATATTCTGGTTCATGAAGACTGTGGAGTTGGGAGGGGGATGGGACACACTATAAGACGTAATCTTGCCTATGGAAAGTACTCCAGTCATTTGCATGCTAACTCAGGCTCAACACATTACTCAGTCTTTTGGGACTAGGGCTACTAGGTAAAATACAGATGCCCAGTTAAATTGAATTTCAGATAAAACTGAAACACGGTGTTTCTTTAAATATATATTTTATTGATTTTTTACAGAGAGGAAGGGAGAAGGATAGAGCGTTAGAAACATCGATGAGAGAGAAACATCAATCAGATGCCTTCTGCACACCTCCCACTGGGGATGTGCCCGCAACCAAGGTACATGCCCTTGACCAGAATCGAACCTGGGACCTTTCAGTCTGCACGCCGACGCTCTATCCACTGAGCCAAACCGGTTAGGGCCTAAAATAATTTTTAAAATTTGTTTTAAAAGTGAGACATTTGGCACACACTTATATAAAAATCATAATTTATTGTTTATCTAAAATCCAAATTTAACTGGGCATCCTGTATTTTTATTTGCTAACTCTGGCAATCCTACCTGGAGTTCCCCCTTTCCCCTCTTCCCCTTTCCTGGCATCCAGTCAGAGCAGGAAGCTTGGGTAACAGTGTTGCATCAGAGGCGCAGCCTGCGGCCTGCACGTCACAGCCTTTCCTGAGGGGCCTCTTGCCCCTTTGGGTAGCAGCCTCTCCTCTCAGTGCGTCCTTTGCCCCTAAAATCTGCAGGCTGTTCTCTTGGCAGGATCAGGGTTCCAGGTTTGGGGTGCTCTAAGGACTCTGCGGCATCCTCTATTTCTCTCA
Organism: Pipistrellus hanaki; assembly: GCF_964339955.1. NCBI lineage: Eukaryota > Metazoa > Chordata > Mammalia > Chiroptera > Vespertilionidae > Pipistrellus > Pipistrellus hanaki. The sequence continues at coordinate 36,402,259 of NC_140514.1, forward strand.
GGGTTTTGGCTGCCAATCCCACGGCTTCTGCTTTGGGGTCCTGTGACCTTATTTCTCAGCTGCTTCTCTAGCTCTCTCATGGGGCATTGGAACTTTGTCAGATCTCCCTCAAGTCCCACTAAGCTGAGGGAAACTTGAGGGTGACCTCTCTCTCTCTCCAATTCCTTCTGGAAGTTCAAGGATAAATATATTAAACCTTCATACAGGAGTCACTAAATGGGTTCCATCCTGGGGGCTGGCCCTGCCCTGGCTCTTAACTAGCGCAGGAAAGAATTTAAGAACGAGTAGAGTGAGATCCAAAGCAAGTTATACTTAGGGAAAGTTCTATATAGGGAGAGAGAGGCCAGGAAGCGGGTTTCTTGGTTACAAGTCTGACAGGGTGTCACTGCAGAGGTACATGTTTCAGTGGATACCGGCAAACTCATGTCTGAGTTGTGCACTGGGTCTTGTTCCTAATATGCTCCATTCTGGAAGTGCCATGGTGCCCCTTCTACTTGTGGTGTCAGTTTTTTAAAAATTGTTATTGTAAAAATAAATCTTTATTGTTGAAAGTATTACATATACCCATCCCCAATTGATCTCTTCTAACTTACCTCCATCTCCCGCTCCATGCCTTCACCACATATGAACATAGAGGTGCATACATTATTTTTGATCGGTATTTTGGATTTCTTAGAGTATATTCCTAGAAGTGGGATCACTGGGTCAAATGGTGCTTCCATATTTATTTTTTGAGGAAACCCCAATACTGTTTTCCATAATGGCCGCACCAATCTGCATTCCCACCAGCAGTGCACTAGGGTTCCCTTTTCTTCACATCCTCACCAGCACTTGTCATTTGTTGATTTGCTGATGGTAGCCATTCTGACAAGTGTGAGGTGATATCATTTTAATTTGCATCTTTCTGATGATCAGTGACTGAGCATTTTTTTCATATGTCTCTTGGCCATTTCTATGTCCATTTTGGAGAAGTATCTATTAGATCCTTTGCCCATTTTTCAATTGGATTGTTTGTCTTTTGTTAAGTTGTATGAGTTCCTTATATATTTTGGATATTAAACCTTTATCAGGTGTTGCATTGCCAACAGTGCCAACTATTCCCATACAGTGGGCTCCCTTTTCATTTCTTTCTCATGGAGAGATTTGGTGTTATACCTCAATCAAATGATCAGACTTCCTTCTAACATGGATCAGACATTATGTGCTAATTCTTAATGTGATGCAATAAGAAGTATATTACATCACCTAGGTCAGTGGTCAGCAAACTCGTTAGTCAACAGAGAGGCAAGCCGCGGCTCACGAGCTGCACGTGGCTTGTGAGCCACGGTTTGCCAACCAGGTGGTATAGTTAGTTGCTAAATATGTCATACCTGAATCAAACCATGAAGAGACAGTTAAATCAATTACAGAAAATTCTATAAGATAACATCTGAATTCTTTTTAAAAAGTCAGTATCCTGAAAAATAAAATCAAAGGCAAGGGGACACTTCCGGTTAAGAGACATAAAAACGATATGCACGTGTAAACCTTATTTGGATCCTGAATTCAACAAAAAAAAAATCTATAAAATCTATTTTGGGGGGCCATTGGGGAAATTTAGGTGTGGATTGGAAATGAGGTATTACTGAATTAATATAAAATTTTAGATGTGATAATGATATTATATACAGGAGAGTACACTTATTCTTAGAAGATGCATGCTGAAATATTTAGGGACAAAGTATCACATCTTCATCTTATCTTCAAATACTTCAGAAAAATTAATAATAAAACCAATGTGGAAATGTTGACAACTGGTTTGTCTAGGTAAAGGGTATACATAAAAGTTTTTGTCATAGTATTATACTTTTCTGCAGGTTTTAAATTTTTAAAAATAAAAAGTTGAAGGAACATTCTTGGCTCTTCAATTTGAGTTGCTCATTCTCAGGCAAGTTTTTTAATTCATTCAATATAAATTTATTTAGCACCTACTGTCACATACTCTTATAGATTACTGGGGAGTGGTAATAAACTAGAGAGATTATTTGCTAACCTGTTTCCTCATTCATAAGTAGAGATACAGTAATAACATCCCTACATAAGCTAATGCTTGTTGTGGAGTAGACACTCAATAAATGTTAACTGTTAGAATTCAACTTTGTCTCTTGTTGACCTACTTCCATCCATTTGACCTTTGGTCCTTCAACTGTACTTTAAATAAAAAGGCATGATCCTCCATCTTATGTATTATTCTTATTCTGTTAATATTATTTGCATTTTAATTTTTGGAGAGAAGGTATTATGTTAAGTCAAAACAAAGATAAAGTAGTTAGGGGTTATATTTTTCAAATTAGGCTTGTATATATGTGATTATTCTAAGGTTTAAAAATATATTTTATTGATTTTTCACAGAGAGGAAGAGAGAGGGACAGAGAGTTAGAAACATCGATGAGAGAGAATCATCGACCAGCTGCCTCTTGCACACCCCCCACTGGGGATGTGCCCGCAACCAAGGCACATGCCCTTGACCAGAATCGAACCCGGGACCTTTCAGTCCACAGGCCTACGCTCTATCCACTGAGCCAAACTGGTCCCGGCGATTATTCTAAGGTTTAAAGTTTATATTCATATAGATTTTATTGATGATTATGTCCTGGTCTAAGATTGGCTCAATTAAAGATAGAATCAATTAAAAAAAGGTTTCTAATTTTTTTTAAAAAGTAGATACTGAACTGATTAAATATTAAAACACATTGGAAGTTCCAATAATCTTGTCTCTTTTACAAACTGTGTATATTTAACATGTTATTTTTTTCTATATAAGGATTAAGAACACTCCTCCCACATTACTCCACCCACTCATGTTTTCAAATGTTAATGGCTTGGCCTGATAAACATGCGCGTCATTCTAAGCCCATACAGTAAAATTTATCTTTGAGTTCCAAAACTTCCCTTTCAGTGTAGGCTGAGATCATAGCTCATAACTTATCACACCAAGAATTACTTAAATGCAATAATACTACAAAAACCAAAAACTTAAAATTGATAGGGACGACCCAATAATTAAAAGTAGTAAGTGATACATTTGGGTGAAGTGTATTTTCAAGCGTTTATTTAAAAAAATAAAAAAGAATATTTCTACTTTCTGATTTTTCTATTACAACTTTTGAGCATACCAAAACAATTATTCATATATTAGAATTAATATCAAGCATACCATAAATCTTAGAAGTTTTACATTGCATTTCAATACTTGACTACTAATAATATAGTAAATTGTTTTTATTATATAATTTGGGTAGAATTAAAATAAATAACACACAAATAATTTAATATTTTTTTATGGAATACCTACTATGTTCCAGGCTTTGGGAACACAAAAATAAATAAATGGTCTCTGCCATAAAAAATCTCACAGTTTAAAGGGGGAGACAGACTGATAAACAGACAAATTTAATGTACTATTGCAGCTTTGAGAATGGCATACACAAAGATCTATGGGGAACCTTCAGAGGGCCACTTAATCCAGAATGGTAGTGGAAGTTAGGGATGGTTTCGGGATCAAGATGATAAGTTTTACAAAAGAGGTTGCCAAGAAAAGAATGAATGATGAGTGATAGGAAGAACATTCGTACAGGGGAGGTTGCCAAACAGTCTTAGAGATTGGACTGCCTGATCTTTAAGGCCCCTTCAAACTCTAAGAAGATCATAAGAGACAAGCAATCATTACCGGGTTGATCCAATGAAAAGAATTTGTAGAGAATGAGGGATCTTTCTCATATTTGCCTATTTGTTAAACACTGTTTTTCTGGATTCTTAATCTTCATGCTATAGAGCACAGTATAAGAAGAGAACGCCATCCTAAATAAAATGTTTTGTAAGCACCTTCACGTTTTGTAAGCACCTACGACGGTGCTGGCCACAGATTCAGAATAAACAGTCTGGAAAAAGTGTATACTATGGCACCTACTTTTAAGAAAAAGAGAACAAACAATAAATTAAAGGTTACTGGGAAGCTATAAACTTTAACAAAGTCACGTATTTAGGGTTCTCTGAAACAATGTATATATTTTTTTCAATGTGGAAAAAACTGAAAGGAGCGGTCCTTTGTCGTGGTTATCTATGAGTAAAACACTAGATGGCGCTATAAGATGGACAGAAAGAGAGGCTTGCTAGGAACAATAGAATGGCAGTCCTGATGGTAGTTAAGTATTCTGAATATTTTCCATAAATTTTCAGTCTCTGAGAGTAAGTTTTAGCCCCATGATCAGATTAATTTGAAACTAAACCACAAACTTAGTACATTTTATAATGGTTTCAATGTTTAACAGTTCAATCTGATTTCACTGAAATGGAAAACTTATTGAAATATACATTTACTATACATTTAAACATATTGCTATTAATTTAATTTAGGTTATCATTCCATAAACTAATGATTTCCAAGACAGCTTCTTCAAATTGTTTCCTGAATTTTTGACTTATCATTAATCAGAAAATGCCAAACTCTATTCTCATTCAAGTACCACAATAAACACAAATACACGAAACAATACATTTGGAAATTACTCTACTGATACATTATTTTTTATATAAAATACATTTCATGATTTTTTCACGTTACATTAAAACCAGAAAAATATTTCTTACTAAAGTGCCAAGTAAAAACACAGCTTTACTTTTACAAAATTTTCTACTTTTAAACATTAAATTTTTTAAAAGTGAACAACAACAACAAAATGAGTGGATAAAGATATACCTTTTGCAACCTAAGAGTCATTTTAGGTTTAAATTCTCACATTTATGAGATCTGTTTGTGATTTGGTCTTTTCAATTCTGCTTCTAGAATTTCGCCCCAGGTTTCTGCATCCATTGGGCACATGATTGATTCTGGTAGGCTAATAGGAGAACATATGTTGCTGTATCTGCCACTTAGCCATCCAAGTTTCACTTGACTCTTCTTGTAATTCCTCAGTAGTATGTCCTGAAAGAGGTAAACCAGCATCGTCACAGAAGGTAGTAGGTTGCTGCCTGGGGAGCTGAGTTTGTTTGAAACCAGAGAAGATGATTGACAGGGCTGAAAAGAAGATTAAGTTTTTACATTGATTTATACATATACTACTAAATGTGTGTGTGTGTATATATGAGTGTAAATATACATGTATATGTGTATATATACAGTGTGAACCATAGAATTTGCTGGGGATTTTAGATAATAGGAAGTGAAAAGAAGTACTCACTTTACTTCTGGTTAACAGAGGAAAATGCCATAATTTAAGATTGAAAAAAATGTTGAAGGATGAATGGGAGACAGTGTGGTTTGCAGGAAAATAATCATAATTCAACTTTAAGTTCAAAAGTCAACACACTCTGTATGTCTGTATGTCATTCTCTATATGAAATCCAAGCAGAAAGCAGAGTTTGGTTCAAATCTACCACCATATTGCTAATAACACTGCAGACCACAACAATTACACTTACCCTCCAGGAATAACCGCTTTTTCGATCATCATCTACTTCTCTTTTGCAGACAGCCCGTACAGCCAAGCAATGAGGTTTCCATAAGGAGTCATTGTTTCTTATTGTGTCAAACCAGCTCACGCATGTCATTGAAGCCCTGCACAAACTCTGAATGTCCAGCTCACTGAAAATGTGTAAAGCAATTTCTTGAGGCAGCCATTTAAAGAAGTTATTTTGATTCATTTTTTTTCCTTCTCAGTATCCACAGAGTTCAAGTCTATATCGGAAACTCTTGAATTATGGTTCCTCTTGGAGTTATTCTGCATAGCTTGCTGTTTTAGTTAATTATCCGCATAGGTAACCTAAAAGTCAGAGTTTAAACCTATTCAGTCACTTCAGATTAGACTATGGGTCCCACTGTGAGCCAGGTAACTTTTTGGGCATGATTTTAAAAATTTTAACTTTCTTCACTTGAGCTTTTCAATCTGTAACATGGGACCAATAATGCTATTCACATGTATGTTCTAACTAGGATTAACAGGGAAAACGTGTGAACCATCTAGCCTCACTTCTGAATTACATGTTGGAGACACTCAACAAATGTTACTTCTCTTCTTCTTTTTAATGTTTTTAGTAAATGGGTTTGCTAGTAAACATTTGTCTTTCTGCTTGCTCCCAAAGAATATTATCTAAAAAATAAATAAATAAATAAATAAATAAATAAATAAAAGACTGATTTATTGAATTTAGTAGAAATGCCTATTGTAAGAACACATTCCAACTATTTATTGAAAATACCTTTAAAAATGTGTAGGATTCAATTCTATTAAGCTCCTGAATACTCATTGTCTGTGGGAACTGATGCCTTGTCATTAAGGTCTTCACCTACAATTTACAACCTAATCATAAACCTGATGGACATTTATAGTTTATATAAAAATTACTTGTCATCTTGTACCTAACGGGTAGGTGCTCACAGTGGACACAAATACTATCTGATATGGATAAGACTTTGAGGTCAGGGTCACAAAGTCTCAAATATTCAATTCCATGATAAGATGAGTGTTTTAGAAATGGCCTCTTGAAGCTATCCTACTTGCACAATTAATTATGAACCAGGGATAATAGTCACTGAGGCTATCAAGCACCAGTGACTAAACTATAATATTTATTATTCAGTTAGGTATAGCATGTAACTAATGATTGTGGTGGTGAACTCACAATACAATATACAGATAATATATTATAGAATTGTACTCCTGAAACCTAATTTATTGACCAATGTCACCCTAAAAAAGTCAATAAAACATTGAAAATAAATAAATACACAAAAACTAAATTTGTACCTTTATTTCTACCAATTACTATATTGAAAGTGTTTTTGTATAAATGTAATGAGAAGTTAAACTAATGCATATATAAAGTTTTTTTTCCCATCTGAAAAAAAAAAAAAAGTCCAGTTCAGGTAATTTACCTGAGGTGCATAGTATATGCTTCCAAAATCAGTTGAAAGCATGAAGCTATTTTTGCATATGAAGGCAGCTAATACTTACTTAAAATTAGTTTATTTCATTTAGCACTTGTATAAGGGATTGATGGTGTTGGAGACGGGGTTTGAGATACAGCTAAACATTTCTTTAACTTAGCTCATGACAACCCCCTTTCCAAATGAGCTACTCACCTACAGGTTCTGGAACTAAGGCCACAGTTGCTCCCGTTCAGTTGGTTGTTTATAATCCCAAGGAATATTGGTGGAGAGTATTTTAATGCCTGTATTCAACAGAGGACTTCCTCCTCTTAAGGGTTTGGGGAAGTAAAAAAGCAACGTGGTAAAAACAAGTTTTATGAGTCATCCCCAAGTTTTTGCCATGCACCTACCCCGCCCCCATCATCAATATAAACCAAAGCCAAACTACGGTATTTTTTTTTTTTTTTTTTTTTTTTTTTTTTTACAGAGAGGAAGGGAGAGGGATAGAGAGTTAGAAACATCGACGAGAGAGAAACATCGACCAGCTGCCTCCTGCACACCTCTCCTACTGGGGATGTGCCCACAACCAAGGTATGCCCCTTGACCGGATGTGCCCTTGACCGGAATCGAACCCCGGACCTTTCAGTCTGCAGGCCGGCACTCTATCCACTGAACCAAACCGGTTCCAGCAAACTACCGTATTCTTGAAAACAATTTCCTATTAGGAGATCGTTACTATTTGTTACTACTTCCAGGATCTCACTGGGGAAGAAAAAGCGCCTTCTCTTTAGTTACTGCACAAGAGGCAGAAGGCTTTTGAATTTAACAGGGGGGGGGGGGGGGGCGGTTTACTTTGGTGAGGTTCCTAAAACCCCACCAGACATCTTTCTTCTAAGTCCAGTTTCGCCTGGATGCCTGGAAAACTGTCCCCTTTCTGCCTCTTCTTTAAGAACCAACCTGTGGAATCGCCTCTGGAGTTAGGGAAGGGCTCGCCCCCTTGCAGGTGTCACTCTGAGGGAGACGGATCCGGAGACAGGACGGACCTAACCGCGGGCGCCTCCTGCTCTCCGGGAGCCCCCGCCCTGTCCAGACCCCGCAAGTCGGAGGAAATGACTCCGAGCCACCCTTCTTGGCGTGCCCTGCCCAACGCAGACTGCAGCTGACAGCTCAGAGAACACAGCTGACAATAACAACTCCTCAGAGAGGAGGCAGCCCTGGCCGCGCCCCGACACAGCCGGCCAGATGCAGGTTGGAAGGGAAGGGATGAGCTTACCTGCTGGACGGTGCCCGCTTCTCTGGCGATTGGAATCCTCTGCCCACTGAACCCCATTCCCGAGCCCCCCCCGGCCCCGCCCACTCCAGCCCGGCCTTGTTGACTCTGATTTCGCGTTGACGTAGAGAGGAGCGCGCACTGCCTTATGGGATTGGTAGTTTTACTCGGGCACCATCCACGGGGCCAGGCAGGAGAAGGACGGCGCTGCGGACTACAAGGTCCGCCGTCCTCCTGGCCAGGTGGGCGGTGGGAGGGGGAAGGGGACGTCTCACTCTGGGGCTTTAAATGATAGTTGGGGTACAGGCGAAGGGGGAATCCCGGGTTGTGTCACTGGTCTGACCGGAGAGGCGGGACTTGGCACTGTCGCTGGGGCCCAGCTGCCTGAGAACTTGACAAACCCGTCCTATTCCAGCTCCCTCCCCGCCCCGTGCTTTTCCTGGGCCCGTCCAGGCTCCGCGCTGTTCCTGGAAGGCGGAAACGGCTGTGTCCTTGCGGAGGGGCCTGGTCCTCGCCGCCATGTCCGGGGGCTTTGAGCTGCAGCCACGGGACGGCGGCCCCCGGGTGGCCCTGGCGCCCGGGGAGACGGTGATCGGCCGCGGGCCGCTGCTGGGAGTAAGTGTGGCGAGGGCGCGGCCTGACCCAGAGCCCCGCCGGGAACCTTCTGGCTTGTGAGGCCCTTTCCCGGCCCTAATCCGGGCCGGCCGGCCACGTCTGGATTTTAAAAGTTTGGGGGCAGCACGTTTTTCACTCAACCTGAATCAACTCACACAGGTTTCCCCTTTGTTGCCTTTAAAAAGCACGGACTTGTGTTCTCATCATGATATTCTCATCATGATAATCTCATCCGGTGGTCTGCAAACGGTGGCCCTGGGACCAAGTCCAGCCTGTTTTGGGATGGGCCTGTGTCCTTAGAATGGTCCTTAGGTTTTAACATGGAAAATGTAAACAATCAGGATCTGTTAGCCTTTCTGAAAATAATTGCAACAAGGACCCTGGCTATTGCCTCTTGGCTTGACAAACCACAATGTTTACACTAGTATCTGGCTCTTTATAGAAAAGTTTGCCAACCCCTGAATTTATCTTTTGAAGTTTTTGGCCTGTTTTGTGTGACTGATGGCATCACTTTTATTGTGATGGTCTTTCAGTAGCTAACCCTTATGGGGTGTGTAGTGGTCCAGGCATACCAAATTCTTTAATCCTTTCAAAACCCATTATCCTTATTGTTCAGATGAGAAAATTGATTTGTAGATCAGTCATTTAAAGGCCACACGTAAGATTTTGGATACAAAGTGGCTCTAAGCTGTTTAATCGCCACCCTCTTTGGGATGTTGAAAAATTAGAAAAGTGGTTTGTTGCATTCTGAAACTTTGTAGCTCTCCTTCTTAATATGTACTAGTACATATATATTTTCTTAAGAGTCAACACTTCTGTTTTAGTGCCCACTTTGTGCAACACATTTTGCAGACTCTAGCGCTGTGGGGCATACACATATGAGACATGGGTTGATGCCGTCCAGTTTTCTCTTGGACGGTGGAGACAAACCTGTGTCAGTGAGCTAATGCCAGGGAGTAATGAGTATGGACTGTTGTCCTGGTTAACCTCCAGTGTCTAAATGGAGCCTTTGGTATTAGCCTCAGAACCTTCCTCCAAGCAGGAAAAGTAAGAAGGAAGTCAGTCCTAAAGGTATGTGTGTGTGTGTGTGTGTGTGTGTGTGTGTGCATGTATGTGCATGTATGTAGTAAGGCTAAGTAAGAAAGTTGAAATTCACCTGTTGTTTATTTTTTTTTTAACCTGGCAAGTAATCACTTAAATGTTTAAATAACATTGATACTTTTTGCCACAATTTATTAAGCTGTACAAACATTTGAAGGAACTAACTGCCCAGAGGTTTGTCCTCTATCTCCCCTTTTCTCTTCCTTATTTCCTATATCTATCACTCCCTCTTCCTCTCTCACTCTCTTTATATCTAAGTTAGGAAATTAGCAGAGTATGTACTTCATCTAGATCTTTTGACTCTTGACTAATGCGTTTTGATTTGCTTAACAAATTATATCATCAACTCAGAGTTCTTTGGATCTAGTTAAAAGATGAATGAATTTTAGGTCTATATTTTATAAATACATAAGTTGCAGTCTTTCATCATTTTTAGTTTGATTATTTGTCTTATAGGTTTGTTGTTGTGATATGAGCCTATTTGGCTTCTGTTTTTGAAAATGGTAAGGAATAGAAAGTCATTTATCTGGTCTGGATTTTGCTTTTCCTTTTCAAAGAAAATCCAGGGATGGGATTCTATTGCCAAATTTGGCAGGCATTAGAAGTGCTTATGAACAATATTCTACATGCATTGAAGGGAAAATGTGAAGAACTAACAAATCATCTGTGGTTTTTAAGATTTTGGAGCTGACTGACACATGTTTCTTCTCTGTAGTGGTTAAAACTCAACATGAGGGTTGCTTTTTCAAATAGTAGCCATTCCAGTAAGGTTGGGTTTGTTTTTTACTTTTTTTTCTTTTTTTTCTGTAGTATGAGAGAGCAAAGACTTAATTTAAGTGGAAAAACTCAGGAAGTTAATTGTAAATTCACATCTATCTGAAATGATCTATAATAAAAGTATAATATGCTAATTAGATGGGAAAGCTGAACGACCTTCTGGATGTCATTCCAGACATCCATGGATGAAGTCACAGCAGCAGGGGCTGAGGCAGAGTCGGTGAGGGGCAATCAGGCAGGCAGGAGAGCAGTTAATGGCGATCAGTCAGGCATGCGAATAGTTAGGGGCAATTAGGCAGGCAGGCAGTCTAGCAGTTAGGAGCCAGCTGTCCTGGATTGTGAGAGGGATGCTCTACTGCTGGATTAGGCCCTCAGAATCGGGCCTAACCTGGCTGTCAGACAATCCCCAAGGGGTCCCAGATTGTGAGAGGGTGCAGGCCAGGCTGAGAGACTCCTCCCCTCCCCCCCCCCTTTTTTCCATGTATGAATTTTATGCATGGGGCCTCTAGTTAATAATAAAAATGATTTTTGAACTGATTTAATTAGCCACATTGTTTTAGAGACAAGTTTCACAAAACTTTATGGCCACACAAGCATAAAGGTTTATAAAACAGTCTTGGTAACAAGGATGTATATGTCTTTACAGTGGCAGGAAAACCCATATATAACAGAACCGAGTGAAATTTAATTTCCTGTGCTCTTTGCTTTAGTGTGAGTCTTCAGTGAACCCAAGGTCTTTGTTTACTTTACTTTGCTAGGTTGGAATTATGTTTAATGATCCATACAAATTAAAAGCTTTTACAGCAGGATGAATCTCCAGGGAATTATCCTGGATAAAAGCAGTCAATCCCAAAGGTTACATATTATTTTTTATTTACCTAACATTATTGTAATGACAAAATTATAAAATTAGAGGACACTCTAGATTAGTGGTTGCAGGGGTCAGAGAAAGGGGGGAAGGAAGCAGGAGGGATTTTGTGGTGATGGAAGTGTTTGTATCTCTACCTTATCAGTGTCAATATCTGATTGTGTTAGTGTACTCTAGTTTTACAAGATGTTACTGCTTTGGAAAAGTAAGTAAATGCTATGAGAGATCTTTCTGTATTGTATATTTCAACCACATGGGATCTACAACTATTTTAAAATTTTTAATTAGGAAAATGTTTTACAATACAGCATCTGAAGGAACAGAGTACCTTTAGGTGAAACTATTTGCTTTATGGTTTTTCTTTTATGAAAGATGATTAGTTATTCTCTTAAATGAAAACTACTGGCTTATTTGTGTGTGTTTTTTTAAAAAAATATGTTTTTAATTTAAATTCTTTATTGTTGGAAGTATTATGTATGTCTCCTTTCATCGCCCCCCCCCCCCCACTTGACCTCTCCCTGGCTGCTTCCACCCCCCAGCACATGCCATTGCTCCCTAGTGTCTGTGTCCATTGGTTATGCTTATCTTCATCCATACAAGTCCTTTGGTTGATCATTACCTGCCCCCTCCCACTCCCCAACTTCCATCTTTCCCTCTGAGGTTTGATGGTCTGTTTGATGCTTCTATGTCTCTGGATCTACTTTTGTTCATCAGTTATTTTTATTGGTTTCAGAGAGGAAAGGAGAGGGAGAGAGAAATAGAAACATTAGTGATGAGAGAGAATCATTGATCAGCTGCCTCCTGCATGGCCCACACTAGGGATCGAGCTCACAACCTGGGCAAGTGCCCTGACCAGGAATCAAACCATGACCGCTTAGTTCATAAGTTGACGCTCAACCACCGAGCCACGCCAGCCTGGCAAAACTACTGTTTTTGATTTAAAACATTTCTTATTCTGTTTTCATAGCAGGAATTAGATGACATTCCTTTTTGATCTATTTTCCTCCAGGGAAATAGGACAGCACCAGATATCTAAGTGAGATTCCCTGAAGTAATTGAATCGACTGCTTTAATTAAAAAGAGGAGGTCCCCAGTTGGTGGAGGAGTCATGGACATTAGCGTGGACTCTTCAAGTGGCATCAGTTTACCACTTGTAAGAATGCTGTAAGTGTCCCAGAAAGTTTCTACAAAGTAACTGCTCCTCATTCTGGCAACTCTGTACTGTCCCTGCATGTTGCGGAATCTCACTGGCTCTCTTAGAATGCTCCCTTTCTTAATTATTGAGTCCAGTACATGTCTGACACATGGTCTGGTTTTTCCTGTTCTGTGTCTCAACCTTTCACTATTCCGGTCCTCAAAAAAAGAGTCTATTTGTAACTTAGGGTGAAAAGGATATAGAGTTTAGAAGTGCGTTTTAACAAAGAAGCAGTGCTACCCATTGTTAAAGCTTAAGGAGCAACATTCATGTATTAACATTCTTCCTATTTTGTTGACTAATATTTTAGTAAACTCAGAAAATAGTTGATGAATATATACTAGAGTCAGATGGGAGGGATAAAATAGAAACAAGTCTTTACTCTCAAGAAACTTAAAGTTTAATAGGTATGAGAGACATAGATGCAAGTAACTAAATGAGTCACAACCTCAGTGGGACTGAGGTAGGCAGGCAACTTGAGTGAGTGAACTGGAAGTAAGACTTCTTCAGTATGTCAGTGATTATGAAGTGTTAGAATAGGTAGAATTTTGGTTGGTGCAAAGTGGGTAGTAGGGAGGGAAGGTCCCTTTCAGACTAAAATAATGTATGATTTCAGCCTCTAAGGTTTGAAAGTGTAGGCATATTGGATAATTGGATAAGTGCTGACTAAATTGTGGGATAATCATTACAACAATGATCGCATTAAATTTTTACAGACTGCTTTTATAGCATTTATTCATTTTCTTTCTCTCTCTCTCTTTTTTTTAAAGGCTTTGTTTTGTGAAGCAGTTTTAGGCAGAATTGAGTTGAAAGTACCCCTGCACCCTCTCAGCACTACTTCTCAGCCTCCCCCCCATCAACATCCTGTACCATAGTGGTATGTTCTATGAACTTATATTGTCATGTCATTATCGCCCAAAGCCATAGTTTACAGAAGGGTTCAGTCTTTATGTACATTTTAAAAATGGTTTCAGTGTTTGACCATTCAATCTGATTTCACTGAAATGAAAAATTTAAAGTCATTAAAATATAAATTTATTTTATATTAATCCCAATTGACCTCCTCCAACTCACTCCTACACCCCACCCCAGGCCTTTTGTCTGTGTCCATGGGTTATGCATATATGCACACAAGGTCTTTGAGTGATTACCTTCCACTCATCCACCCTCCCTCACCTTCCCTCTGAGATTCTGCACTCCGTTCCACACTTCCATGTCACTGGATCCACTCTGTTCATTAGTTTATTTTGTTACTTAGACTCCACATATGAGTGAGATCATATGATACTTGGCTTTCTCTGACTTATTTCACATAGCATGATACTCCCTAGGTCCCTCCATGCTGTCTCAAAGGGTAAGAGATTCTTTTTTTTATTGCAGCATAGTATTCCATGGTATAAATGTACCATAGCTTTTTTATCCACTTATCTACTGATGGGCACTTGGGCTGGTTCCAGATCTTAGCTATTGTAAATTGTGCTGCTATGAACGCAATTTTAAATATATTTCTATTGATTTCAGAGGGAAGGGAGAGAGAAAGATAGAAATATCAATGATGAGAATCATTGATCAGCTGCCACCTGCACCTCCACCCCGCCACTGGGGATCAAGCCTGAAACCCAAGCATGTGCCCTTGACTGGAATCAAACCCAAGATCCAAGGGGTGCATACATGTGGTGAGTTAGCATGGCCATGGCATACTCAGCCCTGGGGCACCTTATGTGCACACCAGCTCAGCCAGGATCAGTGACCCTGAGAGGGAACAGTAAAGGATTGAGAAAAGACAAACAAGAGAATGAAAGCTGGGTCTGGGTGGGATGCTGATTCTCTGATGGAGAGACAGTGGTATGGACTACAAGCCATGTCTTTATTTTATAGCCAGATGCTGTGAGGCAAAGTAGGGGCTTGGTCAAGATGTTTACAACATTCTCATGGGTTTCAGTCCTACTCAATTACATGCACCTGAACTCTATCAAGCCCACATCACTCAGGCATGTGGGACCATAGGTTCAAGCTTACAACTTTAGCTGTTGGCTATAATTGTGCTGGGAGGGCTCTGCCCTCCAAGCTGGGACTTGCATGTGGCCATGGGAGGTCTGTGCTCTCTCATTAGTCCGAGGCTTGAACCTGAACAAACCCTGTAGCTGCTCTCCACACATACATTCTTTCTGATTGGTATTTTGGTGTTCTTAGGATATATTCATAGATGTAGGATCTTTGGGTCAAATGGCAATTCCATATTTAATTTTTTAAAAAAATATATATTTTATTGAATTTTTACAGAGAAGAAGGGAGAGGGATAGAGAGCTAGAAACGTCGATGAGAGAGAATCATCCACCAGCTGCATCCTGTACACCCCCTACCGGGGATGTGCCCGTAACCAAGGTACATGTCCTTGACTGGAATCGAACCCAGGACCTTTCAGTCCCCAGGCTGACGCTCTATCCACTGAGCCAAACCTGTTTTGGCCATATTTAATTTTTTTTGAGGAAACTCCATAGTGTTTTCCATAATGGCTGCACCATTCTGCATCACCACCAGTGTATTAGGCTGGGGCAATTGCTTCTGCCTGGAGGCTAATTGTTATTCTCAGTCTCTTAATGGGCCTCAGAAACTCCACACATTGGGGCAAAGTGTTTTCCAATATGGTGGATCTACTCTCTTCCCCACTCACCCCTCCAGGCAAGATCCCTGGATTTCAATGGTTTGCGAGAGAAAGAGGTCATCTGCAGCGTGAGGGAATGACTCAGCACAGGAAACTGAGGTGTCTGCCTTCTGAGCTCTAAACCTAGAGGCCCCAACCCTGGATTTTGCTCAAACAGCTCCAGTTTGCCCTCCTCTGCTGGAGCACAAGGTAAGTGGCTACACATGAAATTTTGTGAGTTGGCCCTTTAAGAGGGTGCAGACAGCAACCCTGCTGCTTGTCACAACCAGATAATATGTGGACCCCTTTCTCATTTCTGGCGCTCTCTGCTGGGGGGCCCAGCTTGGGGATTAGACCCCAGAGTCCTCAGTGGAAACCCCACAGATGAAATATCTCTTCAGCTGTTGTCTGTGGGAGCCCTTCCTATCTATCTATGCAGACTCCACTTTATGTCCTTGGTTATCCAAGTAGTCTTCAGTTGATTATTCAAGATGTTCTTTTATTTTAGTTACTAGAGGCTCGGTACACGAAATTCATACATGGGATGGGTGGTGTCTCTCAGCCCAGCCTGCAGCCTCTCCAATCTGGGATCTCTCCAAGGATGTCTGACTGCCCATTTAGGCCAGATCCTACTGGGATAGGGCCTAAATGGGCAGTCGGACATCACTCTCACAATCCAGCATTGCTGGCTCCCAGCTGCTCACCTGACTCTAACCGCTTCTGTCTGCCAGCCTGATCAACCCCTAACTTCTCTCCCCTGCAGGCACAGTCGCCCCCAACTGCCCTCCCTTAAAGGACTGGTCCCTCCCAACTGCCCTTCCCTGCTGGCCATCTTGTGATGGCCATCTTGTGTTCACATGGAGTCAGTCATCTTGTGTGTTGGAGTGATGGTCAATTTGTATATTATTTTACTAGATAGGAAGATCAGATAGGATAGAGGCCTGGTGCACAGGTGGGAGCTGGCTGGTTTGCCCTGAAGGATGTCCCAGACCAGGGTGGGGGTTCCCTTGGGGTATGGGGTGGCCTGGGTAAGGGGCCTGTGGTGGTTTGCAGGCTGGACACACGCCTTGGAGACCCAAGTGGAGGCCCAGGGATCTGGGATTTATTTATCTTCTATAATTGAAACTTTATAGCCTTAAGTGGAGGCCAATGCTGGCCAGGGCAGACTGAAAGCTTGGCTTCCTCCATTGTCTGCGAAACCCAAGCCTCCTGCTTTCTCTGTTAATCTGCATACTCTCTCCTGATTGGCTGGTAGGTGTTGCTTGTGGATGTAGCAGATGCACGGTCAATTTGCATATAACTCTTTTATTAGATAGGATCATTCCACTTTGGTTTTGGGAGTTTAGTATCCACTTTCTCTGCTGTCATTTTTAACCTCTGATCCATTCAGTTCTGCTTCTAGAATTTTTCCCCAGGTTTCTGCATCCATTGGGCACATGGTTGTTTCTGATAGGAGAGTAGGCAAATCTATGTTACTGAATCTGCCACTTAGCCATCCATGTTTTACTTGACTCTTCTTGTCATTCCTCAGATGTATGTCCTGAAAGAGGTAAACAAGCATCATCACAGAAGGTAGTACGTTGTTGCCTGGTGAGTTGAGTTTGTTTGAAACCAGAGAAGCTGATTGACAGGATTGAAAAGAAGATTAAGTTTTTACATTGATATATACATGTACTACTAAATGTGTGTGTGTGTGTATGTGTGTAGATATACATGTATATGTTTATATGTATACAGTGTGAACCATAGAGTTTGCTGTGTTTTGGATAATGTGAAGTTAAAAGAAGTAGTCACTTTCCTTCAGGTCAACAGAGGAAAATGCCTAAATTTAAGATTGGGAAAATGTTAAAGGATGGATGGGAGACAGTGTGGTTTGCAGGAAAAGAATCATAATTCAACTTTAAGTTCAAAAGTCAACACACTCTGTATGTCTGTACGTCATTGTCTATATCACATGTGTCAAACACACGGCCCGCGGGCCAAATCCAGCCCGCCAGGCCTTGCAATGTGGCCCGCACCGCGCTGTCATCACTGCACTCCGCTGTCAGTTTATGACATTGTCAGTTTATGACTGTTCAGTAAAGCATTCGGCCCGCAATTTAGGCTGGATTTTAGATTTTGGCCCCTTCTCTGATTGAGTTCGACACCCCTAGTCTATATGAAATCATACCTCATCCAAGCAGAAAGAGTTTGGTTCAAATCTACCACCATATTGCTAATAACACTGCAGACCACAACAATTACACTTGCCTTCCAGGAATAACCGTTATTTTGGTCATCATCTACTTCTCTTTTGCAGTCAGCTTGTATAGCCTCACAATGAGGTTTCTGTAAGGAGTCATTGTTTCTTATTGGGTAGCATCCACTTTCTCTGCTGTCATTTTTAATCTCTGATCCATTCAGTTCTGCTTCTAGAATTTTTCCCCAGGTTTCTGCATCCATTGGGCACATGGTTGTTTCTGATAGGAGAGTAGGCAAATCTATGTTACTGAATCTGCCACTTAGCCATCCATGTTTTACTTGACTCTTCTTGTCATTCCTCAGATGTATGTCCTGAAAGAGGTAAACAAGCATCATCACAGAAGGTGGTACGTTGTTGCCTGGTGAGTTGAGTTTGTTTGAAACCAGAGAAGCTGATTGACAGGATTGAAAAGAAGATTAAGTTTTTACATTGATATATACATGTACTACTAAATGTGTGTGTGTGTGTGTGTGTGTGTGTGTGTGTGTAGATATACATGTATATGTTTATATGTATACAGTGTGAACCATAGAGTTTGCTGTGTTTTGGATAATGTGAAGTTAAAAGAAGTAGTCACTTTCCTTCAAGTCAACAGAGGAAAATGCCTAAATTTAAGATTGGGAAAATGTTAAAGGATGGATGGGAGACAGTGTGGTTTGCAGGAAAAGAATCATAATTCAACTTTAAGTTCAAAAGTCAACACACTCTGTATGTCTGTATGTCATTGTCTATATGAAATCTTACCTCATCCAAGCAGAAAGCAGAGTTTGGTTCAAATCTACCACCATATTGCTAATAACACTGCAGACCACAACAATTACACTTGCCTTCCAGGAATAACCGTTATTTTGGTCATCATCTACTTCTCTTTTGCAGTCAGCTTGTATAGCCTCACAATGAGGTTTCCGTAAGGAGTCATTGTTTCTTATTGGGTAGCATCCACTTTCTCTGCTGTCATTTTTAATCTCTGATCCATTCAGTTCTGCTTCTAGAATTTCGCCCCAGGTTTCTGCATCCATTCGGCACATGGTTGTTTCTGATAGGAGAGTAGGCAAATCTATGTTGCTGAATCTGCCACTTAGCCATCCATGTATTACTTGACTCCTCTTGTAAATCCTTGGTAGTATGTCCTGAAAGAGGTAAACCAGCATCATCATAGCAGATAGTAGGTTGCTGCCTGGTGAGATGAGATTGTTTGAAACCAGAGAAGCTGATTGACAGGGCTGAAAAGAAGATTAAGTGTTTACATTGATATACACATATACTACTAAATGTGTGTGTGTGTGTATAAATATACATGTATATGTGTATATATACAGTGTGAACCATAGAGTTTGCTGTGTTTTGGATAATGTGAAGTTAAAAGAAGTAGTCACTTTCCTTCTGGTTAACAGAGGAAAATGCCATAATTTAAGATTGAAAAAAATGTTAAAGGATGGATGGGAGACAGTGTGGTTTGCAGGAAAATAATCATAATTCAACTTTAAGTTCAAAAGTCAACACACTCTATATGTCTGTACGTCATTCTTTATATGAAATCTTACCTCATCCAAGCAGAAAGCAGAGTTTGGTTCAAATCTACCACCATATTGTTAATAACACTGCAGACCACAACAATTACACTTGCCTTCCAGGAATAACCGCTTTTTCGATCATCATCTACTTCTGTTTTGCAGAAAGCTCGTACAGCCAAGCAATGAGATTTCCATAAGAAGTCATTGTTTCTTATTATGTCAAACCAGCTCATGCATGTCATTGAAGCCCTGCAGAAACTCTGAATGTCCAGATGACGGAAAATGAATTCAATCACTTCTGGAGGCATCCATTCAACAAAGTTATCATCATTCATTTTTTTTTTTTCCTTCTCAGTATCCACAGAGTTCAGGTCTATACTGGAAACTCTTGAATTATGGTTCCTCTTGGAGTTATTCTGCAAAATAACTTGCTGTTTTAGTTAATTCTCTGAATAAGTAATCCAAAAGTCAAAGTTTAAAGTTAGTATCTTCAGATTAGACTATGGGTCCCACTGTGAGCCAAGTAAATTTTTAGGAATGATTTACAAAATTTTAACTTTCTTGACTTGAGCTTTTCAATCTGTAAAATGGGGCCAATAATGCTCCTCCTGTGTATGTTCTTGCTAGGATTAACAGGGAAAACGTGTGAATCATCTACCCTCACTTTTTTTTTTTTTTTTAATTTTATTGATTATGGTATCACATACTCAGCTGCCCCCTTCTCTCCAACTCCTCCTCTCCGCATGTGCTCACCGTGTCTCTGTACCTTAGGCTTTTACAGCTCCTCTGATTTTCCCTCTGGTTTTCTCTTTGCTTCTAGTTGTAGAATTTCCAGTCAGTCAACTTTCTTGTAATTCTGGATAATGTCCATTTTGTATTTTAGTTGTATTTTTGAAATTGTTGTGCGAGGCTGCAGTTAGGTGTTTACCTATGACACCACCTTAGTTTCTCCACCTAGCCTCACTTCTGAATTGCACATTGGAGATACTGGACAAATGTTACTTCTCTTCTTCTTGTTAATATTGTTAGTAAATGGGTTTGTTAGTAAACATTTGTCTTTCTACTTGCTCCCAAAGAACATTTTTTTAGAAAAAAGAAGCAATTTTTTACAGATTATGATTTATTGAGTTTAGTAGAAATGTCTATTGTGAGAACACATCCCAACTATTTATTGAAAGTACCTTTAAAAATATGTCGGCTTTAGCCGAAACCGGTTTGGCTCAGTGGATAGAGCGTCGGCCGGTGGACTGGGAGGTCCCGGGTTCGATTCTGGTCAAGGGCATGTACCTTTGTTGCGGGCACATCCCCAGTAGGGGGTGTGCAAGAGGCAGCTGATCGATGATTCTCTCTCATCGATGTTTCTAACTATCTATCCCTCTCTCTTCCTCTGTAAAAATTCAATAAAATATATTTAAAAAAAAAAAATATGTCGGCTTTAGCCGAAGCCGGTTTGGCTCAGTGGTAGAGCGTCGGTCTGCGGGCTGAAAGGTCCCAGGTTCGATTCCCGTCAAGGGCATGTACCTTGGTTGCGAGCACATCCCCGGTAGGGGGTGTGCAAGAGGCAGCTGGTATATGTTTCGCTCTCATCGACGTGTCTAGCTCTCTGTCTCTCTCCCTTCCTCTCTGTAAAAAATCAATAAAATATATTTAAAAAAAAAAATATGTCGGCTTTAATTCTGTTAAGCTCCTGAATACTCATTGTGGGAACTCATGCCTTGTTATTAAGGTCTTCACCTACAATTTGCAACTTAATCTTAAACCTGATGTATATTTTTAGTTTATATAAGAATTGTTTAGCAACTTGTACCTAATGGGTAGGTGCTCACATTGGACACAAATACTATCTGAGATGGATAAGACGTTGAGGTCAGGGTTACAGTGACACAAAATCTCAAATATTCAATTCCATGATAAGATGGGTGTTTTAGAAATGGCCTCTTGAAGCTATCCTACTTGCACAATTTATTATGAACCAGGGATAATAGTCACTGAGGCTATCAAGCACCATTGACTAAACTATGATATAATGTTTATTATTCAGTTAGGTATAGCATGTAACTAATGATTGTGGTGGTGAACTCACAATACAATATACAGATGATATATTATAGAATTGTACCCCTGAAACCTATATAATTTTATTGACAAATGTCACCTAAATAAATGAAATGAAATATTAAAAATAAGTAAACAGAAAACTAGTCTTGTACCATTACTTCTACCAATAATTATTATATTGAAAGTGTTTTGTATATAAATGTAATTATAAGTTAAAATAATGAGTAAAGGTAATCTGGGAGGAAACCAAGATGGCGATGTAGGTAAACAACTGGTTTGCGTCCTCAGACAACAATTTCAAAACTAAAACTAATATACAGGACGTCTGTCACCCAAAATTATGGGAAGGCTGGCTGAAAGAGAAAGGAGCACAAGCGCTGTAAAGCTAAGGAGCCTAGAGGAGTGTGCAGCAATCAGTGTTTACTGCACTGGATCATAGGGACATGGGAACTAGGAAACACAAAGACTTGGAAACACGGAAGGGCAGAGAAGGCTGACAGCATCCATTGCTGTTAGCCATGCCCCAGCCTAGTGACACAATGAGACCCTGCCCCACCCTGAGGTCCCACCCAGCACAGTCTACAGACCTGCCCAGGCATCACACAGCTGCTTTTGCATATATTGTAAATGGCCTCTATTGTGGCAGCTAAATGAAATGAACTGCAGATCCAGCAACAAAACCACCAAGTCCCAAGCAAACAGGAGAAAACTGTAGTTCTTGAGGTAGCTCCTGCTGGGTGGCCTCAGACAGTAGCTGAACTGCACCCCATTGGAGATCCAGAAACTAGTGGTCGGTGTGAGATGACACCAGATTTGACCTACTCTTATACGGGACACATTCAAGAGACAGACTCAGTGAGTACCAAAGCCCAATGGGAACAAGTCCTCCCCGATAAAGGTGTGTGCAGCACAGCAATTCTTCCATTATAGGCACAGCGGGTCCCCACAGCCAATTGGCCTGGAGGTCAATTCCTCTCAGTGACACCAACAACAATCAAGACTTAACTACAATAAGGGTGTACACACAGTCCACAAAGGGGTGCATGAAGAATGTTCAAATCAGGCAACTGTGAGGCTGACCCATTAAACCATATAGGACACCCAGGCCCACAAAGCTACCCTACCAACTCGGGGAAGTAGCGAAAATGCTGAAAAAAGAAAGAGATCTCAAAAGAAATGGAGGAAAACAAAAGACTGGATATAGAGTTCAAAACCACAGTTATAAGGTTTTTCAAGAATTTCCTAGAAAAGGCCGATAAAACTTAGCAAGATCCTCGAGGATATGAAAAAGAAATTAAACCAACTAGAAATTAAACGTACACTGACTGGAATTAAAAATATTATACAGAGACCCAAAAGCAGACTAGAAGAACGCAAGAAACAAGTCAGAGTTGGAATACAAAGAGGCAAAGGACACTCCTCTGCAGAAGCAAGAAGAGAAGAGAATCCAGAAAGTTGAAGATAGTGTAAGAAGTCTATGGGACAACTTCAAGCGAACCAACAGAATTATGGGAGTGCCAGAAGAAGAGAGAGAGAGCAAGACACTGAAAACCTATTTGAAGAAATAGTGACTGAAAACTTTCCCCACCTTGTGAAAGAAATAGACTTACAAGTCCAGGAAGTACACCGAATCCCAAACAAAAGGAATCCAAAGAGGACCACACCAAGACACATCATAATTAAAATGCCAAGAGCAAAAGACAAAGAGAATCTTACAAGCAGTAAGAGAAAAACAGTTACCTAAAAGGGAGCACCCTTACGACTATCAGCTGATTTCTCAACAGAAACTATTCAGGCGAGACGGGAGTGGCAATAAATATTCAAAGTGATGAATAGCAAGAACCTACAACCAAGATTACGGAGCAAAATTATCATTCAGAATTGAAGGGTAGATAAAGAGCTTCACAGATCAGAAAAAGCTAAAGGAGTACATCACCACCAAACCAGTATTATATGAAATGCTAAAGGCCTTCTTTAAAGAGGAAAAAGAAAAAAGTAAAGACAAAAATTTTGAACAACAAACACATATCAACAAGTGAATCTAAAAATCAAGTGAATTAAAATCTAAGGAACAGAATAAACTGGTGAATATAATAGAATCAGGGGCATAGAATGGGAGGGGATTGATAATTCTCCAGGGGAAAGGGGTGTCTCTGTGGGGGGTATGGGAAGAGACTGGACAAAATCATATACCTATGGATGAGGACAGTGGGGGGAGGGGAAGGAGGTAAGGGAAGAGGGTGTGGTGTGGACCAGGTGGAGGAGAGCTATGGGGGTTAGGGGGAAAAGAGAAACAATTGTAATCTGAACAATAAAGATTAATATTAAAAAATAATTATAATGAATAAAGGTGTTTTTTTTTTCCCTAACTGAAAAAAAAAGTTCAGTTTCAGCTAATTTACCTGAGGTGTATGGTGTAGGCTTCCAAAATCAGTTGAAAGAATGAGCTAGTTTTGCATATAAAGGCAGCTTATACTTAACATCAGTTTATTTTATTTGGCACTTCCTTCTATAATAGAGAGTGATGGTGTTAGAGAAGGGGTTTAAGGTACAGCTTAATACTTCTTTTAAATTAGCTCATGACAATTCCCCTTTCTAGCTGAGCTACTCACTATATGTTTCTGGACTTACCAAGGCCACAGTTGCTCCCTTTCAATTGGTTGTTTATGATCCTAAGTAACTATGGTGGTGAGAATTTTAAGGTCTGTATTCATGCATCAGAGGACTTCCTCTTGAAGCTTTGAGAAAGTAAAAAAACCACAGTTTTATGAGTCATCCCCAAGTTTTTGCCATGCAACCCCCCCCCCCCCCCCCCCCACACACACACACACACACCCTCATCATCAATACAAAGCAAAGCCAAACCACCATATGCTTGAAAACAATCTCCTATTAGGAGATCGTTACTTTTTTTTTTTTTTTTTTTTTTTTTACAGAGAGGAAGGGAAAGAGATAGAAAGCTAGAAACATCAATGAGAAACATCGACCAGCTGCCTCCTGCACACCCCCTACCGGGGATGTGCCCGCAATCAATGTACATGCTCTTGACCAATGTACATGAATCAAACCTGGGACCTTTCATTCTGCAGAGGGACGCTCTATCCACTGAGCCAAACCGGTTTCAGCGTGATCTTTACTATTAGTTACTACTTCCAGGATCTCACTGGGGAAGAAAAAGCGCCTTCTCTTTAGTTACTGCACAAGAGGCAGAAGAAGGCTTTTGAATTCAACAGTGTGTGTGTGTGGGGGGGGGGGGGGGGGGGAGAGAAGTGGGAGAGGGAAGGGTACCTTGGTGAGGTTCCTAAAACCCACGAGACATCTTTCTTCTTAGTCCAGTTTTTCCTGGATGCCTGGAAAACTGTCCCCTTTCTGCCTCTTCTTTAAGAACCAACCTGTGGAATCGCCTCTGGAGTTAGGGAAGGGCTCGCCCCCTTTCAGGTGTCACTCTGAGGGAGACGGATCCGGAGACAGGACGGACGTAACCGCGGGCACCTCCGGCTCTCTAGATGCCCCCCACCCTGTCCATTCCCAGCAAGTTGGAAGAAATATCCCCGTCTCCCATCTGAGCCACCCTTCTTGCGTGCCCCACCCCCATCTGAGCCACCCTTCTTGCGTGCCCCATGCACATCTGAGCCACCCTTCTTGGCGTCCCCCATGCACATCTGAGCCACCCTTCTTGCTTGCCCCACGCAGGCTGCAGCTGACAGCTCAGAGAACACAGTTGACAACAACTCTGAGCACTGCTTTCACTTCAGCTCTGCGCCTCAGAGCGGAGGCGGAACTGGCACGGGGGCTGCGGAAGCGAAACAATCAGCTTACCAGATCAATGGCGCCGGCACCTGAGGCGATTTGAATCCTCCGCCTACTGAATCCAAATTCCAGAATTATCCTGGCCCCGCCCACTCTGACTCCGTGGCGTAAGAGGAGCGCGCATTGCCTTATGGGATTGGTAGTTTTACTAGGGCACCATCCGCGGGGCCAGGCAGGAGAAGGACGGCGCTGCGGACTACAAGGGCCGGCGTCCTCCTGGCCAGGTGGGCGGTGGGAGGGGGAAGGGGACGTCTCACTCCGGGGCTGTAATTGGTAGTTGGAGTCCAGGCGAAGGAGGAATACCCGATTGTGTCAGTGGTCTGACCGGAGAGGCGGGACTTGGCACTATCGCTGGGGCCCAGTTGCGGGAGAATTGGACTTAGCCCGGCCAATTCCAGCTCTCTCCCCGCCCCGTGTTTATCAGGGAGCCTATCCAAGCTTCGCACGTTTCCCGGAATGCGGAAAAGGCTGCGGGGACCTTGTCTTTGGGGAGGGGCCTGGTCCTCGCCTCCACGTCCGGGGGCTTTGAGCTGCAGCCGCGGGACGGCGGCCCCCGGGTGGCCCTGGCGCGCGGGGAGACGGTGATCGGCCGCGGGCCGCTGCTGGCAGTAAGTGTGGCGAGGGCGCGGCCTGACCCAGAGCCCCACCGCGAACCTTCTGGCTTGTGAGGCCCTTTCCCGGCCCTGATCCGCGCCGGCCAGCCACGTCTGGATTTTAAAAGTTTGGGGGCAGCACGTTTCTCACTCAACTTGAATCAACTAACACAGGTTTCCCTTTTCTTGCCTTTAAAAAGCACGAACTTGTGTTCTCATCATGATAATCTCATCCGGTGGTCTGCAAACGGTGGCCCTGGGACCAAGGCCAGCCTGTTTTGGGATGGGCCTGTGTCCTAAGAATGGTCCTTAGGTTTTAACATGGAAAATGTAAACAAACAAAGGACCTGTTAGCCTTTCTGAAAATAATTGCAACAAGGACTCTGGCTATTGCCTTTTGGCTTGACAAACCATAATATTTACACTAGTATCTGGCTCTTTATAGAAAAGTTTGCCAATCCCTGAATTTATCTTTTGAAGTTTTTGGCCTGTTTCCTGTGACTGATGGCAACACTTTTATTGTGATAGTCTTTCAGTAGCCAAGTTCTTTAATCCTTTAAAACCCATTATCATTATTATCCTTATTGTTCAGATGAGAAGATTGATTTGTAGATCGGTTATTTAAAGGCCACAGGTAAGGTTTTGGACACAAAGTGGCACTAAGCTGTTTAATCGCCACCCTCTTTGGGATGTTGAAGAATTAGAAAAGTGGTTTGTTGCATTCTGAAACTTTGTAGCTCTCCTCAATATGTACTAGTACATGCAAATTTTCTTATGAGTCAACACTTATGTTTTAGTGCCCACTTTGTGCAACACATTTTGCAGACTCTAGCGCTGTGGGGCATACACATATGAGACATGGGTTGATGCCGTCCAGTTTTCTCTTGGACGGTGGAGACAAACCTGTGTCAGTGAGCTAATGCCAGGGAGTAATGAGTATGGACTGTTGTCCTGGTTAACCTCCAGTGTCTAAATGGAGCCTTTGGTATTAGCCTCAGAACCTTCCTCCAAGCAGGAAAAGTAAGAAGGAAGTCAGTCCTAAAGGTATGTGTGTGTGTGTGTGTGTGTGTGCATGTATGTGCATGTATGTAGTAAGGCTAAGTAAGAAAGTTGAAATTCACCTGTTGTTTATTTTTTTTTTTAACCTGGCAAGTAATCACTGAAATGTTTAAATAACATTGATACTTTTTGCCACAATTTATTAAGCTGTACAAACATTTGAAGGAACTAACTGCCCAGAGGTTTGTCCTCTATCTCCCCTTTTCTCTTCCTTATTTCCTATATCTATCACTCCCTCTTCCTCTCTCACTCTCTTTATATCTAAGTTAGGAAATTAGCAGAGTACGTACTTCATCTAGATCTTTTGACTCTTGACTAATGCGTTTTGATTTGCTTAACAAATTATATCATCAACTCAGAGTTCTTTGGATCTAGTTAAAAGATGGATGAATTTTAGGGATATATTTTATAAATACATAAGTTGCAGTCTTTCATCATTTTTAGTTTGATTATTTGTCTTATAGGTTTGTTGTTGTGATATGAGCCTATTTGGCTTCTGTTTTTGAAAATGGTAAGGAGTAGAAAGTAATTTTTATCTGGTCTGAATTTTGCTTTTCCTTTTCAAAGAAAATCCAGGGATGGGATTCTATTGCCAAATTTGGCAGGCATTAGAAGTGCTTATGAACAATATTCTACATGCATTGAAAGGAAAATGTGAAGAACTAACAAATCATCTGTGGTTTTTAAGATTTTGGAGCTGACTGACACATGTTTCTTCTCTGTAGTGGTTAAAACTCAACATGAGGGTTGCTTTTTCAAATAGTAGCCATTCCAGTAAGGTTGGGTTTGTTTTTTACTTTTTTTTTTTTTTTTTTTTTGTAGTATGAGAGAGCAAAGACTTAATTTAAGTGGAAAAACTCAGGAAGTTAATTGTAAATTCACATCTATCTGAAATGATCTATAATAAAAGTATAATATGCTAATTAGATGGGAAATCTGAACGACCTTCTGGATGTCATTCCAGACATCCTTTTGGATGAAGCCACAGCAGCAGGGGCTGAGGCAGAGTCGGTGAGGGGCAATCAGGCAGGCAGGAGAGCAGTTAATGGCGATCAGTCAGGCATGCGAATAGTTAGGGGCAATTAGGCAGGCAGGCAGTCTAGCAGTTAGGAGCCAGCTGTCCTGGATTGTGAGAGGGATGCTCTACTGCTGGGTTAGGCCCTCAGAATCAGGCCTAAACTGGCAGTCAGACATTCCCCAAGGGGTCCCAGATTGTGAGTGGGTGCAGGCCAGGCTGAGAGACTCCCCCCCCCCCTTTTTCCATGTATGAATTTTATGCATGGGGCCTCTAGTTAATAATAAAAATGATTTTTTGAACTGTTTTAATTAGCCACATTGTTTTAGAGACAAGTTTCACAAAACTTTATGGCCACACAAGCATAAAGGTTTATAAAACAGTCTTGGTAACAAGGATGTATATGTCTTTACAGTGGCAGGAAAACCCATATATAACAGAACTGAGTGAAATTTAATTTCCTGTGCTCTTTGCTTTAGTGTGAGTCTTCAGTGAACCCAAGGTCTTTGTTTACTTTACTTTGCTAGGTTGGAATTATGTTTAATGATCCATACAAATTAAAAGCTTTTACAGCAAGGATGAATCTCCAGGGAATTATCCTGATAAAAGCAGTCAATCCCAAAGGTTACATATTATTTTTTATTTACCTAACATTATTGTAATGACAAAATTATAAAATTAGAGGACACTCTAGATTAGTGGTTGCAGGGGTCAGAGAAAGGGGGGAAGGAAGCAGGAGGGATTTTGTGGTGATGGAAGTGTTTGTATCTCTACCTTATCAGTGTCAATATCTGATTGTGTTAGTGTACTCTAGTTTTACAAGATGTTACTGCTTTGGAAAAGTGAGTAAATGCTATGAGAGATCTTTCTGTATTGTATATTTCAACCACATGGGATCTACAACTATTTTAAAATTTTTAATTAGGAAAATGTTTTACAATACAGCATCTGAAGGAACAGAGTACCTTTAGGTGAAACTATTTGCTTTATGGTTTTTCTTTTATAAAAGATGATTAGTTAGTATACTCTTAAATGAAAACTACTGGCTTATTTGTTTGTGTGTGTGTTTTTTTTTAATATATATATATATGTTTTTAATTTAAATTCTTTATTGTTGGAAGTATTATGTATGTCTCCTTTCATCCCCCCCCCCCCCCACTTGACCTCTCCCTGGCTGCTCCCACCCCCCAGCACATGCCATTGCTCCCTAGTGTCTGTGTCCATTGGTTATGCTTATCTTCATCCATACAAGTCCTTTGGTTGATCATTACCTGCCCCCTCCCACTCCCCAACTTCCATCTTTCCCTCTGAGGTTTGATGGTCTGTTTGATGCTTCTATGTCTCTGGATCTACTTTTGTTCATCAGTTATTTTTATTGGTTTCAGAGAGGAAAGGAGAGGGAGAGAGAAATAGAAACATTAGTGATGAGAGAGAATCATTGATCAGCTGCCTCCTGCATGGCCCACACTAGGGATTGAGCTCACAACCTGGGCAAGTGCCCTGACCAGGAATCAAACCATGACCTCTTAGTTCATAAGTTGATGCTCAACCACCGAGCCATGCCAGCCAGGCAAAACTACTGTTTTTGATTTAAAAAATTTCTTATTCTGTTTTCATAGCAGGAATTAGATGACATTCCTTTTTGATCTATTTTCCTCCAGGGAAATAGGACAGCACCAGATATCTATCTAGTGAGATTCCCTGAAGTAATTGAATCGACTGCTTTAATTAAAAAGAGGAGGTCCCCAGTTGGTGGAGGAGTCATGGATATTAGCGTGGACTCTTCAAGTGGCATCAGTTTACCACTTGTAAGAATGCTGTAAGTGTCCCAGAAAGTTTCTACAAAGTAACTGCTCCTCATTCTGGCAACTCTATACTGTCCCTGCATGTTGCGGAATCTCACTGGCTCTCTTGGAATGCTAGTCCTACCTTGTCCAACAAGGTTTATTCCTAGGGTGTGCCGGGCCAAGCATTCCCAGCTGCTAGCTTTTGCTCCCTTTCTTAATTATTGAGCCCAGTCCATGTCTGACACATGGTCTGGTTTTTCCTGTTCTGTGTCTCAACCTTTCACTCTTCCAGTCCTCAAAAAAGAGTCTATTTGTTACTTAGGGTGAAAAGGATATAGAGTTTGGAAGTGCGTTTTAACAAAGAAGCAGTGCTACCCAATGTTAAAGCTTAAGGAGCAACATTCATGTATTAACATTCTTCCTATTTTGTTGACTAATATTTTAGTAAACTCAGAAAATAGTTGATGAATATATACTAGAGTCAGATGGGAGGGATAAAATAGAAACAAGTCTTTACTCTCAAGAAACTTAAAGTTTAATAGGTATGAGAGACATAGACGCAAGTAACTAAATGAGTCACAACCTCAAGTGGGACTGAGGTAGGCAGGCAACTTGAGTGAGTGAACTGGAAGTAAGACTTCTTCAGTATGTCAGTGATTATGAAGTGTTAGAATAGGTAGAATTTTGGTCAGTGGAAAGTGG
The DNA here is from genome assembly GCF_964339955.1 of Pipistrellus hanaki. Lineage (NCBI taxonomy): Eukaryota > Metazoa > Chordata > Mammalia > Chiroptera > Vespertilionidae > Pipistrellus > Pipistrellus hanaki. The sequence goes on from NC_140514.1 coordinate 36,432,416, forward strand.
GTAGTAGGGAGGGAAGGTCCCTTTCAGACTAAAATAATGTATGATTTCAGCCTCTAAGGTTTGAAAGTGTAGGCATATTGGATAATTGGATAAGTGCTGACTAAATTGTGGGATAATCATTACAACAATGATCGCATTAAATTTTTACAGACATTTCTTTTATAGCATTTATTCATTTTCTTTCTCTCTTTTTTTAAAGGCTTTGTTTTGTGAAGCAGTTTTAGGCAGAATTGAGTTGAAAGTAGAGAATCCCATCTACCTCTGCTCCCCCTCAGCCCTACTTCTCAGCCTCCCCCCCTATCAACATCCTGTACCACAGTGGTATGTTCTATGAACTTATATTGTCATGTCATTATCGCCCAAAGTCCATAGTTTACAGTAGGGTTCAGTCTTTTTGTACATTCTGTGGGTTTTAACAAATGTGTAAAGACATGTATCCACCATTGTATTATAGTACCACCCAGAATAGTTTTACTGTCTGGAAAATCCTCTGAACTCTGTCTATTCATCCTTCCTTTCCCTCCCAGCCCTTGGCAACTACTGAACTTTTCACTGTCTCTATAGTCCTACCTTTTGCAGAATATCATATCATTGGAACCATGCAGTATGCATATGTAGACTTTTCAGATTGGCTTCTTTACTTAGTAATATGTACTTAAGGTTCCATAGCTTTTCATGGCTTTTTAATGATGAGTCATATTCCACTGTCTGGATGTTGTACAGTTTATCCATTTACCTACTGAAGGACATCTTGGTTACGTCCAAGCTTGACAGTTATGACTAAGGCTGTTTTAAACATCTATGCATGGGATTGTATGGTCAGAATGTATTTAGTTTTGTAAGAAACTGCCAACTGTCTTCCAAAGTGGCTGTTCCGTTTTGCATTTTACCAGCAATGAATGAGAGTTCCCATCCCAAATCTTCATCAGAGTTTGATATTGTCAGTGTTTTGGCTTTGAGTCTTCAATAGGCATGTAGTGAATTACTTTTCTTATGTATATCAAAAATATCATCTGCCACTTTTTTCGTGTCTTCATACTTCTGTATGAGCTTCTTTCTCTGGTAACTTGATTCTGTAGGTGATATTTTTAAAAAAAGCTTTGAAGATGATTCTGTTATGAAACCAGAGTCCCACACCACTTCTAGACACACTATGAGGGATGCTTAGCACAGAATAGGTCTTTAAGAATGGTCTGCTGAACTGAACTAAATAAGTAACAATTAATAAACTTTAATTTACCAAAGTCTCAAATGAGGATTTATTTTTATATTTTTAATTTAATAAATCTTTATTGTTCAGATTATTACAATTGTTTCTTATTTCCCCCCAGAGCTCCCCTCCACCCGGTTCCCTCTGCCCTTACCTTACCTTTCTCCGCCACTGTCCTCATCCATAGGTGTACAATTTTCGTTCAGCCTCTTCCCATTACCCACACATCCCTTGCCCCCTAAGATTTATCAATCAACTCCCATTCTGTGCCCCTGATTCCATTATATTCACCAGTTTATTTTGTTCCTCAGATTTTTAATTCACTTGATTTTTAGATTCACTTGTTGATAGATATGTATTTGTTGTTCATAATTTTTATCTTTACTTTTTCTTTTCTTTTCTTTTTTTTTTCTTTTTCTTTTTTTTTTTTTAAATATATTTTATTGATTTTTGTACAGAGAGGAAGAGAGAGAGATAGAGAGTTAGAAACATCGATGAGAGAGAGTCATTGATCAGCTGCCTCTTGGACACCCCCCACTGGGAATATGCCTGCAACCAAGGTACATGCCCTTGACCAGAATCGAACCCTGGGCCCTTCAGTCCCCAAGCCGACACTCTATCCATTGAGCCAAACCGGTCCCGGCTATCTTTACTTTTTCCTTCTTCTTTGTCTTCTTAAAGAATACCTTTCAGCATTTCATATAATACTGTTTTGTTGGTTATGAACTCCTTTAGTTTTTTCTTGTCTGTGAAGCTCTTTATCTAACCTTCAATTCTGAATGATAACTTCACTGTGTAGAGTAAACTTGGTTGTAGATTCTTGCTATTCATCACCTTGAATATTTCTTGCAACTCCAGTCTGGCCTGCATAGTTTCTGTTGAGAAATCAGGTGACAATTGTATGGGTTCTCCCTGGTAGGTAATTAACTGTTTTTCTCTTGCTGCTTTTAATAATCTTTGTCTTTTGCTCTTGGCATTTTAATTATGATGTGTCTTGGTGTGTTCCTTTTTGGATTCCTTTTGTTTGGGATTCTGTGTGCTTCTTAGACTTGTAAGTCTATTTCTTTCACCAGGTTGGGGAAGTTTTCAGTCATTATTTCTTCAAATAGGTTTTCAGTATCTTGCTCTCTCTTCTTCTAGCACCTTCTTAATTCTGATGTTGGTATGCTTGAAGGTGTTCCAGAGGCTTCTTACACTATCTTCAACTTTTTGGATCTTTTTTCTTTTCTCGTTGAGTATTTTTTGCTTCTTTGTATTTAAAATCTTTGGTTTGATTTTTGCATTCCTCTAGTCTGCTGTTGGGTTTCTGTGTAATATATTTTATTTCAATCAGTGTATGTTTAATTTCTAGTTGGTCCTTTTTCAAACCCTTGAGGGTCTTGCTAAATTTATCGGCCTTTTCTAGGAAATTCTTGAAAAAAATTATAACTGTGGTTTTGAATTCTATATCCAGTCATTTATTTTCCTCCATTTCTTTCGTTTGGGATGTTACTTTGTCTGCCCATTTTCGCTGCTTTCCTGAGTTGGTAGGGTAGCTTTGTATGCTAGCTTTTCTATATGGCCCAGTGGATCAGCCTCCTCAGTCACCTGAGGGGAACACTCTTGGAGCACCCCTTTGTGATCTGTGTGTACAGCCTTGTTGTAGTTAAGTCTTGATTGCTGGTATTACTGGGAAGATTTGACCTCCAGGCCAATTGGCTCTGAGGATCAGCTGTGTCTATGCCGGGAGACCTGTGCTGGAAATAGCCTTATAGCAGGGGTCTTCAAACTACGGCCCGTGGGACACATGCGGCCGGCAGAGGAGTCTGATCCGGCCCGCCAGGTTTTTTGGGCAGTGAGCGCAGCCGAGGTGTTACAGTAGGAATTAGTAGTTCATATAGTCCGGCCCTCCAGCTCTCTGAGGGACCGTGATCTGGCCCCCAGTTTAAAAAGTTTGAGGACCCCTGCCTTATAGGACCAGACTTGGAAAATTGCAAAAGCTTCTGTGCTCAGATTGGATGAGGCAGAGTCTCAGGGCTGAGAAGACAGTCTTGGCTTCCCATCAGCCCTGCCCTTGTGCTCACACCTCCAAACCTCTGCCTTCCATACTCCCCTGAGTTTCCACCTAACAGTCCAGATTCCCTCAGGCTACCCCAGAACTGGAGTTCATTGCAGTCAGAGCTGGGGTTCAGTGCAGTCAGGAGCTTCCAACTCCCTTCCACTAGGGAGAGCTAGCAGCAACCTCAGCAGTCAATCTTGTGAGCCATCAAATGAATGCTAAATCAGCTCTGGTGGCTATGTCCTGCCATTCTCTGGCTGTGCTGTGGGACTATTGGCTAGGGAGGCTAGCCATGCCCCCAAGTACATGTAGTATACCAAGGACTCACTGAAAGCTGGAAGTTGGAAATAGGAGCTGAGGAGGCCTGGTGATGCTGCATCCACCATGGAGCTTGATGGGGAGCAGCTATTGGTGCCACTGGCTCTGGAGTCGGAGGGCCTGCGCTTCCAGCCTGTCACCCACAAGTTCCCTTGGGGCATGGGGTGGCCTGGGTGAGGAGCCTATGGTGGTTTGCAGGCTGGACACAACCCAAGTGGAGGCCCAGGGATCTGGGATTTATCTATCTTCTATAATTAAAACTTTGTAGCCTTAAGTGGAAGCCAAGGCAGGCCAGGGCTGCAGAAACTTGGCTTCCTCCATTGACAGGGGCAACTCAAGCCTCCTGTTCTCTCCAGCTCCATGGCTGCTGCCATTTTTGTTGGGATTTATTTATCTTCTATAATTGAAACTTTGTAGTCTTAAGTGGAGGCCAAGGCTGGCCAGGGCAGGCTGAAAGCTTGGCTTCCTCCATTGCCAGTGAAACCCAAGCCTCCTGCATTCTCTGTGGCTGCAGCCATCTTGCTTGGGTTAATTTGCATACTCTACTGATTGGCTGGTAGGTGTAGCTTGTGGATGTAGCAGATGCACGGTCAACTTGTGTATAACTCTTTTATTAGATAGGATCATTCCAGTTTGGTCTTGGGAGTTTAGTATCCACTTTCTCCGCTGTCATTTTTAATCTCTGATCAATTCAGTTCTGCTTCTAGAATTTCCCCACAAGTTTCTGCAACAACTGGGCACATGGTTGTTTCTGATAGGAGAGTAGGCAAATCTATGTTGCTGAATCTGCCACTGAGCCATCCAAGTTTTACTTGACTCTTCTTGTCATTCCTCAGATGTATGTCCTGAAAGAGGTAAACAAGCATCATCACAGAAGGTAGTATGTTGTTGCCTGGTGAGTTGAGTTTGTTTGAAACCAGAGAAGCTGATTGACAGGATTGAAAAGAAGATTAAGTTTTTACATTGATATATACATGTACTACTAAATGTGTGTGTGTGTGTGTATGTGTGTGTGTAGATATACACGTATATGTTTATATATATACAGTGTGAACCATAGAGTTTGCTGTGTTTTGGATAATGTGAAGTTAAAAGAAGTAGTCACTGTACTTCTGGTTAACAGAGGAAAATGCCCAAATGTAAGATTGGAAAAATGTTAAAGGATGGATAGGAGACAGTGTGGTTTGCAGGAAAAGAATCATAATTGAACTTTAAGTACAAAAGTCAACACACTCTATATGTCTGTATGTCATTGTCTATATGAAATCTTACCTCATATAAGCAGAAAGCAGAGTTTGGTTCAAATCTACCACCATATTGCTAATAACATTGCAGACCACAACAATTACACTTACCCTCCAGGAATAACCGCTTTTTCGATCATCATCTACTTCTCTTTTGCAGACATCTTGTATAGCCAAGCAATGAGGTTTCCATAAGAAGACATTGTTTCTCGTTGTGTCAAACCAGCTCACGCATGTCATTGAAGCCCTGCACAAACTCTGAATGTCCAGATGACGGAAAATGCATTCAATCATTTCTGGAGGCATCCATTCAACAAAGTTATCTTCATGCATTTTTTTTTTCTTCTCAGTATCCACAGAGTTCAGGTCTATACTGGAAACTCTTGAATTATGGTTCCTCTTGGAGTTATTCTGCAAAATAACTTGCTGTTTTAGTTAATTCTCTGAATAAGTAATCCAAAAGTCAAAGTTTAAAGTTAGTATCTTCAGATTAGACTATGGGTCCCACTGTGAGCCAGGTAAATTTTTGGGCATGATTTTAAAAATTTTAACTTTCTTGACTTGAGCTTTTCAATCTGTAAAATGGGGCCAATAATGCTCCTCCTGTGTATGTTCTTGCTAGGATTAACAGGGAAAACGTGTGAATCATCTACCCTCACTTTTTTTTTTTTAAATTTTATTCATTATGGTATCACATACTCAGCTGCCCCCTCCTCTTCAGCTCCTCCTCTCCGCACGTGCTCACCGTGTCTCTGTACCTTAGGCTTTTACAGCTCCTCTGATTTTCCCTCTGGTTTTCTCTTTCCTTCTAGTTGTAGAATTTCCAGTCAGCCAACTTTCTTGTAGTTCTGGATAATGTCCATTTTACATTTTAGTTGTATTTAAAATATATATATATTTTATTGATTTTGCACAGAGAGGAAGGGAGAGCGATAGAGAGTTAGAAACCGATGAGAGAGAGTCATCGACCAGCTGCCTCTTGCACACCCCCTAGTGGGGATATGCCCGCAACCAAGGTACATGCCCTTGACTGGAATCGAACCGGAATTGAACCCGGGACCCTTCAGTCCCCAATCCGACACTCCATCCATTGAGCCAAACAGGTTTTGGCGCATTTTAGTTGTATTTTTTAAAAAAATATATTTTATTGATTCTGTACAGAGAGGAAGGGAGAGAGATAGAGAGTTTGAAACATCAATGAGAGAGAGTCATCGATCAGCTGCCTCCTGCACACCCCCCACCGGGGACATGCCCGCAACCAAAGCACATGCCCTTGATCGGAATCAAACCTGGGACCCCTCAGTCCCCAAGCTGACGCCCCATCCATTCATCCAAACCGGTCTCGGCTTTAGTTGTATTTTTGAAATTGTTGTGCGAGGCTGCAGTTAGGCGTTTACCTATGCCACCATCTTAGTTTCTCCTCCTAGCCTCACTTCTGAATTGCACATTGGAGATATTGGACAAATGTTACTTCTCTTCTTCTTGTTAATATTGTTAGTAAATGGGTTTCTTAGTCAACATTTGTCTTTCTACTTGCTCCCAAAGAACATTGTCTTAGAAAAAAGAAGCAATTCTTTACAGAGTATGATTTATTGAGTTTAATAGAAATGTCTATTGTGAGAACACATTCCAACTATTTATTGAAAGTACCTGTAAAAATATGTCGGCTTTAATTCTGTTAAGCTCCTGATATTAATTGTCTGTAGGAACTGATGCCTTGTCATTATGGTCTTCACCTACAATTTGCAACTTAATCTTAAACCTGATTTATATTTTTAGTTTATATAAGAATTGTTTAGCAACTCGTACCTAACGGGTAGGTGCTCACATTGGACACAAATACTATCTGAGATGGATAAGACGTTGAGGTCAGGGTTACAGTGACACAAAATCTCAAATATTCAATTCTATGATAAGATGAGTGTTTTAGAAATGGCCTCTTGAAGCTATCCTACTTGCACAATTAATTATGAACCAGGGATAATAGTCACTGAGGCTACTATAATGTTTATTATTCAGTTAGGTATAGCATGTAACTAATGATTGTGGTGGTGAACTCACAATACAATATACAGATGATATATTATAGAATTGTACCTCTGAAACCTATATAATTTTATTGACAAATGTCACCTAAATAAATGAAATGTTAAAAATAAGTAAACAGAAAACTAATCTTGTACTATTACTTCTACCAACAATTACTATATTGAAAGTGTTTTGTATATAAATGTAATTAAAAGTTAAAATAATGAATAAAGGTAATCTGGGAGGAAACCAAGGTGGGGATGTAGGTAAACAGTTGGTCTGCCTCCTCGCACAATAATTTCAAAACTAAAACTAATATACAGGATGTCTGTCACCCAAAACAATGGGAAGGGTGGCTGAAAGAGAAAGGAGCACAAGCGCTGAAAAGCTGAGGAGCCTAGAGGAGGTTCAGCAATCATTGTTTACTGCACTGGATCATAGGGACATGGGAACTAGGAAACGCAAAGACTTGGAAACACAGAAGGGCAGAGAAGGCTGACAGCAGCCATTGCTGTTAGCCATGCTCCAGCCTAGTGACACACTGAGACCCTGCCCCACCCAGCACATTCTACAGACCTGCCCAGGCATCACACAGCTGCTTTTGCATATAAATGGCCTCTATTGTGGCAGCTTAATGAAATAAACTGCAGATCCAGCAACAAAACCACCAAGTCCCAAGCAAACAGGAGAAAACTGTAGTTCTTGGGGTAGCCCCTGCTGGGTGGCCTCAGACAGTAGCTGAACTGCACCCCATTGGAGATCCGGAAACTAGTGGTCAGTGTGAGACGACACCAGATTTGACCTACTCTTATACGGGACACATTCAAGAGACAGACTCAGTGAGTACCAAAGCCCAATGGGAACAAGTCCTCCCCGATAAAGGTGTGTCCAGCACAGCAATTCTTCCATTATAGGCACAGCGGGTCCCCACAGCCAATTGGCCTGGAGGTCAATTCCTCTCAGTGACACCAACAACAATCAAGACTTAACTACAGTAAGGGTGTACACACAGTCCACAAAGGGGTGCACGAAGAATGTTCAAATCAGGCAACTGTGAGGCTGACCCATTGAACCATATAGGACACCCAGGCCCACAAAGCTACCCTACCAACTCGGGGAAGCTGCGAAAATGCTGAAAAAAGAAAGAGATCTCAAACAAAAGAAATGGAGGAAAACAAAAGGCTGGATATAGAGTTCAAAACCACAGTTACAAGGTTTTTCAAGAATTTCCTAGAAAAGGCCGATAAAACTTAACAAGATCCTCGAAGATATGAAAAAGAAATTAAACCAACTAGCAACTAAACATACACTGACTGAAATTAAAAATATTATACAGAGACCCAAAAGCAGACTAGAAGAATGCAAGAAACAAGTCAGAGTTGGAATACAAAGAGGCAAAGGACACTCCTCTGCAGAAGCAAGAAGAGAAGAGAATCCAGAAAGTTGAAGATAGTGTAAGAAGTCTATGGGACAACTTCAAGCGAACCAACAGAATTATGGGAGTGCCAGAAGAAGAGAGAGAGAGCAAGACACTGAAAACCTATTTGAAGAAATAGTGACTGAAAACTTTCCCCACCTTGTGAAAGAAATAGACTTACAAGTCCAGGAAGTACACCGAATCCCAAACAAAAGGAATCCAAAGAGGACCACACCAAGACACATCATAATTAAAATGCCAAGAGCAAAAGACAAAGAGAATCTTACAAGCAGTAAGAGAAAAACAGTTACCTAAAAGGGAGCACCCATACCACTATCAGCTGATTTCTCAACAGGAACTATTCAGGCCAGACGGGAGTGGCAATAAATATTCAAAGTGATGAATAGCAAGAACCTACAACCAAGATTATCCAGCAAAATTATCATTCAGAATTGAAGGGTAGATAAAGAGCTTCACAGATCAGAAAAAGCTAAAGGAGTACATCACCACCAAACCAGTATTATATGAAAGGCTAAAAGGCGTTCTTTAAAAAAGGAAAAAGAAAAAAGTAAAGACAAAAATTATGAATAACAGACACATATCAACACGTGAATCTAAAAATCAAGTGAATTAAAAATCTGAGGAACAGAATAAACTGGTGAATATAATAGAATCAGGGGCATAGAATGGGAGGGGATTGATAATTCTCAAGGGGAAAGGGGTGTCTCTGTGGGGGGTATGGGAAGAGACTGGAGAAAATCATATACCTATGGATGAGAACAGTGGGGGGAGGAGAAAAAGGTAAGGGAAGAGGGTGGGGTGTGGACCAGGTGGAGGAAAGCTATGGAGGGTAGGGGGAAAGGAGAAATAATTGTAATCTGAACAATAAAGATTAATGTTAAAAAAATAATGATAATGAATAAATGTGTTTTTTTTCCCTAACTGAAAAAGTTCAGTTTCAGCTAATTTACCTGAGGTGTATGGTGTAGGCTTCCAAAATCAGTTGAATGAACGAGCTATTTTTGCATATAAAGGCAGCTTATTCTTACTTAACATCAGTTTATTTTATTTAGCACTTCCTTCTATAATATAGAGTGATGGTGTTAGAGAAGGGGTTTAAGGTACAGCTTAATACTTCTTTTAAATTAGCTCATGACAATTCCCCTTTCTAGCTGAGCTACTCACCTATATGTTTCTGGACTTACCAAGGCCACAGTTGCTCCCTTTCAATTGGTTGTTTATGATCCTAAGTAACTATGGTGGTGAGAATTTTAAGGTCTGTATTCATGCATCAGAGGACTTCCTCTTGAGGCTTTGAGAAAGTAAAAAAAACACAGTTTTCTGAGTCATCCCCAAGTTTTTGCCATGCAAACCCCCCCCCCCCACACACACACCCTCATCATCAATATAAAGAAAAGCAAAACCACCATATGCTTGAAAACAATCTCATATTAGGAGATCATTGCATTTCTTTTCCTTTTTCTTTTCTTTCTTTCTTTCTTTCCTTTTTTTTTTTTTTTTTTTTTTTTTTTTTTTTACAGAGAGGAAGGGAAAGGGATAGAAAGCTAGAAATATCAACGAGAAACATCGACCAGCTGCCTCCTGAACACCCCCTACCCGGGGATGTGCCCGCAACCAATGTACATGCGCTTGACCTAAATCAAACCTGGGACTGTTCAGTCCACAGACCGACACTCTACCATTCACTGGGCCAAACCGGTTTCAGCGTGATCTTTACTATTAGTTACTACTTCCAGGATCTCACTGGGGAAGAAAAAGCGCCTTCTCTTTAGTTACTGCACAAGAGGCAGAAGAAGGCTTTTGAATTCAACAGTGTGCAGGGGGGGGGGGGGGAGGGGGGGCGGGCGGGAGGAGTACCTTGGTGAGGTTCCTAAAACCCCACCAGACATCTTTCTTCTAAGTCCAGTTTTTCCTGGATGCCTGGAAAACTGTCCCCTTTCTGCCTCTTCTTTAAGAACCAACCTGTGGAATCGCCTCTGGAGTTAGGGAAGGGCTCGCCCCCTTTCAGGTGTCACTCTGAGGGAGAAGGATCCAGAGATGGAACAGACCTAGCCGCGGGCGCCTGCCAGCTCTCTGGATGCCCCCCACCCTGTCCAGACCCCGCAAGTTGGAAGAAATGACCCCGCCTCCCATCTGAGCCACCCTTCTTGCTTGCCCCACGCAAACTGCAGCTGACAGCTCAGAGAACACACTTGACAATAACAACTCTGAGCACCGCTTTCACTTCAGCTCTGTGCCTCAGAGTGGAGGCGGACCTGCCGCAGGGGTTACGGAAGCGAAATGATCAGCTTACCTGATTCACAGTGCGGGCTCCTGAGGCGATTTGAATCCTCCGCCCACTGAATCCAATTCCCAGAATTTACCTGGCCCCGCCCACTCTAGCTCCTCCTTGCTGACTGATTTAGCGTTGACGTAGAGAGGAGCGCGCATTGCCTTTTGGGATTGGTAGTTTTATTAGGGTACCATCCGCGGGGCCAGGCAGGAGAAGGACGGCGCTGCGGACTACAAGGTCCGGCGTCCTCCTGGCCAGGTGGGCGGTGGGAGGGGGAAGGGGACGTCTCACTCAGGGGCTTTAAAGGATAGTTGGAGTCCCGGCGAAGGGGAAATCCTTGATGGTGTCACTGGTCGGAGTGGAGAGGCGGGACTTGGCACTGGCGCTGGGGCCCAGCTGCTGGAGAACTGGACAAACCCGTCCTATTCTAGCTCCCACTCCGCCCTGTGCTTTTCCTGGGCGGGTCCAGGCTCCACGCTGTTCCTGGAAGATGGAAAGGGCTGCGGGGACCGTGTCCTTGCGGAGGGGCCTCGTCCTCGCCGCCATGTCCGGGGGCTTTGAGCTGCAGCCACGGGACGGCGGCCCCCGGGTGGCCCTGGCGCCCGGGGAGACGGTGATCGGCCGCGGGCCGCTGCTGGGAGTAAGTGTGGCGAGGGCGCGGCCTGACCCAGAGCCCCGCCGGGAACCTTCTGGCTTGTGAGGCCCTTTCCCGGCCCTGATCCGCGCCTGCCGGCCACGTCTGGATTTTAAAGTTTGGGGGCAGCACGTTTCTCACTCAACCTGAATCAACTCACACACGTTTCCCTTTTGTTGCCTTTGAAAAGCACGGACTTGTGTTCTCATCATGATAATCTCATCCGGTGGTAGGCAAACTTGGCCCTGGGTCCAAGTCCAGCCTGTTTTGGGATGGGCCTGTGTCCTTAGAATGGTCCTTAAGTTTTAACATGGAAAATGTAAACAATCAGGATCTGTTAGCCTTTCGGAGAATAATTGCAACAAGGACTCTGGCTATTGCCTCTTGGCTTGACAAACCACAATATTTGCACTGGTATATGGCTCTTTAAGGAAAATAAAAAAGTTTGCCAAGTCCTGAATTTATCTTTTAAGTTTTTGGCCTGTTTTGTGTGAGTGTTGGCCTCACTTTTATCGTGATAGTCTTTCAGTAGCTAACCCTTATGGGGTGTGTAGTGGTCCAGGCATACCAAGTTCTTTAATCCTTTAAAACCCATTATGCTTATTATCCTTATTGTTCAGATGAGAAAATTGATTTGTAGATCAGTCATTTAAAGGCCACAGGTAAGGTTTTGGACACAAAGTGGCACTAAGCTGTTTAATCGCCACCCTCTTTGGGATGTTGAAGAATTAGAAAAGTGGTTTGTTGCATTCTGAAACTTTGTAGCTCTCATTCGCAATATGTACTAGTACATGCATATTTTCTTATGAGTTAACACTTCTGTTTTAGTGCCCACTTTGTGCAACACATTTTGCAGACTCTAGCGCTGTGGGACACACACATATGAGACATGGGTTGATGCCGTCCAGTTTTCTCTTGGACGGTGGAGACAAACCTGTGTCAGTGAGCTAATGCCAGGGAGTAATGAGTATGGACTGTTGTCCTGGTTAACCTCCAGTGTCTAAACGGAGCCTTTGGTATTAGCCTCAGAACCTTCCTCCAAGCAGGAAAAGTTGTGAGAAGGAAGTCAGTCCTAAAGGTATATGTGTGTGTGTGTGTGTGTGTGTGTGTGTGTGTGTGTGCGCGCGCGCGCATGTATGTAGTAAGGCTAAGTAAGAAAGTTGAAATTCACCTGTTGTTTATTTTTATTGTTTTTACCTGGCAAGTAATCACTTAAATGTTTAAATAACATTGATACTTTTTGCCACAATTCATTAAGGTGTACAAACATTTGAAGGAACTAACTGCCAGGGATGTTTGTCCTCTACCTCCCCTTTTCTCTTCTCTTCCTTCTTTCCTATATCTATCACTCCCTCTATCCTTTTCTTTCTCCCTCTTCCCCCCCCCCTCTCTTTATATCTAAGATAGGAACTTAACAGAGTATGTGCTTCATCTAGATCTTTTGACTCTTCACTAATAAGTTTTGATTTGCTTAACAAATTATATCCCCAACACTAAGTTCTATGGATCTAGTTAAAAGATGGATGAATTTTAGGGATATATTTTATAAATAAGTAAGTTGCACCCTTTCTTCATTTGTAGTTTGATCATTTGTATTATAGGTTTGTTATTGTGATATGAGCCTATTTGGCTTCTGTTTGTGAAAATGGTAAGGAGTAGAAAGTCATTTATCTGGTCTGGATTTTGCTTTTCCTTTTCAAAGTAAAATCCAGGGATGGGATTCTATTGCCAAATTTGGCAGGCATTAGAAGTGCTTATGAACAATATTCTACATGCATTGAAGGGAAAGTGTGAAGAACTAATTGACAGATTAAATAGAGAAGGTAGACTGGAGACCGGGATGGCAGGACACAGGCTTTATTGGAGGGAAGGGTACCCCTGCTGGCTGCTTCTATGGAGAGGAGGGGAAGAGAGTGAGCTAGGGGCTTACAAGCACCTTTTAGGATAGAGGGCGGGGCTTAGGGCACTCAGCACATGCTGATTGATTAGGGACCTAGGGACTTAGGAATGGGGGCTTAGGGTATTTGGCAGGTGATTGGTGGTTCAGAGCTTAGGAATGTCTGATCACAGGTGGGGTTTACATCTGTCCATCAACTGAAGGAAGGGAGGATCTATCACTAGTAAGTCATCTGTGGTTTTTAAAATTCTGGAGCTGACTGACACATGTATTTCTTCTCTGTAGAGGTTAAAACTCAACATGAGGGTTGCTTTTTCAAATAGTAGTCATCCCAATAAGATGGGGTTTGTTTTTGCCCTTTTTTTTTTTTCAGAGAGGGAGAGGGATAGAAACATTGAGAATCCTGGACCAGCTGCCTCCTGCACGCCCTCTACTGAGGATTGAGGCCGCAACCCAGGCATGTGCCCTGACAGGGAATTGAACCACAACCTCCCGATTCATAGGTTGACGCTCAACCGCTGAGTCGCAGAACCCTGCCAGCCCGGCTCTGCTTTCTTAACTTGTTTTTATGTAGAGGCTGCACATAGTAGGTCTTGTCCCTTGTAATTTTAGTAAATATTTAGGCTTCAGCTATTCACACTGGTTTGGGCCTTATCGAGAATTGAGAATTTAGATAATGCATCTTGTTACACTTGGGTATGACCATTAGAATAAACCAAGTGAGAGCCTGAGGCCTCTTGGAGCTTTATTTAGAGCTTAAAATTTCTCAGAATGTCTGCTTGCTGGTTAAATAGCCCTTCTGCTTTATTTCCAGTTTTGTTCACATATTCTAGTAAATAATCTGAAAAATTATGTTTTACCTAATGATAATGAGGGCAGCACAGTGTTAGAGCAAAGGTGTCTCTAGAACCAGATTCTGTGGGTTTAAATCCTAGTTCCACTGCTCACTGGCTACATAACTTTACATAATTGCTTAATCTCTCTGTACTGCCATTCCTCATATATAAAGATGAAGATAATAGTATCTGTTTCACAGATTTTGTGAAGATTAAAAAGTATAATACATGATATGTATAGTGTTCTTGGTCTTGATACATTATTGCTATTACAGTTAATATATTAATAACAATGTGTGGATATTCATTCTGCACAAGGAGCAGTGACCAACTGTTAAAGTAAGCAGGACCTAAGACATTTAGGATAATTTATTTGTGACCTACCTTCCACCTACCACCCACACTTCTCACCCCATCCTGAAATTAAAATAAATTTAAATGATAATTTATTAGACCTTTGAGCTTCCCATTGAGAAAACATAGTATTTTTAAATCTCACTCATTTGTTAGAGGTATGGTTTAAAAGGGACAATTATAATTAAATACCTGAGGGATGTTAATTTCAAAGACATTAAAGCACTTTTTTTGTTCTTTATAGAGATGCACATCTAGCAATGAAATTACATTGTGTGGAGTCATGTGACCACTAGAGGTCATGTTATACTTTTATATTACTTAAAATTCTTTCTTGCTGGTATGTCTGTCAGTGAAGCCTACTTCAGACAGATAGGAAGAGTCCATTATTGCTTCCTGCAAAAATACAGCTTGGAAAAAAAGAAACCCAAGCTGGACAGTTACACATCATTATGTATCATGGTTTTATGTTTGACAGTTTATTATTCTACTGTTTGTGCGGTGGGCGGAGAGGTGGGGGGTCCCCCCTCAGTCCAGCCTGTACCCTCTCACATTCCAGGACCATTCAGGAGATGTCTGACTGCCAGTTTAGGCCCGATCCTGCAGGGATCCCTGTGGATCTGGCCTAAACTGGCAGTTGGACATTCCTTTCGCAATCCGGGACCGCTGGCTCCTAACTGCTTGCCTGCCTGCCTGATTTCCCCTAACCACTGACCTGCCTGCCTGATCACCCCTAATTGCCTCTGCCTGCCTGATTGCCCTTAACCCCTCATCTGCCTGCCTGATCGACCCTAACCACTCTGTCTGCCTGCCTGATCACCCCTAACCACCTCTGCCTGCCTACCTCATCGCCCCTAACCACTCACTTGCCTGCCTCATTCCCCCTAACCACCTCTGCCTGCCTGTCTCATTGCTCCTAACCACTCGCCTGCCTGCCTGCCTCGCCTCTAAGCACTTGCTGGGGCCAGCTGGGGCAAGGGCCGTGGTTATTCTGATCATTCTGCCATTTCAGTCGCTGGGCTTTTATTACAATATATAGGATAGAATTGGTTAGCAAATTGACTTGTATTATTGAACTTAACAATGAGATCTTAGTATTTGAGTTAGAAATAGAAACTTCTTACTCTCAGCCACAGAATAATTTGCATTTATTGAAATGATGTTTGAATGATTACATGTAGGTGTAGAATCATATGAATATTTTTCTCACATATTTTTATTAATAACAGTATGAATTTGGAGGACTACCTACTCAAAAATGACCTACAAAAGTTACTTAAATTCTCTGGGCTTTCAATTTCCAAATATGTAAAATGTGAATAATAGCTATAACAGTATTAAGTACTGTTTATAGTTAGTCTCAACACTTAAGTGAAAGCTGTATGCAAATGATAGAGTGGGTTATTAGATAACTGCTGTTGATTTTGGCCCACTGAGGAGCATTGTTGGAAAGATTATAGGATCCTCTGAATTCCTATCTTCTCTTTTCTGGTAGAATAGATTATTAGTTTATATTTACTTTTCTGAAATAACCATGGTGGCTCATAGTGGCTAATTTTAGTAGGGCTGCCTTTAAGATATTTAGTTCAATGAAGGCCTGGGGAGAGGGCGGGAGTGAGGAGGAGGAAAGACAATGGAGGAAAAAGGGGACATCTGTAATATTTTCAACAATAAAAAAGATACTTTATTTTAGAAAATATTCTAAATATTAACTTGCAGCTGTGTGGAAAATTTATAGATGTGGAGTTCATTCTGCTGTGATGCTTGATGTTACTACTTTTTAGTTACAGTCTTAAGTGTGGAACTGCTCTCTGGCTTTAAAAAAATGGGTACTTATTCCTGGTAGTTCACATTTTGATAGGTCTTGCAGAGCTAATGGATTTAATTGAATTTAGGCATTACTGTAGTCTGCTTTTACCTATAATTTTGGTTGTGATGTGGGTAGTAACCAGAAGATGGACTAAGTAATTATCCTAAGTTGATGCTTGAAATGTTGTCATATGAATCAGCCAGAAATTACAAAGGTAATCGGAACTATTGTTGTTATAGCCATGCAATTTTAGCATTTGAAGTGCAAACAGTTTTTAAACGTTTGTATGCAGAAATGATTGTGAGCATAAATAGAGCACTATTGCCTCAAACACAGAAAGCAAATATACAGTATATATTAGATAACAGTCTCTTCTTCACTGTAAATATGTGATTGTCACTGCTTCCTCTCCTACCTTCCTGTTGTCTTAAGTAGTTAGTGCTGTTGGCTCCAGAGCTCAAACACAGGTCTGTCTGCCTGACTCTAAAGCCTGTAGTCCTAACTTTTATACTTACTAGACTGCTGCTTTTAAAAGCTGTTAGTCATCATAACCTACACTGTATTTACTGTATTTGAAATGTTTTCTAATAAAAATATATAGATTTTTTCTAATTTTATGAATATAATTGATAAGAATCCCGACTAAATGTCTGCCTTGAATGGAAACCATCATGTAGGTTTTGGGATCTGTTAGATAGCAAGCTTAAGTCTCTGCTCAGCCATTTATTTTTCTCTGAATTGGGGCAGGTTTCTTAATCTCTGAGTTGTTTTGTTTTTTGTTCAATGAGGACAATCATGGTTTGTTGTTGTTGTTATTGTTGTTTTTTGGGGATGTGGCTGTATTTGAAATTTTTATTTTTTTCCACTGTAGATTACAGACAAAAGAGTGTCCAGAAGACATGCGATTCTTGAGGTGGTGGGTGGCCAGCTTCGGATCAAACCGGTAAATATGTTAATGATACATTTTAATGTTTTGTCTCTCACCTTTTTCCCAGCTTCAGATCAGAAGGGCTTATTTTTTAAGTTATAGAAGTAGGAAATCAATGTCAAAACATATCCTTTTTATTGACAGAAGATAATTGGGAGATAAAGATCAAACTATTTACATTCTTTCCTATAGGGCAGTGTTACATTTACACAGGATTTCAATGAAAGATGACTACCAATTCACGTGTACATGATTATTTTGTTCATGACGGGGTATTACAAATAAGATCCTATAAAAAGCTCATAACTAAAGGGGGTAGGGTAGTGACCAAAGTCACTTTAAGTGTTATAGAGTTATATTTTAATAGATTTCTATATCTCGGTGTGTAGAGTTGAATATTTCTAAAATTTAGACCTTATTCAACTTTAGGATTTTAAAAATAATTGTAATTTGAAAGTTCCTGTTAAGGGCTAGAATTTTAATTACTTGCTTTCAGTTTAAGCACTGATATGTTGTAGGGAAAGCAGGTTCTGAGAATATACTGTGTGATCATTCCTTTTCATTTGCAGAATCTATTGTATAGGAGAATAAAATATGTGTATGAGGGTACATTTATTTTAGACTTGATCTGGGGTGTTAAAATTATTAATATGGAATGAATTTCATTAATTTATAACATTTAAAAACCTACATGTATGTGCATCTTAATATGTATAACTTCCTGTTGTTTTATTAATTCTTGCTTTTCTACAGATAGTACTTTTATTATCCTATGTTGAACTATTCCCAAGTTTGAGAAGTATCCTTTTAATTCTAGATTGGGAAAATTTTTGAATACCGATGAATTCACACCACCTCAACCTTAAATAAATACTTTTAAAGAAAGTTTGTATCTCATTCTACATTTTCTTAGTGTCTTGAAAAGTGCTAATATCTGTAGTCAGCATTCTGGGGGTGGGGGGACGACCTTTATTTACCCTCAGTTTTTGTCTTTGAGTCCAATGATCTTTTTCTTCATAGTGAAACTTACTAGACCTTAAGCTTGTTGAATATAGGAACACTGACTAATCTTCCTTTCTCTAGTATCTAGCATAATGCCTAATGCATAATAGGTAACTAATATTTATTCAGTTCATGAGTATATGCTGCAGTGAGAACTATATGTGGCATTTCTAGGAGTGGGAATATCATGGATTTTCATAAAAGTACTAGAGGCCCGGTGTATATGATTCATGCACTGGGGGCCCAGCCTGCGCCCTCTCACAGTCCAGGACCCCTCAGGGGACATCCCCAGAAGGATCCTTAGTGCTGCTGCAGAGGCAGGAGAAGCTTCCACCACGGTGACCCCGGCTTCTGGCTGAGTGGTGCTCCCCCTGTAGGAGCACACTGACCACTAAGGGGCAGCTTCTGCATTCAGTGTCAGCCCTTTCATGGTCAGTGCGCATCACTTGTTCACCTCATTCTCATTACTTTTAAGATCTTTAAAACTTGTATTAACAACGTCAGTTTTTAAAAAGAACAAAAAAAGGTCAGTTTTAGAATTTCTGTATATTTCTCTAAATTGCACCTTGTAGTGCAGCTGCAATAAGTAGATGAATAAATAAATAAATCTATTTCAAGGGAATAGGTATTTTATTGAAACTATTGTATATAAGAAAAGGCTAATATGCTTCTCCTGCCTCTGCAGCAGCACTAAGAATGGCAGAACGACCATTCACTATGATGCACAGTGACCACCAACGCAGGAGCTGCCAGCTAACCTCTCAGTCCCTTCCCTCAGCCAGCAGGCTCTGATCACCTGGTGGGGAATGGGGAACCGGGGGTGGGTGGCAGCAGATGCGGGCAGCACCAGGGCCCTGATCGCCCCACTGGTCACCCCACACACAGAGGGCAAACAGTGGCAGCAGGGGTCAGGGCTGGCAGCCAGGGAAGATCAGCCCTGATCGCAGGCCAGGCCTAGGGATCCTATCTGGGCACAAATTTTTTTTTTCTGGGCACAAATTTTGTGTACCAAGCCTCTAGTCCTATATAATAAAGGCTAATATGCAAATCAATTGAATGGTTACCATAGCTATGTAAAAATTGTATGATGTATTTTTTATTTTTATTTATTTAATTTTTAAAAAATATATTTTATTGATTTTTTTACAGAGAGGAAGAGAAAGGGATAGAGAGTTAGAAACATCCATGAGAGAGAATCATTGATCAGCTGCTTCTTGCACACCCCCTACTGGGGATGTGCCCGCATCCAAGGCACGTGCCCGCATCCAAGGCACATGCCCTTGACCAGAGTCGAACCCGGGAACTTTCAGTCCGCAGGCCAATGCTCTGTCCACTGAGCCAAACAGGTTTCGGCATCTATGATGTATTTTTGTCTTCATTTGGTTATTGATCCTCAAAAAATACATCTTTGGTGATTGTGTTTTTTCTATTGCACAATAAAATTCTTGAATTGTGATTGTTTTTCTTCCCATAAAATTATGAGTGTACTTGTAAAATAGCTATACAATATTGCAATAGCTTTTTGTATAGCTATTTTACAAGTACACTCATAAAATAGCTTTTCCACAACTTTTGTAAAAGAGTTCACAAAAAAAAAAAAAAATAACAACATTGAAAATGAAAGGAACCTCTTTTTTTTTGGGTACAAATCAATCTTTCTTTAATATTTGATGATAACTCCAAGAGTAAGCTATAGAAAATTGACTACATTTTAGTTCCATTTATTCAGGGATAATGTATCTTTTGTACCACTTATACAATAATAGCATCTATTTAGGCTCACCTTTATAATCCCAGGGATATGTTAAAAGACACACAACAATGATATGATTCTGATATGGGCAGTTCATATCTTTCATTCACTTGGGCTTCGGTTTGCCTGCCCTTGTCTGCTTGAGGAATCAAAGTTAAACTAACCTTACTGAAGGAATTTGAGAGACTTCCATCTTTTTTAGTCTTGGAAGAGTTTGAATATTCAAAAAATTCTTTAAAACTTGGGTCAGGTTTTCAGAGGGATTTGAAAGGTTTTTAATTATTAATTGTATTTTTAAAAAAATATTATACATAAAATTCAATCATCTTTTTTTTAAAAAAAATACATATTTTATTGATTTTTTTTTTTTTTTTTTTTTTTTTTTTTTTTTACAGAGAGGAAGGAGAGGGATAGAGAGTTAGAAACACTGATGAGAAAGAAACATCGATCGGCTGCTTCCTGCACACTCTCCATTGGGCATATGCCTACAGCCAAGGCACATGCACTTGACCAGAATCGAACCTGGGACCCTTGAGTCCGCAGGCCGATGCTCTATCCACTGAGCTAAACAGGTTAGGGCCATCTTTTCTTTTTATAGTTACTTTTTAAACAAGCTACCCCAAACACAAATAAACATACATTTTTTAAAAGTATGGTTTATATTCTTAAAGATAATTGTCAATTTTGGCGTAAATCTATTGGCAAAAAATATTTGTAATATTTTACTGTATTATTGTTCACAAGTCTTCCTTTATATGTATTAATAGTAATGTCATTGTTTTTCTCAAAATATTTTGTGTGTACATGTGTATGTCTTCTCTCCTTGTCTTTATTAATACTGTTAGATTTTTAAAAAAAACTATCTTTTGAACTTAATGTGTGTCTTTTTAGTTGGAGTGTATTTAGTTTGACATTGATTTCAAAAATGTATATTGATTTAGGTATAAGTTACAGGATCAACCATTAGAGTTGTTGGAATATCATTTTTTGCTCTTAGTTCTGGGATTCCCTGTATGAATAGTTTTAGGAAAAGAAAAAGATGATTTTTCTGCTTTCTTATGGCTGAATTTGCTAAGTGCTTGATATTCAACCTCCTAAAATTTAAATAAGTGCTTTCACGTAAGGAAGAAAAATACTCAAACTGAAAGTTTTCTTGGCTTTGGGTTTGTGATGCATTTTTAAAAAAATGTATCTTTATTGTTGAAAGTATTACAGATCTCTCCCCATTTCCCTCTTTTGACCC
This sequence comes from Pipistrellus hanaki, assembly GCF_964339955.1. Lineage (NCBI taxonomy): Eukaryota > Metazoa > Chordata > Mammalia > Chiroptera > Vespertilionidae > Pipistrellus > Pipistrellus hanaki. Next base: position 36,453,421 of record NC_140514.1, read on the forward strand.
TTATATCCCTCCACTCAGTCCCCAGCCAAATGTAGTTAATTTCCTCTTAAAAGTATTTTACGTTTTCTACTCTTAGAATTTTACGCCTTGTATTTAATATCTTAGCCTTTGTAAACTTAAGACTATACCATTATTTGCCGAGACCGGTTTGGCTCAATGTAAAGAGCGTCGCCTGCGGACTGAAAGGTTCCAGATTCGATTCCGGTCAAGGGCACGTACCTTGGTTGTGCGCACATCTCCAGTAGGGGATGTGCAAGAGGCAGCTGATCGATGATTCTCTCTCATCGATGTTTCTAACTCTCTCTATCCTTCTCTCTTCCTCTGTGTAAAAAATCCATAAAATATATTTTAAAAAAAAGACTATACCATTATCTAATGTTTAGAGATTCATCTGAATTTCTAAAATATTCATGAATAAAAACATGATTATATCTTATAAGAGGCAAACCTCACTGAATGAATGTTCACTGCTCTAGAAGAAGCTGATGTACATTGCTGCTTTGACTCTTGTCCCTTCTGCTACCCAACATTCCTAACTCTGGTGACCATGGCATACCCAAGGAAGGGGGGCTTCCCTCAAAAGGAGTGATTTTCAAGGAGTAATAGGGAGTGATTCCAAGCCCAGCAGTGTGCACAAGCTCAGAACCTGGTGGCTTGTCATGCCTTGTTGCAATCAAAATCTCTGGGCAGAGAGCCACTTTGGGAGGGCTGACTGCTAGCATAATGAAAGGTTTCTAAACATTAAGTTTAAATTAGAACTTGATTTCGAAAAATGAAACATTCACAACTCTTTTTAGGAATATGGGGCATCACTGCATTGCCATTCTTATGTAGTTTTGTGCATGTTTTGCAAAATGACCCTGACCAATAAAATAATTGCCTACCTAATTTGTATAGCCTCTGTTTTAAAATTTTACCTCTATTCCTGATCTCCAATTTTTATTTTACTGCTTGCTTTTAACACAGAATTAAAGAAAATACAAATGTTTTCAATTGCAGGTTTACCAATAGATCTGATGGCCAAATCCTCATGAAATTAAATTGCCAGGACTAGGTAGATTATATTCATTCTAAATTTCAACATTGTCTTTCCCCCCCCCCCCTTAAATAAAATTTGTGCATATAGGTAACAATGCTTAGTATTTTCCAATAACACAGTTTTTGTTGCATTGCTTCCTGTTCTATATTAGTATCTCCCCAACCCCAAGCTTTGTTAAACATACTGTTTGGACAGTTCAGGTTTTTTTCTTTACAAGTTGAGCTAAATAGTTTCTAGGTTTCTTTCCCCAAATTCCATGGTTCTGTGGTTAGTTTAAAAGTATAATGTTATGATAATTGATGAAGTTATACATAGTGAGAAAGTTACTTGGGGGGTTTTGAGAGCCAATAAGCTTATATGCCTAGCTGCTTGCTATTGGGGGCTTTTTAGAAGATGAAAGTGATTATTGTTTAAAAATTTATCTTATAGAGAATGGAATTGAAATGATTTTAGTGGTGAATCTATTTAAGTGACTCAACAGGTAGCGTTTTTAGTAAATATATTAGATTTTAAGCCTCATTTCTTATAGTAAACTCTTTGGAACCATTCCTGATATTATTCTCTAATGACTGGTTGTCGAAATATTGATTCTTCCTGCTATTAGAGACTTCAGTGGTAGGTACAGTTAGTTATATGCAGCCACGGACCTGACAGCCTAGTGGTGATTTATCAGATGATTATAGGTAATCTTTAAACTTACAGGGACTGATCAAACAATTCATGCAGAGAGGTCTGATGGGATAAGACATCTCAGGCTGTAGTAAATCAAAGAGCATTTTGAGTAGATATCCATGATTGGATCAAAGATTCTGTGTGTGAATAGTTGGGTGTATGAAGGTGAGAGATGAGTTTGGAAACCACTAAGGTTTATGAAGAGCCTTCACTGCTGTGCTGTGTTTATGTTGGGGAATCATCAGAGGCTTTCACAGAGAAATCTACAAGAATAACCGGATGCAGTGAGGTGAATCCAGACAGGAGACTTGATGTGATGTTAGCTCAGGCTAGAAATGCGAGCAGTGCGTGTGAACTTGCACTAGAGAATGACTGTGTAAATGGCAATGAGAAGTGGATTCAAGAGATAGTTCAGCGGTTTTGACATTTGGATGGAGTGGGAGAACATTGTAACATGTTCAGGAAGTGTGGATATTTTGGTGTGTTTTAATATATAACAGAAATTAAAATCAGAATATATCACATTTATCCCTGAAGATCCTATTTATATTCTGGAGAAATAGGCTTTTTAAAAAATAAAAGCAACTGAAAAATAAGTTATAATGCAAGTGGCTTACCAATATTAAGTTAATGATACTATTTGCTTTATGTTTTATCACAACATTCTAGGCTTGTTTATATTTTACTTAGTTTATACAGGCTTAACATTTTTAAAAAATGAAATATTAAGTTAATGATATTATTTGGTTCATGTTTTAAAAAATGAAAGTGAGTATATTTAATAAAAATTTTAACCAAGTTTACCAATGGAAAAAAAAATTGTTGTGGAGTAAAAAGAAAAGAAAAGATACATTTCTAGAATTTCAAAATACATTAAAATAGGCCTATTATAACTTCCTTAATTTTCCCATAGTGAATATATTTTATAATAGGAACAAAAGTTTTTACCTACTGTATTTATATTGAATTCTAATCTATTCAAATTCAGGATGAATAAAACATACCTTAACACCTTCAAATGCTTTTAATGGTTGGGATCAGAAAAGGTTTTAATGTATGAAAATATAATTGTATCTCAAGATACTTTAATGAAATATAAATAGAAAAACTGGAAATGTTCAGCTCAATCCTGGGGTGGTAATTACCTGTTATATTAGAGAGGCTGTTGATGTCGCTAGAAAGTCTCACTTAAATTGATGAAGCAGATGGATGGATGGATGGAAGGATGGATGATAAGGGGAGTTGCTTTTATTCTATTAAAAAAACAACAACAAAGATCTGCATTAACGTAGATTGCTTTGTTACACAATAAAGCTTATTTATTTTAAAAACTTCATCATGTTGATAACAAAAAGGCTATTTGGCTTTTGGAAATAGCCACTTTCAGCTTGATTCTAGTTGGAATTTTTAAGGTGTCTTTCAATAGGTCTTAGTTATGAAGGGAACTTCATTATCTTTAACATAGAAGCTTTTGGTGGCAAACATAATTCAAAATAATGGATATTATAATAGTTTTGACATTAAGATATATTTGCTTCTTGCAATTTGAATATAGATGATAACCTCATAGTGGGATTTTATTCAAACAAAATTAGATTCCTCCATGAGAGGCTTAAAACTCCCCCCCCCCCCCAAAAAAAAAAAACAAACAAACAAAACAAAACCAGTTATATGTTTGCTTGAGAGATAGGGTCAAAATTTCCCTTCTCATAGTTTCTAACTTTTTAAAAAAATATATATTTTATTGATTTTTTACAGAGAGGAAGGGAGAGAGATAGAGAGCTAGAAACGTCGATGAGAGAGAAACATTGACCAGATGCCTCTTGCACACCGCCTACCGGGGATGTGCTCGCAACCAACGTACATGCCCCTGACCGGAATCGAACCTGGGATCTTTTAGTCCGCAGACCAACGCTCTACCACTGAGCCAAACCGGTTTCAGCGGTTTCTAAATTTTTAATCATAGTAAGAAATTATTAAGGAAAATAAGTGGAAAAGAGGCTAGCCACTTCCAGGGGATTGGTGAATTTTGGATCTCAAAGTAAAAGGAGTAAGTTTCCATGCTGGAGAAATTTTTTTCAAGTTTCTCTTTTTAATTTTAATTTACCTCAAGCAAATCAGAGTATCTTTTAACCAGTTAATTGATAACTTTATTTTTTATTCTTAGAGAAATGGGAAGTATATTGCAGCTCTTTTTGTATGATTGGATAAGAGTTATGGTACTTATAAGTTCCAGATTTATTAGAACTTTAAGTTTCTTATACACCTAAATTATTATTATATTAATGCATCAGTTCATATCATTAATGTATCAGTTCATTAATTATTATATTATGCATTAGTTCATATTCAGTTGTATTTTTTCATAATTTTGAGTTACAACATCATTGTATTCTTTCTTTGTTAGATACACACAAGTCCATGTTTTTATCAGTCTTCTGAGAAAAGTCAGTTCTTACCATTGAAGACAAATCTATGGCACTGGTTGAACCCTGGAGATAGTTTTTCTTTGTTTGTTGACAAATACATTTTCCGTGTTTTCTCTACGTATTCTGAATCAGAATTGGAATGTACTTTAAGGTAAGATTGCCTGATTACCTGATGAAATGACATTATGTAATGATATTTATAATCTAATTCCTTAGCCATCTGCAAATGCCTCAGTAGGAACTATTCTAGTATTAAAGTGTATTGGCGATATAGGAGTTACATGGTGTGTGTGTGTGTGTGTGTGTGTGTGTGTGTGTGTATGTTTCTGGAAAGCATTTGACTTTGGAAATTCATGCCTCAGTAGTGATTGTTCTCATGTGTGGTGTCTTTTACCATTGTGTTCAGAATGTATTTTCCATCTAATAGTAACCAGATAGTTAATTTGAAACTCACTATATTTTCTTAATTTTTTTGTTCACTTTATTTTTTTTGGTATTTTTATTTATTTGTTTTTTAAATATATTTTTATTGATTTTACACAGAGAGGAATTGAGAGGGATAGAGAGTTAGAAACGTGTCGATGAGAGAGAAACATCGACCAGATGCCTCTTGCACACCCCCCACTGGAGATGTGCCCGCAACCAATATACATGCCCTTGACCGGAATCGAACCCGGGACCCCTCAGTCCGCAGGCTGACACTCTATCCACTGAGCCAAACCAGTCTTGGCCTTTTTGTTCACTTTAAAGTTTTTATTTTATTATGTTTGTGGTTGAAAGAATTACAGATATCCCCCATTTTTCTTTTTTAAGATATTAATCTTTGACTTAGACTAAAGTTGCATAACTTTTCTTTCTTATAAAAATAACAAAATATAAAATAGGGAAACTGAGGAAATGAGGTATTATAATAAACATCTGGTGTAAAATTAAATTATATAATACATAAATTGGACCTATAAAAGTAGAATTATTTACTTATTTCAAAAATCAAGAAAATGCTATACATTTCTGTTTTAAGCAAACTATAGCCATTGCCTGATAATTCATTTACATTATTATATGTCACTTTTAATTTTTATGTCTATTCAAATTAGCTTGTCCCTTGGTGTGAAAATCAGTGTTGTGCCTTCAGTCATATTATGAACTTTTAAAATTTTTTGTATTGATAAAACTGAAAATAGAACCCACTTTAAGAGCACTCTATTCTTTTCAGGTTATTATAAGGAGTATTAATTTGTGTTTTATTGCTATCAAGCCAAATGTGTTGAAAGAGGTAGTAAATATTTTTATATGTTTTGGTAATTATGTGCTTAATTTAGAGTAACCAAATTAATTGTGTTTTTATATTAAAAATTAAATGTTCTTATATTAGTCTGCTCCTGTAAAATTTCTTTCAAGGTGTTTACTCTTAGCTTTTTTTCCATTTGTGATTTGGAGTTTTCAAATATTTATATATATATGTATATAATATGCAAAGTGTCCCCTCAGGAGTTCGACCAGAAGACTGCAAGTTCAATTGCTCATTATGACATGTGCTGACTACCAGGGGGGCAGCACAAAATGAAGGAAGGCCCTGGTCGGCAGCCGGGGAAAGAAGGCCTGGGCAGGCAGCCAGAGGACCCAATTGTCCCTGATCGCCAGCCAGATCTAGGGACCCTACCTGTGCAAGAATTTCATGCACCAGGCCTCTAGTGATGATATAATGATTTCTGAGCAGTAATGATTTTCATTTTTTTACATTACACCCCCATTTCCCCAAATTAGGCACATACAGAGCTGCAAGGAAAGCTGAAAAATGTGGTCTCCAGCTAGGTGGACAGACATTGTTACAAATGCTTACTGACCAGTGCCATTTCAACTTTGCTGTTTGTTGTACCAGTAACATCCACTTAGCCTCTGATGGTTAGTGATAAACACCTGGCCTGTGCAATTCTAGAATCCTGTCATCTTCATTGATACTAAGGAGCCCTGTTTTTTTGGCAGCCTCCTCTACCACTAAAACTGACCTGTAGAGGCAGTTACCATTGAATTACTCAACACTGTCTCACTAGTGTGTGCCTTATTGCTTAGTGTTCTGGGTCCTTCCAGGAGCATAGCCATCTGGTGGATAGTCTAGTCTTACGTTAGAAATCCATTTTAGCATGCCTCTTTGGGATAGCATTCAATTGTCTGTGTAGTAACACTCCTCCACCCCTGGCCCTTGGCAGCCACTGACCTGATTTCTGTTCCTGTAGCTTTACCCTTCAGAATGTCATATAAATAGCTCATTTGCCTTAGCAAAATGTCTTTGAGATGCATGCGTGTTTTGTACATACCAGCAGTTCATTCCTTTTTATTTCTGAGTAGCATTTCTATTTCAATTTTCAAATTTTCAAAAAGATAAATTTGCAGGATCATCTCTATGCATACATAAGTGATAATGATGCAACACTTTGGATAATCTTATCACATTTGCAGCAAGTAGGAAGTAATTGGTTCTACTAGTATATTCCACATGTGGCCATGTGTCAGAACATTTAGCTTCAGTCAGGCTGCAGGTTTGGGGAGATTTTTCAAGTGGCTATACTGGCCAGAACCCCAGTAACAGTTATAGGACTTTATTTTTTCTCCAAGGGCCTAACTAACTTAGCTAATATATTTGCAGTTTGTATTTTCTCTTTGGATTCTGGGTGGTGATCCTAACTTTTATGGACTCTCTGGACAAATATTAAATAAGTAAGTAGCTCTTAAGCCTTGAGAGAGATGACTTATCCCCATCTGATAAATAGCTGTGGTTTTTAGGCCCAGGATTTGGAAAGATCAATGTGTTTTATGGTGATCCTGTGGTCAGAAGACAAACAACATGCTCTAGTTTAAATATTTTATTCTATTATACTACAGTCTGCTTTTTTTGTCCTAAGTCTGAGAAAAGTAGCATAACTCATTATTTAGATGTACTTGGGAGACTTACATTTATAATAACAAATAACAGCAGTTTTAAATTTAAATGATGAATATATGATTTTGATTTTATTTTCTAGAAATAGTCAAATGCTTGATGAAGATGATATAGTGAATGAAACACCAGAATTATCCTTGGTTAATTTGCCTGATGAGACAACTGGTGCCCCACAGCTGGAAGGAAGCACAGAAATAGCGACAACCCAGACTTCTACCACAAATAGTGTGGTGAGAAATTTAAGATCTCATCCATTTATAACCTGTCCCTTAAATTTTTTCAAGGAGAGAAAAGACAAGTGAAATTAGGCACAACACTTCAAGTAATAGAGATCATGAATGTCTTTGAGAAATTTGACTAATTCAGTCCATAATTGCAGATGGATTTTTTTAATGGTAGCTTTCTGCAAAATAAAAAATTTACAACTTTATTAAGGGAGCATGCTTATGTTTGATAATTAATAAAATACATGACTTTTTAGTCTTCCGCAGGTGAAAGTTCAGACATCAGTAAGCAGCAGTCCAACCCTGCCCAAAGGAAGAGAATCCTTCCAGCGTGGATGTTAACAGATCTCGGTGACCAAAACCTCCCAGCACCAGTTACCAGTGGAAGTAGGTTTTGTTTTAAGCAAACATTAATCAGAATTTGAAAGTTTTTCTGAACAAATGAAGAAGTGTATAACATAGCTTAACAGTTTTTTAGATGTGTACATGAAGTCTAATTTAGAACACTAACTATTATGCCATTTATCAAACATCTGCTAATTATTTTTTTATTTAACATGCGCTAGACTTACCATATTAACAGGTTTTTAAACAAACCTGGGCTGGCATGTCTAAGATAAAAGGCCAGCACAGTAAGGGCTTTATAAATTAATATAACTTTTAAAAAGTGTTAGGCACATGATGTTATGTGCTGGAAGATTTAAAGAAGAGGTGACCTCTGTCCTAGGATAGCTCACTATCCTGGCAAATACTATAATGATTTATGTCATCTGCTGGGTATTCCCATTGGATTTAAGATTATTAAAAAGGTTTTTGTATTATCTTATTTAGTCAACATTTTATTTGCAACTTTTCAGTCATCTCAAGATCAGTTTCTTTTGTTTGTTTTCTTTTTTTAAATATTTTATTGGGTTTTTACAGAGAGGAAGAGAGAGGGATAGAGAGTCAGAAACATCGATGAGAGAGAAACATGGATCAGCTGCCTCTTGCACACCCCCAGTGGGGATGTGCCTGCAACCAAGGTACATGCCCTTGACCGGAATCGAACCTGGGACCTTTCAGTCCCCAGCCCAACACTCTATCCATTGAGCCAGACCCGTCTCGGCTCTTTTGTTTGTTTTCTTTTACATGGGTTACATTTTCCTTTTATTCCATTCTTGTGACTTTCTGTTGGAAATTGGATGTTATAAATGATGTAGAGCTTTTGATTTTATGTTCCTCTGAATAGGTATTCTTGTTCTAATAGACAATTAATTTGGCCTGATAGGCAATTTTCTTCGAATGCACAGTTAATGCAAACCCTAAATTCTGTTTTCCCCTGTGTGGACAGCAGTTAGTCTCTGCTTAGTTCTCTCAGCTTCCAGCTGCTGCTTTTTCTCTGCCTTCCAGGGCTTTCCCCAGGCCATGTAGTGAGCAAAGGATTTGGGTTGATTTTATTTTGGTTCTTGGTTTTCTGTTGGTTTCTTCCTTTTAGGATTTTATCCCTAATTTCCTCCCTGCTCCTCACGCCTCACACTCGGTCCTCTGAACAGGTAAGCCAGTAAGGCTGCAGCCTTCTGCCACCTGTGAACTGGGAGATGCTCTCAGGAAAGAGGCAAATTTCACAAAGCTCACAGGTTGTAGTGAGTTTTCCAAGCTTAGATTCTTCTCCACTTTTGCCTTTTGGTCACTCTCCAGTGTCTTTAGATAGTGGCTTTTATATATTTTGTCCAAAATGTATAATGGTTTTGTTTGGGACGATTAATAAAATAATAGCACAATTGTATATTTATTTTAATTGATTTATTACTCTTACTGTTTTTAATATTCAGCATAGTGGTAACACAAGTTTTCTAAAGTTTTTGATCAAGTATGTTGTGGACAGCATAATGCTAGTTTGGATTGTAGTAGGCTCAGAGGAGTGATAGGGCAATAATTAATAAATAATCCTATATAATAAAGAACTAATATGCTAATTAGACCAAATAGCAGAACGACCATCTGGATGACCTTCCAGATGACCATTTGGATGACCTTCTGGACAAAGCCAGGGCTGCAACGACCAAGCCCCTTGCATGAATTTTGTGCATCGGGCCTCTAGTACAGTAATAAACTCTGTGTTTTTGTACTCACAACTGTAAACCTACTTTTGCCCCATGCTGTATTTATTTTATTTCCAGCAATATTGCTAAATGATCTAATTAATTATAATAGTTTTTTTTTTAACCCCTTGGATTTTCCAGCTGTGTAATCATATTTATAGAATTATGACATTTGGCTCTTTTTTTTAAAAAATTGTGTTTATTGTTGTAAGTATTACAGATATCCCTCTTTTCCCCCCATTGACTCACTCAATTCCACACCTCTCCCCCAACCTAGGCCTTTACTGCAGTTTTTTGTGTGCATGAGTTATGCATATAAGTTCTTGCCACTCCACTCCCCTTCCCTCTGAAATTCATCAATCTGTTCCATGCTTCTATGACACTTCTGGCTCTTTTGATCTATCTATTGCTTCTTAAATTTTTCTGACCTTATTTCATACACTATAATCTGTAAATTTTAAGTAAAAATGGGTAAAATTGATTCCTGTTTCTTATTCTGATTTTAATAGGAATTCTGTTAGTTTTTCAGCATTTAATAGATTGGGATTGATTCTGGTACTCTTATATTTAGGATGTGTGTGTGTTTTCCCCCCAGGAATAACTGTTGAATTCTCTGGTCATTTTTTCAGTATAGACATAGTCTTGCATTTTCATATGTTAATGTAATTAATGATATTATAATAGTAAATTTCCTAATATTGTACCATGCTGTGTTCCTGGAATAAGCTCAGTTTATCATAATGGCTTATTATTTTTATACTCTGTTAGATTAGATTTGCTAATATTTAGTTTAGAACATTTGTATCTATACTCTCAAGTATGGTTTGTATTTTTCCCCCCACATAAGCCACCTATGTTAGATTTTGGTGGTAGAGCTATATTAGCATTTATTTAAAATGAATTAGAAGTTTTTCCATATATGCTCAAGGACAGTTTGAGTAACAGAACTATCTGTTTCTTTTCCAATTTGATTTGAGAGAGAAAACAAACAAACAAACAAACAAACATTCACCGATTGTTTCACCCATTTATGCATTCATTGGTTGACTCTTGTATGTGCCCTGACTAGTGATCAAATCTACAAATACTGACATGTAGGAATGATGCTCTAACAGTTGAGGTACCCAGCCAGGGCTAAATATAGATATTTTTAAATTTAGAATTTTATGTACATATTAGAGGCCCAGTGCATGAATTCGTGCACTAGTGGGGTCCCTTGGCCTGGCCTGTGGGATTGGGCCAAAACCAGCTCTCCAACATCCTTCATGGGGTCCTGGGTTGCAAGAGGGTGCAGGCCAGGCTGAGGGACCCCATCAGTGCATGGTTGGGGCTGGGGAGGGACATGGGAAGTTGGGCAGCTGGGGAGGAACCATGGGAGGGCTCTAGGGTCTGTATGGCTTATCTTGTTCAGTCCCGATTGGCCGGACCCCAGCAGCAAGCTAACCTACCAGTCAGAGTGTCTGCCCCCTGGTGGTCAGTGCACATTTTAGCGAGCGGTTGATTAGCCTTAGCATATCATTAGTATATTACAGTTTGATTGGTTCAATGGTTGACTGGCCAACCAGACATGTAGCATATTAGGCTTTTATTATATAAGACTAGAGGCCCAGTGCATGAAATTTGTGCATGGGGGGTGTGTCCCTCAGCTCAGCCTGCACCCTCTCCAATCTGGGACCCCTTGAGGGATGTCCGATTGCCCATTTAGGCTCAATCTGGGTAGGATGGAGTCTGCCCTCGTTAGCATCTTAATTTTGCTAACTCCAGGGCTGGAGCTCTTAGCTATAGTTTGCTTAATACTTTTTGAGATTTGCAAATAAGTGTTTTCAAGTTGACATTACCATAATGGAACTTTAATTTTACTAGCTTCTTCATCCTTTTTCTTTCTTTCTTTGTTATTGTTTTGTTTTTTTTGGTGTTTTTTGGGGGCATTGAATATTGACATTGGAAGATATAGGAGATAATTTTTTCTCCTTTTTCTTTGTGTATGTGTTTAAGATAATGTAAACTGGAAAAGTGGAAGAGAAGGTGTCTGCAAAAATAAAACCCAAGAAAACATAACACAGCAAGGAAGAAAGAGATTGATTTTACCAGGAAGCTCAGAAAGTACATCAGCAGAGCAAGACACAGGAAAAAAATGCAGAAATGCTGATCAGGAAGAGTCTGTCATTTCACCCAAGGTGATTAAAAAATAATTATCTCATTGTTTTCTTAATTGTTCTAGATAGCAATTAATTATATGTTGTATACAGCAAGGAAAAAACAAAATTGCTTCTTACTAATGAGTTTATGAAGTATACAAAAAGAAAAACTAGCTCTTATTTTGCTGGCTTGCTGACACTAGCCTTTAATATAGTATTTGCATTGTAGAAAACAAAGTTATTTAGAAATTTTCAGACTGGGAAAAGTTAAAGTCCATCTGAATGTGGTTATAATTGGAACCTCCATTATTAAAAACTGGCTTATTATATTGGTTATTCTCAAATGGCATGTAACCACTTTTTTCTTTTCTGTTTTTTGTTTTGTTTGTTAATTCTCACACAAAGATATTTTTCAGTTGATTTTTAGAGAAAGTGGAAGGGAAAGGGAGAAACATAGAGAGAAAGGTTGGTGTGAGAGAGACGTACCAATTCATTGCCTCCCACACATGCCCTGACCAGGGCCCAGGATCGAGCCTGAAACTGAGGTACACGTCCTTGACCAGAATCTAACCCAGGACCATTCAGTCCGAGGGCCAACACTCTATTCACTGAGCCAAACTAAATAAGCAATGTGGGTATTTTATAAAATATGGAACTTTCCGCCTTTCCCCTACTTCTTCCAAGTACAGAGAACCTTCCATTTTTCCTGTTCCCTCAGTTGCTAATTCACTTACTCTGGCTCATGAGCTTTGTAATTGGCACAGTGCAAATTTATGTCTCAGCAAACTTACAAATTACTCATATAATGGATTTTGGGGATCATTTATAAATAATTGAAACCATGATTGTTAAATTCTTAAATGCCAAGGGTCTATTGGATATCAATATTTCATGGAGTTCCATAAAGAACATTATGAATTCTAGTTTCTGTGACTATTAAAATGGTATATTTGACCCATAGAATTGATATTTGTGACTTTATAATTTCTCTTTTACAATAAATTAACGTGTTAAACATATTTCTTGTAAAGATATTTAAAAATAAAACATCCTTCCTTATATTTCATGGAAGTAGAGGGAGTTGAAATATGATGCCAAACATTTCATGACTTATATTTCATTTTCTTTTATATATTTTTTATTTTTACTCTAACACACAAGATGGCTGCCCCCATGTGGTCAAAGTAATACCTACTTGTGAAAAAAACACTACCACTAACAGAGTATTCAGAAGCATGTAGAATAAAACATATATATATTGAATTTTCTTATCCTTCAGTCCCATTATCTTACAAATATTTTGATTTGTATCCTAAACCTTTTCATTTAGAGTTATACAACTAAGTATACACATAGCTATATAGGGATTTTTTTTTTTTTTTTAAAGCTAACTGGGATCATGGTACTATGTATATTGTTATTGTTTAATTAAAAAAAAAAAAGCCTTGCCTGGTAGCTTAGTTGGTTAAAGTATCATCCCCATGTGCCAAGATTTCAGGTTTGATCCCCAGTCAGGGCATATATAAGAATCAACCAATGAGGGCATAAATAAGTGGAACAAGAAATTGATATCTCTCTTTCTCTTTCCTCTATCCCCCTCTTCTCTTTCATTTCTCTCTTTATATAAATTCTATACACACACACTGAGTGGCCAGATTATTATCTCTAAGTGCATAATAATCTGACCACTCAGTGTGTGTGTGTGTGTGTGTGTGTGTGTGTGTGTGTCACGCGTGCGCGCACGCCTGGTGCATGAATTCGTGCATGGGTGGGGTCCGGCCAGCCTGGCCAGGAGGATGGGACATGGGCAGTTGGCCGGCCTGCCTGCTGGTCAAACTCCTGGTTGAGGGGACAATTTGCATATTAGCCTTTTATTATATAGGATATACACTGAGTGGCCAGATTATTATGATCTATGAACTCATAATAACCTGGCCACTCAGTATATATATATACTATATACACAGTGTTTTATAGTAAGAATGCATTCTAATTTATTTAACTTCTTCCCTTAGCAATACCCTTTTTTCAGATGTTGAGTGGGACTCCCCCTCCCCACATTGTCCTATAACTGTTGCTGAGGCCCAAAGCTGGGACAACACTACTGAGTATTTCATGTTTGAAAGGAGCCTCCAACAGTGAAAGCCAGACCTTTCCCATGGGGTTTGTTGAAAGGCATTCAATGACCCACCTTTAAGCTGTATACAAAAAGAACCGAGAGACAAGGCTTTAAGATTTGGGGGAGTGCTATGTTTGTGTAGAGGTTTTTCTGCCTTTCTAAAATTAAGAGTAGCTGGGGCTCTGAGAGAATTATGGAGTTTAGATATACCAACAGGAAGAAGAGAATGGCATTTACTTAGACACTGGCTTAGCCAGTGGATTTGTGGCCTACCTACCCAATTAGTACCTGCATAGGCAGAAAAGCAACCTGTGAGAGTTGACCTGGTGGGAGACTGCCCAGTGGGGAGGTGGCCCAGGATTGTCTTAGTCTCTGGCGTGTGTTGGTTGGTCCTGCAGCAGAGGGAGATGAGAAGGGGGTGTAGTTGAGTAGCTTAGGAGAAAAGAGTTTATGGTTTAGAAGAATGGTATGTCATCAGCGGGAGGTTTGCTCTAAGAGGTAGCCAATGATTGCTTTTCCAATAGTTATTATAAGAAACATTATAAGACTTAGGTTCCATTTATAAATTGTTAAGTCAGTTTAGATAATATTTTAAAATTACATTCTGTATTATTTAAAAAAAGAAAAGTATTAAAATTTGTCCAAAAGAAGCCATGTTATTTGTCCAAAAGAAGCCATGTTAATAATATCTTCTCAAGAAATTGAAACTGTTAGGCATTAAGTAATATAAAAATCAGCTTTTTCCAGATGCAGCCAGTATACATGAGTCCTCAGTTATACATGGGGGTGAATATTCATATGTATCTAGTATGTTGTCATCACTTCCTAGAAATGGTTCCCAGGAGGACTGGGGTGTATCTGAGAAGTGTTTTCACTCCAAAGAAAGTATTAGTCAGTAAGCGGTCATCTTTAATAGCATAGGACCAGGTTTACTCTTTGTGCTGGCAGTAAGTACAAATGAAAAAGGTCCGATAGTATTAATGAGAATACTTAACTGGTTCACAACCCCTCTAATTGGTTAAACTGAAACTTTTATTCAGATCATGCCAGAGGAATCATGTTTATTTTCTGAGCTGGCCATAACATAGCTTCATGTAAATTTATCTGTGAGGGAGGAGTAATTTCATTATTCAGTTATAGGGAAAAAATCATGATATTTAGATGGGAGAAATGAAGTATTGCAGTAACTTACAAGAAATTATAAGGACTGTGCATGTTAAGAATGAAACACATTGTTGAGCAGAAAATTTAAGAGATTAGTAGGCTTTTTGAGAAAGATTGTATTCAGATGAAAGCAAATGTATTTGCTTATGCTTCATTTCTATTTTTTCTGGTTATCTTTTATGGAATGTTTGACCTGATTGGAATGGTTTGGTCCAGCTATAAATTCTTTTCTAATAACTATGTTTTTTAAGTTATTAACTAGAGACATAGAAAATGGTATTTTTAATAATTCTGAATGAAATATTAAAAATTTAAAAATATACATATTGCATGAATCTTGTAGTGCCATGCTTTTATGCTTAACTTTACATATTCTTTTTTACATTTTTTTCTGATTTGTTTTTTAGGAAATGCCGCAATCAGTTTCTGGAATCATATTAAGTAACACAGATGTGAATAATAAGAAGACTAATGCACTGAGAAACGAAATCCCAACAGAGGAACTTGGTAAGGTTTCTGAAGATGAAATCATCACTAAAAGAACACGAAATAAAATAGAGACAGTGAGCTGTTCTGAGAGTTGTTCGAGTGCCCAAGGCAAATCTTCCCATGGGGAGTCTCAAGGATCTTGTCCTGGGCCTAGCTCTGATCCCTCCAACCCTGCAACTCTGCATGCAAAAGCAGCCGATCCAGTTCTACAAGGTTCTGAAGAAACCGAGGTCAAGAGAACATCCTGCATGTATGGAGCAAACTGCTACAGGTAAAATGAAATTACAGGTAGCTATAATTCAATTACTTTAATGGCATGTAGCTATGTAGATATATGTTATCATGTATTAAAAGCCTACTAAAACTCATTGGCCTAAAGATTAGGAGCTTTTTCATGTATATATCTACTTGGTTTATACTTTCTCAGTGTGCATTCTTGCAAATCCTGCTATAAGGTTTTAATAATGAGACATTTCATATGTAGACGTGCTGGTTAATGCAAGGATTTGAACTGGGGATTCCAGACTTGCAAATTGAGTCACTCAGATCCAGATATTTGCTTATTTAGTGCTTTATTGAGATATTAGAGAGATAGCTTCATAAATAGTTGTGTTTATTATAACTATCAAGATAATTTTAGGTTGTGCTTAGGCATCTTATTATACTTGTGCATTTTCCTCTATATTTTTTAATGGTCCTTTTGAATCATCATGATACCTTCTAAAACAACTGAATATATATTTTCTGGATTAACTGGTTACTTCTATACTTACCTCATTTGATTGCACTATATTTTCGAATTTCATTTATTAAAATTAATATCCCTTAGTTTTAGGCTATAGTTTCATCTATGTTTATACTAGAGTGTTTATAATTATGTAATACTATTCCAGAAGTATTTGTGATTCCAACTTGTGAAACCAATACATCCCAGTAGAGTTTATCTTCTCTGCAATAGTGTGCATATATCACATATTCTGTTAACTTCACACTCATATTATCTTTCTTTAAAAAGCCTTGCCATTCTAGCACTTGAACAACAATATTTTTCGATTTCAACAGTTAGAATTTATGCATTTATTCACAATTTTGTCTGTTTTAAAAAAAGCCTTAGTTCCACATGTGGAACATAATTTATAAACTTGTAGAATATCTCTTACCTTTTAAGAATATCTGGTGTCCCTTGAGATTCCATATGAATTTCTCTAAGAAATGCCATAGGGATTGTGATAGGGATTACATTATATCTGTAGATTGTTTTGGGTAGTATTGACATCTTAACAGCATTAAGTCTTCTATTCCACAAAATGGGATATCTTTACATTTATTTGTGTCTTATTTAATAAAAATTAAATCAGTGTAGTACAAGTCTTTCACCTTCTGATTAAGTTTATTTGTAACTTTTATTTTCAAAAGTGAAATTAGTTTTAACTTTTCTTTTGGGGTCATTTATTATGAATGTATAGAAACAACTTATTTTTATTTTTTTATCCTGCAGCTTTGCTGAGTTAGTGTATTACTTCTAAATGGTTTTTGTAGAATCTTTAGAGTTTTCTGCATATGTAGAAAATGCATAAATACACCAAAAATATAATGTTCATGGCACTGTTATTTATAAAAGCCAATAACTTGAATGAACCCAAAGGTCTATGAATAGTAGAATGGACAAATAAATTGTAGCAACTTCATACAATGGAATTTTACACACTAATTAAAATACACTACTGCTACATTCAATAATATAGAGTAATCATGTAAACATAAGAAGTCATTCTCAAAGAAGTATATACTATATTCTTCAATTTAAATTCAAGAACTGAGAAAACTAATGTGTTGTTTTATAATATCACTTTTCAAAGTATGGTCAAGAGACTCCTGAGAAGTTCTGGTTCCCAGGAAGATTTTAGGAAATCTGTAAGGATATAACCATTTTCATAATGATACTAAGATTTTGTGGGTTTGCCTTTTTCACTCTGATTTTCTCACAGATGTACAGCCGAGTTTTCCAGAGGCTACATGATCTGCATTACTGTTAATGATTGAATGTAGAAGCAGATCTGAGAATCCAGATGCCCTCCATTATGATTGAGCCATTAAATACATTTTCAAAGTTTGAAACAGTGTCTCCATGAATTTTGGGAGGAAGGTAGAGTTATTTACATTAAGACATGCTATTTATGATCTATAATAATAAAAGCATAGACAATATGTCCTTCTGGACAACCTTCTGGACCAAGCCGGGATGTGAGGGAAGCCCAGGCCCCAGATGCCAGAATAAAACCCGGTTCCTAGGTGCCAGAGGGAAGCCAGTGCCAGCAGTTGGAGGAAGGAAGGCCTACTCTTGAATAAATTTTATGCATCTGGCCTCTAGTCATCATAATTAAAGGCTAAAATGCAAATGGTCATCATGCTGTGACACCATAATGCTGTGACACCTTAGGGACCAATCAGCAGGGACCTGAGGCTGCGCCCCCCTGAAGGTGTGCCCCCCCACTCCAGCCCCAGGGCCAGGGACCTGAGGCCCTGGTGCCAGGATGTGAGGCTGCATCTCCCGCCTTGTGAGGCTTGATGGGGGTGAGGCCGGCTGGGACTTGGTGTTGCCCAATGGGTGTGGGGCTGGCTGGATACTTCTATTATAGAGATAGACTAGGGGACAAATACTGCAATATCAAAATATTTCCTCTAATTAATTCCTTTTTAATGTGCATTAATTTCATGCACCAGGCCACTAGTAATAAATAAAGTTGTTTAAATATATCTTTTAAATTTCTTATTTTTTATTTCTAACAGATTAAACAACTACATAAACAAAAGCTCTCTGGAGTTTTAGTAAATTTTTCTTGCAACCAAAAAATTTGAGATACACTATTTTCTATGATAGTATAGTGTTAGTGTCTACTTTTGGGTAGGAAAATGGGTTTAATGATTAGAAGGAGACCTGTGGAGACTTCTAGAATGTTGGTAATGGTCTGTTTGTTTTTTTGTTTTTTTAAATCTTAGCAGAGTGCCTTAGTGTGCTCATTAAAAGTCCTTAAACACTTGTACTTTTATCTGTAAAGCAATATCAATTGACATACATGGCTTACCATATTTCACTAGAAATTAATTTTGTTACCATGGAGAATTCTGTATTGAATACGTGATGAGTTTTGTTTTTAACAATGTAGCATTAGTTCACATTCTGGAATAATCAGATGTGTGTTGCTTCACTTCCTGCCATATCTTACTATTTTTTTAGTATATCTAGAAATTTCGCATATTCTATTAGTTATTTTTTTTTCTCACTGTATATTTGTAATCCTTATAGGAAGAATCCTGTCCATTTCCAACATTTCAGCCATCCTGGTGATAGTGATTATGGAGGTGTGCAAGTCATGTGTCAAGATCTAGCTGATGACCGGCCTGAATGCCCTTATGGAGAATCTTGTTATAGGTATAGAAACCTAGTAGGTTTGGTTGTGCTTCCTGTTCTCCTTAATTTCTGTTACTTATTCATTTATGCCTGCAGTTTCTCATCTCAATCCTTTAACTTTTAGTTTTAAACTCCCATAGAAAGTAGTTTTTCATTCTTCTAATAAGTAGGATTACAATATTTCTTTTAGATAATTCTAAATTGTTGTTAACCTTATAAATATCTGAAATTTTCCTCATTTCTAACCTTCTAAAATGCAAATCATATAAATTAAAAGGGGTTGATGCTATCCCATCATACACTCTTATCCAGGCTCCTTAGTGTGACACAAATCAATTTTCTATCCTTTTACTTTTAATCTCTGTCTTTATATTTAAAGCATGTATCTTAAAAATAGCATATAATTGGTTCCATGGTCTTATTTTTTTATCCAGTCTGATAGTCTCTACCTTTTAAATGTAATGCTTAGTCCAGTTACATTTAATACAATTACTGATATATCTCAGTTTAATTTTGTCTTTTACTATTTGTTTTCTATTTCTCACACAAAGTCTTTGTTCCTTTAGTCTTCTTTTCCTGTTTTTTTTTTGTTTTTTTTTTTTTTTTTATTTAGCCAAGTGTTTTTCATTCTATTTTTCTTCTTCATTTACCTTTTAGTTATATATTAGAGGCCAAGTGCATGAATTTGTGCACAGGAGGGGTCCCTCTGGGTGGCCTGCAGGGATCAGGCTGAAACCCACAGTTCAATGCCACCTGCAATTCCTACCTGCTGCTCCTGCTCATCCCAGCCCTATTGTGCCTGCGGCCCACAGCAGCACTCACCAGCCATGAGCCCTTCATCTGGCACCCTCCTAAGGGGAGTGGCCTGCGGGATTGGATCTGGCTGAAACAGGCTCTCTGTCATCCCCCAAGGAGTCCCAGATTGCAGAGGGCGCAGGCCAGGCTGAGGGACCTCACTGGTGCACGATTGGGTCAGAGAGGGACCATGGGCGGGCTCCAGGGTGTGTCCTGCCCATCTTGCTTAGTCCCCATCAGCCAAACCCCAGCAGCAAGCTAATCTACCGATCGGAGTGTTAAATTAAACACTAAATTTAGAATGCATATACACTAAAATGATTGGAATGAATTTTCAACCAGTTAAATGTGAAGACAAACCCATGTACATTGCCTTGAATTCACAAAACCTTAACAGGTGTTATACATATGAAAATGTTGGTGCCTTCATGTTTCTCAGAAGCCAGCGCCCAACTTTTCAATTTTTTATTTCATTGTACCTTTTAAGAGGGATGAGGTAAGAAAGTGTATCAGTCATCAACTATAAGTGCTCTCATTCTAATGAATCTGTAACATGATCTGTACAGTGTGAAAGAACAGGGTTTCGCCACAAGCAATAAATCATTTAAATGTATATTTGATAATAAGTAAATTTATGATATCTTGTTTTTGCTGATTCAGGTTTACAGCTATGACATAAAATATTTTATTTTCCCCAAATGTTTTAAGTTATTGCAATATTATCTTTTTAAAAAATATATATATTTTATTGATTTTGTACAGAGAAGAAGGGAGAGAGATAAAGAGTTAGAAACATCGATGAGAGAGAGTCATCGATCAGCTGCCTCTTGCACACCCCCTACTGGGGATATGCCTGCAACCAAGGTACATGCCCTTGACCGGAATCGAACCTGGGACCCTTCAGTCCCCAAGCCAACGCTCTATCCATTGAGCCAAACCGGTCTCGGCAACTTATTGCAATATTATCTTAACTGATAATGTACACAGGTATACATTTCAAATTATAAGATACTGACTTTTAGAGGCCACTTGATAAAAAATGGGAACCTGTATTTAGTATAAATCTATATTATATAATTTAAGGCAAATTAATAGATTTTATTACAGAAACACTAGTTATAGTTGCCTGGTAGTTGAAATTCCCAGAATTAGTTATGTGAGACTATCAATCACTTTATTTGTAGTTGAGCAGAATCAAAGTTCATAGTATCTTTTAATGCATTTTTATAGGATCTGCAGTTAGAGAAAGTAACCTATCATCATTTGCCATCTTATAGTTCCTTAATCATGTATAAGAATATGGTCTTAGAAGAAAAGTATTTTAGACTAAATGTTGATCATTTGCTACACAGTTTTACATAATACTTGACTATAATTTTTTAAAGATTTATTTATAAATAGCAGTAACACCATCAATTATCTTCATCTAGCCTTGACAAAATATGGCTTCTATGGTATTTTTCTTCTCTTTTTATCTTTTGAATATGTGTTCATTTTAATAATAAATTTGTTTTTCTTTGTTATATTTAGTATTAATTGCAAATATATAAGAATTTGCAGATTTCTTTTGGCATAAGTAGCAAATTATAATTACTTCCAGTTACCAAATTGACTACTTTCTATTATTTTATACTGGTTTATTCTTTCATTATTTAACAAAGACCATATTTATTCTTTTTTTCTTCTAAATTTTGAGACTTAGATATTTGATAACATAGAATTCATGTTTTTGCATTAGGTTTTAAAATAAGTGTTGGGATTTTAAAAATGCAAGGTAAATTATTTTGGGATGAAAACAAAAAGATAGTGTGATCATTTATTCATTGAGCAAATATTGAACACCTAGTCACTATTTTAGACAGTTGATGTAAAACAGTACTTCTGGTTCATTTAAATTTTTGAGTGTTAAGTTTTGATATTAAATTACCACATGTTTGGAAGTAAGCAAAAATAAAAATTACTATTCTTTTCTCATTATTGTTGCCTACTTAATCTTTAGGTAGCTCTTTATAATGGAGAGATATGGGTTTTAAAATCAGCAGACTTAAAATTCTAGTTATGGTTATGCCAGTTCTGTGGTATAACTTTGATCTTTCTGAGCCTCAGTTCCTCATAAAAACATGGAAAACAGAGGTTGGGTCATTTATGCTTAGAGTTCTCCACTCAATGGTGGAGAAATTGAGAGCAGAGAGCAATTTATTCATATTCATACAGTCAGATCATTATATTCTCAGCTACTTTTTGTAGGCTTCTTTGCTGTTTCCTCTTCCTTTTTTTCTCCCTGTGATTATTGCAGAGCCAGAGGACTCAGTTCTCTGATCTCATCCATTCTCTAGTCTATTCTATCCTTATTCCCTGGGTGAGCTAATTTAACTTAATGGCACCAGATTCATGTTTGAATGCCCCCACGTGGTTGTAAATAGGTAGTTCACACTTACCACATCTGAAACAGAACTCTTGATTTCCATCAGGAAAGCAATGCATTCACAAGTGTGCTCCATCTTTGTCAATGACTTCACTTTAACAGAATATTGAGGCCCCAAACCAAGAAGCACCCTTGCTTCTTTTCTTTTCTTCACACCACTCTTCCAAGCCATCCGCAGTTCTTGCCATTTCAACCTTTAAAACCGTAACCACTTCTTACTTCCTCTGTCTCTTATCATCTTAGTCATAACCTCTTTCCTGGAATATATCCCTTTCCTTCCTTTGATTTTCTGCAGTTTGTTTTCCGAGTAGCTACTAGAGGAATTCTCTAAAAACAAGTCGTGTAATGTTGTTTTCTTACTTAATACCATCCGGTAGCTTCCTACAAAACTCTTTACCATGTCTCACAAGTTCTCTGACTTGATTTCCTTATATTTTCCTTCTCATTCATTCCCCTTGAGCTATACAGACCTTTCTGTGTTTTTCCACCTGCCCTAGCTTGTTTCTATGTTGGCCTTAAAGCAAATTTAAAGACTTTTTAAAAATTACCTCTTCCTGAAGTGTTCTTCCTTCAACTATGTATTGTTATTCATATACCTATATCATTAAAATCAGAAATGTTTTAGAAAATGTATATTTTAAAATGTAACAGCTCACAAAAACCTGGGGTGGTTATGGGTGTATGGTTTGTGTTTAGAACCCGAAGATTACTGTTAATAATTAGTAACAATGCAAACACACACACACACACACACACACACACACACACACGAAAAACCATACAGGATTTTGAGGCCTGCTGAGTTATAGAAAATGCCATTTGTGAACAAGGTTGATATAAATCTTTTATGAATGAACTCTGAGTATTTCTATTCATTATTAGGAACAAGTCCTGAATAGAATTTAAAATCATCCTGGAGAGTTATTACAAATGCCTCCAAAGAACGCTACAGAATATGAAAAAGGCATTCTGCCTTATTATGAAATAACTGGTTTTTGAGAATGGAATATATATAGGAAAATGTTAGAAAATATTCTATAAGTGTGTGAAATGTGATTGGGGACATATTCAACCATAGTAATTGTATGTATTGTTGAAGGCAAAACTTAGCTATGTAGTATTACTTGGCAATTACTTTTGCTGGCAAGTTTTCAGATATTGTTGTTGGCTATCTTAAAGTAAAATTGATTTCTCTTTCTATAAAAATAGCTGACACTTGTAAAATGCTTAATAGCCTACAAATGTTTATACACATTACTTCATTAACTCTTGGAACAACCTTGTGTGAAGTACGCACTATTATCCCTGCTTACAGAGGAGGAAGTGGAGACTTGGTTCATAGGAGTTACCCTGAATCCCATAACCTGTAGCAGTGCCATTTGAATTCAGACTTAAGTCTTCTGATCCTGAAATCAGAGTCCCTTGCACAACATACTGCTCAAGTTGAACAAGCCAGATGAGAATAGGTCCAAGACACAGTGGCATCTCTCTCGGAAGCATCTGGAAAGAACTCTGTGTTCCTTGTTCCCCTGAGTGATGGATGGACTAGAGCTAAGTGTCTTATGATGCTGAGCAGTTAGTAGCCAGGAACCTGATTGCAGTGGAGTCTGCTTACTGTGACTGTCAGATTTTTCTTTGGACTCAGAAGAACCTTAAAAGTATCTTTTAGGTATTACACAACACACACACACACACACACACACACACACATTTTATATTGTGTTATATATTTTATATACTATTTTACACTGTATTTTTATATATGTAACATATGACATTGACATTTTAAAAATAAAATATATTTTACTTTAGGAATATGATACATTTTGTTTGTCTCATGCTGTAGAGTATGTAAGTCATGAGGAAAGAACTTTGGTTCACCACTCTATCTTTTCATCTAGAAATATGCCTGGCATCAGTAAATGTTGAAATCAAAAAGCAAATGCTGTGTACAGCATGGTGAGTGTAGTTAATAAGGAAAAGCAAGTGCTTTTCAAAGAGAGGCTTATTGGGGTCTAATTGTCTGTGTGAGTTGGTGAATGTTCTAGTTTAATTAAAATAGTCATTAATTTTTAGTGACTGGAAAACTAGATCTTACTTCTGATTTCTTTTCTTTCTTTTTCTTCAGGAAGAATCCTCAGCACAAGGTAGAATATAGACATAGTACACTTTCAAGTAAGTAATTTTTCTTCAGGAAACTCAAAATGAAACCTTTAAATGAATCCCTATTAAACCTACATACAGTTTGTAGTTATTATGAATTTTTTCCAAAACCTCACCTGTGTATTTGTCAAATTGCGAATTTTAATGATTTTTATTCAATAAAAATATAAGTATTTATGCAGCAAATATTTTCTACAATTATTGTGTAACAATATATATTTATCCTTGCGTCTATTAGGATTTTTTTCTTTGTAAGTACCTGAAAACAAAATTTCAAATTGGTCTAAACAGTATAGAGATCTTGCTCACTTCTATAATTGCAAAGTTCAAATATAGGACTAGATTTAGACATAATTTATGTTTGGCTCACTAATATTGTTAATAATGTCACCAGTGACCCAATCTCCTTCCACCATTCTGTCTTTAAAGGGGTTGATATTATCCTAAGACTGACTTTTCTTCTCATCCTTTTTCAGCTGGGATGATAAGTACCCACTTCTACATCTAAGGAGAGAGGGAAAGAGAATTAACACTTTGACTCCCTCTATTCTAAGAAAAACATAAAATTCACTTTTTTTTTTTTACTAGATTAGATCACATTATTTCTCTTGACCATTTACTATGCCATTGATTAGTTTGTACCAACCCTGGAACCAGAATAGAGTCACCTCCTTCAGAACCACAGAGATCCCTAATAGAAACTAAAGTTTGGGGGGAAAGAGAAGAAACAGGAATAGACACTAGACAAGCAACTATTACTGTCCCTCAGTCCTATTTACATCAGCCTGTTGAACCTTCTGTTTCCCCTCCTTCTGAACTGTAATATTTTTCCCTTTTAGCAAATTCTGGCTTATTTGTATCATCGGCAGAGGCCAGTTCAGTGCACAATATCTCTGCCCACAGAGTGAGAGAATAAAATGCATACTTTCAGGCTATGCCTATGTGTATCTGTATAAACACAATCAATTTGTAACCTAGTGATAAAAATAATTTCACCATTGGGGATTCCATTAGATGTTTCTGGCTGAAACATACTTTAGGGTTTTACTACTCCAGACACCAGTATAATTATTTTATCTGAGGAAATATGTATGGAGATTATATAATATGTTTTACTGTTTTTACTGAGGCTGTATCTAACGATGTAGCATTTATGATTGTTAACTTCTTTTCTAGCAATAATGTAATAATCTTGATTAAAATTATATTTTATTGATGAAGTTTAGCATTTTTCTATGAAAAAAGTATTTGACACATTTGTGTATCTTCACCAAAATAAGAACCATTTTCCTAAACACTATCAATATGTATTATATGGCATCATTAAAAATATGTGAATTTTCTTTGCAAAATCTCTGTGAAGTAAAAATATTTTTACTTCATTAGAAATGTTTTTTTAAAAAATTATAGATAATATTAAGCAACATTTAGCTTTATGTTTTTAATGCACTTTCAAAGGCTCTGTGGCAACATAATTAGAATATCTCTTCCTATTCCAAAACCTACCAATTAAAGAATCTGGAGTATTTCAAATATTAATTTAAGTATTGAGGTCTCATATATTTAAATTTATTGATATCAGACAGAATTATAACCTACTTGTTTTCTTATTTCCTAAATCTTTAAAGTTTAACATTACCCAAGATCTTAATCTCATTTATATAGTAATGTTCATTTACTCACATATTTATTTATTGATTATATGTCTAATAAGTGGGCAAAGTTACAGAGAGACAGGAAAACCAGCACTGAGTTGACATGTTTGTGGTGAGATGCTCCAAAACCTGGGGTTATCAGGGTACACCAGAGGTGGGAGTTTTAAGTTAATGTGGTCTTTAATTTAAGGCGGTAGGATTTCAGTCATCTTTGTTTTTTGGCCTGTGGTGGGTGGGTTTAGGACATCCCAGACAAAGTGAATAATAGATCAATCAAGGATATCAAGGTAGAAAAAGGTAAGTTGTGTTCGGAGTTAGCAAGATTTCCCTCAGGAAACCAAGGCGATTCTTACGCTAATGAGAATTGTGCAGCTTATTATGTAGCTCCTTTTTAGCTTTGGCTACCAAGAAACTTGATGCTCAAGTTATAACAATTATGTTAAAAATTGAGATTGACATATATTTTAAAATTCTATTTGTATTTGTATTTTTAAAATCATCTCTATTATAAGCTATTATCAAATCCTCTGGAATGAGTAGTGATATTAAGAAAAATATAAATATCTATTTCATGTGAACTGTAGGAAGACATTAACTAAAGCATATGTAAAAGCATAGATATTAATATTTCTTACCCATACATTTGCTTTTAACTACAGGGATTGTCCTCTGCTATTCAGAAGATTTCCAGATAGAAGCATCCTACTATATACATATTGATTTCAGAAAGGAAGGGAGGAGAGAGAAATAGAAATATCAATGATGAGAGGGAATCATTGATTGGCCTCCTGCATGCTTAAAACTGGGGATTGAGCTTGAAACCCACGCATATGCCTTGACCAGGAATTGAACTGTGACCTCCAGATTCATAAGTTGATGTACAACCATGGAGCCACACTGGCTGAACCTACTTGTTTCTTAAATGCTCCATATCTTCCCAGAATTTTTTACTGCCTTACTTTAGACCAACTCTGATGCTCACTATGGAAGGAATATAAAACAGAGTGGGATAAGGGAAGAAATTAATTTGGAGACAGAAGAATTCTAGTATTAAAATATTACTTAGAAATCTATAAATTCTATATGCTGTTACCATAGTAATCTTACTTGTATAATGAACTGTAGAATATCATAAATTTATAAACTAAACTTTCCAAAGTATGTAAACTTTGTACCTTCTCATTTGATTACAACCCTCATGCATCAGTCAGATTGTGCTAGGTTTGCTGTGATAATCCCCAAATTTTACTGCCTTACACAAACACGAGATGTGTTTCTTCACTTCCAGCTTCGTGTTGGCTGTGGCCTCGTCCCAGCTGAGCGTTCAGGCTGGAGGATCAGCCCCTGCCTGGGACCCACTGCTCTCACAGCCAGGGGACATCATAATAGCAAACCACAGAGGACATCAAAATAGCGGAACTACAGAAAGGCTCTGCAAGCTTCTCCTTGGAAGGCCACACACCACTTCCACCCACTTGCTTTGGCCAAATCTGGAGTCATTGGGGATGGAGAAATATAATCATAACATAGGGAGGGGCAGTGAATAACTGGGACAGAAATACACTGTACCATCCCAAGCCTGGATATGATTACAATATTATGAAGGAGCCATTATGAATCTCAAAGGACATTTTAGTAGGAGCCTCATGGTAGGAAAAACTAGAAATAATAAATGACAAGTGGTCATTTTAGTCCCCTTCCTAGGAATGTGTAGTGATTAGCTAAATATTAGGTAAAGTGGATTTTTCTTGACGGAGAAGGACATTTTACAATTAGCCATCTCTAATCCCAGGTGGAGTGGCAATTCATGTACCAAACTTCTGTTTTTCAGTCCGAAACAATGTGGATGACGATGAAGGGCAACCCAATGAGTATGACCTGAATGACAGCTTTATAGATGATGAAGAGGAAGAGTATGAGCCCACAGATGAAGATTCTGACTGGGAACCTGGAAAGGAGGATGAAGAGAAGGAAGATATGGAAGAGCTTTTGAAAGAAGCAAAAAAATTTATGAAAAGAAAAAAGTAACTTGGTTATGCAATAATACATGGCTCACATTTACTATTACTTTATGGAAAAATATTCAGAAACTAGGGCGGCACTTAATCAATAATTGGTTTCCTTTCTAGACTTTACTAATGACTGCAAATGAAACATTGAAACGTTAACCTTCAGTGTAGTCTATGGAATTTTTTGTTGTTGCTGCTTTGCTTTTTCTATCCTATTTGAAGCATCTAGAAGTGGGAAGTAGACAAAGTTAAAAACAAATAGTTGATACTTTTCACGTGTTTTGTCTGCTGGTTATAAAAAGCAAAAACCATAGGTTTTGGTCTTTTTTTCTTTTCTTTCTATTTTCCAAAAGATTCTGTCTTTATAGAATACTATGCAAGTATAACCTGGCAAATTACATCCTGGGTGGAAAGGCATGCCTCTTTTCATTGCTATTGGAGTAATTCTTCAAGCAGAACCAGACTTTAAAAAATGACAGCCATCATATAATAGCTAGCATTTTTCTAGCATCCTAGATGCAAGCTTTGCATTTCATCGACTATTTTATTCTTTGAAACTTGGGGACATTAGTGCCACATGGATACTGAAAATAGATTCCATAAGACTATAGAAATGTTCACTGCACAGGGAATGTAACTTAGTGCTGCACATCTGTAATTTACTGTGTGTCTGAGCTTAAACATACAATAGAAAAAGTTAAAGAATTTGAGTTTCTTTCTCAAATGGAAATCCTGCCTGATTATTTTAACTTTCATTGTGCTGTCTTTACATTAAGAAAATATAGAAATGATTTTTGATCATAATTTTCTCCAACGACCTTAGTTCTTTCATCCTCAGATGAAGGTGGCAAGCTACCTGGCCTTTTATTTGTTCTCTAGAGTCATGAACTATGTCTCTGTATCTCTGTTCCCAAACTTCTTTAATAATAGTTGGGTATATGTATTGGAAATAATAAATCACTGAACCAAGTGTCCTTGTTAAACTCTAATATTTTCTATAAGAACCTAAACATTTTTTATATTAAAAGAGCAATACAGATTTGTAATGGTTTTCTCAGTGTTTTTAAATCTTTCCAAGATAATCCTGTGAGGCCTGCTGGGTCGTGAGTTTGGGAGTGGGAGAACATTATAAGGAAAGATAGGATGAACCTGCTGGTACCCCATCCTCACCCTTTACCGGAAGGAACCTTCTCACCTCCTGGGGCCCCTTGGCATCCTCTGGTGTTCACCTCTCCTTCAGCCAAAGACACTAAATGCCTGGGTTCTCCGAGTGTCTTGGTGCTTGGACTCCTGCACCGTGTCAGCATCATTAGGGCAGCAGGTGAACAGCGTTGCTGTTCTGTGTATTGAAGTGGGGCAACGGGAAAAGCCAGAAGGTTTTCATCTTGTCATCCTGCCCCCTGGATAAGGAAATGCTGGGTGAAGAATGTGAGCTCATTATGACTCTGAACAATCCCCATCCCAGTGCTTCCTGGGAAGTCCAAAATATTTCCCAATTGTGTCAAGGCTGGCTTAGTGGAAGTATAGCATTGTAATTCATCCCTTTTGTTTTGAAAGAGAAATTTATTGTTCTAAAACTGAGATGAAGCATAATGTGTGCCCAGCTGGAAAAACTCACCTTTCTTTGATGATGTTGATAACTTAAGTGCTGACAGGAGATAAAATCATGTTGCAGGTGTGACTGATAGCCACAAAGCAATCTGCCTGCCGTTTCCTTCTTAGGTGTAACTCTTGTTATTTCTGATCCATGGTTGACATCTCAAGTTGGCATCAATCATCCAGACCTACATAACCTCATACCGCCTGATGAAGGGAGGGCCCATTTGTGACTTAGCAGATTTACTGATGTGTGAAATAAGCAAGTGTCTGGAATTACTCTGGACATTTATGTAAACATCCCCTAGTCAAGGGTACATGTTTGTTCTCCCCAAGCTTTGTTTTTCAAACTGGCACCCTAGCTGTTGTCTCCCTAAACCAGTAAAAATCACACCCAAGACATTTCATTTTAACAACACAGGAATATCACTCGTATCAGAATGATAGTGTGAATGAAATTCCTGCAGTTCCACTCAACATGCCATCATGCCCTGACAGCCACCTCCAGTTCACTTTAAAGGACTTCTGAAGTTTCCTGGGTGGAGGCATCCCATTCCCGGCAAGACCATGTCCTGGAGAGGACCACTGGGCCCCTGTCCCGGCTCTATGAGCCTGCCTCTCTGACCTCCCGGGTGGGCCCAGCTCCCAGCCCCCAGCCCCCAGCCAGGCCCATCAGGTGCTCCTTTGGGGAACCTGCTCAGCCTACAGACAGACAGGAGCCTCCAATGCTGAGGCCTCAGAGATGTCTCTGACGGGTCAACCTTTCTCTGAACTACCCCATGATCTATGTTTATTTTCCTTTAGCTAGTCAGGATTGATCATTACATCCAGCAAAAAGAAGAACGTTGAATTATCACATCACACTATAAATTATTATTGAGCTATGTAATCAACACTACAGTTTTTATTTTAATTAAGGAAATGTTAGTGGTAAATTTAAATCTCAGATCTTTCTTTTTTTCTCCAAAAGTCAGTAATTGGCAGACTGAGGTAAAATGTTGAAAAGTCAATGTTTTACCTTTTTAAGACACCTCATATAACGCTGTAGCAGGAATTTCTGGCATTTTGCCAAGTAATGAGTCTCCAAGTTTATTCTATATGACAAGTGCTATTTCAATGCTCCCTAAGATCTAATATGAATAAGGACTGCTTAAAAGGAAAAAGTTCTTATAGAACTTCCCACCCCGTGTGTGGAGTGCTACACCAGCATTTATTGAGCTTATTTTTAGAGATTTAAGTTATAAATTTAAACTGCCACAGTTGGAAGTAAAAAAAAAAAAGTGACTAATTTATTATAAATCTATAAGTACATAGAGATACTACTAATAATGATATTTTTAAAAAGCAAAAGTAAGAAAAGGCTGACTTTCACTAACTCCTTACTCTGGAAATTTTTAATAAACATATATTCTGCCTTTGGGAAGGAACTGTATTTCATTCTCAGTAGATGAGGGAATATTTTTTAAAAAAATATGTATTTATTGATTTCAGAGAGGAAGGGAGAGGGAGAGAGCAAGAAACATCAGTGATGAGAGTCATTGATTGGCTGCCTTTTGCATGCCCTCTACTGGGTGGGGATCAGGCCCAAAACCCAGCATGTGCCCTGACCAAGAATTGAACAGTGACCTCTTGGTTCATAGGCCAACACTCAACAATTGAGTCACAACTGCTGGGTAGAAATATTTTTACAGTAGAATGCCAGCTAATAAATGGAGAAAGAATGAGAGAATGAGGAAATCACCATTTTCTAACCCCATAATGTAATAATTTATTCAGGCAAGGATAATTAATAGACTGAAAAATGTCACCCCCCAGATAATTTATAAATGAGAAAGCGTAACTTTACATTGGAGAGGTCGGATGTCACCTGTCGATAGTGGATGGCCTGGATTTAGGTGCTTCTTAAGTTATGTTTTTGCCAAAGTTTCACTAAGTTTAATCAAGCCTTTGACCCTAACTCTCAGGAAAGAAGAAATATAGTACATAGAGGAACATGGTAAGTGACACCACAGCAAACTGTAATCAGATAAGTACAAAATGTGAGCAGTTCTAAATGATCTCTTTAAAAAGGCAGTGTTCTAAAAACATAAATGAGGAACACTCTACACTTAGAGTTTAAAAAATCATAACTACTCCATGTAATGCATGAATCTGAATCTGGTCCTTGTTTGGAAATAAACCAGCACTAAAAGATATTTTTAGGACTATTAGAGAAATTTGAATATGAATTGCATATTAGATGATGGTAGGAAATTGTTAATTTCCTGGGCTATGATTGAAGTATTTTGATTTTGAGGAAGAATATTCTTAATTGTAGGTGATACAAGCTGAGGTGTTTATAGCTGAAATAGCATAATATTTGTATCTTATTTTCATTTGGTTGCATTTACTAGTATACACACAAACACAGATAATG
The DNA here is from genome assembly GCF_964339955.1 of Pipistrellus hanaki. NCBI lineage: Eukaryota > Metazoa > Chordata > Mammalia > Chiroptera > Vespertilionidae > Pipistrellus > Pipistrellus hanaki. The sequence goes on from NC_140514.1 coordinate 36,485,188, forward strand.
CATATATGGCAAAAATATTAATGTTTAGGTCATGAGTATACAAGTATTCATTATACTATTATTTTAACTTTTCTGAGTGTTTGGAAAAAAAATTTAAATCTCAGAACAAAATAAAGGAAAACCTGAGGATGATTTCTTTAAAGAAGGTGATGCATAATTCTATCCTAGTTATTCTGAAAACAAAAGAATCCTATGTTAAAAATATTGATTATTTCAAGTTGACTTCATTCTTTTAAAATTTTAATTTTGTTTGTGTTTTAAAGTGCATATAATATATTAATATCATGATGCGTGTAAATAGATTGTGCCAAGTATTTACAGAAATACTTGATATAGGGAAATATACAAGCTAAAAGATTTCTTGCTCCTGCAGTGCACAATAAAAATTATTTGGAGACCACTCCCGTGTCTACCATGTCTCATGTTTCCAGGTCAACTTTTGAATGGCTACTAAGGCAGGTAGACTAACCAACCAGGCTACAGGTTTGTAGAGCAGAGAGAATTCATTCATACAAGAATACAAGAACAGAGGTGGGGACAGCTCTCTTCTGACTCGGGGGGCTGTCTGATTACACCTTCCCTTGTCTTTTGGGTGGCTGTGACATATAGACTCTTTCTTCTCTCACGTGAACCCCAGAGCCCAAGTGCCTGGGCTACTGAGAATGGAGTTGTGTTTCTGGTCCAGGGAAGAAATTAGGATATTAGAGTGGGCAGGGGACAAGAAGAGAGCAGGGGATTGCCTGGAAGCCAGAGGTGTAATTCCTTTCCTTAAACACCCTCAACAGACTTCCCTAGTCATCAGTAGCCTTTCCCAAATGGAATACTGATTCTGTAGGATGTTTATAGGTGAGACTCAAAAAGGAATACAATGATGAAGTTTGTGAAAAGCAAATTTGCACCATGAATCTTCTAGATGGGGTTTATAGTATTCACTGTTTCTAAAACATATAAACGTGACTTTTTTTTTCCTAGAAATTCTGTTATGTTCATTCCTTCATTCAACAAATACAGCTTAGTAGCTATAACTGTGGCAAACATTGTTCTTGTCATGGTAGATGCAGAAATGAATAAGACAATATTTTCCCCCAAATGGAGCTTATATTGAGACTAGAGGCCTGGTGCACGAATTCATGTACAGGTGGGTCCCTCTGGGTGGCCTGCAGGGATCGGGTTGAAACCCACAGTCCAACGCTGCCTGCAGCTCCTACCGGCCTCTTCCCCTCATCCTGGCCCCACTGTGTCTGCCAAGGGCTCATGCCCAATCAGCCCTGAGCAATCAACAGCCATGAGCCCTGCGTCCAGTGCCCTCCCAAGGGGTGTGGCCTGCAGGATTGGCTGAAACTGGCTCTCCATCCCCAGAGGAGTCCTGGATTGTGAGAGGGCACAGGCCAGGCTGAGGGTTCCCACCAGTGCATGATCGGGCCGGGGAGGGACCACAGGAGGTCTCCAGGGCATATCCTGTCTCACCATATGATGATCCAGTGGAAGTGTATTCTCAACAGAGGTACAAAGGCCACAGGACAGGAAGGAGCTTGGGGAGTTCCAGAAACATCAGGCAAGCATTGCCTTACGTAGAATGAGCAAGGTGGAGAGGAGATAGGAGGGGTGAGAGACCTCTCACTTGGGTAGAGGTAGGCAGGAGCCAGATCATGGGACTCTTCAAAGAAGAATGAGCATTTGGGGATTTTGTAGATTGTAGACTGTGAGTTACAGTAGGTGAGCATTTGGGGTTGAGAAGGAGTGAGAAACTGAGTCAGATTTGTGTACCTGCTGAACACAAAGGGGTAAGATAGTAGGTGAGAAATGAATGACTTTTCATCTTAAACTTGAGTAAGGCAAACAGGAGTGAGAGGCATGATGAGATAAATCTCATAGAAAATAATTATCTCCACTTGCAGCTGCTGACTTGGATTGCTCTGTGGGCAGCTCAGGCTTTTGGTGTCCTGAAGGAGGGGAGGAGAAAGTATTCTCAGGGGAATTCAGAGCTCTTTGGGGGTCCTTTGTTCCCACCCAAGGGCCTCTTCCAGCAAGGAAAAGGGGGCTCCCTAGGTGTGCCGTGGGAGTCTGGTTTCCATGAGTGCAGGGACTGTGTTCTCTTTTTCTCACCTTGATCCTTAGCCCCGCGCTGTATGGTTGATCCTCCTCAGTAAATGCTTGCTCCAGTGAAATGCATTTAGATCTTGTGACTTTAAGAAAATGAATACTCGAAAAGAATAAGTGGCTTATACTATAGCCAGTAAATCTCAATTCATATCCCCTGAGAGAAAGATAAATCTAGAACACAAGAATTCTTATAAATACCTCTGTCATAATCCTTACTAACACCCACATTAGTAAAAGTTAAAACACTTCAGATAAAAATAACAGACCTTGTGTTCATATTAATTAAATGTATTCTTATGTATGTGTTGATATATATACAAGAGATATTAAACTTATGAATAAGACCTTGTTTGGCCAAAACCGGTTTGGCTCAGTGGATAGAGTGTCAGTCTGCAGACTGAAGGATCCCGAATTCGATTCCAGTCAAGGGCACGTACCTTGGTTTCAGGCATATCCCCAGTAGGGGGTGTGCAAGAGGCAGCTGATCGATGATTCTCTGTCATCGACGTTTCTAACTCTCTATCCCTCTCTCTTCCTCTCTATAAAAAAATCAATAAAATATATATTTTTGAAAAAGACCTTGTTTGGTATTAGGTGTGAATGCCTTTGTATTCATTTTTCAAATTATGACATTTCTATATAATTCACTTTAATTCATAAAAGTCAATTCTTTCCTGTGGCCTTCATTATGTTAAAAAAATTTTAAACTTTTCAAAATGAGATTAATCATGCCCTTTAAGTGGTTTCTTGAATTGTTGGCAGTTAGCTAATATTCCTGAACTTTTCTATACAGCTCATTAACTCCCTGTCAGACAGTAACTTCAGAAAGCATTTCTTTCATCATGATGATTAGAGAATATATATTGGATGAAAGTAATAAAAGTATCATTGTCATTTACTTTTACTGCTGGAAGAAGCTTTCACATTTCTTGAGACGTAACATGGGCTGTGGAAGAAATGTTGACTATAATTTGAGTCAATAATGGTTTGCTTCCTCTATTATAAGGTGCAAAGGTCCATAAAAATACAGAACATTCATCAGTAGCTAGATAATAACTTAATCTTAAAGAAATGTTCATGTATAAAAATAAAAGAATATTGACATTCTATAATATGCTTAAAATTTCCCTTTTTTTCTGAAAAATCAGAGAAAGACAAGCAAAAGGCACAACATAAAATCTCTGCCACTCCCCAATTTCAGGTCCTATTCTGAAAGTGGTTAATTAAAGATTCAGAGTTTAGCCGAGATCAGTTTGGCTCAGTGGATGGAGCGTCGGTCTGTGGACTGAGGAGGTCCCGGGTTTGATTCCGGTCAAGGGCATGTGCCTTGGTTGCGGGCACGTCCCCAGTGGGGGGTGTGCAAGAGGCAGCTGATCAATGATTCTCTCTCATCGATGTTTCTGACTCTCTGTCCCTCTCTCTTTCTCTCTGTAAAAAAATCAGTAAAGATATATTAAAAAAAAATTCAGAGTTTAAATGAATTCTTCAAAGTTACAGAGAAACAAATAGTAGTATTGGTGGTTCTAAGGGGACGGCAGGTGATTTAGGCCCTTTCCTCATTCATTCTATGTCAATAGCTCAAAAGCTCCTTTCCGACCTACCAAGTCCCTCTGCCTTTGAAGCTGCCCCTAATTAGTAGTGGGTTCACAGTTCATCTGATGCCTGGACCAACTTTCTTATACTGAAACTTATAAATGAAAACAAGAAGTCCGATTTTTACCTCACACTTTGAATTTTTTAAAAATTTATCTTTATTGTTGAAAGTATTACAGATGTCCTCTTTGCTCCCCTCCCCCCCAATTGGACCCCTCCACCCCGCCCCACCCCTCCCAGGCCTTCACCAGACCATAGTCTGTGTCCATGGACCATGCATATATCCATTTAAGTTCCCTGGTCGATTTCTCCCTCTCCAACCCTCGCCACCTTCCCTCTTAAATTTGCTTCAGGACACTGCTATAGAACATGGACAATCAATGACCTGACCGATGAATACAATTATCAGCCCTAATGGAAATCCATTGCCTTAGTGAACAGAAGGTCTTATTTGCTAGATTTGCAATTTAAAAGAAGGAGATAAATTAGTAAGGGGATAGAATGAATGCCAGCTTGGCACCATTTTTTTTTGGTGCTACAGTATATTTCTGAAAGAAAAGTTTCTGATTAAAGATGCAAGGACCCTGTCATGCTAATTTCAGCTGATATCCTGACTCAGAATGTCATCCCGCCCCTGTCACCACTGTCACATCTGACAGCCGGCTTAATAATTACATTTAGGCCTGTTGGCTTTTGTTGACCTTTACTGAGAAACACATTTTCGAGCTCTGGACATGAATAGAGTGCTTTGATTTGGGGGAAATAATAGGTTTGCATCATCCCCAGCAACCAGATCTGATTACCTATGATATTTCCACTTTACTTCACGAGGATGGCTGGTAGTTGAAGCCACTCTGTCATTAGTCCACAACGTTGGCCCTCTGCACAGGGTCACTCTAAAAGAGGGAATGCTTATTTCTGTCTGAATGAAGGCTCTGGATGGCCACTTCTCTCCAGAGGCTCCAAAATCTTCTTATTTTGAACCCCTAGATTTTCTTACGCTCTGTTAAGGTCGTTGTTTGTGTGAGCACCTGTGAACAGTTCCTTCAAGTTGCAGGCTAGATTTTTCCCATCTTTCTTCACCTGCTCTTCTTCTGTTCCCTTATGTGATCTCTACTGCCCTCTATTGGGTCTGCAGGGTGGTGTAGTAGCAAGAGCCCTCAATAAAAGAATATTGACATTCTATAATATGCATAAAATTTCCTCCCCCTCGCCCCCCTGAAAAATCAGAGAAAGACAAGCAAAAGGCGCAACATAAAAGCTCTGCCACCCCCCAATTTCAGGTCCTATTCTGAAAGTGGTTAATTAAAGATTCAGAGTTTAGCCGAGATCAGTTTGGCTCAGTGGATGGAGCGTTGGTCTGTGGTGAGGCTCAAGTTTTCTCCTCTGTAAAACCATCTTGCAGACGTGTTGAAAGGATGCGAGGAGATCCTGTATGTAATGTGGTCAGCAGATGCTTGGCACACGCGGTGGTAGGCACTGGGTATATGTAACTGCTCTGATTTTCTTTATGTCCCTATTAAGTTATCTCTATGACCCTATTGCTCCTGCTGTGTGGGCTTTCCATCACAGCATCTTTTCCAAAGGAAAAACATTGAAGACCTGTAAAGAGATCACAGAGTGGCTGCTGAGTAGCTCTTTGCTGAGATAACATCTAGAATATGTAACGTGACGTTTTATTGATTGCTGAGTCGGCTTTCTTCTGTACAAGAAAGAGGTTTCTGGTTAAGTTTACTTTTATTTGCAGCTTAGAAATAATTTTTTTAAGGAAAGAACGGTTTTATATTTATCAAAATTTTTAGTATCTAGGGGTAGTATACATCTTTCCCGTTCACCTATTAATGTGATAAATTACAGAATAGATTTCTAATGATGAACCATGCTTGTATTCCTAGAATAAATCCTGGTCATGATTATTCTGCTGTATTTGATTTTACTAATATCTATTAAAGGCCTTTAAAAATCTTTGTTCATAAGGGAGATGGGTAAATATTTGGGGATATTTCCACCTGTTCTGCAATAGTTCAAAGTTTATTAACTTTCAGAGTAAATTTGGGTTTGGTACCTTTTTGGTAGTACATTTTCATTTGTCTATATTTATTGTGATTTCTGCCTCTTCTTGAGTCAATTTTTGAAAATTTCATAAAATGATCCATTTCATTATATTTATAAACTTTTATTTTCATATTTTAAAAATATCCTGTATATTTATATCACTTTTTGATTGCTAAAGTTAGCCTTTACCATTTTCCTATTTATTTTCTTCAGAGATTTCATGCCTTTGAAACTTTTCTTTGGTGATGGTAGGTGAAATTTATGAGTGATTTGAATTGTATAATTGTTAAATTGTCTCCCCTCACTCCCTCAATTACTAACTGTTAATTACTTTATTCTGTTTGCTTTAGGTACCACCCTGAATCATTGACCACTAAAAAGATAAGATGAAATAGGAAAAATGTTCTAATATCAAGACACTTGGATTCCCATTTTTGTTCCAGAACTTACAAGCTTTGCAGACAAACACATTCCATGCTATGAACTATCTATTCCTTTCAAAGTGAGAATCATTACAGTAGGGGCAATTGCCCCACACGGGGAAAGTAAACCATAATGATCTTTGGTTCTCTTCTGGTTCAAGGAGTACAAGTATAAAAAGCACTGTGATAGCCCTAAATATTTTGGCTCAGTGGACAGAGCATTGGCCTGCAGACTGAAGGGTCAGAATTGAACATGCCTGGGTTGCAGGCTGGATCCCCAGTACCGGGTGTGCAGGAGGCAGCCAAGCAATGGTTCTCTCTCACCATTGATGTTTCTATCTCTCCACCCCTCTCTCTTCCTCTCTGAAATCAATAAAAGTATATTAAAAAAATAAAAAGCACTGTGATGAATTGAATTGTATACCCCTAAATTTGTATGTTGAAGCCGTAGTCCCCAGTACCTCAGAATGTGACCTTATTAGGAAATAAGGTCATCACAGATGTAACTAGTTATGATGAAGTCATACTGGAGTAGAGTAGAACCCTAATCCAATATGACTGTACTCCTTAAAAAAGATTTCACGCCTTATTAAAAAAATTTGGGCACAGACAAGAACACAGGAGAACAACATGTGAGGATGGAAGAAAAAAATTGGGATAATGCTTCTACAAGCCAAGAAGTGTCAAAGACTGTCAGCAAACCACCAGAAGTGGAAGAGACATGGAACAGATTCTTCTGCATATGTATCTCTCAGCAAGAACCAACTCTAACTACACCTCGACCGTGGACTTCCAACCTCCAAAACTATTACAGTACATTTCTGTTTGGTACTTTGTTATAAGAAGCCCTAGCAAATGAGTATGGACACTAAGTTAGATGATATCTCTACATACACCGACATCTCACGATTCCAGTCTTTGTAACCCATTTCAGTCTGTATTAGCCAGCCTTTGGTGCAATAATGGTGCATTATTAACAATCCCAAAACTCAGTAGCTTAAATCACAGACATTTATGTTTCACTCATGGGTCAGTGGCTGGGGCTCTGGGCTAGGCCGGACTTGGTCCACTATGTGGGGAAGACCCTCTGCTCTATGTTCTCATTTTGGAAGCAAGACTAAAGGAGCATCCACTTCTGAGAAATGTTGTTCTCAGCTGGAAGGCAGGAGCTCGGAAGGTCAAGCACAACCACGGCAAGAGGTCAGATCGAGTCTATTCATTCACATTCCACTGGCCAAACAAAGTAAGTCATCTGACAAAGCCCAAAGTCATCAAGGAGGAAGGAGGCTAGTGCAGTTAGGAAAGTACACTCTACCTAGCAAATAATTGCTAACCAACAATCCAGTCTTCTGCACAGAACCTATGGCTTACAAGGAGCTTTTTGGGGGGGGCAAGGTGTATATATACATTGAATAAGTAATTGATCACATTTTCAATAATAAAAATCCAGCAGAAGTTTTCTGACAATCACATTGTTTTTATGCAGTGTTAGATAAGCTATTTCTTTTTTGTGAAATGCCCTCGCTTACCTTGGTCTCTCTTTTCTCCTTTCAAGATCTGCATTGCCTAGCATGGGGCTTTGCATACAACAAGCAATCAATACATGTTTGTTAAATTTATTTTCCAGTTTAACCTTTTCTTCTTGATGTGACTTCAAAAAAAAAAAAAAAAAAGTAGCCTTTTGAAGAGAAGGCATTAAAAAATGACTGAATTGAATTGAGGACAGGAAAAAGCACTGCTCTTTGAATACAGCTGTTGCTGGAGCCCCAGGCAACCCAGTCCCATTCAAGGATTACAAACAAGGAAACAAAATGCTACCCTCTGAGATTTTCTCATGTCTTTAAGAGCCAGTTAGTCCCAACTTAATTAAGTCTCCCTTTTTCATTCAATATACTTTTTTTTTTTTAGCTTAATTAATCCTCTCACTATTTTTATTTGGTATCTTTTCTAGAAATGATAAGAAAATCTTAACACATTTTATTCTCCTGCTAAGTAGAACTTCCAGGGGCGAATCCCAGGCATGTGTATAATGAAAATGTTCCTCAGGTGATTCTGATGAACAACTCATTAAAAATCATCTTTGTAGCCCCGGCCAGTGTAATAGGTGGTTAGAACTTAATCCCGTGCACAAAGGGTCTCAGATTCTATTCTGGTCAACCGCATATACCTGGATTGCAGGTCCGTTTTCCCACCTTCTCCCCCCACCCTCAATCCCCTTCCCTGGCCCCACTTGGGGCATGAGAGAGGCAACCAATTGACGTGTCTCTCTCACACCAATGTTTCTCTTTCTCTCTCTCCCACCCTCTCTCTTACTCTCCCTTCCACTCTACCTAAAAGTAATGGAAAAGGATCCTTGGGTGAGGATTTAAAAAAATAATTTTTGTAGAGGTAACAAAATAAATCCCCAAGCCAAGAGGCTTCTTAAAACTCCCTCAACATGGGTTTGGAGGACATGTTCAGCCCTGTATCTTGCCCTACTTTCCAAATCAGTGCTTTGTTTGCCTCATCGGAATGGAAAGGGCATGCATTTTAAGTTCTGGAAACATGAGTTTGAATCCCAGCTCTGCCATGTGAGAGGGCAGGGCGGGGCAAGGATGAGCTCCCGACTCCACCCCGCAGGGCGGAGTTATCCCTGGCCCTCAAAACCCCTGGACTGGGAGAAATTCGCTCTCTTCCGCCATGCTGCCGGCGTTGGTGGGAAGGGCCCATGCTAGCATGGTGAAGGCTCTTTTGTTTATTGCATCGGACTTGGCTCCCTGGTGGTCCTTGGGGGATCACGAAGTCTGGGCATAACATATGGGGGAACTCGTCCGGAATCCCCACCCAGGACCATGAGGGACCCCAATCCGGAGAGTCTGACTGGCCGCGGTAGGTGTGTGAGTGCTCTGGAGGGACGTAAAACCCCTCATGGAATTGGTGCCCGAAGACGCCTGGTGGACGCACCATGAAGGCCACGGGCAGGAGGATCAGAAGACGTTCTGACCTCCCTGGAGGGCCCTAGAGGGACCCTCATGGGGAGAGGAATGAATCCTCTCCAGGACGAGGTGAGCGGCGTGAGCCGTTGCCTCACCTGCGGAAAGTGAGCCTTTCCCAGGTCTGAGTTTGGTATCTGTGGGCGACATGGCGCCCCAGGATGGAGCCGGTGAAGTGTGGCCGGCGTGGTGGTGCGGGGCCCCCTGGCGGCGTTGGGTCGGAGGGGGTGCTCCCGCGGGGCTCAGTCTGCGTGGTGGAGCGCAGCTGGGCAGTGGTGGCCTGGCTCGGGGAGCAGGCACCTGGGTTAATTTGCTGGCTGCCCGGAGAAGGGGAAGTGGAGCCGGGAAGCCGCTGGGGCGACCCGCGCTTTCTCTCTGGGGGCCGCCTGAGTAGCGTGGCTGGGGCTGCAGTGGCAGCAGCCTCGCTCCGGGGGCCTGGGCTCTGGTGGCCTGGGCCGGCATGGAGGCATCTGGTCCCTGGCGACATCGGGTACTGGAGAAGAGCTCAAGGGTGAATCTCTGTGCTCAGTAAAGTGAAAAGGCCAGTTCAAAACGAGTGCGCATAGTTTTGGGCTGTGCTTAAAACTTTTCTGTGTACAGAATGAGCCAGAATGAGGTTTAAAAATGGTGAAGATAACCGGGAGATAAATTAAAACTAGTTTCCCAAGTCATTGTAAGCAGCTTTTGAAATTCCCAGCCTTGAGGCAGAAACTAGACGATAATGGCTGAGAGTCTTCAGGTAAAGAATGTGTTCATTTGCATTTGAATGCTGCTCCAGCAGCAGGTGATTGGTGGTGTAGTAGCCCAGATGGCCTTGCTTACAATGGTTCCTCTTCCTTGTCATTGGTATCAACTAAGCAGAGTCAAATAGATACTTAAGTATGAATTGTGATTGACCTATGATTTCCTGACATTGTCTTAAATCCTAGTAAACTGCCTCTGGTGTGGAGAGGTCTAGGGGAGGCCAGAGAGCACAAGACTATTAGCTCTCCTACAAAGAGATTATTCAGTGCTTTGTTTGAACTTCAGAAAAAAAAATTTGAGATCTGAAAAAAAAACTGTATGATTAGATCTGTTGCTGAAACTTTACCCTAAATGAGCAGGATGTGTTAGAACTGTAATGTTATATTTGACTTGCCAGCTTTAAAAGCTCAAAGTATAAATTGAATTAGGAAAAGTTAATTGCAGTAACTAGATGCCTAGAATCTGGCAGACTAAACTGTATTATATGTGTTAAGAATAAGCAGTAATGATCAAAGATCTCAAGGGTTAACTTATTCTCATTTGTCAGATGAAAAAGTATGTAATGCTTACACTTAAAAAATTATTTTAAGTCAGTTTTTCTGAAGTAATGTTTAATGTAACATGAAACTTTTATATTTGATTTGTTTTGTTTTGCTTTTCTCATATGCCATTGTTGTTGAATTTGGGCTTGTACCTGCATCTTGTATTTTGTTTAAACTTTGGGAATCATTTTTACTTTCAGTCATGTGTATCTACTTTATAGGTTTAAGTAGACTTCATCACAAAGGTTTATAATTTATTTAGAATTGTGTGAAAACAATTATTTGTATGATTTAACCCCCTGCGACTGCTTGGACAATTTTCACCGATGTTTTGCGGGGGGGGGGGGGGGGGGGGAGTAGAGGGGGCTTAGAAATGCAGATAGATCTGTATCTGTAGGAAAAATGTGGCATTTTGAGTTTCAAGAGGCTGGGAGCCTGGGAACAGGTACTGGACCTGCTCCCTCCTCCCTTGCCTTTTCTTTAAAACTTGAGGCATGGTTATGTATTTTTGGAAGATAAGATTTTTATAAAAATTATAAAGATTATGTCCTGGCAGGTTAGCTAGGCGAGGCAAGCCTGTTAGTTTCCTGATGGGCATTGGGGCACCCTATTTAGTCTTGAGAGAGCCAATAGGACCCGTACATCAGCCCAGGAAGCCACCGGACAAACTGCCTGTTTTCCTTGGACATCAAGAAGGACTGTGGTCCTCGGAAGGAACACGTACTGGGGGAATGCAGCTGTTGAACTGGTCCAAAGTGGAACAACGGGTCTTTGAGGAGCTAAAGAAGGCTCTCATCTCAGCAGCTGCCCTAGCCTTGCCGGACGACGCGGAGCCCTTCCACCTCTACGTGAGTGAGGTAAGAGACATTGCCAAAGGGGTTCTCACTCAGACTCTAGGTCCCTGGAAGAGACCTGTTGCCTATCTGTCTAAGAGACTGGACCCTGTGGCAGCAGGGTGGCCAGCGTGCTCCCAGGCAGTGGCCACCACAGCATTGCTGGTGAAGGAGGTATAAGACTGGCCATCAACCCTGCCGGCCTGCTTCCAGATGATGATGAGAGAACCCATTCATGACTGCACAGAGATAACAGACGACAAGGTACTGTTCACGGATGGGAGCAGTTACGTTCAGGATGGGACCTGATATGCAGGGGCAGTGGTAGTCACCTTGGACCACACCATTTGGGCACAGTTCCAGAACTTTTGGCCTTAATCCAGGCCCTTTGATGGAGACACTGTGCCATCCACAGAGGAAAGAGGGTTACCAACTGCAGCCAGAAGGAATTGGCTGAACAGAAGCAAGCCACTGAAGGACCAGATGGTTGATGGACCCTCCAGATGACAAGACTGTTGGTCCCAGAGGCTCTAGGTCAGAGTTGCCCGGTGACACCAGGTTAAGTGTCACCAACTTCTGAACTTCTGTGAGGCAAAGTTGCTAGAAGTACTGTCTGTGCACAGGTAAATGCTAAGCAAGGTAAGGGGATCCCCCCTGGGAATTCAGGTCCCAGGGAACCTCCCCAGGAGAGCATTGGTAGGTGGATTTCAGAGATTAAACCACCAGCATTAAGGTCTAGTTTTTATAGACACTTCAGATTAGGTTGAGGTATACCCCACTGTCAGATAACAGCCCCACCTTGGTAGCTAAGGTATCTCAGAGTATGGCAATAGCCTTAGGACAGGTAGGGCGACTCGGGAGGAAGGGGGTTTAACTAAATGTGTCTTAAAATCGGTGAAAATTGGACCAACCCCCTGTCCTTTGCCCTCTTGAGGGCCAGGTATACCCCTTACTGGGACAAGTTTCCCCTTTTTGGGAGGGGATCATGTATGGTAACCATTTTCTTGCTCAAGTCCTTACAGGCTCTGCAGTTTGCTTGTTCCAGATGCACTGCCAGTGCCCACCTCAGACCCTGTAGCCCCGGAACTCAATGTGGGTAAAGAAATTCACTGCCCAAGGACTCAAAGGGATGCTGCACTGTTATCCTGAGCACGCCTACTGCTGTTGAAGTAGATGGCACCCAGACCTGACTACATGACTCCCAGCTCCTGCATGGCCTGGATCCTGGCAACTACAGGCCAGGAGGAGAACTGATACCTGCAGGAGGGGAACTGGACTTCAGTGAGGACAATACTGATGGGAACTGTGGTACTAAGGGTCTTGTTAACTGTATTTGTTGTTTATGCTGAAAGGAAGTAGGCTGAGTCAATGATTTGACTAGGCACATTAGACAAGGGGGGAATGAGAGGGCAGGGCGGGGCAAGGATGAGCTCCCGACTCCACCCCGCAGGGTGGAGTTATCCCTAGCCCTCAAAACCCCTGGACTGGGAGAAATTCGCTCTCTTCCGCCATGCTGCCGGCGTTGGTGGGAAGGGCCCATGCTAGCATGGTGAAGGCTCTTTTGTTTATTGCATCGGACTTGGCTCCCTGGTGGTCCTTGGGGGATCACGAAGTCTGGGCATAACACATGTACTGCCTGTGTGACTTGAGAACCTTACTACAAAAACAGCCCCTCCCATTTCCCCTCTCCGGACTTAAAAGAAGCCCCAATCCTGTATTTTGCTAAGATGGATCTGGGCTCCTATCTTCTCAGTTGGGGCCTTCTCAAATAATAAACCTTCCCTCAATCAGTAAACCTTCCCTTACTCCAAACTCTGACGGTTTGAATTTTGGCCTTTCAAAGAGTCAGGCCTTTGGATTGGTAACAGTGGCATTTCTGTGTTGGCAACTTCAACCCTTTTCGAACCCTTCTTACCAACAGATGGCTTCCATTCTACTTCACCCACTTTACCGGAAGCCCTAGTCCTTTGTCTGCCTCAGTATTCTCACTTCTCTCTACCTCCTCAAGCTCTGGGGGTTAATTAACATTGCAAGCATTTTCACTAGGTCAGCAGTATTGCTACTGTCTGGCTTTGGGCCATTGATAAAAGTGCTTCTGGGGCCTTGCCATGTGTGGTCACTTGTTTCCAACCCCTTCTACACACACACACACACACACACACACACACACACACACACATGAACACAGACACTTCCCACTCCCTACTACACACACACACACACACACACACACACACACACACACACAAAACTTAAAATGGCTTGAATATAACTTATTCAATAAACCATGTAAAAAATTAATTACACATTTTTTAAGTGTAATTTGAGTTCAACCTTCTCCTGTGCATTTCTTTGGGAGCACGGAACTCAGAGACTTTAATTGGAATGACATCATCTCCTTGGCCCTGCGATCACGGCTATTCTCCTGGCTGCAGCTCCAGCAAATGTCAGGCAGACCTAACATCAGGAGAGGGGAAAATGACTGTGGGGAATTAACTGAATCAACCCGTATTTATTATAATGCTGCTCTGAGATGAATGCAGTAAAGGTCGAGGAAGCAAAGAAAGCTCAAGATCCTTCCAAAGCTAGAGAGCTTATTTGAATTCTTAAATTAAGCTACTGATCCAATTCCAAGGTTTACAGTTTGTGCTCTTGGCTAATTTGATAGGCAAATGGTACCTCATTTGTTTTTAGATGATTACTGGTGAGGGTAAGCACTTTAAAATACATTTTTATTGTTATTTACATTTTTTTTGTGTGTGAATTGTTTATTTGTGTATTTTTCCCATTATTCTTTTGAGGGAATATAATAACAAAAACATAACTATTTTATTATTATAATGAAATAATACTTCATACACTCTTGTCTTTTTGTTTGCAATATTTATCATAAATATTGTCCCTGGTTTGACATTTGTCTTTTAGTTTTGTTTATGATTTTTTGCCTTTCAAATGTTTTAAACTTCAATGTAGAAAAATCTTTCTATCTTCTCCTTTGGGATATTTTCTACTTTTTTTTTCCTTAAGAAATCCTTTCAATACTCCAAAACCAGATAAATTTTTATCAATGTTTTCTTTCTTTAAATTTAACTCCTTAATCCTTCCATATTGAATTTCAGAATATAGTGTGAGATAAAGATCTAAACTAAAGATTATCCCAAATAGTTGAATATCCTATTTATTGTTATTATCTCATCCCTTTCTCATTTGTGAAATTTAAAGTATTATACAAGTAATATATCAATAGATTCATTTTTTAAAATCGGAAAATACAAACAATTGAAATAAAGGGAAAAGTACTTATATTTTCTCTCCACTCTGCACTGAGTGTTAGCAATTTGCTTTGTTTCTCCATTTTCTACTACTAGAAGTGTGCAGATTTTTCTCTCCAAGTGGAATCATACTATTGTACAATATGGTTTTGTAACCTGATGTTTTCCATTCAGTAATACACCATGACTATCTTTCCAGGTCAATCAATAAACTTTTAAAGCACTGTAGCCCAATTAAATATACTGTGCCTCCAGAAGAGTGCACATTTTGCAAGTGTACAGCTGGAGGAATTTTTATCAACTGAACACATGCGTGCAACTAACTACCGGATCAAGTAAAAGAAATTACTATTGCCCCAGAAGCCCTACAAATGGCTCTTTTTTCAGTCATCTCCCTTCCCATTGTTCTCCTATCCCGATTCGTTTCCCAGCCCCATTTCTGGCATGCTTGTTATGGGTTAGATGGTGCCCTCCCGAAAGTTATGTTGAAATCTAATCCCACAGTACCTTTCAGTGTTACCTTACTTAGAAGTAGAGTCTTGGTGATTGTAATCAAGTTAAGATAGAGTCGTAAGGATGGGTCCTAGTCCATATGATTAGAGGGAAATGCTATATGAAGACAGAAACACATGAGGAGGAACACCTTACGATAAGAGAGGCAGAGTGATAGAGCTGCAAGCTAAAGGGCAGCAAAGATTGAGGGTCTGTGAGATGCTAGGAAGAGGCAAGGAAAGCTTCTACTCAGAGGCTCCAAGGTAACATGGTCCTGCTTACACCTTGATTCACTTTAGCCTCCAAGCAATGAAAGAATAATTTTCTGTTGTTTTACGACACCTGGATTACGATACTGTGTTATTGCAGCCCTAAGAAACTTATGAATACCTAACCCAATTTCCGAGGATTTTGGGTTTTTCGAATGTTTTATTATTTTTTATAGTGTTATGAATATTCTTTTAATTTTTTTTCTTAGAAGAAACCATAAAAGTGAACTATCTGTATCAAAGAATATTAATGGGGAACATTAGTGAGATGATGGCTATGAATCACCAAATCATTATTCCTGAGGGTTGTACTTTGTGGTATATGTAGGTGATATAAGCTGCTTTTTTTTTTTTTAAAGCTTTTTTCCTGTCCCTGCCAGTTTCACCAGCATGCCCTATCCCCACATGAAGATATAACTGACTCCTGCTATCATTTGCATAAAGCAAAACGTTCAGCCCCTCATCTCTGGGAGTCCTTGGGGATTCAAGTTCAAGTCATCATTCAAGTTCTTAAATAATCCTCTCACATTCCTCACTCCTACCCAGCTCCTGAACACATCTTTTCATAAAGACTTTGAGGGTCTGGCTGTGTTGCTTCCCCTGAGAGTGCCCTGTGGAAAGGGTTTCATAAACTAAGCCTGCAAGGGGCCAGCTGAGCCCAATATGGCATCCCACGTGGCCCTCGCTGCATCAGAGCCAAACAAGGAGAGACCCTTCTTCCCCACTCTACCAGGAGCTCCCAAACAGCACTACTGGTGTCCTCCTGTCTCCCAGAGTCCCTGTGTCTGTGGCCCTGTTACTTTAGGCTTAATCAGGAAGGCTAGCACCTGAGACAGATATCATGTGTCAGCTCCATTCCTGTCCTCACCTCTCCCTCGCTGACCCCCATGTAAAACATTCCAGATGAGTGGGTCCCCTGAGTTATCAGACTTCATTCCAAGACAGTGGGTCCACTTTATTCTCAAACTCATTATCTGATTTTTTCTTGAACTTTCATATTTTTATATTACTAGGTCAAATTTCCTCTTATTACTCTGTTGAAAAATTTTTTTGTATGCTGCTACCTGTTTATTCCTTTTTTTAAAAACTATATTTTTGTATTGGTTTCAGAGGAATGTTTATTTTTCCTAATAAACATAGGATTAGTTTTGCCAATTACTACGAATTTTTAAAGGATGGCATTAAACCAGTGAAATTTATGAACGATTGCCATCTTTGCAGTGTATGGGCTTCCATCAGGAATGAGGGCATGTCTCTGGATTTATCTGAATCTTCCTTCACGTCTCTTCCAGGGGGCTGGGAGGCGGTGGAGGGGGCTGGCAGAGCGCAGTCTGAGCACCTGCTGAGTGGGCTTTGGGAAGCTGGGCGAGCATTGCTGGCTCGGATGCTGGAGAGGTAATTGGAAAAGGATGAGGAACTGAGCCAGCTCTGGGTATCTTCCAGGAATCCTTGATTTTGTTCATGGCACTGGATGAGAGCATGTGCCAAGGGAACAAATCTGACAAAAGCAAAAACTAACCTGATTGAGTACATTTGCCAGACAGGAGGAATGGTGGCTGGGCCTGGAGCCAGGGTGTACAGAAATTGAGAACAGGTAGCAGTCTGTATTGTGGGTATGGCCGGCCAGAGATGGAGGCCTGGGCTGAAAGTCAGGAGACTTGGATTCCAATCTGGGCTCTGAAATCAGCTCTCTCCATTCCCTTGGTCTACGGGCCTTACCTCTGGAGCATCTGGTTGCTCCTTTCTCAACATGAGTGCTCACTGAATGAACTTGGAGGCCTCCTTGAGCTGAGTTTCTATGTGGTAGAAGTGGTCGGCAAACTCATCAGTCAACAGAGCCCAATAATAATAGCACAACGATTGAAATTTCATTTGAGAGCCAACTTTTTAAACTTAAACTTCTTCTACACCACTTCTTCAAAATAGACTCGCCCAGGCCATGATATTTTATGGAAGAGCCACACTCAAGGGGCCAAAGAGCCGCATGTGGTTCGCGAGCCGCAGTTTGCGACCACGGTCCTCACAGGAGTTACATGGCTGAAAGAAGCCCCATGTTGTTGAAAACTGCCAACTCTGAACCAAAGGACATAATTAAAGAATAAAATGATAAAAATATAAGAATTCAAAGGGCTTTCGGGATGATTCCTACAGTGGGATAGGAAAGAAAAATATCCACAGTAGTCCAAGGGCATTGTTTAGGAGACAACTCCCAAGAAAGTGATTTCCAAAGCAGTTCCTTGATCTTGTTTGATGAAGGATCCTGGGATGGTGAGTGAGTTCCTCCTGGCAGCAGACTCTAGTCAGGGGATAAAATTTCTAGGCTCTTAGTGTCCGTGGGGCCACAAGTTGGGAAAAAAAATTACATCATTGGAGTTACTGATTTTGTATATTCCCTTCCTTTTTTTTTTTTTTTTTTTTAACTCTTTTACTTCCAGATGTTGTTCTAATCCACGGCAGTCCTAGCTTAACTCTGACACAGAGAAAGCTATTCAAACAGGGCCCTCATGGGTGTTTGCCTCTCAGATGAAAGGGATCTCGTGAAGCTTTTGGCAGAAAATGACATGCAGGGACCACACCCTTCAAACCATTGCTCAATAGAATCTGCAATGCACAGAACTTGCCAAACTATATGTGTCCATTTATTGCATTTCCCCCACGCTGACCACTGGCCAACGCCTTATCCCAATTATTTCCTCTTGACTTGAACTCCAGAAGTCATACAAGGCCTCCCTGCTCAGAAGGTAAAAACCTTCATTGTGGCTAACCTTCTTCGTTACTTTAAAGTACCTTTCATTGCCACGTCTTTGAAGAGGGAGAAGGAAATTCTAAGGTCCGAATACATGGTAGGCAGCCTCCAAGATGGCCTCCAAATCAGTCCCTAAGGATCCCCACCTCTTGGCATTCACACACTTGTTATTGTTTTTTTTGTTTGTTTTTTTTTTTTTTGTTTGTTTGTTTATTTATTTATTTTTGTGTGTGTGTGCGTGTGTGTGTGTGTGTGTGTGCGTGTGTGTGTGTGTGTGTGTGTGTGTGGTGAACAGCTTATAATAGAAGCAATGGGAGAAGGCAGCCTAGGACTGCACCCACATGACTAACGTATGCAGCACCAGTGAAAAACTGGGACCTAACAACAACCTTGTGAGTGACCTTGGAGGTGGATTCTCCTCTTGATTTAGCGTTTAGATTTGACTGTAGCCCTGGCTGACAGTTTGACTACAATGTCATGATAGACCCTAATCCTGGAACCACCTGTGCTTTATTTCTGATTTTTGAGAGGAGGCAGCTGACTCCATATGTCATTCGCTTAACCACTACCATGTTCCATGACCCACCAGACATGAGGCTCAGAGATGTATAAGGGCTGTGACTTTTTTGCAAACGACAGAAATATTGTGCAAATGACAGGGCAAAGTGTCCAGGGAAGGACCGGGGGAAGATCCTACAAGAAGCATTAGAATCTGGCAGTGATTTAGTGCAAGTCAACCCATTCATTTTGTAAATTAGAAAGGGTGCCCTAGTCACACAGTTGACAGTGGCAAAGTGGACTGAAGGTCCAGATCCCAGGCAGCCCCCTTTCCAACATGGACAATTGGAGGCCGGACTAGGATTGGCCTCGGATGCCTTGGTAAGAAGGTCTAAACTGTCTAGCTCCTTTTAACCATTTTAGTGTACAATTCAATGATATTAGTGCAATCACAATATTGTGCAACTATTACCACTATCCATTCCTAGAACTTCATTATTTGAAATAGAAAGTCTGCGTCGATTAAACAATAACTCCAATTACTCCTCTCCTGGTACACAGCATCCCAATATTTGTCCTTTTGTGTCTGGCTTATTGTACTTCACATGATGCTTTCAAGATTTACCCATATTGTAGCATGGACCAACATTTTACCACAATTTTCATTGTGATAAAATACACATAATATTTACATTGTTGACCACTTTTAAGTATACAGTTCAGTGAATTAAGTGCATTCATATTGTTGCAACCATCATCACCATCCATCTCCAGAACTTTTTTTCACTTGCAAAACGAAAACTGGGTTCCCATTAAACAGTGACTTTCCCTTCCCTAGCCCCCCAGCCACTGCCTGCCAACATTCTACTTCCTGTCCCTATGATTTTGACTACTCCAGGTACCTCACTTAAGTGAAAGTGTACAGTGCTGTCTTGTGTGACTGGCTTATTTCACTTAGCATAATGTCCTCAAGGTTCATCCAAGGGTCAGAATTTAATAGCATATGTCAGGACTTTCTTTTTCAAGGCCGAATAATATTCCATTGCATGTATACACTACCTTTTGTTTATCCATTGATCTGTCGATGGACATTCAAGTTGCTTCCATCTTTGGCTATTGTAAATAATGCTGCTATGAACATGAGTGTGCCAGTATCTCTTTGAGACACTACTTTCAATTGTTGTGGATATATATCCAAAAGTGAAATTTCTGGATCATATGGTGATCCTATTTTTAACTTTTTGATGAAGTGCCATATTGCTTTTCATAGTGGCTGTATCATTTCACGTTTCCACCAATGGTGCACAGGGCTTCAATTTCTCCACATTCTCATCCATATGTGTTATACTTCATTCTTTTTTTTACTGGAGGATGAGAAGTATATGCCACATTTAAAAAATTCCATTCATCAAATTCCATTCATTGGTTGATGGACATTTGGTCCTTCCTTCCTTCCTTCCTTCCTTCCTTCCTTCCTTCCTTCCTTCCTTCCTTCCTTCCTTCCTTCCTTCCTTCCTTCCTCTTTCTTTCTTTCTTTCTTTCTTTCTTTCTTTCTTTCTTTCTTTCTTTCTTTCTTTCTTTCTTTCTTGTCTTTCTTCTTCTTCTTCTTCTTCTTCTTCTTCTTCTTCTTCTTCTTCTTCTTCTTCTTCTTCTTCTTTTTCTTTTTTTTTTTTTCTATTTTAAATAATGTTACTATGAACATTGGCTTCAAGTACCCCAGTCCCTCCGTTCAGTGTTTTTAGAAGTGGACCTGCTGCATCAGAAAGTCGCTCTATATTTAACTTCTTGAGAAATCTACAGACTTCTGAGAAATCAGAGATTGCACTCTGCAAGTTAGCTCTGGCCATCCCAGCCTTCCCCTGAACAGACATCGCGGTGGGTGGGGAGCGCCTCCCTCCTCCCGGCATCCACGCTGCCCACCTCCCCCACATCGCTGCTTTGGAAAAAGCACTTCTCTGAGCCTTCCTGACACCGAGGTCCGAGCGGCTGAACTGATGCTGGTCCGTGTCCAGCTGGGCGCACCCAAGCGGAGGAGGTCTGGGTGGGCCCCAGCGTGTCCCGCGCGGGCGGTGGACGGGCCGGGCCGGAGGCTGCTCCCGGCGCTTTGAAATCTCCCCAGCGAAGCGGGCCGTGTCCACCCACTCCGGCGGGGCGCGGGCTGGCCAGGTGAGACAGCCCTGAAGCTCCGGGCGCTGGGGCGGGCACAGCCCTGCCTGATGGGTACCACCTCCAGCGCAGAGTCCCCCCGGAGCCCTGCTCCCCGCAAGGGCGCCCCCGGTCCCGCCCGGGGCGGCCTTTCGGGAGACTGAGTCCGGGAACGCCCGGCCCCCTCCGGCGCGTCCCAGCCCGGAGCTGCCCGGGGGTCCCCTAGGTACCCCCTCCTCCCTGCTTGGAGCCTGAACCCCGGGCACGCCTTGTGGAGCAGCCGCTGGAGCCGGGTGCCCCTCCTTGGCAGCCGGGGGCGGGGACAGCGAGCGCGGGACCCGGGGGGCCTCGCGGAGGAGCCGCCCTCCCTCTGATCTCGACCGCGCCGGAGCCGGGAGAAGAGGAGGAAGGGGAGAGGGACCTGTTCTTCTCTGGGAGGAGCGGCTTTGTCCTCGGACCGGAATAAAGAAACCGACCCGGTCCGCGGGGCGCCGGGATGCCTCAGGTACGGGGCGCGCCCTCCCGGGGGATGCTCCCAGGGACCCCGCGCCGCACTGGCCGCGGAGGCAGAGGCTGGGCTGGGGAGGGGGCTTCTCGGGAGACGGGCGGTGGAGCTCGTTTCTTCAGGGGAGCCGGGCACCCACTCCTGCCCGTTGGTGTAGCCACCGGAGCTCCGAGGACAATGCTGAGCGCTGGCGGGGCTGATCAGCAGGCGCTGCACAGTGGCTTCCAGGTTTGATCGGCAGGCGCTGCAGAGTGGCTTCCAGGTTTGCAGGAGGAAGGAAGGGTCCTGTCAGGAGGCTGGCGCTCACCGGCAGGGTCCCCAGGGGACACCTGATGGGAATAGGGTTCTTCTTGGAGAGGTGAGAATTCAGGATTAAAGGCCGCTGGACAATTTCTTCCCAAATCCTAAAATCGAACACCCTGCCCCACAAGAAGTTTTTAAAACCTGACTTGGAGCCATCTGGCTGACATGCTTCTGGGTACCCTACCCTCAGAGGGGGCATGCCTCCAGGACACAGGGTCTGCCAGGGGTATGGAGACTCCCACCTGGATTGCAGCCTACCTGTCTGGGCTACGAGCCTGGTCTCCTCCGGCCTTTCAGCTCCTCGCGACTGACAGGGGCAAAGGGCAAGGCCTGAGGGACAGAACTAAAGGCTCAGAGGAAGAAAAAAATCCCGAGAAAAGTGGGGATGAGGAGCTGGAGAGAGAGGCAAGAACGGGGCCAAACTTAATTGGGATACAGAGGAACTTTAACCCTGATCCCCCAAAGACAAGCTCAGATGTCTCATCTGTGAGAAAGTGGGCAGCAGGCTTTCCTGAGGGCCCTTGGGGGTCTCCCTTTGCCAGGAACCTCAGGTTTTCCATAGGTTTTCCTCAGGTTTTCTCGGGCTCTCCTGACATTTCCAGGGCTGCCCAGGCCCCAGTCCTCCTTTTACACCCCAGCAACCTGGTCTGATGTTTTCCAGTCTGTGAAGGACTGGGACCAGGGGAGAGGGCAGGGGACAGGGGGACTTCCTGTTGTTCTCTGTCCCCAGCAGCGCAGAGGACAGCCCCTCCCCTCTCCATCTCCCATCTCAGCCCTGTTATGGGGTGTGATGGAGTCAGCCAGGTTGGGATTTTCCTCCCCTTCTTCGCAGCTGACTGGGAGGCCTGAGCTTCCCATAGTCATTCCTTGCAGTTCTAGGTGTGACACCCTCCCTCTCCACCGACCACCATGCTTTACAGACATTATTGATCTCCTGCCTGGAGGATGCTGAAACTCTGTTTACCTCAGGACACACACCAGCCAAGGAAAGCATTTTGCTCCAGAGCCCCCTTCCTAAGCCATTCAGCGGCTTAGGCTGTGACTTTCCCCCTATAGCCTCTGCCTGGGGTCCAGTCTTGGCAAAGACGGTGGGTGGCTTGTAGAGTCCCTGCAGACTTGTATGTTGGAACAGCAAGCCCAGTGAGGAGCGGGGAGGGTGGCTGCTAGGAGGCCGTGACTTTAGAGCAGTGTTTTGCCAGAAGGAAAGAGACCAACTCATGGAGGACAGGGTTGCCTCAAAGCCCTCCCTCTTCAATTGTATTCAGAATCCCTTCTTTTCTTTTCTTTATTGATTAAGGTATTACTAGTACATGTGTTCTTATACCCCCTTTGCTCCTTCCCATGCCCTCACTCATGCCCTCGCCCTCCTGATGTCTGTGTCCATTGGTTAGGCTTATATGCATGCATACAAGTCCTTTGGTTGATCTGTCCCCCTCCTCTACCTTCCCTTTGAGGTTTGACTGTCTGATCGATGTTTCTCTGTCTCTGGATCACTTTTTGTTCATCAGTTTATGTTGTTCATTATATCCCATAAATGAGTGAGATCATGTGATATTCATCTTCCTCTGACTGGCTTATTTCGCTTAGCATAATGCTCTCCAATTCCATCCATGCTGTTGCAAATGGTAAGAATTCTTTCTTTATTACCACAGCGTAGTATTCCATTGTGTAGATGTACCACTGTGTTTTAATCCACTCATCTGTTGATGGGCACTTAGGCTGTTTCCAAATCTTAGCTATGGTAATTGTGCTGCTATGAACATAGGGGTGCATATATTCTTTCTGATTGGTGTTTCTAATTTCTTGGGATATATTCCTAGAAGTGGGATTACTGGGTCAAATGGGAGTTCCATTCTTAGTTTTTTGAGAAAACCCCACACTGTTCTCCACAGTGGCTGCACCAGTCTGCATTCTCACCAGCAGTGCACAAGAGCTCCTTTTTTTCTCCGCATCCTTGCCAGCACTTGTCATTTGTTGATTTGTTGATGATAGTCATTCTGACAGGTGTGAGATGGTACATTGTTGTTTTGATTTGCATCTCTTGGATGATTAATGACTTTGAGTATGTTTTCATATGTCTCTTGGCCTTATGTCCTCTTTCAAAAAGTATCTATTTAGGTCTGTTGTCCATTTGTTGATTGGATTGTTTATTTTCCTTTTGTTAAGTTGTATGAGTTCCCTGTAGATGTTGAAGATTAAACCCTTACTGGTGATAACTTTGGCAAATATGTCCTCCCATACAGTGGGCTTTCTTGTTGTTTTGTTGATGGTTTCTTTTGCTGTATAGAAGCTTTTTATTTTGATGTAGTCCCATTTGTTTATTTTAGAGTTTCCGTTGTCCTAGGAGCTATATTGGTGAAGATATTGCTTTGGTATATGTCTGAGACTTTGCTGCCTGCGGATTCTTCTAATATTTTTTATCGTTTCCCATCTATGTTTAAGACCTTTATCCATGTTGAGTTTATTTTTGTGTATGGTATAAGTTGGTGGACTAGTTTCATTTTTTTGCATGTATCTGTCCAATTTTCCTAACACCATTTATTGAAGAGACTGTCTTTACTCCATTGTATGTTATTGTCTCCTTTGTCAAATATTAATTGAGCATAGTGGTTTGGGTTGATGTCTTGGTTCTCTATTCTATTTCATTGGTCTATATGTCTGTTCTTGTGCCAGTTCCAGGCAGTTTTGAGAACAGTGGCTTTGTATTCCACTTTCACCACTCCTGTTTGGCATAGTTCTGAATGTGCTAGCCATAGCAATTAGACAAGAAGAAGAAATAAAAGGTATCCAAATTGGAAAAGAAAATATAAAACTGTCATTATTTGCAGATGACATATGTTCATAGAAAACCCTTAAAAATTATTAGACTTAATAAATGAATTCGACAATGTAGCAGGATACAAAATTAACACCAATAAATCTATGGCATGTTTATACACGAAGAGTGAATTTACAAGAAGAGAGGTTTAAAAAAAAATCCCATTTACCATCGCACCAAAAAAAATTAAGATACCTAGGAATAAACTTAACTAAAGAGGTAAAAGACCTCTACTAGGAAAGCTAAAGGACAATGAAAAAAGAGATAGAGAAAGACATAAACAGATGAAAGAACATACCGTGTTCATGGATTGGTAGAATCAACATCATTAAAATGTCGATACTTCCCAAAGCAATCTACAGATTCAATGCACTCCCCATTAAAATACCAATGGCATGTTTCACAGACCTAGAATGAATTCTCCAAAAATTAATCTGGAATAAAAAAAAGACCCCAAATAGCTGCAGCAATCCTGAGAAAGAAGAAGAAAGTAGTGGGACCTCATACCAGATTTCAAGCTGTATTACAAAGCCATTGTTCTCAGAATCACTTCTTTTAAGCAACAGAATGGAACAATCCCACAAGGACAAAGTTCAGGCTGTCAGGATAGGAAATGGAGTTATTTTCCTTCTCTTCAGCCTCCCACACTCCTTGAGAAAAAGTGTAACATTTCAGAGTCTTTAGTGGAAGGGAAATAAACTGAGTCAGTGCCTGATTGTCTCCATAGCAATCCCATATTCCCCGAATGAGTGGATATGTGGTTGATAATACTCTCTCTTCTCTCAAAAAAAATTTTTTTATTTCCACTCCATCACCCAATGTTCACTCTGAGCAGGTGGCTAATGGATCTGCTTAGGTTACAGGATGGTTTTAAATTTGGCCGGATTCACTCAGATATGTAGCCAACTGTATGTATGTCTTTTTAAAGCTTTAGAATGGAACTGAACCCCAAAGATACTGGCAGGAACACTCTGACTCATTAAGCAGAGAGAGAAGACAGCTTCTCAGGCATCATCCCAGAGGAATTCCCAACTGTGTTGCTCAAGGCATCATCTGGCCACCATGGGAGTCATGGATGAGAATGCCACCAACATCTCCACCAGCTTCCCTTCTGTGCTTGACCCCCATGGAGCCCAGGGTGCTTCCTTCCCATTTAACTTCAGCTACGGCGACTATGATATGCCCTTGGATGAAGATGAGGATATAACCAATTCTCTGACGTTTTTTGCTGCCAAGATTGTCATTGGCATGGCCCTGGTGGGCATCATGCTGGTCTGTGGCATTGGCAACTTCATCTTCATTGCTGCCCTGGCCCGCTACAAGAAGCTTCGCAACCTCACCAACCTACTCATTGCCAACCTGGCCATCTCTGATTTCCTGGTGGCCATTGTCTGCTGTCCCTTTGAGATGGACTACTATGTGGTGCGCCAGCTCTCCTGGGAGCATGGCCACATCCTGTGCGCTTCTGTCAACTACCTGCGTACTGTCTCTCTCTACGTCTCCACCAATGCTTTGCTGGCTATCGCCATCGACAGGTGAGTAAGGGGACAGTGGGGACAACAAAGGAAGGGGCATTGGAATTGCTGGTTGCAATTATAATTGAGGAGAGATATCAGTATTCACCATAGATCTGGATACATAAGGGCTCAAAAGTTGGCCTCATGGTTTCTTGGCCTTTTTGCTAAGATCAAGTGTACTATGAAAAGTTAGCTCATTGACTGACACTAAGAAGGGTTGTAGATTTCTAGCTGTGGGCAGGCTGGAGGTAGCAGAGCTCTGATGTCTGGGCAGTGGGAAGGCTATGGATCCCTCTGCTATGGTTATGCTCCTAGATGTTGTATCTGTTCAAGGTCTGAAGAGAGACAGGTAAGAGTGTAGGGGTAGAAGGACAAGATTAAATGCTAAGTAAGTAACTCTTGAGTCAACTTAAATATCTTGACAGAGGTTCCTGTCTTATTAAGACTTCCTCTACTGAAACATGAACTACCCAGCCCCACCAGCACCAACTGATTTTAAAATAAGATTGAGGGATTTGTTTTGAAAAAACAAGCAAACTAACTAAAAAACAAAAACAAACAAAAATACCCAAAAGAGAACATATGCTTATTTGCTCTTAGTTGTTGCAGTAGTCAGTTTGCCTCTCTTCATACATTTGCATGCAGCAGCATAGAAGACCTGTTTCTGTTGAAGGAAAATAAAATCAATAAGAGCAGCTGTGCAGATCTTTCTGATGTTATGCTTAGTCTTTTCATGTAGCATAATCACCTGTGCTAATGACTAGGGTGGTTTCTGGTTCCCTCAGGACAATCTTTGCAAGCTCCACTCATTACAAAATACCTTGTTACAATGTAGAGACAATTACCTTGAGGGTCAAATCAGGCCGTCTTGTACTTGAATCTGAAGTGCCCGTCTCTCTCCCTTAGCCCAGAAAGCCTGAAGCACAGATGTGCTCCCTGTTCCATGGCCTCAGGGCTCTGGGGGAGTTCAGCCTGTCTCTCACAGTTGGGACAATGTTCTGGGGAGCAGCACAGCAAATAGAGCCTGCTTTCTGGAGCCATGGGCAGGACAACGAGGGGTACACTGACCTGGAAAGAGACCACTCCTGAGGAAAGTGGGTTGAGAAGGAACCAGGCTTTAAAGCCACTGAGGGGTGGAGCCTTGGGAAGGAAGATGTCAGGGAGTTAGCAGCTTAAAGAGCCCTTAGTCTGCACCCATAGAAGGTGCTTAGAGGGTCATCCTGCAGAGGGCTACTTCTCCTTGGCCAAGGTCTTCCACATGAGTGACAGAGCCCCGCAGTATATTGTCCATCCAGGGATAGAATGGACCTACAGAAGGAGCAGGAGGGGGGAAATCAAGCTGGGTATCTGCCCCTTAATAGCCATGGAAGACAGCTCCAGGAACCTTACCTTTGACCTTTTTTACAAGTAGGAGCTATCACTACCTCTCTTAGCACATCAACAGGACAGAGCATGCAGGGTCATTTTCTGAAGTTTCCTTCTAGCTAGACATCTTTTCACAAGGTGTGTTCTCAGCCACTAACAGTGGGTGGGACCCTGCTGTCTGCATGAAATCCATTTTACTTGTCGAAAGGTGTAACACTGTAGTAGGGAGTGGCTTCAAGTGGCTTTAATGGGAATTGGGTTATTTTGAACATGTAAGAGGAGAGGTCTATATTGATCTACTGAACTCCTACAAGTCCTTATCCCACTTTTACACTAAACTCAGG
Source organism: Pipistrellus hanaki (assembly GCF_964339955.1). Taxonomy (NCBI): domain Eukaryota; kingdom Metazoa; phylum Chordata; class Mammalia; order Chiroptera; family Vespertilionidae; genus Pipistrellus; species Pipistrellus hanaki. The sequence goes on from NC_140514.1 coordinate 36,512,726, forward strand.
CATTTCTCTGGCAGTGTGAGTTTATATAATGCACTTTAAATACAATAAGAAAAATCAATTGGGGAACCTGCACAGCATCATAGAGACTGCTGTTGTTCAGGATGGCATCGTGAGTGGAAGCTTGCACCCAGACATTGGAGGACAAGCATTGATGCCTGCACAGGGCCATCCAACGGCCTTGGCCAACGAACTAGCTGTGCCAGTACATTAAGTTCTTTATTGATGTTTGTAATCTTTGCTTCAAATCATTTTTATTTTTGTGTGTCTTTACCATCTAATTTCAATTTATCCTAGGACTTCATTGATTATAGTCTGGTCTCATATGTTGTTCAGGATTTTATCAGTAGATTTTCAGGTTTGATTTGTTTAATTTTGGACAACTAATTTTTATCTTAATATAACAACATACCTACGGTTATAAAAATACATTTTAAAAAGAAAATTTCTATAGGAAAATAATGTTAGCAGTTATTCTGCCTGGGTTTAAATTCCTGCAGTACCACCTATTAGCCTTATATTAATTATTTGACCTTATTCTCCCTCAGTTTTCTCATGTATGAAATGGGAATAATAAGAAAACCTAATGTATTGGGTTACCTTGAGGATTAAATTATTTTTGTAATCATTTGGACAATGTTTAAAACAAAATAAAACTAAATAAACAGTGGATATTATAGTTCTTGAATTAACCCTTAAAGGAATAACAACAACAAAAAAATACACACAGATAAATGAATGAATATTTCTGATTGGTTAACCTCTTTGTTTTCATTGAATAGATTGTTTTAATGATGCGATTTCAAAGATAATAATACTAGGTTCCTAAGAAACACTGCTATCAAGAGATAGCAGAACAGAACGGTTACTCTTCTACCTGCCTGCACTTCTTTGTTTCTTTTTATCTTGACTTTGATAAAACCATTGGTTCCATGGTTTTCCCAGGCATCTAAACTAGCAAGTCTCCTCTGTCCTGGCCACTCTCTTCCTTTCTCCAGCATTCATTTCATTCCCAGATCCTGCCAATTCTTACCCTTCCCTCCCATCTATTCACTCAGGGCTGGACTAGCATAGTCTCCCCTTGGCCTTCCATGTTTCTTGGCCCTGCTTTCTGCCAACCTACTCCCCTCATAATCCTCCCTAAACATTCATTCATTCAAATAATGCATTTTTGTAGAACAACTGCATGTGACAGATACTATTCTAAGCATTGGGGATATGATGAATAAGAAAAAAAATTTTCTTTGCCCTCATGGACTGACATCCATGGGATAGAGAGAGTTAACAGTCAGGCAAACAAACAAGAAAGGCATTTTTAGAGCATGGGAAATACTCTAAACAAAAGCAAACAAACACTAAACCATTGAGAGTGATTGAAGGTGGGAGATACAGGTGTAGAGTCAGGAAAAGTGTGTCTGAGGAGAAGACTTTTGAACCTACCTCTGAAAGATGGAGGAGGGGGAAAAAAAGCCAGCCTTGTGAATACTGATAAAAAAATAAAAATAAAAAAAGCATTCCAGATAAAGGGAATAATAAGTGCAAAGGAACAAACCTGGTGGTTTCTAAGAACAAAGAGAAGGCCCCTGTGGCCTGAGGGAATAAAGCCAGACTGCAGCCAAATTAATATTCTGTCTTGTATGTCTCCTCTCTCTGGCTCTAAAGACCTCAAAGAACTCCATTGTCTACAACATATGCCTCAAACTCCTTCGCCTGCTCTTGAAACCTTCCATTATTGAGCCCAAGGCTGTCTCCCAGTCTCATGCTGGGTAAACACATTTATGTCCTGTTTTCCAAATAGGGTTACAATATTTTTGAAGGCCGCTACTATGGTTGACTACATTTCTATTTGCTTTGTGCCAGGAACTATTGAGAGTGAAGTTTCACTAAAATCGCAGGTGCCCATAATTCACAGAGAGCAAAAGCTTCTAAAAGAAGTAAGACATGGTCCCTGCTCTCTGGAGCTCACCACCTAACATGGGAGAGGTGCGTGGGGAATGAGGTGACACTTATGAAACACTTAAAGGATAAAGAATAGCCCTAACCGGTTTGGCTCAGTGAATAGAGCATCAGCCTGCGGACTGAAGGGGACCAGGTTCAATTCTGGTCAAGGGCATGTACCTTGGTTGCGGGCACATCTCCAATGGGGAATGTGCAGGATGCAGCCGATTGATGTTTCTCTCTCATCGATGTCTCTAACTCTCTATCTCTCTCCCTTCCTCTCTGTAAAGAAACCAATAAAATATATATTTTTAAAAAGTATAAAGAATAAATTTTAAATGAAATTTACAGAAGGGTGAGATCATTGTGTATTTGAGTAGTTAAAGGAGGTTTCATGGAAGAGAGGGACTTTTTAATTGGCTTTCAACAAATGATGATCAGCGAATTACAGGAGAGGTTTTCCAAGAGGAACAGTCTTTACAACAGCCTAGAAGTGGGAATGCTTGAGGCATGAGGTCCCTTGCAGAGGATGTAGGGCAGAGGCAAGGAACATATGGAAAGTCAAGATAAAAAAAGGACAAGGTCATATTCCAGAAGATCTCAAAATCTAGGGAGTCAGATCTGATGGCAGCAGGAAACTGAAAAAGATCACCAGAGGACCCCTGGCCCTCTGGATCTTTGTTTCTTCTTTGATGTGGAGACACCCATACTGTCCTTGAGGTGTATCCTTCAGATCCCAGAGCATGTGGGGCACTGTGGGACCTTCCTTTCTTTTACCCCAAATCCAGGGAAACTGACCAGTCTGCCTGCCATTGTCAGCTCTCCTCTTCTGTCTGAATGAGGCCAGCTAAGGAATGAATAATCATTCTCAGTCCCAGGTCCTACAAGTGCTACCTGGTGAGATTAATGGTCAGAGCTGGCTGGCCCAAGGGGTAAATCATGCAATCCTTGCCCATCCATGACTGGCCTAGTAGCTGTTGCAACTTCCACTTCCATGGTTTGATCTGGGGCTGGGTTCTGGGGACAGTGAGAGAGCCAAAATGCTCTTGGTTTAATCACCCCGCCCACTATCACCATACCATTACTGCCTGGACATTTCTTTGTCTATCAGCCTTCGTTCTTTGTTGGCTCAAAATGGATCTGGACCTGAGCCAATGTAGTGGTAGGCACACAGGGCAAGCCAAGAGCATACTCATAAGCTGTCAATTGCCTGACACCTTCTTGGAACATAAATAGGTAGAAACCAACTGTTATGGAGAGAAAAGAGGATTATTTGATGCCAGGAGAAGGGTAGGACGAAGGGCTATTGCTTGCTTTGGTAGAAAGGGTGGGGATAAATAGCTTATTTGAGAACCTACTGCATTTGGAGCAAGATATGGATGGGCATCATGGTCCTGTCAATTTCTAGCTGTGTAGCTTTTGGCAGGTTATTTAGCCTCTCTAAAATCTTAGCCTGCTCCTCTGTAAAATGGGTGTTTTTTCTCTTACCTACTCTAATGAGAAAGTGGATTTGAAAATGTTCTATAATTTATAAACTGCTTTATAAATGTAAGCAAGTGTTACTAGTACTAGAGTTCTAAGTTTTGATCCTAGCATAGCCAAGGCTGGTGGCAATCCTTAAAGCAATTTCTGCAATTTGCTTATTGGTAAATGTATTTGGAAGGCCTCTTTTTAAAATATATTTTATAGATTTTTTTTACAGAGATGAAGAGAGAGGGATAGAGAATTAGAAACATCGATGAGAGAGAATCATCGATCAGCTGCCTCTTGCACACCCCCCACCCGGGATGTGCCCCCAACCAAGGTACATGCCCTTGACCGGAATCAAACCCGGGACCTTTCAGTCTGCAGGCCGACGCTCTATCCACTGAGCCAAACCGATTTTGGCTGGAAGGCCTCTTGCTCAGTTCCTGGAACTAAGCCTGGGGATAGAGTTAGGGTGATGTCAGAGAAAGCCAGAATGAAAAAAACTATCAGATGGGTAGTAACAAATTACCAGAAGGTTAGTTTTGATATGAAAATAAGTAGAATCAGTAAGATATATCCAATAAAATAGAAAGTAGTAGAGAACTTTCAAATGCAGTATTTGCTAAAAACAGGTGAAAGAAACTTGCTATATATACAGAATAAACTGAAAAAACACATTCTAGGATGCTAACAGTTTCTTGTGTATTAATAGCCTGTTGTTGTTTATATGCAGTGTTTGTTTGGATCTTACAGTATCTCTGTGAGATTGGTGAGACAGGTAATATCCCTACATTACAGAAGAGGAAATTGAGCTCACAGGGATAAGAAAAATGGCTCAAATTCACATAACAAGTTTGTGGCAAAGCTGAGATTAGATTCTTGGTCTTCTGACTCCTAGGTCAGCATTCTCTCCTTCTTTCTCATTGAAAAAACACTTTGGCTTTGAATCATTATAAAGATGTAGGAAATTACTATTGGGAAAAGAAGGCATAGAATTATATAATGAAAATTCATATACTACACATGTATGAATATGGAAATATTCTTTGACAAAGTAATCAATGAAATATGGTGGTGTAGATAGAGAGGGAGATAGCTAGTGAGAGCAAAAACACTAAGTTCTTAGTTTTTGCTATGATTCAGAGCAAGGTTGATGCACTCATTGTAGCAAGACCGCCATGGCTTTTGTGAAGGATGACAAAAGCACTGCCAACACTCTGCGGACACTGCATTCCACCCTTCAGCACTAAGGGGTTGGCGAGAGTGCCAACAATTGTTGCCGGTGGTGAAGCATGTCAAGAAGACAGCTGGGTGTTCAGAGGTGGACACAACCTAGCCAACTTAATCTAATATCTGGAGGCTATAAGACAGCAGGAGTCTTACTCTAGTTAATTCTCCACATGATACACCCCATGGAGCTGGGTACTTGGGTTGGGGAGTGGAGGGTAGAACAGAAACAGCAATATTATTATCAGAAGAAAAAAATAAGAATGAACCTCTTCTAATCGAAATTCCAAGAAAGATGAACTCAAAGGGATTGGTTTCAAAAAACGGAATTGGTTTGGCTTCCTTTCCTACTCCTATCACATTTGCTCTTGGCTCTACCTGGAATAAGCTGTAGGCACGTGAGAATATGTTTATTTCCAAGGTTGATTAGTCATTCCCTCCCACTTCACTTCCTATCTTCTCCCCCAGTCTCCATCCCCTGCAAGACTGGAAACTCTTCCAGGAAATCAAAGTTCCTGCATAAGTATGTGCACTCACTCTGGGAAGGAGGCTTTCATACCGCACAAAAGACTCACGTCCCTCAGAAAGTGCTGTCTTTGCTCCTGGACCTGTGTAGTAACAGCAGTGTGGCTTTTTTGTGGGAGAGAACAAAAGCAATATCCTTTACTATCTGGTGCTTTGTGGTTAAAAAGAGATACATTCATGTATATTCTCAATTGATTTTCTCATCAATCATGTCAGATAGGGTTAAATGTTTTCTACCAAGGGTCCTATGGTAGATGACTTTGAGAAAGCCACTCATCTCTCACTGGCCTCTATTTTTCCACCTAGAAAGTAAAATAGATGATCCCATGTATTCCTCCCCCTTTGCATGAAGAGCAATGTTTTTTTTTAAATGTGGAACGAAGACAAAACTTTGCCCACTGCTTCCACTGCATAGAGCAAGTTCTCCCAATATGTCTTTGGAACTATCGGGCCCTTTTGGCTTTAAACTCTGGGTTAATTAGAATGAATGATCCTGAAGACAGGAAGGACTTAGAAATAATGCCAGGCTAGAAACTGATGGCAGGCATTATTACTACATTTAATAGTTATAGTTGCCATTTATTGAGTATATGCCAGGAATTGTGTATACATTCGCATACGTCATCCTTAAAAACAAACAAAAACATTTGCAGGTAAGGCAAATGAGGTTCAGGGAGATGAAACAAAACTTGCTTGAGGTTGCAACAGCTCGTAAGGGGTGGAATTGGGGTTCGAATTCAAGCCTGCCTTTTAAAAATATATATTTTATTGATTTTTTTAATAGAGAAAATGGAGAGGGATATAGAGTTAGAAACATCAATGAAAGAAGAAATATCAATCAGCTTCCTCCTGCATACCCCCTACTGGAGATGTGCCCGCAACCAAGGTACATGCTCTTGACTGGAACAGAACCCAGGACCTTTCAGTCTGTAGACCGACGCTCTATCCACTGAGCCAAACCAGTCAGGGCAAGCCTGCCTTTCTTGAACGCCCCTACACCATTGCGTTTTCCCTCCACACACCCCCTTCGGTTGCAAAGATCTCCTCATGGGGCACTTTCCTGGCACAGCGGCTGACCCGTTTGTGTTCTTGTCCTAGGTATCTGGTCATCGTCCACCCGCTGAGACCCCGGATGAAGTATCAGACAGCCACTTGCTTGATCGCCCTGGTGTGGGCCGTGTCCGTCCTCATCGCCATCCCCTCCGCCTACTTCACCACGGAAACGGTTCTCATCGTCGTCAAGAGCCAGAAGAAGATCTTCTGCGGCCAGATCTGGCCGGTGGACCAGCAGATCTACTACAAGTCCTACTTCCTCTTCATCCTCGGCCTGGAGTTCGTGGGCCCGGTGGTCGTCATGACGCTGTGCTACGCCAGGATCTCGCGGGAACTCTGGTTCAAGGCCGTCCCCGGTTTCCAGACGGAGCAGATCCGGAAACGGCTGCGCTGCCGCCGGAAGACGGTGCTGGTGCTCATGGGCATCCTCACCGCCTACGTGCTGTGCTGGGCGCCCTTCTACGGCTTCACCGTGGTCCGCGACTTCTTCCCCGCCGTGTTCGTGAAGGAGAAGCACTACCTCACGGCCTTCTACGTCGTCGAGTGCATCGCCATGAGCAACAGCATGATCAACACCCTGTGCTTCGTGACGGTCAAGAACAACACCATCAAGTACTTCAAGAGGATCCTACTGCTCCACTGGAAGTCTTCTTCCAACGGCAGCAAGTCCAGCGCCGACCTTGATATCAAAACCGTGGAGGTGCCCGCCACCGAAGAGGTGGACTGCATCAGGCTCAAATAACCCAAGGGGCCTTGAGAAGTCCAAACGGGACTCTGGGGACACTGACCAGTGTACTTAGATACACATTATCAGCGCCAGGAACTCTTGGTTTGCCGCAGAGGGCAGAGGAAATAGACGATTATGTGAACATGGTGTCCAAGGAGCTCAGATTTTCTAAAACAGGTGTGATTAGACACCATCACCAGTGACTGACAGTCACTGAACGTCTGATTTGTGCAAAGAGGAAGAGGCACTGGTAAACCCTGTGTATGTTGATGACACTGAATGGCCCCAGAGAAGTAGGGATTAAACCAAGAAAAAATTTGAGCATGGACAGCCTGGAATAAGGAGGTTGCAGAGGGAACCGGAGTGGGCATCTAGACAGGGGTACATGTGTTTGTAGCGTGAGGGTCTCTGGACAACCTCAGTGACTCATCAGACACTGATGTAACCCATTTCTACGATTGTTTCTTAGGCTTGACTTCACTCCTCACACCTGTGGGGTTGGAGTAAGAATACAGACATCCTCCCAGTTCTTTCTTCAGCCCTTCTCTTCTCACTCCTGGTCCTGACTCTCACTGTGAGGAGCTCACGGACACCTCAGTATACATGGCAAGTTCTATCCAAACCCTCTTCCCCCATATTGCCCCATGGCCATGCCTCAGGCTTAGGGCCCATATGTAGTGAAGCTCATGATTATAAGGATGGACCCTGGGAAGAGGCTGCAGAGACCTTGGAAACTGTTTGGATGGGGAATTATGAGGTCTGGGTACCTGGAGCAAGTCAAGAGGGAAAAAGCTAGGCTCAGGATGGGTATGTCCCCTTGGATCAATGGCCTTCTCTCCCTCAATGGGTGGGGTCCAATCAGAGGATCTCTGAAAGAGTGGGGGGCTCAGGGGAGGGGTTCAGGTTCTCTTGGTCTTAGGGTGATACTGCTTCCATCTCTGTTATTCTGATTTGGACCAGTTAGACTTCTCCTTAAGTCCTTCTCATCTCTCTATGCTTGTGACTGTTTGAAAGGAGACACACACCTCGTGACTGTGGCTGTCAGCCATTTTTTTTCATTCACACCAGCTTTCACCCTTATTGGTACAATTTAAGGGCAAGATGTCTTTGTCCCTGGTGCCTGAATCCCATCATAGTCATTATTCCTTTGGATTAAACCCTGATGCTCTTTTTAAAATGGACGTACATTTTGGAGGCATAACCCATTACATTTCCATTTCTTAGTGCAAATGAAGTCATGTAATCCAATGGCAGGTGATGAAGCTCAGTGGTAGGGCCCTGGGGACCTAGGAAAGAAAGGGGCATACAAGTGGTGGTGGTGTGTGTGGGTGGGTGGGGGGAGGGTCAGCTAACAATGAGGCTCACTGAGAGCTTGTCCCACTTTCCAATCACCTTCGTTTGGTGTTGTGAATATTGGAATATGGAGTTTTTGAACCAAAGGATCTGATCCAGCCTTGGCTTTGTCACCTCTGTGACCCTGGTAAAGCCTCTTGGAGGGAATGAAGATAGCTACTGAGTGGGGGTTGGGGGAGGAGGTAGGGGTGGTTGTATGGTGGTGGTGGTTGTGAATAGCTAATGAGATAATATGTGGAAAAACTCTTTCAACCACACAACTAATCAAAAGAGTAGACTAATAACTGTGTGTAATGTACCTGGACATGGAAAAACTTATAAGCTTGGCTTATGTATCTAGAACCCTCACCACTTCCCCTTTCATTATCCTTTGTATAAATTGTTCCCTTACACCTCTTAGCAGTGCTATATGCATTATGTTCTTAATAAGTTGGTACAATAAGGCAGTGAAAGTTGGTGGCGGAAGTATAAAAGGAAATGGTAGATTAATTTCCTTTTAGACAGAAGACAAGCTCAAGATTTTAGAATAAAAGCATCTTTATGATCATGGAAGTGCTGACCATCTTTCTATGCCTGTTCCCTAGTCAGCATGAATCTGGGCATTGTGGTACTTGTTTCTCAATCTGTTTTTTGTTTTCATGAGGGTATATAGCTATAGAATTGACTTGTCCTTTTCTTCTTAAATATAATGCTATTTAAGTAAAACCTATATTGTGCATCTCCCTCTTCAAATATAGTCAACTGTTTATTTTATTTATAGTTATTTTATTTCTCTGGAAAATACATTTAAAATTTTATTATTTTTCCATTCATCATCCAGCACATTCACCCTACCATTTAATCAGAATACTCTCAAAGAAAAAGGAAACTAATTAAAATACTAGCCTAAACCCAATATGCCTTGGAAGGCAAACCTTACTTTTTATCAAATCATATATTGCATTATTAAATTAGGAAAGTTAGTTTTTACACTAAAAATAATAAAATGATCTCATTTGTTGTCAATATGTTCACCTTTCCATTAGGAATGGCTATATTAAATAGGAACTTTTTAGATGTGACAATCAAACGTCTTTTGGCTTTTCAGCCTAAAATGTACCTTTTTAAAAAACTCATTTACCTATAATATTTCTAGATATTGTATCTGATTGTGATTTTACAGTAAGTGAAATTGTTATGTAGTTAATCAAGTGAAATAAAAAATCCAAGTATATAATCATTCAACATGGTGTCTCTGTAATTTGCACCCTCCATCCCCCAATGCTTTTCCTAGTTATAGTGTGATTGTTCTTTGAGTGAACACCAAATAAATGCTGATTCCATGATCAGATGAATTATGTTAATAGTGTTAACTCACGTTCATATTGCCTATGAACTTCTTTTCATCCTAAAGAAATTTAATTGACTTATATTTCTTCTTAGAAGTCTTCAGTTGGTAAAACCATTAATACTTGTTAGCATCTGAGTGCCAGGATTGGAAATCTGAGGACCTGCTATATAAGCTCAGGTTAAACCTTTGAACAAGCTTAAAGGTTTGCAAAGAGAACCAGGAGATGAACTTACAACACCAAGCCTTGTTCAGGTTGATGGCTGATTCATAGACCTGAGAACAGTAGCCTGCCCAGTTGATGGCTCCTCCAAAAACTGGTGGCAAGCCCAACAAGTTGACACTTTTGCTTTTGTGTTTTCTTTCTGTTCCCTACATACTTTCATTATGCAGAGAGATAGGCACATTGTCTTATGTAGAAGGATAAAGATTTGATTTTGTGAAGTGAAACCATTTCCTTAACTAAATTAAAAGGGAAAGATTTACAACAAAGCTTTTAGAAATTTTGTCTAATGAGTACACAGTTAAAAATAATTTCTTAAGTCAAGGCACTAAAGCATGGCAATGTGATGGTCATCACAGCAAGCCCTCGGCATGAAACAAGTTCCATGCTCATTTTGGAAAAGCATACTAAAAATCTTGTGAGATGGCCAGGAAATTATAAATATGAGCTCTGTTCCTTGAAAACTATGATAGATTTTGGAATGTATCCACAAAGAATGATCCAACTCTCTTTCCTCAAGTGTAAGTGAGAATATGAAATTTAAGTTATTCATTTTATGGTTGATGAAACTGAAGCCCAGAATGAAGAAGAGATGTTCAGGGTCACACATACGGTCACTGTGTAAGCCAGAATTAGGACCCTGTGTGAGCCAGGATTAGAACCCCCTTCCCCCCAATCCCCACCCTGCTCCTTTCAGTCTGTTGAAGCTCAATCCAGGATTCTTCTACCACAGCATTTGTGGGTGCAGAGAGTATCAATCTTGGAAAAGGAAGGATCCATTCTAAGAATCCTTGAGATGACTATTCAACTGCAGTCTAGCCCTCTCTTGAGACCCTTAAGGAGTTTAGCAGAAACATTCCCGGTTCCTTTGCAAGCCAAGTTTAGCTCATCTTACTCCTGGGAACTCACAGCACAGACTTAGAGAGCATGAGGTTTCAGGGGAGAACTAAAAAATGTTTGTCCCTGTTCTTTACCTTGCTAGTTGGGGGTCTTTATGATACCACACCTTATTCGTGAGAACAATTTCTCTGCGCTAGGAAAGCAGAAGAAAGAGAGAGAAGCCATTCTTGGCTGAATGTCTGGAATGGATGGCAGGCTTCTTCAGAGTTCAGAGGCATCAGAAGACCACCTCCTGCTGTTGTCAGTGAAGACATGAAAGGTTGAAGAGGCTTTTTGGATGACGTGGGACTTGAACTGGACAAGTGGGGTGTAGAAAAGCAAGAGGGCAAACACTCCACATGGGAAGAAAAACATTATTTTTTTAAATATATATTTTAATTTGAATTGATATTTAAATTGATATATTTAAATTGATATTTTTAGACAGAGAAAGTGAGAGGGAGAGAAACATTGATATGAGATAGAAACATCAATTGGCTGCCTCCTGCATGCCCCCTACTGAGGATAATGCTCACAAGCTGGGCATGTTCCCTGCAGGGAATTGACCTGGGACCTTTCAGTTTGCAGATTAATGTTCTATCCATGGAGCCAAACCAGTTAAGGTTGTGTTTCCTTTTTAAATTTATCTTTATTGTTGAAAGTATTACAGATGTCACCTTTCTCTCTCCCCCCCACCCCCTTTTGACCTCCTCTACACCTCACTTGCCCTGCCCCCCAGGCCTTCATCACACTATTGTCTACGTCCATGGTCTAATCATATATGCATATAAGTTCCTTAGCCACTTGTGTTTTTTTACACAGATCATCACAGGGATTTTGTGACTTTTTTAAAGAGATCATGAGTCATAAATCCACAGATTCTAGTTTTATTTCACATCAGTAATCCTGAAAGAGGGATATCCTGCTAAGAGAATTTCACCAATAAGAACTCTTCATATAATTTCATTAGTCAGTTTCAGATCAGTGATCAACAGGTTTACAAGGGAATTAAACTGGGCCACCTGCCTTCTTCTCCTCACATAAACTCAGCAATTGAAGTCTTTGGAGAGGATTAAAAATTGAAAGGACAGACTCTATAGAAAAACGTAGAATGGCCATTGAGAAACAAGAGAAAGAGGAACCTGGAAGGGAAATGGATTAAAGAATATTTTAGAGAAGAAGAATGAATTTAGTATAACTATGAAATTCAGCTTCCTTCTTCTCTCCAGTACTTTCTTTTTTTCTTAGTAGGAAAACCAAATTATTATTTCAGAGTAATACACCATTAATTAGAAAAGACCCCAAATTGGTCACAACATGGGAGTTCTGAGGCTGTGGAGAGGAGAGAGTGAGTACCTCTGTCTCACAATTGGGCTCTCTGAAATGTTAGTACTAGAAAGCTAAAATTAATAGATGATTTGTTGAGAGTAGGTTTGCAGAAACCCAGGGTACAATGGTTCTCAGTAAGAGGCATTAAACTATATTCTGATAGCTCTTTGACCTTTTGTTGAGAAAATGTGTTGACCAGAGTTTTCCATGAATTTCAAGGAAGAACAGTTTGATCAGCAGTAAATAGTAAACAACCTAATGAGTACAATATGTTTTTTTTAATAGTATTGACAAAATACGGGACAAAGAAGGTCATCTTTATCAGGACATACACAGAAACATAAAATTCTTGAATTAGAGTAGGCATTTGAATTTTGGTGTTTTTAGTTTTAGACTCTACCGAGAAAAAAAATGTCAGACTCTTAAAATGGCACTTTGTAAAATAAACCATTCCTCATTCTAGGTGAACCTCCAGATATTTTTTAAAACTTTAGGATGCCTAGGAGGGTCTTCAGATAAAACGTCCTCAGGAGTTAGTGTACAGCCCCCAACCACCCCATAGACTTACTGCCTTCTCAACTCCTGCCCCTAACTCTGGATACTCTCTGCTGTTGGATTCTAGGCTCCAGTTGCAAAACTTACACTGTCATGCTGAAGCCTCCAAATTCTTCCTTGGGGAGCATGGCATTTGGGGGAAGGAGACTACTGTTTGTGATAAGATGAGATATTTGGACTACCACCAGATTTCTTTTCATTGTTCTCTCCACACTCCTTATTACAATGGAGATATCCATGGGACTTGACAGTTTAAGTGCTCTTCTCAGAAAAAAACTCATGATTTAAAGAAGATCCATCTTCCTCCTTGTCCTTAAGGCTTGGAGCTGAGACAAACTTGCCTATCTGTGAAATGGGAGATCAACACTTTTGGTCTCTTCTTTCTTCAAAGAATTCCCTCTGAGCCACAGGCCAAGAACTGGAAAACTTAGCTCATTTGGAACTGAGAATGCTTCTATCTTGGTGTGTCTCTGTGGAGGCATTTTTATTAGCTTGCAGTTAACAAGCAGGGACAGTGCTGGCTCAGTCACATACTTAGCTAATAGAAGTGCTTTTGTTGCTCCCCTTCCCTGCTCGAGGCTGTGCCAGAAGTAAGACAGCATTAGGGCTCACAGAAAAAAATCTCTGAGCACACTGCTCAGCCCAGATATTATGTTTGCAGCTAGCTACCCCCATCCAGTGCTATGGGAGTAAAAAAATGAAACCAAATTTCCTTTGCTTTGTACAAATGTTTCCTTTATTATCTTGCAGATTGAAAACCCAGGCATTCTATAAAAACAGTCATTGTAGCTGCATGATTGTTTTCACCATCCAATATTACCCTGCATTAATTATTTAACAAAAATCTATTTCATGCTTACTCTGTACCAGTACCATGTAGGAGCTTGGGATTCAACAATGAAGAAGACAAAGTTCCAGTGTTTGTAGAGTTTATAGTCTGGATCAATCAACCAAACAAAGAAGATCACATGCATAAACATCCTGTATAATAAAAGACTAATATGCAAATTGTCCCCTTGACCTGGAGTTCAACCAGGAGTTTGACCAGGGTGTGGGGCTGTTCAGCCAACTGCCCGTGGCCCCTCCCCACAGCTGGCCCCACCCATAATTGCCCCTCCCCCCCAATCAGGGGCAGGGTTGGCAGGTTAACTGCCTGTGGCCCTTCCCCCAAGCTGGCCCTGCCCATTCGGCCCCAATCGGGGCGGGGCAGTCGGACCCCATCGTTGCACAAATTCGTGCACCAGGCCTATAGTGTAATATAACTTATTAAAGTGATACATTTTATGAGGAAAAAAAATCAGGATAAAAGCCCAGCAGGTGACAATTCATGGCATAAGGCAGAAAGAAATTGCAGGTGGCTTAAGTTGGGAGCTCAAGGATTACTTGGCTTCTTGGAGACTTGAAATTAAGAAGCCAGTTCTGCAATTTTACAATTAAGAAACACTTCAGGTTGTTAACTACTTAGGCAAAGATCACACAGCTAGTTGGATTCTTGATTCATTGTTCTTTCCTCTACTGTAAGCAGGTAAGAAGAGAAATCCTGCAAAGGGTTTATTTTCAGGAGTCTAGTGGGGAGAGTGTGTCAGCTTTGGGGAGAGTAGGTTAATTACAGAGCTTTCCAAATGCCCTGTTCTTCAGAAAACAAAAGGTGCATCTTCTTTTCACCTGCTACTAATCAGTCTCCTGTGCAGGTTTTGGTCAGGCAGGTGGGAAGGGGGCTGGATACTTAAGCCAGTGGTAGGCAAACTGCAGTTTGAGAACCACACGCAGCTCTTTGGCCCCTTGAGTATGGCTTGGCGTTAGAACCACTTCTTCAAAATAGACTCGCCCAGGCCGAAAACCAACTTCTGTGCATGGGCCACAAAGCTTTAATCGCACTGTACATGTGTGCCTGCACGTGGTATTTTGTGGAAGAGCCACACACTCAAGGGGCCAAAGATCCACATGTGGCTCTCGAGCCTCGGTTTGGTGATCACTGACATTAGTGGCCTAGATCAAGCATGTTAAACTCATGGCCCACGGGCTGCATGCAGCCCACAGTGAATAATTTTTACAGTCCAGACAATATAACAGTATGTAAGAAATGTTTTAATAAAAATTTCATAACTTAATTTTTACAATATTCTGTTATACATAATTATTAACAACAAACTACAATGTTCGCTAATGACTGATCACTGTAATCGTGTTGCATTCATTTCCGTTACACACCTTATGCGCAGGTGCACCATTTCTCGCCACTAAATCTAGCAGTGAATATTTTAGCAGCTGATTGCCACTTCATTAGTCTTGGACTCACTTGTTTGGTGTGCGCAACAGGAAATATTTTGCTTTTGGAGAATAAGAGAAATAGGTTTATTTGCATTATATTTATTAATTTGTGCAGTTATTCAGTTTCTGGTAAGTTAATGTTCAAGAAAAATATTAATCTTTATTAAAATGTTCTGTTATTTCATGTTAGTGATTACTCATTATTTCAGCCCTGTGTATTTAGCATGTCTCTATTGAAATAAACCCACTTTTCTATGAAAATAGAAGCTTTTGATTTTTTGTGGCCCACATAAACTTAAACCTTGTTTATTTGGCTCCTGTTAGCCTTTGAGTTTGACATGGTTGGTCTAGAGAGAATGAAGTTCAGCAATTCATTTCACAAGAGAGGAACTGAACTCAGAGAGTTAAGCCACTTTCTTCACTCTCCTCTCAGTGAGAGATTAATTCTATTGAAGCTGATTTTAAGTATTGCATTTAGTCAGAATGTCTGGGCCATGGGCCTTATTGTCATGAGGCTCCCATTTTACTGATTGACAAAGCAGAAAAACAGAGATGGGGTGGGCTGTGATGAGAGAATTCTGGCAGGAAATGAGGAAGCCATTACCACCCACGGCTCTCTTTCTCTCTGCAAGGCTCCTTTAGGAAATCCTGCAATGCTTCCAGCAGAGCTTCATCTAAATTGTGTTCATTTGCGTGAACTCTCATGATGAAGAAGGGTGTTCTCAACTGGACTGGAACAAACCCTGTGGTTACTTCGTGCCTTCTGTGCTGTGTCCATCCCCTAGTGACCTGAAGTCATCTTCAGCAGTGAGTCAGAGATAGAACAAAAAAAAGAGGTGATTGGCAGGAGCAGGCCATGGTTAAATGAAATAACATAATATGTGCCTGACACACCATGTGTATTCATGTTTGATAGCACCTAGTGTCACTGCATTAGTATAATGAAGCACAATATTATTAATATAATAAAGCTTTATTAGTAGTATAATAAAGCACAATACTGCATTAGTATAATGAAGCACAATACAGCATTCACCTTTGAGGTGTCTTGAGGCCTTCTAACTATTAACCAACCTAACAAGTTTAATCTATAAGTTTGCACTTTTGCTTTAAAGTCTGAATGTTGCATGTTGATTCCAGACAGATATGTGATCATGCATAGGAGTGTAACAAGAATTTGTCTGGAATGGACATTAGCTGCATCTACAATGAAAAGGCCCTTGGATATGCATCCCAACACATGGCGATTACCAGTCGAATGTCAGACTTATGCTTCTCACCCTCAGATGGAGGACAATTGGGTGTTCAACAGGGATCTGTGTTGTTTCCAGCACCCCTGGCCTGGGCTCTGCTGTGTAGGAAGGGTTCACAGCCCTGAGACCCTTGAGAGTAGAGCATGTGAGGAGAGAAGTCACTCCTGCAGATGTCCCTGGGTTTGAGGATGGTCTCTGATATTCAGTGCTCCGCTGAGAACAAAGCTTTCTAGACAGTGTGCCACTGATGTTCTCTCCACAACTGGCTGCTTTATCAGCCGGAGTAAATGAATGAGCCTGACTTCCTGTCCATAGCTGGGGCAGGAGGGTTTCACCCATAGTTCTCACAGGGGCCTGACCTGGCAAATTCTTGTCCATGGGGGGGATGATAGTTCTGGACAGCTGCATAAAAATACTGCTGAAATTTGAGAGGCAAAAGAGTAAATGATGGGGCGGGGGTAGGGGGGGTGATGGGGGGCTGGCGCAGACCTTCTCCAGGTGATTCCAGGTGATGGGTATGGATGATTCAATACACACTCTGTGACCCCTTGCTCAGTGAGTTCACATTGGTCCTTACAGTTCTAAACTTTCTCACACTCCAGATTAAGGCTTTCATTATTGTGACCCCTTCCGGCAGAATGAGGCTGCTTGAATAGCTCTAAGGAAGAGAGGCCAGCCTCAGAAAATCACACTCTAAGCTGTTCGTTTTAAAATATATGTTTTCAATAAAGCCCTTTACCCAAATACAAAAGAAGTGGAGGGGTGTCTTTTCCCTATTAAAAAAAAGAAAAGAAATGACCTTAATTCTTCCAAGAGATCCTATTTTCCTTATATAATACAAATAAAATATAATAATGCATAAGCAGTCATAATCTCTGATGCTGCAACTGATCCTCCTCTTACCCAGAAGGAAAATTCTAGAAATTCTAGCATTTTTAATTTGGCATTTTTCTCTTTGATCATGTTTTCCTCCCTGTTGTTTTTCTTTGCTCTCTACCCACCTCCCCAAAAGTCATTTTTATTTTGAAGATTTAGTTTATTAGAGAACAGGAGAAGCATTAGCTAGAGAATTTATACTGGAAGTGAAGGAAAAAAAATCACACCAATAAATCAAAAAATGAGTTAGAGTGCTACAAGAGTCCAGTAGGGTAGGTTTCAGAGAGTTTTAAGTTGGGAGTTGGGAATGGGAAAGGAAATGTTTCCTGGAGCAACTTCCATCTAAATGGAAAATGTTGAGAGTTGAAAAGCTGGAGAGGATGACTAAGGTGTTTGCCTATAGGTTAAGAAGGTGACCTTTTGAGAGATGGAATTTGAATGCACAGAGAGCTGGCTCCTTTATAAAAAGGGAAGCTCTGCTTGTACCTTTGCTTAGAATTTGAAATCATTTTCTCTAAGCCCATCGCGCGATGAATAAACTAAGTCTCTCCAAACTCTCCTTCTGCATTGTTTGGGAACTCTTCAACACTAATGAATGGAAGGCTCTCAGTTAAGCTGATTCCCTCGATGAGTTTCCATCTGCAAGTTTCAGAGCAGCATCTACAAGAGATAAGAAATGCTCTGCACAATAGGAAGGGAGGATTTGAGGTTCACAGGGTGTGTACAGAGAAAAGAAGGAAAGAGGAAAAATAGAGCATGTGAGCTATCCTAACTCCAAATCTTTAGCAAAAAACGACTAAACTTAAAACATGGTGCTGCTTCAGAGTCCAAGTTGATGCCCAACAGAGACGGTGCACACAGACGCAGGATCCATTGGTGGAGAGTTCCAAGAGAATACTCAATGCCTGGGGCTTCACAAACGTCATAGAGAGGGCTGTGGAACTGGGGGTTTTGAATCAAGTTTGCTCGGTCTTTTGGACAACTGACATTGGGTGTTCATTTAAAAGGTTTTCAGTATAGAGCTGGGGAGAAAACTTTAAAATGCAAGTGCTCCTGACATAGACAATTCATTGGCATAAATGTATAGTAAGGTATAAAGAACTGATGTCCAATTGAAAGGACTTATTCAAAAGTACATATAGGAATCTGAAGTAGAAGAAGGGTGAAAGAGAAGAGATGCTAATGGGGAGAAGGGGTGGAGAGAAGGCAGGTATGTCTGCACCTGGGCTAATAAAACTTTGCAACACATATGAGAGAAAGGGGTACACATCAGATGACTGACAGGCATTACTTTTTCTGCATTGTTTTATAAATCATGACTTTAATAAAAAAAATAAATTTGGTTCTTAAATCCTAGTGACATCCATTATCCTACATATTCTTTTTAATGACTTAAGTCAGGTGTGAGAATTTGAGATATTGCAATTTATTACAGTATATACATTCTGAAGTGTTTTATTTTTCATTTTTAACATTTTGCCTCAAAATGAACATATTCTTTTTTTTTACCCCCCCCCCTTGAACATATTCTTATTATAAAAATGTTTTTATGTTCACTTTAGTTTTACTAAATCACTTCCAATAAATTACTTCCTGGTTAGATTACATGACATTGGACACATGTTCTTCCACCACTGCCCCACTCCCCAGGATAAAAACCTACAAATGCCGATTAGTATGATTAAATTGTGACAATTCCAAATGTATTAGGGAAATTTGGAGCTGCTTTGAATTTTTCTAAATTCCTTTGAGTAGCACTTTTGTTAACAACAATGTATTTTCAGTATCAAAATTGCAATTGGCAGTGCAGCCTATTACATGAATTCAGACGTATTTGGTTAATTGGATGACAGATCTGACAGATGGCTACTCACATTTGGGGCTAACGAGTCTTCTAAATGTGGGATTCAAGCTGCACATCCTTCTGGGTTCAAAAATAAGTGGGTATTTCTGGTGAACTGGCGGGGTGATATGAAAGAAGCCTGCTGAGGGACGTTGTATCCTGAGGGAGGCTGGAGCCAAGCATGAAGAGCTTGAACCAGAAGATGCACTTCCCAGAGGGGTTAGAGATAAGGGGACATAACTGTAATAACCTGAGTCTGCCCTTAGCCTAGATAGCCATATTGAAGGAAAATCTGGAAATTCTGTTATACATCGGCCTCAAGCAATCCTGCTTTGGATTTCTCCTACAGTATGTAACACAATGGGAGGAGGTTATTCTCTCCCGTTTCCATCTAGGACATATGCGGGAGGCTGTTTCTCTGCTTTCTGTGTCCATCACAGAAAACGACAGGTTCCTGAGTGGAGGAGTTGGGATTAAGAAAGAAAAAAAGAGACAGAAGTAGGTTCATCAAGCTGGGCGCTAGGTGGGCGCCATCTCTCTGATGGAGAGACAGCAAGCAACAGAGCAGCAGGTTTATTTATAGGGTCAAAGAAGCTTATTTGCATTCTTAACTAGGCTCTAGCATTACTGGATTTATATATCTAGCCCCGCCCCTGCTGACACCTGGACAAAGGTACTCTGCCAGTGCCTCAGGCTCAGCTGACAATTTAAAGGATGTCCATGTGCCTTCTCAGGTGGCCCTCTACATAGCACAGCTCTGGTGCCCTGTGGCTCACTGTTTACAGCAGGGTCATCCAGGGCAATGGCAGTGATGGGAGCAGGGGCAGGATCTGCTGGAGTATTGGTGGCTACAAGGCAGGAAACTGCTATGCCCAGGTGGAGATTTGAAGAGAGACCATGGTGCAGAGACTATGGCTTGTATCTATTGAACCACACAGATATTATGGGAGTGAGATTTTCCTATGTACACAGCCCACGGGGACTACCAGAGCTGGAGTAATTGTGTAGGCAAGTGATCTTCCAGGGACGTTGAGAATACCATTCTCTTTTCCAGGAACATTCTCTTGGCCACCATGAATGCTTCCTTGCTAATATCATCCTCCACATAAGTGTCAGTTCTTCCAAGAAGCATTTCCTGGCCATTGTAAGTAAGTTGGTTTCACTCCCACTGTCACCACTGTACTTTCATACCCCCAAATAGTTTATAAGTGCCATGACAGTGCAAGTTCACACTCATTTGCTTCACCATTATATATGTAGCATTTAGTGCTATTGTTTCCTGTTCTGAGAAACTTACACCCCACCTTCACAAGTCTTGCTGCTTCACATATGATCCCTGGGCTTTGCTCACCAGTTATGTCCTCAGAGAGGTCTTCCCTGACTACCCTATAAGCATACCCCCCATTGCCCTCTTTTCCCTTAGGTAAGCCTGCATCATCTTTCCTCTCACCATCTGATGTTATATGAACTATAATGCATCTTTAGGAATGTGAGCTCCACTAAAGCAGTGACTTTGTTCATTGCTGCATCCCCAGTGCTGAAAGTTGTGCCTGGAATACAGTAAACACTCAATAGATATTTGTTGAGTGAGTGAATATAGAAAGCCAAACAAGGTCATGCTAAATTCCATAATGAAATGGCTCTGAAGACAATTAGAAAATAAGTTAGCATTGGGGATCATTTTAATCCTAAGTATTTGGGGGACTTAAATCCCTTTCCTTTTCCTCCAGGTACCACCCCTGTGCTGCAGGATGGGCAAAGGAAATGGTCCAGAGAACCAGTGTCCTAATTCTTCCTAGTAGTCAGTGCATTTTCACTTGAATTTGGCTACTCTGCGTGAGCTTTGAATTCGTCTTTTAGCTGTGGTGAACAAAGGATAGTGAATGGAAGGATGAGCAATCAGAGTAAATAAGGAGCATTCTTGGTAGATATCAATCTTCCTCTTGGAAAATGACAAATGATTTGCAATACATTGATAACATTATAACTGAGAGCCTCCCAATTCAGGTTCATGATGAACCTATATTATATCTGTAATTAATTTTTAAAAAAAAGACAAGTCTCTGTAAAACTCAGAGAGCTTTACCTATATTTATCTCAAAATTCCTTCTTCCATTCATAGAACCTAATCATTTCAGTGTATTGTTATTGATATTTTTCAGCAGGCTACTCACAGAGAATTAAATCTGAGTGTTTGTGTGTTGTGCCATTATTTGAGTTCTTATACATATTTTGGCTTCATATTTGCCAAAACTGAAACATTATTTTAATAATAATTGAGGAGCTTATCTTCCAGGTGCTAATCTATTTTTAAAAATGTTTCCTGGTTTTAAAATTATAGGCATGTGTATACATATATAAAAATTATACAGAGGAGGGCAAAGTAGGCTTACAATTGTCCATGTGGAAAGTAATACAATAACTAACAAATAAAAATGTAAGAATGAACTCTTGTGTTTCACATACTCACAACTATAAACCTACTTTTGCCCCACCCTGTACATATATAACAATTAAATCATTGTAACAATTCAACATGTATTTGTAGTTGTGAAATTTGATTGTAAAACACTTATTACCATATTTTCCGGCGTATAAGACGACCCCCTAATTTTACAGTTAAAACATAGGTTTAGGCCTATATTCGCTGTATAAGACTACCCCCCACTTCAAAGAAAAGACTTACTTTGCCGTCAAGATCTGCAGGTAATTTTTGTGCAATTTTGGTCTTTTGCCCCTGATTTTCTGTTGACTTTTTTTCGTTTCAAAAGTTGTCTTATACGCTGGAAAATATGGGTAATATGTTTTGTAATGAATGAAGGGTTATAGGAAGGTATATTGTATGTTTATAATATTTTCCTAAATACAAAAAAACTGTGTGTTTTGTTCTCTTGTGTGTGTGTACCAAGACTGACCTATGATTATTTGGACAAATTTTGAGTTATTCCTCTGGGTAGGAAATAACCAAGACCACATTTGTAGGGCACCTGGCCACAGTCTTGAGTACAGCCTGGTGACTTAAACTCACTTTTCTCAGAGCAGCTCTGATTTGGACTCACCATTAGTTATGTGTTGCCTGGGGTAAATAAAATTTAAGTAAAACTCATGCCCCGGCCAATAAGAAGCAATCTGTTAGTCACCGAGCTAACATGTCAAGAACGCTTCCTTTGCCAGGGATGGGTGTGATGTAAAGACCTCAGCACTGTGGACTCAGCATGCTGTGTGTGTCATTCAGCACTGAGCCTCCATCTTCCCTGCCGCCAAGCACAACACCTGGTGTCGAGCAGGTTGGGAGGTCTGACCCTTCTGTCACTGGGTGGCTGCTGACCAGTTTTAGAGGGAATTCACTGACATTAGCAAAACCCTTAAGAAGACATGAGAAAATAAAAAACAGGAAGGCAGCAAGCCTGCAGAAAGTTGAATTGCTATTATTGGTTCCTGAGAAATCTCTCAGTAGGATAGAAACTGTGAAGAAAAAGTAATGGAATCGGGGTTTTCAGCCTGAGGAAACAAGGCCATAGATGCCATTGAAAAAAACCAAGCATATTGTGTCAGATAAATGATTAGTTATTCCTCTCCCATCTCCCCAAAACACACACACACACACACACACACACACACACACACACACACACACACATTTTGCAAAATAGATATAAATTTGAGCTGTAACAACTGGATTATGCATTAAACATAGAATAGAACAGAACTTCTAGGACTTGTGGTCCCCAACCAGGAGGAGCAGCAGAATCACCTGGGACTCTTTTTCAGAGGAGCCTGGGCCATCTCAGGCTCACTTTGTCAGCCGGGCTGGGAAGTCTGCATTTTGATTTGGACTCACCATTGAGAAGGGCCTTCTTACATTTTCAATTAAAAAACAATTATTGATTGATTTCACACACACATACAGAGAGAGAGAGAGAGAGAGAGAGAGAGAGAGAGAGAGAGAGAGAGAGAACTTGTTGTTCTACTTATTTATGCATTTATTAGTTGATTCTTCCATGTGCCTTTACCAGGGATTGAACCCGCAATCATGGCATTTTATGATGACGCTAACTTACAAACTGAGCTAGCAAACCAGGATACATTTTATTTATTTATTTATTTATTTATTTATTTATTTATTTAGCATTGGGTTCCTTGAGAAGTCTTTCCCAGTTGACATGGACCTAATTTCCCTATCAGCTTGGATCCACAGGAAGGTGGCTCTCTGTATGAAAAGCACAGGATCTGGTAGTAAGGGGACAAATTGTTTTCTAAAAGGCCAGCAGAGGGAGCTGCAAAACAACAAGTTTTCTTCTTGCCAAATAGTCCCATGGCAGCAGATGTAGAAAAATAGTCAACTTTCTCTACTGGGTTACAATTTGGAACATATCAAACCAAGATCCTAATATCCCAGAATTTGGCATGGAGTGAGCCTGATATGTCAGTCCTACTTTGCCTCCCTGAGCTAGACATGTGGTCCTTGCTTCTGAGCGGTAGGGGGACAAATGTGGCACATGCCAGTCAACGTGGCCCTCTGTGTTGCCTAATGGGCCCTCTTCTAAATGGAGCCAGAGAGAGCAGAATCAGCTTGGGTTTCAGATTACAAGAAAAAATGGCCAATACATTTTAGATATTTTTTTCTAAGAATTTAAGGAATGATTTACCTAAGGTAATAGTGTTATTCTTTTTGAGAGAGCCAGAGATGCCTTAGTGAAGAGTCTGATGACAAGCCCTTCCATTTGATCCATAAAGGAAACAGCTAATTATGCAGAACATATAGCATGAGGTTGATGTATGTTAGTTCTGAAAATGGGTCAAGTGGGTAACTTATAAATGAAAGGGAGAACTGACCACAGGAAGGCAGGAAAAAATAAAAATTCACCCTAGCCTTGCAAATGCAAAGAGAAGTGGAAATGGTTAAGAAAAAAAGATACAAGCTTGAATTATGAAAAAAAAAAATGTATTGATGAATAGAGTCCATTAAGCTCCTGAGCAAATAGAGTAATAACATTAATTTGGTACTAATGGCAGAACTTCAGATTCTTTCCTGGGTTAGAGAGGAATGATGACTATAACCAAATGGAACATAAGTATTATTTTAATCAGAGTCCCTATTCTTTGGATGGAGAATGAATCAGACTAAAAATAGTTATAGGGCTGTTATTTATTTACAAGGGTAGGCAACAGTACATTTATGGTTGTGAGCACATGAGTTTAGTCTTACATTATTATTTAATTATTACTGTGTTGTTTTCCATATGAGCAACTATAAAACTACTTTTGCCCACCCCTGTATGTCCTTATTTATTTGCTTAGAGGGGCCTCTGTAATGGGTCAGACTTGGCTTTTGTTGTTTCTGGGTAAATGAAAGCCTGTCCAGAAGTTCTCAAGATGTTCCATTCGAATGACACAATCAACTTTTGGTTGATAGCTCCCAGTCCAGGTGGCTCTGGACACTGCTGAACACCTCCCCTTCCTCCCCCACCTCCTTCTTTCAGGGAGATGTCAGGTAGTGACAGCTCCTTCTCAGGAGGTCAGAGCCCTTAGTCATTGGTGATTTCATAGGGCTGAAATCTTTGCTCCTTGATATAAACTTGGCGGCCTTTTCTAGTTCTTATATAACTGCATGTTAATTGGGGGGACTTGCCCTTTAAGATGTAAGTGAAATTACCTTCAACTTTCTAATAACTGGGTCCATGGAAAGTGAAAAACCAAGATTTCTGCTAGGAAACTTTAAGTTGTTTCCAAGTCTCCTCGGTCTCCTTGGCCTTCCACTTCCTCCTGGGATATCTCAGTTATCTATGTCAAATGTGGAACAGGGCTGCCTTCATTTCCACCACAAAAATTCAATCACACAAAGTATAAGACTCTTCACTGAAGATGGTCCTAGGGAAGTGATGAAGGATGTCCAGATGAGAGTTACAGCTTAAAATTCACCATCAGTGGTGCCCATTTCCCTCCCCTCTTCTCTCCATCAGCTGTCCCAAGGAGGTCCACAGGCTTCTCCCTTCATTTGCTATGTATTTCAGCCCTTTTCTCTCAAGCCTTGGTGCTGGCCTTCATGGAGGTCCAAGGTGATGGTGGTGGCAGTGTGCGGATGATTAGAAATGAATTTCCCCCTAGGTCCTTCTCAAATTATCTCTCCAAAAGGGAAGAGTGCCCATCAGAAGGCAAATTTTGGTGCAAGCAATAGGTTAATATTTGTCAACCACATTATGATGATTTTAACTCAATTTCTGGTATCCTTGAAAGAATAACTACTCCTACCTACATTAAGCTCCATTAACAACCTTCATCTTGATATATAGAAACTGCTGATTTGAATAAGGAAGAAAGTTGCAAAGATTCTTTAATTATAAAACGTGCACTCCAAAAGTATTCTTATTAAAGCAATAGTACAGATAAAAATTCAATCAATTCAGATGAACACATAATCATAATAAAATATTTCATCAGTTTCCTTCTTCTCCCTTCTCACAAACCTGCTCCCCAACAATAGCCATTTTTAGCCATTTCTGCTTTTAGTTCCTCTGATGGTTACCATCAATCATAACTTCCCTGAAGGAGAGGGATGACTAAGCTCTGAGCATGAGGGCGGGTCATAGGCCCTGGAAGGCTTAATTTAAAACACGTGGGCAGGAAGTCAGGTTAGAAGCTCTGCCTAAAGAGGAGGGGCCCTTTCACTGTAGGTGGCCTTCTCAAATCCAGTGATTCTTAAACCAATACCATCCGCATCACCTGGGAACTTGGCAGAAATGCAAATTCTCCAGCCCCACCCCTGGACTTCCTGAATCAGAACCTATGGGGGTGGTAACCTGCAACTGGTGTTTTAATAAGTTTTCTAGGCCATTCTGTGATGCACCCAAGTTTGAGATGCCCTGCTCTAGGTCAACAGAAATCCCATTCCTCTCGCCAGATTGATTTAGGGGTGGATAGGTGATCCTGTTCTGGCCAATGAGATATGATGGGAGGTTTGTTTTGGAGGCTTCTGGGAAGTGTTCTTGCTCTTCAAAGAGATACAGGGACGAGTGAGATTTTGAATCATCAGAGTTCTTGTGAAAATGAATATCCTGACTCGGGGTGAGGCCTGAGATGCGGCATTTCTAACATGTTCCAGGAGATGCTGCTGGTCCCCACACCACTCTTCGAGTAGTCAGGCTCTAGAAAACCTCTTTGAAGGGAATGTATTTGATCGGCACACAAGAGGCTCCTTTATGGACCTGTCCTTAGCTCACTTCCTTGCTCTGAGCCGTTCTTTGTAAAACTTCGTGATGGGTGACCAGGGTCCTCTGAGTGCTCACGTCCAGTAGTACGTCATTTACTTCTAACTCTCAGCAAGTGAATTAACTCAGCCCTTCCACCAGATGTTGTGTGTCTAGGTGAGATGGATGAACTGCTGCTGATCTGTATGGCAGTGGGGTGAGTTGACACACTGAGCAGGGTGGAGCTGAAAAGCATATACAATAGATCTAGACTCATAATGATATCCTAGAGCCTTTACATTAACCATCTTGCAATCATCCTTTTATGGACATCTAGTGGGAATGGGTGAGGAGAGGGAACAGGAGAATGAACCTACTCCATTTATTCCACAGTAACGGCCATCCCCAAGTCCAGACCCCTGTTCTACTGCAGCCTCCACTTGGGCATGTTCTGAGCTGATGTCCTTTCTGTCAATGCTTATCTCTCACTGGCTTCCAGAGATTCATGAAATCCTTAGCCTGCTGGTTATCTCCTATGCCCTCCATTTACTGTCATTTAGAGGGGACGTGGGAAGGGCAGAGAGAGAAAAAGAGTATGCTTAGTTCACCAACATTAATAAAAAAGGCCCAGTTTGTTTGTTTGATGTTATCTTGAGGTAACACTTACATTGGTGAGAAACCACTATGGGATCTCCAATGCCATTTCAGATAGGCATCCGTATTCTACTTTGTAGACTTTCATGACCTAAATTTTCTTCAACCTGATGTGGTTTTGCCACAACTGATATGTCTCTTTACTCTTTAATCCAAGTTGAACAATACAAGATTCTCAAAATGTCAGAATGTGACATCCTGTTTGTTTTATGTATATTCCCAATATTTGTCTTATAGTTAACTAGACATTAAACTCTCAGTCCTGTGCTGAAGCTCATCAGGGACACCCCTTCTCCCTCTTTAAGGGGCAACAACATGGCAGAGGCGTCACGACGTTGGTTGGGATGTCGAGGCTTTTACTGGCTCTAGAATTGAATCAATTCACTCCTCTCTTTGTGAGCTTCAGATTCTTCCTCTGCAAAAGATGGGGGTTAATGATAGCCTCTGACAGGTTTGTGGTGCTGAGTCTTGAAGTATGGGACAGCATGAGTGTTTAAAAATAAGCCAGAGGTCTGAGGAGGAAGCCAGTGCACCATCCCCACCACTGAGAGCGGCGACAACCACTTGACCTTTTATGTTTTCACTTATGAAGTAGATGCTTTTCACTATAGCTTTTCTTGGCTATATCTTACCTGTAATGCATGGCAGGAAAGCCTTTGCTTCTTTAAAAAAAATTAATTAAATTTTATTCAGAGAGGAAGGGAGAGGGAGAGAGAAATAGCAACATCAATGATGAGAAAAAAATCATTGATTGGCTGCCTTTTGCGTGTCCCACACTGGGAATCAAACCTGCAAACTGGGCATCTGCCCCAACCGGAAATCAAACTGTGACCTCCTGGTTTAGAGGTCAGCACTCAACCACTGAGCAACACTGGCCAGGCAAAGTCTTTGTTGAAAGTGGGAGTAAAAACCTAAAGGCATGTTTTAAAGTGTTCCAAGTGTTGGGATTTTAGGACCCTCTCCACTCACCCACATGTGACTTGACGTATGTTATAGTGCTATTCATTTATTCTCTCTTTCCTAAGCCATTGACTTAATTTTCATAAAACAGCTTTGTGTTTTTCTCTGCACTTATACTTCATTGGTTTAAGTAATTGACTTCATCATATAATTGGAATAGTAAATACAGCTTGTATTCCCTTGGGAAGCATTCTCTTGGGAATAGATCCAACTGACTTAATCACTTGCTGAGAGTTAGAAGTAAATGACATACTGCTGGTCGTGAGCACTCAGACGACTCTGGGCACCCATCAAGAAGTTTTACAAAGGACGGCACAGAGTAAGGAAGTGAGCGAAGGGCAGGTCCATAAAGGAGCCTCTTGTGTGCCGATCAATTCCCTTCAAAGAGGTTTTCTAGATCCTGACTACTCGAAGTGTGGTGTGGGGCCCGCAGCATCGCCTGGAACATGTTAGAAATGCCGCGTCTCAGGCCTCTCCCCAGACCTACCGAGTCAGGATATTCATTTTCACAAGAACTCCGATGATTCAGAATCACAGCAAAGCCTGCAATCACTGCTTTAGATGCACTTTAGAGCCTCTGTTCTTCCCACTACACACACTCTTCCTTCTTGGGCTCATCTACTTTTGAACTTGGTACAAAACAGGGATGTCATAAATATGTGATAATCTTGCTCCAAAAAAAAATGAGAACTGTTGCTTGGTTGGAAACTGCACCCAGAGTCAGCTCACGGGTCACCCAGTTTCATAATCTTTGTATGCATTTCTGCTTGCTGCTATAATAAGTTACCACAACCCAGTGGCTTAAGAAAACACAGATTGACTCTCTGATAATTCTGGAGGTCACACTCCAAGTTCGTCTCGTTGGGTTAAAGCCAAGGTGTCCACAGGGCTGTTTCCCTCTGAGTCTCTGAGGGAGGATCTGCTTTCTGCCTCCTCCAGCTTTTAGAGGTCAGGTGCACCCCTTGACTCAGGGACCCCCTTTCTCGGACCACTCTAACCTGTGCTTCGGTGCTCACAGCCACCTCCCCTGCCTCCTTCTCACATGTGAGTACATTGGGCCCACCTGGGTAATCAGGACTGTATCTCCATCTCAAGATCCTCGACTTAATCACGCCTGCAAAACCCTTGTAGCATGGAGAGTAACACATTCTCAGGTTCCAGGGATTGGAGTGTGGATATCTTTGGGGAGCCATTATTCTCACAACCTTGTCAGTGATTGTTTTAAGGGAATGTAGCATTATTATCATTACTATAATAGTTAACAATGTCTGTTATGTCCCAGGCAAGTTACATGCATGAAACCTAATCCTCACAGGAAAAGCTCACCGTAGATCTTATTACCCTGTCCCTGTGGATGAGAAGCCTGGGGTTCAGAAATCGCAGGGTTTGGCACCCTGACCCTCATGCATTCAGGTTTACTAAGTACCTCTTGGGACCTGGCTCACGTCATCAACATAATCACCTGATTTATTCCCCAAATCAGGAGGAACAACATCAGACAGTTCAGAGTTGTCTACCCACAGTTATGCCCATGGATCTAAAGCCCATGCTTATTTTGAGAAGGAACTTTTGAATGTTATGCAAACCCCAAAGTGATGGTTTTGCTAGACCAAAGCCCTAGCAGCTTCCTGTGCACTGTCAGCGGACTGATCAGGACTCATTTCTAGAAATCACACACCCAGGCAGGGAAGGTCCCGTGTTTAAGAATCACAGAAATCAGACGTAAATGCTGTCCCCTGGCAGGGGGCAGTGTCACACACTGCCCTGATAAACTGTGGCTCAGACGTTTGGTGGGGCAGAGGAGTGAGGCTGGGGCAGAACAGAGATTGCAGGCATGGAGACATTTCAAACAGGTTTTTACAAAAATAGCTCCTATCAGTGCTCTGGAAGCTTTGCGAGGGGCAGAGATCAAATTCCCCTCAATTATGTGGCTACAATCACTCTGTTACTGGAATCCTTCAAAAGGGCCAGTTCTTTGTGCTCAGAACCGCAGTCTGCTCTCAGCATTTCAGCCTCCCAGATTCAAATGTCCCTGAGTGAGGTAGGCAGCATCGGTGTGGTGGAAATTTATAAGCTATTTTCAATACACTCCCCACCTCCAGATATTTTGGGATACTTGAAGGTGACCCTATTGGACTCTCGTGTTGAACCAATATTATCTTTCAAAACTGAAGTGAGTTTTTATAGAAATCCACAGATGTGATTGGGTTCGGAGACACTTACGACACCCCAGACTCCAAAGCCCCAATTATATCCTTGTGTTTTTTTCCCCCCAGCCCCATATGTCTGGAAGCACACATGAAACTTCTTGGGGACAAGAAATTTTAATAACTAATACCAACTCTACTTTAACACTGGAAATAGTTCTGTTTCAAATGAAAATGTGCACATTTTTAAATTGCACTGGCTACTTAACATTTTATAGACAAAGCTTTTTAAAAATAACAGATGAAAACAAACTCTATTTACGAAATGGGCCCAAACTTGAGCTTTTGGCTGTCAGAACTAACAATCGAAAATGAATTAATTGCTTCATTTTGAATGTTATACTTTATGTTAAGGATTATGTTGTCTATTTTCTGACTAAGATTTGCAACAACTCATGGACAAAAAATAGATTTCTGACCAACCCTCTAGGCATATTTCCTCTCCAGTACTTGCCTCAGTTTGCCTATCTGTAAAATGGGGTAAATAATATCTGCCCTATTTACAGGAAGGGGAAAAAGAATTGCAGTGGGTATGGAAGTCCAGTGCTCTCTCTGCCAACGTGTGGAATGAGTTTAAAGTGAAGTTCTCAGGCACTAACGCTTCCCTCCCCCCAGCAGGGTTTGGCTGTTCTGTGTGTAATTACTCAATGTGAACCGTGGGTTTTATATCACCTGCAAAATCAGCTGCTTCTGTCACTTCCCGTTCTGGCAGTGCCCTGCTGAGCACCTCGTGATCTCAGGAGCGTAGACGCATGCTGGCGACACGGTCCAGGTTTGGCTTAAGAACACAGTCCTTGAACTGCTGGGTTAGATTTCCTCTCAGCAAAACCCCAGGTAGACAGAAGATCACACGTTTGCCTTCCTGCCACTCGGATCCCTTTCCTTTCTCTGGGTGTCGCTACCACTGCCCACAACACCACTTCCTTACCCCCAGGGTGTCCAGCCAAGCCCATAAAATTGGGTGTGTCGTTTGCACATGTGCTGGGCAGGCCCCAACGGGCTCTTGAAACCGCACCACTGGTTTGCGGTCCAGAATTAGCTCTCCCCCGCCCCAGCATCTCAGCACTGCAGTGCTTTGTGGACAAACAGCTCCCTTCCATATCCTCTCTGGGCCCAACCCACCTGGCCTCCTCGGGATTTGCAGCTTGATAGGCCTCTTAACCAAGAACAGCAGGACCCTCTTGGTCTCCAGGTTGGAGCCAAAACAGCATCGATTAACTTGTTAGCCACTAGCTTCCTTTCTTATTAAGTCCCAGGAAATGGAGCGTGGAGGGCTCTGAAGGACACGTTATATTTCACCCAAAAGAAATTATTGTCTTCTCTAAGGCTGTGTAAGAACTTGCCACATGCCAGTCACTGCCATGTGAGTGCTTTATGGTATATTACCTCATCAGCTCTATACCGTAGGCAGAGTAATTACCCACATTCTGCATATAAGAGAAGTAGGTCTGAGAGATGTTAATCAACATGCCCCTGGGCAGCTGAGGAGGCCGAATTCAAACCTGGGAGCTGAGCTCCAAGGCCCCTGGTCCTGATAGTGCTTCTCACCCCAACTCAGGCTCCTGAACCCCAAGACCCTTCCACATCACTGTGGGCACACGGGTGCTCAAAGACAGCTGGCTACAGCATTGTGCAAAGGAATGGGGGAAAGCACTTGGTCAATAGGCACCCTGTTTCCCCACTCTCCAACCTGGGGAGAGGTGAGCTCGGTGGGGGCTCACCCGGATGCACACGAGCCTGTGTCCCAGCAGAGGGGCTCCACCCCTCTCTGCTCTCTTTTTATGGGGCACATGTGACTGCTGTGTGTTGCACTTGAGCTGGCCGTTCCAGTGCTCCTTTAGCCATAGCATTGGCTATGGTTGGTAAGGGGTGTAGACTAGCTAGCCAATTCCATGATGCTGGGCCCACTGGGAGGCAATGGTCACAAACAGAGTTCCAGTTGTCAGAGCTTCCCAGCACATGACAAAGCAGGTCATTTATAATCTAACAGTCTGTGACCATCCACTATAGAGGCGGACTTCACACCTTGAAAATGCATTCAAGAAAGTGAAGCCCCCATTCAAGAGCCCAGAGCCAGTAAAGCTGGTCTGCTCATAGTTGGCCCGGCTAGACCCTCCGGGTTGACTCCTGCTCACTTAGCTGCCACAGGGCAGTGTTCTCTGTCCAGGACTCCTTGTTGGCCTTTCCAGGTCGTGGGACAGTCACATCTCTGTGCTGGGTCTGAGCAGGGATCCTGCAGGCCTCAGGGGTCTGCTGTGGATACTATAATGGTTGCTACATCCAAAAGCTCCTTGGGCTTTTTCTTTTCTTTTTTTTTATATTTATTTTTAAAATTTTTTTTCTTTATTGATTACATATGTGCCCTTATTGCCCCATTGCCCCTGCACTCCCCCTGCTCCCCACTCATGTCCTCACCCCCTGTTGTCTGTGTCCATTAATTAAGCTTATATGGATGCATACAAGTCCTTTAGGTTGGGGTTTTTCATTCCAAAAGTGATCGCATCTGTGGAGCACACTGCACATGCATGGCCAAGAGGAGGGAACCACAAATAGCCGCTGGCCCTTCTGCCCATGGCACAGCCTGCACAGTTGATGGCGCTGGTGTTTTCCCTGGCAGAGTGTGCTGATATGGGATGAATGGCCACCAAAACCCTTGCGAGAGTGGCCTCTGACCCTAAGAAGGCTGGTGGTCTGGTGGCCATGTTGTCAGCCTCAGAAACCCTGAGTAATGGTAACCCACATCGGGGTATTGGGGTATTGGGGCCACCCATCAATCCTTTGATACCTACTCATGAACATGAAGGACAGGGTAAGAATGGGACCAAAGGCCATAGGGAGCCTAGTTCTCACACCCCAGAAGGGCCCAAGGTATATCTATATGACAGGAATCTCTAGCTGGAGTCTTTATGCAGGAGAGTAAGGCCAATGCAGGCAGTAGGGGGTTTAATATAAAACTTCTTGGGGTAGAACAAGGTACCTAGACTGACCGATCCAGAGGGGCAGACACACCCGCCTCAGCCTTGCACTGGACACACACTGAATAGGTTTACACACCTGCATGGGGTAGGTAGCTCCCCAGAGACTCTGGATGCCAAGTTGAACACCCCTGCCAGGACTGTGGGCATCACCTGGCATCTGCCTGCCCTGTCAGCATGGAATGTAAGAACACAGGCAGGGTGGGGTCAGTTCCCAGATTTTAACCAGGAAAGAAGAGAGAACGGACAGAGGGAGCCCAGGAGGAAAGGGCGAGTGAGCCAAATCTGCCAGGAGAGTCCCTCACATGGTTAGAAGGCTAACAGCAATTTTATTATGGAGAAATGGAGGCATTTCTAGTTCTTAAACCTGCAGACAATACTGAAAGTTTCAAAGGGAAAGCCAGGTTCAGCAGAGTCTGAGGAGAACCCAGGCTTGTGTTCAAGGCCAGAGGACAAAACTGGGCTTAAGAGAACCCGTGGGCAGCCATCTTGGTGCCTGCACTGTGGCTGCTGGCAAGGCAGGGTGGTCAGCCAGAGGGAGGGGTGTCTGGTGGACTTGTTCTTGTTGAGTTCTGGGCAGACTGCCCAGACCTTTAGACCTACTGTGGGACCAACTGAACACCCATGGACTACTCCAAAACCCGGAGAGACCTCTGGAAAACTATAGGAATAGGCTACATTTATTGGGAACCTCCTAGTGGCAGTTTCTAATAGTTAGGGCAGAGTAAGAAAGGGCAGATGGAAATCTGAGCAGTTATGAGAAGGAGGGGGGCCATTAGAGCATGGTCAAGGCAGAAGGGCAGCAAGGGTTCCCTTCTAGCTCTAGGGCTCCCTCTAGGGATCAGTGAGCAAACTCCTACTCCCGGCTGGGTTCTGAAGATTTGGAGGAGAAAGAAAAAGACACTGAATCTTGGCATTTTCACCATTTCAATCCAACTTTGGGGTCTCGTGTGGGCGGGAAATATGTATCAGGTCTTAAATTTCTTAATTCACTTTCCTACATTTCTACCTATGAGAATTCGCCTGGGGGCAGGGAGGGGGAGAATGAATTAACCGAGATCTGTACATGGATATTGTGAAAATTTATATACAACTCAAATGCTCAAAGACACAGAGAGGTGTTGAAGACTGTCATCACATAATTTAAAACGATGAGGTTATGAGGTTATTAATAATGATGTTTTAGAAAATGCTTCATGACAGATATGTTTTTTGTCAAGGGAACACAACAGTTTATAACAGAACATGCACACTATTTTTAAATTTAATTTAATTTTTACTTTTAAAATTTATCCTTATTGTTGAAAGATGTTCCCTTTTCCCCCAGATTGACTCCCTCCACTTAGCTCCCGCTCGCTCCCCAGGCCTTCACCGCACTATTGCCAGTGTCTATGGGTTATGAATATATATATATATGCTTTTTGGTCAATTTCTTCCTGCTCCCCTCATCTCCCCTGCTTACCTCTGAAATACTTTAGTCTGTTGCATGCTTCAATGTCTCTGCATCTATTTGATTTGTCAGTTTATTGTGTTCATTAGATTCCACATATATGTGAGATCTGGTACAAGCACTATATTTAAATTTTAAAATACATACAAATGGGATCTAATGTACAGCATGGTAACTACAATAATATGACACTGTGTGCTTAAAAAGTTGCCGAGAGTAGAATAGATTTTAAACGTTCTCACCACACACACAAAAAAAGGGTAATTGTTAATTACGTGAGGTGACCAGTGTGTTAATTATCTTGATCTTGGTAACCATTCTACAATGTATATGTATAGCTAATCATCACACTGTATACTTTAAACATATACAATTATGCATGTCAATTATTTTTTAATAAAGTTAAAAGTACATATGTACGTATATTACATATACACACAAACAGAAAGAGTAAAAGAGATGGAAACTGAATATGGGAAAACTTTTCATTACACATTAAATAGTAACCATGCTTTTCATTTTCTTTATGCTCATATAAAAGTTGCATAGATGTCTAAAGTGGTAAAAATAGCAACAAAAAGGTTGTTTAAAAACTCCTCCAATGACTGCCTCTTAGGATAGATCCCAACTCCTCAGCCAGAGTCAGAGGCCCTGGCCCAGCGGCCCTGCCACCTCTGCTGTCCCCTCCTCCAGCCTTGTCCCGTGGCCACACACCATTCCTGGTACTCTCCTAAACGGATTTATCATCTTAGCATCGATCTGCTATTTCAATGGCCCAGAACATCCTCCCTTCACCCCCCACCTTGCTCCTGCCCGACTGCTCTCTCCTGGGTTCCCTGTCCCAGGAAGCCATCCCTGGCCACCCAAGCAGAATTCAGCCTTCCCTGCTTTCACCCTGCCCGGTGCGTGCACTGTTTTTGTACCTCAAACAGCACTGCCTTTATGTTTACATGCCTCTCTCATGAGTCATTTGAGGATTAGTTTCTTAATCATCCTTGTTTACTCAGCATCCAGCATGGTCCCGGATAAATGTTTGTGGAGTAAGTGAATGAATGAATGAATGAATGAATGAATGAATGAATCTGTCTACTGAGCTGTAGCTTCACATACCAGCAGGACGTCTGTACTCACTGCCCCTTAGGTCTCTAAATATAGCATTTCCTAGAGTGAGCCCAGCATCTCCCTGGGGTACCTCAACAGCCCTCCCCACTCCTCATTAGCAGCCCTCAACCTTGTGCCCTGCCCATCTCTGTGATTGGAGCCTCCCACCCTCCAGGGACTGGAGCCAGACTGCAGTCATCTCTCTTTCTTGCCGCAGAAATTCACTGGGGCTCACAATCCGACCACCTGGGTGCTCTTGAGTTGTTTTCCTTCTTTCCCTACACACTGCCACAGCCTCATCATCCCTACCCCAGGGTAAAGTCGAAACTCTTTACCAAGGCTTACCAGGGGTCCTGCCCTGGTCCAGCCCTGTCTGTCTCTCCAGCTTCTTTTCTCCTCTATATCATCTCTTTCATCCATCTCAGGAGCCACCTGATGAGTTCTTCTCTGCCTCTGAAACTTATGCTTGCAGTTTGCTTTGTCTGGAAGCCTTTTTCCAATCCTCTTGCCCTCATAACTCTTTTGTTAAGCTTTAATTTAAAAGACACTTCCTCCAGGAAGCCTTCCCCCATTCCCCAAGTCCCAAGTATGCTCCTCTGACATAATCTTCCATAGTTCCCTAGAGTTCCCCCAACATAATCCTTCTTATGGTGTATTTACTTATTTGTGCTTCTCTCTTAATAGACAGTAAGTTGAATGGGAGCAGAAACCAAGACTGCTTGTTCTTGAACGTGTCTAGCAAATTCAAGTCCTTCCTCAATAAATGATTAGCATTCAATAAGCAAATAGATGAATGAAATTTTGCTTTATGTGATTGCAGAGGCTGATTGAAACTTTTGGAAGGAAGGCTGCTGTGTTAGGCCTTTCCAGGGGTGTCTTTCTTCTGATCGCCTTTGCAAGTGCTCACAACCAACTTCCCCATCAGTCATGAGTTTTTCCAAGACTTACAGGAACCTACCCTAAACAGAAAAAGAAGTTCCCTATATGTTTCTAAGTGCTACCTTCACAATATTGTCAGAGTTCCTGAGTTAAAGGTCCCAGGACTGAACCTTTGGATGGTGAAGATGCTGCTGGGGCTCAAGGTAGCTATCTACTACCGCAACCCAAGTCAGGGCAGAAATAAGGGGCAGTGGTGTTTCTGGTGGTGTTTCTGTCTGGCAGGTACTAATGCGGGGGAGGAGGGGCTTCAAAGTCTCCATTGGCTGAGTCAGGTTCAGAGGAGTCCCACACCCCTGGGGAGACAAGAGGGTAGCTGGGTAAAGTGGGTTGGTGTGATGGGTTGGAGTCTTGATCAGCAAATATTCCCTGCCTTCTTCTTCTCCCATCCCCTTAGGGATGGGTGTATTTCCTGCCTCACTGACTTTGGACTTGACCATATGATGTGAGTTAGCCACTGGAATATGAGCAGACATGTTGTGACTAGAGGCTATAAGTATACTTGTGTGGTTCTTCCCTCTTACGCTCCTTTCATTCACAATGGGAAGCATATACCTCAGGTTACCACTGTTTCTTCAGCCAGGTCCCCTAAATAGAAGTTGCAGACATGTTTAGTTTGAGATGGCAGAGATATGTATGAATTGGGGACCAGGGGAGGGTCTGGCTGGAGATCTATACTGGAGTCATCAGACAGGTGACATTGAGAGCTTTGAGACAGATGGACTCATCATGGTGTGGGTGTGGATGGAAACAAAGCCCAGAGTCTTGGTTTCCTTCAATATTTAGAGGTCAGAGAGATGAGAAGAAAGCAGCAAAGAAACAGATAACCAGGCCAGGAACAGTCCTGGGAGCCAAGAGGAAGGAGGCTGAGTTGGAGACAATGATCAAATGTGTCCGAAGCTGATAAGTCAGTGACATGACATAGAGAAATGACCAGTGCTTTACTGAAACTGATGTCATCGATGTTCTTGATAGGAGTATATCCTATGGAGTTCTGGGGGCAAAAGCATCAACAGAAGGGACTCAAAGAGAATAGTAGCAGAAACATTTGCAAGTGTAGACAATCTGTACCAAAGCTTTGCTCAGAAATGAAGGAGAGACACTGTGCTGTCCAAGAGGAAACTGGCATCAAGAGGGGTGTTTTTAAATAACGGGATAAAAAATAATAAGCTTGAATGCTAACAGGAATGATCCAGGAAAAAGAAGAAATGGATGATGCCACAGATATGTCGGCGTGATGACAGTTGGTTCATCCTCTGTGACCGGAAGAAGGCTGAGTGTTGGGCCCACGTGCAGGGAGGCGGCAGATAGAGCGGTGGGAGCCAGCAGACATTCCCTTCCAGTTGCACCAACTTTCCCAATGAAGCTGGAAGCCAAGTCACCAACGAAAAGTGAGCTTGTAGGAGGTGAGGAAAGTATGACAGAGTCCTCCAGGAGAGTCCAAGAATGAATGGACTACGATATGTAGCTTGCTTGGAAACCAGCAGGGACTATTTTACCTACTATCTAGTAAAGCCCCATGCCAGCCCCATGAAGCAGGCCCTATTATATGCCTCATTTACAGGGTGATGTGGAAATTAAAGCACAGAGTGGTCAAGAAACCTGTCCTTAATCACACAGTAAGAAAGTAGGAGAGCCAGGATTTGAACACAGGTGGTCTAGCCCTGGGGCCAAATACTTAACTAGGTTAGCGTGACTCAGTTAAACCTATAGAAGCCTGTCACGGAACTGAACTACCTAGAATTAGGGTTGACCTAACATTTGTGGTGCAACCACTATGTGTCGAGTTCTGTGCTAGACGCCTTCACCGCTCCGTGCAGTCATGGTTCTCATCAACCCATTTTACCACCGAGGACACTGAGGACCAGAGAGAGACAGTCACTTGTTAAAAACTGCAGAGTTAGCTAGGAAGTGGAAGAACTGAGCTCTGACCCCATGTCGACCTGATTCCCAAACCCACACCCTGTGCAGAATGCCAAAGAACCATTATCCCATGGGGGAGGGTCTCCCCTAGGAAAGCCAACCTACTAGCTACCTACTTGAGAACCCTCCCTAGATCAGGCCGAGGCCACTTGGCGCCTTCATCCTGAGCAGGTGGAGAGCTTACCATGCAGTCGGTGGAGCAGGAAACATATCAAGGAAGGCAAGTTTTAGGGGACGCTGCTTGTCTGACTGACCATTTTTGGATGCCTCATCCATGTGGTGAGGAGGAGAGCTTAGCAGTAGAGGGTGAGAGTCTTGGAATTTTCTTTGTAATCAAAGCTCTAGCCTTCTATCGTAAGAGCACTCATTCTACTTATGCAAGCATTTCCAAAAAAACTCTTCTTAAGAAAGAGTGTTCAGAATGTATCAACTACACAGAGCAGCCACCACTTCCTCAAATGCAAGGAAGCAGACAGTTAACAAAAAACAAACTAAACACACACACACACACACACACACACACACACACACACACACACACACACAAAGGCCGAGAGGCAGCCGTTGTTTATAAGGCCCTCTCCTCAGAGAGGCCTGAGATTCTCTCAACCAGGGGCTTTGCTTCCCACGAGGCAGAGCGAAGTGGTAACTGGGATATTTCTGGTAAAACTGAAAGCAAGAGAAGCAGGGTGTACACTTCACGAGGTACCAGCCCCCGGGGCTGTGGGTGGGGTTTGGTGGAGGTTTGGGGACCATCCCCCAAGTCACAGATGATTGGACCTTCCGTCTGAGAGAAAGGAGGACACACGCTGGCAAATCAACCTCAAACCCAAGACTGCCCGTGAAGCAATTTGAAAGGAGAAAGCACACACACCAGCCACAGGGAAGGCTTGGGAAGGCAGGCCGGACTGAGGCCGACTCACCGCTTCAGCAGCTGCTCACCAGAACCGGAAGCAAAATGTCCCTGAAATTGCCAAGAAACTGGGATTTCAATCTGAAAGGAGAGGCGGCGAAAATAGGTACAGTCCATGTCTTTTTGTTGTCTCTGTGGTTCTTGTACTTGAGCACCCACCATTTGCATGTTGGTCTGCAGGGAGAATAGTTTACCTAAAAATGGATCTTGGCAAATCTGGGCTTGGGGGGAAATTTGCATTCAAGTCGATAGGTTGGTTCAAAGTTTCCAAATGCCGGGAGGGGGTTCTCTTTCGTTTGGGGGTGGCAGTGGAATGGAGCTGCCTGGTGTGTGGGATCTGGGTTACTCTGGATGGGTTAAAGCTACAGATCGCACACAAAACTGTAAGTGTTTCTCGATCGTGGAAGGATTATTTCCCTCACGTGTGGACACTTATCCATATTGGCAGTGGGTTTTGATCAGAGCTCAGATAGTGGTCTTTGAAGTGCTTGCTCTGCAATCAAAGTCAAGGTAGCCTGTTCCATGAGCCCACTGGGTCTTTTGGGTCCTCTCCAGGCTCGGGGCTGAGACTCGCAGCAAAAGGAAACACTGTAGACAAGACAGCAAAAGGAAACACTGTAGACAAGACGGCAACATGGAGACATGTGAAGGGAAAATAAAGACAATTTTAGTTAAAGGGACAAGATGGAAGGGAATTCTTAGATAGAGAAGCTGAAAAAGTGCAGTGCATTTTAGATTGATTATCTTAAGGGACGCTGGCATGTTTTCTGAATCCTCTGTCCTTTAAGCCCACCCCTCTTCTCATGAACGATCGTGACACCCTGACTTCCATCTGGTATATAATTATTATGATGTGTTTCTTTAAGTGGGTTTCTTCCTCTATGAAATGGATCACAGTGATTGAGGTAGAGCAATTGGGCCAAAAATGAGGCCCCGTGTTTTGTTCGTCTACCCAAATGGAAAGATAACTTCCTTGATGTTAGACGAGCGCTAAGGGGTTTCTAATGGCTTGGAACAAGGTTTAGACTTGGGCTTCTAATGGTGGTTCACGTGTTGCTAAAATAAATGATGCGTTGGAAAGTCACATAGTGGAATGTTACTATGGAGGCCCGAGAAAGGATTTGAAAGAAAACTGTGAGTGATCAGAGCAGCCATTTACCTTGGGAAGGTTAGTCCTAATGAACCCAGGTGTCATGTCATGCCGATGTCGGTTCAGAGAGTAGCTAGCATGTATATGTCTTACATCAGCAAGAGAGTCTTCTCCTCGCCAATGCATTTGGCTGGTTTACATTCTGTTACATGTCATAAAAATGTGTTTTTAGAAGTAAAACTTTTATGGTTTTGTTCCCTGTGAATGTCCTGCTTCTGGTAACATGGGGTCATTCTACCCTTTCGCCATCTGTGTTTAAAAATGAGAAATGTGAGACAAGGAATGATTAGATAATGAATTGATTAAAGAGTTAATTTTTTTGTTCAGGGTTATAGGAAATTACATTAACTCTCAGGTCTGCATATTCTCAGGCCTGGGATTAGGTTGGGTAGGATTTATGTTTTCTACGAATGTTCCTTAAATCATGGTCCTGTGGGTAGCCTGTATCATAGTCACCTAGAGTGCTTGCTCAAAATGAAAATTCCTGGGCACCATCCTGACTTGTGAACTCAGAATCTCTGGAGGGAGGCCAAGCACCTGCAGTTTAACAAGCACTCACCTCTCCACCCCACGGGTGAAGTCTTGCTGTAGGGGCTGTGGTTGAAGTGAGAAGATCCTGAGAGTTACCATTCATCTAGACTAGAGCACGGGGCCTGGTCCTAGTGGGCCCACAATGAATGTTTGTTGACTGAATTAATGACTGATTATCAACCAAAGGTATCATTTAGTATTATCTAATAAAAAATAATTGTATAACGAAATGTAAAGGAGCCCTTGTCATTATCCATGACATGGACTGAAGTCAGAATACCTTTCATGAGTGTCCCATCAAGGAGAATTCAGATAAGCTGAGGCCTCCAAGGGGAGAGAGTCCCTGAATCATAGGTCCTCCAGTCCCCTCTCCAGAGCCCTGTGTCCAGGTGGGGCAAAAGTAGGTATACAGTTGTGAGTATGTGAAACACAGAGTTTATTCTGGGATTATTATTTATTGTATTATTTTCCATACGAACAACTATAAAACTATTTTTGCCCCACCCTGTATGTCAAAGAAACTCACCTCTATTAAGAAGATGTGTGGAGCTGGAAGTCATGTCAGAGAAGCCAATGACCTGTGGTTTTTCCAGCCTGAGCTAGTGTAGGGGAGATCAGGGTTTTTCAACCTGGACACTATGGGTATTTTGGTCTGGGTAGTTCTTAGTGATGGGGCTGATCTGTGCCTTATAACACATTAGCAGCATCGTTGGCTTCCACCCACTGGATGATAATAGCACTCCTTCCCCCCTACTGCCACCGGTTGTGACAACCAGACATGTCTCCAGACATGGCCACATGTCTGGGGAGGGACACCTTCCCTAGTTGAGAACCACTGGAGGAGATGGGTCACCAAAACGGTGTGACTTTAAGAGGCTGGAACCCAAATATGACCTCGTGATTCACTGTCTAGGTAATTTTTCAAGAGGATCTTAGCAAGATAGAACTTCAGGGGCAAGGGCAGTAGCCAGCAGAAGAAGACAGGTTCTCCACTTGCTCAGGAAAATAGCAAGAAACGGATCCATTATGTGGCCCAGAAAGGGGCCTCAGCCTTTTCTGTTTTTGGCGATCCGTGCTTCCAGTTTCCCCTAAATCTTGTGGGTGCTGAGCCAGAGCTGCTGTGAAAGTGAAAGTGTCTGGGAGTGGGGGAGGGACTCTCCACTGGACTCCCGTCTCAGAGATCTGGGGAGGGCCCGCTGGACAGCAGAGCTTCCTGGAGACGGCCACCACGGACCTGGCATGGGTGGGAGAAACTGACCCTGGCTACCCCGCCTGTGACCCATTGATCCTGGTGGAGGCTGGAAGAAAGGGAAATGCAGAACCAACACACTTCACTTGAGGCGCTCCAAAGGCACACATTTCTTTTTTTGCCTCTTTGTCATTCATTCTAGTCCAACAATGAAAATCGTGACAACCTTCCACTGCTTTCTCACACTGTTACTCAAAGCTCTTACTCTTTCACATGGCTTCCTTCCGAACTCCATTGTAAGCCCTGATCGGTGGGTTTCAGGACATAGCCTCCTTTCTTGCACTGTCTGGGGGGTCTGGCATCCAGTGCTTTGCATGTAGGCACTCTATTGAGAGGGTATTGACCACACAGGGAAAGCCCCCTGCTGTCCTGTGGTTTGGGAGTGTTTAGTTGGAAGATTGCTGGGTGAATGTCAGGACCACCCACATTGTAGTCAGTCATAGGCACATCTTTTTTCTCCTTTTTTTTTTCTTTTTTCTCAGTTCCCCCAACCAAAGTAGGGTAGAATAGGCCCCAGAGAGCATGTGACTCTGAGATATGTAATGAAACTGACTATGAGGGGGGTTGTTTAAACTTTTCTTTCCTCTGAAATTTAATGTTGAAAAAAAATTCAGAAACAAAGAAACAAACGAAGAAAAATCATTATTCTAGTCTCCAAAAGGTAAAGTGAATAATGACAACAGTGGTGGGTTTTTCTCCACTTTATTTTTTTCCATCTGATAAATCATAATTTGTCTGATATTGGGTCTAGTTCTGTCCCTTAGAAAATCAGAGTAAAGGGATTGAAAACGTTTGTACTTAAGACCTTCATAACTAAACCATTTATAAAACCATATGGCTTTATTCAATGCAGGTAATTATTCTTATTAAAAGAAGTCATATTTGAAAGTGTGTTTTTAGATAAATGCACCAATAGATACATAGATACACAGAGGTAGAATTAAATATATAAAGCAGTACCATGAATCAATAAAAATGATAAAAAATTAACAAACAAGATGAATGGATATTTTCAGATAGGAATCCTATATAATAAAACCTAATATGCTAAGGGTCTGGTCATCCAATCGGTCATTAAGCCAACCAAAGCATAATATGCTAATGATATGCTAAGGCTACTCAACCGCTCACTATGACACTGACAGGTAGGTTAGCTTGCTGCTGGGGTCCGCCGATGGTGACTGAGCGAGATGGACTGGACATGCCCTGGAACCCTCCTGTGGTCCCTCCCCTACTGGCCAACCTCCCGTGTCCCTCTCTGGCCCCATCCTGCACCCGTGGGGTCTCTCGGCCTGGTCTTAGCCCTCTTGCAATCTGGGACCCCTCGGGGGATGTCAGAGAGCCAGTTTTGGCCCAATCCCACAGGCCAGGCGGAGGGACCCCACTAGTACATGAATTCATACACCAGGCCTCTAGTAATACAATAAACATAGAACTATTCCATCCAGCCCATAGTGAGCTGGTCTGTTTGGCTTTCAACACTGTGAAACTTACAATGTGCTAACCTGATCTGGCCTGGCTTTTGGAGCAAATGTTGTCCACTGAGCAGCTCTCGGTCCCTGATGGATAAAGGTCTCCATACATGCAAGCAGCGTCCTGGACAAGAACATGCCTTCCTCAGATAGTGAACATGGACACAGAGGAATTCCTTTTAAGATCCATACCTGTCTTTATCCCTGTTCAAGTAAAAATGTCTGTACTTGTGTTGTCATTGACTTACCTTTTGGCATAAACTAAGTTCTTTCCAAAAGACGTATGCCTCTGACTACCCAGCTCAAGAACCTCCTGGCCACCTGGGGGACAGGAACTGATATTACCCTAAACATCAGGAGATAGAGGGCCAACTTGAGTGATGATAGGAAGTCAAAATCCTGTTTGCTGATCCCTAATGGACAAAGTACAGATACACTGGGGTCGGCAGAGATGAACTCAGTGGCTCTCAGTCCATGTATCTCCGACAAAGGGTCTAGAGTGAGATGTGGCATGGCCCTGGCCTGGTAAACCCAGCTGTGAGTGCCTCCCACACATGGTAGTCTGCCACCTCTGGTCTACAGTTTATAAAGCATGTGCACAGAGCGTCTAATGGGAGAGCTATGGAGACATCTCCATCCCTTTTAGAGCTGGAGCATGGTCCTTCAAGTAGCCAGTGCCCGCTATGGAGGTTGAAAGATCCTAGCACTAACCGAGATGAGTAAGTTGGTGATGGTGGTTCCTTCACATACTTGAAAGAAACAAAGTGTA
Organism: Pipistrellus hanaki; assembly: GCF_964339955.1. NCBI lineage: Eukaryota > Metazoa > Chordata > Mammalia > Chiroptera > Vespertilionidae > Pipistrellus > Pipistrellus hanaki. The sequence goes on from NC_140514.1 coordinate 36,557,046, forward strand.
ACCTCTCATGGGGCAGCACTGTGCTTGACTACTTGGATACAATAGAAGGGATTGTGTGAAGAGCTGAAGTGAAACCCAACTGTGGCTAAAGCAAGTGAGACAAAAGGGCAGTGTGGAGAGCCAGGAAAATACCATGGGAGACCCACAGGGGGCCCAGGTCAATCGGAGTGATTCCCTCCAGGGGATGATCTGTAAATTTTGTAGACTCCCCTGAAGGGAACTGAGATATGGAAGTTACAAAGAGAGAAAATATATTTCTTATCATATGCTTTACTCATCACCATTTTTCTCCTTGTAAACTTCTCCCCTCCCCCTGCTTTGGACACCATTTAAAAAACAAAACAAACAAAATCATATTACAAGCAAAGAGGCATTCCTGCTTGCTGTTTCTGCAGGGCTCATTGGCTAGTGGGTGCACAGATGAGGAGAAAACTTACAAGAATCGAGACAAGCACTGGGCTGAGAGCAGCCGTGGGAGCCACAGGATGGGGCCTATGAATAGGAGCTGGTCCTGTCCCATTCTTCCCACCATGGCCATTTCTTTTCTTTAAGACTTAGACATGTATGTTCATCAGTGAGTGTAGGATTTGCCATTTTTCTAACACTGGGTTTCCGGTACACAGTCTGTTTCTCCAGAGAAGAAAAAACTTTGTAACTTTGTATAGCTCCTCCTTGTGGAGGGATTAAACCTGAAATCCTATCACCTGGCCTTGCTCACCCTCCCACCTGTCTCTTCCCACACCAGCCCCCTCAGGCACACATACACACACACACACACTCGCACACCAGACCTCAGTCACTTAGTAGTATCCCTTTCAGTTCCCTGTTCTTTCTCATCTGCCTGGAGCCCTCTCTACTCAGGGCTCCCTTACGACCACCCATTTCCTACCTGTGATTTAGCCACAAGTGTGGACATCTTGCCCTCGGGGAGTCCCTAAGTCTGCAAATCACTGGAAGGGGAGTATCATCATCCTTCTCAAGTCGTTTAAGCAGAGAGGCTCATAACTCTAGAGACTGTGGACTTCGTTTGAGGTGAGCTCAATGAACGCTCCTGAACTTTCATGACATGAGTCGACCTACCAACAGATGGCTTGGTTTTCAACCAAGAAGTTCGTCCTTAATATCTAACACCAGAGCTCTAGGCCTTTCCTGGAGAGAATAATCTCGAATTGCCTGTAAAAAGCTGCACTGACAGGGTTATCTAAGGCACAAATTGCCCACTGGCTCTTCTTGATGGGAGTGTTGGAGGGAAGGAGGTGTGTGGTACAGAAAAGAGAGCTTTCTGCTACGTTGCAGTGAATCTCAAGGGCAAGTTGCTTAGCTTAATTACTCAATAGAATTCATAATATGTATGTTGAGAGGAAGAAAATATCTCATGCCCATAACATACGTTAGGCGTTCAGCAAACATGTGTTTCCTGTTTAATAGATAATCTCATTTCCACCTCAGATCAAACTACATTATCTTGCTACCCTCATAAGTATGGGTTCATTGAGTTATGCTTTAATGTCACACCCTCATTTTTAACCATTACTGCAATTAGTGATTTAATGGCATTTGTTTCTGAGTGTGCTGCAAACATGAGAACAAGGAATGGACAATGCCAGCCACTCTCCTATGTGTGGCTCTATGTGAGAAAATTTGTTGAGAATTCAGTGCTCAGAAGTACTATGTGTCCTTTGAGGGACTGCCATGCTTCCTCCTTTGTGGTAAAAAAAAAAAAAAAGTTGTGCAATTTATCGTGTTTCTTATTTTGACTTGGCTCCCAGGAAACTCAGAATTAAACAAAAGCTCAGAGCTGAATTGATCCTCAATCTCAACATATTTTTCTTTGCCTTTGAAATTTATATTTAATGTTTATATTTGATATTTATATTATATTTGATATTTATCAAATTTATATTTGATATTTATATTATATATAAATTTATATTTGATATTTATTGTAAATAAGATTTCTATTTAAATATGAAAACCCCATAAAATCTTTTACTTTAAGAAGAGCATGGAAGTATAGGCATATCAGTATCCACAACTCCTCAGGTATCCTCTGGATAGATGTCATACTTATTAGTAGCAACTAGACATTACAATTTTCAGTTTATAAATCAAAACACGGTTCTATGAGCACTCATATTCTTTCCCTGGAGTTGCATAAAACAATGGTATCTTCAGTACACTGAGGCTGGTCATTTCATTCATTCATTCATTCATTCATTCATAAAGCATCTCTTTGCTCACCTCTCTATGATAGATACATTTCAAGAAGCATCTTCAATGTTGAACTTCTCATTCTGACAGCACTCCCTCACTCACACCTCTATCTTTATAAAGAAAAAGTATTTTTCAACTTTAGTCCCTCCACATATTCTTCATAAGCTTAGAGGTGTCCGGCACCAGAATTGTGACTAACTTAGGTGACAACTGCTTCATTTCCTTACTTCCTTCCTCAGCTGCCTATCTCCCACCTCCCCAAATGTGCACACACAGATCTTAGTTCCAGAGGGGGCTGGTGGTACTTTACTGCTGGATCTTTGGCCTATGGCTTCTGAACCATTTATATTCTTCCTTGTTGGTTTGTGAGTTTCAAAGTTAAAGAAGAGGTGCTACAGTATAAAGATTTTGAGACTGATGCAGAATATTTGCTCAATATTTTAAAATAATTTTATAAATTTCACAAAAAGGATTTTCTGACAAGGTCTGAACTAGCTACAATAAAATGAGCCAGTTACACACAATATGGTATTAGAAAGCTAGCTTTGGAGTCAAACTGCCTAAATTTGAATCCCACTATCACTAATTACTAGCTATGTGGTCTTCATCTTTAGCTTCTGTATCTGTAAAATGGGCACATCTGTAATATGGTTATTGTGAGGATTAAAAGAGATGATCTTTGTCAAACACTTCCTATAAAAGCACCATTGGTATGTGTTTCATAAACATCAGTAGTCATCATAGCACCACGATGGGCATTGCTACAATGTAGGCATGATATTAACTCCTTCTAACAAAGCCATTGGTGAAAGCCACAGCTAACACTGCTAGAGTTTGGCTTGTCTCACTCCAGTTTAGTTCTTCTTTCTTTACTTTAGAGAAATAGTGTTTACAACATCTGCTGATCCACTTTCCTGGCCCACAGCCACCCTGCTGGTCTGTGGTTGATGGGCCATGGTCTTGCTTCTACTCCTCTTACCTCCAGTGTTTGAATGTGCTGTCCTTAATGCATACAATTGTATCAATCATGTTTATGTAGCTACTAGTGGCTGGTGCATGAAATTCATGCACGGGGGAGGGGGGTGTCCCTCAGCCTGGCCTGCACTCTCTCTGATCTGGGATCCCTCTTGCAATTTGGGAGTGATGGCTCCTAACGACTCACATGACTGCCTGCTTAATCGCCCCTAACCACTCTGCCTGCCAGCCTGCTTGCCCCCAACTGCGCCCCCTCTCCTCCGCTGGCCTGATCACCCCCAACTGCCTTCACCTCCTGGCCTTATCGCCCCTAACTGCCTCTGCCTCGGCCCTGCCACCATGGCTTTGTTCAGAAGGATGTCCAGAAGGTCTCCCAGTTTAATTAGCATATTACCCTTTTTTTAGTATAGATATCAGTTTTCTCCTTGTTTTTCTTTCTTCTCTCTCTCTGTCTCTATTTTTTTTTTTTTTTTTTTTTTTTTTTTTTACCATTTCATTCCTAAGTCACAGCGCCTGAGCTGTGACTTCCCAATAGAGTAATGAGGAACTCCTGGTAAGTTTCCTGCAGCATGCTGATTGTAGAGGCGCCACGGTCTCTGAGCTATTGTGGTGGGAGCAGTTCCTCCAACTTCCCTTACTTTGGGTAGGAAAAGAGTGAATGTGGGCTGTGTGCTGCCTGGAAGAGCACATTACTGAGCTGCCGCTTTCTCCAGAGCTAACATCCCCTGCTGTCCCGTGGACCTCTGACCGCTGGAGTGAAGCTGAATGTTGTTTGTCTGGGTCTCCCTGGCGCCAATGTTTAATGCCTGTGATCACTTACATGTGGGTTACAGCAGCAGCCGCCCACTTGTTGTTCTGATTTCATGTAAGAGTCTTGCACATGGCCTACTCTTCATTTTCAGCCCTTATTTTTAGATATAACAGCAGGACCTTCAAAATGAGACTCCTCTTCCTTGACCCCAGTTTCTGCTTGGCTACTCAAGGGTTCTTGTGAGTGTATTCTTCCTCTCTCACCACCCTCCTGCATTTTATTCTATCAACTTGGCCATTTAGAATCCAGAAATCCTCAGCTGGTGGGTGAGAAATCTACCAAACACCCCCCCCCCCCAAACGTTATTATAATAGGTTCAGAGCAGAGTTGTCACCCCAGCTATCAGCCACGGTCTTTGTGCTCTGTTCTGAGACCATCCTGCCTTCCCTTCACGTGGCACTGATCCCTTTCTGAGCCATTCCCAGTCCTCCGGCACAGCTAGGATGACCGACCATTCCAATTTCTCAGAGTCAGGGGTTTCCAAGATATGAGACACTCAGTATAAAAACCAGGAAAGTCACCCTGGCCCCAGTGCTCTATAGCTGAGAAAACCAGATATTTTGAGAAAATATTGCCATAATTGTGATAGGTGCCCTGTATATCTACTGAATTAAATTTCCAGTGAGGTCACACAGTTTAAGGTGGAAAAAAAAAAAAAAAGAATGCAATTATGGGGACACTTTAAAACCTTAAATTGTGGGGGGGTTTTAAACCCCAAATCAGAAGTTTTTTCTTTTCAAATCAATATATAATTGATTTCAGAGAGGAAGGGAGAGGGAAATAGAAACATCAATGATGGGATAGAATCATTGATTGCATTGATTGGCTGCCTCCGGCACACTGCACAATGGGGATCGAGCTCACAGCCTGGGCATGTGCCCTGACCAGGAATTGAACCGTGACCTTCTGGTTCATAGGTCAACACTCAACCACTGAGCAACACCAGCTGAGCCAGAAGTCCTTTCAAATTCTTTCTTTAGCCTACTTGAATCTGCCATGTTAGTTTCCTCCATCTGTGCTTATGCCATTTTTTATTCTTGTTAATACTGGAAGGATTGGAAGCCACACCTGTCAGTCCATGGCAGGGCATTTCTTTTCAGAATCACACAAAACCCCCTGCCCTGTGGAATCTATATCTGACTTCTAGGTTTGCCATTCTGCTTTCTGGATTTCTTTTTTCAACTCTACCACTCCCTCCCCATCACCATGGCCACCACCACTCATCTCCTCCTGGAAGACTTCCTGGATTGCTCAGGTAGAATTAATCTCTCTTTTTTATGTGGAATTATGCCATGTGGCTCATTTTCCTTCCACACTGATTGACACATTTATCAAACACCTACTATACACTGGGCACTGTACCAATGTAAGAAGGTTAAAAAGATCAAGCTCTTAACTTCACGCAGCTCACAGTCTCATTGGAGAGACACTCAGAGGGAAGTGGGGCTCTGCCACTGAAGATAATCAATTCCTAAGAGACACCATTGCAATTATGACATTTACTAGGTATACCAGTTAATGCAGATTTTTTTCAATAGATGGAGTTACACATATGTTGTTACATATGCAATTTGATATGTATGCTATTTTGTTGTATTGACAGCAAGCTTCAAAACTTCATATGTCAGCCGAAACCGGTTTGGCTCAGTGGTAGAGCGTTGGTCTGTGGACTGAAAGGTCCCGGGTTCGATTCCGGTCAAAGGGCATGTACGTTGGTTGCAGGCACATCCCCGGTGGGGGGGTGTGCAGGAGGCGGCTGGTCAATGTTTCTCTCTCATCGACATTTCTGGCTCTCTATTTCTCTCCCTTCCTCTCTGTAAAAAACCAATAAAATATATTTTAAAAAAAACCCACAAAACTTCATATGTCAAATTTGCTGAAGGTGTTAACATCACAGATATTTTTATGCTTAAAGATGTCGAAATTTGTGCCAAACAAAAGAGCATTTGTGGGAAGTTTTAATTCATTACTATATTTTGAAAAAAAAGTTATATACTTTGGGAAGCTTATGGTGAACATGCTCCATCTCAAGATACCTGAGAACGCTGGTTTAAACGCTTTAAAAGTGACGATTTTAATGTGAAAGACAAAGAATGTCCAGGTCAACTGAAAAAGTTTGAAGACCAATTACAAGCATTATTGGATGAAGATGCGTGTCAAACTAAAAAACAACTTGCAGAAGATTAAACGTTGCTCAGCAAACAATTTCTGACTGTTTATAAGCAATGAGAAAGATTTTAAAGGAAGGAAAATGGGTGATATATCAATGATCAAAAGACAAATGGAAAACCGAAAAGTCATTAGTAAAATGTTGCTTCAATGGCACGAAAGAAAGTCTTTTTTTGCATTGAATTGTGGATGGCGATGAAAAGTGGATTTATTTTGAGAATTCCAAACACACAAAATCATGGGCTGATCCAGGTCAACCATCAACATCGACTGCAAGGCCAAATTGCTTTGGAAAGAAGACAATGCTCTGCATTTGGTGGGATCAGGAAGGTGTGGTGTATTCTGAGGTTATAAAACCAGATGAAACCATTGATACTAATTGCTACCGACAACAAATAATCAATTTGAACCTTGCTTTGATGACCAGAATGGGCCAGAAGACACGGCAAAGTAATTTTGCTTCATGATGACACACCATCACACACTTCAAAACCACTTAAAGATATGTTAAAAGATCTTGCCTGGGAAGTATTAACCCACCCGCCATATTCACCAGACCTGCTCCTTCAGATTACCACTTGTTCCAACTGATGGCTCATGCACTTTCTGAGCAGCACTTCAAAACGTACGAAGTGGAAAACTGGGTCTCTGAATGGTCTGCCTCAAAACAAGAAAAATTATATTGGGATGGTATCCACAAATTACCTGAAAGCTGGGGGAAATGTGTAGTAGCTAGCGATGGACATTACTTTGAATAAAGAACTTTTGATGTTTCTCTTGAAATTATCATGTTTTCTTTTATTAAAAAAATCCATCATTATTAACTTGTACACATTATCGAATATTAACTTGTAAGCTGACACAGGGTTCTGTAACTAAAGTTTTTTCTTGGTTTTTTTTTTTTTTTTTCTCCTCCTGGGAGCTATAGCCTCTAAATATATACAAGGGACAAGTTTTAATTTGTTAATTCAAGTCTACCAAAAAACACATTTCCAACCCCAGATTGCTATTCTGGTTAATGGCCAATAGAGAGCGCCCACAGACAATGTACCGTAGCTGTGGTACTACTGATCAACTTGGTTTGTTTCTGTTGTTTCCAGAAAGTCCTGGGTTTAACCAGCCTCTGGCCAGCACAAAGTTCTCCCATATCTCATCCTTCTGTGGCCTGAAATGCCCAGTGTTACAGTGAAAGTGAGTGATGATTTAGTCTCCTTTGTGTCTTTACAGATAAAAGTGTTTCTTGAATAAAGACCCCCCCCCCCCGCCCCCTCCAACTCCACTTAGCTAAGAAGCCAAACCTGTGTGTAGGGGGACGGGATGTCCTTAAGAACACCAACCTTGAAGTCAGATAAACCTGGATTTGATTTCCAGCTCAGCCTTTAATCACTTCTTTGAATCTGGGAAAGTAATTAATCTCTCTGTGCCTCAGTTTTCTCATCTGAAAAATGGGTAGTCCTGCCACCTTATAACGTTGTTATAAGAATCAAGTAATGTGTGTACAAGTCATTTAGCATAGATAGTGCCCGGCCACCAGTTGTTGTGTTATTTCTCCTTTAATGGCCCCATCTCGAATAATATATCCTCCAACCAGCTGAGCCACTCATACTCATAAGGAAACCATGTCATCTCTATAATTGTACCATCTCTAACATCTTGCTTTCAGGCTTCCCACGCTGTGACTGCCACACCCTGTGAGCCCAGCTCACCCACTCAGCAATGCTCTGATCTCAGCGAGCTACTGCTCCCATGGTCCTGTGACTTTTTTTTACTACCAGTCATCCATTACATCCTCTTTAGCGGAGATTCCTAATGCTGGCATTGTAGAAACACTGAACAAACACCCTCAAATCCCTAGACCTGTTTAAACAATGGTCCACCTTCTCAGTGCCTGTCCCTGGGCAGCTGAGCATGGCTGGGGAACATGAGATAAACGAGTCACCTGGACTCATTCAAATTTGTGACCAAACATATTAGGTAGACATTCAACAGAGCCAGACAAGTGTACTATGTCTACTTAGTAAATTTACTTTCCTTTCCCCCAATACTTATCTTTTTCTCTCCTCAAGGCCTTACCACCTCCTCCCACCAACACTCTCACTTTTATATTTCATAAAGAAAACATATGTTCAACTGAATGAGAATCCCCTCATTTTTCTGCCACCAAGTGCTTTCACCTGCCCACATCCTCACCTTCAGTACTACCCTTTAGTAGCCCTGGGCTAATGAGGGCCCCCATCTTATAGGGTCCAGCGTCTGCTGTATTCCTCCTCACGGGGTGAGGTGTCTGGCCAGGGGGACATGCCCACTTGTAACTGGATCCTGCTTGCCTTCTAGACCACTTGGGTCTTTGACATTCCCTAGAGGCCAGCGCTGTTTCCAAGGCCCACACAAATGTTCCACTGGGTCCCTCCAGCTATTTTCCCAAAGATGGTTGCTTGCAGGGAGGCCCCGAAGAGCTGGGCTGGATGTCTGGGCTGATATATGTACTCATGGATGTGTGTATGGGGTTCCTCACTATGAGAAATGGAGCTGGAAGTGGGAAGAGAGAGGGGTGTGGGATAGGGCCTCCATTTTGATTCTTGCCACAGGGTCTCAAATGTCAGTGGTGGACCTGTCAATTCTCATTCTGTAGTCAACCTAATTAAGCATTGGTGCATCTCACCCCACCAAGAAGGTTCTCACCACAGTCACTACGAATCTGTGCCTTGGGAAGCCTGGGGTGAATCCTCTGTCCTCTTCTCATTCTGCTACTCTGCAGCCATTTCCTCCTTGAAATAATTTCAGTGCTTCCTTGATACCACACTCCCCAGCTTCCCCTTCCCTCATCAGCCATTCTTCCTGAGTCCTCTTTGCAGGAGTCTCCACTAGACTTCTTAACTTTGAAGTGTCCCAGGCAAAACTGGCTACATCCTTTGTGGGGCCTGGTGCAAAGTAAAAATATGGAGCTCCTTGTTCAAAATTATTAAGAATTTCAGGATGGTGACAGCAGAGCATTAAGCCAAGGGAAGAGACCATGTAAGGGGGGTGGGGGGTGGGCCGCAGGATGACCTGAACAGGTTGCATGTCTGTGAAGCCAGCGATGGTGCCAGGACTCAGTTCCCTTGTCCTCTCTTTCTCCACCCTTGCTCACTGGGTGATCTCGTCCCTTCCCACGGTTTTTAATTCCACGTGCACTTTTATACATTATCGCCTCTGCTGGGTTCTAGGCTGCTCACGTCTCTACTTGGATGTCTCATAGGCTTCTCCAACTAGGGTGCCCACCACAAAATTCAGAATGATTTTTCTTCCCAGCTCTCCCCTTTTAGTTTACCTGACCTTAATAAAAAACACTAGCATTTGGCAAGTTGCTTAGGCTAAAAACCTACAGTCGTCTCCCATTTATCTTTTTCTCTCCCATCCTATATCACATCCACCAGAAAACACACACACACACACACACACACACACACACACACACAAAAAAAAAAAAAAAAAAACACAACCACCTTTTAGATCCATTACTGATTAATGTCTCTTATGTGATAATTTCCGTTATCTCTGATACTGTAGACACCACCACTTCTTGCCTGCCTCAATCATTGTCCTGTACCATATAGTCTCTACACTATGTGCAGACTCACTATCTTCTAAAAGTAGAAACCAAGTTATGTCATGTCTTCTTTAAAACCTTCATAAGACATAGAATGAAATTCAAACTGATGGTGCCTGCCCTCTGCGCATCTCTTACAACCTATGAGCCACTCTTCTGTTCCTTTCCCTCTGCCCTTCAGCTACACTCACCTTCTAGTTCCTTAAACACTTGGTGTTCAAGGCTACCTCAAGACCTGCCTGCTGCTCTTTCTAAAACACCCTTCTGAAATTCTTACCACGGCCTTTCCTCTGCTCCGTTCAGTTTAAGTTCAAATATTATCTCTTCTGAGATGTCTTTCCTGACCACACTACTAATATCTAATACAGCCCCCACTACTCCAATCTCTCTTGGTCCCATTATCTTATTTTCTTTCTTTATAACAATGTAAGCTCCTTGAAGGTAGAGCTTTGTCTGTGTCCTTCACTCCTACGTCATTGTACCAAGAACAGCACCTGGCATATCGTAGGTGATCAAAAAGGTCTGCTCAGTTTTCTCCATCCCAGAGACTGAAGTAAGTTAAAATAAGACCTATGCAGGTTCTTTTTTTACTACCTTTAAGATTGAACAATGGTTTGATCCAGGGAGGCAATTCTGACTTTCTGGTGGAGAAGGAAGTAGGACTTCTGATTTCTGAAGCTAATTTGGAACAGATGTGGGTGACTGAGCACACAGCTATTCTGGAGAGAGGTTGGGATCTAAGTCACAGGTCTTAGATTTCTGAATAGGGTCACGAGGGTCACTTCTTGCTCCTATAATCAAAGTCTTCTTGATGATTGAAACTCAAGTGTGGCCAAAGAATTACTCCCCTTCAAACGGAGGGGTCTGGGGCAGCTATACTCACCAGCCCTGCTCTCCCTCTAAATTCTTCTCTTTAACATCTTCTCTTTAACAAATTCTTTTCTTCAACATCTTTAGTATCCAGAGAGCTCCTAACTCAGGTGCAAGGCAGCTTTACTCAAGAAATACAAATACTAAGGTTCTACATCAGTGTTGTCATATGGTCAGTTGGTATAAGTGGGTAGATGAGATAAGTGGTGAGGAGCAGCATGGAAAGGGGAAATGAGGAAAGCAAAAGGAGTAAGACAGAGACACCCAGATGGAAGGATCTGGTAAAAGGAGAAGGGAAAAGTGGATAGTGTGAGGTGATCAGAAGAGAGAAGCCTCCATGTGGCTGAGTGGGAAAACATCCTATGGGTTCCCTAGTCCACAGTCTTTTTATGACCCAGACTTCCTGGCTGGGGCCAATAGGATGCTGACACCTAACTGAGAAATTCCTAGAATTGCTTCTTGTTTCTGAAATGCAGGTCCTAGCCAGCCACAGGACTGCATCCTGTTCCTTGATGTGTACATGAGGTTGCTCATGGCCACCAGATGGCAGCACATCAGCCAGAGCTGGGGTGGTTTGGTTGGGGCAGACAGACCTCTGGAGCAGCCACTGGCAAGCTGAGCAGGTTCATGCCACCATTTCATCAGCTTCAAAATAACGTGACCATGTGTGTACAGTAGATGATTGAATTTGGGGCTCTGATTATTGTATTGGGCAGTGATTTACTGCATGTTCTATGGTCTCACTTGGTTCTTATAACAGGCAGGCAGACAAATTACCTTCTGCATCCTCTCAGCTCAAAGGGGGTAAAACTTGGGCCTGCCAAAAAGAAGAAAACCTTACTAATGTGCATGAAACCAGCCATGCAAATTGTGGAACGTAAGTTATGGTTTTGTTTGTTCTGTAGCAGTGTAAATATTGCAAACTCTTTTGCAAGATCAGAAGGGGGGAAAAGATAGATTAATAATTCCTTTTCAAGGAGAGACTGCTATTTATCCTTCCAGATGACCTGAGGCCCACGGCTGTTTGTTTAGCAATAGGCTTCTAGAAGATAGGTGGCACTGTTGTAACTTTTTTGGATGAATGTAACAGGGTTCCTTGGGGCTGTTTGACCAGCTCCTGCTCTCAGAGGGTTCCTAGTCTCCCTGGGTGGCCACAGGCGTGGTCTTTGTAACCTTGACATTTCCGACAGTGTTGACTGGAGCAGGGTGGGCAGCTGACTCAAGATGCATCTATCTGGTTTTCTCTCAGTCTGAGGTCCATACAGAATGGGTGTTTGGAACTGAGCCATGCAAATTGTAGGGCACTAACAGTAGGGCCCTTGAGCTCTGTTAGGAGCTCATCACCAGCAAAATCTACCTTGAATTTTACTCTTCTGAAGCCATGCTATTTTTCTCGACATTTCTTAGATTTTTTGAAATAATTTTCTATACTTAAATAATTGTACACACATGCACATGTACTATCTTTCTATATACCTATCTATAGATTTGTGTGTGTCTATTATTACATCAGGGTTTCTCAACCTCAATATTATTGCCATTTGGGGCCAGACAATACTTTGTTGTCTGGGGCTTCTCTGTGCATCGTAGGTTGTTTAGCAGCATCTCTGATTCCACCCAGTTAATGTCAGTAGCAGCCCTCTCACTGTGACAACTAAAAATATCTCCAGACATTGCCAAATGTACCCTAGGGGATAAAAACCATCTGCCTGTCTATCTGTCTGTCTATCTATCTATCTACCTATTTATCACCTTTCTTATATAATAAAAGGCTAATATGCAAATCAACCAAACTGGAATGACCAGTCACTATGACACACACTGACCACCAGGGGGCAGGTCCTCAATGCAGGAGCTACCATATTTCCCCGAAAATAAGACATCCTCCAAAAATAAGGCCTACTTACAGGTTTCCTTCTGAGTGAAATGTAAGGCATCCCCTGAAAATAAGGCCCCCCTCACCCCCCCCCTAGGCTAAACATGAGAGATTTGGTCCACTGATTCTGAAAGAAATGGAGTCACAAGAAATTCACCAGGAAATTCAGGAATTGGATTGTTATGATGATGTTCCAAAAGATGATGACATGATTGTCATTGAATAAATGAGTAAATTCTTGATACTGTAGGATTCACAGTTTGTCTGGTTTGTGTTGACAACTACCGTACTACCGTACCATATACAGGTAATAAATTTCTTTTATTTTCATTTAACAATAAATGTGTACTGTATTCTTCTTCATGGAAAAATAAGACATTACCTGAAAATAAGATCTAGCACATCTTTGGGAGCAAAAATTAATATAAGACACTGTCTTATTTTCGGGGAAACAGGGTATTAAACCAGCTTGACTCGGAATCTGTTTTTTTCAGCCAAAAATTTGGTGACTAAGACAATGATAAAGCATGGAGAAATTCTGTGAATATAGGAAGTTAGCAGCACAACCAAGACTGGATAGCATGTTTCCTGACCACTACCCAGTGGGTTTCCTACTACTTTCTACAAGAGAGTTCCTTGTCAAGATTGTGCTACCCCTTAGGCTAAAACCAGTACCACTGGAATTGACAGATTGTGTATATGGAATGAAACACCACTTGTTATAGTCTCTTATTCACCACAGCGAAGAATCTGTGTGAGGAGCACGGTTGGACATTTTTCACAGGAATGTGGGCTTGTTGCTGGGGATGGTAGGCTTGACCCCCCCTGACATCCATGAAGGGGACAAGCTAAATGTAGGAGCACAGATATCAACTCTTGTTATCCTGTTCTCTTACAACCTGGGGAGATTTAGCTTGGTATGTTGATCTTCCCACAGTTCCATGTTTTTTGAGGCCATACACCTCACTCAATTCACTATGAAGTGGTAGATGATAGATATCACTAGTTTTCCATTTAGAACTTGCATTAGTATGGAAACTTCTGAAGATCAGGATAGGGTGAGAATAGCAGAGGATTCTGTGTAACAAATGTGAGCAGATGAAAAAAAAATTGTTTTGTAGCGGACATCAAGTAAAATGTGTTCATTTTGGTCTGCAGTTATGAGTTTGGCAAATGTGTAGAGTCATGTGATAACCACCACAATCAAGATACTGAACAGTTTCATCTCTTTTTTTGTTAACCTCTCTTCACCAGCCGCAGCCCTGAGTAGCCACTCATTGGTTCTTCATCCCTCTCATTTTGCTTTTTCATTTTGAAATAAAAATTTCAAAATGTCATATAAACAAACTCATACAGTATGTAGCCTTTGGAGTCTGATTTATTTTATTCATCAGAATGCATTTGAGATTCATACATGTTATTGCTTATATACACACATTTTTGTCCTTTTTATTGGTCCCTAGTGTTCCATTGCATGGATGTAGCCATTCATCAGTTGAAAGACTTTGGTGTTGATTCTAATTTTTGGAAATTATGAATAAGCTGCTATAAATATGTGCTCACAGGTGTGGACATAAAGTCTCATTTCTCATGGGTAAATTTTGAGCAGTGGGATGGCTAGGTCATATGTTTAACGTTGTAAGAAATTGCCAAATTGTTTTCCAAAGCAGCTGTATTATTTTGTGCTCCCACCAGCCATGTATTACAGTTCCAGCTGCTTCTCATCCTTACCAGTACTTGAGATTGTTGCTTTGCCTTTTATTTTATTTTAGTTATCCTAAAATGCTTGCAGTGAGTCTCATTGTGGTTTTACTTATTGTCTTCCTGCTGACTAATGACATTGAGCATCTTTTCACTCAGTGAAGTATCTATTTAAATATTTTGCCTGTCTTTAAAATCTGTTTGTTTTCTTCTTGTTGAGCATTGAGAATGCTTTAGATATTCTGGATACAATTCCCTTGGCCACATAAGTGATTGTAAATATTTTTTCCCAGCCTGTGGCTTACTTTTCATTCTCTTAGTGCCTTTCACAGAGCAAAAACTTTTTATTTTGGTGAAGTCCAATGCCACATTTTTCTTTTATAGACTGCACTTTTGAAAACAGTCAAGGGCTGTTTTCCAGAATCCCAACCCAGGATAGTGAGCAGATATCAAATATGTTTCATAAGTGTAAAAGACTCTCTTTGATCCTCTCATTCAGCCTCTGAAATGGTTTGCAAACATGTTCTTTCGTTTTTCCTCTGCAGCTCTGCCCCTGTGAACACACCCACACACTTCAGCATTACAAACATAGATTTCCTGTGTCACTGTGAACCTCAGCCCTCCCTTCCCAGGCCTCCTCCCAAAGATCACAAAAGTCACATTTTCCAAAGCATTTTTTTTTTAAATCGTGCAGGGGAAAGTGCTGGTAGCCTGGAATAGTCAGTCCTACTTTTATAGCTGAACACTCTCAATCCCCTTTCGCAAACTTATGCAAGCAGGAAAGGCATTCTGGAAGCCCATCTCCTCAAAAATCCATTCGTACAGTAAAACTCGAGCTCCATATCAACAGAACTTCATGTTCAAGGCAATTAATTGGCTGTGTTTTTCTATTTGTATTTTGAAACACCTTCCCTTATATTAAAAGGAAGAGATGTTTTCAGGGGCTGCTCTTCAGTCTGGGTTCGGCCTCCTTCTACTTCTCTTAGTTGGTCTGAAGTCAGCCATATCTTAGTCAGGACCATAAAATAATGATAGGATAGAGGAGAGAGGGCAAGGGTGGCGCTGAAGGAGAAAAAAAGGATTCATCCCTGAGCACACTACGTAAATATTATGAATTCTTTTCTAAATGTGCCCACGACAGTTTGTTATAAGACATATCAATTATTTTATTGGATGAACCTCTATTTTTTTTTAAAAAAATATATTTTATTGATTTTTTACAGAGAGGAAGGGAGAGAGATAGAGAGCCAGAAACGTCGATGAGAGAGAAACATCGACCAGCTGCCTCTTGCACACCCCCTACCGGGGATGTGCCCGCAACCAACGTACATGCCCTTGACCGGAATCGAACCTGGGACCTTTCAGTCTGCAGACCGACGCTCTACCACTGAGCCAAACTGGTTTTGGCTGAAACTCTATTTAATGAACGTTTGGAGTTTAGTGAAATTATGCCCTTAAAAAGAAAAAAAGAAAAAAACCCCAAACATTGCAAGTAGTTTTCACAGGGAAAAGGTCTCTTATGCTATAAGATGTGCCAGGTCAGAAGTCCTCGAACATGGGAGTGAATCCTGGGTGTCACAGCATCAGCCACAAAGTCCTGGTTTGTGGTTCCCTTCTCCCACTTCCTGTTTGTCTGTCTGAGCTTCCTGGTTCTTCAGCTTCTGCATCCAGGACTTCAATGTTTAGTTCATCCTTCAAGTGACCGTTAGCTGAAAGCAAACACGCTGGTAAAGAAAAAAGGAAGGAGCATGGTGTTCTTCTAGTTCTTCCATGGGCAACCAGAGACTTGGTGTAGAGGCTGCGAGAACCGTCAAGGCATATGAGGGCCAGGCCTGTGTCCGCCCATGAAAGCCCAAGTCAGACAGAGGCACTTTGGGTGCTCACAGATGCACGCACACTAAATCCTAACAATTTTGTGAGAACCTTGGGTGATAAAAGGGAACCTCCCAAGCCATCCCCCAGGTCCCCTGCCCCCCTCCCCCCCCCCAGACAGCTGATAATGTTTGACAGCTTAGAAGAGGAGGCAGGATGTTAGAGGCAGAATCACAGGGGAAGTTCTGCCTTCGCAAAGCCTCGCCCACGTACTGCAAAACGTTGCCTGAAATGAACAGAAACACCGGCAAACAACCTATTTTTATGACAAGGTAAATTCTCAATTATTTCCCACAAGTCAGCAGTTCTAAGCACAACATTGGTGTTGATGTTCTTCTATTTATGGTTCCTAAATGCTAGAATGATTTCTTTTGTCAAACCATCAAAACTTTCAACAGCACTGCAAAATGTCCCAGGGATGGAAATTTTCACACATTCCAAGGTTCTCAATTATATGACATGGTAGAAATGTCAGATATTTTTTGCTGCGTCATTTTTTATTTCTTTGGAGTGTTGCACCTGTATTTCATTTTCCTTGCACTGCAAAATGCCAAACACTTGAGCTGCTTCCTAAGAACTTATGGTTCTTCTAATTTTCCGTGGTTGAATTTTCAGGGACGTAGAGTACTCTCTCAATTCCCTCCTGCTGGTTAGAGACACATGCTTTACCAAGAATACTTTAAGGAAGTATTCTTGATAATTCATTTTCTGATACAAATCATTGTTGAACTTTATCAAATGTAAGTTCTCAATCTTTTCAAAGTATATGGCTTTTTAGTTCTTTTACCTATTGATTAATAAATCACTTAATGGTTTTCCTAATATGAAACTATCCTTGCATCCCAGGAGTATTCTAGACACTTGGGATACACGAGTGACAAAACAGGGGCAAATCTCAAATTTCATGTGGTGTATGGTCCATATAAAATGACTTAGGCATTATTCCTTACTTTTCTATGCAGGCTGTTCAGATCCTCACTGCTTCTACTGTGGTTCCTTTGTGTATGTGGCAGCTAAATATATATAGTTCCTGATCTTTCTTATTATTGCTTTATTGTGGTATAATTTAAATGCCATAGATTATTTTGTTTTATGTGTACAATTCAATGATTTTTATTAAATTTATAACATACAGCATTAGTACAATGTGGTGTCTTTGTTGTTAATCCTCACCCAAGGATATTATTTCCATTGGTTTTTAGAGAGAGTGGAAGGGAGGAAGGAAGGGAATGGTGAGAGAGAGAGAGAGAGAGAGAGAGAGAGAGAGAGAGAGAGAGAGAGAGAGAGAGAGAGAGAGAGAGAGAGAGAGATCTCAACTGGCTACCTTCTGCATGCACCCCAACCATGACCAGGGATTGAATCTGCAACCTAGGTACGTGCCCTTACTAGGAATTGAACCTGAGGCCATTTGGTCTGCAGGCTGGCTCTATCTATGAGAAACACCATTCCAGGGCAGTCCAGTGCAGCTTTAAAACACCTTTACCACCCCGGAAGGTTGCCTCCTGCCATTTCCAGTCAGTCCTTGCTCTGACCCTCAGCCCCAGGCAACCACTCACTTGCTTTCCATCTCTAGTGGGTATTTTTTATACATGGCTCATAATACGTTGTCGTTTGCATTCAGCTTCCTTCTCTTAGCATAACGTTTTTGAGGTTCGCCATGTGTAGCATGTGTTAGCACTTCATTCCTGTTTATTTTGGGGTGGCACTGCACAGCCTGGCTATCTCGCGTTGTTTTACCATCCGCCAGCTGATGGAGCCCGGACTGTTTCCAGTTTGACCATTAAGAGTACTGCTGCTGGGGATATTTGCATGGAAGTTTTGTGGGTGTCCGCCTCACTTCCCATGGATGTGGAATGGCTGGATGGCCTGGGAAGCTTACGGGTAATGATTTAAGAAGCATCCAGTTTAGAGAAAGAAGCTCCTCCTCTGTTCAGGGAGCTTCTTTTTCTCCTATTTCCTACCCTCATCAGTGCAGGGCCTCAGTTTAGGGCCACCATTGATTTCTCTGGCAGGACTCTGGGCACCTGGGGTATGCTGCCACATGCCCCAGCCAGGCCCCTGTTCTGTGAGCATCTGACCCCTGCCTCCTGCAGTGATGCTCTTTTCTGAATGTTGGTGCAGATTCTTTCTGGAAAACTGGAGCCCCCGTTCTGTGGCAGCTGTTCCCTATATATACTGAATTGTGGGATGGTTAGCTTTTCTGTCAGGTCAATGCCCACCATCCGACATCTCACAGAAATCCTCCCAACAGCTAGCACACAGATAGCCAGAAATCCTCCCAACAGATAGCACACCGATAGCATCCTTCCTTACTTTTACTTTCATTTCCCATTTTTCTTTCATTACCACTGAAGCAACGCTTTGGTTATTACAATGGAACTTTGGAAATGGAACTGTTACCCCATGAGGTCAAACTGCATGGAATTCTAAGTGGTTCTTCCTTCCTGAGCACTCCTCGAGTAACCCCCTTCATGCTCCCTCGGCATTCCCGCTGCCCTTTCTTCTTAGCCCCAAAGAACATGATCGGGCTTTGAGGTTTCTGGGGTGTCTTGGCTGACAGTTCCAAGCTGTACTGGTCCTTTCCTTCCCAGAGTGCTTTTTTCTTTATATTCTTTCCCAAATAGTGAATCCCTCACTGCTGCCCTTTCACCTGCTGCATATGGTACTGGTAGAAACTGTGAGTAAGCAAAAAACATAAGAATTGGGGGGCTGAGAAGGGTCTTAGCAAGCATCTTGGTCAACAACCTCTTTTTATATATGTATACACCTTGTTAACAACAAGAATAATAAGCAAATCTATACCTACTTTACATGACATAAGGGACACACGTATTGTCTCTTACTGGTGCAATGTCCCATCAGGCACAGAAGGGTGATTTGCCCACGGTGACAGAGCTAGCTCCTGAAATGTTCAATTTCAAGATGTTTGGAATTTGCTTTGGTTTAGATTCTGTAAATCCTTCCTAACATTGGGACAGATTCCTCTCAGTGATTTCATCTTTCTTGACCCACTTTAAGTCTTAAAATGTATAGATTGGGAAACTCAGCCTTCAGGTCATTGAAGAGAAAACTGACATAGAGCATTTACAAATAACTTTTTTAAAAGAATGAAAAATTACAGCAAATAGAGGACACAAAAATTAGCCATAATCCAACATCTCTGGAAAATACCATTCTTATGTGAATCTTGCCATTTTTGTTTTTCTGTGCTACACCTCATGGGTATCTATGCTTTTCCTATGTCACAATATGTGTGTAGAATATATATATATATATATATATATATATATATATATTTATATTTAACAAAATGTACTTACCATATATATATATACTGTTATGGAAGAAGTAATTTTTAACTTTACTCACAAATTCAATGTATTCCCATGTCCTGGAAGCCAATAAAGCATTTACTTTAAGGCTACTTAGTATTTTACTTTGTAGATATAGCATAGTTCATTCAAACGAATCTGTGTTATTGGACATTTAGTTGTATACATTTTTTTAACTGCAGTGAATACACTTGTAAATAAACTTAATATGCATATATTATTGCTTTTGCTAAATTATTAGAAGACCTCCTTGATTAAAAGGGCATGGATGCATTTGCCTTTTTGATATGTAAAGTCTGGTTTAGAGTTGGAGAGATCTATCCAGAAGGTGGTGGCTCTGTGGTATTTGGGAGTTAAGGTATTACCCCAGAACAAATAGGCCACACAGCCTATTGAGCTGTCAATCCTTGAGTAATAATTACAGTGACTTTTGTCTTCCTGCTTCCCACCCTGAGTTTTTAAGGGGACTGCAAAGGGGATCTTCTTTAACTTAATATTAAAATTCACAAACACTCTAACCAGAAACTTATCAAACCATCTTGTTTGATCAAAATCACCCAGAGTATGTATTTTGCAAAATCAACTTTTCTTAATCAACGAAAGAAATGCATCTCTAGAGGCATATGTTTTCGGTGTAGAAATGGAGTCCTGAATCAGTTGGCAAATTAAGTTTGATGCACTGCACCTACAGTAGGATTACTACACAAAGCAGTTGGCTGAGAGATGTTTTGTAGGTCAATAAAAAAATTTAGAGTTGAATATGCATTCAAGATGATTTATTTCTATCCTGTTATTTTACAAATGAGGAAATGAAGGCTCAAAAAGGCCCAGAAAATTGCACATCTGGCTTATGTCTGAGCTAGAACTTGAACCTGGGTCTCTTGATGCCTAATCAGATACACCTTCCACTGCACCATACTGCCTGCCCCTCTCCACAGGGCCAGGGGAGCTATCAAGTGTCGATGATCCTGATACACTGATAGACTGTGGACTATCAGTTCCTCCAACTTTTGCCACTGCAAACACTGATAACCAGTCACTCCATTCTTCTAGTGAGCTTGTACTAGGCCCCAGCTGTCCCAGACATTCCTTCCAGTCAAAAGGAATTGTCATGTGAGACAAAGCCTTCCCTGCAAGCACTCTTTTTCAAAGTGGGGATGTCCACTCCTCTTTCTCATACACACACACACACACACACACACACACACCATCAACATCACTAAGTGAGGAAAAGTTGGCTTTACAGGAAATACTATCCATAACTGGAAACATCAGAAGTCCCTCGGTTCTTCCCCTTCATTAACTGATAAAATGACAGTGCAGGGGAAATGGATGGGCAGGGTCTGTTCCGGAGGGAATGCGTACGTGTGTGGTACAGCATCTGCATAGTATCATTCTGCTGGGCTCAGAGAAGTCACTAACAGGTCTGGAAATGCGGGCCTGGGAAAACGAGCAAGTTGAAGTTCAGGGTGATAGTTGATGTGTGAAAAAAAAAGCCTACTAGAATCTTGAAAAAGAGTGTTTTTATTATATACATATTTCAAACCACAACACAGAGAATAAGTATACTGAACCTCCATGTATATCTATTACTGAAATTCAACAATTATCACGGTTTTGTCACATGTGCTTTATCTATCCTTTTCTTTTCCTTTTATTTTGTTTCTTTGCTGAGATATTTTTAAGCAAATTCCAGGCACTATGTTTTTATTCCTTATGCTTAAGTATACATCTTTAAAAATAGGAACATTTAATTTTTTAAGTAGTTATTGGTGGAGAGACCTCCAAGTCTCCACTAGTTGCTAGTGGGAGTGGGCTCTTTGCGATATCCCCATAAAGGAAGTTTTTTGAGATTCGCACGGGAAGATGACATATCGTAGGAAGTGTTATTTCTGTGGAATCAGCCCCCAAAGTTTCCATGGACCCATTTTCCTCAGGCCCACCATAGAAGCCCCCATTTTGCTTTCCGTAGAGCTAAAATCAAAGTCAGTGTCCAGAGTCTCTGTACTATGTTAGGGCGTAATCCAATCCAGCATCAGGCTAGTTTAGTGTGTGTTTCCTGCTGCTGTCCATCAGTCCATTGCATATAGGGTCTGAAGGGTCACATGGCTATGGAGGAAACATAGGCAAATGCAGGAAGCGGGAGGAAAAAAACCCCAAAGGAACCAGAGAGCCAAGAGCCAAGTTACAGGAGAGCTCCTTTGAGGGATTTTGTAGTCGCAAATTTTCATGGGTTTGCAGTGGCCTTGCCTAATCTAGCCAATCCATGGTTCTCCAGGCTTGACTGATAGGCAAGTATCTTACCTATGTCATCTGGACTCACTGTACATATGCCCATTTTCCCCTTTAACCTGCAGGGAATGGGCTGGTGGTTTCTTGGTCAAGCTGCCCAAATGACACGCTTAGAATCTCTGACCTCCCCTTTGCTCCTTTCCTATTATTAATAACTGCCTCATTACAGTGATATCACAGCGGCATTGCCTGATCACATTTACCAAAACTAATTAGTAATTTATTGGTAACATATTCTCTATCCATAATCTAATTGTCTCCATATTTAATAGAATATTTTTATCAGGTTGTAGACTAAGAGAATTATATTATGACTTGAAAGCCAGGCCCATCCCACAGAAAGAATTGTTTCTGGTTCACATTCTTAGCAGAATAACAAAGTTAAAGACCACTATTTCTGAAAACCAGTGAAGGCCCCAAGAGAGACACAGTCAAGGCCGAGTGCTTGATCATTGGTACTAGTCCTTGAGCACCGCCGGGGCTGAATTGCTGCTATGGCTGCTGGGGCCACAGAATTCATTTGACTCTGCTAAATACGAATACTTTAAGTACAAATATTAGTGACTGAGCTAAACCTCTGACTTAGAACAAATGACTGGCGTTGACAATGAAAGGGTCAGTACCTCTCATGCCTTCTCGCTTTAGCACACCATGTTGCTGCTGAGCACAGCGTCCCATAGTCTTGCGTGACGCCAAGGCCTTCCTTACGCGGCTGTCTGGGAAGGCTGTTAGTTTGGTACACAGTTAAACAGCCATATCGTCCACAACAATTGCCAAATCTCCACTTCTCCTTGTGCTGAGGAATAGGCAGCCCCAGCAGTGCTTAGGAGGAAGCAGTCACAATTCTGTAAGCTTCTTGTGATTATACTCGGCTTCCTGTTATGCAAAAATAGGCAGAGGGGGCCGTGAAGTGTTGCAACTGATAGAGCCATACACCCACAAGAAGCAACTGCGCTGGAAATTCCTGCGAAACACACAGCACACCGGAGGGGTGGTCCTGCAACACAGCCAGTCAAAGGAATTTGTGAGAGTGCAAAAGACTTTGCAAGCCTAAGAAGAAACAGAAAACCAATTCTCTCTCTCCCTTCCTCCCTGTCTTCTCTCTCTCTCTCTCTCTCTCTCTCTCTCTCTCTCTCTCTCTCTCTCTCTCTCTCTCTCTCTCTCTCTCTCTCTCTCTCTCTCTCTCTCTCTCCCTCTCCTCTCCCTTTCCCCTTCCTATTGCTACCGATGCCACAATTTTGCCTCTTCCTGCAAAAGACATGGCCATGTATGCTAAGTCCCTTTCCAAAGCAGAGTTTGCTCTTTTGGGTTGAAATGCTCGCTTGTGAAGCAATGAAGGACATTTCTACAAGCGATAGGACATGGGGAAATTAAACCTGCTCAATTCCTGTAAATGCTAGCAGGCAGCCAGAGAACAACTCTTAGATTTTTTTTTTTTTTAACGAGGATATGTAAATTTGTCTCCCCTGTGATTGTGCTGAAAACCCTGTGTGATTGAATGGCAGGTGCACACACAGGGCAAGCCCCTTTGCTGTCCTCAGTCACAGCTTGCTGCCTTTGACACCGGGTAGAGTTCTCCCTATACCAAAGTTGAAAATGAAACTTAGAATTAAAAAAAAAAAAATCTAGGAGGGTAATCGCAAGATAAATTCATCCTGAACTCTGCATGCCAGGTTTTGAAAGTAGGAAGATGTTAAAAGTTCCTCACCCTCCTGAATGGGTGTGTGTGTGTGTGTGTGTGTGTGTGTGTGTGTGTGTATGTGTGCATGCACGCAGGATGTAGGCAACGGTGTAGGAATCCCTGTTTATCAGGGAGGCAGTGATGTGTCTGCTACTTCACGCGTCCCCCAGCAGTTCCCTTTTCAGCTGGGGTGGGGCGTGGGCTGTGAGCTGGCTGTGAGCGCTGGGCCCGCCACAGGTTAGTTCCATGTTCCTCCCTCCCACGCCTGGACCACATTGGGCTTTGGTCAGAATCCTTAAATCTCTTCAAATGAGCTTGGGCAGAGGGCTGGTAAGACCCAGCAGGACTGCCTAATATGTCTATTTCCTGTTGGGGTGTCAGCTCAGCCTCGCGATGCGCTTGAGGTTTCAGTGCCATTGTGTGGTCACTTTTTGTTCCAAGGCCAGCTGAGCAGACCACACATTGAATGGAAAAAAAAAATAACACAAATTTGTTTATGCTTAATATTAAGGCAAAATGGGTGGAGGCTGAGGCAGGTGCCTCACGTGATGGTTCAGGAAGAGTGGCTTTGTTCTCTTCCCAGTTGAAGAGGGGGTGCCATCTCTCCTTCACGTCACTCTACTGGCCGGCCCTATGAATTGTTAACCACTGATTTTCAATGCCAATGCCTCTCCCCATCACAAGAATGTATGCTTCTCCAGGGGCTGCGTAGATACTGGGCTTTGAAATCAGATTTCCAGGCGTGTAACTAGGCCAGACCACCTCACTTCTCTGAGCTTCAGTTGCTCGTTGGTAACATGGGGATGACAATACAGTGCTTACCACAAAGCATTCGAGTGAGCATTAAATGAAACTAGGCTTATAGCGTGTTTGTAGTAAACATATCACTATTGATGTGGATTGTTATTACATCGGGAATGACATCTTCTACTGGCCACCCTGCTGAGGGGCAATTGTCTAGAAATCCCACCAGTAGGTGAACTGGCCAATAGTTGTGGCCAATCTAAGATGCCCGATAGCCGAAACTGGTTTGGCTCAATGGATAGAGCATCGGCTTGGGGACTGAAGGGTCCCAGGTTCGATTCCGGTCAAGGGCATGTACCTTAGTTGGAGGCATATCCCCAGTAGGGGGTGTACAGGAGGCAGCTGATCGATGACTCTCTCTCGTCGATGTTTCGCCGAGACCGGTTTGGCTCAATGGATAGAGCGTCGGCTTGGGGACTGAAAGGTCCCGGGTTCGATTCCGGTCAAGGGCATGTACATTGGTTGTGGGCACATCCCCAGTAGGGGGTGTGCAGGAGGCAGCTGATCGATGATTCTCTCTCATCGATGTTTCTAACTCTCTATCCCTCTCTCTTCCTCTTTGTAAAAAATCAATAAAATATATTTTAAAAAAATAAATAAAATGCCCGATAGTGGCTCCCATTTCATTCTAAAATGTTCACCTGATTCACTTAGCAAATATGTCCTGGGCACCTTCAATTGGACAGATGCCCTTCTAGGAGGTGTGGTTACATTGGTGAAGAAAAATATGGAAAAACCCCTGCCACTGGGAACTTACTTCCTGATGGCTGAGCTTCCATTCTACACTTTCATCAGCGGTACTCTTTTCTCGTTCTGATTTTACCAGATAAACTAGATGCTTACCTCTCCTAACACTTTGTAATCCATGAATTGGTTGCTAATCCCACTTTTTTTTTTTTTTTTACTCAAGGTAAGTATAACATCATGAAATGGGCTGCAATTGAGGCAGCCATGGCAATGGGGAGTGGCGGACTGCATTTTTATGTGCCAGATGCACAGTGCATGTTTGAAACCCCACAAGTCTCGAGTTTACAAATTTAGATGGTTTCCTTTATTTTTTTAAACCATGTCCTCCCTGTGCATAAGAAGTGCCCAAAAATGTTTCTGATTGACTAGGGATAAGAAAGATGGGTTTCTTTGTGTTATATATCTTTTATTTGAACCTTATATAAACCTGTGTTATATATCTTTTATTTGAACATTATTTTCCCTCTGTATAATATGCCCACACATCTTTTCTGTCTTGTATCTGAGTTTATCTCCATATTCTCAAGTTAAAAATGCTTCCATCACCCGGCTGGTGTGGCTCAGTGGTTGAGTTTCGGCCCATGCAGCAAGAGTCACAGGTTTGATTTCAGGTCAGGGCACATGCCTGGGTTGTGGGCTCAATCCCCAGCGCAGTGCATGCAGAAAGCAGCAGGTCGATGGTGATATTTCTCCCTCATTGATGTTTCTCTCTCTCCCTCTCCCTTCCTCACTCCCTAAAATAAATAAAAACGTATATTTTTAAAAAAATGCTTCTCTCAATGCTCAAGTCCTCTGTGCTCATCTCTTTTGGTTTCAGAATATCTATTGTGTTACTTTTCCAATCTGAGGTTTTCTTTTCTTTTGTTTTCTTTTCTCTTTTTTTGTTGTCCTTTTCTTTGAGAGCCAATACTATTTCTGTTTTTGCATAAGCTACTACAAGATGGGTTTCCTGGCATTTGCAACACTTAAGTCTTGGCTAACTACAGTGGAGTATGTCTCCTCATCAGCCACAGTGATTCCCCACAAGAGGCTCTTTTCTGGGTTGTCCAGCATCACTGCCCCGGGGCCTGAAACTGACAAGGGCTAGAAACAGTCTGTCATGCTGACCTTGACCCCATGACCACTGAGTTCAAAACCACAATGTCGGTCCTGCCTGAGCCGGGCTGCCTCCTCCCAGCTCTGATCCCTTGGTGCTGCGGGGCCCTTGGCCCATGACTCATTTATCCAGCTGTATCTGGTACTAGTAGCAGTCTCAGCGGTCACTGGGGAGCTCCCCTGGCAGGTGCCTGTTTCTGGGTTGTTCTGACAGGGGCAGCCTGTCCCGTCCTGCTCGTTACAGGCATCCGCATGGCCATTACACTGGCATTTGGTGCACTTGACATCCAGGAGGAAGTAGCCGTGGAGGCAGCTCTCACCTTTGTCCCCAGAGCTGTTATTCTGGCAGTTTACACACACAGTCTGGTCTTCGCTGGGACCCAGTTTTCAATCTCCTCTGGATCCAGGGATTACTTCTCCGGCTCCCTCCCAGCCATTTCAAGCGTCTTCCTAGAGACACAGATGTGGCTGTTGCCACGACAGAAGGTGTGGCAGGGCCGGCAGGGCCTGCTTCCCAAGGCAGAACCCACGAAGAGCAAGAGGTACCGCTCACAGTGGCTGCCCTTGGTGTGATTTGGGCAGAGCAGGCAGTGGTCGTGGTCCCCATGCCAGCACACTCGCTGTGACAGTTGCAGCGACACTCCATGGAGCAGCTGCATCCAACAAAGCCAAAGTGGCAGCGGCAGTCAGATCTGAGATTTTCATGTCACTCAAAATCTCCTGGCTTTTGCTTGCACCTCTTTTTCTCCCTAACCTCTTTCTTAATCTATGGGCTTTACCTTTAGAACTCTGGGAAGTCTAAAGCCTTCAGTCCACCCTCACATCTCATCATGGCCAGAACCAGGCTCCCTACCTGTTCATACCCACCTTGTTCTCTGGCTTCCTTCCCTGCTTCCATGAGCAGGCCTCCTATGTCTATAAGCTATTCGGGGGCAGGGCTGTGTCTGGTTGATCTTATGTCCCAGAACCCGACACAGTTCCTGGTCCATGCCAAGTGCTTGGCCAATGTGCATCACATGAGCGGATAGAGAAGGCTACCTTATCT
The DNA here is from genome assembly GCF_964339955.1 of Pipistrellus hanaki. Taxonomy (NCBI): domain Eukaryota; kingdom Metazoa; phylum Chordata; class Mammalia; order Chiroptera; family Vespertilionidae; genus Pipistrellus; species Pipistrellus hanaki. Next base: position 36,584,119 of record NC_140514.1, read on the forward strand.
GAGCCACTCAAACTGCAACCTCACAAATTCTTTGCCTCCCAATCTTCCCTGTTCAGACAGTTGCTGAGGTCTGGTGGTTGTGGCCTCACAACTATCTCTCTTACTCTTTCCTTTCCTATTGCCACCATCCTAATTCAGGTCTCTGGATTTGCAACTGAAATATTGTACAATGTCCAGCTAGTCTTCTCTTTTGCTTCCTCTCTCTCTCTCTCTCTCTCTCTCTCTCTCTCTCTCTCTCTCTCCCTTCTTAATCCCTTCACTCTTTCATTTCTTCTTACTTTTCTCTCATTTAGCATAAAATTGAGCCTATATATATAAAAATTGAGCCTATATATATATAAAAGGCTAATATGCAAAGTGTCTCCTCAGGAGATCAAGAGTTTGATCGCTTGCTATAATGTGTGCTGACCACTGGGGAGTGGGGTGGTGGTGGCATAAAATGAAGGAAGGCCCCAGCTGGCAGCCAGAAGGCCCCAATCAGCAGCCCTGGTCGCTGGCCAGGCCTAGGGACCCTACCTGTGCATGAATTTTGTGCACCAGGTCTCTAGTATTATAAGAATAGTGTTAATAACAATAGCTTCCATTTAAAGCAGCTATGTTTTAAGAACCAGACATTGGGTGGAGCCTGTCCATTCATCATTATTAATACTTATAGATTAGCCACCTTTCAAGGTAGGTATTATTATCACAATTTCACAGAGAAGGAAGCAAATCCCCAGAGATAGAACATGTGTATGTAAAAGCCTGTGCCCTATTTCATCCTGTCTTCTTTTTGTCAGGAACTGTGTTAGGTGCTGGAGATACAAGGATGAGCAAGGCCAAAGCATTAAGGCAGAGTCTCTGGTTCTTATAGTGGAGAGGGAAGACATTAAGAAAAATGATCAGGTAGGTAGATAAGTGCTTTGATGGGCATATGACTCAATTAAGAAGGAATGGAGCCCAAGAAGTAACTGAGTCTGGCTGAGAAGGCTTCTCATAGGAGGTGTGGCCTGAACTAAATCTTAAAAGAGGAATGAGAGCTTTTCAAAAGATAAAATTAGGGGTGATGGGCATTATATTTCAGCAAGGGGAATAGCATTTTGTCATGGATGAAGTATGGGATGGTATGCAGGAAGAGCAGGGAATGCAGTCAGAAAACCACAAAGGACTCTGAGCCCCATGGTAGAGAGTTCAGCCTCCATCTTTTAGGAAAAAAATGTTGGAGGGTCATCAGAGGCTTTTAGGGCAGAAAAGAACATGGCCATATTTGTGTTTTAGTAGAACCATGTCATAAATGATGTCATCAATGGGCTAGAGGTGGGTCTGGTAGGAGAAGACAGGTCAGAGAACTATTATAGAAATACAACAAGAGGACAGATGGCCAAAAAAGCCAGGTCAGGGTAGTGGGGAAGGCTGGATCAGAAAAAGAGTTTTTGATTCTGATGTCTCTAGGAATGGGGTAGCTTTCTGGTTTGGTTGGTTGGTTGAAAGAGGTCACTCACAGCACATCATAGAGACGAGTGGAGGGAAAGCAGGTTTGGGTGTATTTGTTTGTGCGGGGTAGGGGAATGGTAGGAGGTGAGGAGGGGGAGGGAGGTGGTAAGTTCAACTAGCAACATGGTGACCTTTAGATCCCCACAAAATTTCCTGCAGGCAGTTGGATAGATTAGGTTTTCAGTTCAGGAGAGGGTTTCTGGGGATATGCCATATAAATTCTACTCCCTTTTCAAATTTATTTAAACACTAGGGGCCCAGTGCACAAATTCCTGCACCTTGAAAGGAATCGTGGACTGCAAGGCTGTGGTGGGCACAGCAGTGGATCTCGGCCCATCCTTTGTGCCCCCACATGGCCCCTCCTGCTGCAGCCCCTAGTTCCCTGTCTTCCAGACACTCCGCTTGTACTGCTGCCATGGCGCCAGCCCCACTCGCACCTGCTGACAGTGCGAAGTGATTGGGGCCGGCACCATCAGCAGGTACTAGTGGCAGCTGCTGCCTCAATCACCCCTCAGGAGCAGCGGGGAGGTGGAGAAGCCCTTAGGGGTGATCGAGGCCGGCAGCTGCCACTTGCACCATCTGATGGCACCTAGAGATCGGGGCCTGTGCCAGGCGCCAGCAGTGTGTGTGAGCGCAGGGCAGGACTGCAGCATGCGGGAGCAAAGAATTTTCAGTCACCACCAGAGGCTTGCCCCAATGACAGTGACCAGTGCCCTGCTCACCTGCTCCATCATCCCGCCACACCTGATCCCCACCTTGTTCCGCACTCTGTCCCCTGATGCCTATGCCTGCCATGTTCCGAGTGTGCCCCCTGATTGTCAGTGCTCATCATAGAGACACTGGTTGTTCAGTTGTTTGGTTGTTCCAGTCTATTTGCATATTAGCTATATATATAGTTCCTAGCCTAATGTACTGCTTATACCAACATACTGAGGAAACACCTTTAGTAGTTCCTCTGGCTTTGGATGAACTGTTCCATCTCACCTACAATTTCGGAGCCTACTAAAATAGAATCTAAACTGAGGCAAAATTGAGAGAAGAAAGAAGAAATATCTCAAAAGTAGACCCTAGAAGATTTTGTGATTGATTATTTTGGGGGATTAGAAGTCAAGAGATGGGAATATAAAGAAAGGAAGTGGTAACGCTTCCCAAGCTGACCTCGCCATCTATACTTCCTTCTTTAATTTTCTCTTGCTCCAACTTCAGGCAAAAAAACAGCCAATTTTTGCAGAAACAACATTCCTGGGAATGTGCACTTCTACTCCTCTCCCTTCCTTCCTTGTGCCCTCACTCATCCACACACTAAAATCCAGCAAATGCAGTACAGTTACATAATTTGTCTATATTTTATCACAGGCCTCCCTTGCTAAGGTACACAAAATGGCTCCCTATTACCTCTTAGATCAAGATTGAACTTCTCTGCCACCTGAAGCCACTTTTTCTCTGGGCCCTCCAGCTTGATGTCTCTACTTGATGAAATGCTGCCTGACCTTTGTGGCCTATTTTGTCCCGTGTTTAGTAATGATGACACTCAGATTCTGGGCAGTGCTGACCAATAGAACTTTCTGTGATGATGGACACACTGTCCATGTTGTCCACCACTCTAGCCACGAGCCACAGGGGGCTTCTGAGCGCTTGCAATGTGGCTGGGGTGACTGAGGAACTGAATTTAATTTCTTAATTCATTTTCTTGTACATTGGCACTCATGGCAAGTGGCTACTGTATTGAAAGCACAGTGCGTGGAGCTGTTCTTTCTCTCTACTCCAGTAGGGGTGAGTTGCTGACTTCATGAGGCCCTCATTTTCCCCTTGTACAGAGTGTTCTGTAAACGCTTAGCAAGTGCCTTCCCCCAGGCCTCTCTGGTCTGCCTGCAGCCCCCTCCCTAGCCCACAGCCTGGTTCAGAAATCCTTCCTGAAGGGCTGGGAGCATGCACACAGTGTGCAGGGACTGGCTCACAAGCGAAGCTTATCACAGTTATTATTTTCATTATGACAAACAGCTCCATAAATAGTAACGGATTTCTTTGTTTATTTTATCCGGGAACAAGTCGCACCCACAAACAGAGACTGTTCAAAGGGACTAATAGGAAAGGTTAGTCAAAATTATGTGAAACTCAAGGCCCAGTAGGTTTTCGTCCTTGGTATTTAAATCATCTCATGATATGCCTGGCTGATCAGCAACGCTGAGGGCTGAGGTGGGAGATGACCCTGACACAGGACAGAAAGTTCCCCTACTTAGTCACTGGAGTCCTCTCCCCGCCCCTTTCTCTCCCACCACCCCTACCCATCATCTCCCCCAGTTTAGGCCCAATTTCAGGGCGGAGGTTTGCACTGAGCCATCCACACTCTAACTTGTTAACATATGACCCATGACCACAGTCACACCGCCCACGCTGGAGACTGCCATAGGCACTGAAGAAACACGGTAGATGTATGGGTGAACAGCGTTGTATCTGGACTATAAAAGGTGGCTAGCCAAGGCTTTGACAATATGCAGGCAGACAGGTGGCTGTCTACTTGTCATGAGGGCATTTACACCCCTCCTGGCTGGGTCTAAGAACACCAGATTCCCATACCTGCTTCTGCCTTTGCCAGGCCATTCTGCAATGCACAGATGCTTCTTGGGGTTTTGTTTGTTTGTTTGTTTTTGTGGTTGTTGTGTTTGCCACAACAGAGTGTAAACAATTTCTCAGAACGAACTATAGAATAATATCCCAGCAGCTGAGTTCTGTGTGGAGTTAATTCTCTTCAACCTGCAGAGTTTTTTGGCTCCTGTGCCCCCATCCCACTTCTTCGGTGCTGTCGGAGACCTTTAGGTTCTCCTGTCTCCTGTAGTGGTTCCAACAATTTCTGTGGATCTCTGGGGGTAGCCCATGAAGCTTGAGTTCTCATAATCACCAGGTGGTACCTGTCTGTTTTCTTCCTCTCTTGTGCTGGCTCCTCATGGTGACATGATCATCCAGAAGCCAATTGAAGACTCCAAATTATGCTCCTGCTAGGAAGGGGCTTCCCCCACCCCCCCCCCCCCCCAAGACTAATGTTGCTTCAGCTGCATAGTGACAAAAGTCATGCTGGGTTAGGCCACACAGAAGCTATTAAGGTGAAGAGAATCACACAGCATCTGCCACAATGCCTCAGTCTTCCCTGAGTGTGTGTGTGTGTGTGTGTGTATGTGTGTGTGTGGGAACCACTTTCCATTTGTCCCTACTATTTACTCTCTTTCAAGGTCAGATATGAGTTTTTGCAAGTTACAGTCTCAGAGCTAGAGAGCCACAGACCTGTATGCAGTTCTTCCAATTCCCTCCTCCCCATTGTACTCCTGCTGAAACCCTCCTATGGTTCCTTCAGATGTTTTACACAGCCTTAACGTAAGGGACCAGCCCCATGTCTGCTCTGTCGGTTACAGATGTAAGATCTGGAAGATGGCAGCTAACTAAGGAGTGAGAATCTGAGAATTTTAACGGGGGTTCCAGGACTCACAGATGCAAAGCCATGCTGCTCAATTGTCATAAAAATGTCAAATTACTTTTTACTACAATTGAGTATATGCGCTCATCTGCTGATGTCTGTCCAGAAGGAGGTTGTTGAATCTAGTATATCTTGCCGCTTGTGTACAACATAGTATGGCCTCTCTGGACCCTGGTAGGAGGTAAGGGGTGACTGCCAGCTGGCATGTGACAGGAACACAGACCCCTGATCAGACAGCAATACAGGATTGAAAGGCGACATGTCAGTAGGATGATAACTGGGTACAGTTGTAATCAGTGGGAGAAAGATTCTCTAATGCCACACACAACTTTGCTATTTGAAAGTATGCCATGAATATAAATAAAGCTCAAAAACCACAGGCCTAGAATGAGACAGAGAGGAAGGAATCAAAAGCAATGGGAAAAGTTGCCAATTCAGTGCATTAGGGATAGGAATGAAGGAAGAGAGAAAGCTGGATGATGGGGCGACTTTTTGAAATGAAGGGGTAAGTTTAGGGAACTCTCAAAGCTGATATCTATCCTTGAACTAGGAAGTAAAGTCACCTGTTGATAAAAATGAGTAACATATGCTACCTTGAACTGGGAACTGTGCTAAGTGGTTTATATCTGTAAGCTTGTTTACTCTCTATAACAACCCCATAGAGTAGGGACTATTATTATCCTATCTTAACCAAGGAGGAAACTGAGGCACAGAGAAGCTGTGGAAGTGCCAGGAAAGGAAGCACTGGTCTCTAACCAGGTGGGAGGCAGCTAGGGGGTAATAGGGTTGGCTTAGTTCAGTCGTGGCTGTTCTGGGAACCCACAAATGCTGAAGAAAAGCACGGTAAGACGGAAACTTCCTCCAGCCGGGAGAGGAATGGAGACCCTGGGGACTGGCGAGGGTGGAACACAGTTCAAAGTCAAGGAGATGAGGAGCTCCAAGGCAGTTTCAAGGGCTCCATTAAACTGTCTGGGAAAGGAGGTAGGTGAGGCTCAGAGGACGTGCTGAAACGGGGCCTCAGGCAGGGTGATCCCCCCTCCCTGCGGAGGAAAGAGAAGGAGAGAGTTGTTCTGCATGGAGTTACGGTGGAGATCTGGCCCTGTTCCAACGCCAGGCAGAGCTCTTACGTGAAAACAAAAGCCAGCCACACAATACGGTGGATTAGAGGGCTTGGATTCAAGTTCTGCTTTTGTGTTCTGCTGGCAGATCCATTTTCCTTCGGAACACTAGTGTGCTATCAGCCACAAGGGAGGGACAGCTGGACTGAACAGGTAGCAAGAGCGCAGCTCGGGGAGGCCCTGGGTCCAGTAGAAGAGGCTGCGGACGCTCTCAGTGAGGAGGGGACAGGATGGCCGTCAGTGCCACTCATCAGGAACATTCAGGAGGTGCCAGCTTCTTGCATGCGGGCTGTGCGGACAGGACCTGGGTTGTTGTTTGTTTTTTTTTGGGGGGGGGGTCTGGGTTTTGGAGGTCGGTTTGGGGAAGGCCCTATGGGATAATGCGACCAGAGCAAACACACCGGCTCCCCCTCGGTGAAGAATGCCCGGCAGCTTCCGGTGCCTCTGCAGCTGCAGGGGACTCACCCCGAGCCCTCAGAGCGAGGCATTATTTTCTCCTCTCTCTTGTCAGATATCGACTCCCACGCAGGAAAAAGGAAGCACCTTGTGTCAGATGCTGCGGCCACTTCCTCTTCAGAAGTCTCCAGCCAGTGTTTCGCTTTGCAGAATGAGGGGGCCGAGGCCGGCGGCCGGACTCTCCCCTCCTCCTCCTCTGGCTCCTGACTGCCGGCCTTGGCCTCTGCGGGAGCAGGCAGCTCTCTGGGTCACAGGGGATTTTCTCTGATACAGATCTGGACCTCTGAGCAGGACCTGGCTGGGGCCCCAGCCGCCTCTCCACCCCCTCGGGGGTTCCTCTCTCTCTCGACTCTCCAGCCACCTTCTCTGCTCACTGCTCCATGTCCCTCAGCCAGCCTGCCTCTCTGCTCCTCTCCATAGCTCGGTCCAGGAGCGTGATGACCGGCGAGCAGATGGCAGCCTTCCACCCGTCGACCACCCCCAACCCGCTGGAGAGGCCCATCAAGATGGGCTGGCTGAAGAAGCAGCGGTCCATCGTGAAAAACTGGCAGCAGAGGTACTTCGTGCTGAGGGCACAGCAGCTCTACTACTACAAGGACGAAGAGGACACGAAGCCTCAGGTACCGGCCGGGCTGTCTGTCCCCATCACCAGGGCTCTCCCCCCGCGCCCCCACCCCCCAGGCCTGCAGGAGGCGGGTGTGGACCTGCCCAGATCACTATCAACTCCCCGGGGCCTTCATACTGGGCCTGGACACACATCTAGTTGAGAGGAGGTTACTCTCTCCCTTTCATCATTTCCTAGAAAAGTAACCTGAGACAGGGTGAGACCCTCCTCCAGGAAACCCCCAGGTGAATGCCATGGAACTTCCTAAGGGCAGGCTCTAGGTCAAGGCTGGCAACGGGGCCTTAATGGTAATGATGAGCATGGGGGCCCAGAGGGAGTGGATTTGGGGTCAAGAAAAATGGATCTGGGGGCTTTCATATATTTTTTTGGTCAATTGATATTTATCGAGCATCTGTTATATGACAGAACACTGTTCTGGGTACTTGGAATAAACTGGTGAGCGTTGGGGGGAGGTATTGCAATTTTTTTTCTTTTAAAAAAGGATGGTCAGAATGATCTGTGAAGAGAGTGACCTTTGAGCAAGGACTAAGGAGGAGAGACAAGTAATCAGGCACATCGCTGGCGGAAGAGCACTTTCGGAAAAGGGCTAGCCTGTGCAAAGACCCTGAGGCCGCGCACGTGTGAGACATAGCAAGGAGGGCAGCGTGGGTCAGCAGAGCTAAGGACTCAGAGAAGCAGAGGGGATGAGGTCAGAGAGGTAGCGGAGGGGGAAGGCTTGAGACACATATTGCAAAGGCCATTGTATGCCATAATGAGGACTGGAGTGTTCCAGGGGTCCTCAAACTTTTTAAAGTGGGGGCCAGATCACGGTCCCTCAGAGAGCTGGAGGGCCGGACTATATGAACTACTAATTCCTACTGTAACACCTCGGCTGCGCTCACTGCCCAAAAAACCTGGCGGGCCGGATCAGACTCCTCTGCGGGCCGCATGTGGCCCGCGGGCCGTAGTTTGAAGACCCCTGGCACACTGATGGTGGTGGGGGAGAAAGGGGACAATCTTTGACTCACATTGTAAAAAGATGGCTGTCGATATAGTGTCCAAAAATAGATTCAGGGACAGAGGGAGGAGGCTCAAGGTGAGAGGTTATGATGTTTAGCATCTCAAGGGGAGTTGTGAGCTGGAGGGAAATGGGTCAGATGCCTGATATACTTTGAAAGCGTAGCAAACGGGATCTCCCAATGGGGCTAGAGGGCTTTGATCCTAAATCTTGGGCCTAGATCTTTTCTCCCCGCATCGCTGATTCTTTGTGGCCATCATGCTGCCTGAGAGTGAAAGGGTGCTTTAGTAGTTACCCTGGGACCCCAGGAAAAAAACTGTGTCTCAGGGCAAACAGGACACTGGTCACCCTATCTAGAGCTCATGTCTCTGGAAGTGGAAGGCAGACTTTAGAACAGGGATTCCCAACGTGGGGCACACCCCTCACAGGGGGAAAATTTGATTTAAAAATATATATATTTTATTGATTTTTTTACAGAGAGGAAGGAAGAGAGATAGAGAGCCAGAAACATTGATGAGGAAGAATCATCGACCAGCTGCCTCCTGCACCCCCCACACCGGGGATGTGCCCGCAACCAATGTACATGCCCCTGACCGGAATCGAACCTGGGACCCTTCAGTCTGCAGGCCGACGCTCTATCCACTGAGCCAAACCGGTCTTGGCGGAAAATTTGATTTTTAAGGGGGGCAATTTGAGAATGAGTTATTAACAGTGATTTTTTTGCATTTCTTGTGGTTCTAGGGGCTTCATATACAGTATATAAATATATATTGTGACATATCTATGCATTTTAGTATTTTGTTTTGAAACGTTATTTGCTATTTTTTATATCACTTCATATTATTATTACTTTTTAAAAAACAATTTCTTAGTGATTTCTTCCTCAGTACTTCAACTGTCCTTTCGTTCTTTAATTTTTCTCTTTCATGGATGCCATGCTCTTTGGAAGCTTGTTCAGATCAAGCTGATAGCCTTTTAGGCTTCCCCTTTGTGAATAGGAGTTCAGTTTTTGAATAATAAGAATTATATGTCACACGGTGGGGGGCATCAGGATTTTAGAGATGCTTAGGTGGGGCATGGCAAAAAAAAAAAAAAAAAAAAAAAAAAAAAAAAGGTTGGGAAGCACTGTTCTAGAACCTTCCAGAACCAGAAAAAATGTCCCAAGAAGGGTGAAGATATTGCGGGTTCTTGCTAGGGTATGTGAAGAAATGAGACAGTCATTTTGGTAATAAGAGTTCTCTTTAAGGACAGACTTAAGGATCCATGATGTGCCAGCAGCCCCTGGCTAACAAGGCCCTCCACTGGAGGCTGTGATGTCTGTCACTGCACAGGCCACAAAAGGGCCAGAGACTCCCCTCCCGACCACCCCTTTCTTGCTCAGCGTCCTGTGCGTGGTGACCAGATTTCCTTCACTTTATGAACAAGCCAGTTCTATCAGATCCAAGTAATTACAGGCTCCGAGGGTGGTAACTGGTGGGTTGATAGCTGATGCCGGAAGTCTTCCCCTCAGCAGAGAGCCAGGGAGATGACAACAATGTGTGGGCTTCCCGGATGAGCGGAAAGGACAGCTCAGCGGGGTCTCCTTCCGTGAGGCGTGGAGGGGGGCAGGTATGCTTTCTCCAAGCCTGTGTTCTTTTCCTGGCTCTACTACCCTCTGACCATGTGCTTACTTAATTTTTCTGGACACCCTCTCTTTTTTTGGCAGTAAAATCAGACAGACGTACCTGGCCTGTATTTGTCATAGGATCAAATGATATGTAACACATGTAAGACAACTCTGTTTTGAAAAAGCATAAATGATGTCAAAGGGTGAAATAAATTAGTGAAGGTCCTAACTTCTCTCCCTTGCATCTGGAAAGTCCTTTTAGGATTATATTAGTCTGGCAATATTAGGTAAAGCTGCTTCTAGGATGACAAGTAGGGTTTATTTTGTAGGAAATCTCTTAATATATTTGGCCAATAGGTAGAGAGCAATAAATCAAATGAGAAAAACTACACAACCCTTAAATTGATGGCTGAAAAAAAAATTGAGTAAAATTAAATACTCATTTCAGATGTAAAAAGTTTATTTTTAAAAACGTTTTTAGGAATACAGTGAATTTCTTAGAAAGAATATTTTACTTTATTTGAACATGTATATTTTTATTACAAAAGCTATATGTGTACAAAATGGGAAATTTGTAAAATGTGGGAAAGCATAAGGTAGGAAAAAAAATGATCCCATTAGCAAAAATAACTACCCAAATCTTCTCTCTCTCTCTCTCTCTCTCTCTCTCTATATATATATATATATATATATATATATATATACACACTTGTCTATTCTAAATACAAAGTTAACATAATAATATTATTTAGTTAAAAATTTAACAATATGTTTTGAATATTGTTCATTATATAAATATTCTTCTACAATGTAATTTTTAATGGTGGTAAAATAATCTAATGTATGGACATTTTATAATTCATTTAATTAATTTCCTACTGGAAATTAGTTGAGAAGTTTGGCTGATGTTCCTTTATTATTATTACAAACAAGAATTAAAAGGACATCCTTGTAGACTTTTGATATATCTATAATTACTTCATTAAGATAAAGAAAAATCTATTCAAAGAGTACTTTTATTATGCTACCATTTAACATTGTTGGGGGATTCACAGGCATTGCAAATACCTAAAATGAAATGACAGTTATAGGCATGAGCTAAATTCTTTGGAAAAAGTAATGGCATGGTTTCACACCATGTTTTACACCATTCATGCTTCTGGATGGATTAAAGACTTAAATGTAAAAAAAAAAAATGAGCTAATAAAAATCCTAGAAGAAAACGTAGTTATCCTCATAATCTTTAAGAGGCAGGTGTTTTATAAACATAGCAACAGAGACAATATCAGAGAAAGCAAATTTAATTGCATAAATTAAAATGTCCATACCTTACATGAAAATTAACATAATAAAGTGAAAAGTCAAATTACAAGCATGAAAAATTGTTTATGTAGATATAACAAACAAATACTTCTAATATTTAAGGTATTCTTTCAAGGCTATAAGAAACAGCTCAATAGAAAAATGAGCAAATGCCACAAGTGGATAATTTCTCCAAAAAATGCAATGGACAAAATGCATATAAAAAGTTCAATCTCATTAATAATTTAAAAACATGCAATGTAAACCAATGAGATACTACTGCTCCCTTATCAAATTGGCAAGGATTTATTTTTAAATCAAATTGCCAAAAAATTTTTAGACATTTTAGTGTTGTAGGAAACAGGAATTCTCATGCATAGCTGGTGGAAATGACAATCCATACAACCTTTCTGGAGTATGCCTTTTAAAAATGCAAACCCTCCAGGGGCCTAGGATTCATGAGGCCAAGTGAATGCTTGAAAATTGCCCAATTACCACTGACATTCCCAGCACAGGGAAGTCCCTGACAGTATGTTCATTTCTTTGCCATCCTGTTTCATGAAAGAATGATCAGGCATCAGTGTAAAACCAACCTCTAGGAAAGCCTGTTACCTAAGGCTCCTTATCCCCTGTGCCTGTGGTTCTGCCCTTTATGCCCCCTCATGCAGCCCAGCAGGTAGCACGGTCCACCTGGCCTTCACAAAGACCTGATATCTGGTTTGGCCAGGAAATCAGGTCCTTGGAAAAGTGGGAAGAGGCAAGCATTGGTAAAGATGCCCCCTCAGCTCATTCTCCTGTCAGGATCTTATCCTTAGCTTGTTCTCCGATAGCTACCATTTTATGTGATTGAGGCCCAAATAGCAAGAAGGGCCTAGCTTTCCATGTTCTTCTCAATCCCATCGCTACCCTCCTGTCTTCCAACTTAAGGTTAGTTAATAGGTGATAAAATTGCTGCCCATCATAAAGGCCTGACTTTTGATCTTTCAGGGTTGTATGTACCTACCTGGAAGTACAATCAAGGAGATTGCCACAAACCCAGAAGAAGCGGGGAAGTTTGTCTTTGAAGTCATTCCAGGTAAGTGACAAAAGGTGGGCCAGAGGTATATTACATTCTTATTTTCCTCTGGATCCTATAAGCCAAAGATATATCAACAGCTAATCAACCAGCCTACTAAGAATGAACAGTAGGCCCATAGCCAGTTCACTCAGTGGTTAGAGCATCAGCCAGCGGACTGAAGGTCTGTGGGTTCGATTCCTGTCAAGGGCATGTGGGTTGCAGGCTCAGTCCCTGGCCCTGGTTGGGGTGCATGTGGGAGGCAACCAGTTGATGTATCTTTTTCACATTGATGATGCTCTCTCTTCTCCCCTCCCTTCCATTCTCTCTCTCTCTAAAAAAAAAAAAGGAAAAACATCCTCCTGTGAGGATTAACAAACAAAAGAAGAATACATAGTAGTTCCGTATGTAGTCAAGGAACCATACCAGCTCATTAATTAGCAAGCAAATTAAGTGGTTGTGCATTCGGTTCAACTCTGTATGCATTTCCTGAGCATGGACACTAGGCACTGGGACCCTGATCTGGAAAGGACATCATCCCGGCTCACTAAAGGAAGTTCAGTCTAGAAGGGGAGTGGGACATTAAAATTAAACTCTAAACTGAACAATGTGAAATTGCCATTTTGGCAGGTGGAAAGTAGTTGACAGTCAACCGTCTCTCCTGTGGTTCAAGAAATGACAGCTCTGACTTGCTGAGCACTTAGCTCGTGTCAGGTGCTGCCATTCCCCTATTGAGCATGTTAGCAGCACACGGGAGGGTGCTTTTCCCAATCAAGAGTCACTTTTCCCTCCAGGCATGCATTTGGGACAAGGGGAGCTTGTCCTGCTTTGTCTCAGGGGGAGTTTGTGTTTGTGTGAAACCATCACACTTAAGCTGCTTCTCCCTGTCTCTTGCTCCTTTGCCAGCCCGGTCCCGCCAGGAAATCCATGTCTGCTTCTTAGGCCGAGCAGCCAGGCAGCTGCACCATGCTGACATAACAGGGCATGCCACCTGTCCCTTGAGCACCCCTCTCCTTAGCTCCCCCCTCACCACTCTCATGAGGCAGCTACATGTGTAAGAAACTTGGTGGAAAAGGCAGTGTAGCAGAGAAGTTAGATGTGTTCCATCTGGTGCCATCCTGCCCGGGTCCAAAACCTTTCCTGCTGTTTACTGTTTGTGTAACTGTGATAAGTTCTTTCATTACTCTCTGTCTCTGTTTCTTAATCTGCACAATGGGACCAATGATGATAATAGTGAGGATTAAATAAATATATATGAAACCCTTGGTACAGTGTCTGGTATACAGTTAATGCCATGTAAGTGTTTGATATTTGGCGAAGAACTAGAGGAAATTATAATGTAGAAGCGAATCCTAAAGTTGGCTATGGCCATTCATATAAAACAAAGAAAAATATTTCTTTTTATTTTATTATTATTTTTAAAATATATTTTTATTCATTTTTTACGGAGAGGAAGAGAGAGGGATAGAGAGTTAGAAACATCGATAAGTTGCCTCTTGCACATCCCCTACTGGGGTTGTGCCCGCAACCAAGGTACATGCCCTTGACCGGAATAGAACCTGGGACCTTTCAGTTCGCAGGCCAATGCTCTATCCACTGAGCCAAACTGGTTTCGGCAAATATTTCTTTTTAAATTCTGCTCTTTCCAGGGAGCCTCCTCATGGGTCCTCTCTTGCTTTTTTATCTGAAGGTCTATCCATTTCTCTTCCTTCTCAGAGGATGAGCTTTTTTAGCCTCTTCTCTCTGGGGAAACCCATCTCTTTCCCAGGATTTCCTCCCCAGCACCATTCATAGGTTGCCACCATCCATGGTCATATGTGTCCCAAAGCCTGAATTTTCTTTTTTTTTTTTTTTTAAATATGTTTTATTGATTTTGTACAGAGAGGAAGGGAGAGAGAGAGTTAGAAACATCGATGAGAGAGAGTCATCGATCAGCTGCCTCTTGCACACCCCCTACTGGGGATATTCCCGCAACCAAGGTACATGCCCTTGACCGGAATCGAACCCGGGACCCTTCAGTCCCCAAGCCGACGCTCTATCCATTGAGCCAAACCGGCCCCGGCCCAAAGCCTGAATTTTCAATCGAGGGTAGCTCTACTGAAAACTCTAACTGCAAACTCAATGTGGTCTTTTCACCAAAGTCCAGTACCCTCAAAGACTGCTGTGCTAGGGTAAAATGGAGATTTATTCTCTCATTTTCACTCACACCATGCAGGCAGGCTGCTGGGGAAATTCTTAGAACACACACACAACCACACACACACACACACACACACACACACACACACACTCATAAAGAAAAACAATTCTAAAGTATGGTAAGGTAGGAAACAATTTTCCTGAAGGTGCCATCTTTTCCAAGTCTCCTCCCAGATACAACCCTTTACGTTATGATGCAGAGAATTTTCAGTCCCTTTTTGTCATTCTCCTGTGCAAGATGATTCTCCGGGGCCATTGCTGGCATAAGGAATGGCCTTGCTAACCAGGGCCAGGATTTCTTGTAGTTACGTTTTTCTTTACTCGGGACAGGCAGAAATTTAGGGCAAGCGTCCTTCTCCCTTCTTACCACTCGCAGAAAAGTATCTGGTCTCCAACCCAAAGGGAGTCCCCAGGGATAAGGGCGTAATTTCTTCCGGTGCATATGTTGCCTTTGATTTTCATATTATTAGATGTCATTCTCTTATTCAACAAACTTATTGAGCCACAAGCCTGGCACTATTATAGGAACTGGGAATCCAACAAAGAACAAAATAGCCTGCGTATAGCCTATATGGGAGGAGACTGACAAGAGAAACAAATGAGTAAATTGTATAGTTTTTATGGTGGGAAAGTGCTATGAAAAAAATTAAGCAAAGAAAGACAAAGTGCTGGTTGAGATGGGGATGGCAGTGGTTGATTTGTCATTTTAATTGGAGCAGGAAAAGTAGGCATCATTGAGAAGGTGACTTTTGAGGAGTGATCTGAAGGACGTTAAGGAGTGAACCAAGTGCCCATCTGGAGGAAGAGCATTCCAGAAAGGGGAACAGTCAATGCAAAGTCTCTGAGCCTATTCACATGTTCAGGAAACATCAAAGAGACCAATGTGGTTACAGTGGAATGATGACAGGAAACAAGAGTAAGAGATTCAGTCAGGGGCGAACTCAGCTTTTACTGGCACTTACAGGCAATTGTAAAAAGTTTAGTTTTTATGCTATACGAATGGGAAGGCATTGGGAAGTTTTGGCCAAAGAAATGACATGATCTGACTTATGTTTTGCCACTCTTTTGAGTTGAGAATAAAAAGAGACAAGGACAGAGCAGGGAGACCAGTGAAGAGGCTATTGCAATCATGCAAGTGAGAAATGAGCACAGTGAAAGGGTGAGAAATAATTATTTCTGGATACATTGTAAAGGTAGACGGGACTTCATTTGCTGATAGATTGGATATGGGAAAGAGAAGCAAAGGTTAACTGCAAGGTTTTTGCCTAAACAATTGGAAGAATGCATTTGCTGAGATTTGTGAAAATTTTTTTGGGAAGAGCAGGCTGTAGTTTTGGACAACTATAGTAATAAAAGTGTAATATGCTAATTAGACCAAACGTCCTTCCATCTTTCCAGACAAAGCCAGGGCTGCGAGGGAAGCCTGGGTCCTGGGTGCCAGAGGGAAGCCAGTGCTGGCAGCCAGGAGGGGGGTGGGGGAAGGAAAGCCTACTTTTGCGTGATTTTCGTGCATTGGGCCTCTAGTATTAAATAATTGCCTAGATGTAATGATAAGGAAACTAATGTTCAGGATAATTTAGCTACTGCTGTGAGAGAGGTAAGAATAGGATGATGAGGGATTTAGAATAGGGACTCCCCACTTATTTTGAAGTGGGAAGAGATGATATTAAGAAATATCCCTGGAGAGGATGACATTTGAGCTACGTTTTTGAAAATGGGTAGGAGTTGCTCAGGCAGGAAAGAAAAGAAGGGAGGCTTCTTTCTGATAAGGAAATAGCCCGATATATGACACATCGAACAAACTGTTTAAGTCAAAGAAAGCAGGTTCCTGAGGGCAGAGCAGCTATTCATGGGCTTTGTATTAATGTTAGGAAATTTCTCCCAAAGAGAGCCCATCCTCACACTTCAATGTGCATATTTTTAGAGGGCAACAAAAGATATTCAAATTCCCTTTGGACCTGGTTTCTTAAACCTGTATTAATATCACTGTGCCTCGCCTTCTCTACCCTATGGGATGGCCAGATGTTGAATCTATGTTGGTATTGGGTCATCAGACCTTCTGACCAGAAGGGTGAACCCATGGAAGTCTTGGCCACTCTGCAACATCTTGAGAGCTGGATGTTTCTCCATGGGGTTGCCATGGTCAAACTGAAGGATCTCTCAGGAATCAGGGTAAACTGAAAGACAGTTCTTAACAACAGAATGAATTGGGGTGTGGGCATAATGGATTGGGGTGTGGGCATGGTGGGGAAGGACACTGGATACCTTTTGGCCAAAATGGGGAGCAATATGGCCTCGTGGAAACTCTACTTGGAAGAAAGACCAGTAGCCCTGCCCTGAGTTTGGCAGTAACTTACTGGGTACCAATGAGCAGGTGCCTTTGAGTTTCTGGCCTTCAGTTACATTACTTGTGGAGAGGAAATGATACTAGAGCAAAGGGATGTTGTGATTTCTATGGAATGTTTCAGTTCTGCCTTGAGAACTTTTTACTTCCCAGTCTACTTTTGGAAACACCCAGCTCTCAGGATGTTCCTGAATAGCCATGGCCCCCGTGGACTGACACTTCTGGTTAGAATAGCCAATAACCCAATGATAACATAGATTCAGGATTAGGTCATTACAAAGGATGAAAGAAGGTGTGGCTTGGTGACATTAAGATGGGTTCAAGAGACCAGAACCAGTGGGACTTTGAAAGTCTTTTGCTTTCCTGAAAGAAAAGATAGGTTTGAGCACAAATGTGGTACTAAAACAGGCTCTCTTTGAGGGAAATGCCCTGACATTGAGAGAAGATTGTGTTGATGTCTGCAAAGGCACTTTGAAATTTATTAGGATCTTATAATTGAAAAGGGTTGCTATCATTTTCTTGTCCTACCCAGGACCCATGTTTGATGCTCTCCTTCTTCCTTTCTCCTCCTCCTCCTCCTCTCTCCCTATTGTTCTCTATTATCGTTTTCTCTCTTGGTCTCCTCCTGTACCCTCTATAACTCCTGTCATTTTGTCTACCCTTTTGTCCATTTGAGAACATCAATTCAGGAAATACTACATCTATTCCTTTATAATCTTGTGTTTAAAGTAAAAATGGTGCTAATAAATAAAGTCCTAACAAACTTCATTTGTCAATTAAACATGAGTTGAGAACCTACCTTTTGCAATGTCTTGTGCAGATGGGAGAGCGGTAATCCTGAACAGGAAGCACCGATTTCATGAGAAACACACACACACACACACATGTTTATTGTTCCTCCCTCCTGAGTTGCTGTTTCCTTCCCTATCTCCACAACTGAGTTTAAGAGTAGCTTAGGAAACTACCCAGGATTGGCATGATGAACTGAATGGAATCTTCAAACTTGTATGGGGTGATCCTCTCTCCTCTAATACTGATCCTGCCTCATGAATTTCCTCCTCCTTTTTGGTAGCAAATGGCTTCTGTCCTCCACAGGAGTAGCTGTCAACCCAAGTCACCCTGATGCAAGCCATGTGGCCAGTGATTGTCTAGAGAACTAGAGCATCAGCAAAAACAATAAGGGTGAACAGATATTCAGTGTCACTGAGAATAAGCAGATAATGCTTTGGTGTTGTTTAAGGAAAAAATTGAACCATGGAAGCAATTCAGGTTCAGCTTCTCTTTGCTTCCTCTTGCTCCATCCCCTTTCCACTCTAAGACCTTTATTAGTGTTGCTTCTTCCTTTAGCCTCATGGGACCAGAGTCGCACGGGACAGGACTCCTATGTCCTCATGGCCAGCTCCCAGGCGGAGATGGAGGAATGGGTTAAATTCCTGAAGAGAGTCGCTGGCACACCCTCTGGAGGTAAGGACCCCGACAGGCTTTCCTGGGCAGGTGTCTGTAACATCTCTGTGATGGGGGGAAGTAGCTCTAGATACAATCTTCCCTTCAACAGTGTTCAAAGACCAAAGGACAACTCTGAGGCCACGCTCATTGTCAAGCCTCTAGCTTCCTGTCCCAGGTGATCTCACCTGATATTTGGGGTCCACCTGTGAACCTAGGGTCTGGGGCAGGGAGGCAATTCTGGGGCCTGTAACCTACCATGTGGGCACTACAAGAAAAGAAGTAATTTGGAGGGGACAGCCAAACTCAGGAGTGCCTGCCTAAGTCATCCTGAACTATGGTAACCTATTACAGAAATTAAAAAAGAATAACATGGTTTCATTAAACATTTCCCAATAATTTTATGGTGCTAATCAGGCTGAAATGAAGCTTTTCTATACTAAAGCTCTATTATATACTATCCAGCCTGCATAAAGGTAGCTTCAACCTTCCTTATTGTCCTGGATTGTGAAATGGTTGACATTTTCTGTTTTCTCTAGCCCAGCACTTTAGGCTGTCTGCATTGACAAAGGTCGTGGATATTGCCTAATCATATACCTAACCTTAAACCTAACCTAACTTAACCCTAACTTTAACCCTAACCCTAACTCCAACCCTAACCCTAACCCTAACCCTAACCCTAACCCTAACCTATGCCCTGTAGCCAACATCTGTGTCCCTTGTGCTTGGCTCAGCCCTGCCACTGCACTCTGCTTTACTGTGTCATTGTCCACATGGGGATCTCTCCCTCCCCCTTCCTCAAGGCCAACATCCTAAGAAAGTCAAGCATAAGTCCTATAGACTGGGGAAAGTCCAAGGGAGGAGAAAACAGAGTACATCACTATTTATTTATTCAAGGAATAGGGTTTGGCTTTGCTGTGGCATTTCAGATGTTCTTCAGGCCTCTCATTGAACCCAGATAATAGATCTCAGGATGAGAAGGCATTTGAAGATAGCAGAGTCCAGACTGAGGTCCTGGGGCAAGTCAGTCATCTGTTCTTTCTGTTTGTAAGTCAGGAAGCTTCAGTCCTGAAGAAGTAAATAATTTGCCCAAGGGATCCAGCCATGGAGCAGCAGGGCCAGGGCTCCTGCCTCTGTAGGTAGCTCACTTCCACTTGTAAAGATCCCCTGGTTCTGTTAGCTGGGCAGAGCAAGCACCCTCAACCACTGAGAAGTCCGAGAATGTTGCTGCTGCCTCATTTGTGAAATTTCCTATGGATTTTCCCACCCAGAACCTGCTCACTGCTCATGACCTTCACTGTACCATCCTGTGAAGTGTTATACTGCTTTAGTCTGAATTATAGTCTGTCTTCCACAGAACAGCCAGAATGAACTGTTAAACCTGTTTGTCAGTGGAGGTCCTCCTCCACTCAACACTGTCCCATAGCTTTACCTCTACCTCGAGGAAAAGTCAAAAGCTTATAATGAACCACAGTGCACAATCTGCCCCATCCATTACCTTTTACCTTGTCTTCCAGTACCTCCTGCTGTGCTTATTTCACTCCAAACTCACCAGCCTCCTTGATCTTCTCCAAACACCATGGACATGTATCTGATCAGGGTCCTTGCACTTGCTGTCTGTAATTCTCTTCCCCCAGGTAGTTGTATGGTTCGGTCTCTTGCTTTGTTTCTGTCTTTGCTCAAACATCACCTCAGTGAGCCTGCCCTTAATCATCTCATTTAACATTGAACCCCTTCCCTGCCCTTCTCCCAGCCCCCCTCCCCAATTCCCCTTTCCTGCTTCATTTTTCTCCTTTCCTACCTTCTTCTAACATGCTAAATATTCTACTCATTTGTTTTGAGTTGGTTACCCCTCACTAGAATGAAAGCTTCAATCTGTTTTGCAGGAATTTTCCCCTCTATTTTGGGGATGCTGTATCCCAGAATCTAAACAGTTTGTGCTCAATGAATGTTTTTAAAGGAGTAGGCCCAGGAATGGTCCCCTCTATCCAAGCAGCTCTCTGTTCTACTCCCCTAGGCTGTCCACTTTGATAAATGACTACCAGCTTATCTGCAAAATTATTCGGTAAATGGGTTGCTCCCTCTAGAATGATATTCCTTCAAGTACATTAATGATGAGCTTTAGTGAAGTTCTTTAGGGTTCATAGACACCTTAAAGAATTCAATAAAAGATTTGGATTCTCTCTTCGAAGATACATTTAGACAAAATAATTCTGAGTTCAACTGCAGGGTATTTTCAGACCCCAATAGTCATCTACACCCTCCAAGAAATGAATCCCAACTCTTAAGTTTTCGAAGTCACTAGTGACAGTTCTGCAAAGCTAAGGCCTCTTCCTGCCCCAGTCCCCTTCCTGGTCTCCATTCTCCCTTGATGGGAAAGGTGGCCTACGTGGTTTCCACAGCATACCCAACTTCTTCCCTGTGGCTCCTCCTGCCTGGTAGCTGGCCCTGAGCATTCCTCTCACCTTATCTGATTCAGGAACCAATTCCAATGTGAGAGTGGATGTTTCCTACACGTCATAGACATCAGCTGGGAGTCCTGCAACTTAACTCAGTACTGACATTACCCAAATAGCATCAGATTCCACAGCCTAAGGGCCCCGTCCTACAAGACTGACCCCAATCACGTACACAGTACAGATGTCTTGGCAAGTCCAGCTGTCAGCTGTGCTTCAGGATGGCTGACTATAGGTGGGAATTTCCAACAATGACCTCCTTGGTTTTGATTAACTTGCTAGAGTGGCTCACAGAACTCAAGAAACCAGTTTACTCACTATATGCCAGTTATTATAAAAAGATATAACTCAGAAATAGCCAGATGGAAGAGATACAGAGAGCAAGGTGCGGGGAAAGGGACATGGCCTCTACAGGAGCTCCACTCTCCTCTCATCTCCATGTGTTCACCAGCCCAGATGCTCTCGGAACTCTGTCCTTTGGGTTTTTATGGGGCCTCATAACACAGATACGATAGATTAAATCGCTGGCCATTGGGAATCGATTCAACCTCCAGGCCCTCTCTCCTCCCCTGACTTGTGAGTTGAGAGGGTGGGATTGAAAGTTCCAACCCTCTCGTCATCTGGTGCTTTCCAAAAGATTAAAGATACCTTTATAACTCTCATAATGGAAGTTCCAAGAGTTTTATGAGCTCTATGCCAAGAAACGAGTCAAAGACCAAGTATATATTTCTTACAATCAATCACTCTAGACAGCAGCACCTTCCCCAGAAGTTCTGGATGCAATTCCAGGTTTTTGCAACTTAAGTAGGATAAAAGGAAGATCGGAGATCACATCTCCACTTCTGGTGACTTGTTCTCAGGCTCATAGCTGCCGGTTTTCTTCAAAACACCTCCTCCTTTTAGTAAAAGGGCTCTGCCTCCGCTGGATCCCCACGTTGAAACCTGGTCTCTGTCCCATCTCTGGGGATCAGGCAGCTCAGATTGCAAATTGCTACTCAGTCGGGACATGTTCTGCCCTCTTCCTCTGGAGGCTGGCCATCTGAGGCATTTCTCAGGCCACTGCTGAGCGCATAAGCACTGCACTAAATTGTGTACACTAGTAGGCCTGCTCAGCCCAACCAGATAATAAGACCCTGGAGTATTAGTATGTTCCATGTGTTAAGCATCTTTTGTGTTTGCCAACACTAGGCTTAGAGTATATAAATAAGGAATTGTTAAGTGCCTAGGTTCCTTTGTTTCCTTTCATTTTTGAAATTCTCTTGTCCTTCAGAGCATGAATTCACAATCTGTAGAGCAGTGTAGCTCATGAGAGAGTGCTGTGTCCGCCATTTATTGTTCCATGTGTTCTGGTTCTTTCTCTCTAGTTAAAGTGGACATTAAAAGGAATAATTTTTTACGTATTTTTATTAATTCCCTCATTCCCCTCCCCCAGATCCTTACACCAGACAGATACAAGTTTATTCATGAACTCAACAAATGTTTTTTGAGAATGTGTTATAATAGGCCAAGCATTGTGCTAGCAGCAGGGGTATAATAGTGAAAGAGATAGTGGTGGGAGCAGTGAGGAAGGAAGAGAAGAGGAAAAAAAGGCAAATTCCTTTCTCTCAAGAAGCTTACAGTATAGTATAAGATACATAAATTAATTAAACACACACACACACACACACACACACACACACACAAAGAAACCTATGTAACTACAACTCTGAAAAGTAGCACAAAGGAAAAACACATGATAAGATAGGGGGTGGGGGAGGATTGTATTTGCCAAGAAATTTAGGGAAACCCTCAACTAGTGATGACTCAGCTTAAATCGGAAGGGTTAATAGAGGCTAATTAGGCAGAAAAAGAGGAAGAGGAAGTGTCTCTGTCAGAGAAATAGCATGTGCAAATGTCCTGTGACAGAAAGAACAGGTTCTGAATTGAGAGAAAGGTGAAAACAGTGAAGATAGCCCTGATAAAGATGTTGGCTTGGAAGAGGGTGATGGTGGAGAAGGAGAAAAGTGAATAGGTCTGTGCAGCATTTTACTGTAGAGGTGACACTGCCAGACCTGGGAGTGAATGCCACATGAAGGAGAATGTGGGGTCCAAGATGAGTCCTCTATTCCTGGCCTTTGAGTGAATGGAGGGATGAACACTTGGTTGGCAGCATCGCACTGCTCAGGGCCTTTCCTGGCAATCCTCCCTGCTCCTGACTATCTCAGCCTCACTCCCCCCAACCCCTATCTCTTACCCCAGTGATGCCAAAAGTCCATTTCAAGTCTCCTGGGCCTGTCTGGTAGGGTTGCTGCACTATTTGCTAAATCATCTCCACGGGAGGGGGAAAAAGCATCTCCCTTTAGCCAACAACCCACCTCCGAGACTATTCTCTGTGAAGGCTCGACCGAACCACCTGCAACTGTGAAAGCATTTCCAGAGAAGGGTGGGCTGGCTTCATCAACACTAAGTGAAATCCTGTGTTCCTGCCAGATGCTTTGATATATGGGGCAATGCTGGTAAGGGCTTGCGTGAGGGAATTTTTTTAACCCAGCTCCGTGGTATCCCTTGAATGGCAGTTGACAATTAGCTGCTAAGTAAAAGGAGGCACTTATTTTTATTGTGGGCCCTGACAGCTTTATGTTCACTCTTTAAAAGCCAAGAGTCATGTGTATAAAGGTGAGTGGGGAGGGGAAGTGGTGTGGGAAGGAGGGAGGGAGGGAGGGCCCGGGGCAGGTGCCTACAGATCCCAGAGTTTCTGTGCTGGAGTCAGAATCCGAGCAGTATTTACAAGCATGTGCTGGTCTGAAGGCGAGAGAGGGTGGCTCTCCCAGCCTGGGGAGGAGGACAGGCCTGAGGCTGGCCCAGCAGGGGCTGCGATTCCTCGCTGTTGCCTGCCTCATATTCCCAGGATGCCGCAGTGGGCAATGAGCTGTGGTTTTCCCTCTCTGGCACTGCTCTTTGGCTGGAATTTCAGGAAGAAAATCCACAAGCTCCGAAAGAAAGGTATTTCCTCCCTATTTTGTGATTCTAGTCTTCCTCTGAAAAACACTTTGCCCGGCTCCCCTTCTCCCTCCCCTCCCTTGTCAGGGGTGGGGAAGCTCCTGGAACTGTGCCCACGGGAAGCAGGTACCAATGCTTAGCAGACAGGGCGAGTGGGAAGGGGTGAAGCTGGGAGCAGAAGGGAGTGGGCAGACTCTCCTGGTGACGGGGGTTGGGGGGTTAGGGGAGGACGGGGGGCATAGGTGGGGGGGAAATGGGTTCTTTTGTCTTGAACCCAGGAATGTTTGAGTGATGAAGGAGAGACCAGGAAGTAATAGCTAATCCTTCCATTTTAATTTTCCCAAACCAACCCTGTGTCCTGTTATTGTTATTGTGTGTGTGTGTGTGTGTGTGTGTATGTGTGTGTGTGTGTATGTCTGTGTAGCAAACCTAGGGAGGGGTCTTGAGAAATAAAGGCTGGATGATGACCAGTAAGCAGAAACTGGACATCAGTCCACCTCTTTCTGTCACAGAATTAACTTAATTAAGTTAATTAATTATTATTTGACATATTGTGATTCGCTAATCATTTAAAATTTGTATCCGTTAAGATGGAAATGCCTGTTAATGCTGACTGGTCCAACATGATGAGCAGTTTTTAGTGAATGAGTGGCTAGCAGAGGATAGAAAGAGCAGGTGCAACCTAGGAGGCCATGGTGCAGAAGGGAAACCTAGGGGTGGAGAATGGTCTTTGAGTGTCTCCCACCACCTTCCTCCTTCATTGGACTCTTCCTTAGTTTCATTGATGAGGGATGTCTCAGCTCATCTATTCCCCATACCTAGGCTACTTTATGTCCACCCAGGATCAAAGGGTGGCAATCAATATCCAGAAGTCAGAGATAGGCAGAGCTCAGGATTGGTCTCTGGCTTTCCAGGGATGTTGTGCACCAAACTCCTCATATTCGATCTGAGATGAAGAGTGATGAAGCCTGGCCTAGACAAACTAAAGCAAGCAAGGATGCTCCATCTCTCTCATAAGAAGTTGGTCCTGATGTGCCTAGAGCTTGCAACAGTTATGTCTTGTTGGAGAGAATAGCTTTGGCTGATTTGTAGGATGGAGATGTAAAGTTCCCAAGTCTTCATCGTATGATATTTATGATATTTAAAGCTGTGAGATTTACAGAGTATATGCAGATGCAAAAAAGAAAGCCTGGGACACTCTGACATTTGGAGGACGGGGAGAAACAGGAATCATCAGAAAAGGCTGAGAAGGAGCAGCCAATGAGCTAAATGGAGAAATGAGAGAGTGGTGGTCCAAAAGCCATGTGAAAATTTGTATCATGAAGGAGGGGTAATTTAATGGGGGCTGATAGAGGAATTAATGTAAGGATGGAGAATGTGACCCCAGGATTTATAAATGTAAAATAGGCCATTGATCTTGGCAAATGCAAGTATGAAGAAATGCTGATCAGAGTGTATTCAGGAGAGACAAGGCTGAGTACAGGAGGGGTAGGGGACAGCAGGTAATAACAGCTCCTTGAGGACTGGTCCATCACGTGCCAGGCTCTGTGCCAGGAGATAAAAATAGATGGTGAGCCAGACAGGCTGTCGGCCTTTGAGGAGCCCACAGTCCAGTGGAAGAGAGAGATGTTTAAATAAATCATTGTAAAATCCATGAGAAGAGATGGAATAGAGGTATATACAGGGAGCTCTATGAGCACAGAGGAGAGTGATCAAGTCCCTCTGAGGCGATGGCATTTGAACTTGGGCTATCGTAAGATCAGGTTTCTAGGTGGGGAGAAGGAGGAAGGGCATTTGCTCTAGAGTTTCCAAGAGCAAAGACCATTTTTCACTCTTTCTATCATAATCTCTAGCTACCACAGCACAGATGCTCAGTCTATATTTGCTGAGTGATTTGTGAATTCCAGTGAAAGGAATTTGCAAGAAACAGAGTCGCATAAGAAATCATTGCAATAATTTTGAAAGTGGCAGCAAGGGTAGAGAGGAGAGACAGTTGAAGGTGTAATTTAGAATGTACTGATCTCTCTGGAAGGAAAGAGGGGTGTTGCAGATCATTTCAATGCTCACACTTTTGCTAACTGGGCTGAGTGCAGGTACCTTGTATTAAAGCGCTTGGTGTTTGAGTGCTCGATTGACCAAATGCTATGGCTGTGAGGAATGCTACAGAAGAAGGGTGATTTGTAAGGAGGGATAGGTAGAATGAGAGTGAGGTTGGAGAAGCCATTAAGTGTTGGACTTGTGGAATGGGGGGAGGGAAGAGAGAGAGAGAGAGAGAGAGAGAGAGAGAGAGAGAGAGAGAGAGAGAGAGAGAGAGAGGAGAAATTACAGAGATAGAGATAGGAAGAGACCAGGAGCAGATATGTGTATTTTAAGTTACCAGATTATAGGCGATATCCCAATGTCTAGAGTGGGAGGACATCTGAGATGGAATGCCAGGAAATGGCACAGCAGGTAGAAGAAGGGGCACAGTAAAGGAGACTGCAAAAGAGTCCATAGAGATGTGGGCATAAAATGAGAGTGGGTGATTTTGTAGTCATGTAGGGAGAATGTCTTGAAAAGGAAGAAGAATCATTCCCATCAGAATCTTCAGTGAAGACCAGTAGAGTGTGGAATAAGCATAGGACGGCAGGGCACTGGAAGTTTTCTTGGGCAGATTGAGTGGAAAGATGCAGGCTGATTAAACCAAATGGAGAGGATTGAGGAGTTGGGAAGTGAATGCTAAGGGCAGAAGTAAAGGCTGTGAGGGTGGATGACTCTTTCAAGACGTAGACTCATCATTTTTTGGATGAATATACTGGTGGATAGAAGAAAGGAAAGCATTGGTCATTTGAGACTCAGGATAGGAGATTAGTCTTTAATAAATTAGCAAAGACTTAGATACATGTGGGCTCTTTCAATTGAAAGGGAAAAATTCAAAAAGAGAAGGAGTGAAATCTTGGAAGAGGTGAAAAGGGTGGAAGAAAACACTATCTTGGAGGAAGTACAGGGTCCTTTTCTCCCTCTAAGAGAGACAGGCAGGCATACAGGAAGAAGAATAAAAAAGGCAGGGACTGAAAATGAGGGAGTTCACTCATCATGTCCTCAATTGGGGGAGATAAGGGAAAGAGGAGACAAGGTCACCTGCTGAGACAGGAGAGGGAATGGTGGTGAGCTCAAGGGGAGTGGTGAAGCTTTGGAACCGATCTTACAGAGATTGGAAATATAAATGTCCATGATATGTTAGGCTGCATTCACACGTAGCTTCCAGTTGCCTGATAAAGGCATGGAGAGAGAGTGGAAATCAGCAGAGTGGAGATGATGGAGAGAAAGGATGGGGGAATGAGTGTACTGTTGAAAGTGGACAGGACTGATGCACTCAGAAGAGGAGAAAAGTTAGAGGATTGACTATGCAGAGGGGCATAAGAAGAAGCTTGATTCCAGATCACCTGCAACGTGGACCTTCCTTCTGCTTGGGGACCTCAGAAATGCAGCTCACATTTGAGAACTCTGACAGCTGTGTGCACACTGTCACATTGTGTTTGGGAGATCTTTCCTTAGGAGGCCCCGTGGACCCCTTGAATTCAAGTTTCAACTACACTGAAACACATCCACCTGTCCCTTTGAAGTGTTCTTCCCTAGACCCCTCAAAGGGAATTTTACAAAGGCCACGTGGCCTATATTGTAAGTCAGCTCATTTTAATTATTTCCTTCCAGTTTGGTGAATATATATATCCAGATCATTTCACAGACAAACAACAATCTAATTCTATATTGTATTGATATTCCCTAATTGTTTTTCATTATTTTGCATGGGGTCTTTTCATGTTCATAATTTGATGACAAGCTAATTGAGCATAACAATCCCTTACTCTGTATAGCCAATGGAATGCCATGTGGGCTGCTCCTGGCACATGGCAGGGTACTCAATAAATGTTAGCGTGAAGCTGAATTTATCTGCTGAGATATCAACTAGTGTTTAAAGTAAATAAATGCCAAAATTATCATTAATCATGGAAAGCATTTGCTTGAAGATGAAATGATTTATTAAGTAGTTTAGCAAAATTTGTTGACTCTACCTTGTGCCAGGCCCTACGCCAAACTCTGGGAATAAAAAGAGACCATCCCCATATTTCTAGCATGAGAGAGTCTATAGTCATACAGAGGGCACTGGGGCATACACATAATCATAGCACAGTGTAGAAAGGAATTGGGATATTTGAGAAGGATATGGATACACAGAATAGAGATAGAATCTCTCAGACTGAGGTCAGGGAAGGCTTAGCAGAGATGACAATAATTGAATGGAGCCAAGGAAGACAAATGGAATTCCAGCAGACAGAGAGGGGAGAGATGAACAGATGAGGCAGTGAGAAGAGACCATTTGAGGGCATGGACATTGGAGAGCACCGTCGGCTTTGGGAACACCAGGTGAGGTGCCTCTGGGCATGTGGCAGGAAGTCAGGCCAGAAAGGTAGGCGGGGGCCGGGCTGAATGCCAATCTAAAGAATGCCAGCCCCAGCTTCCAAACTTTAGCCACAGAAATATTTACTCAGTCTCCCTGAAACACAAGTAAAACAGACAACAGCCCAGCAGGTCTGGTTGGGAGTAGGGAGAACAGAGACTCGCTTGTTCAGCTGCTCCTGGATCTAATATGCCCTCACCTCTCAAGCACTTGATGTGAGGAGGGAAGGGCTTCAGAGGAACCCCCGAGTATTCTGAGGGGTAATTTGAAAAACACTGCTGTGGTAATATGGGAAGAAGTGGCTGATATTAAAAATAAGGGGGAATATGCTCAGGGAGACCAGTGGTTTAAATAGGAAAGTAGCAGGAGGGTTTGAACATAGTAGAAGAGAAGAAACACAGTCATAGATGAAGAGAGGAATCAAGTCTGGGCTGGGCTGGGACAATGGGTAAGGACGGAAAGGACATGAGAGATTCGAGAACACATTAGAGCTCTTAATAGGTGGAATCCACATTAATTAGAGACTCGTCCAGGGGACCTACTAGAGAGAATCATGGGAAAAAAACCAAAGGGCTTTGGAAACCCGTGTCCATGGATTGAAGTGGTTGGTGCCACAGGCTTCATTATAACAGAGGGAAATGCAGGTAGGACAGAGTTGAAAGCATAACCCATCTTCTGAACTTCCAGGCCTCATGGGAAAAAATGAGTAGCCACCGATTATCCTGATTTAGAAATTAACTTTATTACACCGCTGGGGTGGAAAAAGGCCGGAGCCAGGCGCTGACAGGGCCGGGGCGGGCTGGTCTGTGCATGCGTTGCTGGAGGCACTGTAATTTGGAACAGTGTTTTTGGAATGCGATTTGCATACCATCGAGCGATTAAAATGTTCAAGCCACGTGAATTAGTAATTCTACATGTGGGGCTTTGCCCTAAGGAAATAGTTCAAAAGAAGAAATAGCCTGTGCCCATTCATCCAAATGTCAAATAATTAATTAAACAATTAATTAGAAAAATGCATGTGCTCTGTACATTCCAGGAACTCTGTTAGGCAAATGAATATGTTCTGTGTGTGGCAATGTTAAAATAGTCAAGCACAGTAAATCAATCTAAATTATTCAAATACCTCACTGGTTTAATATGCTCTGAGATATCCTGTGATAGATTGATGCTTATTTAAAATCACCTGCTTGCTGCTGTGGTGAAGCGCACATTCTCTTGCATATACTGCCTGTATTGAGTTCTGACTGTACCGTGCCCTGGCCTCTGACCTTAGCAAGTTCATCAGTGCCTCTAAGGCTCAGTATCTTTCACAGTAAGGTGGGCATAACAATTAATACCACTTCCTAGGATTGCTGTCAAGATTAAATGAGAAAAGATATTCAAAGTGCTGAACGCCATTCCTAGCACACTCAATAAAAGTTACTTGTTACTTTAAATGCGTAAACATGTGTGTCCATAGAAAAAGACTGACAGAGACTACCCCAGTTTCCAGCCCCAGGAAATATTGTGGGTGACTGGTTTCCTCTATTTTGTTTAGTATCATTTCCCTAAAGCCTTTGAGGTCATAGGCAACACAGAAATTCAAGAAATAGGCGAAGCACTTTGACCTGTCAGTTCATCCAACGGGAGACAAAATAATGGGCAGGTGCTGTTTTTCTCTCCCAGCGGTGTTTGGCCAGCGTTTGGATGAGACCGTGGCCTATGAGCAGAAATTCGGGCCCCACCTGGTGCCCATCCTTGTGGAGAAGTGTGCGGAGTTCATCCTGGAACATGGCCTGAACGAAGAGGGCATCTTCCGGCTGCCTGGGCAGGACAACCTGGTGAAGCAGCTCAGAGATGCTTTCGATGCGGGGGAGAGGCCCTCCTTTGACAGGTACGCTGCCTTCACCTCACCCTTCCCTCTGCCTTCACTTGCGTAAGAAGATTCTCTCTTCCAGTGGAGCTGTGGGACTCACACAGACACTGCCAAGAGCCCTGGCTTGCAACAGAAAGAGCCTTTGTTTTGCTCAAAGTTTAGGATGTGGGAGCCTGGGGCACAGTTAGGAGACATGGTGATCAATTACCTGAGAGAGAGGTGAGCTCCACGGAGAGCCTGCTGGGCAGATACGGGGAGGGGAGTATGGGGCAGGGGAAAGATGGGTTCTAGTTCCAGGCCCAGCCTTCAGGGCAGATAAGGAACTTCGGGGCTGAGTTGCCTGTACAACAGACTGGGTGTGGTGGAGGACACACCATGTCTAGATCTAAGGGCTGTGAAGGTCTCCCTAGGCTTTGCTGAGCAGCCAGAACCAGCCCTTGTTAATGCAGGAGAGCACAGGACTTTCCAATTCTGAACTTGGTTCTGAGCCCTTCTGGAGGGAGTACATACCATCAGGTTGGCTGCCTGGTGTTTTCCCAATGGATGTTGCCCAGCCCTGTTTGGGGCATTTCTGGTGCAGGGTCATTTCTCCCCACCATTCCCTTCCCTCCCCACCTCCTCCAGCCTCCCAGCCAAGGCTTTCTTGTCTGCCATGCGCAGCTAGTACAACCACCATCCTACATTGCACGCGCTCTGCTTATTGTGCAATATTTGCCTTGGTTGCCTGCATGCACTTGCCTTGCTGGCAAGAAAAAGTCATTATTCTTTCCAAATCAGTGGCCCATAAACTAAGATTTAGCAAGTCAGGCCTGAGCGCTATCCAGTTTCCAAAGGTTGAAATTCTTCACAAGCTTTTTGAGAACTGAGGAGCAGGACTGATCCTGGCAAAAGGTGAATAGCTGGGTGTCACGCTATGTGGACAGTCTCACTGCTCACCTCTCTCTCTCCTCCCTCACTCCAGTCCCCAACGTTTCCATTCTGCCTCCGAAGCATCTCTAACACCCATCCGTTTCCCTCCTCGTGGCCACTGTCTTAGTTTGGACCACCATAGGCCTGTCTTTGCTGCCCTTGGCACATAACAGGTTAGTGTAGCAAGGGTGCTGTATTTTAACAGGAAAGCAATGGGGGGAGTTGTTACTGGAACTATACCAGGTTATGGGCATGGAATTTAAGGATCTTTTAGCATCACCGTAAACTGATTTTCATTACCAAGCACTTGTTCAATTAAGCTTGCCACCTTTATATTCACTTTTCTTCTTATTTTTTTAATTAGCTTTGAGTTGATCAAAAGATGCAGGTGGGTTGTTGCAAAAGCAATGTGAAGTCAGCCAGCAGGCATAGAGGTGATTTCAGGGGGTTGCCAAATACCCGCCCTAGCCTCGAGCTCCTGCGTCTATAAAATCAGCATGGGTGGCAGAGTCAGAGTCTTTGATTCTTCTGAAATATTTGGATCTGAAAGAAGGAAAGTTATTACACATCTCCGCTGCCAGAACTGAGGAGTTCCCACAGCCAAATATAGGAAGGGCCCTTCAGGGTCCTCCCAGAACTGGTTCTTTGGGCTCACATGACCTTTGTGGATACTCATCTAGACCTCCCTACATTGGTCACATGTGCAGTTTCACTGTGAGTTTCCCAAATTGCCTCACTAGATGAAGGAAATCAAAGGAACTCTATTGGCAGATTCCAGTACAGGTGTGTCAGGCTCTCATTCAAGATAAAACTATGAATTTGAAAATTTCTTTGTCTAGCCTCTACTAGGCTGGCTACTGCCTGCTCACAGAGCCAGTGCACTTCCAAGACCTCTCATCTCTGGGAGGAATGCACAAAGACAGTCTGCATTATAAGATCAGTGCTTCAAAGAAAGGTGGGCAGAGCTATCTGGGAGCCCTGGCTAATCTCTGCGGGACCAGGGCTTGAACTCAGAAACCACCTGGCTCCTGACGTGCTTGTAGTCTTTGATTTAAAATTTAAGGATGTTCCATTGGGTTGGAGGAACAGCAAAATCAGGAAGTACCATGCAGGAAATTTAGACTATAACCATGACATCTGTTCAGCCCTATCCCAATGGGGCACAGACATGAAACCAAAAATTTACAGAAGTAACTATAATTTTCATTGTATTAAGTGCTAAAAAATGAAAAAGATGGTACTGTGAGAATTTAGAACAGGGGTTTTTGACATGGTCTTGTGGATTTAGGAAGTTCCCCAAGAAAATGACATTTAAGCGGAGACACAGTAAAGAAGCATAAGGAGTTAGGTGATGCATTCATATTTTCCCCTGGTAAAATGAATGGGCAGCTTCCTGTGCATTCCAGTGTCCTAGGATGATTTACATTGCTAACTGTGTTCTTTGATTACAACTTTGAGGTATCTATATTGTATCTGTGGTTTATAACCCCTTTCTCGTCTAATGTTGGCTATTAAATGTTGTCTTTGTTTCTCCTGACTAACCTGTCTGGTAGTTTTTATTATTGTTTCTCTTCAAAAGATTCTGTTTCCTTGATATATCCTCTATGCTTTTTTTCTCATTTCAAATTCTTTGTTTTCTACATTGTTTTTGTGGGTGTGTTTTGAGCGCTGGGTGCTGTGTCAGGCCGGGGACAGTGCACTGGAGAATGGAACCCTGGAGGCAGGAGGCTAGATTAGGAGGCTGTGCAGTCCTGGCAGGGAGTGGGGGCAGGGGGAATCCTCCTTTTGAAAAGTAGAGTGGAAGGAGGAGAGGGACTTGGAGATATTCATGTGACATTTGGATAGTAGAATTGAGGGGACCTGGGATACTAATTGGATGTGGGGTGAGAGAGACCCCGATCGAACCGTAGACCCTGGATTCTGATTAAGACCTGGGTGGACGGCGACATTAGGAGAATGTTACTCCTGCAAGGTGGGCTCTGGTGGATTTTCTGACACTTCCTTGAAAACTTCTTGTATATTTTGCCAAGAGGGCTTTGCCTGGGGATATTTTTAGGCAAAGACTCAGCAGGGAAGTCTCTTCCTGAATCCCCACCCCCTGACTTCCTGAGGGCCACCATGGAGCCTAGATAGCAGTCTGGTCTGTGCAGGCTGCGGTGCAGAGTTCACAGGCGGCAAAGGGGAGCCTCCAACCCACTGGCTGTCAAAAACAAGTGTTCAAAAATGTGCACACAACGCCAAGACAGAGCTTTCTAGTCAAGTCCTGGCATTCTCTCTTCTGCTGCCTCCAAGGCCTCGCTTCTCCTCCTCCTGTCCAATCCACCCCTCCTGTCTCTCATCGGGATGTATTCCACCCAGCAGATTCTATATTCCCAATTGCTGGCTAAACGAGACCCTCAGGTTATCTGAGCCTCTTCCCACATCACAACTTTCTAAACACTATCAGGGCTATCTCTTAAGAACATCAGTTCTTCTTGATATGAAATAAATCAATATTTCTTTACTAATGATGTTCTAGTATATGGTAGATTCAGATTTATTTTCTCTATGGAATAAATGCAACAGCTCTATAAACCAGGAGTCAGCAGACGTTTTTAAAGGGCCACCTTTGAAATATTTATGTGTTGTGGGCTAGATGGTCTCTGTGGCAGCTTCTCAACTCTGCTCTTATCTCAACTCTGCCAAAGACTATACAAAAATGAATGAGCATAGCAGTGTTCCTATAGCATTTTATTTATGGAAGCTGAAATCAAAATTTATGTCATTTTCACATGCCATGAAATATCCTTCTCTTGAGTTATTTCTCCAACCATTAAAATACGTAAAATCCATTCTTAGCTAGCTGGCTGTACAAATATAGACTTTGGGATCATGCTATGTCAACTCCTACTGTTAACCCGAGAAGCTGAGCTGAAGAGCCTATGTCTCTTTCTGCTAACCAGGTGATCAAATCAATGTTGTCTCAGTTCCTGCAGCAGGCCTCCTCCCTCCCCCTCTAGGCTGATCCACATGCTGCCTGCCCCACGCTTTAATTCCTGATCACTCTACAGATCTTGACTGAAGAGTCCCTTGAGGCTCCCCAACTCTGCATTAAGTCCCTTTCCACATTTCCATATGATCCCAGGCCCAGGACTTCCCTTGTCTTGGTACTAACCATATGGTATTGTAATGACTTGGTAACATTTAAGCTTGCACACCTCTGTGGTTCAATGAGGTGAGGTATCCTGTGTGTCCCTTTGATTCACTGCTGAAAGCCTAGTGCCTGACATAGTATCTGAAATAGTTTCTTTCAAAGCTTGTTAGTTGAATGAATGATTGCATAAATATATAAAGATCACAGAATTGATTTAAGATTTAATTTAAGATTAAATTAAAGATTGCAGAATTAATTTAAGATTCTGGGGGGGTCAAATAGATCAATGGACCATGGATATAAAGCAGTTATCACATGAAAAATGAGACACTAAGTACAGAATGCTAAATTGTGAGATGCTAAGGGACTTGGAGAAAAAAAGAAATCAATGAAGGTTAAACTGTTGAAGTTTAATGAAAAAGAAGACCTTGAACTTTCCTTTGAGGCAGTTAGGCAGAATAGATAAAGGAAAAGGTGTTAGGGGGATTATTCCATAAAAGGAATTAGCAAAAATGTTTTGGTCAATATACCTTTATCAGACTCTACTCCTCTGCAAAGCTTCCCTTCGGACCCTGGATTCTATTCAGTGGCTCATCAGAGGGTAGCTGAGGAGACTTCTGGAGTTTTGCTTTTAAAGGGTGTTGCTCATTTTCTTCCAGAGATACAGACGTGCACACGGTGGCCTCCCTATTAAAGCTCTATCTCCGGGACCTCCCAGAACCTGTGGTTCCCTGGAGCCAGTATGAGGGATTCCTGCTCTGTGGGCAACTCATGAATGCGGATGAAGCAAAGGTTGGTATCTCATTAGAGTTAGGTGTCCTGCTCGGAAAGAAGGTGATGGTTACTGAACACTATTCTGGTTAGGCAGGGAACAATGTGTCAGGAGGTCCATACCCGTTGGTGAGATACTTTGTCCACCAGGAACATCCTTGGCAACCAAAGGCAAATGAAGCCAATCATGGTGACAGCCTTCATGGGATGTAACAATCCAGTAAAGAATTGGCCCTTAATCAAATACCCCAAAGTCACTTTAAAGTTACTAAGAGAGGGAGGATGCAGTTGAGAAGGGTTTCTTGTTGAGACCCATTGGGACACAAGGGCAAGCTGTCCTACTTGGAAAGCAGGTGAGAGATCTGACTGTACTAGCTCCACGATGACCACAAGTGTCAGACATGGGCATACAAAGAATGCATGTGCCGGAGAGAGGAAGGGCGGAGCTTTTCTTGTTCCTTCCAGCTTCAGCTGCCTGTAGGGTCTGTGGCTCCCTGGGATAATTCCTTTTCTCAGAGTTTTGTGTGTGCCTTTCAATAGCTTTTTATTTTGAAATAACTGTAAATTCACAAAATGTTGCAAAAAAATAGAATGGAGAGGCTCATTATTTACTTATTTTTGTAGTGTTACTTTTTTTATTTGTTTGTTCTTCTTCCAAGAACCTGAGGCAAGGACTATCAACAACTCATACCCACAGTAATTGCTTAATGAATGCTTGAGATGTAACACTCCGATAGCACTGCCAAAGTGTTGCTTTTACACAGACACACCAATTATGTTCCAAGGTCTCATTGCTGGCAAGCGAGCAGGCTCATTTACTGGTATTAAAAATGTCTTTCCAGGCTCAGCAGGAGTTGATGAAGCAGCTCTCCACCCTTCCTCGAGACAACTACAGCCTCTTGAGCTACATCTGCAGGTAGGAATCCCCTGGTATCAGCTACACAGTTTCCAGTCTAGAGGGTGGGCAGTGAAGGGGGCCTCATATATGGTGATGCAAGATGATCTGACTGTGGGTGATAGGTACACAGTGCAATATGCAGATCTTGTATCATAGAAATCCACACCTGAAATCTATATGATCCTATTAACCAATGTCACACCAATAAATTTAAGAATAAGAATATAAGTAAATTCCTGGATGGAGAAGGAAAAAGTGTCTCCTTGAACTCAGAGATTCTAGTTCAGATCTTTGGAAGGTCAACTCTATTTACATAACTCCAAAGTACATTCCTGTGTCCACAAGATAATTTAAAGGACCCCCTGAAAATTTGATCAGCATACAAAATGTTCATGCTTCCTCCTCAGGCTTTCCTCAGCACTGCTTAAGAGTCTTGGGCATGCAGTAGAACCAAAATCTTTATAATGGGTTCTAGAATTAGCTCCAGTCATCCTGACTTAGTGCCCCAGAGGCATACATTCCAGTTCCCCTTTCTGAGGACCTGCTGTGTGTCTTCTCTGTGGCTGCTGAGTTGGGAGCCTGGATCTCCTGCCAGGCAGAGCTGAAATTTATCTTAAATTTAAAACATCATTTTTTTGTAGTTTCCAGATTATAAAAAGTGATGCATGCTTGATTTGGAAACCAGGAAAATGCAACATACTGTAAAGAAGAAATAAAAATTACCCACAATCTTCTTACCCAGTAAAAATCACTATTAAGACCTGAGTGTTTTTCCTTCTGGGTGTTTTTGTCTCTATGATTGATTTTTACATTCATCAATATAAATTTACCAGAACAATTTTTGTACCAAATTGAAATTACATACATGTATTTGTATTCTGCTTTCTTTTTTGGCTTCATGTTCCACTGTGAATACTTTCCTATGTCATAGAGTAGGATTTTAAATAACTTCATAATATGCCATAAGCTTTTCTCATTTGAACAGACCAGCATTTATTTGATAATTTTTCTGTTTCAAATTTTATGTTGCTCCAGCCTATCCATTTAAAAATGGTTTCCAGAAAAAGTAGAAAATCCTTTGTTGGCTGTTTAGTTTTCTTTAATTGTGATTCAGAAGTGCATGCCTCAATTGGGTAGAACTATAATAGAAATTAATTGTTAATTATTGAGCACCTGCTGAGAATTTGAGATACTTGGTGCTATAATTGGAGGATGAGAGTGAGGAGGCACTGGGATTCCCACCTCTGAGATTTTCCTCCCTGGAGACTTGGGCATGATGGGTGCTGAGAGCCTGGGAGATAAATTTATAAAGGCAGGATAAGGAGCAGTCAAATGCCTGTTTTGGTCCTTCTAGTCTCCTCTTAGCTCCCTGAAATTGGATCCTGCCTTCTGCCAATGTGACTCCCCTCTCTGCTCCCAGACCAAGGCCACCACCTCAGCAGGGCAGGCCCCTCCTGCTTTCTATTCTTCCTTCATCTTAAATCTTTGGGGATGAAGCTAAAATCTTCTGGGAAGAGCAGGCTGATCCCATTTCTGAGATCAGAAGGAGAATTGGGATGTATCTCTGACATCTCGTTGGTACCCAGAAGTGCTTTCTTCTGGCAAATTCTTATTTCTTATTCTGGGATTGCCTGTCTGTTCACAGGTTCCTACATGAAATCCAGCTGAACTGTGCTGTTAACAAGATGAGCGTGGATAACCTGGCTACCGTGATTGGTGTGAATCTTATCAGGTCGAAGGTAGAAGACCCTGCTGTGATTATGAGGGGTAAGAATGGTCCTGTGGTAAGCCAGATACAGAGGAACTAACAGCAGTTACAACACTAGCCCTCATGTCTGTGCACTGATCTGCAATTTGCCATGAATTTTCAGCTGATTATTTTGTCTGAATTGTAAAATAGTCCTGTGAAGTAGGCAGGGCAGGAATTAGGTCCATTCTCCAGACCACAGCAGTGGTTAAAGATTTACCTAAAGGTCACACGGTACATACAATAGGCTGGCACAAAAACAGTTAGCTAATGTTTCTTAATCTTTTATTATGTTTAAATATCCTTAGCCAGAGAGAATAAACAAGTTAATTTTATAAGCCAAGTCAAAAAAAGAATACTTGTAAAGCTGTGTTGAAAAGGCTTCTGAGGCTGTGTCTTGGATCAGTGAGCAAAATTTTTGCCATAGAGTACTGATGTCTGCCATAGATTTGTGGAGGCAATATGCCTGGCACATATTCACTGTGTGCAATAAAAATCGCATGTTACATTGAAGACCACATTAGGAGAGACAGTTGTCTTAATTTTCTCTCTGTTGTTAGATTGCTAATTTTCTGTTTAAAGACTGAGCCAGTGGGGTGTAAACTGAAAATAACCATCTTTCACTCCAGTCCACATCTATGTTCTAGCTTATCCCTTTCACTACAATATCATACCCCAAGCAATTAAGAAGAGTTTTATGAGGAGCAAAATGAGTTCCTTTTGGTTGCTGTGGTTTTAGAGACACTTTTGGAGACATCCCATAGGTGAGGACTACGTTGTGGTCCAGCACCACAAATCTCTTTCTTTTCTTTCAGGAACTCCCCAAATCCAAAGAGTGATGACCATGATGATCAGAGACCATGAAGTCCTCTTCCCCAAGTCCAAGGATGTACCCCTGTCACCCCCAGCTCCCAAAAATGACCCCAAGAAACCTCCAGTGCCTCGAAGCTCTGTGGGCTGGGATGCCTCTGAGGATGTCCCGATTTCTAGGACAGACAGCTTCAGTAACACGGTAAGGTGCAGAGAGCCTTCCTCCTTCCACAGGACTCTTCCTCTAATCCAGGTCATTCCATATAAGAGCTTCTGTGGGTGGCAGTTTGAGGAGTTTTTTTGATGATGCTGTGGCTATGGGTACAGCTGGTACAGAGTCATTTGAATGCATCTTTTATTTTCTTATTTATTTATTTATTTATTTATTTATTTATTTTTATTGTCTAAAGTTTTACATATGCCTCCTTTTCCCCAATTGACCTCCTCCCCCAGAGCCATTCCCACCCCGGGCATCTTGAAAGCTTGGCCTCTTTCAAAGTCTAGTCTCTGATTGCATCCTGGAGGTGGGATTAGTGATGTGTGTGTGCTAATGTGACCACTGAGCAATGGAACTCTTCAATGAAGCACACTCCAAAGGGAAACACTTTGAAACACGGTCCAGAGAAGTTCAATGGGAAAAA
Source organism: Pipistrellus hanaki (assembly GCF_964339955.1). Taxonomy (NCBI): domain Eukaryota; kingdom Metazoa; phylum Chordata; class Mammalia; order Chiroptera; family Vespertilionidae; genus Pipistrellus; species Pipistrellus hanaki. The sequence goes on from NC_140514.1 coordinate 36,622,845, forward strand.
AGATACACCACCTTGTAAATGTTTCAGTGAGGGTTATTGAAAATTCTGGGTCAAAATCCAGAGAGAACTGGTTTCCTGCTAACCCATGAAACGTGATTTCTTTCTCAGAGCATGTGATGTGTTCGTGAAATATATCCCATTCTCTGATAAACTGTCTCAGCAATGTCAACCCCCTCATTTGTACTGAAGGCTCGGGGCTCACGTTCTCAATGTCAGAAAACTCCGCAGACTCTGAAATCTAGACTGTTTGAGGGCAACAACTTACAAAGGTCAAATATGTTTTATATATTTATAAAACAATTTTTTTAAATAAAAGAACATGTGAACTTTATGTAGCAGCCTGATTTGTTATGTGTGACCAAGAAATGAATTGAAAATTTTAGGTTGACCTGGTAATATAAGTTGCCTGTAGTACTTTTAATCTTGAGGATGATTAAGAAAGGATTGGGAGAAAAAGTAGGTAGTGGTTGGTGATGATGTTTCTTAGTAAAATCTGGACACACTGCATCTTACTAACACTCAAAAATTAAATTAATGTTTAGAAATGTTCATATCTTGTACAGTGACATCATCCTAGAAGTGCTTCAGATTAGCCATTGGTATGCTCCTTTGACAGGTTTATTCTTTTAATGGTAACAGTGTGGGCAGCTCTGGGCAGGCACTTTGCTGGGAAATATAAACAGATCAGATGTGGACTCCTCACTGTAACTCTATTGGGCAGAATTTATCATGCACATTTTATGTTTCAGGACTTCAGTCTCAGGGAGGTTGACCAGGTGGCCCAAGGTGACAGCACTAGAATGTTACAGAATAAGATTTTTGATCTAGTTCTCACCTCAAAGCTCCAGATGAGGTTGCTGAAGCACTTGATTAGCAGAAGAGTTAGAAAAAGAGTCTCAGCCCTTAGTTTCAGATTTGATGTTTACGACTATTCTTTGTGTGTGTGTGTGTGTGTGTGTGTGTCTTTCTCTTTCTTTTTCCTTTCTAATTTAATTGAAAAAAATAAAAAGGAAGAAAAAGAGCTACATTGAGAAGTCCTGATCCCTCTTCTACCTCCACCCACTCCATCCTTCCCTGCCTTTATTAGTTTCTTATTTATCTTTCCAGTGTTCCTTTATGCAAATTTAAGCAGATATGAATGTAAATTATTATTCATCTCCCTATTACCCAAAATATTCTCTCTCCACACACACACACACACACACACACACACACACACACTTCACTCTGTATCTTGAATTTTTCCACTTAACAATATATACTGTAGACCTTTTCATGTTAATACATAGACAGCTACCTCATATGACCTTATGTTTTTTGCAGGAATATAGTGTTTCACTCTTGTATCATAATCTACTTAACCAGCCCTTACAGATAAACAGATAATTTTCATGCCTTTCTACTACAAATAAGGCTACAATGAATAACCTTGACTATACTTCGTTTTGTGTCCAGGGCTGTATTTTATATTTCTGGGATAAATCACCAGAACTGGGGTTGCTGACTCAGAAATTACATAGATTTGTAATGTGTAATTTTGATTAAAATTATCAAATGAAGTTTGTGCCATTTTGTACTTCTACCAGTGATGTATAAAATAATCTGTTTCCTTAGCAGAGGTGTACTGTCAAAATTGGGGCTCTTTTGTGATGGGGGTCCTTTTGATAAGTGAGAGCTGATATGTCAGGAATTTTAATTTGAGTTTTCCTATTATGAGAGAGTCCAAATATCTTTTCTTCTATGTAAAGGCCAACTGCATTTTCCTCTGTGAGCTCTTTGCCTCATTCTTTTCCCATTAGCTATTGGTCTTTTTCTTTTCAATTGATTATTGGTCTTTTTCTTCTTCATTTTTATGAACCTTAGATAGTAGGGAGAGTAGCCTGTTGTCAGTGATATGCCTTGCAAATATTCTTGCAGTTTGTCATTTGTTATTTGATTTAGCATGTGGTTATTTCTTTGTTTTAATTTTATTCTTTTAAGTTTGGGGGCTCATGCCATGTAGGTTGAGTTTATCAAATGTTTGTTTTATGGCTTTTGAATTTTGAGTCCTAGTTAGAAAAGCCTCCCCATTCTAAAGTTATAAAAGAATCCCGGTTTAGAACACTTTTACCTCAAACATATAATACTTTTAATCAGTGCATCACCTTTAGAATATGAGTTCCTTCAAGTACCATGTCCTTCCAGAAAAAAAAAAATGCCAGTCAGATAATCAACTAATGTGACCAATGAACAGATGTTCTTCTAATGAAGAGCTTCATAGGTGTGCTGCCCAGAGATGCTTTCTTTCAAGCCTCTAATTTTTTTTTCTTGTGAACATGACACAAGTGGGGAAAACTCATGTAACTTTCATGGCCTTTTTTTTTTTTTTTCCCTAGGCCAGCGACTCAGAAGTAACCAGCCCCACTGAACAACAGCCAAGTGACATGTTTCTGGAACACAGCAGCAAAACTCTCAGGGAAAAGCCAGGGGATTGGAAGCTGCAATCACGAAAAAGGACTCAGACCCTCCCTAATCGGAAATGTTTCTTAACAGCAGCTTTTCAAGGTGCCAACAGCAGCAAGATGGAGATCTTCAAAAATGAGTTCTGGTCATCTTCTTCAGAGGTGAAGGCAGGGGAGGGGCATAGGAGAACACTGTCTCAAGGTGTGCCAAACTTTTCTGATGCTCAGAGGACTTCCACCTATGATAACATCCCTACCCTGCCGGGGTCTCCTGGGGATGAAGCAGGGGCACTCTCTTTCCATGCCTGCGACTCCAAGAGAGATACTCTTTCAAGCCCAAACTCTGAAACCGGGCCTGGGACAAAGAACTCTGGAGAAGAGGGACTGGAGTCTTTGCAAAGGACAGTCCAGGAGCTGCGAAAGGAAATAGAAACACAGAAACAAGCCTTTGAGGAACAGATTAAAAAGTAAGTCACATACAGAGGGAAGCCACTCAGCTTCCATCTTAAGAAGCAGTAGGGGCTGAAACTGGTTTGGCTCAGTAGATAGAGCAGGCTGAAGGATCCCAGGTTCGATTCTAGTCAAGGGCATGTATCTGGGTTGCGGGCACATATATGAAGCAATAGGGATTGTTATCATCTGCCAAAGAAGTGACATTATAAACCTTCAGTTTGGAGAATACAGTAATTTATACTAGTTAGGCCTGAAAAGAAAAAAAGGGTAAATGCAGTGATGAGTGACTACTCTGAGCTTCAAATTAAATTCATGAAAAATTATGTAGCTTAATCAACTATTTCTAAATAGCAATTCTTTAAGGATCAACATGCTTAATAAATTTAGAGGAACTTAAAACTTTTTTCACATTACTGTGATTTATTCATTCTGAAAATATTCACTGAGTAACTATTGTGCTCCAGGTGACATCCAGCTATTGGGGAATAGCACTGAACAAAACAGACAAAAATTCCTATGCTGATAGAGATTTCCTTCTAGTGAGGACAGGCAGATAATACAAACATAATGAAAAAATAATGAAAATATATGCTATGCCCAATGGTAGAAAATGCCATGAAGAGAAATAAATCAGGGCAGGAGGTTGGGGGATTCCAGAAGGGGATCCAATGTTAAATAGAGTTGTCAAGAAGGCCTCACCGAGAAGGTGGCATTAAATCAAAAGCCTGAAGGAGAAGAGGGAACAAGTCAGGTCTACATATGAGAGAAGAGCAGGCCAGGCAGGGAGACCAAAGGTGCAGAGGCCAGAGGAAGGAAGCAGGTCTAGGTGTTCAAGCACCAGAGCAGTGGAGGGCTAGAGCAGGAGGCAATCACTGAGAGGAGAGAGGGCACAGAAATGGAGGCCAGGGCATAAATCAGGCGTTGGTAGAACAAAAAAGCCTCATTTGATGCCTTGGCAGTGACTCCCACTGTACTCTAACATGGATGTCATTGACATGGTTGAGAAAGAACTGTTTGCCATGGAGGCGGCCACTTCTCCTGAATGGAACAGTTTTCTGAATCCACCATCAGGGGCCTCCCATCCTTGGTGGAGGGAGAAGAAACAGTCCAAAGTGTCTAAGCTTCATGCTTCAGATACATCTTTTCATGTAACCCCACAGCAATCTTTTGAAATAGATAATAGCCCCACTTTACAGAAGAAATGGGGACTCAGGAAGGACAGAAAGATTCTTGAAGGTCTCACAACTAATTATCGGTGGGGCTGGAATTTGAACCTACTTCAACCAGCTCTCAAGCCCACTCAGATCTTACCTCTCCACTGAAATCACTGATCAAGATATAGCATAATGTCTCATTTGAGATGTCTCCCGAAACAAGAGGTATATGGAGAATTTGGAGAAGAAAACGAGCTTTGTGATGGGAGGACCAGAAGGAATAAGACTTAATTTCATTTTAAGAAGCAATAGGGAGTGGTAGACAAGGGGCATTACATACAGAATGGGGCAAAGCCCTGGAAGACAGAAGTCAGGCATGGGCTCAAATGGGAGCTTGTCCCCATGTAAAATGATCGGGCATTTGGGGGCTGGGGGTGGGGGCAGGGAGGCAGCATCTCTCAGAATGAAATTCTGAAGCAAATTTCCAATCACACAATCTTCCCACAAGCCTGAAATCTCCTTTGGCTGAGAAACATCATATGTATTCTCATTCCTGAGAGTTAATTCAGCATAGCCAGGCAGGGGGCCACCTGAGACTAGATTAGGGATTTTGGCCAGTAATAGTGAAAAGCCTGTGAATTCAGGAATCCAACACATTCTTCACCTGGAGCAGGATTCATAAGTGAGGGTGGCATTGCCAAGACTGCTGCTCCAAAGGGGAGTTCCCTGGACTTCTCCAAATCTTGATTCCTAGGAGGCCTTACTAAGAGAAGGCGCTGGTCCATACTCACCATTGAAGCAGGATGAGAAGGCTCTTACGTGTACAGAGGTGTTGGGAATGGGATCTGTGAAACATGGGTGGGGCTTCAGTAGTCAATCTGTATTTCTGTTGAGCAAGTCTAATGCAAGGTGCTGGGACGAGGGGGTATTGAAATAAATATAATCAGATGTAGTCCCTTCTTTTAAAGACTATTATCAGGTGGAAGATATAAAACATAAACATGTTTTATATGTTTATGTTCATCTCATGTTGTTCATGAGATGAACAGCAAATACAAGAGATGTCACAAGATGTGTTAAATGATAAAACAGGCTCCGACATGCTGTGGGAATTCAGTTTCCTGGGAAATGCTCATGTGGGGGTTGGGACGTAAATAAGTGGTACAGGTTGGATATAGGTCTTGTGATGTGGAAAGAGGAAAATGGACAGAGGAGGATGTGAGAAGGGGGAGTCTAGAGGTAATACTCAATTCTTTCATTCATTTCTTTCCTTCCTTGTAGCCTTGAGAAGGAAAATTATGACGTCTGGGCTAAGGTGGTGAGGCTCAACGAAGAACTGGAGAAGGAAAAGAAGAAGTCTGCAGCCTTGGAGATCAGCCTCCGAAACGTGGAGCGCTCCCGGGAGGATGTTGAGAGGAGGAACAAGACCTTGGAAGAAGAAGTCAAGGAATTTGTCAAATCGATGAAGGAGCCTAAGACTGATGAATGAGAATCCCCAGAGTACAGGGGAAGCAGCCAACAGAGGCCCAACACTGCTCCCTTTTTCCTTGCTATGTGACAGCTGGGAAGCAAAATTACTCCCTAAGATGAGAGGACATTTGGGAGGAAAACATCACATTTCCCAGTAAATAAATCAGTGGAATTTGCAGGAAGATAAGGGCGAGCAGGGACATACGTAGACGTCCATGACCGCCTGTGGCTGTATTCAAAAGGATTGCATTATTCCACTGTGGTCTCAGGCTGAGTGACTTGGAACTTTCTATGGCTGGATGGCTATGTCCGATGGAGACGTTTGAGCAAGGCCACATCTCAGGACCCAGGGAACAGGCTGTCCCCAATTGAAGCTGGATTAAAGTTTAGTTCTCTGTTGTCTAGGTGTGGACCAACTCACCTCGTCACATGGACTCGGGGCATCTCTGAGACAGAAAGGCTGAAATTGACCTTCAGCTTCTGAGTGCTCACCATGGTTTTGAGGGGCTGCCCTTGCTAAAGCGAGAGCCCCATGCAACACTCCCCAATGATGCACCATCTCCAGGAGCTGGAAACTGAAAATTATTAGTAGACTAAGAAAATGAGCGATAAACTGTATTTATGAAAGCAACATAGATGAGAAAATTATATTCAAATATAGCAAAAACAATAAATAAATAAAAGCAGGGCTATTGATTCATACATCTTTGTGAGAATTAGTAAAAGGCCCTCTTCCCTGGGGCAGAGGCACTGATCCACTGGGACATGGCTTAGTGAGTGGAACACAGACTGGATTCCATCCTTACTCGTCTTTCTGTGGCCACAATTGCACAGGGCAGACATGCTCTGATGTAACTTCCTTTGAGGATGGTTGGGAGTCTAGATAGTGACAGTCATAATAATATTTTTTTCTGTTTCACTAAAATACAAGTGATTTCACACTTTAAAAAGGGGACATGAGGCCCTAGACCTTTCTAGACAGCTGATTTTTCCTTTAAGCCAACCTGGCAGAGGCCTCTGTTGAGGTCCCAGGCCTTGCCAGGTAGGATGGAGGAGTCTTTAATGGTTTTCTTGCAAGGTGGCCTCCAAGCTATTTTGACCATGTACCCCATTAGTAGAAAATATTTGAGCATTCACCACTCCTGACATAGGAATATTTATTTATTTATAAATTACATAATACATGTCACTATGTCATATTATGAAACATAAACAGAAATTTGATAATCAGATTAAAAAATGAATATAAATAGATGTTCTCAAATATGCTTTCAGCTCTGGAGACCATTGGCTTGATTTCCCTGCAGGAATTATCTGCATGAGCTTCGTATATCATCCCATTGCTCCCATAAATTCACTTGAACTCTTGAAGCTATGTGGCTTAATCAGTGACTTGAAATCTATGGTTACCACAGTGACAGTTCAGCCTTCCCCAGCATCTGTATCTCCTCCATTTTTTATTTTCTCCCTTTGTTTTTTTACTTTTCTCCTCTCTCTGTGTTCTTCATCCCGGTTAGTGTCTTCCTATCTGTGGCCATGACCTATTTATTATTCAGAGAGAAAGGTACAGATAGGGGTAGGAGGACAGTGTTTCTCCATCCTGTTACTCAGGTCCTGCTCCACCCACCCCAGCCACCTGAGGACCAGACTGATGGAGAGTGTGAACAGCACCTAGGGCATGCTCTCAGAGGCCTGCTTGTGGAAGGTTGGGATGTGGAGAAAGGCTTTAGAACATACTAAAGCAATAAAAAATGTTGTTTCCTGGGGTTTGCTGCTTTTAAATTACAGAGTAGAAAACATGGAAATACTCACTGAACACCGAATTTACATTGATGAGTGTGTGCAGTTCTGCCAGACACATGTTCCCTCTCATGTTCTCCCATGGGTTCCTCACACTGATTCTTTGGCTGCTAAAACCTTGAGTAAGGAAGTAGCTGGCAGCGCAGTTTCTAAGGGAGCAAACATTTGTGTGAAGGTGCAAAGAGGAAGCCCTGGAGTCTGCTGTTTGGAGGTCCATGTGACAGGGCCAAGCTGGGTCTAAAAGTGAGAGCTCAGGCTGAGCGCAAGGGCCATGTTTGGATCCCAACTCCCTCCTGGTCTCGCGATGCCTCTGTCCTACCTTGTCCAACAATACAGTGAGACAACTGAACTGCCATTCCAGCTTCAGAAGCTGGAGCATCACTTCCTCTTCATGATCAAGAGGAAACTCTGCTTGCTTAAGCTGCCACAACTTGGTCCTTTGCCAACTTCCATAAAAGGGAAGCAACAAGCCCTGACTGGTTTGGCTCAATGGATGGAGCATTGGCCTGCGGACTGAAGGGTACTGGGTTTGATTCCCATCAAGGGGATGTACCTGGGTTGCCGGCTCATCCCCAGTAGTAGGTATGCAGAAGGCAGCTGATCAATATCTCATCGATGTTTCTTGCTCTCTACCTCCTCCCTCCCTCTCTGTAAAAAATAAATAAATAAAAACAATGAAATACATAAAAAGCAGGGAGGGGGGAAGCACAAGGAAGAGTCTACCAGGGACTCTGGGACCTCATGAGTCCAAGGAAAGGCAAGGAAAGCTCTGGGGTCCGGTGCTACTGTCTTCAATGCCCTGAAAAAGTGCACATAAGATGCATGACAAGGTGGCTTCACCTGGACCAAGGTGCTAGTTTCTAGAAAGCGGAACTCAAAGACTGACCTGTGTCATCAGTGCTCTGTTGGATCCTGGGGCTCCCACCTTCACTTTCAAAGCCCTTCTTTGGGCAATATCTACTCATTATGCCTGTTTCCAGCCACCTACCGCCTTCACCTTACCACCTCTTCTATCTGCACAGAGACCTAGAGCCTAAAAAGATCTTCAGTCACGTTTAAAAACCCCTTCCCTTTTTCCTAACTAAATTCTTAATTTCTCTCACAACCTCAAGCATGCCTGTGCACTGGAGAGGATACATTGCATTAGGGGATTGCCTGGGATGTTCCTGCCTTGGTCCATTCAGGATGCTATAACAAAATACCCCAGAGGGGGTGGTATTTACTCGTCATAGTTCTGGAACCCGGATGTCTAAGATCAGGGCCAGATGAGGGCTCTCTTCCAAGTTGCAGGCTTTTCCTTGTATCTTCACATGGTGGAGGGGGTGGGGGGCTGGGGATCTCTGTGGGGGTCTCTTTTTATGTTATTTTATATTTTATTATTATTATTTAATTGTCTAAAGTTTTACACATGTCTCCTTTTTTCCCAATTGACCCCCTCCCCCATCCCTTCCCAGCCGGGCAAGCCCTGTGGGGGTCTCTTTTATGCCACTAATCCCATCCACCAGGGCTCCACCATTATGATTTATGTACTGTGCAAAGGCCCCCATCTCTTAATATCACCATCTTTGGGGCTTTGGAATTCTCTATTAGAATATGGGAGTGGGAGCAAACACTCAGACCATAGCTACCTTCCTATGGATTTTGGTCATTCTCTGAGGCCTGGAGAGATCTCGTGTGGCATCGATAGTACCCAGCCTGTTGCAGAGAATGTGAGCAATAAGTATTTTTGTTGTTGTTTTGAGCATTTCCTTAAGCCCTGCTCATAGGCCCACCCCTCAGAAAAGCATGAAGCAGGAGACTCAGAGGAAGCTGAAGGTCACCACGCTGGGGGGATGGGCGAGCAGCATCAGAGCACAGCAGCCGTTGGCTGGGCTTCCCTGATTCAAGACAGGAGGATGTGCATGCGCTGTCGTCATGTAAACTTCCACATTCCACCACTTCCTCTGCCGATGCCATCCGTGGTCAGGCCACGTGCTGGCTGGGAGCAGAGAGATCACTCAGAGGCTGCCCTGCAGTTCACACAGGCTGCCTTCACAAGACTCTCACGAAAGCCTTGATCCTGACGGAGAAGACTGGGTGGGGGGAAGTTCAAGGACGAAGATCCAGCTGCCTCTCATTCCAGGGTCCCAGGCTGGCACGTGGCCAGCATCAGAGAGAGCTGCTGAGTGACTTCCGACAAAGAATGCGCAGAGAATACCAGCACGAATGGGCAATGTCAACATCTCTTTTCTCTGAGGCTTGAAAACTATCAGAATAACAGCACTGGAAGATACCCTTAAACTTATCTAATCTAACCTGCTCCTTTAGTGGCTAGGAAACTGAGGCCCAGAGACCTTCCCTTTGGTGCTCACACAGCAATCAGGTAGAAAATTCAGTTTGGATAATTTTTGAGGGCTCCTTTAACCCACCGTTCAGGGATTCTTGTGATTCTTGGCTTTTATCTAAGTGACATTTCCCCCTGATCATGATTTGAAACCCTCTGAACATCAGTTGCTGAGAGCTTCCAGAATGTAGAGTGGGCTCATCTCTTGGTCACAACCAAGATCCACCTTATGTGATGTCATTCTCACCTACTTGGCATTACTGGTGCTCTTCTAAGACTGGTTTTCAGCCTTGGCTGCACAATGGAATCCCCTTCAGGAACTTTTAAAAACATTCTGATGTTCAGATTCCATCTCATGTCGATTGAATAAGAATCTTGGAACAGAGCGTGGAGCCCATGATTTTTTCTCTTAAAAAACTTCCCTGTAAATTTTAATGTGTAGACAGTATTATTAAATATGGTTTTACCAGTAAAACTACTGTGTTCGGCTCAAGTCAAGACTAATGATAATATTAAATCTACCTGCTCCCATTTTACACGTCTGATCAACACAACTCAAGCCCTACTTGCTGGCTTATTATGCATTCACTCATTTAGGATAAGAGATGCTTAAGAGAGAGAAAGTAAAGTGATGTTATATGCGCATTTGCAAATGGGGGAAATGGGGCCTGACAATGTTACCCAGGAATCTTAATATAACAGTAACTTAGTCAGGAACAAATCCATGGAATTTGAGAGCCGCTGACGTGGCTCACAGAACTCAGGCAACCCCTTTACTCGCTAAATTACCATTTATTATGAAATAATGTAACTTAGGAAAGCCAGATGGAAGAGATGTAAAGCAAGATATGGGGAAAGGGATGCGGAGCTTCTATGCTCTCCTGCCTCTCCGTGTATTCACCAACCCCCAAGCTCTCTGAATCCCACCCTATTGTGTTTTTTTTTTTTAATATATTTTATTGATTTTGTACAGAGAGGAAGGGAGAGAGATAGAAAGCCAGAAACATCGATGAGAGAAAGTCATCGATCAGCTGCCTCCTGCACACCCCCCACTGGGGATATGCCCGCAACCAAGGCACATGCCCTTGACCAGAATCGAACCCGGGTCCCTTCAGTCCCCAAGCCGACGCTCTATCCATTGAGCCAAACCGGTCTCGGCAGGTTTTTTTGTTTTTTTTTGAAGACTTTATTGCACAAGTATGCTGGATTAAATCACTGGCCACTGATTGTTGAGCTCAATCTCTAGCCCCTCTCCCTTCCCTGGTAAAGGACAAGGCCAAGGCCAAGGTATGGACCACTGAATTGGCCCTAGTGATTTCTATCTATCTTCTTTCCCATTTAAATTGTTATTTTTATTTTTCACCTAGTGTAGTTTAAGTCATATAATGTAAATGCATGTGTGAAATTAAGTCACGATTGTTTTAATACGAATAATCACTAACATTTATTGGGTGCTGCCTATTATTGCCTGTCAGACTGTTCTAGGTGCTTTATTTGTATTGGCTGAGTTAATCCTCACAAACCCCAGAACTAGATAGCAGTATCCCCATCTTAACAGCTGAGTGCGTGGCTTCTGCTGTTGCTCCTGCCTTTTACTGTGTCTCTGCAAACTGTCTCACGTCCAAAGGGAAGCTATTTTCTGACAGCTTCTGGGGTTAGAGATGGGCTTGGGGCACGTGAGGGCAAAGCTAACACGTCAGACGATCTCCAGTAATTGGGTGAATTGCTCATCTGACACACTGACTTTTGGTATATTAGTCTGCTCGCACATATTAATAGCCAAGTGTGGCCAACTGGAAGCAGATTTACTGGAAAGTAAAGTGAAGTGAGAAGGGAGGCAACAACATAAGTGAAGCTCGCACCTGGCAGGAAACGGAACTTCCACAGAAAGTACAACCCAAGGCCGAGGTCTCTTTCTGGACCACTGAACTGAAGATCATAGCCAACGCGGGGTGTGCCGACACAGTGGTTAGAAACCCCGCAGAGAGGGTGAGAAGGCAGAAGGGGCTCACCATGTGGAACTCCGGGGAGGGGAGGTGGCGAGTGCCTCCTGCCTTGGGCTGCCATGTGTAGTTGTGTAGCTGAGAAGGCAGGCACAGCTCCAAGTCACAGTCTGCCCTCCACTCCCTTCTCCCTAGCTGCTCACCGGGGGGGACGGGCCTTGTCCTCCACACAGTGGACACAGCACACAGCTCACACCCAGGAGGCAACCAGAGGACTCTCCCACTCGGTCTCAGGGGGGCAGACCTGGCAGTATCACCCTTCGAGAAGGAGGAAGTAAAATTGCCCAGTCTATTGTACATTTTAACCCCTCAGTGAACTGTGCTAGACCTTTGTACCTGGGCTGAACATGAACTTGCACCCTTCATGCTGGGCGCCCCCAATCTCACCATGCTGATGCTGAGAAAAGGCAGACAGGGAAGAAGTATCATCAAGGAAGGGATGGGGGGAAAGAATTTTTCTTCATCCCTGTTGTACACATATATCCTAAGCCACTCATTACAAACTCCCCAGCAGTCCTACTATCTCCCAGCTGGTAAAAGGCAGGGGTAACCTACGATGATAAATGTGTGTGTGTGTGTGTGTGTGTGTGTGTGTGTGTGTAAAATTCACATCTCTTTATTCTTAACAGGCCTCAGAAAAAGAAAGAAGTGAAGGGTGGTGGTAAGAATGAGGTCACTTTACATTTCTTTACTGGTAACTGAGGCCGTGGGTGTCAACAGCGGACATTCACAAAGGCCTGGAAACATCATTTTTCCCTGTGGGTCCACAGAGAACTGCCAGTGTTTGGGGGAGTGTTCCCATAAAGGTGACGATGGCATTTTTGAATGTGTCTTGTAGATCATATGCGTAGTTGATAAACCCAATGAGAATAAGGGAGGAAACAAATGGAAAATCGAGAAATGGTGGTGGTCTACTCCTGCCACTAGTGGGAGCTCTAGGTTCATGCCTCTCCATCAACCCCACGCTGGGCTGGAACAGAGCAGGGAGGGTCTTTTTGGTGGGTGGGCCTTGAACTAGGGCAGTGATTGTCAATCAGTGTGCCACAAAAAATTTTAAAACAAACACTACCTGACTTTTTAGTCAGGGGCACTGACCTCTTTTCCCTTAATTGTCAGTAAAAAAAAAAAAAAAAAATTAAAAAAATTGGCAACACAGCCATCCTGTGTGAACGCCTTGTCTTGAAATGTAAAATATAGATCATACAATAGAGTTACATCATATTGGTCTCATTGAATAATAGGGATACGTCTTATTGGTTAATTCTTGGTACTAGGAATCCTTATATACAAGTTTTGGCACCTGATTTTTTAAGAAGTCAATGTGGGACTGATTGGCTGGTATGGTTCAGTGGTTGAGCATTGACCTATGAATCATAAGGTCATGGTTCAATTCTGGTCAGGGCACATGCCTGGGTTGTGGGCTCCATCCCTAGTGTAGAGGCAGCCAATCAATGATTCTCTCTCATCATTGATGTTTCTATCTCTTTCTTCTTCCTTCCTCGCTGAAATAAATAAAAATATTTTTTTAAAAGTCACTTTGGAGCAAAAGTATAGGTAATTACTATTCTTACGCTTTTCTGTGAGTCAATCAAAATTATACCTATTTTTTTGTTAGATCAGCAAAAACTAAAATATATTTTTTGGTGTGTCGCAGAATTTTAGTGATTATTAGTTTACATGTACAGTGAAATGAAAATTGCTGAACCATGAGATGAGAGGCTGAGGTCAAAACTCTCCACCACAACATTACTCGTATCTTCTGAGAGTCTCATTATCCCACACCGCTAGTGGCAAGCGAGGTCTGTGGCCTTGCCCCTCCTCTTCAATTCTTTGCATGCTGTGAGCTTTTAAAAAAGGGATGTACAGATGAGAGTGAGGGCCCAGTGCACAGAGGCCCCAGAGAACAGACAGCCTGCCTCCAGGTTGTAAGCTTCAGTTTGCCCAGAACCCGAACAAAATGAATCCTTTCTAAAAGCCACAGGCATTCACCCTGACCAACCTCTAGGAGCTGTAGCAAAAGCCTTATTGGAGAGAAATGGTCTTTCTTGGAGAGCCTCTTCTGAATATCACCACTGAGAACCAGGGAAAACAAGATGACTTACATGGGCTTCTCTGGCCCCATCTGGATGCATCTCATTATGACGAACACGGCTATTTTTAATTCTCCAAATTTGGACATACTGGCTTTCTTCTTTGTCCAAGTCATTGTTTTAGGAAGGATAGTGCTGAGTACAGCTGAAGGCTTGTGGATGCCAACGGAAACACCTGCTGAGAACTGCAGGTGGATAGAGTGTTCCTTCAGGCCTGAGAACAAGGTCTTCCTGGCAAAGTTCTGGCTTTACTTCCTTGCTCTAGCATAGTTTGTAAGAATGCATGTTTAGGTAAGATGAGTTGATTAATGTTGGTCTCATCACTAACCCGCAAGACTCAGGCGGCACAGACCACGTTCATTCGTTAGACCCCATGTGTAGCAGAGTTCCTGGCACCCAGTAATTGACTACTCTGGCGATTCCCAAACTGTGTGCTGGGAGCCATAGCAAACTCACAAGGGCCCCACAATATTTTATATGTTCAAGGGAAACACAGAAATTCCCAACATTTATGGGATCCAAGCCTCGCTTGCCACTAGCTGTGTGGAGTAATGAGACTCTGAGAGGATAACACTGTGGTGGAGAGTTTTGACCTCAGCCTCTCATCCCCTAGTCCAGCTTGAAGTAATTCACAGCTTTAATATTCAATCAACTATACTCCTTTCCGTGACAGCAAATGGATTTAAGCTGAGCTTTTGGTTATTGTTATAATAAGATGCACATGTCACATAAAAATCAACATGAATCAGGAAACGAGAGTAGCAGCATCCAATACATAAGCAAGCACATAAAGGAAGTTTGGTGAGATCACATCACTAGCCCAGAGTCTCACCACTATTACTAGTGGAAACAGGTTTCAAATTCAGACTGTGCTCCATGCTAACAATGCTGGCAAAACATAGCATTATTAGGAGAAAACCTGGTTAGTAGACAAAAAATTATTTAGAAGCAAGTAATAGTTACTGATGTCAAAAGCAAGGGGTAGAGCCCTAGCAGGTTTGGCTCAGTGGATAGAGCGTTGTTTGGCCTGTGGACTGAAGGGTCCTGGGTTCAATTCTGGTCAAGGGCACATTGGTTGCAGGCTCCTCCCCAACTCGGGCCCTGGTCAGAGCGTGTGCAGAAGGCAACCAATCAATGTGTTTCTCTCATATCATTATTTCTCTCTGTCTTTCCCTCTCTCTAAAAATCAATAGAAAAATATCTTTGAGTGAGGAGTAAAAAAAAAAAAAAAAAAAGCAAGGGGTAGAGAAGCAAGGCTCATTAAATTCCAGGGTGCTTTTATGTAGTTCTGTTTGCTGCAGTCCTGAGAAAGCTGGATTTTCAAGAAATGTGATGGCAAAGGCAGCTTCACTCCCTAAGAGTCAGGGGATCATTTTAGAGGAGTAGTGTAGCCATCTGGGAGCACATGGGCCTCTCGGAGACAGGACGCTTAATCTATAGAGACTTAATTGCTTTGGGGGAGTGAGAGTAGTGGCCAGGGCATCCTCAGTGTCCTTCATCCACCCCTTCTGCAGTCACCCGTGCACTGTGCTCAAGGACTGGTATGTCAATAAAAAAAATATAAAGAAAAATAAAAGATTGTTCCTTCTCCATTTCACAGTGCCAACCAATATTACTCTTTCCTGGAGCAATTATTGCGGAAACAATATTTTCTTGATTCATCATTTTCAGCTGAACAGGTAAGCAGAGCTGGGGACATTAATCGAAAGGGACTGGAGTGCATCTCCCAACACTGGCTACCTTGTGCACATAGCTACACATCT
This sequence comes from Pipistrellus hanaki, assembly GCF_964339955.1. Lineage (NCBI taxonomy): Eukaryota > Metazoa > Chordata > Mammalia > Chiroptera > Vespertilionidae > Pipistrellus > Pipistrellus hanaki. The sequence goes on from NC_140514.1 coordinate 36,638,342, forward strand.
CCAGGGAAGCACGTGGACCTCAATTTCAAGAACCTTAGACTGCCCTGACTGGTTTAGCTCAGTGGATAGAACATCGACCTGTGGACTGAATGGTCCCAGGTTCGATTCCAGTCAAGGGCATGTACCTTGGTTTCCGGCACATCCCCAGTAAGGGGTGTGCAGAAGGCAGCTGATTGATGTTTCTCCCTCATTGATGTTTCTAACTCTCTATCCCCCTCCCTTCCTCTCTGTAAAAAAATTCAATTAAAAAAAAAAAAAAAATATATATATATATATATATATATATATATATATATATATATATATATATATATATATTTTAAAGAACCTTAGACTAAGGAGTGGAAAAGGTTATGGTTATTGACTCATTCCAGCTATGAAAGAAATACCTGATCTAGGAAGGTCATTCAGCTGCAGCTTTCATGTTGAAAATAAGAGGGTTGAACTGGATGAATTTGAACACATTGCCAGCTCTACAAATATGTAACGTACAGAGTTAGAAGAGACCTTAAAATCAGCTCGCCAATTCCCCATCAAGTACTTAAACTGGTCATGGGTAGAAGCTTCAGCAAAGAGTGGCTAAGTTTCTAGGCCACTTAAGAACAGAATTAAGAAACAGCAGACCTAGAAGCTCTCCTAGAGAGTGTTTATTCAGAAACACACACATATACCGAAGCTTTACCATGAGGTCACCTTCCGCCTTTCTCTGCAAGGCTGATGACTTATGCACATCTGTCAGAATTCTTCTCTCAGCACGCCAGGCATCAACCGGAAGCCAGTTGCAAATAGGTGCACAATTAAACCCAGAGGTAGGCAACTTTGCTCATCTCCCCACCACCCTCATTTCTCTGCCGATGTGAAAGTGAATATTCTTGGGAGCCTAGGGGGAGGTTCTGCAAAGAGAGGAATGGACAAAACGGGATCCGTCTCTTTCTTTCAGGAGGAGGATAAGGAATAAGATGCAACTTTGCATGAATTGCCGAATTCAGAAGAGGAAGCACTCCTCCAAGATTCACCTCCAAACCTTTTAAGCTGCTTCCTCTGGGCAAGGGTTGTCTCTTTCTTAAAACCTGGAATTTTCTTCTCAGTGTTCATCACAATGTTGGCCTGTATTGGTGGGACTTTCATTGCCAACAGAGACAGTTTCAGAGTGGCCTCATTTAAAAATGTGTTCTGCTCTTCCAGTGTGGTTCAGTGTTAGAGTGTCAGCTTGAGCATCTAAAGGTCTCGGGTTTGATTCCCGCCCAAAGTCATGCACCTGGGTTGTAGGTTCAATCCCCAGGCCCTCTCTGGCCCCACTCAGGTCAGGGCACTTGCTGGAGGCAACCAATCGATGTGTCTCTCTCATCCTCCTCCTTTTTCTCTCTCCTCCTCTTTCACTTCCTACCTTCCGTTCTCTCTAAAAATCAATAGGAAAAAATATCCTGGGGAGAAAATTCATAAAAAGAAAATGTGTGTTCCAACCCCCACCCCCACCCCCCACCCCCCAATTCTTGTGTGCCAGCTCTATTGGGCTTTGGGAAATTCCTTTACTCTCACCTAGAATGGACATAAGGGGAGCTCCCTGAGAGTTCTATGCTGAAGTCAGGAAGATTATAAGATGGCACTTCCTCCTGTTATCACCAACATCCGCCATGCACACATAAAAGTCTGATAAAACCAGCTTTATGTTTAGCCTTATGGGAACAGAATGTAAAACTTAATAGGGAAAGGTGAACAGAACATCTAAGGTGGCCCAAGGTTTTCAGTGGGAGGGATCAGGGCTTCCTGCCTATCCTTAGTAACACTGTTAATGGCATGGTATTGCTTTCTTACCCTTTGGCACACACTATTCCAAGTCCTTTGTGCGTTAGCACATTTAATCTTCGGAAAGGTAGGTAGGTACTTTTAGTATCCCTTGGCAAAGGAGGGAACTCAGGGAGGCAGGCTGGCTCAGCAGGCTTTTAGCCACTTGGCCATGTTGCCCCTTCAGGAGCGGAAGGAAGCAGGGCTGGCTGAGGGACCATTGCATGGTATCTCTGTGTCCCCTGAAGCTTGGTAATCTAGCTTAGCTCTTCCTTTCCACACTTCTGGTCAGTGGCACAAGTGAATGTGAAAAGTACTAGCCACTATGGAAGATTTTAAGAATCCTAAGTTTGTAAAAATATGGCCAAAAGAATGTGATTATTTTTCCTGTTTCTGTTTCCCCTCCCGGACCCCTCTCTAGCTAGGCACTCTAACCCAGAGGTAGGCAACTTTGCGCATCTCCCCACCACCCTCATTTATAAAACTCTGTACGTTATATATTTGTAGCTCATAATTTTGTTACCTTCCATGTCACTAAAGTAGTCACAAACATTTGTTCAAATCAAATATATTTATGTCTATAACACTTAAATAGATGGTGCACACACAGATAAAAAATTTGAACAATATGTTAATTTTTTCTAATAGAATTGGCTTCAAAATTGGAAAAAAAAAAACCCTCAAGTTTATTTAATCCAATAGGTCTAGACTGGAGGCACTGTCACACCGCAAAGGGTTCTCTTGAGGGTCTGGGCATTTCACAGTATTTGAGTGTAGAGTATGGCACTGCGCACATCCAGTGGAATAGGCAGGGATGTTAGATACCCTATAGCATGAGGGACAGTCCCTCACAACAACAAATTCTTCTGTCTTGAACGCCAGTGGTGCCCCACGGATAAACACTGATTTGTGTTCCAAACCCCCATTTTGCCGTTGAGAAACTGAGTCATAGAAAGGTGAGGAAACTTTTTTAAGGTCACTGAGCTGGTTAGTAGCACAGTATGTGGAAGAATCTATGTATTTCTAGGAAAGGGCTCTTTTTATTATACCAGAGTGTCCATAGAGGTCAAAGCTATTCTCATAATAATATTAAGACATTATTTGCTTTTATCACTCTCATTCTCTAATGAGAGTGCACAATGGGGTTTTCCAACAGCTACGCGATATGTGATAATATTGCATTAACAAAATGTGTGTCAACATTTAGAAGATCTATGAACAAATATTTTTTTTAAATAACAAATGCATGATGCTATATAGTTTCTCACTCTTGGGTAAAAGATCCTTCAAAAGTGTAAGAAAATAAATTGATGTTAATGTAACTAAATACAAAGAATTCATTGATTTAAGATTTTACTTTGCTCCTAACACTTAATAAATAAGTTTTAGTGTAGTGTTAGAGAATAATATTTATAATTATCTGGAAAAGCTATTAAATATATCTCATTTTTTCAACTACAAATTTCAAGGTCACATTTTCTTCATCTACTTCAACCAAAACAACATATGGCAATGGACTGAAAGCAGAAGTAGGTAGGCGAGCCCAGTTGCCTTCTTTTATGGCAGACATTGAAGAAATTTGCAAAATTATAAAGTAATGCCAATCTTCTCATGATATAAATTTTGTTTTGGGAAATATATTTATTGTTTACAAAAATACGTTAGATTAATGCGCAATGAGTTTAATTTTTAAATGAATTGATAAATATATGTTTTATAATTTTAAGTTTAAATTTCTAATGTAGTAAATATAAAGAGATATAACCCCTATAACACAAGCTATTTGGGATCCTTGATAATTTTAAGGATGTAAAGGGTCCTGACAAGTATGCGTTTGAGAACTGCTGCCCTATATCAGACCCTTTGACTAAATATCATTCTCCTGGGTAAAACCAGGGACTCTGTTTTAAAAATTAGTAATCAGCTGAAACCAGTTTGGCTCAGTGGATAGAATGTCAGCCTGTGGACTGAAAGATCCCAGGTTCGATTCCGGTCAAGGGCATGTACCTTGGTTGCAGGCACATCCCCAGTGGGGATTGTGCAAGAGGCAGCTGATCGATGATTCTCTCTCATCGATGTTTCTAACTCTCTATCACTCTCTCTTCCTCTCTGAAAAAAAATCAATAAAATATATTTTTTAAAAATTATTCATCAGATGATTCTGATGCACAAACTAGCTTGAGAACCATCAATATAGAGTGACCCTTTGTTGAAGAAAGTCTCATTCTAATGTTGCACTGTAGGAACAATGCCAAATCCAAGGTGGGCCTTAACAGGGCTGTGGGGGACATCAATGATGCTATTGGGAAAGCACCAAAGAGCAGAGGCAAACTCCCCTGAATTGGGGGTTAGGAAGTTTTGTTTCCAACACCTGATCCATGTTTTTATTTTCTTTTTCTTTTTTTTTAAATTTATCACCTGATCCATCTTGACCAAGAGAAGTGCCTGGGAATAAAACAGAGATTGACTCTCCAGAAGAACGATTTTCCAATTCTGAACACAATGTTCACAATTATGGGATCAGTGAGAAAAGTCCTAGTCAGGAGCAATGTGACTCACCCAGGGTTCCAACTAACATCAAGGCCAGAGAAGACGAAGAAGTAGCTTCTGGGCCAAATTTGGCTCACAGCTTTGCATTATTTGTACTTTCCAGGATCTAGACACTTTCTGGAATCAGATGGGAAAATTCAAAAAAATTTTAAATTCCAGATTTCCAGTTTATCTTAAACACTGGAAAATCTAGTACACCTGGGCCTAAATTCCACTGTGGCAATAATTGTCTGGAACCTCACAGCTGCTGCTGCCAACAGTCAGAGCTTGAGCCCTTTGATCCACAGTCGCCAGGCCATCTTGCCTATTTATGTTACTTGTCTGGCCTTTGGGGGGTTGCCATCCCCTTCTAGAATGCTCAAGATAATGGTGGGATCCTTTGATGGTCTAAGAAGAAGATAGGGACTAGGGCTCTACTGGTGAACAAGATGGCCATGCAGACTCAGAGTGGCATGCCAGAGTCTACAATCTGGCATTGCTCTAATTTGCCTGGGCACAAGGGCTAGAGACTAACAGTTTGATCTATCATTGATTTTAAATTATTGATAGTAAGAGCACTAGTTTTTGGCTCTAAAGGGCTCAAATTAGCTTTAGGTGATTGATTAAATGCATCTTATTGGTAAATATCAGAATTCAAAGTAACAAATATTCTCCATGTAGTGTTTTTTGTTTGTTTCTGTTAAAGAAATATGGAATGCTTCATGAATTTGGGGGTCATTCCTGTGTTAATATTCTTTGTATTGTTTAATTTTACTATATGTGCTGCCAAAGTGTCTTTTTGCTATCACTTATGTGATCATTCAAAGAGTAATTATAATAAGATCCCTAATATACTTCATATGGAAATCTCTTGCTATGTTGCTAAATTTTCATATTTAGTCTTTGTTTGTCAAGCCAGTTAGGAAAAGCCACATCCTCAAGTGTCAGCTGTAGATCCAAAAACATTCAAAGATAAGCAGTTGTCATAGCAAAACACAACAAACTAAAGGTGATGGATCATGGGACTTGGTTACTGTACTTGCCTGCTGAATCCACACTGCATTCAACCTTTACTTAACTCCACACGTAGCTTTTCAACACAATGTCCTGGGTTGTCTCAAAAGCACTTTGCTTCTCACTTTGCAGCTCCTCAAGCCAGTGGCATTCAACTACGTTAGGTAGATCCTTATGTACTAAATAATATTTCTCAGTAGGGTTTGTTTGTTAAAAATTGTCTTATGTTAAAATACTCTCATGAATGCTTAGAAAATGAAAAACACAGTCTAATAGGATCTGGATTTTTTTGGTTTGTTCTCTGATAATTAAAACAAACAAGTATTAAGGCAAACCTTAGGATATAACTTCACTAAAAGATATAACTTCACTAACAGATAAAACTTCACTAAAAATATCTTGGTCACATCAGACTGAATCCTGATATGAGAAATTGGGATACCTAGGTGTTGTACTAAATTCTTCCACTGACTGTTGAGATGACTTTAGTAAAGTTGTTTAATTTTTCTCCTACTCCTTTGCCCAAAGAGCAAGAATTTTGAATAGACTTTCAAAATCTAATAAACAAAAAGGACTGAAAGAAGCATATAGTTCTAGCTTAAATATATTGCTTAGCTATCTTGAGGGTGTTTTTTTTTAATTATTGTTATTTGACTTAATTTAAGAAAAAATAATTTCCCATTAAGAAAATATTTTCCATGCCTACAAGTATTCTTCAAAACTTGACTTTGGTGACTATCAATTCATCTTGACTGTATCCTCATTTACTCATTTACTTAGATTTACTAATTTCTGGAGTTAAGGGGAAGAGTAAGAATGCCTGCTCATCACTTCAAACGGAACCCCTCAGAGAGCTTAATATGTGTTTCCTATTTTTGCAGGGAAGGGCATCAAGGACTCAAGTCTGAGCCCTGCCCAGGAAATGCAAGTTTAAGAGATCAACTGGTGAGCCGATCTGGTGGAAGAGTGAAGAAAAGTTACCACTGAGCAGGGATAGGCTAGCTCTCTCAGGGTTAGGCAGGGCGAAGAATACTTCTCATGGACCAGTGTGGGTTGTGCACAGAAAGGAGAACCTGCTTAGACATTTCTTAGATATCACCTATGGGAGTCTTAAAAGATGCCTGAAAATTCATCAGCGCACCCTCCTTCAGAAGATGGCATCCAATGCCCATCTTGTTGAATATGGGTTGGACGTAGTGACTCCGACCAAACTGAATGTGGCAGAGGTGACACTGCATGTCTCTCACAGCTAGATAATAAAAGGCCATACACTGCTCTCGGGACACACACGCTGGCAACCTGCCATCATATAAAGATTCCCAGAGGGAGCCATAGGAAGAAAGAGAAAGAGGGGAGAGGGAACGCGCTGGTCAGGGGCTATATGTGTGTGTAAGGAAGACTTCTGGGTATGGCATGCTACCCAGTGATAGTAACAGGAACACCATCTGATCAGACTGCTTAAAGACATGAAGGGACATTAAGGCAAAAGAACTGACCGGGTTTGGACCCTGCTTCCCTGGCATTACAGAAGGAGTGAGCCACTAGCTCTGAGGCCACAGAAACTACAGATTGAGAGGCAATTGCAAAATTGGAAGTTGAGGAAGAACTTACCAAAAAAAAGTGAAGCTTTAAACTTTTCCCCCCCAGGCTTAGTGTGAATTTGGCTGATGATGGCCCTCAGCAGGCAAAACTCTCCTAATCCCTCTACTAAACCAGGCCAAACAGTGCTGACAGGACATTTTAATAATTTAGAGATGGGGAAACCACCTGTAAGTATGAAGCAAGAACCATAAAGCCCCAAAAAAGATGGACAGATTTGACTAAGTAAACATGTAAAACTTTTGAACAGCAAAATGTAATATTTTTGAAAAGTTAAACGATAAGGAACAAATAGGAAAACGATTGCTAGCATATAGCAAACCATGAAGTAGACAGAATGTAAAATTCAAACAAATCAGAAGAATATAAGCAATATAAGCCATAAGTTAAAGACAGGAAAAGTCTATGGATAGAACCAAGAGAAGTAGTCAAGAAATATATGAAAACGTAGTCAAACTCACCAATCGTTAATTAAAGAGTTAAGTGTACATTTATTTAATTAAAGTCGTTGTGCTTAGCATCTGTATTAGTTTCCGAGGGCTGCTGTAACAAAGTACCGCAAACTGCATGGCTTGGACAACTGAAATATATCCTCTCCCACTTCTGGAAGCTGCAAATCTGAGCTCAAGGTGCCAGCAGGACTGGTTCCTTCTGAGGGCTGGGAGGAAGAAGCTGGTCCTTGTCTCTTTCCTGGCTTCCGGGGGTTTGCTGCCAATCTTTGGAGTTCCACGATTTGGAGATGCCTCACCCTGATCTCTGCCTTCATCTTCACATGGTGTTCTCACTGTGTTCCTGCCAGTCGGTGTCCAAATTTGCCCTTTTTATAAGGACAACAGTGAGGCTGGGCCAGGGCCCACCCTAATGACCTCATTTTAACCTGATTACCTCTTTGAAGACCTTTTTTCCCCAAATAAGGTCATACTCTGAGGTATTGGGCGTTGGATTTCATCATTTTTTTTTTAAATGGGACATGATTCAACCACATTAGCCTTCACTACAAAAAGCAATAGTATTATTGAACATCAGAAACGGTATAGAATCAGCACTCTTGTACCAGCTAATGGAGTATAATTGGGTAAACATTTTGGAGAGTAACTTGCTAGTACCTCTCCGGATGTTTTAAGTGTGCATATCTTTTTCTGCAGTGATTTCACTTTTATGAATATAACAAGATCTAAAGACAAACTCAACATAAAAAAGAATTTTTGAATGGAAGCTGTCCAGGGAAATGGGGAGGAGGATGAGTTAGGCATTGTTGCTGTTTTAGTATTGGCAGGTGTTGTGGTCAAGTGCATTTCAACGTCACATCTCAAAGCTGTTCTTTGACAATGAACCCTGATAGGCTTGATCTATGATCCTGTGAATCACTCATTTGGGACTGGAGGGGAGAGGTATTTCATTTTTCTCTGGTTCTTACCACTCATGTAACCTTCTGAGCAATATCTGACTAAGGCTGCCAGGTTTAACAAATTAAGACACAGGGAACACAATGAAATTTGAATTTCACATAAACAAGCTCGTTTTTTTAGTATGCAATAAGTGAGGCATACTTACACTAAATAAATTATTCCTCATTTATCTTAGATTCAAATTTAATGGAACATCCTGCATTTTACCTGGCAACATAATCTCTGACCCCACAAGCAGTTGGGTTTGGCCCTTGGGAGAGTTAGGATGCTATCTATGGTATGATTTCACCATGTATATACTTCATTCAGGCATATTCTCAATTGTATTTTGCAGGAAATGAAAAAAAAAAGCAAAAATAACAACAAAGAACGAAACATGTGACAGTTGCAGCAAAAGATGTCACAGGAGCTGGTTTCGTGTAAATATTGTGTTAATTAAAGCAGAAGGGTCTGGAGCATAAACAGAACAGCTGCGGGGGCTGGTTTTTGTTCTGGCTGGGCTGCTAAATATAGTAACTCAGTTCCCGTCCTGTTAGCACTCCTTCCTTATCAAACATTGAACTGGGTATAAGGAAGTTTAAATTACCAGTGATTGGAGATCTGTTTTCCAAACACTTCAAGCAGATGGTTTGCTGCCTGAAGAGCATACTTCTTTTCAGGGAATGCAGGGCTGAGCCTGGTTATTTCAGGAGGATGTTTCACTGCAGCTCACGTGTTGACCTCAGGTTTGCCACGCTGATGCACAGTTTTCCCTCCTTTCTGTTTCCTCTGATTCTTTGCATGAGTTTGCCTGTTGCATGGAGGTCTTATTTTTAATGCTGCCTGCTTGCTGCTTAGACACCGCCTTAGGCAAAAGCTTAGTTACTCCTTCCACATAGCTTCTCACAGCTTCAGGAAGAGAACAATAGCCATACAGAAGAGTATTGTAAATGAAGATCACTTGAGAGTTACGACTGATAGAGTTGGACACTACCACTGACATTTTAAAATATATATACTTTTATTGATCTTAGAGAGAAGAAGGGAGAGAGAGAGAGAGAGAGAGAGAGAGAGAGAATCATTGGTTGGCTGCCTCTTGCATGCCCCTTATTAGGAATTGAGCTTGCAACCTGGGCATGTGCCCTGACCGGAAATCAAACCCTGATCTCCTGGTTCATGGGCCGACTGATGCCATACCTGCCAAGGCACTGCCACAGACATTTTAAAAGAGTGTAGTCTGGTTATTTTGCAGAATGTTCTTCACATGGGTTTACCTGATATTTCCTCATTAATTGGTCAGGTCATGTTACTTGTTTTAGGCAGGAATACTAATAAGGGGCTAGAACTGAATTTTCTAATACCATCCCCATTTTTGTGCAGAAAAGTTGACCCTGTGTCCTGTGAGTGAAAACTCTCTGCTGGAGTCTGGTCTGACTCTCTGCTTCACGCCTTCCACCAAAGAATCTCAATTTGAACTGAGTGGCCTACATTTTTGATAAGGTCCTTTCAATCACACTGAAGAGCGAAGATGGACTGGGGTGTCCATGTGTTTCTAGACTTTCTTCTCAGGACAAGACGAGCCCTCTGGATCCATGCTAATGGCCTGAGGAAGGTTAAGAGAGGGCAGGAACTGGTTCTTATAAACTGACAGTTCGGGAGAGTGAGTTGGAGATAATCGCATAATCCATTTATAACCACCCAAGTTAACAAGCTCTCACCTTCTCCAAATAGGCCTCTTCTTTACAAATAGTCACTTGTGCGCAAAAGTGGGCTCTCGTCCATGTGATCAGAGTCACATGCAGCCAGTCTCATGGCCCTATTATCCTGCAACACCACGAAGATGAATTCACATTCAGAGCACTATTAGAGACTGTAACGTGCTATTATGTGGACAGTAAGAGCTTTGGAAATCATTCTTCATCCCCCAAAATAACTTGCGGCCATGTCTGCCCAATGCCATCCCAGGCCGTCTCAGTTACCAGTAGCCAAGATGCTCCTAGAACAAAGGTGGCTGGTTTCGTGCTCAGACCATAATATGTGAAGAATGGGTCCAGACATCACACTCCAAGAGACATCCATAAATGGAATTATTTACAGAAGAGAATGAATAGGTTGCTAAAGAATTTGACATTATGACTAAGACTGGCTTTTTGTTGTTTTTTCAGTCCAGCCCTGGCTTAAGCCCCAACCTGGGTTCTCAGCTCCCCTCCCTCCATGACTAGAATGCTTGTCTTGCCCTTATCAGTGAGGGACAAGAGCTGTGCTCCCTGCTGACACACTCACCAGATACGGCCTGTCAGCCAGACATCAGAGGATTCCCCCCAAAAGAGGTGAGGGTGATTGTCTGATGGAAGGAATTTTAGTCCATCCAGGACTCTGTATCCCTCAATTCCCACGTCCTGCCATAAGAAGGAACTTCCGTCCAGAAGAACAGGCAGCGGGGTCTGTCTGCCCACAGGGTCTATGACACACCCAGGGCCAGGTCTACTCCCAGCAAGGGCTTCCCGTGTGTCTCCCTCTGGCTGAGGGCTCACTGCGTCTGGCCATGTGTTCACACGCCCACTACTGCAGGAAATGGGGACCATGCATCCAGAAGGACAGGAGAGCTGTTTGCAAACCATGGGGCTGGCACAAAAATGGATTAGATATGAATGGGCCATCTCAAGAGTTATGATCTGGGAATTTATGAGGGACACTGAGAGAGACCTCAGTTCCTTATGAAGGAGAAGTCGAACAACTGCCTGCTTACCTTTGCCTCTCCTGCAGTGACTTGTGTGCATAATGAGCTAACCTATTCGTTAAACTGAGTACAGCTTAAAATCTGATCGGTGCCCTTTAAGAGGTAGTGCACTCCCTTCACTTCTATTTGCAGAAAAGATGGAAAGGGGTTTTGCCGGGCTGCTGGAGGGAATGGAGCATGCCAGGTCACTTAAAAGTTCCATCGAAGCCTGAGATTCTAAGAGATTCAATAATCAAATTTCAGCAAAAAATTAGCCTGGAAATTTTTCCCAAAGTAATTGCTCTTTTGTCTGACTCATTCTAAACTCAGAGAAGAAGTATTTCTCAGTGATTGACAAAGAGGAGATGCTTTCATTTGCTATGTATGTCTTGCATTCATGGGCTTTGCAGACAGTTGTGCAAAGTGGAAGACCATATCACAAGAGAATCTCACTCTCCGATGAGATCACTTAAAAGGGAAAATCAGATTTATTGTATTTTTAGGGCATAGTCCACTAATCTAGCAAGAAATTTTATTCCATCTGGATATATTGTGAAAGGGAAACCAGAGAAAAAAAGTAAGGAAGGAGAGCAAAACAGATTTCATCTCAAGTAAAAATGTTTCAAATAATTATCAAAATAATTTTTTCATTTTATTTAACAAGATAACTCTGAATATACACATTTAATTTATGAACACGGTGTAAACTATTTCTTCCCGTCTTCCGTTTGGCCTAGCAATTTCTACATACATTTGGACATGGATAGCAAACAGGTTTTACACAAGAAAATTACTGGGTTTCAGTTGATTCAGTGTGATCGTGGCATTAGCTAATTTGTGGAAGTTCGCAGGGTGGGCATGAGCACGTGGAGACCTCACTGGATCAGGCCAGAAACTCACAGGACAAGTGCTTATATGCACAGAAGCATGCTGATCACAACACACAGTCATTCCCTGATGAAGTGATAATCTTATGGATATATTTCCATACCCAGAAACACCCTTTCTTGTGGCTGTTACATAACATTCTCTACTTTCCATCTAATGTGTGAAATCAAATGTGGCTGTTGGGGCCAGGAAAATGCACAGAGTCACAGTAGTGTTTCCTTTTCACCAGACACCCAAAGACCAAGCACAACCCCTGGTGACATTCTGAGAAGATCCACAATTCTTAATATGTCCCTTCTGTCCTGTGCGACAGACAAATTGTGCATTGTTCTGACCCAGCCCTGCTGGGCTCTGTGGGCTGTTGAGGAGTCTGGTAAGAAGTAATATGTAAAATCTCTTTCTCTGAGAATATCTTTTACTTAAAGAACCTAGATTCTGAAGAATGTCAAAACAATTACCAACAGTTCTGGGAACAGTATATATCATTGTTTCTCAGGCCAAAAATCATATACAGGGAAAGAATTAGGCATTTTGAGGCTGACTCTTTTGGGAATCCACACATAAACTTCTTTTCCATGTATAGAGTAATTGAGCCAATTACAAAGGGATTTATTTATCCGACCTGGTCTTTGAATTGGTGGGCCATTGAAAGCAAGGGACGCGGTCAGCAGAAAAGCACCTCGCTTGGGAATGAAAAGCGCCAATTAAATACTGAACAGCAAGCAGAGTCCCTCACAGTCTGACGAGATTTGGCTCTGATGGAAAAATGACAATGTCAACTCATGAAATGACATGACAATTTATTGAGTAAATACTTTCTAGAACATCTACACTTTAGTCCAAACTACAGCATATAGTTAAAACTGTACTATTTGCACATCAGTCACTATGCCATGGGGCTCACAGCAATGCCTACGAGACACAAATATACCAGATGATGGCAAGCTTATGGCAAGGCTCCCTAAAATAACAGGAAATTCTGATGTGAAAAGAGGGGATAAAAATACAGACCAAAGGTTGTAAAGGAGCCATACTCTGGGGAAGACACTACTTGAAAAGCACAGAAGACTATTTTATCCAAGAAAGAATCCAAACATAAAAATAAAATATTTGGTATTCTACACTATATTACAAAAATAAATATATCCATCAATAAATAACAGGACACCTAGAAACCTTTACATGAATGTTTTGGTGGTTGGCTGTCCAAGTCACTATGTTACACTTCTCCTCAAGAGTCATTTGGGTTGGTCAACTTCAATGATGTTAATTTGGCCATAAACCTGTAAAAAAGAAGAGTGTAGGATGGAGCCAAGGTCTATGATCAGAGAAGATGTTAGTGAGCTTGACTTGCACAAAACTCTAAGGTTCTGACAATTTTATGGCTTCACATTAGTGCAGCAACATCAGAGACTGCAGGCTGGTGAGGCCTGATGGGGACTGGGAGGACTCTTTGTTTATGGGTCATGTCCTTTCATTTTCTGAGAAGAAAGCAAAAACAAAAACAAAAAACTGCCACTAGCAACATGTCAATAACCAATATGTGGATTTCTGCACCTCTTTCCATATGGAAGAAGAAAATCAGGAAAATGCATATTTATGTCTGGGCTATGGGAAAAGAAGCAGCTGCTGGGATGTGCTGGCCAGTTGCAGACAGCCTAGATTTTCATATCTCTTTAATAGAAGAGTGACTATAAGTGCTCACAACAAGATTTCTCTAGGAACCTGGCAAGTCGGCAGAGGGCACGAGCTGGGTGCTGATAGCAGTGAGGTGCCAGAGCCAGCAAGCATGGCTCCTGAGAACAGCTGTTAAGTTCAGGAATTTTGTAAGCTAGTTGACATCGCTTTAGTGCCTTGAAATAGGAAAGGAGAGTATTTACACCATTGAAATTCACAAATCAGGGCTTATTCACCCCAGGAAAGCATTTACCAGCATACCACTGTCTTAAGTATTTTAGACATACAATTTTGCTTGATTTTTCTCGAACTAGAACTATCTTGTTCAACTGAGGTTTTAATGTATGTCTATGACAGTGTCCATTAGAAGAATAAGAAGTACCGTAGAGAACATGAGTTTAAAGTGTGTACCATGGGTGTAAAGGATGTACCACATCCCACTGAGGGGTCTAAGTGTGGCTATCCACAGCCAGTTACATACACCACACATACACACACACACACACACACACACACACAGACACACACACACACACACACACACACACACACACGTACGTACCATTGTATATGGAGGTTATTCCATAAATGAATGAATCTGAATTGCATGACCATCTTAAATTGTCACTCACTGTATACTCGCTGATAGTCAGAGAACCACTTTTTTAGGCCAATGAATCCCCCAAGATCTTCCCTCTATTTGCTTTCAGAATCTATGCATCTGGATGTACAGAGCTGAGGTCTAAATTGGGGAAAATGTCTTTCAAAATCACTTCCCTTGCCTCTATTTTCTAGTGTGATATGAATTTATAAACCCAAGAGTTTTGTGAAAGGGAGGCTGCTGGTTTCCTAGGTTATAAAACATGCCAGACTTCTTAAGGAAGCATTCAACGGGGTGAGTGGGGACAATGTACTAGAAATCACATTCCTGATTCTAGCTTGAACCATCTGTGTCATCCACCCAGAGGTGTCAGAACAGCTTGAAAACTGCACTATTCTGGTTCCTCCTGCACAAAGCCCATGATCCCTCATGAGAATGGGGAGGGTAAAACCACAACCAGAGTCTCAGTGTCCTTCCAATTGGCTAACTGCTGGCAGAACCAGTAGACCATTGCTGTCAGGAACACTTCCCAGTCCTTAGTCCTGGCCAATTCCCAAATGGGAAGACCAGAATGGGAAGGCTATAAGGGTTCTACATGGGCAAATCTGATTTCAAAATTCAGCCGTAGCTTTCAGTAATTTGCTTGTATGTCTATTTATTAATTCATTTACTTAGGTGAATCCATTTGGACTCTCATTTTCTTTTTCTTATTCTTAAATATTCTTCATGGACAAAACATCCATAAAGGATATTGATAAAACCAAATCAAATTAAACATCAGGGAGAAACTAGAATTGGAGCACTAACTCCACTCATCCTGAAGGAAATGCTTCCTGGTGTCCCTCCAGGTCACATTGGAGCAATGAAGGCAGTGAAAACAAGGGACAGAAAAATGGGAGGAAGACACGAGGCTCTGGGGCAAAGAAGAAAGAGGGAGAAAAGAAAGGTGGATGAAACAAACACAGAGGTGCAGAGGCAAGGGAGGAATATTAAGAATTGAAGAAAAATGTTAAGAAGTGAAGAGACCAACAGACAGATCCCTTCTGGTTTTTTCCCTCTTGTTCTTTGAAAATTTTATTTTGACCAAAAGATTTAATTCTTCAATTAGAACTGCTTATAATTTTACAGACACATCCTAGGATAACATCTAGATCCTTTTTCTCTCATCTCCTATGTGCCCTCCCCCACCTCATCTACCTTCTGTAGCAATAAAGGCCAACATAGGCCTTGCTCTCTTATTATCTCAGAAGCAGATGTCACCCTGAAGCCCCACTTTTTCCTTTCTTAACCATGGGTGCCACAATGTGTTTATTCTTTGCTAGTGCACCTTAAGGCCACTACCTCTTGAACCTATTTGGTTTCTGCATCAAATAACCCCTCTCCTCACACATACAACATCCTTTACCAGGCCCTGCTGCTCTGAGTGATGGCAGACACTCAACTGATAAAAGCCCAGCCCACATTCCCAATAATATTTAGGAAATGTAATATTCCCTAGGATGGTTAAATCCCTGGTGCAAATTATCTTGACATAACTCCTACTAAGAGAAGAAGTGACTGAGAGCATACCATTGGCTTTTAATATATACACATTTGATTGAGTTTTTTATGTGTGTGAGTCTAATCTACCTCTTTAGAACCAATAGAGATTTAAAGCTTATATGTACACATATACATATACATAAATCTATCTTTTGACACAATATTTCTGCTCAGGGATTGTTGTTTTCAAATTGACATAGAAGACAAATAGCATGGTCTTGTCATTTGCTGTTGGAGGTGGCATTGTCAGGAAATGGCAAGTCCAGAGAAACACAGATCAGAAGGAATTGAGACCGTATAACAAAATAAGCATTTCTTACAACAAACCAACCTGTCCATTTCCAGAAGTAAACCTCTATGATCTGTACACCCTTATTAAATAATCTTATTAAATAGGAACATAAAATATACACATATACAGTTATTAAATAAGCAACACAAATCCTCTCCTATCTGCAGCCACACTCAGAAACAGCCATGCCTTCATATTTAAACTTGTAGGTGACAACGCCTTTGTCTAAATAGAGGATGGAGATGGGCTCCAGCTTGGTTGGCACACAGCAGGCTTTGGCAGCCTTCTGGGAATTCTTGAGGTGGACCAAGGCCTGGATAATCGCATGTTTTGTGGGCGTGAGATGCTCTGCCAGGGGGTAGTTGCAAACACCACGACACTCGTAGGCTTCATATCCAGTCGGGGCGATGATCCAAGAGTCCCAGCCAATCTCCTTGAAGTCGATGTAGAGTGGGGTCCTCTTGCAGTAGTTTCCTTTGGCATTCCTTCTGATGCGGGCAGTGGAGTCATAGATGATGTTTGATCTCATCTGCAGCAGAGCCTCCTCCCCAGGACCGCTGGAATAACCATCCAGACCCTGGTTGTCCAGATCCAGAAGTTGCTCATGGGTGATCATGTCACTCAGTTCCTCTTTCTGTTCCTTCTCACTGCTTTGGTCATCAGAAAACACGACAATCAAAGGGTCATGCTTATTCTGGGCACTAGTGTCTATTTCCAGCTGTCCCCTGACAGTGTCCTCGGTTTCATCGTGTCTGCTCTCAATGTGGACTTCCAGCTCGTGGGTGGATGAACCTGACTTTTGCCAACGTCTGATGGCACTGGTGACGTCGAAAGTCTCCCACTCGCTGTTGGTTCCAGAGATCTCCTCTGATACCAAGATCAACATGTTTCTTTCACCTTCATTGTCCTCTGTGCTCTCAAGTACTTCAAAAATGGTAATTTTCCGGTCCACTCCATCATATATCATGCGATCTCTTTGCACCAGTGTGTACAACCTAAGTTCAGCCATGATGACCTCTTCATGGTGGGGGATGGACACATTGAAGAGGAGAGGGTATTTTCTGAGCCCATTAAAACTGGCTGGTTGGGAAAACAACTCTAAAAAAAAAAAAAAAAAAGTGGCATTTGCAGTATGTCACAGAGAAAAACAGACACTTATTGATGTCATAAGAAGGCTTTTCTATGAAGGAAATTTGAAACAGAGAGAATAAGGGGATATAAATGAAAACAAACACAATGTTAGCATTCTCTGACACAGAGAACACTGAAATGTCAAAGGTAGAATGTTAGACTGAGTTAAGCTGCCAAGACTAAACTGGAAAACGGCAGCCTAATAAATGGTGAAAAACTCACCCAGTCTTGCTTGCTAGCTTGTCAGCCACAGAATTATAGCACTGGGAGGACCTTAGAGATGGTGTGGGCAAGCCCCCAATTTTTCTTACCAGTGAAGAGCTAGCACAGCAGTTCTCAACCTATGGGTTACAACCCCTTTGGGGGGTCAAACGACCCTTTCACAGAAGTCACATAAGACAATGGAAAACATAGATATTTATATTATGATTCATAACAGTAGCAAAATTACAGTTATGAAGTAGCAATAAAAATAATTTTATGGTTGGGTGTCACCACAACATGAGGAACTGTATTAAAAGGTCGCAGCATTAGGAAGTTTGAGAACCACTGAGCTAGCAAGTGGAACATGTGATGGTTGTTCTTTTCTTTAAAAAAAAAAATCTTATTGATTGATTGATTTTGAGAGATAGAGACTTCAATTTGTGTTCCACTTATTTATGTATTTATTGGTGGGCTCTTGTATGTGCTCTGATCAGGGATTGAACCCTCAACCTTGGTGTATCAGGACCATGCTCCACCTCACCAGGGCAATTTGTCTTTTTCTGACTTTTTTCAGAGGGCCTCGTGGTTGGTCATATTTGCATTTGTAATGGGTGAAGATTCCCACATAGCTGGCTGGGCACTGTTCTTCCTAAAGACCTCCACCTAGACCAGGGGTTGGTAAACTATATTCCATTGGTCATCAGTCTTGAAAATAAAGTTTTATTGGAACACAGCCTCACCCATTCCTTCTGTATTATCTGTGATGATGATTGCACTACAACCACAGAGCTAAATAGTCCCAAGAAAAATCCTATATAATAAAAGCCTAATATGCTAAGTGTCCAGTTGTTTGGTCAGCTGTTCAACCAATCAAAGTGTAATATGCTAATGATATGGTAAGGCCACTCAACCGCTCACTATGATGTGCACTGACCACCAGGGGCAGATGCTCCAACCAGTAGGTTAGCTTGCTGCTGGGGTCTGGTCAATTGGGACTGAACAAGATGGACCAGACACACCCTGGAACCCTCCCGTGGTTCCTTCCCAGCTGGCCAACCTCCCAGATCCCTTCTGGCTCCAATTGTGCACCATTGGGGTCCCTTGACCTGACCTGGACTCTCTCATAATCCAGGACCCCCTTAGAGGATGTTAGAGAGCGGGTTTTGGCCTGATCCCACAGGTCAGACTGAGGTACCCCACTGGTACACAAATTTGTGCACTGGGCCTCTAGTATTTCATAAAACCTAAAATATGTACTATTTGTATGGCCCTTGATAAAAAAAAAAAAAAGTTTGCAGATCCCTGTTCTAGACACCAAAGCCTGACAATGTCAAGAAGATAGCTATATACCAGGAGGGTCACAGCAGTTGATTTGGAGTATGCAGTTCTTGACAAAAATAAATAGGGAAATGAACCTTGGGGATAAATTGGTTAACTTAGTCTTATACCCATAGCACCTGGCATGGAGTTTGGCACATACAAATCATTCAAGAATATTTATAAAATAACATTTAAAAGGTCCTTTCATCTTAGAAACACACCTTCAAATATCATCATGTTGACTTTCTAAGAATTTTATAGGAGTCCAAAGCGTCTATACTTTTGACTCAGGTAATACACATCTAAAAGGAATTTCTGAGGGGTTCCATGACACTGACAATGATAAGCACCACCAAATGATAACTTGATCTGATTATTTTATACTTTGAACCTCATTTAGACTTTTCTTAAGCCACAGCAGTTATGAAATGAGGGGTTTGAGGTGATATGTGGATTTTTCTAATTATAATAATAAAAGTGTATAATTATGTCACATGTTTGCAGCTCCCTCTAGATTCGACTAAAATCTCATATACTGCCAATAGAAAATATTGGTCAATGGAATGCATTTCAATTTTCTAATATGACTCTCAAAACAGCTATAACCAGGTCTTAATCTTTTGATCCAGTCTTTACTTCCATTCATCCTCTCCAGTGCATGAAACATTGCAATTGTTCCATTGATTTTTGTTGAAAGATGAAATAAGTTGTAAACCCTGTTTAAAATAGACTGATATCTTCATTACTTGTGAAAACACCCTTTTGCTTTCCTGTATGTTTCACCTTGGAATAAGTTCTTCTGACCTTTGGAAAGCCCTACCTCCTCATTTCCAGAGACCTAGCTATGACTCCTCCCTGTGGGACCTCTCTTCTTTAACCTCCCATCTGGATGTTCACTCCCTTCTAAATCACTTGACTTCTCACTCTCTATCTCTCCTTTTACCTTTGCCATGTACATCCTTGTATTTATGTTGTCTTTCCATGAATGAATCTTCCTAACTAGATTGTTACCATGCTAGCAAGTACCACATCTGAAACTCCTTTCTATGCCTTCAATCTGCCAGATTACCTTTGAGGCAGCACTTTAAACAAATCAACAAATTGACTAATTGATGATTCCAGGCAACAGACCAAATTGATTTATAAGTGTAAAATATATGTCCTTAATACATCAGATAGCTTGGGAGTTATCCCTCCTTATAAGAATGGAGGAGACAGCTTACCTTGGGCAGGGAACACGTAAAGACCAAAAATAGGGGAGTGGACCGGTTGCTTGACCCATGAGAAAAGTGCAGAATAAAAGCTCACTCTAGTAAGAAGAAAGGATTATAAGGGAATACTGGGAAACTTGGTGGTCATGAATATGTTCACTATCCTGATTGTAGTGATGGTTTCAATGGCTGTTTACATATGTCAAAGCCTATCAAATTATACATTATAAATAAGTGCAATTTATTGTATGTCAATTGTCTATAATAATAAAAGCATAATATGCTAATTAGACCGGATGTCCTTCTAGACATCCTTCCTTTTGAACAAAGCTGTAGTGGCAGAGGCAACAGAGGCCCTGGCCCAGGAAGTGGAGGCAGGCGGGGGCCAGGGCCAAGGCCCTTGCATGAATTTCGTTCAATAAAGCTGTTTAAAAAATACATTCACTGTGCATTTGCAAATATAGTAGGTAATAGGTGGAGGAGTTACATTTCTAAGCAAATTTTATGTGCCAGGTGCTCTGTAAACATCATTTTATTTAGCTCTTCCAATGTCCTTCCAATGCAGGCATTGCTGCTCTGTGCATTTTACACCAGAAGAAATTGTGCCTCAGAGAAGAGAACTGACTTCCCCCAGATGACAAGATAAAGTCAGAGCTTTGATAGGAGTATTGGTCATGCTTTTTCCACCTTCGAGGTGGCAATTGTTTCCCCTTGATTAGTTAGATTTGGAGGGATTGGGGGATTTGTTTTGTTTTGTTGATCTGTCTCCTGAAAGCTGCACTGTGCAGACCCGAAGAGTCGAAGAGAGACAATAGCAGCCAGCAGGGCGAGCCCAGTGCAGCATTCCTGTCCTGGGGACTTCATATTCCCACCTACAGACTGGCAGAGCTGCAGGCGGCGGGGTTGTCCATGGAGTGAGGACCCTACCCTTGCTGATGAGAAACTCTGTAATTTTGCTTCCTGACCTGGATCATCCACATCCTCCATGGGAGAAGTGAAAGCTGAAAAAAACCCCAATTTCCCTGGAGGATGGGAGCGGCTCTGAGCCAGGCACAGAGGGTTCAGTACACAGAAGTACTAGGAAGGAAGGACTCCCATGGAAGAAGACTGTTCATTTGCAATCCAGACTCACCTACACAGGAATCTGCAATTTCAGCTTTGCCATTTCCACTATGCTACTAAATATTACTAAATACCATATCCAATATGTTACTAAATATTATAAAATTTGGTCTGTCAACTAAATTTTTAAGGCAAATGGTATCTCCAGGGCTAAGCAATACCTACTTAACATTTTCTGTAATGCCTAGAATTTAGGGAATTCATCAGGAATAACTAATGTTTCTTCAACACTTCATAGGAAATGGAATGTTTCTTACTCAGAACCTCTTTTGAATCACTCAATTGTATTGTATCCCCAATATACAGATGAAGAAATTGAGGTTCAGAGAAATTAAACTCATTATAATCAACCTGTTCTCAAAATCCCAAATCCTGAGCTATTTCTTTGACACCACCTTTCTCCTTTTAAGACAGTCTGGCCAAAATCAATCTAAACCCTATTTTTCACCTGGCTAGTGTCTATAAAAGCATAATTAGTAAATATTAAAGAATTAGTTTCTTTGGACCCACAGTTTTTACCATAGATATTAGATTTTTGGAGGGGCCAACTAACACCACAATAAACAAAAGGATTAACTTCCTAGGTCATTAGATTTAGTTACTGATTGAAGATCTGGGAGGAGAAAACACATCTTTCCACTGATATGTGAAGCTTGTGCCTCACTCTCCATAAAGGCACAGATATAAGCTGGATCATTAACTGGTCTGTGCACACTTCCTAGAAACTATAAACAGTGTCTCAAAGATATATGTGTCACATCAAATGCAACAAAACTGTAGGAAGACTCTCTGAAATAGAAGTTTCCATCCTGTTTGAGCATCTCTTAAATAAGGCCACAAGAGGGAAACTGGTCCAAAGCTTGAGTGAAACACAACTTTCTGATTTGTGTCTATTTTCATCATTTTCAATCAAAATAGAAGTTGACACATTTTATAATCAATCAAAAAGCCAAGTGGAAATGGAGGCCTATCTGAAAAGTGACCAATAGCAGCGGTACAGTAGTCGGCCAACATTAGCTTTTTGTATTACTTGCAAAAATTTAAAAAAAAAATTTCAAGATCCCATTATAATGTCAAAATAGTAGACACTTTATAACTTTGAATTAAAAGATATTCTTTAGTACCTTTTAATACCATTTGGAAAATAAGCATTAAAATGATATAGGCCATATTGTTTTGTATGTCTATATGTCTGCATTCACCCTTATTCGCTCTATCATGCATTAGAAATTTACTTGTCACTTCTTGAAAAAGATCCAAACCAAATATCATCGATAAAATGTAAGCTTACCTTCATTTTTGAAACTCCTGATGATGTTGGCAGATGGCATGGAGGTGCGGTCCATGGCAAATTTGTTGTAGAGTTCCAACATGTACTCTGGTGGGTCAACCTTGGCTGAATCCTGCATAGGGATGTCAGAGAGGTTCAATGTCTTGAGAAACTCATTCTTCATGCTCTGCAGCAGTGTGTCAAAGTCAACACCATCTTGCTCTGAGAAGACATCATCGAAGAGGGGCATGTCTTCTTCCAGAGGCGACTGCTCCAGGCTCATGATGGGGCTTCCAGAAGCAGAGTGAGCCGCTAGGCAGAGGAGAGCGCACAGCTGCAGGGCCAGGGAATCCATGACTCTGCTCGAGCCCCCAGGCCAACCCAGGAAGGTTTAGCTTCCCTGGGCTCTAAGTGGCAGTTTTATCTCACTGAGCGTAAATGTCTCGTGTCACTGGAGACAAGTTTGGAAACTCTTCCTCTCTCTCTCCCTCCCCCTACCATTCGTCCGCTTCCCCCAAAAGTCAGGTTGCAGTAATTGGATAACAAAATACCCTATAGGGGCCTAGCCTTTCTTATCTCACTAGTGTAAACTTGTGCACCAGATTTTGTTTCTATCTTGCAATCCCTTTTTCTTTTAATGAGCATTTTGTAAACATTTCCACATTCTGACACTGGCTGAGAGATAGGACAATTTTCTCCTAGCAAAGGCTCTGCTTCTCTTCCTTTCAATTCACTTCCTTTTGGCAGGAATGCCTAAATTCTGCTTTTAAACGGTTCAGTTTCACACATGCATATAACAAATATTAAGAATCAACACAATACACATCGATGGCGGTATCTATTAATTCGAGTAATGGGGCTTCCATCTTCACATAACATTTTTGAAGAAAGACCGAATATCCAAAATCTTCAGGTTAAATGAATAGGTATAAGTGAGTTTAAATACTCTTTAGAGTCAATGGCCTTTTTTTTTTTTTTTTTTTTTTTTTTTTTTTTTTTTTTTTGTACAGATTTGATCTGGCTAAAATGGCTTTGAAAAATAAGGAGAGTGCTTCATTATAAAAGGACCAAAATGTATTAGGTGCTTTCCTACAAACAGGCATTGTTCTAAGTGCTTTGCATATCACCTAACATGCTCCCCGTAATAACCTAATTATTATCCCCATCACATATATGGGTCACCGAAGTTCAAGAGCTTGCTAGAGGTCGCAAAGCTACAAACTCTTAGAGCCGGGACTTGAACCCAGTCAGTCGGACTCTTGTAAAAAAAAAAAAAAAAAAAAAAAAGACAATCTAACTTTTGAATCAGTGTCCCCCTAGCTAGGGAGTCCATAGCCAGGAGGCAGGCAACAATTTGCAAGTCCTTCACCCATGCAATGAATTATTAAGAATACCAAAATCCCTGACAAATCTACCTCGATGGCTCAATCAAAATGATCAAGTGGCTCTAGGAAAAGCTTGATGCATAACATTATTAGGCCAATGAAAAATGACAAATGCCTCGGTCAGGAAAACCAGGTGGCATTGACTGGAAAGACAAAGCAAGTTCATCTCACTTTCCAACCCCAATTAGCGGTAATAGCAGCATTGGGGTGGGTGGGTGGGTGGGGCTTTTACCACTGAGGCGGAGGGACTGATGGTGTCTTCCTGGCTTGCTCAGTGCACTCACTCCCTGTGTGGTGATTCAGGCAGCCTGACTGTGTATCGAGGGCTGTGTCTAGACATTGGGTACCCTGAACTACTCTTAGGTTCTGAGTTAAATTTTCCTGTATTTATCCCAGTAGGTCAGCTACAGCATCTTCACTTTTTACTTCCTCGAGGCTCCCAAGGTTAATAATCATCTTTTGATTTTTCCCCCCTCTCCTAAAATGCAAAATTTTACAGCATTTAAAAAATTACCTTAATAAAGAATAGACTTAAAAAAAAAAAAACTTCTCAAAATTGTCTATTTGTTTAGTAATTGTTGATTTTGCTTCATGGCTCCATTTCAGTCGAAGCTTCTGCTCCTACATTAAAAAGATGACCATAGACTGAAAATAGATCACACCCTGACCAGGTCCACTAGTGAATGATCAGGGGGCTGGACCGCATCCTGTGGGTGGTTCGTTTTAACAGGAGTTTTCTGACAGCATGCCAGCAGGGCTCCTGTATCATAGCCGACATCAAAACAAGCCGGTTTATCTTCACACACACAGATGTCAACGCACACTCCAGATCTCTGAACGGCAGGCATGTGCGTGTAACCGCCACAGGACAGCAGAGTAAGTGGCGGCACTTATAGCCCGGGTGCACCATTTCAAAGGTCAGGAGGAGAGACGGGCATCCCACCTTGCAGAGTTCTAGTTATTTCCATTCTCAGGGGTAAGATGTGCAACTGAGCTATCATCGGCCACCTTGTACTCCGTTCCAGAGTGACTATGGGACTTAATATTAGGACCAGTTTCCAAATCAGAAATGTTTATTTATATTTGGGGCTGATCGAAGGGTAGAATAGGAAAATGTCTATAACCACATCTCAATGCCTATGGCTTCCTTAACTGTGATGTCCTTAAGCCCCGCACCTCTGCAAGGGTAGATGAGAAGGGAGATTGGATTTCATACAAGGAGGAAGGGAATATAACCTTCCCTCTTCTAGGCCTAGGATAAGCTTATAATTTAACTGCAGAATCTCATTTTCTGTAGAAGCTTTCCCTGACGATTCTAAAAGGTTCAAAAAGCTCCCCATTCCTCCCCACATCTTGATTTTTCTGAACACCATGTATTACTTTGCAGTGATCTCATTGTTTTGGATCCTACTACACTTCCCAGTCTCAAAGATTTAAGGCTAGTTTCAATAACTGTACAAATTTGAAGGATCTAAGACTGAATTTCACTGGCCTCTCAAAGGGATTTGTGGTCCAGACAAGGTGTGACCCCTGGACTATCCCTCTGTGAATGCTGATGCTTCCCTGGATAAGTGTTACTGATAAAGTTCTCCTTGCGGACAAGAGGTCAATGAAGTCAGGAGGTTTCTGAGCATGCATGACTCCAGGTTCTTGGAACCCTCCACCTTGGACCCCACTTTGGAAGCATTACACTACTCTTGCTACCTACTCAGAAATGTTCAGGTCTTTGGGGTATACATTCTCAAACCAAGTGTGATAAAAATATTTATCAAGCTGTATACCAGGCCCCAGTCAATCAGAACAGATCCTACTTGTAGTGCCAGAGCAGGACCCCAGAGGCCCCACCCTTCCCTCTTGAGCTTTGGATCCTGGGGAGATGGGATGCTGGGGGATGGGCTCAGGCAGCAGCTAGTTAGCATTTGTATGGCAATATTTGAATAGTTTAGCACTACACAGTACTGTTGTACTATGTATTACAAGGGACTATAAATTCAGCCTAAAATTCCCAAGCTGGAGCTCTATAAGCTATGGGCATTAGAATTTTCAAATTCAATATAAGGACAAATGGTCTGCACTGATTTATTCCATTGACTGCTGTCTGGATGTCCTCTCATTCTTCAGTCCAGATTTTTCCCACTGTACCCAGACCTAGAAAACCATGGGAGTGGGGGGAGGGCTTTGTCCCTAGGATGGGTCAGGGAGCTCTGCTCTTTTCTGATACCATCTACCCCACCACTCCTTCAAGGGTTAGAAGTTGCCTTGGCAGTGAGTGGCATTCCTCATCAACTCCAGAATCCAGAGTCTACATTTCAGTAGGAGAAATGCTTCCTTGTCTCTAGTTACCCCTCAGCCTTTAGGTTGCTGCTTACCCAAGGCTTAGCAGTGGGCCATAAGATTCCCACACAGCAACACACAGAGGCCACGTCAACTCAACTCAAAACTCTTTCAATGATGTGCTTTAAATAGTCATAAGCTTTCTCCTTCAATAACCTTCCATGCAATCCCTCCACTGTCCCAGAGGGCCTTTAATGTGAATTGCCATCAATAATCAAGTTAGCAATAAATAAAAATTTAAGGTTTTATAAGAGTATTTAATTCAACAAGATTTCGTGGGTGCACATACTCTCTGTTGGGTACTGTTCAAAAACAAAACCTGAAGATAATAGACCAAACTGTTGACCTTGTGAAATTTACTTTCCAGTTGGAGGGAGAGAGATAATAAATATACAAATAAAGTAAGTACAGTGGAAAGAACAGACCCAAGTAAGAGAATAGGAAGTGCCAAGGAGAGGGTTTGCTATTTCACTGTCAAAGCCAAAGAAGGCCGTCCCGGTGGAGGCAGGGGAGGTACCTGGGGGCCCATGCAGGAAGAGCATTGCAGGTGGAGAGAACAACCTGTGTGAAGCCTCTAAAATGACAGCACACTTATAAGGCTTAAGCATCAGTCAGAATGGCTATAGAACATCCAGAAAAGGGGAGAATTATAGGAAATGAGGTCCAAGAGTAAGTTAGGGCTGGACCAATTCGGAGGTGATGGATCTTTTTTAAAATCATATTACACAAATAAACAACTTCACCTCTTGTTGTTGTGTGGGGTTTTTTTTCACTGAACATTCCATTGTAAGGGTGTTTCATGTTGCCATATAATCTTCACAGCCATTAATCATTGTAATTGCCTAATTCCATTGAGTGGATGCCCCATAACCTTGTAAGAGGATTTTTTATGTAGTAAAGAAAAACCTAGCAATTCTATTGAAATGTAAAGACGTTGGACTTTTACATTTGAAATACGAGTGACAACATAGTGTAAGATTGAGAACATAATATATTTGCTTACTTGAAATGTGGTAGGAGGAAGAAAAAAATGCAGAATGGTTAAATAACATTTATTCTCTGTAAAATGTCATTAGCCTCAGAAATAAGTGGAAATAGTCTGTGCCAAGTTACTTTATGTCTGCATTGAGGAAATAGGTTACTATCGGGGTCCCCTGCCTCTGCTTCCGACTCCTAACAATCTATTCTCAACATGACAGCCAGATGCTGATATAATATTAGATCATCACTCAGAGAAAAAGACAAAGTCTTGCAAAATCCCTGGGATCCCTACCTCTCTGATGTCATTGACACGTCAACTCCACTCTAGCTCCATGGCCTTCTTACTCCATTTTGGGCCTTTGCTTCAACTGCTCTCTCTGCCTGAAACAATCTTTCACTGATAATTCACATGGTCAATCTCAGCTTCTTCAAGTCTTGGCTCAGAATTAACCTCCTCAATGAAACCTGCCCTGTGACCACCCTATTTAAAATGGCAATCCATCAGACAACCCTGAATCTACCTACCCTGCTCATCACTTTCCAGCATAAGATAGAATTTATTAATATGCACGCTCCTTGTTTTCCGTTCGTCTCTCTCTGCCATTCCCCTCATTCCCCAGCTAGAATATGTGTTCCTTGATAGCAGGAAACTTTGTTTTGTTAATTGATACAGCCTAAGTGCCTAGAGATCGGCACATAGTAGTTATTAAAGTCTTTGAAGGAATATATGATTGCAAACAACTAAATATTTTCATCTTTAGATGACTTATAGTAACACCATAAGAGCATAAATGTCACTTAAAATAAATATTCATTATCAAAGTACGCAGACATTTCTTTGAGACCCTCTCTATATGTACTTATTTCTTTGAGACCCACTACATAGATTATATATTACCTTACACTATTCATCTAAAGATTTGCAAAGCATTAACATTCTTCTACAATTTGATTATGCAATGTGCCATATACACAAAATGTTTATATAAAGTATATAAAAGTTTGTTAAGGCAATAATAAAACAAACACAACTGTGTACTTACCACCCAGTTGTAAATGTAGAAAAGACTAATAACTTTAAAACCTCCAACCTAACCCTTTCCAGTTCTTCTTTTCCCCAACAGAGGTAGCTACTAGACGATTTTCTGCTAATCAGCCTGGTACATTTTTATGATTTTACTACATATGAACACATCCCTAAAAATACACAGTTTAATTTGCGTATTTATTGATTTCAGAGAGGCAGAGAGAGGGAAAGATAGAAACATCAATGATGAGAGAGAATCATTGATTGGTTGCCTCCTGCATGCCCCACTGTGGGGATCAAGCCAGCAACCCAAGCATATAGCCTGACTTCCTGGTTCATAGGTGAATGCTCAACCACAGAGCCCCTCTGGCTAGGCCAGTTTTGCCTATTTTATATGTAAATGACACCATGCTCTATGTTTTCTAGTTGTTTTGCATTCAACAGAATGTGTTTTGATGCACACATGTTGATGCTGTAGCTGTAGTTCATTGATTTTTACTATTGCATAGTTATTGGTTTTAGAAATATATAAAAATGTATTACTTTTATTACACTGTTGATAGACATTTGGATTATTTCTTTCCCCTCATTATATACAGTGTGTTATCAATAATCTAATTGCCAAATTGTTTTCCCAAATGATTTTCCCAATTCACTTCTTCCCAGCAGGAGTTTTTTACTTTTTCACTCCCTTGCCAATACCTGTGTTGGTTGACCTTAGGAACTTTAATTAAGGCTGAGATTCTTTTTCTTTTCCTGCTCTCCCCATTCATTCCTGGGATCTGCAGCACAGCATGAGGCAGTTTTCTGGACAAAAGAATAAATAAGGGCTCAATATGTAAAAACAATTTTGAACCTTTATCTTGGTCAAAAGACCCTTGGGGAAGTCCTGGGAACAGAACTCCTTTCATCCTAAGAACTAGTACTTCATATGTTATCTACATCCCTAGAAGATAACAAGTAGATAAATTATTATCCTATTCCACCTTAACCCATTTGGCTCAGTGGATAGAGCGTCGGCCTGAGGACTCAAGGGTCCCAGGTTCGATTCTGGTCAAGGGCATGTACCTTGGTTGCAAGCACATCCCCAGTAGGAGGTGTGCAGGAGGCAGCTGAATCGATGTTTCTCTCATATCGATGTTTCTAACTCTCTATCCCTCTCCCTTCTTCTCTGTAAAATATCAATAAAATATATTTTAAAAATTATTATCCTATTCCCCTTTACTAAAAAAAGATGTGGGAGGAAAAAGACAACCCACATTTAGAAAAAATAGGTAAACTGATATCTATAAAATTCCAAAGTAGCAAAATAGTATTATTATTATTATTATTATTATTAGCTTTGAAATAGTGAGTTCCCACATTACATTTCAAATGGAGATTATTACACGTACCCTCCTTTGAGAAACACAATTGTTCATAGAGTGAGACAAGAAGCTTTAAACCTTATAGAAGATTGCATTATGTGTATCTAAAATAACATTTTCATAGTTTTTAAAGTCTAACAAAAATTTTGTCGGCTTGCCCTTCTTAAGTAGTAAATGCTAAAAATGACAATGCCCACTGACCTAGGATATCCTAGGAGTGGAATGGATTGTCCATCAACATGCTCTTAGAATCACTCGAGGTGTTTGACAGCTGTGCTAAGCAACCGCGCCGAGTGCAAAGACAAAGATGTAAACCCGGCCAGGGCGCTTTGCCACCACACTGCGATAAGTCAAGCCCTTTAACACCAGAGACTGGCTAAGGGTTTATTCCACACTCTCAGCAAGATAAGCTGCCATTCATGCCTCACAAGACACTCAGATCTGGAAAGCAGCTCAGAGGAAAAACTAAGAGAGATGAATAAGGACAATCTTTCAGTGAAGGAAATTAGTCAAGTTCAGCTGTTTTGATTCTAGTTCTATGAGGAGCTTGTATCCTGGGCCATTTCCCATGGATTATCTGATCTCTGCTCTGCAAGGTGGCATTTTGTGTCCTCATTTTACAGGTGAAACTGAGGTTTGAAAGGTTAAATGAATCATCCCAATGTCACATGCTGGGGAACTTGGATGCATACTCACCTTCGTGCCACTGCTCCCTCTGATTTGCCTAACCAGACTTCGTTAGCTTACTTACTACTGTAGTTCATATAGTTGATCTCTGAGAAGGTGTATAGGGCATGGCAGAAAGCTTTCACTATATGATTACACTCTTCTTTGTACTTGCTGTTAATGTGGTTTCCCTGAACACCGAATGAATCCTATAATATTTTTAAATTTCTTAGGACAGTTCCACTTTCAAATGTTTTGTCCTGTTTCCCCAGAACAATAGGTAAAATATGAGCTCCCTTTCTTTTTTTTCATTAAGATAATATGGTCGCCTATCTGTAGAATACACTTTGCAGGAATAACACGCATTCCCTGTTTGAGTGATCAATACCAGGACCTTCCTTAGAGCTGCAAGGTCAAGACAAACCCTCCTCCCCCAATATTATTGAACTTGGATGGTGACTATGACTAGATGATGAATACCTAAAATAAAAATAAGTATGGTTTTATAAAAATAAAAAGATAGGATTCATTTCAGTCATGTCAATCTGTGAATGTCAGTGTCATGGTCTGAGAATGTATAACCATACAGAACATTACAAATGTAACCCCTTGCTCCCCGGCTTCATGATCCACTGAGGCATATCAGTCACTTAGAATCGTTGACTTCTGAAGTTGGAAGAAATATTGGAGGTCAACTCGGCCGCCTCAGACAGGCTGCAGGAAGAGAGGAGGAAGGAGAGAGAAATAACTGAGACCCGCCTTATCAGCGGGCAGCCACTTTTCTGACTACTTTCACTTGACAAGTCCTGAAGGTTGCATGCCAGAAGGGCTTCTTGGAGAAGGCCTTCCGTATCAGAGTGATAGCCTGAGTGTGTTGTGACAGAACTGTTGCTGAACATCACACATTTCTTGGTGAAATCAGAGTCTGCATGTAACCCATCTTCATTAAATGCCATCCACAGAACAAAGAGAAAAGGAGAGCATGGATGATTTTTGGCTTTAGGCAACGTGGAAATAGCAGATCTATTTACAGCAACAATTTTCTGGCTTCCGAACAGAAAGGGGTGGCCAATTCTGCCTTAAAAGGCTGTTATCTCCCAAGGAAATATGTCTTTATTTCTTCCCATCAATGGAAAAAGGTCAGGTGACAGAGTCAAGTTGCAATGTAATCATATGATGGTCATAAGACAGCAATTCTGCTTAAGCAATTCTTACAAACCAATGTGAATATATAACTGGAAAATGACAAAGTGCATTTTAGATAAGGGTCCTCAATTAAGCTTGTTCTGATGTAATTTACATTGTGTGGAAGTCCAGGGGACCAAAGCCATGTATATCCTTCACATACTCACCAAAATTATTATTAGAGAATTATCTATCAAGATTTTGTGTTTAGGATTCATTGGCTAATTATCTCTGGGGATTTTGTATAGTTTGGATGGATAACATAATGTAGAATAAATTCTAGTTGAGGATAACATTAGGATTCTTTAAATAGCCAAACAGACAACCAAATGGAGTTTGGTAGCTGAATAATTGAAAAAAAGAAAACTTGTTTTAAGGAGATTCTGTAGTCACCTGATTCTGCCACTCACCAATCATTGGCTTAGCTAAGATAATACACCCAAATGAACTCTGTAAGAAAGCCAACTGACTAAATTTGTGATCAAAAGAATTTCAAAATATGCATCCCCAAACTGTTACGCCAGGCACAGAAATGGTCCTGATATGTTGCATGGTTGACATACTTGTGAGTTGTATCAGCTTCCCTGAGATAAGGTTAGAATGCTTGTCTTCTTGAATACATGGACAACTTGAGAATGGAGGCTGTATTTCATTAATTTATCCCTGAAATCTTGGAACACAGTACATGCTCAATGAATCAATAAACTAAAGAGTACATTTGTGATGAATATTACTACATATTTATCTGCATCGGGTTCTATATAGCATTATACAGAGAGTTAAGCATAAAGATGTTCAAAGGAACTTATATCTAAATTAAGTATACTAACTTGCCTAATGTCCAAATATTCCTTAAATTGCTGGTGCATTCTAATTCTTAAATGCACTTCCATCTCTTGCTTCTTGACATCCACCTTCTGTCCCACATCAGAGCCACCTACTCTTCCTCCTCAGGGATCACTTTGAAAATATTGAGATTCCACTGGCTATTTCTATGAGAATTAAGTATTTTGGGAATATTAGCCAGGGCTTAATTCATGAGAATCCTGGTCCTCCAAGTGGTTGATGAGACAAGAAGGATCTGGGCATCATTAAGTTAGGAAGACATATTCTTCCCATCCCACCATCTTCTCTAGGCTTTCTAGGTGAAAGTCACTGGGTCTCTTCTTTTTTAGCTGTGTTTTCCATACGGTTGTTTTGTTTTGGTGTTTTGGTTTTTTAAATATATTTTTTATTTATTTCAGAGAGGAAGGGAGAGAGAGATAGAAACATCAATGATGAGAGAGAACCATTGATTGGCTGCCTCCTGCATGCCCCCAAGAACTGAACCATAACCACCTAATTCATACATAGGTCCATGGTCAACCACTGAGCCAAGGACTGGACATGTGGTTTTTTTGTTGTTGTTTTTTCTTATTTGAGTTGAGACAAAGACACTGCTTCTGCCCTTGGGTTCTAAACTTTGAACCTGCTTATGGCCAAAATAAAAGTGTTCCTCTATCTGGTCCAGTCCGGCTCATCAGGAGACTATATTATGTTTTGGAGAAAATGCTCATAGAAATAAAATTATTCTGCCTAGAGCGTCCCCTGCTACATAAATGCTGCTCTCTGGAACTTGTGGTGGTGATATCAGGCAGCTCTTTGAGAAATCAAGAATCTTGAGCCTCAGCCAGAGGCAACTTATCATGGCTAATAATTCATCATTCACCACCACCACTAGAACAAATGTTTATTAAGCACCTACACTGTGTAATGCACAGTGGCACTAGGCTGCAAAGACAGGCACTGCTCCGGCAACTCCAACAGATATAACAATAACAATAAAAAGCCACCATTTATTCAGACCTTACTCTGTGCCAGGTACTGAGCCCCATGATTTCTGGTTATTGTCTCATCGAACACTCTTCCAAACCCTATGACCTAAGTGCTATCATCATCTCCATTCCACAGATGAGGATGCTAGACAGAGAGCCAGGAAGAGGAGCCAAGATTGACAATCCAAAGTCAGTCACTTCAACGCTATTGCACATTCCCAAGAGGAGTTGATTTGATGAAATAAGAGGTTAGCAGAGAGACCACAGCTGGGTGGAGAAGAAAAAGGAATAGAAAATGGAACAACGAAGGGAGAAAGGAGAAGATGGGAGGAAATACATTCATAGTTGAAGTAGTAGGAGAAGTTGAGGAATTGCATACCCAATAGCCTCAATTTCCTCTGGGAATTAAGAGGCAAAAACAGCCGAAACCAGTTTGGCTCAGTGGTAGAGCATCAGTCTGCGGACTGAAAGGTCCCAGGTTCAATTCTGGTCAAGGGCATGAACATTGGTTGCGGGCACATCCCCAGTAAGGGGTGTGCAAGAGGCAGCTGGTCAATGTTTCTCTCTCATTGACGTTTCTAGCTCTCTATTCCTCTCTTCTCCTCTCTGTAAAAAATCAATAAAATATATTAAAAAAAAAAAAGAGGCAAAAACATCTGATGGGTAAAATGAGAACAAGAATAAGATAGAAATAATAATAATAATAACAACAACAGCAGCAGCAGCAGCAGCAAATACTGAGTACCCTCAATGCAGTACTTTATTTACAGGAGGGATCCCTTTTAATTCTCACAATTCCATGAGGTAGGCACTATTTTGCAGTTCAGGAAACGGGCTCAAAGAAGTGAAATAATATTCCTACTGCAGATTGTGTAATACGTATGATAGTAGAACTAAGATTTAAACCCAGAAATTCTAACTCCAGAGTCTAAGCAGCTGAGAGATAAATGAGATGTCTGCTCAGGAACATATTTAAAAAATGACTTTTCACTTACTTTTCATTTAAAATATAAAAAATTGGAAAGTAAGTGGTCTTAGAGGTGGTTTGTGTTTTTAGTTTAGTACACTTGAACTGAAGAGGGAGAAGCAAAGTAAACATGTCAGAGAAATAGTTGAAAATGCTGAAACTGAAGTTCAGGAGAGAAATTATGTGTAGCATTGTGTGTGTGTGTGTGTGTGTGTGTGTGTGTGTGTGTGTGTGTTTTAAACAGCCATGGGTTTTTTTGTTTGTTTGTTTGTTTTTACTTTTTTAAAGAGAAAAGAGAAATGTTGATGTGAGAAACATCAGTGGCTGCTTCCTGCACACCCCCTATGGAGGATCAAGCCCACAACGCAGCATGTGCCCTGACTGGGAATCAAACCTGTGAACTTAAGGTGCACAGGACAATGCTCAGCCAACTGATCCATCCTGGCCAGGGCATGTGCAGCATTTTAATAGCAACAATACATTATTTATGTATGATGTATTCTAGGTTACAAAATTTTGACTTAGTGAGCAATATAACTCATCCATATATCCCAGCACCAATAAATGTCACTAAAACATATCATTTTCCCTCCATAAAGTTTGGTTAAATATAACAAATTTTAGGCAACCTCTAGAGCATCTTAACCAGTCAATACAAGTAGGAAGAAAGCCATTTCCATAATTATTAAAGTGAACTCTTCTTGGAATTTCAGCAACATTGAAGTAATATTGCAAACTTCAGTTGTAAAGTCAACTGGGTCCACAGAACCACAGGGCTGATGACAAATATGGAGGGCTGCTCTGAGACACTACATGAACTAAGCATCTGGTAAAGAAAATGAAAAGATGGTACCAGAAGCAGTCATCTTACAGCAGGACGAGGTCCTTAGTGAAAATAGTGAGTTCAACAGTGAGAAGAGGAGGGAGACCGCCGGGAAGGAGGCTGCCAAGGACCAGAGAGAGAGGGCCTTGCAGAAATAGGGGGTTTCCATGGGAGAAGATAAAGAATAGCTTCTGCTTTATTTCCTTTGCTATTGTGCTATTCTTCTCTTGGTACAACACCAGTGAGAAGTCAATTTTTCCAGAGAAAGAAGTTCCTTTATTGCTGAATTTCTGCTATTAAAGGTGTCAGGTTCCAGTGTCACTTACTCAAGTGTTTTACTAAATTAATGAACGTCCCAAGTAACTTGGTAGGAGTCCATAATACCATCTTTACCTTTTTTGTTTTGTTTTGTTTTTATCCGCGTGGCCAATGTTTCTTAGACTTTTTCTATTCTTTTCTTCCCACAACCCTCAATCCACTCTTTCCCCTCATTTTCTTGCTCTGTGCACAGACGGCTCGCTTGTTTCCATGCTCTGCAGAAGGAAACGTCTGCAGGGACCTCACCCACAGGGCTTTCAGCAAGCAGTCAAATTTAGGGGATTGTCCTTGACAGCATCTTCGATGTGCATTACCCTGCAGCAAAGCGATGCTCCCGCCTCGGCTGGGAATTAAATCTGTAGACAAACTTCTATTCTTTTGATTCCTATGAGATTAACATACATTGCATACTTTATTTTCACTTTCATGGCTTGAGAATAGAACTCAAACACACAGCCCAGAATCAGACACAGTCCAGCCGAGGTTTCCTATGGTTCAGAGTGTGACCTGTGGTCAGGGAGCCTGGCTACTTGCTTTGATTAGGCAGTTTTCTTAACCCCCCAAGGCCTTCCTTTTACCATCTACAAAGCAGGGATAATGGTGCTTGACATAATGAGGCTTTGTTCTAATAATTGTTACCCTGTAATAAGGCTTTGTTCTCATATTCATTACCATGGGTTTGGAGATCTATTTAGCTCCAGACTTTAAAACTATTTATTCTTCCTTTTAGGTAAAGTCTTCACATAAATCAGTGACATCACTCGAGCCACTGTTCAAGTCATCCAGCACGGCTTCCAGATCTTATCACCCACTTCTAAGACGGCTGCAATAGCAGCCTTTCCTAGAAAACTGATCCCAAGCTCAGACATGCACTTGGAAAACATGAGCTGTTCGTGTGTTTTTTTGTTGTTTTTTTTTTTTTCCAGTTGTCCTGAGGTGTATTTTTATGACATTTCCAGGGTAAACACCTGTTTTACTACCTTTAAGGCCCTTTTTTTCTTCTATCATTCAGTGGTAGCTATTGGAGCAATACTTCCAAAAAAAACTTACAAAATATGGGTTACATTTCTTTGCTTTTTTTTAATTTTGTCAGTTCAAACAGACAGATCTCAGTCAATATTGAACTAAGGTGATTAGATTGATGTTTTCCCCAGGCAGTATTTCATTCATCAACAGAAAGTAATTGAGACCATAATTGTAGGATGAGACTTTGTAAGGCTTCCCATTTAAGGTGACCTCTTCTCTGGCAGAGAACTTTGGGGGAAATCTTTGACTTTCCCTGGGGCCTATACAGCAGCTGGTCTCTGAAGGGCTCTGGGCTGAGACTCTGGGAGAGGGTTTCATTTGCCTATGGACAGTCCAACCTCTGACTGGGGGATGGGGCTGCCTACTGGGAGCACTGGGAAGACTGAGAAGTGCATGCAGGTCGACGTGGAGATGTGTTATTGGGGTGAGGTATCAATCTGCCACTATGCGCTGGTATTTTATGAACCATCGCTTTACAAGGCCAACAATGTGGCCTTCCATCAATATATGACCATGACTGTCTTTCTGGCTGCATTTCTGGCAGAGTGATAAGATTCCACAGACTATCTGTTTGAAATGTTATACATTCATTCATCATCAGAATTTCAGTAGCTTTTTCAGAGCAGTTGACATTTAGACCTCTGAATGGCAAGAATTTCAGAATGGACCATGTATGGGGAAAACTGTGGATAATGACAGCCATTCCAGAGAAGGCAGAAAGAAGGATCTCAGATTGGAAACTAATTTTAGTTATCCTGCACATGCTCACCCTGTCACACTTCTCTGTATCTCTCCTCTCACCGGACGGTTTGCTCATGTGGCAGGCAGTGCCTGATAGCATTTATGGCCATCTCCTTGATGCTCTTCCCAGAATGCTTTGGAAGAATTTAGCATTGCCCTTTGGTACCAATGATTTATGAGAACAACTTGTATCATTCCGTTGCCCAAAAAGCATCAATAAATGTCAAGAATTCTGAAATAGCTATGTACAGTTGTCAGCACACAGTTTGCAAAAGAAATGCCTTATAGAGTGGTGGATTGCAATGACAGAATTTTGGGAAAGTGAATTCATCACAAGATGGAGTCAAGTGGTTCACACATTGGTGTTTTATCAGTTGTTGATTGTTGTTAGCAAACTCAGAGGTATCCTACCAGACAGATCACTTCTGCCCAAGGACTGCCTGAATCATAGATACAATAGAATTCTGCTGGAATATATTAGGAGAAGACACATTCATAGTCCATATATCTCTTCTACTGATTGTTCCTATCACTCTTAATTATTATGAGTATATATCTTATCTCTTAACTTGTTTATGGTTGCATACTGGGAGTGTTTGAGGCCCTATTGGAAGAGAACAGTTTAATGTGAAAATAAAAATTTTTTTTAGCCAACAGGTTGAAGATTACTGATAGTCATCAGATTATTGACTAAAGGAGAATTGTGTGAAGCCTCCATTTTTTAGAACCTCTGAAAGTAAAATCAGATGGAGATGGGACTCATTGAGACACATTATACATCTTGAGAGGAGCTATTCTGTAGCTTTCAGAATATAAAAGAAGGATATGGAAAGAATTTCATACTTTAGCTTTTTTATTAACAGTAATCATGTTCTCTGCCTTCTAAATTTATTTTTTCTTACTCTTTTTAAAAAAAATATATTTTATTGATTTTTTACAGAGAGGAAGGGAGAGAGATAGAGAGCTAGAAACATCAGTGAGAGTGCCCGCAACCAAGGTACATGCCCTTGATCGGAATCGAACCCAGGACCTTTCAGTCCGCAGACCGACGCTCTACCACTGAGCCAAACCGATTTCGGCTGCCTCTAAATTTATTAAACGAACACTATATCCTAGACACTTGGATAAAAACTTCTCCATAGTTTCTCCTTTCTCTCCAATTCCTTTAATGTTTTATTTAATATAGTTTTATTTAAAAGCATAGTCTTTTTGTGTCACACAGACCTTTCTGGGGACCAGACAATAAGACCACTTACTGACCATATGAACTTGAACTGATTACTAAATCTTTCTGATACTTTTTTCTCATCTATAAAATGGAGATCAAAGTATTATCTTCATCATGGGGTTGTTGTGAGACTAAAAAGAGATAAGGTCTATAAAATATTTTAAATCCAATTCAGGTAAACTTTAAGCATTCATCGTCATTATTTAGTGCAAATTTTTCTCTTTCTATTACATTGAACCATTTGAAATTGCCATTTTTGTATAGAAAAATTGTAGGCTATTAGTAACTTCATATGGTTCAACTTAATGTATGCTGTGTTTCTAGATGGGCTTATGTTGGTTGCTATCAGAGTTAAGGAGACTGACTTCCTTAATAGTGTAAATAAAGAAAAAAACATGGTATTTAAAGACTGGGGTTTCAGGCATACAAATTACAAGTTTACTTAAGTCAGGATTATACTTTCTTATATAACTGAGCACTTAATTAGGGGCTCTCTACATAGGAAATGATTAATAAATATTGGAGAAATAAATTTTTATATATAAAATATCTGAACTTTAAGAAATGAGCTACTAGCTACTTTTTTTTTAAAATCATCCTATTTTCCTGAGTTATAAAATCCCTTTTCTGATACCTAAGATCAAGTTGACACAATCATTTCAAAAACACAAGTAGCAAAAATGTGTGACTTGAGTTGAATTTGGGAACTAGATCTATGCTCTAGAAACCATTTCACTTAAAGCCAGTAATTCTGGATGAAAAATAAGACTGTGCAAACCATAGCATGGAAATGGGTATTAAGTCAAAGGTGAGGGTTTCAGGCATATCTCTGCCCCTCTCCAAACAATGAAAAGAGATTCCAGATGCAAGAAACTATAAGTTACAAAGCTCTCTTTCCAGGATATGGGCACCATGAAAAGTCAAAGGAAGCTTGGGATCTTCAGATCTCACCTCACATGCTAAGCAGCATTACTACCGGGTCTAAACCACCTCTAATAACAGGTGCAACTTTGGTCCCTGGTTTCAGTCCAGACGATCTACTTAAGTGATGATAGTTTTGATGCATGATCATTGGAGAGACTCTCAGGGGACTTCCACTGAAAAGCACATTTAATACATATAAATGTGAATTTAAAACATAAACCAGCAGGCATTTGCAAATCTATGGAGACAAAAGTTGACTAGTGGTTGCAAAGGAATGGTGTGGAGGACTTAGGGATGATGGCTAAGGAATGAGAATTTTCTTTTTGTGCTGTTGAAAAGAAGTTGTGGTGGTGATTGCACAACTCTGTGAATATACTAGAAGTAATTGAATTACACACCTTAAGTGTGAGTTATAAAATATGTGAACTATATCTCATTTAAGCTTTTATAAAGAATAAGAGGAAAAAAGAGAGAAGAAATCTTATATAATAAAATGTTAATATGCAAATTATCCCCTCAACTGGGAGTTAGATCAGGAGTTCAACCAGGAGTTCTGTCGGAGGATGGGGCCAGCCAGCCAACTGCCCACAGTCCGTCCTCCCAGCTGGCCCAGCCTGATGGCCCCAATTGGGGTGGGCTGGCTGGACCCCACCTGTGCATTAATTCATGCACTGGGCCTCTAGTTTAGTTTATAAACCTTTAATACTACATGAAGATATATAGCCTCTATAAATATTTTGGGGAGTAAGCATTCTGGACTTTCCTCCATGATATGAGAACTGTAATCTACCTTTTTATTTTTAAATAATTTTTAATGTTTTTATTGATTTCAGAGAGAGGAAAGGAGAGGAAGAGAGAGAAACATCAATGATGAAAGAATCATTGATCAGCTACCTCCTGCACACCCCTTACTGGGGATCAAACCATGCAACCCCTGCCATGTGCCCTGATTGGGAATCAAATCCATGATCTCCTGGTTCATGGGTCAATGCTCAACCACTGAGCCACACCAGTTGGCATCTACCTTTTTAAATTTAACAATGTAACTTGAATATCTTTTTATGCCAACATACATTTATATAATCTTTATTAAATGGCCACAAAAACTCCATTTACATAAATCTACATTTGTTTAGCCAATCTCAACTATTTAGATTGTTTCCCCTTCTTTTTACTATTTTAATACGTCTTTGTACCTAAAACAATTAACAATTTTTTGATAAGCAA
Organism: Pipistrellus hanaki; assembly: GCF_964339955.1. Lineage (NCBI taxonomy): Eukaryota > Metazoa > Chordata > Mammalia > Chiroptera > Vespertilionidae > Pipistrellus > Pipistrellus hanaki. The sequence goes on from NC_140514.1 coordinate 36,678,647, forward strand.
TTTAATAAGCAATAAAAAAATCTTTGATAAGTGAGGGAAGAACAGGGTGTCACCCTCCCCCAGAGGTACAAGCAGAGGAGTTGACTTTTTCCTTGGGCTAAAATGAAGGCTTGCACTGTATAAACCTGTCTCTATCATACATAAGTGCCTACTGTATGCCAGGCACTGTGCTTTGTACTGGGGATTCTACAAATGACATTAATTAATAGTCCTTAGTTCAGGCCTGAATGACCACTTCAGAGGAAATACTCCTCATTCTTTTCAGGAAATAATTCCTGATAATTGTACATCATATGCCAGACAGTGGCTTGTTGTCTAAGGTGTATTGTACTATCACAAACTGGCCTACAATTAGTGCCTGCAGATCCTCTGTGGAAGCCCTCCATCATTAATCTATACTGATATGAAACTTAGGCCTGAAGGTGTTTCAAAGACTTTTCCCAGATGACGTAGTCTGTGAAAGAGCCGGGATTTGAACACAGCTCCCTATGAATCCAGACCATTCCCATCACTTCACATTAACATTCCACAGCTAATCCCTTCTCCACCTGCCCTGCAACTGCCCGGCTCTACAGCTCTTCACCCCATCAACTGGAGCTGTGAGAGTAGGAACAAAATTCTCTCTTTTTTTTTTTTTTTCCTGCTGCTAATTATAGTTAGGGATTAGGAGAATGCTATCTGCTAACATAATTAACACTAAGAAGTAAATGCCAGTAGGTTTTGTCCTCCAGGGGATATGTGTGTTTGAAAAGAAGGAAAGTTCCCAATAATACTTGGTCCTATTTGTAGCTGTTGGCCTCCCCCCCAGCATTTTCATATTGGAGCTGCCGGGAGCGTGTGGCGTTTACTGTACAGATGGAGAATGTGAGGCTCAGGGGTCCACCCTCCTTTCTCTGGGCGAGGGTGACACCCTGGTCTTCCCTCACTTAATCCAAGGCTCTTCCCACTGACAGATAATCCTAATGAATGGATGGGATGCCTGCCAGGGGGTTAAACAGTGTAGGAATTCCTCCTTCATTCCCTTCTTAATCACCTGGCTCTTCTGAAAATGTGCCTCTTCCCTGGCCACTCTGCACTGAAAAATCTGGGATCCTTAGACGGCAAACTAAGACGATGGACCATTTCCTGGTCTCCAGAGGGAGTGTGCTCTTTCCAAAGTTCATGAATGAGCACAAGAGGCACCGCTCACTTGAATTCATTTAAAACCCAGTTTTCGGAGAGGCCAGGTTACAAGATTAAAGGGAAACAGATAGGACAGCTTTTCTGTTTCTTTAAGAAATTAGGCCCAGGGAGGCAAGACCTCCTAACCCTCTCTACATTCTTCCCCACTTGCTGCCCACATGAGGTTCATGCCCTTTTCATCAGGACGCATCCGCCCTGACATGTCCCGGGCCCTGCTTCTCCCTCCAGCCTTTCAGCAGCCAGGACTGGACACACATTCCTTTGGAGGCTGCAGCTGCTGCTGCCTCCAGCGACAGGCCAAGTGCCTGCGCATTGCAGTCCATGAGAGAGTCGGGGGAACGGGTTATCACAGATCAAATTCCTGCGGCAGTCACTTCCTCTCCTTATCAGGGAATCGGGGCTTTTTATGAGGGCCTGGGTGGGGTGGGTGGAAGTCCCTGCAGGGCACCAGCTGTCCTAATAAGCATGACTCCCCTCCCCGGCAATGCAACCAGAGGGAGCTCTCAGCTGAGCGCACAGAGAGGATGCTTCAAAGAGGGGACCTGCCGCCTGGGGCGATTGGGTCCTGCACTCACTCACCCCCAAGGACTGGCACTAGGGGTGAAGGGGGCAATGGAGGGATAAGGACACATATGTAATACCTTAATCAACAAAGAAAAAATAGATATTAAATTAAATGCCTCTTTAAAACAAAAAGCTGGGAAGGGGGGCTGGTACCATGGAGATGATGATTAAGGCCTTCTCCTGGCCCCAAGGTGGGCAGGAGACAACATTCTAAATGCATTGGGAGCTGTGGGTCTATAAAGGACCCAGGGAGAGAGTCAGGTTTTACTAACAAGACTGATACTCAGCAGTTAAGAGTCTGTCTGGGATTCTCCTTAAATGGATTGTGCAGCCAAGATTAGAACCAAAGTTGATTCCCAGCTTAGCACATTCTCCCCCAACCTCTAGCCCATCCCACCCCCAGTCTGAAGGACAAACCACAAAGAGACTTGCACATCAGTTTTGTCATTTCTGGGCTAGGTCACCACAGCTTGTTGAGGCTGTCTTTAAACAAAGATTTTCCTACTTTGGAACACCTTTAGGTGTAAAACTTCGAGGATATTATTTCCAGATTTATTCCCTTCAAATCTAAGCCAGTTCAAATACTTGACATTAAGAACTTTCAAATAAAACAGTTCTATGGTGGAGACTTCCTCTGCTTTATCTTGCAAAATTAATAATAATAGTAATAATAATAATAATAATAATAATAAATAGTGCTCCTTCTCTTCCTGAAAAATTTAATACAATTTCTCCCTAAGTCCATTAGGTGGACACAACAGAGTAGGTGTCCATGCCAGGGAGATGGGTGAGAGTGGGAAGCATGACAGGCTAATCAGGAAGTCAGGGTCTGAGTGGGGTAAGAAGGGTGTCCACGTGGCAGAGGTGTGCTGCTAGCTATGGGGCATTGGTCCCTTGCAGGATGACTGATGACATGGGTAAATATATTAAGGATAATGGGAGCCAGATTCCTGGTTGTATGGAAAGTGAGAAACTAAAATGAACCCTGGGCTGTTAAATATAAATTGTAGCTATCAGTGTGAACTATATTTTTTTATAAATACAGATATTTATATGAATAATAAATTAATAATATGAATGATAAATTGATAAATTATCACTATGTAGATATAAAGTGTGACACATACTCATCTATATCTATGTCTCAATCCAGTTCTAAATATGTATGAATATTATGCATGCATATACATCCATGTACTCACTAGCTCTGACCACTGAGAAGGCCTGAGACACAGATACTACAATAGCAGTGAGCACATCTAGAGACCAGATCCTGCTTTCTGAACACCATTCTCCAGGAAAAGGAGCCATTGCTTAGGGCAGTGATAGAAGGAGAAAGAGTGGGAGAGACTCCATAACATCAAACCTTTGGTAATGGCTCCCAGCTCTAACACTCTCAAATCTTTGGGGGGATGTATAGGGTCTGCATTACCACATGTAAGATACTGAGTAGCCCTCAGACTCAATTTTTAAGTTTTGTGAGACAGTATTATAATTTTATAATACTAACTTTTACAGTACAACTACATAGAATGGGTAGTAGAATCAATTATGGATCAAATATCAAGCAAGTTATAAAAACTATTCATTTCTTCATCCTTAAATTAATAAATAATAAGATTGACTTTACATGATGTGAGAATTACATGCAAGAGGTTAGCATGGGGTTGGACCTACAGGAATATTCAGTGAATCATCATTGTTATTATTATTATTTGGTTTGAAAGGAGGCACAGAAACAATAGCTGTGTGGCCTGCAATAAGTCACATAACTCCTCTAGTTCTCATTTTTCAACATGGAACACATATTTAATGTCCCATTGGAAGCCACTGTTCTCTCCTGATAAAGCAGGCTAAACCAAGCACTTTAGTAGTTTGGGGTGGCCTAGTAGCAAGAATTGGTGGCCTTCCTGGGTCAGTTCCTCAGAGGGAAGGAAGAGTTAGAGCAGAGTGAGGCAAATGGCTCAAATGTATTTTCTAAGTGAGTGAACCTGGTCAAAGAGGTGTAGACCAGAGGTGTGGCCCATGACCTCCTCAATCAGATATTGAGTCCTTATTTTGGGTCACTGAAGCAGTGTGGTGAAGAACGGTGTGCGAAGATGGATAAAAGATAACTTCTGAATTTTGATACACCCCAAACAGCAGTTCTCTGATCCCCTTCTTTCCTTCTGCTGTCAAGGCAGTAACACCTTCCTTGCACCATCTTTGGCTTGTCAGGCTGTGCCAGAGAGTCCTTCTGGATGGCTCACAGCTCCCCCCAGGAATATTTGGGGGATGCCACTGATGCTATATGATAAGCTAGAGAAATGGAGTTGGACCACATAGATGTTGTGCTTTGGAATCTTAAGGGGCAAATAAAAACACCCATGTTTCCAAGTTCAGATGTGAATGTTAATAACAGACAGGAGCAGACATATGGAAATCAACGTATCATCTTTATCACTAATGAAAGCTTGGTTGGTTTACATGTTTTCTCACATGGACTTCTTAATGTTTTACCAACCACCTTGTTGGCACCACTTTCCTCACAAGGCCTGCCTCTGGGACCTTACCTCACTGTCACTTGCAGAAGATGTCAACACTCTGCACACACACAGACCCCGATGGGAAACTGGAAGAAGTGAGCTCCCTATGCCATCTCCCGCTCCCACATCACCAAATCTTCTAAGAGGAAGGGAAGAGGATGGAGAAAAGTTGGAAGTATTTCTACCATATTGTTTTCTTCCTGAAGAATGGAAAACACGCCTTCCCCTTGATGGAGACGCAAGGAGCAGGGGTGTAGTGCTTCCCCCTGCATGTCATGAATTCAGTAATGAGCCTCAAAATCTTCAATAACGAAAGTATATTTCTTGCTGACACCAAGTACATTACATGTTGGCAGATTTACTTCGTGTCATCTTCCTGGGACTAAGGGGGGCAGAGTCGCTTCTATTTGCAATATCACTGTTGCTTTTGACAGAAGGAAAGGGAATATGGTGAAACAAATGCTGATTCCTTAAACTTCTACTCAGAAGTGACACATCCCACTTTTGTTCACATTTATGGGCCAAAATAAGTCACATGGGCAAGTCTGACATCAAGGGGCGGGAGATCAAATGCTTCCCTACCTCCCAAGGAGGGGCAATCAATATTTGGAAAAGCCACACAGTTTCCTATACTTCCTTGCACTGAGAAAGGGGATATATGGCTGGCGAGCACATGAAGATGATGTAAGTAAATTGTGTGGTACATGGAACAGTTATATGGTAAGAGGAAAACAGCTGGTCTACTGTGAATGTATATCTGCTATCTTATGAACTGGTCCACTTGGCAATTAGGCTGTAGGTCATGGGCAGTAAATAAGTAATTGTGAAAGGCCTTGAACAGCACTTTCCAAAACAGTATACCAACTAGGGACAAAGGTTGGCTATCAGCTAACTTAAATAAGGAGGGGGGCAGAGGAATGGCACACTAATGTAGGGAGGAAAACATAATTTTACTTCTACCCTTTTTAGTTCTTCAGGCTAGTCTAATAATCAAACTGACATGAGACTGATTAACAGGAGAACATCACCAAATTTATTACATGTGTACACACGGGATACCATAAGAATATGGGAATGGATGATGAATCAGGCAGCTGAAAGTTATATGTCATCTTGAGCTAAGGAGAAAGGGGGATAGTGGTTTGTACTTCAAAGGGGAGGAAGATAATTCACATGGACCTGGAAAAGCAAACTTTTGGTAAATAAACATTTGCTGGGTCATCCTTAACAATGGGACAGAGAAAGGACTTTGATCAAACAGGCCTGGCTGGGTTCCTCCCCGTCTATCACACCGAGTTCATATTAAACTATAGTTATCTAAGATGATAACGCCCTTCTTAGAGCAGATCTTCTATCTAAATCCTTTTGGGCAGTTAGGGAAAGGTCAAAGGTTTTTCTTTGGTCTTCTGTTTCTTAAAAATAATCAGTTTAAAATAATCAATATCCCAAAAGGTATATTTTTTGGGTGGCAAATCACTCACCCTCCCAAACAAGAAGGCATTGCAATGGGGGATGTATGCAAGGAGATAAAGTGGGCCTTCGTCCTAAGGAGATCATTGAGTGTTGGAGGGCTATGACATGAAGACATATCAGGAGCTTGGAGATGGGCAAGGCATGGCATCAGTTGTCCAGAGGCCTATGGTGTCCTTGACCCTTAAGTCAAAACACAAGTGGAGGTACTCTGGCCATAGCTACCTATATCCATAGGTCACCTCCAGTGATGTGAATGGACAATAGTAGCTGTCAAGGGAGATGACCTGACCAAGGTGAAACATCTGGGTGTGGTCCTCCCCAGCCAGTCCTAACCCTGCAGTGGCTGTCCTTCTTTGGGTCCAGACCACCCCCCAGTTCATTCAACGAATAATTCAGCACCTGCTGTTGCCAGGTCACAGGGTAAATTGGAGTCTAAAAGAGAGAAAATAGAAGGCCTTTCAATTCTCTTTATTTTATTCTACTTGCTTAGGGTTCCACTTGCATTCACTTAAGTTATATGACTAGATTAGAGATAAGAAAAGAATTGAGTGAGGGTGTTTGGCTTTCATAACTATCTCTTAAATAAGGTCTTTTTTTTTTTTTTTTTTTTTTTTTTTTTTTTTTTTTTTAAGGATGTGGTCTCATAATGTAGCTGAAGAAATGTTTACTATGTGGTTAAATCTTTTTTAAAAATCTAATAGTTTCTGATTCTGTTCATCAAATTGGCTAAGGTTTCCGTGTTTTTCATGCCCCACCCCTTGATGGGCTCTTAGATCTGATGGATGGTTTCCTTTTAGAGGCACAAGTCATGTCGACCTGCTTCTTAGTTGGTGGGAATGAATGTTCCCAAACCCCCATTCTTGCAGCAATGAATCCAGATTCGGTGAGTTTAGAGGGAAAGAACTCACAGAAGACGAAGAGGAGCTGTGTGTGTGTGTGTGGAATATGTCTTTTTTCCCAGACCTGGAACCAGGGCGCTGCTCATGTGTGTGTGTGTGTGTGTGTGTGTGTGTGTGTGTGTGTGTGTATACATCTGATCTATGCTTGCACAGAAACCTTCTTTCCTGGCCACCTGCAGGCCTCTTTGAGTCACAGCCCCACCTTCCAAAAGAATTGCCCATATTTACCTTATAAGGCAAAATTGAGCTGTTCTCATTTCTCTTTTTAAGGCTATAGGAAGTAGAAACAGCAGGTGCTGAGAGGCCTGGCCCAGGGTCACATTTCCCCAATGACTCAGCAAGTCTTCTTAGAAAACAGGCCCCCATGAGGGTGCATATTTTTCAGCAGCCTCTTGGTGATTGGCAATGGAAGGGTTGCCTGTTGCTCCTGTTGCTTGTTTCGACATGCTTTTCTTGATCTACCCACTTTCTGGGGTCAATAGATTATATGCCCTGGTCTTTGGAGACACATCAAGAGGCTCCTGTAGGTGACTCAGGAGGAGCAAAGAGAGGTGATATGGGCAGGTTTGTGGCAAGTTCGGGGAAGATGTGAGTAACGCAGGTAGAGCCCAGGGTCAGAGCAGTTGCTCAGCAGCAGGAAGGTCCATTAGGGGTTGTAGGCAGAGCAGAATCAGATGGCAGAGAAGCTTAGGGTAGAAAACAACTGGAGATCCAGGGAAGCAAACATCCAGGGTCAGGGAGACCTGAAAGGCTGAGTTAGGCCCCGAGAAATCCATACGGCAGGATTCTGAAACAGGAAGAATTGAGGGCTGAGCTCAGGTACAAGACCATGATTGGGCCTGGGTGGAAAATAAAGCCCATTCATAAGAAATGTGACAAAAGCTTAGTACCAGGAAACAGAGTCAAAGCAGCACAGTGTCTGAGCTACCAGGTCCCTGGCTCAAAGTTGCTGGAATTAGCATGGCCCAGAGCATAATTGATTCCAAAGCTAAAGCCATGGTTGAATGTGGCTGTGTCTTGTTGCTCCACAAGGTAGGAACTGATATCTCCTAAACAGCCACAAGGTCCATACCTGCCTAACTTTGGATAGCCCCTCACCTGCCTCCTGCTGCTTCTTCCCTCCCCAAACCCTACTAAGTAATCCAATAGAAATGATTACCTAAACCATTTCTCAGCTCCCCGTATCTCAGCATCTGGGTATCAATATATCCAAATGTTCCTGGAAGGTCCTGCCTGCTTTGGAAACCCCACAAGCTTCCTATTCAACCCAAGTCTTCTCATCCTTGTTTGTCCCCAGTTTTCTCATCTCTAACAAAAATTATTATCATGGCAAAGGAGTTGCATTGGAGGGGAAACCTGGGGTCATAGATGCCAGCAAGAAGTGAGATGAAGATGATACTGGGAGAAGAGAAAAGAGAGTTGTGAGATATGCCAAAAAGGAAAAATGCACAGGCTTGATGGCCTAAATTAGTAAATGGAGATGAGAAAACCATGGAAGATGATGCCAAAATTTTGAATTTACTGATGATGTTCCTGCACACATTTTTCTGCTATTGCTTTCTATTTTAGTTTCTACTTATTTTGTATTCCTTTTGGATAGTGCAGAGGAGGAAAATCTGGAATCTGCAGTGGGATGTAGTGGGAAGGGAATCTGAGTTGGCATGGAAGAAAGACATGGGCTATGCATCCTCCTGTAGTGGCCGTATAGCCTGGAGAAGTCCCCTCACCTCTCTGGGCTTTATTTTATTTTTTGTCTATAAAATGGGGAAATATCACTTTTTTTTTTTTGCCAAGTCTGAGGAAAATGATGTAAACGAGAGGTTTGTAAGCTATACAAAATAAGTGCAAGGACCTAAGGGCAGATAATTACAACCTCTTTCTGTCCAGCTCTTTTATTATTACTGGGCCTGTTTCACCTTCTTTGCTTCTACACCACCTGGTGGCTGCTTTGTGAACGGCATGCTACAATTTTAGGATGGTAAGGAAAATATGACTAATTTACAAATAAAAAATTATTTGCTATTTCTCCCAAAATTAATTAATACATTCAATGCATTTCCAATAAAAAACTCTTGATTGGATTATTCTAAATTTATATGGAAAATTGAATGGGCAAGAATAAATCAGATAAATTTGAAACATATAAATAAAGGGAGGTTGGATATGAGAGGAGCTGTTATTATGAACTAGTAAAATGCCTGTCACAAATCAATATAAAAATATTTGTAAATAAAGAAAAATAATAAAGAATTAAAAATAAATATATTATAAACCTATAGTTATAAAAACTGGTATTTTTCATAGAAGTAAACAAATTGATCAATGTATTATAATACAATAGAACAATCTAGAAGCATACCTATAAATATTAAAACTTTTCATACAATAAAGATATTATTTCAAATTAATGGGGAAATAACTCAGTAAATGGAATTGGAACAGCTGGCTGTCCATTCAAACTTAAGTCACACATTCATAAAACTAAATCCTAAATTAACTATTGATCAAAACTTAGAAAACGAAACTACATAGTGTTAAAGAAAAATATTTTGGTGATAGAAAAGGCTTTTAAATAATTTGAAAACACACAAAACTAAGCTTTAAATATATGATAAAATTGATCACATCAAATTCAGAAAATCTGTGCAATAAAAGACCATAACAAAATTTAAAAGATAACTAAAAGTCTGATAGAAGAGTGTTGCAATGAAAGAATAATATGTAAGGAAATTATAATAAATTAACTTTTAAATGACTCTATTGAAAAGGAGCTCAGTATAAAAATAATTAATTCACACAAAAAATCAGGCGGTCTATAAATGTATGAAAAGATGTAAATAGTCACTAATTACAGACATTCAAAGTAAAAAAAATTATGCCATTTTAAGTAATCTGATTGACAAAAATTATAAACATTTTTTTAACCTGTCAGAGTCTGGGGAAGGGACACTCATTCTCTGTTTGTGAATAGAAGAATTATTCAATAAACTATGTTTTATCTATACTATGCAAAAAGACAAAAGTAGGTCTCATAAAACCCACACCCCCTTACAGGTAATATTTATTGCTATAATATGTGTATACTCATATACTTTGAGTGGAAGTGCAAATCAATGCAATACTTTGGAAAACAATTTGGTATGTGAATCATAAATCACTATGTCCTTCAAATGTTTTGCTTTTGGTTCACCTCTGAGTTTATCTTATAGAAATAATACAAAAGGATAAAAAATGTTTTCTTTTTCACCCAAAGATGTTCATTGCAACATTAAGCATATAACTGTAAAGTGATTCCTTTTTATCCTGGACTCATCTAACCTACTCACCACCCCCCAACCTTTTTGAATGATTAATTAAAATATATGACTGTAAAAAATTTCTCAAGACACACACTTATTTATAGAAACTATGTTCATAGATAAATTCCCCGTGAAAATATCAGGAGAGATTATGCAAGAATAATCATAGCTTTTGTGAGCATGTTAGGGTCAACTTTATTTTCCAGATGTTTAAAAATAAATTTTTAAAAGGACAAAACTGTTTTTTGATGATGCTTGTCTGTCTGCCCATCTCTTTTTCTAGATTTGTAGTTTCTGCCTTGAAGAGCCTGGGCCAGAGATTCCACTCTATGGTCTGGCACAAGAGAGGTTTCCTCCAGGCCCCGGGCTATGGTGGTGACTGGCCATAAGGCCGCCCAGAAGCTCTTGGGCACTGCCCCTGTGCCCATGGCACAAGGAGCTGGAATGTCCACTGCCATGTGGATCTGGCATTCCTCACCATCAAGGCCAGTCTGCAGGCGGCTGAGGCCCTTGACAGTTGGTTAATCTGCTTCGGGTTTAAAGCCCAAGTCTATAATTGAATTATTCTGCTATCTAGATTGAGGATTAGCACCTCTATCGATTTGATGTAGAAAATGGCTCAGAAATCTCCCTTGACAAGCTCTCTCCTTATCGAGAAACCACTCTGATGTCACCCACTTAGCAATTCACAGTAAGTGCCTATATTAACTGAAATTAGGTAGGTCCCAATCTCCCCATTGTGTCCGACCCCAAGGGACAAGGCAGCAGTAACTCAAGCCTGTCCTCCACCCCCACCTCCACGCCAAGGGCCTGGAATGAATCTGACTGGAAGCTCATAAAAACCAGACCCCTTTCATAACACTTATTACTATTGCATGGAGATAACAAGCCTCCATGTTTCAGTTTTACAGGCCTCTAGCTCATTCTCCACCCAGAGCTAGAAAGGGCTTTTTAAAGACCCTCTGGTGCCCTCCCATGGCATAGACAATAGAAAATAACCTCTGACCCAGCCTGCAAGGCCCCTCCCAGCCTGGCCCCAGAGCCTCTTTAGCAGAGCACTTGCATTTCCCCCAACTTCTTCAGGGGACACCTTCTTCTCCCCTCCTCTAGAGTGACCAACCAGTCCTGGATTGCCTGGCACTTTCCTTTTAACACTGAGGAAACCTCTCAGCAGTGTATTCAGGTTTAAACCCGGTGGGAGTGGGCTCAAGGGAGGCAGGGAGGAGACAGCATGGACCTCTCTTTCAAAGAATCTTCCTCTACATGTAAGGAAAGAAAAGGACCTGTTTCCCTGAAAATAAGACATCCTCCGAAAATAAGACCTAGCACATGGAAAGATAAGACACATCCCCTAAAAATAAGACCTAGTGCAACTTTGGGAGAAAAAATTAATATAAGACACTGTCTTATTTTCGGGGAAACAGGGTAGTATGGGAAATGCTGCCAATAGAGAAATTTCTTTCTGGTTTATTTCTGTCATTACTATTGTGTTACTTTGTTTGAATGTAGTTTAAATAGTAGCATGTATTTTTGCTTATGGGAATAATTCAGAAGAGACTTGACAATGGAAGACACGGAGAAGAGAAATTGGTAAGAGATTGAGAAGTGCATGAATGGGAGGGAGGAATGGAATCTAGAACCTAAGCAGAGGTGAACTTCAGTGATCCAATTTTTAGCAAGAGGAGACAAATTAGAGTCTATACACATGGGGGCCGACATGGTGGTGGGAGTGCAAGGAAGTTCTTTTCAGATCATTTCCATATTCTTAATAAAATAAGGTGCAAGGTTCATTAGTCAGTGTTTAATTGGGCAAACAAAAAACACTTGGAAGCAGAGAGAAGTTCAATGCAAGGAACTGGAAGGGCTGAAGAAGTCGATGGAAAGGGGGTGTTATCTATAAAGGGACCACTGATTTTCTGGTGAAGTCACTACTAATACAGAGCAAACCAATCCTGTCTCCTTTCAGGAGAAGCTACCAGAAATGCTGATGTGACTGCAGTATGCAGGCTGGATCTGTGGCTGAGTTCAGGAGCCAATATTAGAATGTCTTCTCTCTTCTTCCTTCCTTCTAATCCTGTGTCAGTATCTCCTATTGGCAGAATTTGACCAGAAAGAAGCTGGTATTGGGGAGCAATCTCCAATGGGGGCAACACAGAATGGGGAAGGAGAATGTGAGCCCAGTGGGAAGGGTCTGGGGCCGGCAGCCAATGCACAGAGGTCCCAAATCTGTTACTAATGTCCTGCATGGCCTTTGGCCCGATGTTGACTTTACTTCTCTGGGTCTGTTTCCACATCTATAAAATGGGTAAAACTCTATTATCTCCATCTTCAAAATGGTTTCACCACCTAAAGTCAACCTTCCTTACTATTCTCCCCCTCTGAAGTTTTCCCAAGCCAACTAAACTAGGAAATAAATTTAAAAAGAAAAGATAGATCAGTATTTCCTGTGGAGGAAAAGAGAATCTTTGAGGCAGTGGTTCTTAAGCTCTTTAAGATTTCTTTGAAAAATCTGACTCTGGGTACAAAACTCATCTGTATCCACAAATAAAGTTTTACATGAAATTTCAAGAGGCCTACTTTAGAACCATCCATGTAGATAAGATTTCTTGTTTATAGAAAAGCTCTATTGTGAAAGTTAACTTTGAAAAAGAATGTCAGCTGCCTATTAAGATAGGGTATACCAGCTCAGCCAGCATGGCTCAGTAGTTGAGCATCGACCTATGAACCGAGAGTTCCTGGTTCAATTTCTGGTCAGGGTACATGCCTGGGTTGTGGGCTCAATTCCCTGTATGAGATATGAAGGAGGCAGCTGATCAACGATTCTCTCTCATCATTGATGTTTCTCTCTCCTCCTTCCTTTCTGAAATCAATTTTATATATATATATATATATATATATATATATATATATATATATATATATATATATTTTTTTTTTTTTTTTTTTTTTAAGATAAGGTACACTGGATCCTGGATGCAATTTCATCATCTGGAATGAACTTCAGGAAGAAGTGAGAGCCATCAAGCAATTGTAAGTTGGGTAGACATAGAGATAAGCAACTCATGATAGATGCACGATGCAGCAAGATAAGGTTTACTCGAAGATTGTACCTGCTTAGGAAGTGCAGGCTCAGGGGTGCCTGCGTTGGAGAAAATATTTGGGTCTGGGATCAGGGAGGACAAAGGAAAAGGCAAAGAGAGCATCCAGGAAAACGACCAGAAAGGGAAGAGATAACAGGAACAGCATGGGGCTGGGAGTCAGAGCCTCCAAAGGCACATCTGGGTTTCAGGATGTCTGGTGAGAGGAGGGCAGTAAAGGGGGCTAGGAGGAGAAAATCCAAAGGGCAGAGAAAGAAAGGAGTGGGTATGGACCTTGAGAACAGCTTTAGGAAACAAATGAAGAGACTCCTAACTGAACAAAGGCACGCCAAACAAGTGACAACTGGACAAAGTTCAGCCTCACTTGTATGTATATCAGATTCGGAAAAGGACAACTAATCAGAAACCATCAAACTAGACAAAACAAGAATATCAGGAGGAGAGTTGCTTTCTGGTGGAAATTATGTAATTGATTATTTACTTATTTTTTGTTTCATTTTCTTAGAGATTAGGGAAGAAATATAAGAATAGAGGGGCCGGAGCAAAACTTTGTGAATTAAAAAAAGAGCACCTCAGTTGTGATGCCCACTGTGTTCTGCAAAGTTGGGAAGGTTAGTAAAATATCAATCCCATTACAAGATGAATATAAATGTCTGAATTCCAAGATGAAACTAGAAAATGTAAAATAAGGATGAGGACATTTCTGGTTTATAGCAGGTGGCAGGTGCATTACAGAAAAAAAAAAAAAAAAAAAATCAAAGGGTGTTTAGCAAACACCAAGCAAGGGATCCGGGCAAAGAAGTCCTGCTCTTGCCAGAGGTTCCAGGATGCAAGATAAAAGGCAAACAACTTTGCAGACTCCTGGCTTTTGTTTCCCTTTTACTCCGCCCCCCTCCCCCCCCCCCCAATAATCCAGGGACAAAAATATTAATGCCTCTCTGCTAATCTCACAATTGCACTATAATTGGAGTTTATAGAGAGGTCCATTTTTCCTTGTAATGCATATTACTAGAGGCCCGATGCATGAAATTTGTGCAAGGGGCTCAGCCCCCACCACAAAGGCAGTCACCTCTACCAAGGCAGGGCAGCTTTGTCTGGAAGGATGTCCAGTCTAATTAGCATATTACACTTTTATTATTATAGATTCTGTTCAGATTTTAAATGTATTCCTCTTCACATTATTATCAAATACTTGACTCCATGACCTGCCATTAAATAAACTGAGGGGAGTGATTAAGCAGGGAACTTCTATGCATATGTGCATACCCCATGGACACACACAACAGGGTGGTGAAGGCCTGGGAGGGGATCAATGAGAAGAAAAAAACACACACAAAAAGGGGACATCTGTAATACTTTCAACAATAAAGATAGTTTTTAAAAAAATTCAACTGCTAAGTACCCAGAAGAAAGAGGGGGGGGAGGGAGGAGAGAGGAGGAGATAATACACTATCAATGCAATCCATTCGTTCGTTCATTCATTCAGTTAACAAATGTATTTTTTGAGTACCATCTCTGTGTCAGGTACTGTTCTAAATACTATATATTAGAGCAACAGCAGAGAGTAAAACAATCTCTAATCTTATGGAATTTATAGTCTAGGGACATAAATTTAATATGCAATTTAATAGCCTGATCAGACAGTTATACAAGAAAGTACAGCACAATGAAGAATGTAAGTAGAAAAAAACAAACACAGCACAGAACTGTATTTTGAATGAAGAGAGATCATGATTGGCTGGGAGTGAAGAAAGGCTGGGGTGTGGGTCACTGTGCAAATCAGCTGTAAAGAAAGCATAGGAGGAAGAAGTAGGGTAAGGAGTCTATAGGCATGAACTGGGCCTGGAGTTATGAAAGCATAGGCTGTAAATGGGGAACATTGGGGAGCCAGATGTGGTTAGCATCTGGGCATAGGTTGGGAAGAAGAGGAAAACAAGGGTTCAAATCCTGGAAGTCCTCAGAAGACTTTTGAGAAGTGAAGTAGCAAGACTGTCAGAGTTTGTGGAACAGACTGAAAAATAGAAGAGAGCATAGGGTCAAAGGGAGGTGTTTTCCAAACTTTGTTTTGGCCAAAGCTCATTCCTTAATGAGACTCCATGGTTTGAACATATCGATTATTCCTTTATGCACATGGCTGATGACCTTTGCAGAACTAAATACAGATCTTAATATGTGGCTGATGAGTTTATTTAACTTACATATCAATATTTTAACAAGGATTCAAACATCATTATAATAATCATTTCCTTTAATTATACACTCATTTACATGAGTAAAATAATCTAAACATTTTGTTATTACTCACCAGAGACCCCAACAAGTTGAAAGCATGACCCCAGAGCCTAGTCCTACAGGGAGAATGTTTGAAGTTGGGGGGAAGTTAAATGACTATCCTCCGACATCCACACTCCCTCACTCCAGATGCTCATGAGTGCCGATTTAGAAGTGAGAGAGTTTGTACACCTCATGGCTTTCTGATTTCTTGAGGCCTGATTTTCTGACTCCATTCTCCATTTTATTTGCATCCCTGTCTAAGTGCCCCTTCTTTTTCAGACATGTGCATGATTAGAAACACATTTGAGGCCATCTCTGGTCTGCCTCTATAACAACTGCTTTTATTTTTGTTTCCTGTACTCCTCAAACCTGGATTTAGGGATAGGAGGAATGGTGCTTGGCTATCTGTGACTTTATTGATTCCGGGCCCCTGTTTGCCTAGGAGAAACTCCAAGAAAATTAGCAGCTCCGCCTGGTAATCTGAAAAGCAAATTATAGACCTTTTGTTCCTCAAGATCCTTGCTCTGTTAATCTACAGTTTAAAGCTAATGAGTCCCAAAAGCAACCCATTGTTGGGGGAAATAGGTATAATTGAAACCTTTGTAATCCACAGACCAGGATTCAAATTTAAACTGCACTGATAGAAGTGGTTACTGCAGAGCTGGGATTGGGCCTCGGTTAATGAGAATTAGTCCACAGATTGCCTGTCCTCATCTAAACTCAGTTAACAATTGCTGCTCCTCCTAACTCACAGTTGGTAATAAGAAGCAAATGAAGTCATAACAATGATGGTGATAAAGCGTCTTACTAATTTATACAATTGCATTTCCCCTTGATATCCTGCAACTCACAATCCTGCCTGTTTTCTCTCCTGGTGATTTCTGCGTCATTTTCATTAGAGAATCCACACTGGATTTTAAGATCCCTTCTGGATGCTAATTTAATTGCTCTATAGCATTTCTCACAAAATAGATGGTTTAACTTTTAGTTCTTCCACATTTCTACAATCTCCTTGGATATAGCATTTGTTGTTTCATTAGTCCCTGAAAGTTGTTCTTTTATTTTTAACTTTATTGAGGAATGATTGACAAGTATACTAGTAACTATATATATTTACATAAAGTGTGATAAATTCATATGCATACTCATTGTAGAATGATTGCCGAGATCAAGGTAATTAGCACATCTATCACTTCACATAGTTAACACAGGTAACTTTTGTGTGTGTGTGTGTGTGTGTGTGTATCAACTCTCAGCAACTTTCAAATATACAATATCGTATTATTAATTATAATCACCATTCTTCACACTAGATGCTCCAAACTTATTCTTACAATTGAAAATCTGTACCTTTGGAAATACATTACCCCATACTTCCTTTCTGCAGCTTCTGGAAACCACCATTCTATTCTCTGGTTCTATAAAATTAGCTTTTTTTTTTTTTTTTAAAGATTCCACATATAAGTGATACCAAATAATATTTGTCTCCATCTGGCTTATTTCACTTAATATAATGCCTTCCTGATTCATCCATATTGTTGCAACTGGCAGGATTTCTTCCTTCTTTATGGTTGTATAATATTTCTCTGTGTGTGCACATGTGTGTACATATGCACATATAATCACATTTTCTTATTGATTTGCAAGTCAGATGACTCTTATATTGTTTCCATATCTTAACTATTGTGAATAATGCTGTAATAAACTTAGGTGTGCAGATATCTCTTCAACATACTGATTTTAATTTATTTGTATGTATCTCCAGGTGTAGGTTTGCTGGGACATATGTTAGTTCAACTTTTAATTTTCTGACTAATCACCATACTAGTTTCCATAGTGGCTCCAACAATTTACATTTTCATCAACAATGTATCAGGATTCCCTTTCTCCACATCCTAATCAATATTTGTTATCTCTTGTCTTTTTTTTAATAGTCATTTTAATAGATGCGAGATGATATCTTATTGTAGTTTTATTTCCCTGATGATTAATGATGTTGAGCACCTTTTCAAAAAAGGCCATTTATATGTCTTCTTTGAAACAAAGTTCTATTCAGGTCCTTGGCCCATTGTTTAACTGATTTACTTGCTTTATTACTATTGAGCTGCATGAGTTATTTATATATTAGCAAATATTTTCTGCCATTCTGTAGGGCACCTTCCTAATTTATTGATTGTCAAGTCCTTGATCTGAATAGCCAAAGCAATCCTGAGAAAGAACAAAGCTGAAGACATTACACATCCTGATTTCAAACTATATTACAAAGCTATAGTAAGCAAAACAGTATAAATGGTGTTGGGGAAAATTGGATATCTACATGCAAAATAATGAAAGGCATTCCTTTAATCTATTTCACTTATTCAATCAATAGCTGTTGAATATGTGTTCTGTGCATGTTTTTGCAAGTACAGACAATAATGGAGATAATGGCATGATATTTGAGCCTTTGGTTACCTGACAGTCCCCAAAGCCCATCTACTTCAGTTTCCCATTGCTGATTTACATTTAACATTATAAGGTCTGAGATGTCTGTCTTTCCCCTTTGATCACTTTTGTGACTAAGCTCACCCATAAATTCATTTTCTCCCAGGAAAAAAAAAAATGATCTGTTTGGTTCTGGCCTTCTGGACTTTGACCCAGGTAGTTGGATCACTAACAATCAAGAGCTTGAGAAAAAATAAGATCATATATGAAAAGGCCTGAATTGGTGCTCGACTCATCATAGAAAGGAGTTCTCATGGTCTTAGGAGTTCAAGGGTTAGTCAAATGGTCCTTTATGGAAAAGAAGAGACCTTAAATGAAAGCTGGCAGGAGAGAGAGAAGCCATTCAGTGAAAAACAAAATATCAGAATGTTAGGAAAGTCAACTTTGAAGAGGTAAAATGAGGCCAGCCTTGTGGGTGGGCAGAGGGCACTGAAAGACCAACCTTGTGATTTTGGTTTTGGATGAAGAGTTGTTAACCAAATTGTTTTTCAATCTAATCTTATTTCAATCTGCCTCTTTTGGCTTCATAAGATATTTCTCAACCCTCCACTGTTTGTATAGAACTTGTCTGTAATTGAGAAGTTGAAAGGCTAAATTCACTAATGCTGTATCAGGACCATTCTGCAGAATCCAATTTTTGCAATTCATACCTTAGTTGTTAAGGTCATAGGCATGCCAGCCCACAAAGAGTTGTTCATATGCCATGTTTGCCTTGGAACCAGTAGAGGTAGCACAGTAAAAAGAAAATATTTAGAAGTAGTTAAAGAAAAGTGATAACTGTGATTACATAAATTCGCCTATTTCCCCTCTGAATGACATCCGGATTATGGTTAACTACCCAGAGTCCTTTATTATGGCAATAACTGAAAAGTCCAGAACTATATAAACCAGACTTAGAAAATAAAAGGGACATAGAAAATTCTATTATGCATACAGTTGCATGGGGTCTGCAAGAGAGGCAATATGAAATACCTTGTAAGTATATTTTCTGATTTCAAATGCAGATTATGTTTTCAGAATCAAAATTGCCAGGGGCACTTCTTTTTCCCCTCCTATAGACTCTTTAAATTAAACCCAAATAGAATTTCTAATCATTAATTTGACACATAATCTCTCTATTGGCAAACCTCTCTGTTTTGGAACACCCACCTGAATGATGGGTATTTCCCAAGAAAACTGATAACTAATTTCTTAAAAGTCAAGAATTTTGGGGGGTTGAGTAGATATTCATATTTAGGGTTCTCTCTTCCTAGATTGATTGTATTTAAAAATTGGCAGTGTAAGAAAGTTTCACATGTATTTGATATATGGCCCCAACTCTCAGAATAGTTAAATAAAATATTACTGCTATTTGCATCTCAAGTATCTCCTTGATTAATCCCATTGCATTATGATTATTGTTCATAGGGGAACTGTTTTCTTTTCTTTTGAAGATGAACCTCACTTTTATGGTGTTATGGTATGTGCATACTGCATAAGGTATTGTGAGGTGGGGAAGAAGTTTGTCAATTTTTGTTTAAGTGCACTTAAGCTGAGTGACCCTTCAGTAGAGAAAGGTTCACTGTCACACACTCTTATCCTGGCTCGTTCCTGCCCTACTAATTCTCTTTCGCTTACTCTCTAATGCCTGGAATTCCCTCAACAGGTAAGGCAAGCCAAGCCAAGAGAAAATGAGTCACTGAAAAGATCTCAAGAACTAGTAACATTTGAGTAAAATCTATTTCCAAGTGAGGTGTAAATAAGTGGTGACTGGTCCTTTCTTCTCAGGCAAAGTGGGAGAAAAAGGAAAGGAAAGAGGACAGAAGGTGCCTGAGGGGGCAAAGAGGAGACCCCAGTGGTTGAGCAGAGAGAAGAATGAATAGAAAGGGAAGACTGAGAACCTGAATTATCATTTTTTTTTTTTTTATGATTTGGGTTAATGTGGTCCTGTCCTATATGCAGGTAAAGTGATTGGTAAGATGCCTAATAATTCAGCCCAGTCATTTGACAATAGATATAGAGCAAAAAAAAATAGGTTCTTGAGCAAATGATAAAGCTTTGCCTTCTGAGTAGCCAGCACACCCTGTATCAACCACACCAAACAGCCCTCTGGTGCACATTGGGGACCAGGGGTATACAAATCTGTGAAAATAATTTTAAGAAGGCTCCAACTTTGGGGCCCTTTGAGTTCCAGGATCTGGACTCACTGGAAACTAAAGTAACTAGGGTGCATTAATATTTGTTTCTATTTCAGATCGTATCTTCCATCCTAGTGATTTTCCTCCTAACTTCATCCTTGGCCCAGACGGTAAGTGAGAATATCCCAACCTGTGTAGTCTTCCTTAAGCAGAACTTTTTCATAAGTGATAATCCAGGGTGACTTTTCTCAAATGTCTTAGGAGTGTCCCTGTAAACCTGTAAGATATGGGCAAAGCAGAAACCCTGGACTTTCAACTCTTCTCCTTGTTGCTTGATTTTCTCCAGACCATCAGTGACAGCCATCCTCTGGATGGGTCTGTGGGGACCCAGAGCATCCATGTTAATGCCGTCCGAGGTATGGTCAGCATCCGAGACGACAATGTGTTGAGTGAATGGGATGGACTCGTGGACTACAAGAATGTAAGATGTGGAAGAGGACATTGTCTACATCTGCCTTCTCTAAGTTTAGGCTCTCAATGGTACTACCTGTCACTAGATCAGGGACTAGCCTTCCTGCAGTTGTGTGACTTTCTCCTGATCCAGCAACTATAGGAGGAATTTCATAATCTGTAGGGATCCCATGCTTGTTTGCTTCCTGTGAGCTGTTGACTTCACAGGGCTCCTGGAAGTCTCTGAAAACAGAGAGCCATTTAAAGGACGCCTATTTCTATTAAGTAGTATGCACTAAAAAAGTTCTTTTGTCTTGATCTCAGATTTTAATCTGTTTATTTACAAAGAAGAATGATATACTTTTATTTTTAGAAATCTTGCCTTAACCTGCTTGCCTGAGTCCTTAGATCACATGTGTCAAACACAAGGCCCGCGGGCCAAATCCAGCCCGCCAGGCCTTGCAATGTGGCCCGCACCGCGCTGTCATCACTGCACTCCGCTGTCAGTTTATGACATTGTCAGTTTATGACTGTTCAGTAAACCATTCGGCCCGCGATTTAGGCTGGATTTTAGATTTTGGCCCCTTCTCTGATTGAGTTCGACACCCCTACCTTAGATAGTTAAGACGAGGCAGAAAGATACAGGATTAGGGAGCGACTGCCTATGGCCTTGGCCTGGCTCTCTGATAGAAAAGCTCTATAACCACAGGGACATCACTCAGCCTTTCTGTGCCTGGGTCTTCTCATCTGCAGCAATAGCTGCCCTCTATACCTGAAAGGACTCTGGGAAGTAAGAACCCACAGTCCTCTCTCTGACCCAGAAGACCCTCTGACATCCAGCCACTGCTGGTTAGAAGTCCCTCTGTCTGTCTTCACATTGGACATCTCAGGATAAACACCTCAAATGCAAGCTTTCTCTCTACTCCCATTTGTATCTACTACCATGCTCTTTCCTGAATACATTCTCCCTCACTCTTCATCTAACCCGCTCCTGACTTCCTCCAGGAGACATCTCCTGAATCCTTCTAAAGCAAATGCAGGTTAGTGATTTCCAACTCTGTATTAACCCCTAGAAACTTTTTTCCCAAACAATATATTCCATAAAAAACCATTATATAGAACAGAAGAAGTCAGAACTGCCCTGGCTAGAGGAGGGAGACACAGGTGCAGTATTCTTAGGCTCAGTCAGACACAGTCAGGGACCCACTTCTCTGATCCAAAACTGAGAGAAGCCAAATGACAGGCTCAGGGCCACACGGTTGGTGGCAGACACCGGCTTAGAATCTGAGTCTAGAAGGTATGACCCAAAGATCCTAATCAGCCCGTACATTCAGAGAACATTCTGTAATGCACAGGATGCTTTCACGTAGTATCTTGTCTTAATCTCTCATCGTCATGACAACCCTGTGGTGGAAGGCCTGAGAACCGAATGCCACATCAGGTCCTTAAAGTCAGCTGTGTTACTGGGTTTCTCTCCAATCCCACCAGTCTACCAGTAGTGTGTAGAGTGTCCTGGAAGATTCCTTCCTGTGCCTGCAGCAGGGACAATGCCACATGGCCCTCAGAAACAGCAGGTCTCTGTGCGCATTGCCAGTCCTGCTGCTGGCTCTTCACTCTGGTGTCCAGGGGTGCTCTCTCTGGCGTGCTCTACATCACAGTCTAAAGAACAGCTATTTGCCAGCTCTGATGGAGAGTAGGATCCCTAATACTGTGACTGATGAATGACATGGTTCTGCTGTGTTGCTTTAAGGATCTCTTGGTGGCTAAGATATATAGCAAGATGGCTTGTGTCTTGGCCAAGATGGACCAAGCTGTCTTCCCAACTTTGGATGACATTAGCAAGGCCCTGGACTCCCAGGTAAGTGAGACAGCTTCTTGTGGTCCCCTCTTAGGATGGTGTATTCCAATTCTTCATCCCAACCTCCTGGGACAATGGTATACACACAGATAAAACTTGGTTCATGCTTGTGCTTAATGTCTATGAAATCCTACCATCATGCAAAGGACCCCAAGTCCAGTCCATGGCCCACATAAGTCAAATCATAACCTGATCAATAAAAATTCCATGTAATGACATAATTTTGATGCATTGCAAAGGAATGTGAGCTACCTGTTAGTGAATATAAATTGTTGACTGTAAGATTTAGAGTAAATGAATAGAGGGCTCACATCTCTGTGCCTTCTCTCCTTCGCTGCACACACACCCACTCCCACCCATCATATATGGATATATCATTTTTAGATGAAAATAAACCAGGTCTGCTGAAACTATCTTCCCTTCAGCCTCTTAAGTGACAAAGATAGTCAGATAAATTAAAAATCAGCAGGAAGTCCTTGGCAAGTCATTGAAACATACTGCCATGTGCTTTAGTAACCTGCCCAGATCATTGGAGCAACATTAATATCGATGACAGAAGAGTTACTGAATTTGTGGGGAAATGCACTTTGAGTCACATAGAAAGAGAGGTAGAAAGTTTTTGGCAAGTGAAACATAATATAAAAATAACACATTATTTAAGAACTATTCTATATTATCACCACAGCCGAGAAAAGCAATGGAGGCTAGAAAGTTATGGAATTAGGAAGTGTTAAAGGAATACAAACAAACCCAGTAACAAAGACACACAAGCTCACTCACAGATTTTTCTGGAGTAATATCATCACCTTGTGGCTAGAGAAGATATTGCAGCTAAAGACAAAACACAAGGACAAGTTTGGGTTTACAGCTATTTCTGTAAACTGAATTACCCAAGTGTGTTGAATTACATTCCTTGTCTCTTCTTCTTTGCTGCACTGCCTCCATATGCTGTCTCACCCCTTTCAAATACCACCTCTTCCAGGGTTCAAAGCATTATCCATCCACTCGCGGCCTGACCTACACTGTTTTACCCAACCGGGTCAAGAACTTAGCACAGTACGGAATGCCCATCAAGAACATGTGCCGAGATGTTCCTACCTACTTTGCCCAGCAGCGGAAAGAAGGTGTGTTAGGAACTTAACTAGAAACCAAAGACCTTTGGTGAGACAAAAAGGTGCAATACAATTTTAAGGTCATAGACCAATTCTAATGACAATTTTTGGGTCTATTTCACTTCTTTGCTATTGGGTATAAAAATAATATGGCCTGGGATATATTTCCCCTGGTGGCAGAGATGGTCTGTTGTCATCAGGACTGAGAACAGGAAGCAGAGTGAACTTAGCTTTCCCAGATGGTTGGGGGCCGCCATCTCATCAGTGGGATTTGGCAGTTGGTAGGTACCCTCACTTGACCCAAAGTTTCATCAACTCCTGCCCAAGCCACCCAGTGGCTGACATCCCACTATTCCAGCTATTTGGGGTTCTCACTCCCCCTCTTTCTCTGGTTTCCGAGAAGTTGGAATGCAGGACCTTAGTAATTATAGACCGCACTGGGGAAGGAGCATCTCAGAGTCTGGCACCCCTGCTGGGGATATGGTGGGGATCAGTGGTGATCAGCTTGAAAAGCTACCAGGTAATATCTCAAAACTACCTGTTACTCCAGATATAGTCAGTAATCTTTTCCCATTAGGTTATTGCCAGTCTCTTGCATCTTAGTATAAATTAACCCAATGAACAAGGCTTTTTCATAACAAGAGGATCCAGCAGGAAAACAGGGAGAAATTAAAGAATTGGGAGTGTGATTGAAGGTCAGTAGAAATAGAAAGCGGGGAATGTAGGGCCAATTCTGAAGCACAGGAGACAGCTCCCATTTTAGTCCCATTTTAGTCTCTTGCTAGTAGAGCTCTCTTGAGCACAATATCCGATTAGGTGCAGGATGTAAGTTATCCACTCTACTTTGGGGTCTGAAAGTGACTGAGTAATTGTTTTGTAAAAATGCTTCTCTTCCTTCTTAAAGGTACTGTGCTGTCGGTGGACCCTGATTCATGTTTTGAAGTCCAACTTCTGAACTTTATGGGGATCTCCATCTGCGGGGAGATCGCTGGGCTCTGACCCTCCAGGTCTGCCATGTGGAGAACGGACCCGCCTAGACAGGACTACTGGCCTGAAACCAGCACTAAGGGCTCAGCACTCCCATCTGCTAATAAAAAGCTCCTTGTTTCTACCTTCTAGCTTTTGACCCAAGATCCAGCTTTGTAACCTGCAAAAGTGGGTACCGTTTTCTCCTTCTGGGTTAGAACAATAAAGTTGCTTGCTGCACTAGTCTAGCAGATGATGGTCTAGCTCTCTCTGCCTGCACTGTCCTCTCTCGAGTTATTGGCATTCCCCTCCACGTGCAGTCCACAAAATTGCAGCCTGAATGGTATGAAAGAGGAGGGCCTCTCCTAGAATGTCTCAATTCTAAAGGCCTCTCTTAGGGTGTCCCTTAAATAATACCTTGATAAATAAATAACAAAAAGATGCTAGCCACTGCACAGACAATCTGTCAGGTCTGAAGCCATATATCTGATTCCTGCAAATTGATGCTAAGATTCTATGCAAGCCTATTCACTATGCAAACCCCAGCCTGCACCATGCAAACCCCTGAGAGAGATCCAAGTGAAATTAGACCCCCAAGTCCTCCCCTTGGAGCTGGTCTAAACCTTCTTAGTGGTTTAGATACCTTAGTGGAAACTCCTAGCCATTTCTCTCTTCTATAAATGAATAAGGGGCCTGCTCTCTTAGCACTGGTTCTTTAACTGTCTATTATTGTGGCTGGGAGGGACAGAGATAGCTCCACTCACACCACACAGAACATCCCTGGCTCCCCTTACCTTAGACACAAGAATAAACAGAGGAAGGAATACTGAAGATACAGATGGCCACAGAGGTTGTGTTGGAGTTTGGAGCACTTTAAATAGGGTGGGACTGGGATGGGATTGGTCCTGGAGTTAGGAGGATTACTGTGAGTGGGAGAACTCTGGGTGATCTCAGCACCAATTTGCAGGAGACCGAGCTGGGCATCAGCGCTGTAAAGTATGATGTGGTGTGGCTATCTACAGCCATGAATGGAAAGACAATTGCAGGGAAATGTCCAAGGTAAACCTTTGGGCTTAATTAGGATAAGGGTGGAACCTATGGATTTGGTCGCATGTAGCTTGTTGAGGTTGAGGAAGGTGGTGATATGTGCATAAACATATTCAGAATGGAAGTATCAGATGTGATAGGTCAAGGCTGAGCAGGATTAACTGACTTAAAGAAAGCAGAGTCATGAAAAAGTAAAACTTTTCCCTAAGTGACCGTTCAACTATTCAGTAATGGTTAAGAAGTACAGGGTTAAGCCCTATTGGTGTGGCTCAGTGGTTGAGTGTCAACCTATGAACCAGGAGGTCACAGATCAATTCCCAGTCAGGGCACATGCCTAGGTTGTGGACTCGATCCCAAGTGTGGGGTGTGCAGGAGGAAGCCAATTAATGATTCTTTCTCATCATTGATGTTTCTATCTCTATCTCCCTCTCCCTTCCTCTCTGAAATCAATAATAATATTTTTTAAACAAAGAAGTACAGTGTTAGGCATAGGAGTTGTCGATGAACAGTCAACATGAGAACCAGCTACATGATCTGGAAATTTTCCCACATTATGCAATTTCTTTGTTATATTGGAAATTGCTTCCCTTCTATATAGGGG
The DNA here is from genome assembly GCF_964339955.1 of Pipistrellus hanaki. Classification (NCBI taxonomy): domain Eukaryota; kingdom Metazoa; phylum Chordata; class Mammalia; order Chiroptera; family Vespertilionidae; genus Pipistrellus; species Pipistrellus hanaki. The sequence continues at coordinate 36,704,596 of NC_140514.1, forward strand.
CTTGGCATTTGCAGGTAGGTTCTTACTTCTGCTGAGATTTTCAGCAAGGTATATTGTTCCCTGGGTGGTGGGTGCTCCAACCTTCCTCTCTGCTGGGACAACGTAGATCATGATAGTGTTTATTAAGGTTGAGTCTACTGCTCTGATGAGCTAAAGGGCATGTGAATGGCCCTTGAGGCTGAGTGCTTTGTCAGAGGGGATAATTTCCTTCATCTGAGTAGTCAAGTTTTTGCTAAGGGCACCCCAAATCCATGCCCCTTCACTAGATGGAGGTCAGTGTCACCTGAGCCCCTGCTTCCCCCAGGCTGCCCTAGGATGTTGGACAGACAAAGGGGCAGCTGGTCAGAGAACAGTTGCAAAGATGGAGACTTGCAACCTCCAACAAGCCTGTATATGACCCAGCTATATTATTTGGAAATTTTCACACTTTGTGTACTTGACCTGAAATCCTGGCAGTTTCTCTCCTCTATATATTGACATAAACACCAGTTGACACACCTTTGCTATTTACAAAAAAGAAGCAAACACTCAGATAGCTGTAAATGTAGTATTTATGTTTTGCTATTGAATCTCAAAATTAGTTGGGGTTTTTGGAAAGAATTCAATTTGTCTTCTGAGGTGAAACCAAAGGGCGTGTTTCTTTGAAAAGATGCAACCCATGGGCTGATGTTTAAACATCGATGCCTCCACAGATGGAAATCCCTAAGATACCCAGGAGCCCAGCCTTTACGCAGCCATGAGCACCGGCATCATCTGAAAAGGAGAGACATTTTTGATTAAGAAATACATTATCAGAATGCAACAAATCAAAGCCTTTTGTTAGTGTCTTGACTAGAGGTTGTACATGTAACTTCATGTTACCCAAGATTTTTGCTATACATGTACTGCAAAGGATAATAGACTGACAATTCCTGGAAAAGACGTCTGTTTCCGTTCAATTGATCCTATGCATTAATGACATGCTTTGTATCTTTACTTACAAATGCTAATGACCCTACAAAAAGAAAAGTGTCTTAACTAAATTATTTTTTTCCTGGGAAGTAGAAATGTATTGAATGCTAATTCTTTTTGTCTTTATCTACCTCCCACAACTCTGGGGGATTTATGTTATTGTTTGCAACATCTGTGGCCCAGCCTCTTTGGCTCTGACCTCTCTTCCGTATTTAGAAACTATGTATAAAAATATCAGTAAAGCCCAGCCAACCCATGAACTAAGAGGTCACCAGTTCAATTCCTGGTAAGAGCACATGCCTCAGGTTTTCCTTGACACCTGGGAATCTTTTTTATATTCCATTCTCTGTATTAACTGATCAACTTCTCTGCCAGATTATATGTTCCTTGGGGGCAGAGTTTTATCCATTTTTGTATCTCACCTAACATTTAGCACAATATCCACATGTAGTCAGTATTTAATTCCCAAAGCAAACCAGATCGAGTCATATTTTATATTTGTATTTCACACAACACCTAGTAGAGTATGGGCACAGTAGAGGTTTTAGAAAATACTAAAGGCCTGGTGCACAAAATTTGTGCACAGGGGTTGTTTCTCAGCCCAGGCTGCACCCTCTCCAATCCAGGATCCCTTGGGGGATGTCCAACTGCCCTCCCCTGCCAGCCTGATCGCCCCTAACTGCCTCTGCCTTGGCCCCCACCACCGTGGCTTTGTCTGGAAGGAAGTCCAGAAGATGTCCGGTCTAATTGACACATTACTCTATTGGTATAGATTGGGTGAAGTTATGATTTATTCATACTCACGTGGTTTTGTAACCACTTCTGCCTTGTACAAGGGGAGGTGTTTGCAGAGCTTCTCGATGGGTGATCCGAAAAAGAACCATTTCATGTCTGTAAACCAAGACTGCAGCGGGTTGTACTTGACCCAGGTGTATTCGTTGGAGGACATGGTATTCAGAGCCTAGATCAGTATAATAGAGTGGGATTGGGTAAAAATATGTTGACATAATCTGGTATATCTATTCTCAATTGTGACTTTTTTTCCTTTCAGATTATTAAATAGAAGGTGGTCAGCAATCTCAAGACATCTTCTCTTCCTGACCACTTGGTCTTCAGAGAATTCTCATTATTACCAATATCATTTTGCTCGTGATGACAATGAAACCCAGAGTGGGTGATTCCTATGCCCAAGGTGGCATGAATGGGAGGGAGAATTAAACCCCAGATGTCTAACTTTATGAATGTTTTTTTTATTCTCACTATACTATATTGTTTCTTTGCATGTTGTATCATTGAATATTATAACTTCACTCTTTTTCTTTGCCATTCACTGTTTCTTAGAACCCTGCTCTGAAAAGAGAAGCTGTTCAGTCCTTTCTACAGAAACACTGGGATTTACTACAAGTTTTTGTATTGCTGGATCTATGGTAGAAATTAAGCTAAGAGATGTACTCCTTTATCAAAAAACAATAACTGTGAAAAATACTCTAATAAGTGGATAGTAATAAGATATAAAATTATGATCCTTTACCCTCTTCATTTCTCCATAGTGACCAGTTCTCCCTGGCTCAAGAACATGGAATATTTAAGGCCACTCCAGCATTACCTTCCTCTCGTAGAGGAACCGTTTGAGTTGGTCCAGAGCAGGGATGGCATCATGGTTCATCTTCATGACGTAGCAGGCTCTTCTGGAGAGGATCCTGGATGCGATGTAACCCTGAGGCAGCAAGAGCACAGTTACAGCCCCTCCCTATTCCCTGGATTCTGAACTTGGTGAGAATGACGTGTGGACCTTGAGAAAGCCTTGAGCATGCACAGTGAGTGCACATGACTGATTTTTAATCTGCAACAAACACCATCCATTTAACTTCTTTGACGTAGTATTTTTATTTCTTCACTTGTAATCTCTATCCCTTAAAAGCGGGCCACATGATTTGTTATGGAATGAGGGTCTGCAGTTTGCAATGTGAAAGACTGAGAAGCAGCAGCTCTCTGTCTCTATGGATTTTGTACAGCCTCTCCTCGATTTGGAGTACATACAATATTTTTTAGAACTTAGCTTTCCAATATGTTAGCTATTAGGCACATGTAGCTCTTTAAATTTAAATTCAATACAATTGAAAATGTACTTCCTCTGTCACACTTTTACCCATGCACAGAGCTGTGCACTGTGTTTATAGGTAGATTGTTGTCTTCACAGGCTCCATAGCAACAAGGACCAGCTGCTTCCCTTTTGGGAAATGCAGATGTAGGTCATTTCTACCATTGTAGAAAGTTCCATTGGACAGTGTTGATTTAGAAACTCTCCTTAATATACCCACGCCCACCCTCACCCCCCATACATACTTGCTTCATCTATTCTTCCCTTCTCTATCACCTTCTCTCCATCTTTTCTCCACCTGTAACCCAAGCTAGTTGGGTAGGGATTGGGTAGGAAGAAGGTGGGATTGAAAGAGCAATGGAGGACCAGAAGGAACCTAAGGGCACTTAATCTTCATCTCGAGTGATACTCTTCAGAGTTCCATAAACCCTTCTTATTCCTATTTTTCAATTCTCACATATTTTCTGTTCCTAAAATTAAAAAAACATACTGAGACCAATGGTGATGATCATGGAAGAGGCGTAAATCCTCACCACTTCATTTTTTTAAAGGCAATTTTGGGATTTTCTTGACATCTGCTTAAAAACAATTTCAGTAGAACTTCCTTTTAACCCATGTTTTTCAAAGACTTTATACTTTCAAATGTGTCCTGGAACTCCCAATACCAATGGGGAAGAAACATGTAAGGATGCTTGCACAAGACAAGAAAAAAATGTGTTCAGAGCTCTGTGCCTGGGTAAAAGCAAACTCATAGTTATGGTGAACAACCAGAAAATAACCAAATAATTCACAGATAAAGGACAGAATATATTTTCTGAGCAGGTTTCTGAGATTTTTTTGTTAATAACAGTAACTAAAACTTGGAAATAGTTTGGTGTTTTAATTAACATATGGAAGAAGCATGCTTACAGAAGAAGCATGATTTATTATGTAGCCTACATGCAGAATTAAATGTGTATAGTTGTTCTGGATTTCTGGTCATTTGTGACTGTTTCATGATGGGTGTTTTTTTTCTGAACAATTTTTTTGTATGAGAAGCTCCAATTCATTCATTTATTTATTTGACAAATATTTTTTAGAGTCTGAGTGCTATGCATTGCTTGAGGCTCTGTTCATTCTTTCTGAGCCTGTAGCGATGCAGTATCATCATGCTCTCAATTTCCACCTAACATAAATAGGAAACATATAAGTAAATGTGTATTCCTATATCATGTTTTTTTTCTCAGAAATGATTTTGTTTGTTCATCAATAGCTTGATTATTTAAAAAGAAAAGCAGAAGTAAGAACATTCTGATGGACTTGCAGGATAGATTATAGTATTCAAATAATATAAAAATTCCCTTGCAGCTTACATGTTTGTAGTCAAAAACTGTGGTAGAGGAGCACGATCCAGCATGGATGTTAACGATGGCAGTGTTTTTTTCATTGTCAATTGTCACTGTCTCCTGAATATTGCCACCATTGTTGTTTGGGCTGATGATGTTATAAACCTAGATTGACCACAAAGACAACATGGTTTTTCTATAAATCACATGCATTTGAAAGAATCCCTTCCAGCAAAATAGAGCCTTATTCTTCTATGAATAAGAAATTGAAGCCTTAAAACCTCTCCACTGGGATCTCAGACCAAAAGCACATGTTAAAATAAAAATGTAAAACTCTTTCTCATAGTGGACAATTATAATGGAGGAGCAATCATATCACAGGAAAGATGAATTAACCATATTTTAAAGCAATGGTTTACATTTTTTAAGGTATTGGATTGGAAAAAAATAATTAATTTCATTGCTTCCATTACTGGTTATTTCTGGGATTCTATCCCAAATAGGTCGTATGGACTCTCTACTGTCCTTCAGATTATCTTATATCTTCCTTTTCCTCTCCCAACATCTGTAAACTAGAAAATCCACAATGAATCAATTCACCTCATATCCATGAGATTGTGTTCCAAAGATGGCCAGCACCACCAGAAATAACACCTGAAAAACAGACCAGTCACTTTCATTACCAAATAAGGTAACCATTGAAGATAGAGAAGTGAGAGGACACTGGACAGGACAAGCATAAATATCTCATAAAATATAACCTAGAGACACTGATGTGTGCTCATGGATGGTCAACAGTCTAAAGTATAAAACACACACACATTCACTTGATTGACAGGTATTTATTGAGTTTTTGTCACTCAGTTCTCAGCCCTTTTTAACATCAAAACCTTCTACATAGCATATATTCTTATGCCAGGGAGAATTTAGGACAGGTGAAAAGTGAGAAATGACTGATTTTACTATGGAAATGCCCTGGTGTGGTTCATTCTGGCTCTGGATTGCAAGAGGTCAATTTGTGTCTTCTAGTATAAAAAAGGGAGCGGTAGAGAAGGACCTGGCCAGTTTGGCTCAGTGGATAGGCCCTCAGGCTGAAGGGTCCTGGATTCGTTTCTGGTCAAAGGCATGTATCTCGATTGCAGGCTCAGACCCCAGCTCATGCTTGTGGGAGGCAACCAATCTATGTGTCTCTCTCACATGGATATTTCATTCTATCTCTCTCCTTCCCTTCAACTCTCTCTAAAAGTCAATGGAAAAATATCCTACTGTGAGCATTAACCAAAAAAAGAAAAAAAGAACTGGGAGGATAAAATACATTGAATATGAATTCACGGGCAATAGACACAATGGATTTTTAAGGGAAAATATGAAAATAAGATGCTTGGGGACATGGCTAACTTTTGAGGCTGACATCAAGGAAAACCTTCTTATTCTACAATCTATGCCTTAGTGTTACCATCAGAGAAAGGTTAGGCCACAGGTCATGCAACTGACACTGAGGCAGTTCTGACACTTAGCTGTAGTTGTGTAAAAGCCTAATCCTGGTTTTGTGTTGTCTCCTCTGACACCACAGTGTACCGCACTATCATTGAAAACTGCTGCTGGAGGGCGTCTACTAGAAGGCCAGTGTTTTTAAGAACTGTCAGTGGAATTTTTCTACTGCCCCTTCTATATTGCCAATAACATTTCTCTCCTGATGGCTGGGGGTGGAGTATCTGACAAAGATCTGTATGCAGATATCCCACCTGTCAACCTGCATAGGCACACATCTTTTCAGACTCCTGCATTGAACATCTTCCCCCTAGTGGTCAGTGTGCATCATAGAGACTAGTCATTCTGCCGTTTGGTCAATTTGCATATTAGCCTCTTATTATATAGGATTACCACTTCTTTTTGAGATAGTAAATGAAGTTATCCTAAAATGCTCATATTCCCTTCAAAGCTCATAATAAGAATTATTCTTAAATATTCTCCACATTAAAATTCTCTAGGTATTTCCAAAACTTTTTCTTTGTATTTTCACTAAACATTTCAAAATATAGACAATAAACAAATAAATATTTGACTTTTCAACACTATTCCTAACAAATACATCATTAAACTCAATCACAGAAGCTTATAAAGTATGCATAGTGCTTATCTAAAAACCCTGAAATCTAAGGCATATTGAATATGAACATTCCCTGCAGGCAGCCACCACGAGAGTATAAAGAAGCATAAACAAATACTCACAAAGGTTTTCATTTTGTCGGAAGGGAAGAAGGTGCTGGAGCAAGTGAGGCTGCCTGGAGCAGCTCCTACCCTTTATATTGGTTTCAAGGTGTGGAAATCTCTTTCCAGGCAGATCACTGTGGGAAAAGCTGTGTCATATCTGACACACCCCAGCAAACTCCTTTATCGAGATTGAGACCCAACCACACAACCTGATATCAATGAAGTTCATTAGTCAGTAGTGAAAATTCACCACTTGGTCACTCTGCAAATATTCCCTGCTTATCTGCTCTATGTTGCACTTGAGAGTTCAATTTCCACCCTTTAAAAACATTGCGAGATATTTGTTTTACACAGACATCTTACTGACATAGAAGGGCATATTCTTAATATCACTCCCTCCCCCTTGCTGGTAAAGTCCTCCCTTAAGATTTGAGTTGGGATCTCCACTCAGTGATTGTTTGACTCTAGCCTGCTTCTTAAATTCCTCCATCCAAGGAATGGACATGAAACTAGAGGCAAGAACAATGGCTGGGGGGCCTCTTTTGAGAACAAACAACCTTATGACTTTAATTGTCTTCCCCTTTAGAGTTGGTATCAATTTTCAGAGATTCATGAAGAACAGGGCTCAGAGATTTCTCTGCCCAATTACCAGGGTTAACCAAATTTTTACATTAAGCCTTGGCCAAGACACTGTGAAAACTGTGATTTATATATCTCTAGTTATCTGTGGAGCATTGAGAAATTCTCAGATTAAAAAAAAAAGAGAGAGAGAGAAAATGAAGTTTAATCTGTGTAATTTTTATAATGCCACATCAGACAAAGCTATCTAGTGTTAGGGTTGGATCATGAACTCAGAAGGTGGGGCAATACAAAAATAAACAAAAAAAATTGAAAATTTGTTAAATATTGAGAATCACTATAGTAAGCAAAGAAACAGCATAAATGAAGTCCTTGATCTACAACTACAGTGACTTCCTAACAGAATTTTTTAATAGGGCTTTTACAAAAGAGACCTTGGGGCAATTTGGGGCTGATCTAGTTCACTGGAATTTTGCTACTTTGGCTGTTCAGCTGTGGTGGATGTAAAATGTGCTACTTAAAATTTATTTTATTTTAGAGATAGAGAGGAAGAGAGAGAGAGAAACATGGTCTTGTTGTTACACTTATTTATGCATTCATTGGTTGATTCTTGTATGTACCCTGATGCTCTAAACAACTGAGCTACCTGGCCAGGGTGCTGCTTTAATTTTTTTAGCTTTCTGAGATAGCAGTAGCAAGGAGGATTACAGTTTTGTAGTATATCTGCCACTCTTCTCCCAGGTTTGGCTCCAAAAGTCCCCCAAAGCAAGCCTCACCTATACTACTGGACATGAGAGCATATAGAAGTATTACCGCCTACCCTTTACTTTGTCTTGTCCCCAAGAGTTCTGAGTCTATAGGCTCAATAATGATATAGTTAGCATTTATGAAGCACTTGACATATTCTAGCACTTTCCAAGCACTTTGCATATGTTAATTCATTTGATCTCATAACAGCCCTCTAAGCTACCTTCTATCCATGTTTTATTTTACATATAGGAAAACTCAGGTGCAGGGAAGTTAAGTAACTCCTCAGCATTATGCTGCTTTCAGGGGCAGGAAGGAATTTTAACCCAATCTGACTTCACAGTCCACACTCCCGTAACTACTAGTACTATATGCCTTTAGTTGCTACGTAAGTAAAATGTATAATATGCTAATTAGGCCATATGACCTTCCGGACAAAGCCAGGGTTGTGAGAGGATCCCTTGTGCCAGAGGGAAGTTGGTGCCAGCAGCCAGGGGAAGGAAGGCCTTCTCTTGCATGAATTTCATGCATCGGGCCTCTAGTTGACTATATTTCTCTATGCTGCACTTTACATTTCAATGACTATTCTGTAACTACCAAGTTGTGCTTGTTAATCATTACCTTCACATTTTTCATCCATCCCTTTAACCCCCTCCCAGAAAAGAATGTTTTTTGGTCACAAGATTGGTTTGGAAAAATCAGGCCTACCCACAACTCGATGGTGAAAACTTTATATATATATATATATATATATATATATATATTGATTTCAGAGAGTAAGGGAGAGGGAGAAAGAAATAGAAACATCAGTGATGAGAGAGAATCATTGATTGGCTTCCTCCTGCATGGGATTGAGTCTACAACCTGGGCATGTGACCTGACTGAAAATTGAATTGTGATCTCCTGGTTCATAGGTTGATGCTCAACCACTGAGCCATGCCAGCTGGACAATGGTGAAAACTTTTAAATTGGAGGAATGAGACACTGAGTTTGTAAGAGTGTAAGCTTCCCGCTCCCCATTGAGGGGATGAAATTGCTGACATAGAAGGGTCTCATGCTGGCTGTTTCCACACCTTGGATACTCTGACGCGGCAGGTCTGAGAAGGGGCACAGGCTTATGGACTTTTAAAACTCTATGTGGTTCTGATTGAAAGAGCTGTTTCAAATCCTGTTCAAACCTCTCATGAGGAAACTAAGACTCAAACGGGTTAAAAATAGGGGCAGGTATGGGGTGCAGGGGGTGAATAGGAAAAAAAAGGACATAAAAATTAAAGAAAAAAGCAAATAAACAAAAACAAGGTTAAAAATAATAAAAGAAATATGGCCAAGGTCATATGCATAGTTAGTGGCAAAGATTAAACTTTTTCTTGCTCTTCTATTGTTCAAAAAGTAGAAAATTAATTGGTTCGTTGCCTTTCTCTACATAAGTTTAAGCAAATTTGTGTATTTCTGATACATCAGTTATCTTTTCTATTATAAGACCTGAATCTTCTACTTTTGCAATCTCTCTCTCTCTTTCTCTATCCCTATTCTCTCCCTTTTTCTTTCTTTCTATCTCACAATTTATAATATAATACTTCTGCAATTCTTTTTTTTTTTTTTTTTGCAGGGATTTACATTACATCACGTACCATAATATATCAGACTCAACATGTCTAAAGTAAAGAATGTTGTATTCTTTTTCCCAAAGCTTTTTTTGGGGGACATTGTTATTTCTGTTGATAATTTCTCTGGGTCTGCAGGCTCATTTTGAAGTTATTCTGAATTCTTCTGTCATTTCTTAAATTTGGGTCTTTCTCTTCAATGCATCAGTCCATACTCCATTCCTTGTCATCACCACCACATACTGTCCCTGTCACAATGATTTTAATTAGAATAATTGGCACTAGCTGTTGTAACAAAAAACACATCTCAGCCACTTGACTAAATAAACTTTTATTTCTCACTCACACAAAGTCTAATACAGATGACTACATGGTGGGTGGCTCTCCTCCAAGTGATGACTTATGGATTCCACCTTCTTCCTTAGGCAGCTTCCCGTCTTCAATCTGTGGCTTCATGGTATCCTGACATCATGGAACTGGCAGATGGCAGTTTAGATAAACAGTATGAGAAGACACATCTGCTTTCTGCTTTTAACTTCTTCAGACTGAAAATGGCCACATCTGTTCATTATCAATTGATAAAGACAGTTACACTGCCATGTCTAGATGTGAGAGAAATAAAGCTTAGCCCTATGCCAAGAAGACAAAGCCTATCTGTGCCAAAAGACCAAAACTGAACTTTCTGCTTCCAGGGTCTCCATTGTTTCATCCTCAATAAAAAGCACCACTTTGCCTACATTGCTCTTGTGTTCAAAACTTTTTAAAATTCTCCATCAACTCTAGGGCACAGTGGTTGACTCTTAGCTTGACTTTTAACTCACTCTAGTGACTTCTTCCAAACTAATCTCCCCAAATGATATGAGAAAATATATCTAAATAAAGGAAAGAATATGTGATCATAGAGGCAGAAAAACGTTCATGTACTCAATTGCCATAAAAAAGACACTCAAATTATTTAACTATTCTTTTTCTGTCCTTTTCCTCCATATCCTAGACTCCCCACTTTTTATTATGTTATTTCCTTTCACACTACCTTTATCCATTTTGTTTTTCTTCCTCCTCTCTTTCTTTCTTTCATTTTCCTTCTTCCTTTTATTCTTAGTACGTAGCTTCCTACCTTATGAAAATCATAGGAAGAATATTCTGAAAGCCTGTCTGGTGTTGCTCAGTGGTTGAGCATCATCCTATGAACCAGGAGATCACGGTTCAATTCCATTTCAGGGCACATGCCCAGGTTGTGGGCTCAATCCTCAGGAGGCAGCCAATCAATGATTTTCATTAGAATAATTGGCACGTATCTTTGATATCTCTCTCTCTCTCTCTCTCTCTCTCTCTCTCTCTCTCTCTCTCTCTCTCTCCCTTCATCTCTGAAATCAACAAAATATATTTTTAAAAGAGTATTCTGAAAGAGACAGAAGGATGAACTAGATCCAATGAATCTCTGCTCTCAGAGAGTTTGCTATCATAAAATACAATTTAACCATTAAACTATAGAAATATAGTAAATGTTAGGTATCAGAGGAGAGGCACAAGTTGAATGTTATGATAATCCAAAGTACACATTGTATTAGCCATACCTATTGATGACAAGTAAAAACATTTATATTCTTCATTGTTTTATACATTATATAAATAATCACTTATTTCCTTTGGTGACCCTAAAATTCATGTATTTTCAATTTACAAAAAGTTTATACAAATCCACAGGAAGCTAATGGACAAATATAATTTTTAATGGGCAAAGAACATGATTAGAGGAAGAAGAGGCTCTAATAAGAAGTGGTGAATAGTTGAAGGTCCAGAAACATCCTACCTGGACCTGAATTCCAACTTCTCTAATTTCATGTGGAAGGAAAGCATAGTAAAGTGCCCTCTCAAAGCATCACTGTGAACATTGATGGCTCACATACATAAAATACTTATAACTGCCACAGAATAAGCTCCCAATAAAGTTGTGTAATATTATTATCATTTTATTATAGATAAAACATTTGAACCCCATAAATTATTAGAGAATTGCAAATTCAAAAACATTATTAAATTACATTTAAATGAAACTAAGATATCTGGAAATTCCCTAATTATTTGCACATTTAAAAAAACAAAACAAAAAAAACACTTCTAGTCCTTTCCGGTGGCTCATTTGGTTGGAGCATTGTCTCTTACACCAAAAGGTTGTGGGTTCAACTCATGGTCAGGGCGCATGCCTAGGTTGCGTGTTTGATCCCTAGCTGGGGTGAGTTCTAGGAGGCAATCAGTTGATATTTCTCTAACATTGATGTGCTTGTTTGTGTGTTTCCCACCCATCCCCTCTTCACCTTCCCCTTCTCTCTAAAAATCAATGAAAACATATACTCAGGTGAGAATTAGAGGGGGAAAAAAGAATCCCAAAAACAAATATTAAATTAAACCCAAAGCAAGCATAATGCAACAAATAACAAAGAGTAAAAATCAATGAAATTGGATAGAGAGGCATTACATCATGATAAAGGGGTCAATTCTCCAAGAGATACAATAATCTTTGATATACAGGCACCTAACAACAGTGTATCAGAAAAGCATGAGCAAAACTAACAGGACTGCAATGAGAAATAGAGACCTACTATTCTGGCTGGAGACTTCACTATTCCTGTTCAGTAACTGATAGATCAAATAGGCATAAAATCAATATGAATATAGTTGAACTAAAGAATACCATCAATCAATTGGATCTAACAGACGTAAAATACTTCATTCAGCAACAGCTAAACATGGAACAAGCTCATGTGGAACATCCTCCAAGCTATGACCACATCCTGGGCCATGAAACACATCTTAATAACTTAAAATAATAGAAATAACAGAACATTACTCAGCCCACAATTTAATTAAATTATATATAAATAACAGAAAGATAACTGGAAAAATCCCAAAATATTTGGAGACAAAATAATATACTTCCACAAAACATGTGGATCAAAGAAGTCTCAAAAGAAATGAAAATATACTAGAAAGTTAACTAATTATTTTTTCATAGTAGAATAATGTGTCACTCATTTTTTAATCCTCACCCGATGATAGTTATAGAGAAAGAGACACAGAGCAAGAGAAAGAGAGAGAGAGATCAATGTAAGAGAGAAACATTGCTTGGTTACCTCCCATATCTACCTTGACTAGGATGGAACCCAAAAACTTTTGGTGTATGGGACGACACTCCAACCAACTGAGCCACCCGGTAAACATTTTTTCTTGATAAATTGTCAAGCTTTCTACAAATTCCTATGAGCTGTTTCCTGATCAGCTGACATAAAGGATTTGGATAGATTGGCAAACATTTTGAATAGTGGCTAAAAGGAAGAGGGGAGAACATCTTCCTTTCAGACAAGAAAAGCTGAATCCCACTGATACTATTGCAGATGGGATACTATTTTTTAGTTTAAGTTCTTTTCTTTTTTACCTCCAATTCAATAATAGAGAGAAAATTGTATAACATCTAGATTTGGGGGAAATGGCAAAAATTAGTAGAATCTATTTTGTACCTGTATTTCAGTTGAGCTCATCCTTGATTGAGCCCTAATCATGTGACAGTAACTATGTTAGATACAAGGAATATGAATTCTGTCCCAGAAGACTCATAGCATAATAGATATATAATATCTCCAGCACACATCATCTGTATATACCATCAACCTATTTTGAGGTGAATCATAAAATTTTAAACAATAAATGGTGTCTACATTTCTTAAATATATGTATGTGTTTAATATCTCCTTTTATGCGTGCCTTATATTCTGTGAAGAGACCAAATCAAATTTAAAGGTGTGTCGATTACCAAAAAGAAATCAAGTAATTGCTTTTTTAGAGAAACACCCATGGCCAACAACTAAAATATTAATTTACTGGGAGGAGCTCAAGGGTGTTGGACACAGCACGAGGCTATGAGCAAGAGAAAAGGGCCTCAGACACACAAGGATACACCTAAGCACAGAGGCCATGGCGAAAGGGAAGTTTCAAGTGGCTATTGGTGAGAGTTAAATCATATTCTATCTCAAGCTCAGTGTGTAGCAAGTTGTAGTTTCTTAATAAGTGAAATAATTCTGACTCAATTTGTCTCTATCTAATTGTGATTAACTGAGATAGTTCAGAACCATAAAGGTGAATCTGAGAGAGTTACGAATGTTATAAGCTGGTCTCCTCACAGCCACGGAACCCCAAGTTCACGCCACCTGGCCTCACCCTATGACTCAACATGCAGGTGTATGTGCTAAAACTTGATGCTTCCTGCACTCGCACTCAGGCCCAACCAGTGGAAGTAGAAATATATTCAGGGAGGTGGGGAGAGGCAGAAGGTGGGATCACACAGCTCCAAGCCCCAGTGCATGCGCCATTGTCTGATCAGACTTGACTTACAAAACACAAATTCAAAAATAAAATTATTAAGAATTTCAAGATGAATTTCAAGATTGCGCTGGCAAAGCACTGAACTAAAGCATGGGTCTCTCTTCTGAGCGCGAGTCCTGTGAAGATACTGGCCATGTGTTCATGAAGCTAGCCTGTCTCAGATGTAGATTTCAGGACTCTGGAGTATGAGTACTGGCTGTTTTACATCTCTGACTTTTCTGCAGCACTTGTGCTTAACCGGGGCATCACATTTGCTGGAGCCTGGTGGCTTGCTGCTAATTAAAAAATAAACCTGGAAGCTCAAAATTCCCTGAGGCCCCTCTGAGAATCCAATATCCTTCCCGGAATATTTTGCCCTTTCCAGGAGTGGCTGCCATGATTGAAGAAATGTACCTTAACCCTACCAGACCTGAGGCCGTGAACCTAAATGTCCCCTATACCTGGACTCCTGAGCGTTAAAGAGAAAAAAATCAACATGATATAGAAAAATGTTAGTTACATGCAAACAAGTGGTTAGAATGAGATGGAACTTGGAGACATTGTAGAAAATAGGTCTAGGCAAAGTACTGAACATTTAAGCATGAGTGCTTTTGCACCATCTTCTCTAAGCTGCTTCACAATGAACACTAAAGTGCTCTTGTTTCTGAATGAGCTGTGAGATAATTATAAAGCAACATATTGCTATTACTTTGTGATTTTCCTTTCTCATATTTTCTCCACACCCTTTTCAGAATGGAAGTACTCAGCCAGGTTTGATTGTTTAACATTCTGTTTATCTCTACTTTCATATATTTTATATAAATGAAATCATCACTCAGGAGACCTTCTTTTCGCAAGACTTTTCCAGTTTGGTTGCCTTGGGGTGGGGGAGGATCCAAAAGGTTTGGCAAATGCAATTGGGCAGATAGGCAAGCAGCAACAGAAAGGCAGCATTGTCTATATTTTGGATGACGCTGGTCCCAGAGGAAATATAGAAGGGAGAGGGCTCTGCAATACATAGGAAAGAGCTTATTCCACTTGGCTGATATTTGATCATTTCTCTCCTATACAAAAACAACAATGTACTAGACATGGATTTTCTGGAATTAGAAGCTTTCTAGCAATAGTTATTAAAATGTTCATGTACATGTTTCGATTGCTATTCTTTTGGACATCATTGATACAAGTACATCATTGCCATAAGCCCTGGGAGCTGTAGCCAAAGGATGTAACTGTAATTGGAGTCTTAGCTAAAAGCTAATAAACCAAGATGATTGGCTGAAACTAAAGTTTCCCCTGAAATGACAAGATGCGTTCACACCTCACAATGAACCACCTGACTTGAGACCATCCCAATGGTCTTCAAACTGATGCAGAGAATGCTCAGGAAAACAACAATAAAGGCAAAGAGACTGAGACAGAATCTCTGCCTGAACAGGTTTCTATATTGAAGCAAATTAGAGTCCTGAATAT
The DNA here is from genome assembly GCF_964339955.1 of Pipistrellus hanaki. Taxonomy (NCBI): domain Eukaryota; kingdom Metazoa; phylum Chordata; class Mammalia; order Chiroptera; family Vespertilionidae; genus Pipistrellus; species Pipistrellus hanaki. The sequence continues at coordinate 36,719,949 of NC_140514.1, forward strand.
CAGAAACAGCACAAACATTAAAGGGAAGATGAGATTACTAAGGGCCTCATAGCTGACTGCAAAGCCAGCCCATTACCATGTCTACACAGGAGAGGGAATCTTGAATAAGGTTATTTAATGATGAAAAAGTGCCCTGCATAGAGATATTCCCTTCCACTCAGAGAACAGTCTGAAAGCACTAAAGCCCTCCAGATCTACAGCATGAGCATATTATACATTGGCTGTATTCCATTTGTTCCACACTAAGGGAGTTCCCACCCAGTTCGACATGACAGGGTGTGGGGAAAGTGAGACCTTGGGTGTGTGTGCTGGGAGATAAACTGACCACAGGGTTCTTGGCATGGCCCCACATCAAGCTCTGTGAGCAGAGCAGGCTCTATTGACTCAGGAGCTGGTTTGCCCCACACTGACCGTGGGTCACTGGGGCCACACTATCTCCTAGGACTCCCTTGATGCATCATACTAGTCAATATAGGTCAGCACCCCTCCCACTGGCTCCAAAACTCATAAATTAATATAGTTCATTTTTATTGTCTAGCTTAAGAGTCTCTTTTATGCAATTACACTTTTTAAAAATATATTCTTATTGATTTCAGAGATGAAGGGAGTGAGAGAGAGAAAAATCAGTAATGAGAGAGAACCATTGATCAGGTGCCTCCATTGGGACCAGGAATCAAATTGGTGACCTCTTGGTTCCTAAGTCAAGGGGCTCAACTACTGAGCTGCACCCCGCTAGGTTGCAATTACAATTTTTAAAACCAGGCCTATTGAGCATATGTGCATCATATATGTGCCAGCATATTCTAGATTCTATGGAGGTGACAAAAACAAGCATGGATATATTCTGCCTTTCTCCTATGGGACAAGAAGCACACAAAACATACTCTCAGTATGAGAGCAAGCAAGGGACTTGCTCATGCTTCCTTAATACTTTTGGCCTTGGATGACAGACAAGGGTTGAAGTGAGAGCTGACCATCCATCTTACCCCCACTCACTTTCTCACACTCATGAACAAGCATTCATACATGTGACACACAAAGAACAGAAAAAGAGAGTCTTTTGATTTTTGGACCTACTGAAATAACAGTGTGGTATACAGAAAGAATTTTTTTCTCTTTGACCCATATAGGGTAAAATAAATAAATAAATAAATAAATAAATAAATAAATAAATAAAAATAAATAAATAAATAAATAAATAAATAAATAAAGACTTACTGAACAAAGAAAGCACAATAGAATCTAAGTCTCCTGGCTTCTAGTTTCAATCAGTAGTTCCCCAAATAGATTTTCAAATCCAGAGAGCAACCTCAGAAGTAGCACATGCCCCCCAGGGATGTTAATGTGTGTTAGAAAAAATAAATTAATAAAATGGAAAGGAAAAGCAACTGGGGGCTATGGAAACTTAAATTGAGGAGAATCTGGATGAAGTAGCATGACACAGATTTCTCCCCTACAGATTTCTTAGTACATTTGATATGTGAATGTGCATTGTTGATCTCTAACAGAGGGATTATTGGATCCTGCACTCTATCTCTCTATTTGTCATGGACCATTCACAGGCTCACTGTAGAAAATGTCAACCTCAAGTCCTTGGTAAGGTATGACAGGCACAAAGTGCTCTAGGTACTGCGCCCGTGTACTAAAATGGCTACTCATGGCTGAGTGGAAAGGCATCATGCCAAACATTATTTTTTACTTTGCTGCCATGTGACAGTTCCCAAAGCAGATGAACACCTCTTCACAAGTTTGCCTCCCACCCCAGGCTAATTGATCTTTCGCAACTTAAGAGTGAATTTGAAAGAAATTTGTGGACACATTTAAAACATAAATAAAATCTTTCTACCCAGGCCAACATTTTGGTAGAGCTATTGGTAGTGAATCAAGCTTTATAACCATGTAACCACATGCTGTGAATACAATCTCTCTATATAAAAGCCTAATATGCAAATTGCCCCCTTGGGAGTTTGACTGGGAGACTGGGAGTTCAATTGCTCGCTATGATGTGCACTGACCACCAGGGGACAGCACGGAACAAAGGAAGTCTTTTACCAGCAACTGGAAGGCTCCTATCAGCCCTGATAACTGGCCAGGCCTAGGGACCCTACCTGTGCATGAATTTCATGCACTGGGCCTCTAGTGCACACATAGAAAGATAATCATGGACTCAAGAAGGTTTTCAAAGGGGAAATATGTAGATCAATGATTAATGAAATAGTTTTCCTCTTCAACAATTTGATTTACCACCTTAAATTTGTAGGAAAGAGCAGAAAAAAAAAAACAAACCAAAAAAACCTTAAATTCACTTCTTTTGTTTGCTAGTGACAGTTTCTACTTTTTTAAAATTAAATTATTATCTGTGTACATATCTTACCATTGCCCCCCCTCCCATACCTACCCTCCCCCACAGAGTTTAGTGTCCATTGGTTGTACTTATGTGCATGTATACAAGTCCTTCGGTTGATCTCTTATCTCCCCCAGATCTCCATACCCTCCCAGCTGTAATTTGACAGTCTGCTTGTTGCTTTACTGTCTTTATATCTATCTTTTGGTTCATCAGTTTATAATGTTCTTTATTATCCATAAATGAGTGAGGTCATGTGGTTTTTCTCTTTCATTGATTGGCTTATTTCACTCAGCATGATGTTCTCCAGTTCCATCCAGGTTGCTGCAAATGATGAGAATTCCTTCTTTTTTTATTGCAGAAAAGGGAGTAGGTTTGGTGGGGTTAGCTAATAGAACATGTTTAGCCTAAGCAAAACCATTACAATGGGTTCAGGCAAAGGTAAGGAGATGAAGTCATTCTCACATTCTTACAGGAATGAAGTCATTCGCACATTCACACATGCTCCCTGGAAGGCCCAATGTGTCCACAGTTTCTTATCTGTGATCTTGTTTGATTTTAGGGATTATTCCTTTTCTGAATCTGCAATATCAATATATAAAATACCCACACCCGCACTTCATAAGTTATCATAAATCATATTGAGTTTGTTACAATATCTTCAACTTCAACAAATGATGAGTCAGATGAACTCCTTGTCAAAGTGCCTTACTAACCATGTAGATATTCCAACGGCTTCTTACTACACTGGATTATGGCACGGATGTGGGAAATGAAAGAAGATAAGTCTTTGACTCCACCTGGTCACACCTACTTTTGATTATAAAGCCAGTCAAGTACAAATATGAGAGAACTTGTCTGATTCCATGCCTGCCTATCTTCTCCACTCCATCGCTCTGGTGAAGTCAAGATGAAGTTCACAGTGAGTAGAATTTTTCGTTTTAATTTATTACATTATAATAGGAGACTGTCAACATTTTGAGCTAAGAGCATCTGCTTCTTATAACAATCCTATATAATAAAAGAGTAATATGTAAATTGACTCTAATGGCAGAATGACTGGGAACAACAGGTCACTATGACATGCACTGACCACCAGGGGCAGAAGCTCAATGCAGGAGCTACTACCTGGTGGTCCGTACACTCCCATGGGGGAGCTCTGCTCAGCCACAAGCCAGGCTGACAGCTGTCAGTGTAGTAGTGGTGGTGGTGAGAATCTCTCTCGCCTCCTCGGCAGTACTATGGATGTCTGACCATGGCTCCAGGGGTCTTCAAACTACGGCCCACGGGCCACATGCGGCCCGCAGAGGAGTCTGATCCAGCCCGCCAGGTTTTTTGGGCAGTGAGCGCAGCCGAGGTGTTACAGTAGGAATTAGTAGTTCATATAGTCCGGCCCTCCAGCTCTCTGAGGGACCGTGATCTGGCCCCCACTTTAAAAAGTTTGAGGACCCCTGGCTTAGGCCCATAGAGCAGGTCTAAGCCAGCAGGTGGACATCCCCTGAGGGGTTCTGGACTACGAGAGGGTGCAGGCCGGGCTTAGGAACACCCCCACTTCCATGAGTGCACGGCTTTTTGTGCACCAGGCCTCTAGTATCACCATACTGGAAATTTTTGTTTTAAAAATATTTGTCTTTTCTTTTTATAGAATTGTGATGTTATAGGCATCTCTATAAAGAAGGATAGATATACTGAGATTAAACAGCTGTCTGAGAATCTTATACCATGCTATCTTTTATAAAATTACTTTCCAGATCTCCTGATTTAAGTCTGGGCAAAGAGCAAGCAGTCCCTAATCCATTGAAAATGTTTGATCTTTCCCCTCTTTCTTAACTTCCTCTTTTACCAAAACTCCGGAGTATGTTCAGGCAAGATAAAAGGCATCTTATCAAAACAAATGAGGGAGAGACTTATTGGCATATTTCCTGCTGTCAAATGGATCTCCAAGTCAGAATGGCTTGCCCAGGACCCTGTCTAGAGTCATTTATTCATGAAAATTAAGAAATATAAGATTCTCAGACAGCTGATGCATGAACTAGTATAGCATTTCACCTGTGGTTCCAGATAAAGGGCTAAGAGTAGAGCAGGTGGACCACAAAATTCTGCCAAAACAACTGGTGGTTTCATGTGTGTTTTATAACAGCATGTATGAAGCTAGAATCAGATGAGTGCTTTCCTGTTTCAACATACTAAATACTAAAATTTATTACAGCAGACTCCGCTTCATAATAGAGTATTAAACCATTATCTAGAAATAAGTCCCAGAAACCACAAAGTTTGTTTGTTTTTTAAAGAAGTCATATCTGGATCTTTCCTAGTTCTGCAATGAACAGGGGATAGAACCTTGGCCAATACAAACTTGGTCGAGTCACTTAAGTAATGTCTGAAGCTCAATTTCCTGATCTGTGAAAAGACGGCATTGTACTAGTCCTCTCTAAAATTTCTTTCATCTCTTGACACTTTTTTTTTGGAGGTTAATTTTTACTTCTTCCTAAGCTATCAGGAGAAAAATTAAGCAAATAAAATATTACCAGTGCAGTTCTCAAATCATTTTGTCCCAGTTAAGGAAATGAGAATAGGTACTCAGAATCAGGAGCCCTGCATAAAACTCTGTGTTTTGACAAGCAATATCATGGACCCAGTGGCAAGTGACTAACCCAGGTACCCTGGGACAGTTACTAACTTCCCTTATGCTAACCACACTTGACAGCCCAGGCATTTCATCCTTTGCCTCTCAGCACCAGTATTCAACCTGTTTACTAATCTATTGCTTTTAAAAATTAAAAAGACTACTTCTGCTATTAGGAGATCTAGGAAGGTAGGAAGGAAGGCATTCATATCAAATAGGGAAAGTAACTTAAATCATTTTCAGATGTGATTCTCAGAACTTATAACCATTTTCAGATCATACTGTTAATTTTCAATTTTATTTTTAATATATTAACACTTTACTATTTTTTTCACAAGACCTACGTTAAAAATTGTAAAACTATATATCACAACATAATTACTATAAGTAGTTAACCTACAACTCTACATTATCATTAAAACTTTCTATGGTTAAAAATATACAAGGGCAGCCAAAATCGGTTTGGCTCAGTGGATAGAGTGCCGGCCTATGGACTGAAGGGTCCTGGGTTCTATTCTGGTCAACAGCATGTACCTAGGCTGCAGGCACATCCCCCACCAGTAGGGGGTGTGCAGGAGGCAGCTGATGGATATTTCTCATTGATGTTTCTAACTCTCTCTTCCTCTCCTTTCCTCTCTGTAAAAAAAAATCAATAAAATATAATATATAATATATAATATATAATATATAATATATAATATATAATATATAATATATAATATATAATATATAATATATAATATATAATATATAATATATAATATGTATATATGCAAAGAACAGAAAGCATACTCAACAGAGTAGTAAAATTAATAAATCTTTTCTATGATTTTGTGTAGAGAAAGAAGAGGACATTGTTTTGCCATGTGACCGGAGACTAATGTTTTTTGTGATTTCAGATTTTCTTTGTTGGACTTCTTGGTGTCCTCCTGGCTCCTGCCCTTGCTGAATATGTAAGTCTCAACTTTAAAGTGTTACCAAAATGTATTTGCAAAATAAATGTGGTATTAAAGCATTATCAATTTCTCACACATTTCAGAATGTCAACAGCGGTGATAACAACAGTGATGGAAGTGAACAGCCATCAGTGAGTGTCAACAATGAACAACACGTGGCCAATATTGACAACAATGATGGACTGGACTCCTGGAATATGATCTTGGATTACAATACTGTAGGTAGCCAACATGCTATTTCCATTCTTTGCAAATACAATGTTTTTGTTTTGTTTTTTAACTAAAAATAAAATAACAAAATAAATTGCCTGCTAACCATAAAAAGTAAATTCTAACTGCACATAAGCGTAGTTATAAGTAAAGGTGCCTATTTTGCTCACCTAGTTTCAACCCCTAGATACAACTGCTGCTAATAAGTTTCCCAAAATCAGTTAAATTTCAAACCAATGAACAGTAAGTAGAATCTACTATGTTCAAGGGGTTGGTAGGGCTCTAAGACAAAGATGAGCATCCTCTTGCTTTGCGTGCACATACCCTCCATAATGATCAAAGGCCATCACAATATTACTGCTGCCAAAGTATAGCCTATCTCATTCTATTTTCAATTTCCTTCTAAAAAAAATAAAAATAGGCATTTCACTCGTAATTCAGAAGGACCAAAGGAAAAGCAAATGATAATATTAATTGGCAAGGGAAGCAAAAAACACTTGGTTCTGGTTAGAAGGCCCAATTGTCCAATTATCATCTCTGTATTTAACAAGCTTTGTACTTTCCAAAAGCCAACTCTTTTTTGTTTTAGTTTTATCATCTGATAAATTAGAAAACTATGTCCTGTCTTACCTGCCTCCTTGAAATGTAAAGGTCAAAGGAGATTAAACTGTGATAGTGTTTTAAAGTTCATTTCAGCAAAACAGACATATGTGATAACCCTTACCATGCTAGCACCTGAAGATGAAGCAACAAGTTAGACACTCAGGCTCTGCCCCCTCCAAGATTTAGTGGTTTATCCTTAGAAACGTTAGCGATAAATAGGATTGCAAAACAGGGCCAAATCCTGCACTCCTATCCCAGTTCACCATGATCTCAGAGTTCCATTTCCCTCTGCTGGCAAAACGATTTCTGACAAGAGAAGCTGCCTGGAGAACATACTCCTCACTGCCTACCCCCTTCCTAACAGGGCTTCGCTGCGGTCCGGGTGTTTCGTAAGAAGTCCTGCATTGTCCACAGAATGAACAAGGGAGCCATGCCCTCTCTTCAAGCCCTGGATGCAATGGTCAAGGAAAAGAAGGTAAAAATAAAAGTCTTTTTTCGTTTTGTTCAGGGGGAGGTCTTAGGATCTGCAGGAAAAAAATGATACGGTCACAATCATTCCCCTTTGATTACAGTAGGGTGTAACACGAAAGGGGAAGTGGAATTGCTAAGTGCCTGAGGAGAAGCAGCTGCCACCAAGCTCAAAAGCTGTGGCTCACACCTAGAGGTTCTCAGAACATCTAACATTTACTGTCAAAACTCTGCTCACACCCAGGGGAGCTTTCAGCACTTTTTCAAGGACATTTTTTTTCTGTAAGAATTGAGTTAAGGATGTTAGATTTAGAAAGAAAAAATAGAGAATACACAGTTAAGTTTGAATTTTAGATAAGCAATGGAAAATGTTTTAGGATAAATATGTCCTATGCAATATTTGGGACATACTTATACTAAAAAAAAAAAAAAAAAAAAAAATGATTTCTTATTTATTTGAAATTCAAATTTAATTCAATGTCCTGTATTTTCTCTGGCAATCCCACTTGAGATGGTTGGGGAGATGGAATCCATCATTTTAAAAAATTTTTGCCTGGGTTTGTATTCCTATAACTGAATAAATGGGTGCCTTTCGTTGATAAGGTAGAGAAATAAATTAACAGCACTCTCAGAAGCTGGTATCATATAGCTCAATCCAAGAAATATAAGATGATCAAATGAGGCCCCAAGTTCAGAATAAATCTAGCCTCAGACTTATGCTTATATGAGAAGCTGGGGTTTCATGCCCGCTAAATGCCTTGAGACACTTAGAAATTCTAAGACATGCACAGTAGCAATTGCTTCTTCTTCATTTTGATTATGGAAAAATTACAGTTAAGCAATACTGCCTGTTGATCTTGTACACAACCCTTAATTCAACAAACCACTGGGCTTAGCATTCATTCTCCCTCTTTTCCCCTGTCTTCTCTATACTTGGGTTCAGGGTGAAGGAGCAGGTGGACCACCTCCCAAAGGCCTGATATACTCAATCAACCTTGACAAAGTTGACAACCTGGACAAGTTTGGAAAACCCATCGTTGGCATGTGCAAGGGGGTTCCAGCATACATGGCTGAAGAAATTCATGGTGAGTAGCCACCCGACTATGCATTCCAAATCAGTAGAATGCCAAACTATTCTCAAGGTGTGTCCACAGAGAGCACCAACTACTCAGAGATGTCAAAGCTAATACTTAGGTAGTGCTTGCTCCCTGCCATGCACTACTCTATGTGACTTAAGTATGTTAATTCATTTGTTCCTGGATGAGGAAACTGAGGCACAGAGGTCACAAAACCCTTGACTGGGTCAATTCTAAGCCTTTTGGCTCTGGATCCTATGTTCTTAAGGATTTGGGAATACTGCTTTTCAAGGTGAATCTAGAGACCACTCATAGCATCTTCAAAGAAAAGCATGAGTTACTAAATGAAAGGACAATACCAAGAGAGTCTATTGACTTTTTATAGCTGAAGCAATCACTTCATTTCCGGGCATTCAAAGAATAATTTACACAAAAGCAAAGGATCCACCTAGAAACCTAACCTAACAGCAATTTTCCAGATCTTTGAATCAATTGATTTAATGTTGATAGCTAACTAGCTAGATCTTGAAATTGTTGAAAACTATGACATCTAGTTTGGAAACTGTGACATCCCCTTTTCCCCACCTTCTACCCACATTCCCACATTCCTAAACAAGTCCTAGAAAAGATATTGATATTGTGTGTTTTTCTTTTCTTTTCTTTTTACCAGGAACAAGCCTAGCCTTTTCGTTAAAATTGTGCTTCAATACTGAAATAACCCCGTTTTTGACCCTTTCCTTCTGTGGAACTTTATAGCAAAAGTAAGAAAACAAAGTTGCTGTGGATTTAGTCATCAAAATATTTTATGCAGAAAGATATGAGTTCTAATGGATTTTAATCATGTCATACTGAAATGTTTGGTTTCTTTAAATTTCAATAAAACTATTTGGCACTGAATGTAGTTTAACCTAAAATTCCTTATGGTTTCCACTTGATCAAAAGTGTAATGTCATGGTAGCGAGTTGTCAAAATGCATTAGACCCAACGATTAGCCTAATTCAGGAACTGTCCCTTATTAACAACCCTTCAGATGCTTCAGATCTGAGAATGGTTCCAAGATCATTTGACCGCTCTGAAGATTTCTCTATAGTTGATGTGCACAGTAACATTTCAGATCAGCAAGGGTAGAAATTCACTCAAAGTCACATGAGCCAGAAAAGGGGGTTAATTGCCAGGATGCTCAGAAATCTAAATAATCTGATGGGGGGAAAAAGCAGCTTGTATCAAGGAACTGTTTTGACACACAGACCCAAATCTCCTTCTCTCTCCCTGAAGCCATGTTTCACTCTTCTCAGCCCCTCTCTAAATTCTGTTTTCCTCCTCTTTCCATCTAGCAGATGGCTTTTTCTATATTCATGACAGAAATGCCTGAACCAAAATGTTAGCTTCATCTCCCATGTCTACCTGTCTTTCTAGCATAAGAGGTGGTGTCTAATCCTTTTTAATCCTGATTCAAATTTTTCTGGACCCTGTTTGGTTCAACCGTTCATAACCTCCACACTTTGATGGCCAGGGAAGTGAGCCACATGTTCCCAATACAGCATTGGGGTGTCCAGTGAAAGAGGAAGATTTCAGAGAAAATGGAGACTCCAAATATTATGCATTTTCTGTTTGTTTTTTGTTTAAGTCATGTTTTACTTCTAAATTACAATTAACATATAATGTTATATTAGTTTCAGGTGTACATCCCAGTAATCAGTACCATATAAAACTACAGTTTATTTTTAAATGTTAACTCCCATACCTTTTCTTTAAATCTTGAATGCCATAAAAGTATATCTAATCATTCCCATGTCTTCAGATGGGATATCCCTGTATTCCCCTGTGCCACGCCAGCACAGCCAAGGGTTCGGTGAACCTGAGGGAGGGCCTGCAAAGGATGAAGAAAAGACAGACAAAAAGAATAAGTTGGGTCTATGTGGATCTTCTGTGTGTGACTGAGACCACAGAACAGATCCAGACTATAAGGTGATGCTTTATTTTATAGAGGTAGACAAGGTAATTTACAATGTTCTTGTAAGTTTCCCTTGTTTTGGCAGCACTTGCTGCACCTCCCACAGCCCATTAGCTACCAGGAAAGATCTAGGGAGCAGCCACAAGATCAAGCTTAATTATGCTAAGAGGGCTGTGCCCTCTAAGCTGGGACTTGTTTTCGGCTTTGCCATAAGGTCAATCCAAAACTTAACCCTATAGCCGCTCCCTACATTCCCCTACCTAACAAAGACTTGAATTTCCACCATTTGAAACACTGTCAATATTTACCACCCTAATTGGGAGGAAATGATAATTTTCTTTTGCATGAGGCAATTTCATTGCTGTTCACAAGAAGTGTACTGTCAGTTTAGTAGAACTTCCAAAATACTGTATCCTAAAGTAATGAGGTGTGGAACCCTGTCAAATACTGCCTTACTGTGAGTGACAAAGAAATAAAACTGAAACTTACAAGCTGGATACAATGTCATGTGGCTGACTTAGACAAGTGGTGAATCCCATGTCATGGAAAAATTGTCTAGTCACTATTTTAGGTAGGGGCGAGTGGTGTTCACCAGATTGATACAGATTCAATCTCATTGCCAGTGCTGGGTCTGAAGTCACTCAGTAAATGTCTGAAGGTATACCAAGTCTAGCTGCCCCCTACAGGATGCCCACAGATCTTTGTGGTGGTGTCTCAGAGAGTCAGCAAGGTGATGCCAGCAGAGTTTATCAGGCCCAAACAGACTAAGATTTGATTTTGTGAAGGGAGGGCTCTGTGCCGGCTAGGAATATAGGGAGAAAATGGCCCCTGCCCTAGAGCCACACAACTCAGAATAACCCATATTCTGCTGGGAGCCCTAGTTCAACAGGGTGGAGTTATGAAAATAGAGCTAATGGATATCCTGTGAGGAAAAGCTGCCAATCAAGCTTGGGAGAAGATGAGAGGGAGTAGGCCTAGCTCAGAGTCACACAACTTAGCTTATCTTAGGTTCTGCCCAGACCTCCAGAGGAGCCCACATTCTGCAGAGTGGGGCCACCAGGAGTCAGGAGGGTGGGACTGCCAGGAGCCTGGAGGATTTGGCTAGCAGATCTCCCTTGAGGGGGAGGCACCAATCAGATTCATTGGAATGACCCCTACCTCGAAGTCGTACAACTCAGTCATTGACACCCCTAAATCTTCCTGACCTTTACTTTCTGATCCAGGCAGCTGACTCCTCAGCAGGGTGGGACAACATGAGCTCCACAGGGTGGGACAACAGGGAGTCCAGAGAGTATGGCTGTTGCATTGCCCCATGCTTATGCCATGGGAAGGGAGTGCTCCATTTAAGAAAGATGACTTCTGTGGTATGGAAGCGAGGCTCAGCACAGGGTTCCTGGCAACTGTCCCTTCAGCTATCTCCCCAGAGCCACAAACCCCAGTCTCTGCTCACATGACACTAGTCCACTTTGCCTTCACTCCACCTGAACCCAGGGTGAGTGGCTGCAGAGCCCAGGGGAGTGACTATGAACAATATTTTCTGTGTTGGCCCTTTAATAGGGTGCCTGTGTCTCTAACAGACTCTTGTCTCTCCCTGGTGGACAGAATGTTATGTGGACACCTGTTCCCAGCTCTGGTACTCTGGGCTGGGGAATCTGGTGTAGAGTTGAGACACCATGCTCCTCAGGGGGAAGGTGACAAAAGAATAAAACTGAAGGAGATGAAGTAGTTAGCCTTGCACATATTTCTGGGAGAAAAGCATTATGGGCAAAGGAAATAGCCTGTGCTTAGGCCTAATATGTCTAGCATATTCAAGTGGTTGAAGCAGGAAAAACAAAACATAGAGTAGAAGAAGATAAGGGCAAGGAGGTAAGGGGAACCATATCATGCCATTGTTAGAACACTGAGTAAGATTATGAATAAAATAGGGAGACATCGCAGGAATTTGAGCCAAAATAGGATATGCTCTTATTTAATAATAAAATACACAAAAGTAAAATGTTGACAAACTTTGCTATATTAAAAATAAGAATATCTGTTTATCCCAAAACACCAAAATTAGAGTGATAAGCCACAAACTAGTATAGATATCTATAAGAAATAAACTGGATAAGTAATTAGTACAAAAATTATATAAAGAATTCTTACAGCCCTAACCGGTTTGGCTCAGTGGATGGAGCATCGGCCTGTGGACTCAAGGGTCCCAGGTTCTATTCCAGTCAAGGGCATGTACCTTGGTTTCTGGTACATCCCCAGTAGGGGGTGTGCAGGAGACAGCTAATTTATGTTTCTCTCTCATCGATGTTTCTAAGTCTTTCTCCCTCTCTCTTCCTCTCTGTAAAAAATCAATAAAATATGTTTTTAAAAAGAATTCTTACATATTAACAAGAAAAAGATGAATAAGCAATAAAAATTGACATAAACACATTACTAACAGAAAAGAAACCCTGAATAGTAAATCTAGATGTGAAGATATCTTAATTTCCTTAGTATAAGGAAAGTGCAAATTAAACCACAAGAAATCACTTCATACCCATCTGATTGGCAATGAAAAAGTCTAATACCATGTGTTGGAGAAAATGTAGCATGACAAGAACAGCCAGGACAAGCATGAAATGATACAACTGCTTTGAAAAATAATTCAACATTGTCTAATAAGCTAAAGATGTGACTATCCTATGTTCCAGCAATCCCACTCTTAGAGAAATTTTTGCACACAGACATCTAGAAACATGCGCAAGCATGTTCGTAGTAGCAGTGTTTGGAACAGCAAAAACCTAGAAACAATTGAAATGTTTGCCAAAAGCAGAATAGATAAATAAACTGTGATGTGTTTATTTGTAGAATACTAAACATTACCCCCCAAAAAACCAAATTAGTCACAGCCACACACAACAACCATAGATGACTCTGAAAAATAATCTTGAGTCCAAAAAGCAAATTGTAGAAGAACATATACTATATCTATATAAGTCCCACAAACAAACAGAACTAAACGACACATATTTTTTAGAAATACATGCATATCTGGTAAATCTTACAGCAAACAAATAACACAAAAATTCATATGCCGTGTACCCCTGACAGGGAAAGAAAGGTTCATGGAGGGACAAATGGAAGACTTCCAAGATGGTGGTAATACTTTTTCTCTCTCTCTCAAACTAGACTGAGGGGCGAGAGTTCATGAATATGTGTTGTATCATTAACCTTTATAGTTTACATATATTTTAAAGTAGTCTTTTGCATGTAATACTTCATTGTAATTTTTTAAAGTTAAAAGCACAGTAAGTAAGATACAATGAAGACAGTAAGAGGGTAAACCTGTCTGGATGGAAAGAAACTGCTCTTTTCATTCCAACATGAGGCTTCTCATCTGTTGCTCAACTTTGAGGCTGGCGGTTCCAAACATCCAGCCTTTGACCCATGTCCCTAGAAGAGCCGGGTAAGTGAAAATGAGTTCATTCAGCACCAGGATGCCAAGAGCTCTGTAGGGAGAAGCGGCTGCTGTTCCTGGCTGTGCCAGTGCCAAGCCCTGCTGTCCACAAGACTCTAAATCACTGCCTGGAAGCCTGCTGGGCAGCTTCCCATTGACAGTTTTGTTTGGCTGTGTGAATAGCCCGAGTCGCTCATACGGAATCATGGCTCCCCCTCGCACCTCAGCCCACCAAAGTCAGGAGGAGATGCAGGGCTGGCTGGCCGGGTCATCAGTAGTGTTAGTGATTTCATACCCCCAAGAGGCACCAGCGAGGAGCAGATAATATCCTGTTGCAAGCATGATCTAGGAGAGAAGCATTAATAGAAATATTTTAGATAAGCCCTTGCCCATTGTTAGAGTCTCTTTCTGGTCTCCTCCCAATTGTACTTCTGAAATAACTAAATACAATAGTTTAAACCAAACCTCCAGCTGTTGAACCCTTCCAGAACATTCACTAATAAATTTTAACCCAAAGTCAGTTTTTCCAAGGTACTTTCATATGAATAGATACTTATATCTATTTGCTGAGGTTTATACTTCCCAAATATTTGGAAGTTAGAAGTAAACAATTAAGAATTGTTTAGGAAGTACAACCAAATTCAAACATAAAAGAAAGTATGCCAAACATTACCTTTCAATCACTCCTATTCAAATATTCAAAATAGGCTGGCTTTGTTTTCTAGTATTATTTTGATCTACAAGATTCAAATCAGACAACATAAGTTATATCTTATGATAGTTCCCTTAATTAGGAGCATCATCAATATCACATCCTATTTGCAACTCTATATTTATGGCCTTCTTCCTTCCTTCCTTCCTTACTTCCTTTCTCCCTTCCTCCCTTCCTCCCTTCCTTCCCTTTTTACTTCCTTCTTTTCTTGCTTCTTTCCTTCATTTAACAAGTATCATTGAGCATCTCCTATGTGACTGACTTTTCTGGGGACTGGAGATAAAGCAGAAAAAAAGCAATTAAAGTGTCTATCTTCATGAAGTTTACATTTGTAGTGGAGAAAAACAATCAATAAATAAGCAAACAAACAATATAAGTAATAATGGTAATTGCTAAGGAAGGAACAAACTAACATGAGGGAAGAAGGAGAACCATCAATAGAAGGTTGAGGTGGGGGAAGGGTTGTATTTTATATTAGACAGGAAGGTGTGTAATAAAGAATGTTGCTGGCTTCTGTTTCGGGTCCCTGGGAGGTAGTCTCAAAACCCTTGTCACTTCCCAAGTGATGGAAACTTCTTTATTATTCGTAGTGGTCCCCTCAGACCACAGATGATAGTTTATGCTAATAAGATGACTCCTGGTGGACCCTTAGATAGTTTCAGTAAAGGAGATGACTCCAAATGGCAGCTGGTCATGCCAGAAAGACCAACCATGTGATTAGAGGGTTTGGGCTTTGAGCCACATGATAACATCCTGACCACAGGGGCGAGGAGGAGGCTGGAGATTTAGTCACATGATCAATGATTCAACCAATCTAGCCTATATAATGGCCAATGATTCAGTTAATCTTGTCTATATAATAAAACCAAAATAAAAACTAGGAACATTGAAGCTTGGATGAGCTTCCCTAGTTGGCAATACTCTGTATTAAATGTGCCAGTCACAATCCTGACTCTACGGAGAGAGGACAAAGAAAACTTTACCAAAACAAGAAAGCAATCAACTGAATGGGAGATAATATTTGCAAACAACAGCTTCAACATAGGGTCAAAATCCAAAATATAGAAAGAACTCATACAATTCAACACCAAACAAATAATTAAATTAAAAATTGGGCAGAGGACCTGAGCAGATACCTCTCCCAGAAGATATACAAATGGTCAACAGATATATGAAAAATTTCAACTTTACTAGCTCTTAGTGAACCACAAATCAAAACTACAAAGAGTATATCACCTCATACCTGTGAGAATGGGTATTATCAACAACACAGGAAAGGTTGTGAAGTAAAGGGAACCCTCATTCATTGCTGGTAGAAATGTAAATTGGTACAGCCACTGTGGAAAATAGTAAGGTGGTTCTTCAGAACATTAAGAATAGAGTTACCATATGACCCATCAATCCCTCTTCTGGGTACCTACCCAAAACACTTGAGAGTTCTTATATGCAAAGATATATGCACCCTTAGGTTCATTGCAGCATTAGTCACAGTGACCAAAACATGGAGACAATCAAAATGTCCTTAGAGCACATGTGTCAAACACAAGGCCCGCGGGCCAAATCCAGCCCGCCAGGCCTTGCAATGTGGCCCGCACTGCGCTGTCATCACTGCACTCCGCTGTCAGTTTATGACATTGTCAGTTTATGACTGTTCAGTAAACCATTCGGCCCGCGATTTAGGCTGGATTTTAGATTTTGGCCCCTTCTCTGATTGAGTTCGACACCCCTACCTTAGAGGATTGAATAAAGAAGATGTGGTACATATATACTATGTAATACTACTCAGCCAGAAGAAAAGATGAAATACTGCCATTTGTGACAACACAAATGGACCCTGAGAATATTATGCTAAGTGAAATAAGTCAATCACAAAAAGCTAAGAACCATATGATTTCATAAAACTAAAATTCATAGATACAGACAACAGTAAGGTGAATGGAGTGAATGGAGTTGGGGGGGGGGGGGGCATAAAGGGTAAAGGTAGCCAAATATATGGTGATGGAAGATGATTTGAATTGGGAACTCTCTGTACTATCTTCACAACTTCTCTATAAATCTAAAATTATTTCAAGATAAACATGAGCCCAGTGCTTTTTCTCTCACGCATTTATTTACATAATATCATTCATTAAGAGAGCAAGTATCCACTCTAATATAAGAGTAAAATGCAAATTAACCATCACTCCGCTACACTTATAAGCCATGCCCACAACCCAATCAGAAGTGAGTATGCAAATTAAAACCCAACCAAGCTGTCTGTGGCCAAGGAGCAAGCAGGAGGCTTGGGTTTCTCCAGTAATGGAGGAAGCCAAACTTTCCTCACACCGTGGCAGGCCTAGACCTCCACTCAAGGCTACAAAGTTTCAATTATAGAAGATAAATAAATCCCAGATACCAGGGCCTCCACTTGGGTAGTCAGGGGACATGGCTGGCCTGATAATCACCACAGGCCCCTCACCCAGGCTGCCCCATACTCCAAGGGAATCCCCACCCTTATCTAAGACACCCTTTAGGACAAACCTAAAGCTGCCCCGACCCATGCACCAGGCCTCCAACCTATCTAATAAAAGAATAATATGCAAATTGACCATCACTCCAACACACAAGATGGCTGCTCCCATGTGGTCAAAGATGGCTGCCCCATGTGGACACAAGATGGCCAGCAGGGGAGGGCAGTTGGGAGGGAACAGGCCTGCAAGGGAGGGCAGTTGGGAACGATCAAGCCTACAGGGGAGGGCAGTTAGGGGTGACCAAGCGGCAGAGGAGGGAAGTTGGGGGCAACTGGGCCTGCAGGGAAGGGTAGTTGTGGGGGACACAAGCCTTCAGGGGAGAGCATGTGGGGGGAGCCAGGCCTGCAGGGGAGGACAGTTAGGAGAAAACAGGCTGGCAGGGAAGCAGTTAGGCATCAATCAGGCTGACAAGCAGAAACAGTTAGGGTCAATCAGGAAAGCAGGCAGGCGAACAGTAGGAAACCAGCAATCCTGGATTGTGAGAGGGATGTCCGACTGCCCTCAAAGGGTCCCAAATTGGAGAAGGTGCAGGCTGGGCTGAGGGACACACCCCTCCTGTGCACGAATTTTGTGCACTGGGCCTCTAGTGTAATATAAAAGAGAGAGCTTTGATCTGTATAAATATCAAAAGCTAAGTCTTAAATGAATGTCTCTGTTCTTGCTGTGAAGAGCATCAAGTGTTAGAGCTTTGGAGTACAGAGTTCCCATCCTCCTCATTCATGCACACATGCACACTACACATGCATGCATGCACGTGCAGAGTTAATCTCTGTGATGCCCTCCCAGGCCCTTTTGAGTCTTTTAGTTAATCATACAAGACAGTTACTACAGCAACAATTCTCTTTCATGCTTGAGCTCTATAGATGGGCCCTGCTCTTTCAGTTGTTTATCTCTTCCGTGGAGATTGATTAAGAAGCAGTGAAACTCAGCACAGCAATACCCCCTCCTAACCCACACACACCCTAAGATAAATATCATCAACAATCTCTAATAACTTCCTAGGGAAGCAATATAGGCAGAAGCCTTCCCACTTACGTCGCTAGAAATTAGTCTCCTTCAACTCCCCACCCCTTGAGGCAGTGTAGGAGCTTGGTCACACCTGCCTGTAGTACTAGTGTAGTAGACAGTGTGAAGTAAGCACAGCTCAAATAAAAATCTGGCTCTCAGGTAAGTTAATTAACTGCTCAGGGCCCCAGGAAAAGAACATAAAGCTAGTAATGCCTACTGTATTAGTCAACTACTTCATGCAACCACAAAATCTCAGTAGCATTTCTTTTTTATCATCTATGGTCAGCTAGCTGGGAATTGGATGACCTAGACTGGGCTGGGCTTAATCTCGTGCATTAAGTTAGAAATCTAGCTGGCTCTGGTCTGTTCCATATTTCTTATTCTGGGTTCCAGGTGGTAGACACAACGCCAACTTTGAAAAAACTTTTCTCATGGCAAGAACAAAAATGCCGTAAAGCATAGCCAACCACACAAGTACGTTTCAAACCCTGTTTGCACCACAACTACTGTCATCCTATGGACCAATGAAAGTCATGGCCAAGCCAAAAGTCAAGTTACAGAAAGTAATCTTCTACATACTCGTCATGTGACAGGCACTGAAAAGATATGTGCAAAAAGCATGGGCCCAAGAAAGGGTGAAGAACTAGAGCCAGAAAATCAATTGGGGCTGGCAGCTGCCTCTCACATCCATGATGGTAGTGGCCTCACTCACGCCCGCTGCCAATGCCCTGTGCTGGTCCCGATCACTTGGAACCATCAGCAAGTGAGAGCTGCAGCTGCAGGTCTCCATCACCCCTGAGGGCTTCTCCTCCTCCCCCTGCTCCTGAGGGGTGATTGGGGCAGCAGCTATTGCTTACTTCTGCTGATGGTGCCAGCCCCAATCGCTTCGTGCCATCAGCAGGCGCAAGCAAGGCTGGCACTGTCAGTGCATGGGAGCAGTGACAGCTGGAGTGGGGCTGCAGGAAGACAGGGGACCAGGGTCTGCAGTTGGAGGGGCCATGCGGGGGTGCGGAGGATGGGCTGAGACCTGTCCCTGTGCCCACTGCAGCCTCTTGGCCCACAGTTCCTTTCAATAATTGCTGCACTGGGCCCCTAGTTACATATAATAATGTATGCAAAGATGCTGATGCATAATAAACATTAATAAACCTTTTGTTGCACTTCATTGCATACATACATTTCAGGCCCACCACTGTCATGCTCTGGCTGATGTGTATTCAGGCTGCAGTAGACTCTTAAAATATAGCCTCCATCAGTCCCTTACCTCCCTACATAAGCATGCCTTTCCTGAAATCGAAAAGTATAATCTAATTCTTGCCCCTGAAATATAAGCTTGCCTCAATTACTTCTCTTGACCAATAAAGAGAAGGAGAAGTGACATTCAGATACTTTCAAGAATCAGACATACAAAGACTTGCCTCGTCTGAGTCCTTTTGGCATGCTCAATCTTGGACCACTTCTTTTAGAAATTGAGTCTCCAAGCTGTTAGAACCCCAAACCACATGGGAAGGACACATATGCATATTGCATTTAAAAACTCCATCTGAGCTCCCAGATGATAGTCAACATCAACTGCCAGCCATGTTAGTGGCCATCTTGAATATCCAACTCAACTGATCCTTTGGATGACTGCAGCCCAGCTGATATCTTGCTGCAACCATATGGGAGACCCCAACTGAGAAATGCCCATCTGAGCTCCTGTCAACCCACAGAACCATGATCAATGATAATGAGTTATTGTTTCAAGTCATTGCATTTGGGGTTGGTTTATTTTGTAGTAGTATCCAGAATACTAACCAACACTAATCTCTCTACCTGCCCCTGGAGCCATGCAGGACCGTGGGGACAGAGAACCTGCAACTCTATAATTTTCCCTCTCACCTTCAGCTCACTCTTGGTGTCGGTCCTGCCTTCCCTTCCCAGCACTGTCAAAGCCCTTGATAAAGGTTTTGGCATTTGTTCAGCTCCCTCTCCAGATCATTTTACTTCAAAGATGTCCATGGTGTGAGGATTAAATTGGAAGCAACTTTGGGAGATGTAGACACGCAGGTTTAAGTCCTCCCAGGATTTAAAAGGGGATGGCAGTTCTGAGGTCTGCATGCCGGTATATTTCCCCTCCTCCCCACTTCAGGAAGACTCAGCTTCCGATGGACTTAATTGACCGTTGGGCTTCCGACTAGTAGATAATCTTTGCCTTTCACCCCAAACATACTTAATGTCATATTCAAGAGGCACTTGAGAATCCGACTCCCTGGAACTCTGCACTGACCTCTGCTACTTTACAAGCTCCAAGGAGCACAGGCCTGTGGGTAGGCATATGCAGCTGGACAGACTGCCCGACCATGCTGGCAGTATCTCAGCTCCCCCTTCTTCTGAGGTCTCACCCTTTAAGCATGGGAAGGGATGTCCACAGGAGCCCACCACATTCTTAGAAACAAAATGCAGTTGCAACACTGTCATTCAAGTGGCTTCCCTGTTCTCTGATTCTGTACCTCTGCTCTGCAGGAGTCATTTTACAGTAAAGGAACTATCACCCCTGTGTTTGAATTCAAGGATCTTTATCCTTTACACAAGTCAAAGGAAGAAGTCTCATCATCCACTTGCCTAAATATAAGATGGCCATTATTTAAAAACAGTTAGGTAGTTTGCAAATTGATGATACAAAAACAGTAAAATAAAGAAATGTCAGAGTTAAGTATTGTACTTTGTTATGCCAAGCACTGTGTTTTGAATGGAATCCGGGAGATCAAGTTCCCAGAAACTCCTGCAGTGCAAGAAAATTGCACAAAAAGGATTATCATGTTTAAACTTAGTCTTTCAAAACTTCAACTCCTCATCTTCCCACTTATAGACTTGTCAACATCTTTCCCACTATCTCAAAGGGTCACGTGGTGGAAAGAGCACAGACAAATACTGTTAAGTACAAGTCTGCATTCCAGCTCTATTGCTTCCAAGCACACAGATTTTGGAAGAAAGTTATATGACCTCTCTGAGCCTCAGGCTTGAAATGAGGAACATGATACTGAAATCATAGTTGCTGTATTAAATGAAATCCAGCACCTGTGACCTCTTAGGAGCATTCCTGTCTTACAGTAGTTCAGTTCCTTGGTCCATGCTAACCTTTTCTCTCTGTGCTCTAAGTCCCACCTTCCTGCCCCCTCATGCCAACACGCCACCTCTCTCCTTTCCTCCTTTCATCACTCATCTCTAAGTTAAAATAAAATAAAAAATCCCAGGAACAAGCAAACACAAAAATCTCCTTCAATTCAACCTTTTCTGTTCTTTCCCTTATCTCACCTAGTGCCTCTTCACAGTTTTCCAGTTAATTTGTTATATTGTGTCTCCTTTAATCTACTCTGTTTCTAACATTACTGTACTTGATTTGTAAAATTTGCTTTTGAGCTCTTATCCACATATTTTTCATAGTCCCCATCATAACCAACATGTATTCTAAATGTATTCTAAATGTAACAACATGACGCACTATTCATATTTTACAGTCTTCATGTGTTTTCATCTTTTGTAAAAAAATATTTTTATTGATTTCAGACAGGAAGGGAAAAGAAGAGAGAGAGATGGAAACATCAATGACGAGAGAGAATCATTGATTGGCTGCTTCCTACATGGCCCCACTGGGGATCGAGCCCCAACCTAGGCATGTGCCCTGGCCAGGAATCAACTGTGACCTCCTGGTTCATAGCTTGACACTCAACCACGGAGCCATGACGGCTGGGCTCATGTATTTCATTTTAAGGGCCATGTAATATACCACTTTGTTAATGATCCAAAAATGTTTAAATCATTCTCCTAATATTAGGCATTCTTTTATAACTGTGTATACATTTATATATATATATATGTATATATAAATGTATACTACATTATATATATATATGTGTGTGTGTGTGTATATATATATATATATATATATATATATATATATCATGTAGTAATTTACAAACATTGAAGACAACACCAAATATACATATATATGTATATTTGGTGTTGTCTTCAATGTTTGTAAATTACTACATGATATATATATATATATATATATATATATATATATGTTTGTAAATATATATATAATATGCTTTGTGTATACATATGTGTATAATGATTTTTGGTGTTTCTTTTTCTTTTTTTAATATATTTTATTGATTTTTTTTTTTTTTACAGCGAGGAAGGAAGAGAGATAGAGAGTTAGAAACATCAATGAGAGAGAGTCATCGATCAGCTGCCTCCTGCACACCTCCTACGGGGGATATGCCCACAACCAAGGTACTTGCCCTTGACCGGAATTGGACCCAGGACCCTTCAGTCCGTCCACAGGCCGACACTCTATCCACTGAGCCAAACCGGTTTTGGCCATTTCTTTCAAAATTTATAAATTCTCTGTGCTTTTTTTATTTTTCAACCTTTTCTATTTTTAGCCTTATTTTATAAATATCTCCATGTATTGATATCTAGCCCATGTGATTGTTACTCTTAAAGACAACATGGCATACCTTTGTGCTAATTGCTCAATATAATAAAACAAACTTTGCAGAATTCCTTAGCAGAATTTTTAGTAAAATATGAAGCCTCTTATTTTTAAAATATTACAAATTTATATTCAAAATAATAGAAGCAAATAGTTTAAAAGTCAAACTGTCTAAAAGTCTTATAACAAAACTAGAGGCCCAGTGCACAAAATTTGTGCACAGGAAGGGGCGTCCCCTCACCCCAGCCTGCACCCTCTCCAATCTAGGACCCCTTGAGGGGGTGACTGACTGCTGGTTTAGGCTCGACTGGCAGTGGAACATCCCTCTCACAATCCGGAACCACTAGCTCCTAACTGCTCACCTGCCTAACTGCCTGATCACATCTAACTGCCCCCTGTGCTGACCTAATCACTCTCACTGGTTGCCCCTACCCCTTACTATCTCACCTGCTGGCTTGGTCAACCCTACTTCCCCCCTCTTCTGGCCTGGTCACCCCTCACTGCCCCCCCACCCCACCCCAGGCCTGATCACCCACACACAGCCTGATGTTCAGTCATTTGGTCACCCCTGACTAATGCCCTGCTGGGAAAAGAAGGGAAAAGAAGGGAAAAGAAGAGAGAGATGACCATAGCCTGTTTGGTCATTCATTCGGTTGCAATGGTTGCTTCTATAGATGTTCACATTTCTTGCCCCACCATTCTCCACAGCTCCTAGTCTCCACCCTTTTAACTACTTTAGGTAATTCTCCTGACATTTATACATTTCCATGTTTCTATAATAAATGATATGCACATTGCTATATTTTGGTTCATCATTATCCATTGATTTTCTATTTTAAAGGTGAGATTTAACTCTCCTGTGTCAATCACATTGAGGTAGCTATCAATTTCTCTTTCCCCAGTGGCAGAATCCTTCTAGGAGACCTTTGTTCTCCCATCTGGATTGGCTGCTCTCCAGGCCATCTCCATGCCTGTTGTCCTAGAACATGACTTTGCTACCATCCTAAGAATTATCTTGCCTCTATCCTGAGCTGGTGCATTGGTCAGAGTTCTCCAGAGAAATAGAACCAAAAGGATGCATAAAAAGAGAGAGAAAAAGAGAGGAATTTATTGACTCATATAATTGTAGAGGTTGGTAAGTCCAAAATGTGCAGAGCAGGACAGCATGCTGGAGACCCAGGGAAGAGTTAATATTGTGCTCTTGAATCTCAAGGTGGTGTGGAGGCAGATTTTTTTCAGGTTATCTCAATCTTTGCTCATATGACCTTTAACTGTGTGAATGAGGTCTACCCATGTTATGGAAGGTGATCCGCTTTACTCAAAGTCTACTGATTTCAGTGTTGATCACATTTTTTAAAAAAAGTATCTTCACAGCAACATCTATGACTACATGACTAAAAACTAAGGCTTATCCATGTTGGCATGTAAAATTAACCATGGTAGATGAGTTCCCTTTTTCCTTGGTATCATATCTTCATTTTGAGGGGTTTACTTCCTCATTTTTGGTGAAGCTCCTCCAGCACCATCTTGAGAACATATTTGTGGCAAGTAAACTTTTTGGGATCATGCATGGCTGAACATGCCCTAATCTATCCTGTCATTTCATTGATAGTTTGGCTGTGTATAAAATTCTGGGTTGTAAGTTGTTTTTCTTGAGAAGTTTGAAAGCTCCATTACCTACTAAACTCAAATATTGTTGTTGAGGAATCCAAGGCCATTCTGTTCCTTTTTGTTGACCTTATTTTTGCCTGTAGACTCTCATGAAATCTGCTGTGTCCCAAATGCTATGAAATTTAATAGAGGGGTTGCTGGAGATCTATTTTTAGGCCTTGTTTCAAATAATCAGAGCTCTTTTCAAACTAGAAATTCTTGATCTTTATTCTAGGAAATTTTCTTTGTGATTTCTTCTCCCTATGGTCTATGTTCTCACATTTTGTAATTTGTTATTCATATATTGGACCTCCTGCACTTGTCCATTATTTAGCATATGTTTTCCTCCTCACCTTTTTCTTATCTTTTTACTCCCTGAAAGCAGTGTTTTCAATCTTATTTTTTATTTATTTTGTTGAATGTTTTAAATTTTACTATTGGTTCTTCAATTTTTTAAACTCATTTATTTTTACATTTTAAAAAATATTTTCAATTATAATAGACATATAATATTATATTAGTTTCAGGTGTACAACATAGTAATTACACATATATATTACTTATGAAATGATCACCCAATAAGTCTAGTACCCATCTGACATCATATTAATTATTAAAATATTATTGACTATATTCCCTGTGCTGTGCTTACATCCCCATGGCTGTTTTTATAACTGGCAGTTCATACATCTTAACCATTTTCCTTCTTTTCACCCAACAACCCCCAATCCATGTGCTTTAATTTCTAAGAGTTCTTTTCTTTTCTGTGATAATACTTTTTTTCTAGAATCATTTCCATTAAGCTCCTTTTATAAAAGCCACCACAAAACTTCTAGTTGATAAATCTAATTTCAGTTCTATTATCCTTACCATCTCCATCCCAATTGATACTCATGACAATTTCTTTTCTAGAAATGTTTTATTTCCCTTTTTGATTCCTTTCTCTATCAAACTATATAAAAATACTGATGTTCTCCTGGACTCCATCCTTAACCCTCATTTCTTATCACTGTATTCACCTAGCCCAGCATGCTATGCAAGCACATTCATAGTTCCAATTTATATGCTCATGACTTCCAGAGCTCTTCAGACTACTCATTGTTCTTGAGTGTAAGATTCACATATGTAAATATCTTCTGGATTCTAATTTCCCAATTCAATATGAAACACCAATAATCAAATATGGAACAACCAGTTTGGTTTAGTAGATAGAGTGTCAGCCCTGAATGGGAATATCATAGAGAGGAAAACAAAGACTGGGTAGCAGCACCATCCTCATGTTGAGCTCTGCCAATTTTTAAAGGCATCTTCTCTAGCTTCAAGAATCAATTCTGTCTCAGGAGACATAGAGGTCCCTTCATAATGAATGACAAATGACCTTATCAGTGTTACTTTGAACACTGTTTGGGAAAATGCTGTTATATTTGAGATTCCAGGGTGAGCCTACTTCTTAGACATCCATTTTGGACTCATGCTCAATGGAGCCTGAAAATCTGTTACAAAGAAATCACCCAGATCTAACTGCTGCTCAAGCAGTTCTCTAAAGAGTCAGCACTCAGAGGCAAACTTATCAGGTAGATGCATGCCTGTTGCTACCTATAGCTCAGCCCACAAGCCCTTCAGTGTCCTGATTATCCATGGTAGTTTATGAGTAGGGACAAGGATCCTGAGAATTCCTTTCACCCAGACTGGAGGCAGTTTAAGTAGTTCAGATCTTTTCTTTTTGCCATGTGCTCCCTCCTGATCACTTTTGGATCTTCTTAGAGAAGGAGTATCTCATTAATAGTAGGAAGAGGCATTTGTCATGTCTTAACTCATGCACATTCTGGGACAAGCCATCCCAAAGAGTTATGTTCCAACTGCATATCACTGTGGATTCCCTTATGTCAGATCTACTTCTCCTTGGAATTAGCATGATGGGGTAGAGAGGACATGTAGAGTTTCTTCTAGAAGATAAGTTAAGCACACTGTTGTCCCAATACCTGCTTATATATTTGTGTCTCCCAACTAAACTCTCAAGCTCTGTATTGTATTCATTTTTTTTTATCTTCAGTGTAAGATCGAGGCCTACTCTATAATATATATCTAAAAACTATTTTTGAATGAATTGATTAATTAATAAAGCTGAAAATAATAAGATTTTTAATGGATTATTATATCTCAAAATTGTTAGATTATATTAGATTTTGAAGGAAAAAAAAACAGTGTCAGAAAGAAACATCTCGGAATATAACCATTTTCTCAGACGTTTCGTTAGAGTTTAGCTATCTACCATTCTTGGCTTGCAGAAGAAGCAATGCTGCCAATAGATTATTGATAGTCCCAAAGCATGTTTTCTATTTGTTTTCTGCATGCATCCTAGGAAACGATCAACTCCCAGTAGTTCCAGGATGAGCTAGAATCTTCATCTTTGCATTTCTCAATGTTAACAATATGAATGTCTATGGTACAGAAACAGTCGTGTATCATTGTTATTAGAAAAACCAAACAATCTGAAAGTTGTTCTTTTAAATTTATTATTTTCATCTCTAGAAGAAATTCACATGCAATTTCCCACAATTCTCCAATAACAATGAAAGCCAACATCCATTATGTGTTTCCTCTGGGCCATACATGGCATACCTTATCTCATTGAAACCACATGACAACACTTTGAGGTAGATAATATTATAATCCCCATTGTATAGATAAGAAGGTTTGGGCAGGTCATTCATTTGTACAGTCACCCAGTTAGAAATGGAGGAGCTGTGCTTTGCCCCAAATGGCCTGATGTGTGGTCACTCTATAATTAGTCTGTTGTCCTGCCTAGTGATCAAAGAGTTTATGGAAATTACCCGTAATACTGTCTACTTAAATAGAACTGATCAGAGAAGAGGAGTGTATGAGGCATGAGGGAAAGAAATTGGCCACTGTAAGGCTGTGTTAAACTACACATGTTCTGAAAACTCCGCCTCTATTCCTGGTTGCTACAAATATATGTATCTTGAAAAAGCTTCATTGGTTATTCCAGAGCGAGTAAGCCTCCTTGCCATCACCTTCTCAGTGCCTCTTCCACATATCCCATCACACACTCTGAGAACCACTGCTCTTTCTGGCTTTGGATTTGGACACATTAGCCAAAGCACTGAAGGAGTTATGGGTTTGGTGGGTCTAAATAGATTTTCTTCTGGTATCTTAAGTTATAATCTGGCCTGAGGTCTCTGAGAAAGATCCTGGTCATAGATATACTTAAATATCCCAGAGCTGAGCAGGATAGGACAAAAAGGGGCTAACTTGATCTTGGACTTAGCTTTGTGCTAGTCTGATATAGTCTTCCATTAGGCATTTGTAAACCCTGGGTTTGCCAGTTCCCTGCACTGTCCATTTCATTCCTTGTCTGTGCTCTGGGTTAGATTGGCCTTGTCTCTGTTTTAGATGAAATGAACATTTTGTTATCAAGGCTTTTCCTCTGGAGGATCTGATATGTATTTTTTAGGACATGCTGGTATGAGTTACATATTGTTCTCTTGTCTGAGTCTCTGTTGGAATGTGCTCATCACAAGACTTGCTGTGGTAGGCTTTGAGCTTTGACTAGATTTTAGCTGGATTGGGCTATAAGAAAATTGGTGTTTAAACTTCATATTGTGATGGGCTTGGTTTAGGACAAACTGAGATGGTTTGTTGATTTAGCTGAGCTTGGTTTCGAACCAGATGAAACAAAATTTGTCTTTGGGCTGACATCGACTTATCTATGAAATTGGCTCATATTTTTCTGGATTAATCAGAGTTGGGATGTGGCTGTGTTAAGTGAGCCTTATCTGTGCATTTGGGTTAATAGGGCTTTTGGGTGGGATTTTAAATGGCCGAATTGAATCAAGGAATATGTTGGACTACATTTATTTTATAGCCAGACTGGGCTGGGCTCTGGATAAGGTTAGTAATGGGATGTTGGGTTCAACCAGGCTCTGGGCTAAAGTTGTGAATGACCTGGGCTCTCAGATGCCTTTAAGGTATCTTTCTCTAGATCATGGTTCTGCCTCTGGGCTTAAAGTTATTACCATAACCTCTGCTTTTTCTGTGGCCAAAGCCATTATTGAATGATTCAGATTCTTTAGAAACTCTGTTTTTCCAGATAATAAATTGTTTCTGGGAATGCACTCTTGACTACTTGCAAACGGTAGTTCCATGAAGAACAAGCATGAAGGAAATCTAATAACAATGAAAAGAGTCTGTTTTTACTAAATAATGGTTTGCTTTAGAAGGTATCACCAAAACCCAAGTATCAGTGGGAATTCCAAGAACTTGGCAAACACTGGACCTATTTGATTGACACAAATTTAGTAGGGAGTGTCAGATCTGTTCATATTATAGACAGGTATTTCTATGTAAAACTTCCCCAAGTTTTTGCCCTTGCTGGTTTGGCTCAGGGGATAGAGCATCAGACTGAAGATTGAAGGTCCTAGGTTTGATTCCGATCAAGGGCACATGCCTGGGTTGCGGGCTCGATCCCCAGTAGGGGGCGTGCAGGAGGCAGCCAGTCAATGATTCTCTCTCATCATTGATGTTTCTATCCTTCTCGCTGCCTCCCTTCCTTTCTGAAATCAATAAAAATGTACTTAATAACTTTTTTTTTTTTAATCCCATTAGAGCAATTTTCTTAACCGGTGAACTAAAGGAAAGCTTTTTTAAAAAAAATGTCCCCCCAAGTTTTCTTGGATAGTCTGTATTATCTGGAGCTTTTTTTGAACTTTTACCAAGAACCCAGACAAATGGTGCTTTAGTACCCAATGAGACTCTTGGAAGAATAGATGTCCTAACAACAGCAAACTTTGTTTTAGACAGTTTTACAAAAGGGGCTCAGTCACATCTGTTGGAGAGTGGGGGGAAAGTAAGGGAGAGAGACATTGGCAGCTGGTAAACAGGCAGGTCATATTTAACAAATTTTATCTCCAAAAAGGAAATCTGGAAAATTCAGGTAGAACAGCAATTAGGGTGCAGGACTAAAGTTTTAAGATGATCAGTCTAATAAGAAAATTTCTCTAGTCTTTTGGAAGACAAAGGACTTGAAATTCCTGGCATCTTTAGATACCTTGGGGTCCTTCCTGCTAGCATATAAAACATTTACAAGTTGCCCCCTTATCCCTCTCTCTTCTTGAAAGAGAAGTTCCCCTTCCCAGTAACCCAATGCAACCTAACATCCCCTTGTACTACTCCACTGCAAGGTTCTTTGGTAACACAATACATTTGTGTCATATCAAAGGAATGTTCTCAGGGCTTATCTTCTTCACATCCTACTTGTTGACAAGTAGGCACTGTTGACTACTTCTCCCTCCAAGAATCTCTTCCCTGCCTTGACTTTCAGGTTATCGCTCAATCAGTTCCACATGCATATTAAATTTGCCTTTGTGCTTCTCCAGCCTCAAAAATATCAACCTATAGCCCAACATCACCATTTATATTGTTCTAATGCTGACTTGAATTTGAGAGACAGAGGAGTTTCTTACAAAACTCTTGTATCTATCTCTATGGACCTTGGGAAAGCCAATTAATCTCCAGAAACACTGGGGTCCTTGTAAAGGGTTAGAAACCAGGACACCTTCAGTTCAATCAGAGCATCAAGGTGTCCCTTGAGAAGATGGTAACATTTGCATAAGGGGATTTTGATACTTGGATATTTCTGAGCTGTAAAATTAATCTGGGAAATGCAAGCAGGAATCCATTGAAGACTCTTCCCTAGCCCTCCTCCAACCTTTAGTGACATCCAGCTCTCTCCCTTTTCCCTACATGCACTAATCTATATACTATATATAAAAGCCTAAGTGACTGTAATGACTGGTCGACCAAACAACCAGTCGCTATGATGACACACCGACCACCAGGGGGAAGACGCTCAATGCAGGAGCTGCCCCCTGGTGGTCAGTGCAATCCCATAGCCAACCTCCGTGGCCAGCCAACTTCCCATGGTCCCTCCCTTCAGCTGGCAGCCCTGAGATAAGCCCCAATGGCTGGCCAATCCAAGGGACCCCACCCATGCACAAATTCGTGCACCAGGCCTCTAGTTTATTATAAGGCTGCTATATCCCACCAACAGAAGAAAAAATGTTTCCAATTCAGAGAACCTGATAATATCTTTTCTTGCAGACCTGCTGAGCCTCCACATTGAGATCATACTAGGGGCTTCATTTACCTGTTATAAACTCTAGATATCTGTTCAACCTTTTATATCTGTAGCTTAATGTCAAATTCACTTCATGAGCATATTTGTATGATACCTCCTCATAGTGAGTGAGGCTGACACAATTAGAAGAAGTGCCTGGAAAGGAAGGCAGAGCAGATTTAAGATCTATGGAATGGTCAGCCTGTATTAATAGGCCTCTTTCTAGAATATTGGAGGAAGGTGAACATTCAAGTGCTTAAGTCCCTCTAACTATCCCTCTGCCTGATAAAGCATCATCTTTGTCCCAGGGGAGCCTCTTCCACTCCCTCCCATTTCCCACAACTTTGCTTTACATTGAATTTCCTTCCCCCTTGGAGAGCTGTGCTCCCACCTCTCTTTAATAATAGTGTCTTTACAGTGATGTAAACACTTAATATTGCATAATTTCTGTGGGTCAGGAAGCTGGAAATGGCTTAGCGTATGGTCTGGCTTGGGGTTTCTCATGAGGTTGTAGCCAAGATGTTGGCCAGGGCTGCAGTCATCTGAAAGCTTGACTGGGGTTGGAGAATCCACTTCCAAGATAAATCGCTCACCTGGCTGGAAATTGATGCTGACTGTCAGCAGGGAATCTCAGTTTCTTGCTACATGGACTTTTCCATAGGGCTGCATGGGTGGCCTCCTGACATGGCAGTGGACACCTCTTCTCCTGAGCAAGTGATCCAAGAGAGCAAGAAGGAAACCACAATGACCGAACCTCAGAACTTACACACCTTCATTTCCACCATAGATTATAAATTACACCCAGATCAGCCCTATTCAGTTTGGGTGGCGGTGGTGAGTGAATACTAGGCAATAAGAAACATTTTGGAGGAAGGCTAGTGCAATACATTACAATCTTCAAAACTTGTGACAACAAAATTACTGTTTAATGGGTTATTCCAAGACAGTAGGATTCCATGATACATAAGGTGGGGGAAATCACCATGGATGGTCACATTGGGGAGTGAGGGTCTCAGAGGGTCATAAATGAGGGGTCGATGTGTGTCTGGAGAGGTCATTCTGAAAAAGAAGTATATAATTGAGAACTCCCAGACTAAAAGGCATATGAAGCCAAAACTGAGTTCCTGCCTGGAACTGGGGCTCAGGGGCCACTCTAAAGATCTCTCACGTTAGAAAGGCTACACAAGGTGTCCCTGCCAGTCCCAAACTGGTTGAAAGGTCCATACCCTTGTAGACTATTTATTTCCTCTGTCCTACATCAAAGATAGAGAGGGGGGGGGAGGTCAAAGTTCATAGGCTGAAAGAATTATCACAGAATCTCTAAAATCTGGAGATGGAGATAATGTAGAACGCTCAGTCTTTCCATGCCAAGAGGGAGCAGGCTTCTTTGTGGGACTGTTCATGCTGTTCCCAGCCACATAACTGGACCCCAACAGTCTCTTTTGTGATCTGCGCTAAGAGTACAGTGAAGTCACTTGGGCGATGCAGAAAAGTCACTTGGGCGATGCAGATCACAAAAGCCCCGTTCTTCTCTGCTTAATTTGCACAGTGACTTGTTTGCAAAGGCCCCAGTCTGGGGTTGGAGGAAATAACTTCTCATCCAAAGTTTACAGTGATTATCAAAAGCCCCAGCAAAGGAGATGAAAGGGCAAGGGAGGGAAAGGCTAGAGAATGAGAAATAATTTAAAATGGGGGAGAAGCCATGGGGGAAGGGACCGGAAGGGAAGAGAAGGTGCATGAGAAAAAGAAAACCTGCTCCCACGAACGCCGAAGAGCGCTTTCCTCATCTTGGGCCACTAGGTGGCGCCCTTTGGACTCACTTCCCCCATCAAAATAAGCAAAACGGGGTGGAGAGGAGGGAGGAAAGGCAAAGCACTCCCCCAACCAAGAACAATTTGAAAACCCACCCCATAATATTTAAAAACCTGGGACAAAGAACCGTCTGGACACGGAACTGCTTCCATTGCAAAAGCCCAGCGCAGCCTCGGGAGCGCCCGGCGGCGGGCCGGCGTCCGAACAGCCCCTTTAAAAAAAAAGCAGCGGAGTACAGTATTGGGATCCTTGAAACCTGAAACCTAGAAACAGAATCGAAGCGGAAACCAGAAGGAAAACCTTGAACTCCTCCAGACAATTGCTTCCGGGGAGTTTCGGGAGAGCGTGGGGGAATCAAGGGCCCGAGAGGAGGGTCCCCTCGGATGGCGCGTCCCTGAGGGTCCTGGCGAGTTCGAGGCGCGTGGGAAGGAGAGGACCCGACCCTCTCCCCGGGCTGCAGGTCATGGCCACCGCGGAGCCCAAAGCCCTGGGCACTGGCTTCAAGTGGCTCTCCTTGGCCACTTTCGTGCTCCTCTGCGCCGGGCACGGGGGACGCAGGGAGGAAGGGGGTCCAGCCTGCTACGGCGGATTTGACCTGTACTTCATTCTGGACAAGTAAGTGCCCTGAGGTGTTCCGCACGAGGCTGAGCCGAGGATGCTTCCTCCCGGGCTGGGCTTGCTGGCGGGGTGGCTTTGGGACCGGCCGGCGCGCCTGCCCGGGGACCGGGAGGGACCCAGAGGGACCCGGCGCTGCGCCTTTGTCAGGGGAGCGCGCGCCTCGCCTCCCAACCTCCGCTGCCCGCGGCGTCTGCGGGGGAGGTGTCCCTCCTGGTTCGGGAGACAGCTTCTTTTCTGCCTTGCTTTCTGTGACCCAGGAGTGTGCAAGGGAATGTGAGGATGTGTTGACCTACTACGTTTCTGTCAATCTTTCTCCTTTGCTGCAAGAAACCTCAGGGAGAAAAGCTTGCTTTAGGAGAGGCAGAACTTTTTGAGGCACCTCTAGCCTAAGGCGTGGGCTGCTCAGTCTGCCGGTTCCTTTTTTTAAAAAAAACAACGCTGCCCTACTTAATGCAGTACCTTTGTTCCTAATAACAGAATGCATGTGGACCGGGCAGTGAGTGGAAATGTAGGTAGATTTCTCCATCGCCCCGCTATGGAGCTGCCGGCTGGGGAATGCTTTGTTGTGGGGCGGTCTTGTGCATTGAAGGGTGTTTATCAGCATCCCCTGTCTCTACCCACTGCTGCCAAGTGAGGATGCCGGGACCACCCCTCCTCCCTCCTCCCTCTTTCCCACTCTCCCCCCGCCCCCAGTCCCAAAGTGGAGACAACCAAAAATGTCTCCAGACGTTGCCAAGAGTCCCTTGCGGGACATAAACAGCCCGGGACTTGAGAACCACGGATGCAGGCAAATTCAAGTTCTTGGCGATTTGACTGGTGGGCTGCCAGGGAGATGCAGGAGCCCTGGTTTCAGCATGAGAAAGGGTCCTGGTTAGGCATCTGGATTGTGCTCCAGGGAGAGCTGAACTCAGATCGATGAAACGCTTTCCAAATCCCCTTAGATTTGCCAAGCAGCAGGCATTCAAGGAATCTCCATGCTCCCTACTCATAAACAACTTCAACAATAAAAAGGCTCTCAGAGGAGATCGGAGCTCCTGGGGAGCTGTGAGCTCCCCAGCGCCAGGAGAGGCGCTCCGATGCTGCAGTGGTGGGGAGATGAATTTCACAGACTGGAAAGTATTTGGGGATTGGAAAAAAGAGTCCTGCAGAAGAAGCTGGCCAGCTAGAAACCAAATGTGCTTTGCAGTTGCCCCTAGAGTTTGATTTTTCCGTAAAGGCTGTTTTGAACTCCAGATTCTTTGGCTGAAAAGTGAGATCTTTCTTGCAGATTTATGAGAAGGTGGATACTGAAAATATACTCCAGTGCTAAGAAGTGGAATTTCTTTTGTTGCTTCTAGTGGCTGGGAGCACCCGCTCACAGGTTCAGAGACTGTCTGAAGTCAGTCAGAGATCCATCACTGAGCTTTAAAAAAAAAAAAAGAAAAGTGTGTAGGTTTGTTGTTTTTTAAGCCAGTTGAGAAGGATATACAGTGAACCTTAAAAAAAATGGACAGAATCACCAGGTCCCTAAATGGAACTGTAGTCCATACTGTAGAGATAATAAATTCTCCCCAAATCAATTTATAAATTGAATTCAAGTTTTCAATCAAAGTTCTGAATGAGTTTATTTTGTTGGTGAGGACTTTAACACAATAAGTCTAGGTTTATCTTGGGTGGGGAGGGCAAAAGAGCTAAAACATTTTTGAGGAAAAGAATAGTGAAGAGATGCTTATACCTCTGAATATTGAAATGTATTATAAAGTAAGTTAATAAAACAAGAATGGTAAAAGCCAAAAAAAAAAAAATAGGTGGACAGAGTAGAAAATCAAGACATAGTTTCAAGGATATGTAAGCATCTAGAGGAAGTTCAAATCAGTGCGGATTAATTTATTGTTTTAAAAGAAATGATTCTTGAACAATGGTTGATGACATGGGAAAAGAAAAGGTTATATTTATTTATACTTTATATCACACAGCAAGATGAATTCCAGGACTGAAAATTTAAATGTTTAAAATGAAATGATGAAAGAACTAGAATAAATTTTAGGTAGATATTACTATAATCTTAGTTTTAGAGTTTTTAAAAAGGCAAAAACAACAGAGAAAACTATAAAAAGATTTAAATATACTAAAATTTTAAGTTTCTATAAGTGAAAAAATGCCATAAATAAAAGATAATAACCAGTTGCAAAAACTTTTGCAATGCAAATTACTCTTTAAATATATATAAAAATCAGTTTTTAAAAGATCATTCTAATAAAAATAGTATTACTATATAAATAATTCATAAAAATATGTATCAAAGGCAAATAAATTTAAAAGTTCAACTTTACTAGTAAGCAAAGAAAAGAAAAATCAAGATATAATTTGTATTAAGTTAGAAAATGTAAAATTTTATATATATATTATTAATTTTTTTACAGAGAGGAAGGGAGAGGGATAGAGAGCTAGGAACATCCATCATCTGCCTCCTGCACACCCCCTACTGGGGACATGCCCACAACCAAGGTACATGCCCTTGACTGGAATCCAACCTAAGACCCTTCAGTCCTCAGGCCGACGCTCTATCCACTGAGCCAAACCAGTCAGGGAGGCAAAATTTTTTAAAAAGAATAACAATATTTAGTGTTGGCCAACTTGTAAGAGTAGGCACTGCCATATTTTACTAAGGAAAATATAAATTTGTACATTCTTTCTAGAGTTGTGCTGTGCAATGGAACTTTCTGTGGTGCTGGAAATGTTCTTTATCTGTGCTGTCCAATATGGCAGCTACTAACCATATATGGCTGTTGAACATTTGAAATGTAATTAGTGTGATTGAGAAAGCGTACTTCTAAATTTATTTAAGTTTAATTAATTTAACTTTAAATAGCCCACATATGGTTACCATATTGGATAGCGAAGACAGGAAGATAATTTAGCAACATGTATCAGATGCTTTTTAAAAATAGGTTTCTGCTTTTCCATCTTGCAATTCCATATCCTAAAGAAAAAAAAAATCCAAGACTCACATCGAAGTGCTTATGTGTGTGTTCATGGCAGTGCTATTTGTAAATAAACCTGATCATTAACTAAATATTCAACAACAGGAGATTATTAAGTAAGGCGTGATAAATGCCTACTATGCATATTTGTGAGATGTTTTAGGAAAAATATTTAATGCTCATAATATACTCTTAGGTGAAAATGCAATTACCAAACATTATATACATTATGATTCTACCTTTGAAAAAAAGCTTAATAAATGCCTATATTTATCCAATATGTAAATAGTATTTCTAGAGAGAAATTTTTCTCTAGAAATACTATTTACATATAGTTTTGACAAATTTACATATAGTTTTGACAAATAGTTTTGAATTCTGTTTTTATGCTTTTCTGAATTTTCAAAAGTAACAAGGAACATGTTACTTTTATATTCAACAAAAACAAGTTATTACTTTGGGTTTTAAAAAAATCATTTCAAGTGTGAGGAGGATCTCTCGTATGCTGAGCTCTGAGCCTCTCACCATTGTAGAGAATGCTGCTTATTGCACATAAAATCCTGGAATCAATTTCTAAATGCACCATGTCATTATGGACCCCAAAATGCTTCGGGAAACAAATTGTGGGGGAACCTTTACAGGTACCTACTTTACATTTGCCTGGACCCCTCTGACTTCCTTCAGTTGTCCTATTGCCTGAAGTGAGGGAGATGGAGGTGCCGAATGAAAAGCTTGCTAGGACAGCTACCTTTTGGTAGCTAGGGCGAGTGCTGCTGTCCGTAACTTACAGATGAGAAAACTGTTCAAGCTTTGTCAATTCACTGGGTGAAGTGACTACCCAAGAACCTAGGATTAGATCATGGCAGAGCTGGGACAATGTCTGTCCCTGATTCCTAGCCCAGATCTAGCTTGCCATCTGGATCCAGGCGAATTTCTCTGGTTGTGGAGCCCAGAGCCAGAAGCTAACAGGCCCCTGGGTGAGCCCTAAAGACATGGTCTTCTCTTCAGAGATAAGAACTTCCCCAATTAGTGCTGTCCAGCACCCAACCACAGCAGAGCGGAAAGATGAAGAATGCTAACTTGTTTTCCTTTGGACTTCTAAGGTCCTTTGTCCAGAAAGACATTGTCTTCAGGTTGAAACCAGTGGGTCACAGGGCCCTGAATTCACCATTCTTCTCCCCGCCCCTCAAGTCCCCTTTTCCCAGTGGATGGTTCTCCTCTTTTTTATAACATCGAATCTCAGCTCATTTCAGCTTTAAGCAGGATGCATCTCTGGCCTGGAAGGAACCCAGATTATACATTTAATGGAACGTCATGTTTTCTCAACCAGGAGCAAAAGACTTTATAATGATAACCTAGGCCACCACAGTAACACAATAGGGCATTATTAGCGGCTTTGGCGATGGGGTTGGTGGACTGAGCTTCACAAGGCTTTATACCGATGGAATTTCATGTTCATTTAAACATGCTTTTCTGGTGACAGTCAGGAAAAGTAGATGGCTGGAAATTCAATCAGGGGTTTCAAAAGGCAGCGTCGAAAGGCCTTTATCCAGAGGGGAAAAAAAACAGTCAAGGAGCTTCCTTTAAATCTTCCAGGGCGTCCGCTAAGATCGATGCACTCCCATTGACTAATACACAGACAGGACTGTACTTCTCCTCCCTCCCACAGGGCTCTTCTGCTACTGCGCTGTGTATTTATGTATCATATATTGGTCTGTTTTATAGAGAACTATTCACCATTTAAGTGGAAAAGGGTGGAGTCTTCATTGTGGGTCTCAGGAGAGTGCTGGCTATAGGCATGTGTGCCCTAAATACTTCAAAACTAGAATGGCGGCATGGAGAGCTGGAGGAACGGAGGATACAGTGAGCTGGAGGGTGACGTGAGCACTGAATAGCTTTATTTATGGTACTTGCTAAAGCCACAGCCTGTCACCCAATAAATCCTGCGTTTGTAAAGGCCCCCCACAGGCTTACCAGGTGCTCCTTCGTCATTTGAACCTCTGTACCCCTCCCTCTGCCACTTCCTTTTTGTCCAGCACCAATTTTCTCTCTCCCTTAACCCCGCACAAGGGGACCTTGTCTCGCCACTCAGAGTTCCAAGCCCAGGACCCACCACTGAGTGATCCCCTGGTGGTAATGAGCCATCATTACTACGTGTTATACCTCAGGACCCTGGTCATTAAAGATTTTTTATAACATGAGGCTGGGAATCTCACTACCTGGCATACTATATTGTTTTTCTGGGAAAATACAGTCCAGATTCCCAACTACTAACTTACAAAAGAAATCTTTCGAGTCAGAACTAAAGTTTCCCAATACGTATGCCATCCACAGACGTGCCAAAGACAAAATTGTTTGGTAGCTAGGACAAGCCCTACCGTCCTTCACTTACAGATGAGAAAACTGTCCACCTTTGTCAGTTCGCTGGGTGAAATGACCTACCCAAGGACCTAGGATTAGATCATGACAGCTGAGACGATGTCTGCTCCCAACTCCCAGTCCGGCTCTTTCCACTCATCACTGTGCAGTCGGGTCATAATGGGAAGCACATGTCAACACAACGAGAGATACTGGTGAATTCCTGGAATTAAAAATCCTTGCATCAGAGTTTCAGTAAACGGTGGTGTATAAGACAATTAATATACTTAGTGGAAGGATACCACTCTGCTCTTAAGTCAGCTGTCTTAGATTGAACGCTTTAGGACTTGAATCCCCTGCCCTCCACTCACAAAGATGCTTCCAAGATTTGGAGGGATGGATTGGATGATTATGATGCACTTAAAGGTCAAATAAATTAGTAACTTGTTCAGATTGAACCTGATGGAGAAGGGAGATTCATCTCTGTCGAAGTGTAAAAGCACACCGATGTTGCGTGTTTTCAGGTATGCTTGGAAGAGAACTTTGCGTAGTGAAAATGTGACCTGGGCTCTGAATAAGGAAAACAGAGATCATTAGAAGGCGCCTTTAAAATGCTACAGTGATGATTGTAAGGGGAAAAAGTGTTCAGGGGCCAGGAGTGCGGTGTGTGTGTGTGTGTGTGTGTGTGTGTGTGTGTGTGTGATTGAGATGGATTCTATGGTTAGTTGTAAATGTTCCTCCAATTAGCTTCAGTGTTTGGAGAGGACTTATCAGACCAGGTAATAGTTGTTAGAGCTGCCTACAGGTTGGAAGGTTTGGCATATGGATCAAAAATAAATAAGGCACAGTGTTTTTGATGTTTTGTTTGTGTTGTGTTTCTGTCTGGGTCAGTCAAGTAATTAGCTCCAGTTTCCTTAGCAGTGGAGACCTGGTAACACTCTGTCTCAGCTGAGAATAGAATCCAGGAGTGTTGGGGGAAGGCACCCGTCCTGAGATAACCTGTAATTATCTCCAAATGCTAAAGGACTCCCAGTGGCGCAGAAATAAACTCTGGCATCCCTTAGTGAGACTTGGCTGTCACATAAATGCAAATTTGCTTTATGCTAATTTAGAATGTTTGTCTTTTTTATGTCTGACCAAGTGATTAGATTTCGCCTCTCTTAGCCATTACTTGCCAGCAAAAGACCAAGTGAATATCTGAACATTTCTGACATGTTTCTCAGACATGCCAGGTTCATAATGAAAAAAAAAGTAATCAGATTTCTTCAATTTGGTTGAGCATATTCTTTCACTCATTTGTCATAAATATCTTCTCAATTCCAATAACAAATATGCAATCTATTAAAGGCATGGATAACACTATGCCCATTGGAAGCAATGTCCTGTTCTGGGAGATGCAAGAGATGTTTAAAAAAAAAAAAAAAAGGGCAAAAAGCAGTCCCGGACTTGTTACTTTTTAGGCAGAAGCATTCCAGGCTACAATGAGGATTTGGGTAGGGGGCTGGCAGAGAAAAGTTTAGATCAAATAATAGGTAAAATTTACTGAGCCTGTGTTAGCTTCCAGGCACTCTGGTAAGTGCTTTGCCTGTATGATCCGATTTCCTCTCTGCAACCACATAAGGTCAGTACAGTCATCATTTGACACATGAAGACACTGAGTTTTAGAAAAGTTACCCAAGGTCACTCTAAGTGATGAAACTCAGCCTCAGACCCAAGTCTGACTCGTGATCTATGGACAAAGATTAAAAAAAAAAAATCTTAACTTGTAAAAGAACATTGAGTCAATCAGGGTTGGTAAGATTATGCTGTGGTAACAAACAATTCCCAAAATCTCAATCACACAAAACAACTAAGTTACCAACTTTGCCTAGCTACCTGTGATGAGGGTCAGCAGGGGACTGCTCATTAGCTGTTCGGGGAGTCAGGCTGGTGGAGCGCCTTCTCAATGCCTGTTTCCCTAGGCTGGGAGGGAAGAAAATGCCAGGGGGTCTCTGGCTGGCAATGAAATGCTGCAGCCGGAAGTGACATGCCTCCTTCCACTCACAGCCCATTGGTCAGAACTAGTCACATGTAAAGAAGATGAAAATAATGTCATCCTTCCATGTATGTAAATGGAGAGGAAAGCCAGACATAGGTGGGCATCAAAAGCCTCTACTGCAAGCATGTAATTATTCACTGCTTTGGCCTGAGTGGGTCAAGAGATAAGAGTCTTCTAGAAAAGAGTCCATTTGGAGCTCTACATCTTAGATGTCCTTACCGAGGTGGAATTATTATTAGACATGACAGTTCAAATCCACGCGTGAGGCAGTGAGGGCTCCTGTTCTTTTCCTCCCTTCCTCATTGCTCCCATACTTTTTTAGTGGTTCTCAATCTTTGTAAGGCCAAGACCTTTTAATACAGTTCTTCATATTGTGGTGACCCCCAAACATAAAATTATTTTCATTGCTAATTCATAACTGTAATTTTGCTACTATTAATGAATTGTAATGTAAATATATGTGTTTTCCGATGGTCTTAGGCTCTACAGCAGCGGTTCTCAACCCACAGGTTGAGAACTGCTAGCAGAGTCGCTAGCATGTGAGGAACTGTATTAAAGGGTCGGGGCATTCAAAAGGCTGAGAACCACTGCTTTAGATGAGACATCCAATGCAGTGGGCAAAGGTTTAATTAGATGAAATGGGAGGTGGAAATAGAGATCAGACATGTTTCCCTGCTACCTGCATGTTACAGGAATGTACTGGAAATCTAAGACTCTCTTTGCCATTAGTCTGTGGCATATGAGGGAATTTGAAAGGCTGGGAAGGGAGAGCAGCCCCTGGAACTGCAGCAGCTGAGCTGAGAGGATGCCCGGATGTTGCAGAGGCTGATTCAGAGTTTGAGAACAGAAATACAACGAAATGTATTTCTGAATGGGAGTGCTGTAGGCATTTTTGGTGGGACAATTTTTCACTGCAGGATGCTCAATCTTTCTGATATCTGCTTTGTTCTTAGCTTCTTGGTCAATGAGATAACCAATAAATAATGCCTATACATTTGTTTTTAAATACCCTCCCATGAGATGGTACCACCCCAATTGAGAATCCCTAACTGAGAGACTGCAAGATAGAGCAAGGCAAGCCAATGATGCTGATTCCTAGCATCCCTGGACTATATCTGAGCAGGAGGAAGGAGGTAGGCTTTAGTGATAATTAGGCCAGGAGAAATTGTAAACCTTGGAAAGGAATATGCTAAACCAGTGAATGACAGCACCATGAATCCAGCCACTTAGGCAGAAGATCTGGACATAATCCTCTTTCTCATACTGCCTGATCCTATCTGCTCCCACATTTCTCCTGTGTCTACCCCATTCTCTGCCTTGCCATTGTCTTAGTTCTTAGCTCCAGCCATTTATGATCCAGTTCACTGAAACATTCTTTAAATTGGTCTCTTTCATGTCTTTTCTTAGCCACCACCACCCCCCAATACCAAAATTGACCTTTTTAGAACACAAATTGTATCCTCACATTATTCTCCCTAACCCTTTAATCTTGAAACACAGCCAAAGCTCTTTAATTTTTTTTTTTTAACTATAAGAGTTTACTATTGATTAGGAAAGGCTTACAAGTTTTTGGAAGAACTTTCACATCTTTAACATTACAATGTATTTAACCATTTAACAATGGTTCTTTTATTGCCTCTAAGGTTATTTCTTAGCAAGGTACTCAAGAATATTGCACAGCCACTGTACATTCCCTAGCTTTATCTCTTTCCACACTCTGTGGTTTCCAGTAAAGCCACACTATGAACTAACCCATGCCCTCTCTTGCCTTTAGCTATAATACTCTACATGACTCCTCCTGTCTTTACATAACTGATTTACTAATTACCTATGATTACTAATACTTGGTGCTCTCCCATCACTAGTTGTTCATTGACTGAGGTAATAAAAATTAAAAAGAATCACCTCGCTGAAGCCGGTTTGGCTCAGCGGCAGAGCATCGGCCTGTGGACTGAAAGGTCCCAGGTTCGATTCCGGTCAAGGGCATGTACATTGGTTGCGGGCATATCCCCACTTAAGAGTGTGCAAGAGGCAGCTGGTCGATGTTTCTCTCTCATAAACATTTCTAGCTCTCTATCTCTCTCCCTTCCTCTCTGTAAAAAAATCAATAAAATATATATATAAAAAAAAAAGAAAAGAAAAGAATCACCTCTTCCCCAGGTTGGTGTTGCTAAGTGGTTAAAGCATTGACTCATGCACTGAAGGGATCCAATTCCCACTCAAGGGCACATACCTGGGTTGCAAATTTGATCCCAGGCCCCAGTGGGGGTGGGAAACAACCAATTCATGTGCCTCTCTCACTTTGATATTTTCCTCTATTCTTCTCTCTCTTATTCTCTTCCCCCTCTTTCCCCCTTTTTCCCTTCCACTCTCTCTGAAAATCAATGGAAAAATATCCTTGGGTGAGGTTTCACACACACATACACACACACACACACACTGAAATTAATACCGCTTTACATCACATCATTCAAAATTCATTCTCTTTTCAGACTCTCTCATCTCATATTTCCTGATAAGCAGCAGATTGTCCATTATCAAGAAATGGAGATGAATAACTTCTAGTGTTTGTCTTTGTGTCATATTTAGTGGCCTTACCATCTTTTCCTCAAACTTGGATGTTCAACCATATTCAGTTTCAATTATAAGTAGCTGTAGGAACCACCTGGCACAGGGCTTTCCCAATATCTTGGTAGGAAAAGGATTGTGATCAGAATCAGAATCTTCCTGCTATCATTCCCTACATAAAAGATAAGTGAAGCATTCTAACTGTAACTGTACACCAGTCACAGATGTAATGTACGGCCAAGGGATTACAAAATACCATTGGACAGCCATACTCTAACCATAAATAGACAAATGTATGAGTCAGGACAGTCCTGGTCTATGCTTTTTGTCCCAGTATAGCTATTAGTTCCTTTCTATTTTATTCTTGAAAGTATCTCAGTTGAGATTTTAAATTATATGGTCATCTTGATTATTAACTGCCATAAAAGACTATCAAATGAGCAAAAAGTGTGAGGATTGAAGGCCAAACAGGTGAAGTCCTTGTAAACTTTATTCCATTACGATAAGCAACCAGCTCAGCAATCCTGATTCCTTTTAAGTGCCTCAATTTTAAGCTTTTTCTGGTATACCCGCTCCCAAATTCCCATCATTTGTGGAAAATCTCTAGTCCTTCTCACTATCTTAGCACCCATCACTATGAATTATATACATTTCATTACCCTCCATGGGGAGGCAGTGTTGCATAGGTGTTAAGAGCCCAGGCTTAAAGAGCAGAAAAGAGTATATGAGTTTAGTGTTTGGACTAAGAACATGGACAATAGGGCCAGACCACCAGCGTTCAAGTCCCACCCCTACCACTTACCTGTTACTTCGTCTCTTTGTGAACTCGGTTTCCTCATCTATAAAAGGGGAGCAAGTTACTTCGTCTCTTTGTGAACTCGGTTTCCTCATCTATAAAAGGGGAGCTAATCGAATTATAATATAGGGTTGTTCTGCTCAGAACAGAGTCTGATGTACTCATCTAGTGCTAGCAATTATTATTAAATGGAATTGAATATAAAATGTTCAGCACAATGCCTAATGCTTAGTAGGTACTCAATAAATGTTGAGTTATATTGCTTTTAATCTTTATAGATTCTAAAGAACCTACCAGGCATTCAAAAATCAGTTTGCTGAATCATTAAATATTATGTTATATTGGAACCTACTAAAAATAGATCCAGCAGGAAAGAACAGAGAGGGGCCATATGCTTTGGCAAAAATAAAGGCGTTGCTGACCTTTGGAAGTGCTGT
Source organism: Pipistrellus hanaki (assembly GCF_964339955.1). Classification (NCBI taxonomy): domain Eukaryota; kingdom Metazoa; phylum Chordata; class Mammalia; order Chiroptera; family Vespertilionidae; genus Pipistrellus; species Pipistrellus hanaki. The sequence continues at coordinate 36,763,705 of NC_140514.1, forward strand.
GTCTTTAGGGAATCATAAGTGCAGAAACTGAAATTGAATGAGTGAAAGGGCTTTCTGGGAGATGAGAAAGCAAATTTGTTTCTGACTTCTGGAAAAAAAAACCCCAAAAATTCCAAAAGCTGTACATAGACAGCTTCTCCTTCACTTCCTCCCTCACTATCATCTAGAACTGTTCCCCTCCCCCCAAACAGAAAGTTTTAAGGAGGCGTCTGGGGGGATCCTGATTCAGGTCTAAAGACAAAGGACAGGACACTGACCTGTAACACACTTGTGAGAAGTTCCACCAGAAACAAAGCAGATGGATTGAATTTGAAGGAGGTCAGCCAAGGTCTACTTTCAACTCTGCTTCCAAGTTGTAAAAAAAAAACATGTAGAGGAAGATTCTAGAAGAGTCCCAAGAATAATCCCAAATCTGGAAGTGAGATTGCAGTTGCGAGTGGGAAGAAGCGGGATGAGAACCATCCCCTTGTGCCCTGCTGTGCGCCTCAGCATCATGCAGAGGCAGTTGCACTGGGCAGTTGAAGGGGCAGTTTCACCACAAAAGAGTGAGTCCATGAACACCAGGCATCTTTCTGATTTTGCCCTCCCCCAATTCAATCCAGACACATGAAGAAGGACTAGTTTGCCCTTGTGAGTATGCCCTTTGGTTTTAGACCAGGTGGTTTCATGGAAAGTTGTAGCACATCTTCAAGGAACAGAAAATTTCAGTTTTAGTTAAACTCTTCGAGAAAACAGAAAGAATTGAAGTTTCCCAATTTGTTTTAGGAAGCTAGCATATGTCTGATATCAATATCTACCAAAGATAACACATTCAGATGCAAAACTTCTGACCAAATTGGTATAAAAACTTAAATCTGAATCAAATATAATCATAGCAAAACTAACAGTGTACTAAGGAATAATACATCAAGGCCAACTAAAATGTATCCTAGGAATGCAAGAGTGCTTCAGTACTTGGGAAACATATTACAGTAACTCACATCTACTTTGAATGCTGAAGATGAAACCAAGTTATTTCCTCAGCAGAATCTGAAAAAACATCTCTCCGAATACTTAAATGTTCAAAGGATACAGAGGATATGAATAATAATTAATGAGGTTGATTTAATAAATATATTTTGAATTCTATACCCCACAGAGAATAAACTTTCCTTTCAAATGCCCATGAAATATGTATTAGGTCACAAAGAATGCCTCCCTATATATCCCAAGGCACAATTTTTCCAGTCTACACTCTCAGCAATAAATAACAGGAAATGAATAGCCAAAGTATACTAACCCTCAGCTACTAGGAAAAAAAAAAATTAGATTTTTATATTATCTTGTCATGAGGAGGACTGAAAGAAAGTGACTCTCCAGGACATAGGATGGCAAACTATGGCTGGCAGACTGTTTTGGTAAATAAAATTTTATTGTAGCACCACCACACCCATTTTGTTCAGCTACTATCAATGGCTACTTTTGTGTTACAACAGCAGAGTTGAGTAGTTGCCATGGCAACCACATAGCCCTCAGAGCCTACATGACATACTGTCTAGCCCTCCACAAAAAGAGTTTACTGACTTCTGGATTAAGAAAACATTTGTACCCCAATAGAAAATGGGCAGAGAATATTGGGACCAAGGTCAGCCATTGCCCAGGGACCTGCACTCAGTTTAATGCTCTGCGTACACCATCTTTAAATTCATAATAATTTTTGTACAAGAAGACCCTGAGTCATTTTGCATTGGATTCTACTAATCATGTAGCTGCTCTTAATTGATACTCAATGTTTTTAAAACAAAGAAAATCAAATGAACCATAGATATTAAAAAAAAAAAATCAGTGGTTTATCCTATCTAATAAAAAGGGAATATGCTAATTGACCATTATGCCATCACAAGATGGCTGGGCCCACAGCCAATAAAAATGGAATATGCTACTTGACTGCCCTCACCCTCACAAGATGGCAATGCCCACAGCCACAAAATGGCAGTGCCTAGTCCCCAGAGTCCCTCCTCATTCAGCCAGAATCCCCCAGTCCCCTCAGCCCCACTTCATCCAGCCTCAGTCCTCTGAGCCCTGTAGGGGAAGGAAGTGCGGGGTGATCAGGCCAGCAGGGGAGGGCAGATGGAGGTGATTGGGCCAGCAGGGGAGTGCAGTTAGGGATGATTATGCCAGCAGGGGAGTAGTTAGTCATCAATCAGGCCAGCAGGGAAGCAGTTAGGGGGATATCAGGCTGGCATGCAGAGTGGTTAGGGGTAATTAGGCAGGCAGACAGGCGAGTGGTTGGGAGCCAGCAGTCTGGATTGTGAGAGGGATCCCAGATTGGAGAGTGTGCAGGCTGAGCTGAGGGACACCACCCCCGGGCATGAATTTCATGCACTGGGTCTTTAGTAATAAATAAAATGCATCCACATAAAAACTATAATGAAAATCTATATTCACTTAGTAAATATACAGATATTTCGGCAAGAACTAATCCTGAGTGTGGGTGAAGAGTAAAAATATGAGTCTTTCCAATCTTATTCCCGAGGGTTTAATAGTCATGAGGGTGGGAAGTGAGTTCCAGCAGCTACCAAGTCCTGCACTGAGGTCACTGTGTTCCCAGCAGGATGCTTGTCACCTTATAAACATTAGATTTAATCCTCAAAACGATCGTTAGCAGATAGGTGCTATTGTCTCCATTGCATAACGGAGGAGGCTGGCGTTTTAAAGGTGAAACATCTTGTTCAGATGTCACCCTAGAAGTGGAAGAATAGGAGTCTGAGCTCACATCGGCCAGCCAGTTGGTGCTCATAACTGCTGGTCTGGGCAGTCTCAAGAGTACATTGTCTCATATCACTGGGGGAGTTTGGTCATAGTTACCCAAGACTCTTAGAATTTGTATAAACTTTAACCCAGATATTTTTTAATCCAGTATGGAGAAACACAGTAATTAAAAATACAAATGTCTCAAGGTAGAAAAACTTATTCCTGCTGTACCAAAATTTATAGAAAATAAGTGAAAGCTGCTTAGCTTATCTTCGAAAGACTTTCCTCCTGGGTGCAAGTGTGGTGAGGAGAGGGAGCAACTTTCTTCCAAACTGGAAATCTTTGTCCAATGCAAGAATTTAAATCCTCAGTAATTTGTCTTTTTAAGTTTTGCTCCTACCCGCTTCTCTCGCTCTTACAGATGCGTGTTTGAGGGGAGGCTTATTGGGTCCTTGGGCATGCGCTTGAAGGGGGCCTCTGACTTCCCTTGTCTGGTCGTGGTCTCCTGCTGATCATCCATAGATCATATTGGTGGCTTTGGCTAGTGACCTGTGGGTCTCATTTATCACATCTTGGTGCACATTGCAGTTATGAGAAATACCTTTGGGCAGCTAACCAGTTTCCTGTGTGTTTTTAACAACAATGATAACAAGTTTGTGTTGCATTTGCACGAGAGTACCAATAGATATCAGAAAATATTTTTAAATTTTCCTGGTGTGTGTGTGTGTGTGTGTGTTGAAAAAGGAGAATTAGTGGAGGTGAAAGGAGACCGTATTTTGCTATAATATCCTCTTGATCTTGAAAAAATAGTTTACATCTTGACCCAGTATATATACATTACTTACACATAACTGGCCAAAAATTTCACATAGTATTACTTTCTGTATGCAATGTATCCTGATATTTCTAGTCCAGGGGTCGGCAAACTGCGACTCGCGAGCCACATGCGGCTCTTTGGCCCCTTGAGTGTGGCTCTTCCACAAAATACCAGGTGTGGGTGCACACACGTACAGTGTGATTAAAACTTCATGGCCCATGCGCAGAAGTCGGTTTTGACTCTCAGAAGAAATTTCAGTCGTACTGTTGATATTTGGCTCTGTTGACTAATGAGTTTTCCCCCAATCACTAATAGTTTGCATTCTATAGTCATGGTTTCCATAGCCATCTGTTAAATTGACTGAAAGGGAGATTCTTCACAAGTCAGCAGGGTGGAGCAGGGCACCCTGGGCTGGGGTCTGCCTGACACTGGCAGGAGCAGGGTGAGTAACCTCAAACTCAAAATACAGTAGTGCTTCGTGGCTTGGTTTGGGTCTGGACTGATATCTGAAGAAGTCGGGGTGGAAGCAAGAGTTGAGGTCAATCTTTTTGAGCAGGAAGGAGGCTTGGCCATGACCCCAGACAGTAATAGGAGGGTTAGGGCTGAAGGACTGGGCTGCATTTAGGGTTCCAGCCAATTAGCATGCAGTGTGAGGTTATGAGGAAGGAAGGAAAACCAAGAAAGAAGCCAGGGAGTGGAGGAAGGGGGCAAATGAACTTGGGGTCTTTCGTGGCAGAACTAATTGCTGGTCCCTATAGTGGTGCCCGAGGCTGCCATATCCTTCAGGATTAGCTGGGGATCTGGGAGAGTTATTGAGGACATCAATGCCTTCAGCGGGGTGGGGCTAAGGAAAAGCAGGGACTGACAGTTTTTTAATTTCCTCCCTTAAAGCAATTCTGCCCTTCCAGATTTATAAGATTCCTGGGTGACGGTTCCAACCATGAGCTCTCTTTTTTTCCCTTTCGTTTTATTCTAACCCATGTGCAAAAGAAGGGGAAACAGTTTAAACTCAATTAGGCCCTCTTGATTTTTACTCTGGTTGTGTGTGTGGCTAATGGAAAGAGCCTGTGTTTCTAAGGAGCTTAACCACAGGGAGGTTTGGAAACTCACATAAACACAAAAGAATGTATTTCAGAAAACAAATCAGAATGAGACTCAGAGATCTTGTTTTTCTTCTACTCTTTGCATATTAGACCCTTAGAAATAATTGAATGGCAATCTGAAGGCAATGCAAAAATCCCTTACTGGGAACACACAGTGATTGCAATACAAAAAAATGTTGACTTATTTTTTTTTAAAATATTTTACTTATTGAAGAGAGAGAGAGAGAGAGAGAGAGAGAGAGAGAGAGAGAGAGAGAGAGAGAGAGATATCTGTTGTTCCTCTTAGTTGTGCATTCATTGGTTGCTTCTTGTATGTGCCCTGATCAGGGGACCAAACCTGCAATCTTGGCATATCAGGATGATGCTATAACCAACTGAGTTTCCTGGCTAGGGCTGTTGACTTCTTACCATGCTCCAAACACCGGAGAGGGCATCTAAAAACAAAAAGATGTAAGAAATGCTGGGGCTTTCCCCAGCAGTGACCTTGAGGGCTGATGGCTTTGCCTCCCTATGATCTGGGAAGTCCTCAAAGAATAGACCCAGGTATATTGAATGAATCTTCCAGCAAAAAACTCTGTACACTGTGTTCAAGCAGAATTCCTGGGAGGTTACTTGCATTCCAAGTTTCATTGCGACTTATATTTGTGGACACAAAATGCCAAGAAGGGATCCTCTTGAATCCTCTACACCATCCTACTATGCAGCTGGCCCATTGGGCTGGAATTATATTTGAGGTAGGATTTCATTGACTCAAATATCAGGGACCTTTCACATCCACTGATTTGTAAAATGAGCATTTCAACTTTCTGTGGCTATCATTTGTTCAGCTATTGTGTGTTAAAACAAATTGGTTTTTATAAAAATAAAAATAAAAAAAACAATCCACAACAGAGTCCAATGGAACATTTCCCAGCACCACTTATATTTGAGTTATGAAAGAGTTTTTATTTTTTTTCCTTGGAACTTCATTCACAATGGCTGGGAGAACCATCCATACCTGAAGAGAACATCAGGATTCCATAGCTGGGCTTTTAAGATCAGTAACTCTTAAACCGGTGCGCAGATAAATGAGATATTTTACACATTGCAGGGTGGAGAGATGCTGGAATTGGATCCATTCTCTGCCACTTCCCCAACCAACACCCTACTTCTGGCGGTGACCAGGAGTCCACTTAGGTCCTTGGGGTTGAGAGGAAGCCAAGGATCTGAATATGGACACACCACCCTGGATCGATTATTCTGGGAGTAGCTACTGGGGCTGATTTCAAACCAGAAAATCAGTTTACAAGGCAAAGTGCAGATGATGCATGTGTGTTTTAACAGAAAATCCAAACTGAGTCCGAGGCCCAGCATATCCACCCCTGTGGGAGAAGGGAAGGAGGCTGATTGAGGTGCCATGGGCAGGTGCCAGACACCAGGGGGATGAGGTAATTAGAGTTCAGGGTGGTGGTGAGGCAGAGGAGAGGACTGTACACCAGGCAGGAAAGCAAGCCTCTTGCTCCTGGGGATTTGGGTAAAAGAAATATAAGCAACACCCCCATCAGAGCTCTTTCCTTTTCCATGGGGTGATTTGTTCTTGGGGGAGACAGAGCATGGGTTAAGGAGGCTCAGTAATAAGGACTAGAAGAAGTCCTAGGTACAGATCTATTGTAGATAACCCTATACTCTGCCCCTTTAGCAGCTGCGACCCCTTGGGATCTCATGGTAACCCAGAGAACACAAAGCCAGTTTGGTTCCCAGAATCTTAGGAGATTATATTTACCCTCAATGCTTGAGGGAACAAGCTATGTACATCTCAAGTGTGTCCCAGAGGGGTTATATTTTGGTCGAGGCTTACATAATTGTGTAAAGCGTGATCATGTATAAATATGAAACAAACCTCAACAGTAATAGGGCAAGTATGATCAGAGTTAGAATGAGTGAATCAAGCTGGGCAATACCTCATCGCCTGCAGTTTTGTCTTGGGGGCCTTATTTTATTTTATTTTATTATTTATTTTCTCCTACCCATTAACAAGAAAGTTTTCTAGATAGATCTAATCTTTTCTCAACACCACAGTATATTTCTTGACTCTTTCCCTATGTCTAGCACCAGCAAATCAGATGGATACCAAAATTGTATAAATTTTACATGTTATTCAAAAGAATAGTAAAAATGAAATGTTTTAAGATGAAAGAAAGTGAATAATTATGGCATGATCCTTTCTAATGAATAAAGGAATGCAAGTTGATTTGTGGCTGTGAAATAGAGCTAGTCCTTGAAACAAAGAAGTAGTAAACCAAGAAAAGATGGACTCCAAACACTTTCCCCTTAAGCTGAGAGTCAAGAAAATCTCTCCAGTCTAGTTCAAGTCCCCATTTCACCAGCACTTTGCCTCCCCTCCCAGTATAATCTCCTCAAAGCACAACTTCTCTACTGATCGAACTCAGGATAGAGGAGGTATGGAGATTTTTCTTCAAATCAAAAGGCATCTTACAGTCCCTCAGAGCAACCAAACTTTCAAGTAGTACTTGTCCTGGTCATTTGGACCAAAACACAGCATTGCACTTCAGAAATAGACCCAGATGACTAGTGTCTAAGGAAATCTCTTGACTCTAATGGAAAGGCGTTACAGAGTTCTGGATTGGATCATGGCTTAGAGTCAGTCATGTGTTGTCTCTTCTGAGGCACTTACACAGCATTGGGCCATATCCACCAGACTCTCCCCAGGACCCCCAGGACCAGAGCATCTCCACCCCATTGCTGAAGGAGAGCAGCCGGGACCAGTTTTCGAGATTTAAAGTATACAACTGAATGCTTTTCAGGATTATGGCTGAGATTCTAATGAATAAGGATTTCTAAAATATTAAAAGCCCAAGGGTAATATGTGCCGTTCTATTAAGCTCTTAGGAGACTTCCAGCTGCCATGAAGCTCAGAGGTCTATCACGGATGATTAAGTAGGAGCATTTGCCAAGGAGCCGTGCTCTAGACTCATTGGCCCAGCTGCGAAGGCTCCTCGGGTTCACATAGGGTCATGGGAATTGGCTGGAGTCATCTGAGCCCAAACCCAGAGTATTTCACCAAATGAGGGAGGAAGAGGTGATGTCCAGCTGGCCAAAGATCAGGACCTTCCATGAGCAATAGAGCTTTCTCCTCTCCGTGCTCTTCTTTCATCCACTCAACAAATAGATAGGTGCTGGAGAGAAAATACCCCTAAGACCCCCACAAGGGGAGCTTGAGAAAAAAAGTGATTGCAACCTAATATCAGAGGTTGATGACTGAGAGACGTACACTATGCTCTGATCTCAGGAGGCAGGGACAGTGATCCCCACCTTTGTTGTCAAAGGCATCAGACCGAGCCTGAGTTGTGTCTCGAAGAAAGAGTAGAAATGTGCCAGTGTGGACATTGAGTGTCCCAAGCAGAGGGAATATGTATAAAAACTTAGAGACTGGAATGGAAAAGGTTTATTGGAAAGGTTTATTTTTGACAGGAGGGGCCCCATCCCTCTCTCCACACTGACCTCTTTCCCCATCTCCCACCTTCTCACCCTCTACTGTATGTGCTGCTGCCACATGAAAGGGCTGGCTCTTCCCTAAGGTATTTAAATATAGCATTGGGGGAAAAGTAGATTTACAGTTGTAATACAAATAAATAACATAATAATTAAATAACAGCACAATTATGAACTCTGTTTCACTTATAACTGTAAACCTACTTTTGCCCATTCTCTATGCATTTCTATATTTTTCTAGAAGAGTTGAATGATTTTTCAAATACTGATTTGCCATCCTTCAGGGGATTGCCTGATCTGATCCTTTGTCTATTTGCCTTTTGAATGTTTACTCGTACCAATTATTTACTAGTACATATCCTGGATTTGAATCTTTTGCCTTTTATATGTGTTGTAGACCAATCTTCCCTCATTCTTTTCTTATCTTTGAACCTGTTTATGGTATATTTTATAGTTCAGGATTTTTTTATACTTCTGGAGTCAAAATATCCTTTTCTAAAAAAATAATTCCTACTTCCTGCATCTGGGTGAAGAATCCCTTCACTAATCTGATGACATAAAAATCTATAATTTGCTCAGTGGATTTAAAGGTTTGTCATTCCCATTAGGCTTTCATACATCCAGGGTTACATTTGGTATGAAATTGTGATTCAATCAGTTTTTCCCAATTAGAAGTACATTGTCATAGCATCATACTAAAAGGCTTATTCTTCCTCCTCAATTTGAATCACCTCTTCCACTTTATAGCAAGACCTCACACAATTGAGGGCCAGGTTCTCTGTTCTATCCCATTGGCTCTGCTGTTATGTCATGTATTCTACATATGGGGTCATTATAGCTGATAGGGCCAGCTTTCTAATCTTGCTCTTCATTTTCACAATTGCCCTGATGACATTTAGACCTTTAATCTTCATTTCATTTTTAAAGTCAGTTTTCTAGTTTCATAAAACATCCTATCATTTTTTCCCCCTAGAATTGAACTTATAGGATAACTTGGGTAAAGTGAGATATCCCTATGATATGGATTCTCACTGTAGAATTGTAACGTACTTTATCGTTTGTGTTCAAATCAGACAGACATGTCTGTCTAGATGAGGGAAAGAGGTAAATAAATTCTTCTCTAGAGCTGGAATACATTCAGTGAGAATTCTTGGGGATTTTGTACCATGAAAAGGAAAGCATAAGATATACTTTATGCTTCATCTTAAATAGTCTGAAACAAAGGAAAATGGTCATAAATAACTCTCTAGAAGTTAAAATTAAGGTAAATGAAATTAATCTGAAACAAGTGGAAAATGTTTGTAGTAGAAAATGCCAGACTAAAAGGGACAAACTCTAACCTCAACAGTTATTAGAATGATAGGCAGAAATGCAGAGCTCAGCTGAAATAGATCCTTGAGTGAAAAAGAGAGAGAGAGAGAGAGAGAGAGAGAGAGAGAGAGAGAGAGACATCATAGCTTCAGAAAACAGTGGGTTAGAACAGAAAAAATCTACTATGAAGCCATTGCAACAAATTGAGTACATGCACTATGGAAATAATTATAAGCTAAATTGAAGCCATGATAAATAGTATCAGTAAAACAAAAGTCAACCTTGAGAAATAAAGAAACCCCTTCCAGATTTAAAATTCTATAATTCCATGTGCCCCTAGAGAATATTTCCCTCTTTCTCCAGTAAGGGATTTCCTTTTTAATAAATGAAAGGCTGTGTAGTTATTCTTCTTTTATTTTTTAGAATGACTAGTTACACTAGATTTCCTTACATGTCAAACTGTCAATACACTCCTGAAATAAATGTTGCCAATTAATCTATTATTATTCTTTTGGATTCCTGTTGGATTCATTTTGCTAACATTTTCTTTGGAAAATTTGCATATATATATATATATATATATATATATATATATATAATTTGTGCTAATCTCATTCAACTAAATTGGTGTTGTCTCCCTGCTCTTATGAAAGAGTAATTTAAATAACACACAAAAATAACAGTTTCTTAAAGATTTGAAACTAACCTATAAGTCTGATTGAGCCCCGGGTTTGTTTGTTTGTTTGTTTGTTTGTTTTAGTGAATGAGTGTGTGGCATGGGAATAGGAATGAGTGGGAAGTGCAGTGAAGGAGTTCTTTAACAAAACTTTTAAGAATTCTAACATTAACTCTAAACACCATTTCAGATAATTTCCAAACTTACAGAAGTTTCAGAGAATGAACCCAGTTAATAGATAGGTCCAGCATCAATTAATAGAATATGAAAAGAAATGATGAAAGGTAAAGGCAAATGAATAGCTGATTAAGTAACATCTGCTTTTGTTTTCCTAGATCAGGAAGTGTGATGCACCATTGGAATGAGATCTATTACTTTGTGGAACAGTTGGCTCATAAGTTCATCAGGTAAGAAATACATGCATAGTTCTTTGCCATGAGCAAAGCCGGCCTGTATTTGCTATTCTACAAATTACTACTCCAGGGATACTTTTTGACAAAGGTAGACCCTCAAATCTTGGACGAGACTTTGTTTTTGTCTTTGCCACATATTAGACTATTAGCTTCATGTTTTCAAGAGGACCCCGATTTAATTGAAAGACCAATATTTTAACCTTGTCCCTCTTTTGCTGAAAAATACATTCTTCTAGAAGGATAATTAATGTTATTGCACAGTGTATCAAGCTGGAGCCATTGGCTCATTGTAGGAGGGAGTATAGGTATATGTAAAGTGACCAAGTCATCCCAGTTTACCCAGAACTTTTCCAGTTTTAACACTGAAAGCCTCACTTTCTGGGAACTCCCTTGTTCTCCGGGCAAACTAGCTATGTGCTCTATCAGGTGGAATTCTCTGAGCATTCCCAACACTGCTTTCCTAGAGAGGACAATGCAGTTTTGAACATCATCATTCTAAACATTGTAGGGATCTTGGAGGTCCCACTTTCCAATAAGTATAGACACTCACTAGTGAAGGAAAGAAGGCAATTTCAACCTCCTTGGGATAAGCAACTGTAATAGCTTTCATTGAAGCCAGCTGGCAAGGTCTTTGGTAAAATTGTTTCCAATTGTAAATTCTAAAGCAGCTCCTCTCATCCTGGCCAAAGTGGCTCTGTTAGTTGGTTGGGCATCATCCTATGCACCAAAATGTGGGTTCCATTCCCAATCAGCTTCATCCATGGTAGGGAAGTGTACAGGAGGCAGCCAATTGATTTTTCATTCTCACTCCAATCTCTCTCTCTCTCTCTCTCTCTCTCTCTCTCTCTCTCTCTCTCTCTCTCTCTCTCTCTTTCTCTCTCTCTCTCCTCCTCCTCCTCCTCCTCCTCCTCCTCCTCCTCCTCCTCCTTTTTCTACTCCTCCTCCTTTTCCTCCTCCTCCTCCTCCCTTTCTCCCTCCCTCCCTCCTTTCCTCTCTCTCTAAAAATAACTTTTAAAAAATTAAAAATAATAATAAAGCAGCCGAAACCAGTTTGGCTCAGTGGTAGAGCGTTGGTCTGCAGACTGAAAGGTCCCAGGTTCGATTCCGGTCAAGGGCATGTACATTGGTTGTGGGCACATCCCCGGTAAGGGGTGTGCAAGAGGCAGCTGGTCGATGTTTCTCTCTCATCGATGTTTCTAGCTCTCTATCCCTCTCTCCTCCTCTCTGCAAAAAATCAATAAAATATTTAAAAAATAATAATAATAATAATAAAGCAGCTCCTCTCCTGCTGATGGCCTCTGTAAAGTCTTCCAGCCAATATGAGTAACCATACACTTTTTGAATGAAGTTTTTTATCTCAGAAGACAGTTCTTCTCTGAGATCAGGGTGATGACAAACTCAGTTAACAATCTCAACATGTACCTGCCTGCCAGTTTGGAGGGATATATCCTCTCTGTGATACCAAAAATTGGAAGCTGCAGCAGGAAGCAGCTACACCCTGATGAATGAGAAAAACAGATGCTGAGAGGAGAGAGGTGAATGGGGGGAAGTCGGGAAGTCGAGAGAAAAAAAAAGAAGCAGATACACAAGTGGCATTAAATGCAAAATATTTAAGAGACTTCTAGAAGTTTAGAATTGAAAGGAACAATCTACCGATTTATCTATTCCAAGAGGCATTCCCTCTCAACTTTAATAGCTTTGGTGAGAAACTGCTGCCCATTGGACAGTTCCAGTTTCCAGAAAGGTCTTTTTGTCATCGGGCCAAAATATCCTCTCCTGCGCTTTACCCATCGATCCTGTGGAGTGATAGAAGACAAATCCGCTCCAGACATTAGACAGTATCTGCTATGTCTCTGTCCTTCTGGCCTTCTGTTCCCCTGAAATGGAGGAATCTACCAGGAGAAGCTTTGAAGTTAGGCAGATGCAGATTTTAATCTAAGCTCCATTGTGCAACCCTAGTAATTAACTCGGCTGGACCCTAGTTTGCATGTAAAGATTATGGGAGAAAACCTGTGCAAACCAACTAGCCCAGCACCCAATTTAGAGTGGGTGCTAGACACTTCTCTTTGCCAGATCCTTCAGCAACTCCAGACACTTCAGTGTCTTAGAATCAAAGGAAGTTAGAGGGGAGGGGTTAGGGGAGCTATGAGACCACTTAATCCAATCCTCTCATTTTATAGATAAAGAAACTGAGGAGCATTGACTTGACCTAACCCAGACCTCGAGGCACTTTCCTCTGGTTATCGACACTGTCCTCCCTGGCTATGGGCCCCATCCAAGTGTGGCACCAACACATTACTGTCACGCAAACTCCAAGCAGGAGAGACTATTTCATTGAAAGACCAACATTTTAATAAGAGTGCCTGACATAACAGTGCCTGGCACTTTGTATATGATCAGTCAATAATTTGGAGTAAGTGAGTACATTTTGAAAAGGGATGACTGGTTTTTATTTATCATTGTAATAAATAGTTTAGGCAGCTGATACAGCAGAGGAGAAGTTTATTCAATAACAGTGATTGATAACGGTATAAATATGTATATCATTTCTCATTTCAGTGAGATCCTTGAAACTTGAAGTCCTATTATTTGTCTTTATTCCAACCCCTTCACATTGTCCTAATAGTGAGTCTAACTTCACCATTTTCTTTAAGCCTCCAAGCTACACCTCACACCCATCACTCTCAGCAAGGAGCCTCACTTCCTATTTCACCAGGAACCTGGAGAATAGCAGACAACTGAGTATCTCAAGTTCCATGTATTATCATCACAAGATGCATGCATGTCCTTCTCATTGTCTCTGAGATGCAAGTGCCCCACTGCTTTAGGCCAGTTCCCGCACTGTAGTCCATTTTATCCCACCGTTTCCAGTCTCCTCCAGGTCTTTATTTCTTTTTTAAGTTTTTCTATACCTTTCCCCTGCCTCCATTTCCACTGTTAATAGACACAAACTAATCTCTACTGCCCCTCTTCTAAAAAGGAGAAGCAACAAATCTCTTGTCATGTGTTCCTGTCAATACCAACATATCTTACTGGTTTCTCACTCAAATATCCTTAAAGACTCTATCTGTCTCTATATTCTTACTTCTTTTTTAAAATTTATCTTTATTATTGAAAGTATTACAGATGTACCCTTTCTTCTCCCATTAACACCCTCTACCCTACTCCTGCCTCCCCCACAGGCCTTCCTTATATGTGCATATAAGTTCTTTAGTGAAACTGCACCCCCCACCCCTGAAATAGTCTCTGGACCTATTTTGTCTTTGGTTCATTAGTTTCCACATACAAGTGAGATCATCTGATACTTGTCTTTCTCTGACTGACTTATTTCACTTAGCTTCTTTTTTTTTTTTTTAAATATATTTTATTGATTTTTTACAGAGAGGAAGGGAGAGAGAGAGAGTTAGAAACATCGATGAGAGAGATACATCCATCAGCTGCCTCTTGCACCTAGGGGATGTGCCCGCAACCAAGGTACATGCCCTTGACCGGAATCGAACCCGGGACCTCTCAGTCCGCAGGCTGATGCTCTATCCACTGAACCAAACCGGTTTTGGCCACTTAGCTTCTTATTCATCCCTTAACTCACTGCCAACTGGCTGCTATAGCCACCTTCCAGCTGCTTGTTCTCGCGAAGGCTCTACATGGTGCCCTAGAGGACAGAGCCTGTGAGCGCCTTGCAGCTTCTTCAGCTGGATAGAGGAACCCCATGGAGTCAGGTTTATCTTTCCTTGGAATTTCTCCTCCTTTGGCTTCCAGTTCTCCTTTCATCTCACTGACCAGAGCCAGGCCTGTAAATGCTGAGGTTGGTTTCAAATTTGGCTCACATTCCTCCTTGCTGTTGACACTTTCTTTGAACAGTTTTACTCACATGCTAAGTATGCTGAGAACTCCGAAATTATGCCTCTAAGCCCAGACTCATACACCAACAGCCCCTTGGAGACCTGCGTTTCCCACATCAACACTGTATTCTTCCCAAGATCTGAGCTCTCTGTAAGGGAGACAGTGCCCTTTAGTGCTTAAGAGCCCGAGTTCTAGAATGAGAATGTTTGGTTTCAAGCCCCAGATCCACCATTCTCCCACTGTGTGACCTTTATCTTTCAGGGTCTCAAGTTTCTTTTGTGAAAAGTAAGAATAATAACAGTACTGATATCACAAAGTTGTTCTAAGTGTATTGAGATAATACTCGCAAAACACTCAACAGTAATGTCGGGTACATAGTAAGAACTTGATAAGTTTGGCCAAAATTAGTATGATCATTATTATTGTTATTTAGGACATGGGCCAGCACCGGTGAGGTAGTAACAGGTAGTTACTGTGGTGTCATGCACAGAGAACCTAAGTCTGTTTCAGAAACCAATACTCAATACACAACTGCTTGGGCTCCTACCAAGCATTAAATACCATGCTAACGGTTTCCAAAGATGCTTCAAACATATGACAGGTAATGAATGTAGATTTCATCCTGGAAGCAATAGGAGCCATTAGAGGTTTTATTGCAAATGATTGACAACATCTGATTTATATTTTAGGAAAACAATTCTGGGGGTAGGGGAACAAGGAATGATGATAGATAAGGTCATCCCCAGGCAATAACTGCAGTGGTCAGATAATTGAGGTCAAGTTCTTAAGCTAAGAGATGAAGGGAAAAAAAAAAAAAGAGGGACAGGTTTGAGAAACATTTAGGAAGTGAGCGCTATAATAGTTGGGGCTAGATCAGGTTTGGGGGGGTATTACATTGTGAAGAAATAGGTTGGTGCTTATTGGATGAACCAGTTGGCCTCACAGTGACAGCCCTGCAATCTGACAGTCCATCCTGCAGACAGGAGCATATTTGGTCCTTAGCTGAGAGTTGTTCTGACTCCCATAATGGGTAAAATTCATCAGTTGTACATTGACAAAGCTTCCAAATACTGCTGTATAAAATCATGCCAATATATTAATTACTAATGAGAAATATAACTATCAACTGCATTGATATGCTTGTGGCCCATCAGCACATTCTCTCCTTATCGGATAACCTCCTTGGGAAGCCAAGTAGAAATTAAAAGCTGATGGGGTGATCCTACTTTCAGAGCCAAAGGAGCTCATGTGTGATCTTAATGGCTGATGGGAACTAGCTGCAACTATCTGAGACACTCTCTTCCTTATAGGGTACGCCAGATTGACTGCGGAGACACTCTCAAATTCTGTCTATTGAAATCCCCTTTTTGTAGACACAAAAGTCCTCTCGAAGGGACACTCTTCTTCAGACAGAGCACAGGAAGTGATGAATTGTAGCTTTCTTCCTTATAATCCGCGCTCACTGAGTGGTGGTGCTGAGTCAGAAGCAGGCTCCAGGCAGACAACATGGGTCTTCTCTTTGGTCCATAGCTTCAAGTCTTCTGCTGGCTAAATGTTTACACCAATGATGGAAGCCCCTTGGGTTGTAAGTCCTCGGTTTTGGCAGCCTTCATATAAAGGGCAGGGCAGGGAGGAAGCCTGGATGAGAATGGCATTCCGCTGTCTCTCTATTGGCCCTAATAGAATTTCTTTTCCTTTCCAGCCCACAGCTAAGGATGTCCTTTATTGTCTTCTCTACTCAAGGAACAACCCTAATGAAGCTAACAGAAGATAGGTAAGCATGCCCCTCCCTGTCATAAAAATGCTCATCTTTCCTCAAGTAGTTCTCCTATTTCTGCCCTACTGCCAACCTTGACCTGTCGATCATTTTAATCTAATAGTTCTCTATTTTCACGAAAGCCTTGAACTTTGCACACTGATCCATCTGCTAGTTTACTCTGTGATGATTTTGATGGAATTTCCTGATGTTGGTGAAATTTTATAAGTGACTAAATCACATTAAGGTAAATCTTGCATTTGATTGGTGACTCGGTCTGCTAACTTGGAGCAAAACGTTAGCAAAACCATTTCTTAGGGGACTATATTTTCTTTTCTTTTAATTAGATTTATTTTGTGGGTTAAGGTTTCAACATATAATAAGCACACTGTGAGAGAGGGAAGATCTTGAAATATTGTCATACATAATTACTAAGGCAGGGGAGAGAAAGGGAAGGTTTATAATACCACAAAATAAAAGGAAATTTGAATCAAGTGTGGGAAAATGCTGTTGACATAAAAGGATTTGTTAAACCTAGCTTAACAAAAATATTATTTTGGATTTTACCACCTGCAGATGAAAACTAATGCTTACAGAGATGTTATCATTCGTTCATAGTTAGGATGGTATATTGAGAGTAGAGATGATAGTTTTGAGTTCATGAAACTTTGTTTACTTTTTAAAAATTAATGTGGTCCCCATGAGAGATGCACCATTAAGTTGGGGTGAGGGGGGACATGTGGGACTTATGTACAGACATATTGGAAAAAGGGAAGGAAAAAGGGTAAGTCTAGGGAGGGCAGGAAGACTTTATTCTATAACATTCTTCTTCTAAAACTAACAGGACAGAGTAAGGTGTTCTGGATTTTACAAGGACACAGCAAATCGGAGCTAGTCCCCATTTTTCTCCATATCTTTGTTTTCTATTTGTAACAAAAGGAGTACTTCATACCATCTAGATGCTTTCAATCCCTATTTCTCTTTCAGCAGTATCTATTATCAGAGGCCCAGTGCATGAAAATTCATGCACTCGGGTGGGGGGGGGGGGGTCTTGCAGTCTGAGACCCCCTTGGGGGATGTCCACCTGCCAACTTAGGTCCCCAGGGTATCAGGCCTAAGCTGGCAGTCAGACATCACTCTGGCATCCTGGGAGCCCTCAGGGGGTGTCCAACTGAAGCTTCAGTCTGCTCCCTGGCCTAAGCTGCAGTCAAACAACCTTAGCACTGCCAAGGAGGTGGGAAAAGCTCCCACCACCCCTCTATGCTCACAGCCGTCAGCCTGGCTTGTGGCTGAGTGGAGCTTTCCTGTGGGAGCACATGACTACCAGCTCCTGTGTTGAGTGTCTGCCCCCTAGTGGTCTGTGTGCATCATAACGACTGGTCATTCATGGTCATTCTGCTGTTAGGGTCAATTTGCATATTACCCTTTTATTATATAGGATATGCACATATGATTTGAGATTAACAGAAACCTATTTTGAAAACAGGAGTTTCTGCCCTGTCTGGGTGGCTTATTTGGTTGGAGCGTCATCCTGTGCACCAAAAGGTTGTGGTTTGATTCTCAGTCAGTGCACACACCTAGATTGTGGGTTTGGGGAGCATATGGGAGGTAACCGATATTTCTCTCTCACTTCAATGTTTTGCTCTGTCTCTCTCTTCCCCCCCACCTCTCTAAAATCAATAAAAAAACAAATCCTCAGATGAGGGTTTAAAAAACCTCACACAGGAGTTTCTTATTCTTTATTAATAATAGGAGAAACTGAAGCTCTTATCAGTGAAAGTGGAGGATTGCTTTCCCCACTTGGTGCTGGGGGTCGGATCCTTAGCAATATCTTGAGAAAAAGAATTTTCTGAGGCTCACACTGGAGGATGAGAAATTTTCATTTGCATGGAATTATATCTCTTGGTTTCCAAAGTCCTATTTCCCTTAATCCAGTCCTGGAAGATGTGCAGCTGGAAAGTTAGCAAAGCCAACGTTCAAAGTTTTCCTTCCACAGTGAAGTGGGGTCCAGTTTAGTGTTAGGCTAGTTGCAGTCCATCAGTCCTGTATGGATGGGCCATGTGGGTGAATGCAGGGGAGCCAAGAGAACTTACTGTCTGCAACAAGAGTCCCCAAAACACAAAAGCGCATGAGCATGAACCAGGAGAGTGAACTCCTTTGTTTAGGAGATTAAACATCTTATATCTTCCCACGCTTATAGTGGCTGTGCCTACTCTGGCCAATGACCTGTTCCCAGGTATGACTGACAGACAGGTGCCTTCCCTATTTCTCCTTGAATGTACTGAGCATGCATCTCAACTGCAGCTTCCTAGCAAAGCTGCACAAATGACTATAATGTTTGGCCTTCCCTTTGCCCCTTTGCATTTATTAATAACTAGGCTAAATTACAACAGTATCAAAGCCATATCTTGTTCCTATGGATAGCAAACAGAACCCACACTGGTCGCAGGCCCCACATTTTCCCACTCTGTTTTGCTGCCTTACATTAAAAAACAGAGAATCACAAAGCCCAAGGAACCTATGATCTTTTAAAAAAATATTGGCCAAGAATTTTAAAAAGCTCTGAAAAAGTGTCTCTCATCCTGTGGGGTCTCTATTCAAGACTCCTAATCTTTCTCTGCCTTTGAATGATGGCATCGTTATGTGGAGATGTCTTTTATTCATAGAAAACTTCCCTTTCATCCATTGTTCACATTTTCCTACAGCCCGAGGCTGCCTAGTGCTGCTTCTTGGTGATGATTCCACCCACTCCATGACTAAGAGTTTAGTCAAGAGACCAATTCACACATCACATCCCTTGTGGATATTTTGTGTGCTACTGCTCATGACCTTTGGGAAGTTGGGTAGGGCAGAGGGAAGGTCACAGATTTATAAACACTCATGGAACACCAGGTTTTCAGATCCATTTTAGTTCTGCTAGTTCCGAGTACTCATCTGAATCCTACTTTCAATCTAATTTTTTATGCCTTCACTTCACTACCCCTAGTTTCCTGTGCGAAGGAGAAGACAGAGGTTCGAATGTGCTGTTTGCTAGAAGCAGGATTTAATAATTAAGGGCTGATAATGTAGCAAACAACAGCCAGAAATGCTTTCCTAAAGGCTGTAAGGGTTTCGTGTGGTGATTGCTTAGCCTAACCTGTGAGTCAACTAACAAAGCATGACATGGTTTCCTGACACATCCCCAACCTTATCAACCTCTGTGAAAATGGGGGAAGCCATCTCTCTAAAATACTTTCTCATATAAGTGGCTTCAAGAATTAGGCTGTCAGAACTTCTATGCTGGTACTATTTCTGAAATATATGACTTTCAGTGTTTTAGTTGGTCACAGGAATTTGTATATATTTTTTCTATATCTCATTTGATCTTCACAATATCCCTTTAAGACAGTTTAAAATGCATTACTATATGTAGTGATTGAGGAAACATACAGAGTTTTTAAAACTTGTTTAAGAACAAGACATGAATTAGCAGAGATCCTCATTTCAACAATAACAAAAGATTTGGGATAAATATAAAGAAATAATATCAAAGGTATATTTGCATCCAGTTCTTGGGATCAAATCACATAGGGGTAATCATGAGAAGGTTGAAGAAATAGAGTGAAAAATAAATGGTACATCAGAATAGATAAATGTGAGGTGCCAAAATGTAGATTTACTATGAGAATCAATATCATTTGTGTCTTTTATATGCTAAGTTCTTTATGTATTATTTCTTATCTATCCCTATACAGCCATTATTGGTTCAATTTCTAATGCAATCTCTGTGGTCATTTGATTCACTGTTTTATATGTAATATGCCATTTTTCACTGTTTTTAATATTTTATTTTTATCTTTAATTCTCAGCAGTGTGAGTATGATGTGTCTAGGCATGGTTTTCTTTGAGTTTACCTCATTTTGGCTTTGATGAGCTTCTCAAATCTATAAACTATGTCTTTCACCAAATTTGGGGAATTTATAGCAATTTTTCTGCACTTGTCAATTTTCTCCTCTCCTTCTGGTACTCCAGTGGCACAAAAGTTAGATCTTTTGATATTATTCCACATGCCTCTATTTGGTTCTTCTTTAATCTTTCTGTTCTTCAGATTACATCATTCCCATTTATCTATCTTCATGTTCACTGACTCTCACCTCTGTCATCTTTATTCTGCCATTGAGCTCATCTATTTATTTATTCATTCATTCATTCATTCATTCATTTATTTATTTTACTGCAAATGCTGTATTTTTTAGTCCTAAAGTGTCTATTTGGTTCTTTTTAAAAAATTTATTTCTTGCTGAGAACTTTTATCTTTCTATTTACTTCACGTGTTTATCTTTACTTCATACAACAGAGTTATTAATAACTGTTTTAAGTTGTTTGTTAATTCCAACAGCTCAGAATTGCCATCTTAATTGTCTTCTCCTGTAAGAATTGGTCACATTTCTAGGTACTCTGTATGTCGGGTAATTTTAGATTATATTCTAGAAGTTTGTGATATTATGTTTTTTGGAGAAATTTTTTTTCTTTGTTTGCTTGGTAAGAAATCACCCTGGCTAGGTTCAGACTACAAGTCCTTTCACTTCTTCTGTGGGTGGTTGTTTTTATCTCGGTCCCATTTTCAAAGGCTTTGCTAAGCTGCACTGGGTCTATCCTCCACATGTAGTTCAAGATGAACCTGGGACTTACATAACTTCATGCACAGAATTAAAGGGACCCCCTTCTCTAGCTCTCTCCTCTCCAGCATTCTTCAATACTATCTTCCCCACTGAGGACCCTCTTTCCAAGTCATCTAGCAAGAAAATTGGGGTTTCTCCTGGCAATTTGGCCATCACATTGCTTCATACAGTTCTCTGCTTAGACCACCCTTGGAGCAGCCAGGAGTAATAAAATAGAAATAAAAATGGAGATTTCCTCTGCATTCTTTTAGCCACAAGGTGCTCTTTCACCAGAGGCCAGAAATATGGGGACATTCTAGACCTTTTAGGTAACATTCCAGGCCACTGCCATGTACTAAGACCCACACTCAGATTAAAGGCATGAGAAAAAAAGAGGAAAACAAATTGGGGTTCATGTTTGTGTGCCTTATTCCTCCAGGTTTTAACTGCTTTCCTCAATCCACCTGCTTTGTTTACTTTTCAGAGCCCTGGTGTGTTTGCTTTTTAATCCTGCTCAGAGTTCTGTTATACTAGTAACCAGCAGGGGTTATACTAGTAACCAGCAGGGGTGATAGGCAGGGGCAAGTTTGTTTCACCTTACCTGCTGTTACTTTAATTTTACTGGTAATGACACTGAAATGTAGAGAATAGATAACTTGCTAAAGTCAAATAATAAAAATGGCAGGACTAGCATTCTGTTTCTGGATTCTGGATTTGGTCCAACTCATGTGCTTTGCTCTTCCAAGATTTCTTCGCTTCATCAGTTTGCAAAGCAATAAACAAACTGTAACAAAATTTTTAGGCTTCTTCGTTAGCATAATAAAGGATAGATTGTTAATTTAAGTACTATTAGAATTAATTAATTTAGTATTAATTACTGCATATAATTTCCTAAAAAGAAAAAAAAAAAAAGCCCTGGAATGTGTTTCCTGATCTTCGTTGAAATAGTTTAAATGTTTCATTTGGAAATGAGATCATGTCAAGGAAGTCCAACTCTTACTTTAAAAGAAATCAGGAATAGATATTAAGTTTAATCAAATGCATTTTTGGCATCTATTGAGATGATCATATTTTTCTTTGACCTACTAATACAGTGAAATGCATTAATAATATTTTTTAATACTGGATCATTCTTGCATTTATGGTTATACTTGTTTGTAATATATTATTATTTTAATGTAGAGCTGAATTCTATTGATATTTCTGTGTTTTATTCAGAAATTTAGCACCATAATTGTGATTAGGCTGTTATTGTTCTTTTATGATTCTCTTTACTTCTAGTATTTACTGTAATTTTTTTTTACATTTAGATCTCTACCTCTTTTAGAATTTATTCTGATGTACAGTGTAATACCAAGATGAATCATATTCTCTCCAAGTGTTTAGACAGTTTTTCCAATATCATTTTGCTGAATAATCATTTGCTACCAATGTAAAAAGTTAAACCCTTCCATAAACTTGGCTCCATTGCTGTTTTCTATTCTGATGTACCGCATTTCTGTCTGTTCCCATGTTAGAACAAAATTACATATTTTAATTAGTTTTAACATCTGGAAGACTAGTCATTCCTCACTTCTAATGTTGTGTGAAAATTTCCCTGGTGTTTAGTGTTTTGTTTTGTCTGCTGTTTCTTACGATGTGTATTTTAAATGATTTTTATTATGTTCCAAAATATTCTGACGAATTTTCATTTGAATTGTATGAAAAAATATAGAATAATGTTAGCAAAATGGCATTGCATTTTACTATATCTAGCTTATTTAAGGATATATCACTGCTTGTTTATGGCCTTCAGTAAGGTTTTGATATTTTCTTTAGATCAGCCTCATACAATGTTTCCTACATTTATTTCTATGCACTTTAAAGTTTTTCCCTCCCACTGTGAATAATTTTTGTCGTTGTATTTTTTAAATTACCACTTACTGTAGAGCAATTAACCTATAATTTTGGAGTCCATGGGCTTTTACTGAGCTACATGAAATGATTTTTTAAAATTTGCAATCAGAGAGATTATAATTTGTATCAGAAAAGGCTTATGATCCCAAAATTGTTAAGAAAACCTGGTTTGGGGGAAAACTATTGGTTTTATACATTTATTTCTCACTCCATATTTTAAAAATGTTTTTATTGATTTCAGAGAGAGGAAGGGAGAGGGAGAGAGAAATAGAAACATCAATGATGACAGAATCATTGACAGGCTGCCTCCTTCACTCATGTGCCCTGACCGAGAATTGAACCGTTGACCTCCTGGTTCATGGGTCCATGTTCAACCACACTGGCCAGGCTCTCAGCATTTTAATGAAACATTTTATTGGTTCCAATACTTTGCAGTTAATTTTGGAGTGGTTTTTAGGTAAAATAGTTGTACTATTTGTAATGAATAACTTCCATTCTCTTTTCTAATATTTATAGCTGTTATATCTTCTTGTGTGTCTTATTACAAATAAAATTTTCAAATTTTAATGGGAATGTCTTATATTTAATAATTATGTACTTCATTGGATATTGAGTTCATAGAGGTATTTTATTTACTGTATTAAGGAATTATTCTTCCTATTTTATTTAATTTTTTTATTAAATGAATGTTAAGTTTTATTAAATACTTTTTGGTCATATCAAGATAATTATAGCTTTCTTCTTTTATTATTTTTGTTCTTCCTCTCCATTTGAAAAACTTTAAATCAAATGATTTCCTGGTGAAAAATTGCAATTCATGGAATAAATTTTATTTATCATGGTTTACTTGATCTGTGAAGACAGACATAATTTTAAAGTTTTCACTATGTTACACTGGAATATCCAACACATTGTTTTATAATTTATATTAAATTATTTAGCTCACATGTATTGGGTCGGCAACTAAGTAATTGCGGATTTTTTAAAGAAAATCAAAGACAATTTTTTCATGGAACTAAATAACTTTATTCTGTAATGTATTGCCCATTTTGATCAATGACCTTTTGCCATCTTTCAGGCAGCATCATAATCCCACATTCAAAAAACTTCTGGTTTTTATTAGCAAAAAACTGAATCAGGTACGATTTGACATCATCATCATTATTGAAATTTTTACCATTCAAGGAGTTTTGTAAAGATCAAAACAAAAAGTAATCAGATGGTGCAAGGTCAGGACTATATGGTGGATGTGGCAAAACATCCCAACCAAGCTCCATTAATTTTTGCCGAGTGACCAAAGATGTGTGTGGCCTTGCATTGTCATGATGGAATACAACACCTTTTCGATTTGTCAATTCGGGCCGCTTTTCTTCAACTGCATTGTTTAATTTTGTTAGTTGTTCAATGTAGACATCAGAATTGATCGTTCGGTTGGGTGGTAAGAGTTCAAAGTAGACAATTCCTTTGTAATCCCACCAAACTGATAACAAAACCTTCTTTTGATGAATATCAGCTTTTGATGTTGTTTGAGTTGGTTCACCTGGCCTGCTCCATGATCTTTTCCGCTTGATATTGTTGTAAACAACCCATTTTTCATCGCCAGTTATCAGTCGTTTTAAAAATGGATCATTTTCATTACGTTTCTTTAGCAAATCTTTAGCTGCTAATGCGTTGCGTTAACTGTGATTCTTTCAGTTCGTAAGGAACCCATGTATCGAGTTTTTGAACATAGCCAAGTTGTTTTAAGTGATTTTCAATGCATGTATGTGATACATGAAGCTTCTCTGCAATCTCACGTGTTGTACTGTGACAGTCCGAATTGATTATTGCTTTGATTAGGGCATCATCAACTTCAACTGGACGACCAGAGCGTTTTTCATCTTTGAGTGAAAAATCACCAGAACGAAATTTGGCAAACCAATTTTGACACTGCCGTTCTTTTAAGGCTTCGTCACCATAAACAGCACATAACTTTTTATGAGCTTGCGATGCGTT
Organism: Pipistrellus hanaki; assembly: GCF_964339955.1. Lineage (NCBI taxonomy): Eukaryota > Metazoa > Chordata > Mammalia > Chiroptera > Vespertilionidae > Pipistrellus > Pipistrellus hanaki. The sequence continues at coordinate 36,788,380 of NC_140514.1, forward strand.
TTTCCCTTTGCAGAAATAAAAAAGCAAAATATGACGAAAATGTTTCTTTTGATTTTCCATTTTTCAACGAACGCCAAACGAAAACTACAAAACAGATCAAAAAACTTTTTTTTACTGATTAACAGCTGAATAGCCAACTATCAAATAACAAAATATGTTTTACATTTGTACTACGTCTGCAAACCTAAAAATTCAACTGAAGCCATATATGTGTGAAACCCGCAGTTACTTAGCTGCCGACCCAATATTATCATTATAGAATATATTTCCAATCAACATAAAATAACCTGTTTGTCCCTTTAATGCTTTCTTCTTTGTGTTATTGTCTTCTCCTTGATGCTTGTAAAAATTATTTTTCTTTATCTTTGGAATTTTTAAAAAGTCAAGAGAATATGTCTAGATGTGGGTTCTCTTATTAATTTTGTGTAATACTTTGTGTAGGACTTGAGCTATTTCATCTGACAACTTAATAAGTTTCTTCAGCTTACAAAATTTTTCTTTTATTCCTTTTATTATTACTTTTTCTTGTCGTGCATTTTAGTCTTGAATTTATCCAATAACTCTTTTATATTCTACTATAATTTTTAATCTCTATTTTTATTTTTATTTTTTTATTTTTTTTTGCATTCTTGGCAAATGATTCACTCTGGTCCTATAATTCTACAATTTAAGTTTTGTTTTGTTTTTGCAGCATTCCACTTACTGTTCATGGCTTCCATTGCATTTTTTTACTGTGGTAAAATTCATGTGTCATAAAACTTACTATTTTAACTATTTTTAAGCATGCAATTCAGTGGTATTAAGTTGTGAGATTATTCATCTCCAGAACTTTTCCATCATCTTAGACTGAAACTCCCACCAGCCCCTGGCAATTTCTATTCTACTTTTTATGTCTATGGATTGCCTATTCTAGATTCCTCATATAAGAGGAGTCATATAATATTTGTCCTTTTGTGTCTGGCTTATTTCACTTAGCATATTTTCAAGTTTCATCCATATTGTGGCAGGTATTAGAATTTCATTCATTTTTAAGGCAGAATAATGTTCCATTGTTTATGTATTAATATACCACATTGTGTTTATCCATTCATCTGTCAATGGGCATTTGGATTGTTTCCACCTTTTGTCTGTTGTGAATAATTTTGCTATGAACATTGGCATGTAAATATCTGTTCAGGTTTCTGTTTTCAATTATTTTGGGGTTGGATGTAGAAAAATGAATTGCTGGATTATATAATAATTCTTTTTGATTTTTTTTTTTTTTTTTTTTTTAGAAACTGCCATCCTGTTTTTCACAGTGGCAGCAACATTTTACATTTTACCAATAATCTACAAGGAATACCTCAACATCTTTTCTGACACTTGTTATTTTCTGGGTTTGTTTCTTTGTTAGAACAGCCATCCTCATGGGTGTGAAATGGTATCTCATTATAGTTTTGGTTTGTATTTCTTTAGTAATTAGTGATGTTGAATACCTTTTTGTGATCATTGGTACATTTGTATATCTTCTTGGGAAAAATGTTTATTCAAGTCTTTTGTCCATTTTTTATTTGGTCCTTTTTGTCATTGAGTTCTAAGAGTTCTTTATATAGTCTGGATATTAATCCCTTATGTAATATATTACTTGCAAATATTTTCTCTCATCCAACAGGTTATCTTTTCATTCTGTCGATAGTGTCCTTTGATGCACAAAAAGTTTGCTTGTACTTGATGTCCTAGCCCAAGAAATCATTGCAAAAATTCAGTGTCATAAAACTTTTGCCCTATGTTTTTTTTCTAAGAGTTTTATAGTTGTGTCTCTTACATTTAAGTTCTTGATTCATTGTGAGTTATTTTGTATGTGGTTTAAAATAAGAGTCCAATTTTATTTTGTTGCAAATTCATATTTAATTTTCCCAGCACCATTTGTTGAAGAGCTTGCCTTTTCCTCATTAGATGGTTAACACCTTGTCAAAAATGACTTGATCAGATATGCAAAGTTTTGTTTCTGGGTTCTCTATTCTATTCCATTGGTCAATTTTGTCTCTCCTTATGCTGGTACCACACTGCTTTGAGTACTGTGGCTTTGTAGTAAGTCTTGAAATGAGAAAGTCTGAGTCTTTCAACTTTTTTTCTTTATCAAAATTGTTTTGGCTATTTGCGGTCCCTTGGGATTTCATATGAATTTTAGGATAATTTTTTTTCTATTTCTGTAAAATGCCATTGGAATTTTGATAAGGATTGCATTAAATCTATAGATCACTTTGGGTCCTATTATCATCCTGGTAGTATTAAGTCTTCTGATCCATAGCACAACTATCTTTCCACTTATTTATGCCTTTAATTTCTTTCATCAATGTTTTATATTTTTCATTGCCATTTCAAATTTTTTTAAGTGACAAATGTCTTTCAACCCTATGAATATTTTCTTGATCCTGAATTTGTGTGTGTGTGTGTGTGTGTGTGTCCCTGATATTGTGTTAGAGATGGAATGCCTTCATCATGAGTATGAATTAGAAAGGTTGTATGTTTCTTAAAATAGTTTATTTCCAAGGGGAAAATTTCTCAAATTCTTCAAATTGTTCCTCTTCTTCCCAACTTCTGAGACATTTCCTTAGTATGGTGACTCAAAAGAGAAACAAGTATGTTTTTTCAGTAATGGGTTTTGGGCTAAGTCTGTCCGACATCATGTAAATCTTTGTTGAAATGTGAAGATCCCAGGCTAAAGAAGACAGGAACGTTTAGATGTACATAATGTAGTTTTTTCCCCTGGAAAGTCTGAAGACCCAGTAGTATATCGAAGGTAGGGAAGAAACTGAAGCCAAAGGAAGATGATCAGGTGTAGATGTTGGATCCCTATGTTAAGAACCTATCCCATCACCAATCTCAGGCTTTTCTTCTCATGTCCGGGAATTCCAGGCTGGTAGGTCCTTCCTTCACCATGATGTCAGCCGCTCCAGTTTTGCAGGAATTCTTCCAAGTGTCTGGTACGCATATGGCATCCTTACCTATTTTCCAGCAACGACAAACATTTTTTTCTATTATGTTAGGTTAGCTGTTTCTACATCATTTTGGACAGAAAGGGGGGAGTCAAAATGTGTAGATCATCTTTAACTGAAAATTTCAACTTTCTTATAAACTTTGCAAGATTATAAAACAAAGCATAACAAAACAACAAGTCAAATAACTATTATGTCTTACCCAACCTACTGGCCTCATTTCACTAAGGAAAATTATTCTCAGAGATATGGAATTATTTGTCCAAATTCATATTAAGTAGTTGGTGGCAGTGGAATTCTTTTTAACTCACAAAATTAAAATATTTAAATTTAGTGATTTTTTCCCTCTACTGCATTAAATAATGTACCCAATTCACTGCACATATATGCATGCTGTTATCTTGTTTCTTATCTGTGGAATACTTAAGTGGAACCAATCGCTATGTATATGTGCAAATGCATAAATGCATATGCATTTTTAGTCTATATACAATCTTTTATTAATGGCTTTCTTATGTACCAATATCTTAAAATATTTTTCTCAGCTATAATAAGAGAAAATGATAATACCTATCCTGTGAGGTTGTTATGAAAACTACATTATTTACTATAGGTATTATATAGGTGGGGATACTAAGTCGGAGAAGGCCACTCTGCTGTAAAAGTGTAGAAACCTAGACTTTAACCCAGGTATCATGATCCCATCCCTACCCCTCAACCACTATACTATAGTTTCCCACAATTTTACTCTTATATATGGTTTTAAGTTTTAAAAAATTCCAATTCACAATTCACTACCCTAAACCCTGAGGGGAATAGTTCCCAGAGAAATATATGCCCTCTACACATTTTATCTTCATGGTTTCTTAGCAGCTTCAGCTTGGAAAGGCTCCTCACAAAGAGAGAGGTAAAGAGGTAGCATCAGCATTTCGCAGATGGGGTGAAGAGGGTAAGTGTCTTGCTTACTGCTTAAGAAGTTGCAGTGAGAGCCAAGAACGCTTGGCTCAAACTGCTGAGTGGAAACCAAGAGACCACACTTCTCTATCCCTCTCAGTCATCTTCTGGTTTGGTTGGGAGTGTGGTTTTGCCATTAGTGTCACAGGGGAAAATGACATATTCTGAACACACCGCTTGATTCCTGGAGCAGAATGATTATAGGCTGTTGTTACCAAGAGACAGTTCTAAAAGCCTTTTCTAAATATAAAATAAGAGAGAAAACGTCTTCAGATACTTTGTGCTTGAAAGTCCTGGGATTTGTTCCATTTTGAGATATTATTCACTTAAATGCAAGAAGCTTTGATGACAAAATTAAGAGAAATAAAGCAGAGTATTTATTCTCCGGTTTGTTGATTAAAGGATCATATCATGGGGTCTGAGTTAGTTGCCTTCAGCCGTCTCTGACTCTGTGTCTTTGTTTCTTATCTGTAAAACCAATGTAATGGCCCAGCTGATGCGGCTCAGTGGTTGAGTATTAACTAAAACCCAGGAGGTCACAGTTCGATTTTTAATCAGGACACATGCCTGAGTTGCAGGCTCAATCCCAGTAGGGGGCATGCAGGAAGCAGCTAATTGATGATTCATTTTCATCATTGATGTTTCTATCTCTCTCTCTCCCTTCCTCTCTGAAATCAATAAAAATTATATTTCTTAAAAAAAAATGAATATAATGATAGTCCCTATCTCATAAAACTGTTAGAAGAATTAACAATGCCAGACATATAATAACAAGTGTCTTTGTTATTATTGTGGTTGTTGCTGGGGTTTTGACAAACATCTAAGGAATTACCCCGAATCCTCCTGGATACACCCCCCCTCAAATCAGCCACATATCCAACAGTAATTCAGAGAGTGTGTCCCCAGCTCTGCCTGGTCCACCTCTTTCTCTGAAGCTTTTGGCTGTCCTGTCACTATATAGAGGCATAAAGGAAGATCATTCTGCTCCAGCATGGGGCCACATAAAAGTTAGTGTTTCCTTGGTCTGATGGTTCTATCCATCAGACCAGGCAATACTATCTCTGGAAGCAATTGTTTAAGGAGGGGTGGGAACCTTTTTACTGCCAAGGGCCATTTGGATATTTATAACATCATTTCTTTAATATAATTCACTTAATATAAATTTATGTTACTATGAAAAAAAAAAAAGCTTCTAGATTTATTGCATTTTGAGTCCCGTCTGCGGTTGCCTTGGCAGGGCCAGACCAAATGATTCCGTGGGCCTTATACTGCCTGCAGGCCAAATGTTCCCCTTCCTGGACCCAGAGGGCTACTCATACTGAGTCTCAATGGTAAAAAGACCCCACCGTGAAGCAGTGAGAAGGTCGGGGAACAGACCGATTTGTGAGAGAAGAGTGGGCCAGTGTTTCTCACGCTCTTCCTCCGGAGCATCCTGCTAGCAAAAGAAAGTAGGAGTGGGCCTGTGGGGTTCTCAGGTATAGTTTAAAGTGGTTTCTTGAAAGCAAGAAAATTCTTCAACATCCTTTCACCTTAACAATCTATGTGCACTTGTAGTCTATTCTACAATGTTTGATTTTATATGAAAATCATGTTGAGTTCTTTCTCAAATTTTGGAGTACAATTTATGCTTCAGAAAATAGATAGATGATAGATGATATTGTAGATAGATGATAGATGATAGATAGATAGATAGACAGACAGACAGACAGACAGATAGATAGATAGATAGATGATAGATAGATAATACATAGATAGCTGTCTATGTATACATTCCTGTATCTTTAGGTATAGCACATTGTCCTATGCTTACTTTGGACACCACAGATATAATAGAAACTATGCAGGGTTTGTGCCAGGACTACTCTGGGTTCCAGTCTGGGCTCCATGTTACTGCACTCCCCTGAAACTATTTTCTCATTTGTACAACCAAGATAGTAATGCTCACCATATGGTGGTGTTGGGGTACTTTTGTGAATTGCTGCATGAAAAGTGCCCAGCAGAGACAGTGGCACAGCATAGAGACCCCGAAAATGTTGCCTCCCTTCCTTACCTACTATTTCTCATGTGGGAAATACGTTTAAAGGATAAAAATTGACAGAGCAGGGTTCAAAAATAGTCTTGTTTGGAAGAAGCCAGCAAGACAAACTGCAGAAGTAGCCAACAGAACTAAAAAAAAAATGGTAGGTAGAGTTCTGAAGCTACACAGCCAAAACTACTAGATTTTCTGTGACCCAACAAAATCACTTCCACAATTGGTCAACATCAGGCAGGTTCACAACTGTCCCTCAACTAACTCAACCCCAAGGTGTTAGCTTTAGCACTGCCTCCTCGTGAACTGCAGGTTTAGCCTTTGCTTCTCATCCTCAATAAATTTTTTAATTGTTAATTATTTGTGTGCAACAGAAGTGTACAAAGGATAGTGAACAGTCATTATCTACCACAATGTTAATGAAATAGAATTTACAGGTATCAACATGACTTGTGTACACTCCCCTTTCTCTTTTCTTATCAGATACAATCACTATCCTGAATTTAGAGTTTATCATTTTTATGGATGCTGTATATTTTTATACAACATTGATCAATATATGATATATTTTCATATTAAATTTTATAATTAATAGTCATATTGTGTTTTTCTTGAAGTTGCTTTTTTATGCTTAACATTATGTTTCTGAGACTTTTCCTACATAGGTACATGTAGCTGTGTTTGCTTCATTTACACTTTTGTGCATTGGGTTTTTTATTATAATAATGTACCATCATATACTTATTTATTCCCTTATTCATAGACAGTTAGTTTGCTTCTAATTTCTTTGCTGTTATAAACAAGGCTACAATGAACATTCTTGTACCTGTATCCTGAGGGAGTAAGAAGCAAAAATTTCTTTAGGATATACAACTAGGGATTGAATTGCTAGGTCTTACAATATGTGAATATGTAACTTCGTTGGGCATGATTTAGTTATTCTCAAAGGGGCTGCACCAATTTATACGTCCAGTAGTGGCTTATCAGAGCTGCCGTTGCCTGTCATTCTCCCGATGTCTTATATGATCCCCCAACTCTTCTTCTCAGACTGTGTCCACATATGACATGTGGGTTGGATTATCTGGTATGGAACAGTGTACATCTACCTACTCCCACCTGCAGCCCAATATTGCTCCAGAGGGTGGTAGGGAAGTCCTTTGGCGAGAACTGCAGCCTCTGCCAGCATATACTAAAAAGGTGTGAGCTGACCAAAACAGGTCATCTGCCCTAGGGCTGTGCACTTTCTGCTTCCATCCAAGATGGTGGGCTCCACAGTCTCTGTTCACAGGACTTGGCAGAGTGCCACTCTATCCTATGCTCACTGTGGTCAGTAGTATTGAACTCAACTATACGAACCTGAACATTTTATATGTTGCCAGCACCAGGAGAAACCCAGTTCTATTGAACTAAGAAGAGCATGAAACTGAAGATTCTCATGGGGGGAAAAAAAAAGCTATCGATTTGGGCAACCCTGGATATAGAGTCCATTTTCTATCTCCTGCTAAATATGGCTCAACCGGGGGGAAAATGTTAGCTATGGGAATATCTTACAGGGATTTATTTCAGAAGCCAAGTGATGCCATAGGAAATGCATGGTGAAAATCACTGTCAATTGAATAACCAATCAAAATAGAGTTGTACTAAGAGGAGTTGGTACAAATTCATCATGTTGTCCTGTGATTAAACCATCACTCCTGTCCTTTATGCCTGCTTAGGCTGCAACCTTTGGAAATTATTGATGGGCTCCTCTCCATGAACTTCAGTTAATGGTCTGCACTTGACCCCATGTCCTATCTGCCAACTATGGCCTCTCCACTTCCCAGCCGATGTCCAGGTTCTGTTTCTACTCATCCTTTGGTCCCTATCTAAAATCTGATGCACCATTCTGAGCGGAAAGGGAGCTGGTAGATCTTAACAGTTCCACATCTTCGCTTTATATTTGAGAACTCTGGAGTTGAAATGCCTAGGAAGTGGCAAAACTAGGATTAAATTCCAACTCTCTCTTCCGCCAAAGTCCGTGTACCATTGATTGGCACTGAAATCTTGGAAATAAGGAATTTACCTTAAAACTGTAGGTATGAAGATAGGGAGATCTGATTGAGTTCTGGGGCACTCCCAATTTTTAGAGTTCTAAAAGAAAAGGAAAAGCCTACACAGAAATAGGAGAAAGAACCACAGATGAGAATATCCTGTAATGGAAATCAAGAGAAGAAAGCATTTTAAATTTAGGGAAAGGTTAACTGCGTCTGTTGCTGTAAGGCTTTGAGTAGTGAGTCCAGAGAAGTGTCTGAGGATTAACAAAGGGGAGATCACTGGTGACCTTGACAAGAGCAGATTCGGCAGAGTTGTGGAGATAAAAGGCAGAGCGGAATGGGTTAAAAGGTGAGGGACTTCAATTTTAAAATAAGGGGCAGAGACATTTTTGGCCCTTCGTCTCACAAAAAGCAACCCAAACCAGAAGACTATAAAACAAAACCACCATGCCCATCATTGAGGATACTAAGAAATAGTTCAACCATAAAAACTCTGTATATGGGGACAAGAAGAAGACACTGGAGTGGGAAATAATGTAAACGTGTGGAGAGAAGTCAGATATAGAAGTCAGATATAGCCCTTCCAGCACCCTGGAAACCTCAAAAAAACTGGAGGTATTAGATACTATAAAAGTCAAGGAAGGGCTACGTGAGGAAAACTGGAATATTGTTTACAAGTTTATCTGAGGAAGGTAGTCAACCTTTAGAATCACCCACCTCTACTATGTTTAAAAACTACCCTTTCTGTAGCTCCACCAGAGAATTATATTCTCTGGCAGAATTAAACAAGAATGGTTTCACAGTCAGACACTAGATGTAGGAGATTATGGAGACATCTGCATAACAAACATTGTGACTTTCAGCTCTCATCCTTGTCAATTTCAGACAGAACACCCAAGGAAAGAGTTTGAAAACTAGTAACAACCTATAGAAATAAATATCTCTGAGAGGGAAAAAGTTACATATGCTCCACACAAAAAAAACAAACAAAACAAAACAAAAAAAACTCTGTGGATAAAAGCTGGTTGTCCACCAATTGGCATCTCCCAACATGCATTCAGAGCTTCTAACAACTCTTAAAATCTCGCTCATTCACTATGAAAGATAGCCAAAGGTCACTCCACATTTGAAGAACCTCTCCACCAGGAAAGACAGAGGGGTGCAAAAGGGTTTCAAGAAGTTCTGTTATGAAGAGGAATGAAAATAAATTGGTCAATAGCTAAAGGGAGATATGGGGTCAGAGAGGATTGATTTTTTTATTGATTTTTTACAGAGAGGAAGAGAGAGGGATAGAGAGTTAGAAACATCAATAAGAGAGAAACATTGATCAGTTGCCTTCTTTACATCCCCTACTGGGGATGTGCCTGCAACCAAGGTACATACCCTTGACCGGAATCAAACCTGGGACCTTTCAGTCCGCAAGCCGATGATGCTCTATCCACTGAGCCAAACCGGTTTTGGTGAGGATTAATTTTTTTAAGATGAGAAATACTTGAGTGTATTTATATGCCAGTCATCAGTCAGTATCATTTTTCTTCCTGATTTGAGACAAATGTGTAGTTACAAACATTTAGAAAAATACTTTATGGTATGCCTGCTTCTAGTTAGGATGTGAAAAACCTTCATTTCCATGGTCTACCAGAAAAGCCCAGGCAAAACAGAATGCATATGTTTCTATGGGGCTAGTAGACAGAGGAAGCACTGAACAAACTGAATTACAGAGAAACGAGCGCTTTGGAGCTGAGCAGAGATTTCAGAAGCTTCCATTCTTGGGGTGGATGCCTGGTCTGGGTATGGGCAGTTGGAAAAGCAGGTCAGCCTCCAATAGAGACTCTGCAGAAAGGAGGAAAAGCCAGCTGAACCCAGGACAACCGTGTGTGCCAGAGGGATGGATTACATGAAAGATCCCCGAATGAAGAAAGAAACCTACTAGCCTTGCAATTCTTCTGCCTCACCCATACCGTTTTTCTCATTGTTCTAATAAATTAACATGGGAGAAGTTGCTGAAAAGTAGAGAGAAATTGCATAATCTTGTAAATTCTTGTGTTGCTTGGATTCTGGATTCCTACCAAGGTTAAAGCTAAAGGTCAAGCAAAAGTCTGTGAAGCTGCACCTAACCTCCTCCAAAGCACTGAACAGACCATAAGGGCAGGGCAGGCAAAGGGCTGGGAGTTGGGTTATTAACAGGAAATACACTCTAATTATAGCTGTTGCCAAGTCCGAGCTCAACCGAACTTAAGGAGGATCTAAATAACCAGTCCTTCATGGTAAAAAGCTTACACTCTGCACCTAAGTAAATAAAACAAATTAATATTACACCTAAGTCTTCTGCTTTGTTTCCTACATAATGTCTGAAATACAAATTAAGTGATTATAAAACATGGGAAAAGGCAGGAAAATATGACTCATAGTCAAGAAAAACACAGCAATGGAAGCAAACCATGGATGACTCAATTATTGGAAGTAGCAGACAGTTTAAACCAACTATTATAGACATTTTAAGAAATTTAACAAAAAGGTGAATATAATGTAGGAAGAAATGGGAAATCAGAAAAAATCTCAAAGAACCAAGTGAAAACTGTGGGATTGAAAAATACAATATCAGCAGAAAAGGAATTAATGAATTTAAAAACAAGTTAATATAAATTATCTAAACTGAAAAAGAGAAAAGGAAAAGACTGGGAGGTGGGGAGTATGAACCAGTTCTATAATTTGTGGGATAATATCAAGTGGTCAAGTGTATATGTAATTGGAATATCAAACATGGTGTTCCACACAGAGATCCAAGAAGCTTTAAGAATCCCAAGCAGGACAAATACAATGAAAATATCATCTAAGTACATCTTAGTAAAATTTCTGAAAAGCAGAATAAAAAGATAATCTTAAAACCAGTCAGATGGGAAGGAGAAAAGGTATATTTCAAACAGAGGAACAACAATGAATATCACTTATTTTTCACCAGAAAAACAAAACAAAACATGCAAACTAGAAGATAAAAGATTAATATCTTTGGGAAATAAAGTCAACTTAGAACTTTATATCCAGTGAAAATATCCTTAAAACGGAAGGCAAGATTAAAACATTTTCAGAGAATGGGAAGAAAACCCTTAAGAGTATCATCACCAACAAGTCTGCACTACAAGAAAATAAATGTTAAAGGAATTCCTCAGGCTGAAGGAAAATGATACCAGATCTAAACTAGATCTACAATAAATAAATAAATAAAAATAAAGGAAGAGTAATAGAAATTATAGATATTTTCTGATTCTCGGAAGACAAATAACACTGTTTTGGAGTTCATTATATAAATGGAAGTAAAATGGCAGTCAGCACAAAGGATGAGAAGGGATTATGTGGAAGTATAATATTAAAACTTTCTTCCATTATATGAGAAGTGTTATAGTAAAGTAAATCCTCGATTTTGCAGACTGTGATTTAACGCACTTCAAATTTAACAGACAAAATTTCTGGTCTGTATATCAATCTTAACCAACATTTGCTTATAATTAAATTAGTAGGTTATTTTTTGTTGTTGTTATTAATTCACTGTTATTTTTAGCGACTTTCAGTGAATAGGCCATGTGTTGGAAAAAACACTGTAGTAATTTTGCCACCATAAATAAATATTACATATCTACAACTATAGCCTACATATTTAAATCCAAGAATCATCAGTCATAAACAATGTTTGCCAAATGATTAGCATGTGATCACACCGCATCACGCCAGGTAAATTGGTTTTGTTTTCCGTTGGCATGACTTTCTGCAGTAGTTTTAACAGTGTGCCAACCCACACCCCAGTTGTTTGCATTTGTTACTTGTGGTGATGGGTGAATGTATGCATTTACTAAACCTATTCAGTATAAGCTTAACATTCCTCTAGTACACTTAGAAAACTTTTCTATGAAATTAAAACTTTTCATACATACTTAATTGTAGTTACACAAATGTGTCTGAATAAGTAAAAACAGGTAAATTAATTTGTCAATTTTTTAACATACGCATTTAGAAAACCTACTTTATTATATAATTAGCCTTTGGCTCAAACGAATTAGTCCATTATAGTGAGGTTTACTGTATTAACTTATGGTAGACTCTGATAAAATGAAAATTTATATTATAATCCATAAAGGAATTGCTAATATGGAACCAAAGAGAGGATGTTACTATAGAACCTACAGTTAAAATATCATAAAGGGATATTATAAATAACTTTTGTAATTAACAATTACAAAATAAATAAATAAATATCTTTGCATGTTACTATATGTAAATTATACCTCACTTAAAAATATAGAGAGACCTGGACGGGTGGCTGAGTTGGTTGGAGCATCATCCCATACCCCAAAAAGTTGCGAGGTTGATTTCCAGTCGTGGCACATACCGAGGTTTGAGGTTCAACCACTGGTCGGGGCACTTATGGGAGGCAACTGCTCAATATTTCTCTCCCACATCCATGTTTCACTCTCTCTCTTTTCCCCTCTTTCTAAAATTAATAAACATATTCTCAGGTGAGGATACAAACATATTTTCAGGTGAGAATATATAAACAGTATATCTATTTTATAATAGCCCAGTGGTTCAAATCCCCTAACGACCAAAGACTGGTCACCAGGAGGCTGTGTGCACGGTGAGGCACTCATGGGTGGGCGGTGCTGTGTGCACGGTGAGGTGTGCGCAGGTGGGCGGGGACTGGACTTTGGGTCTTGCAGCACGATAGGACTCGGGGGGAGTCTCTGGGCATGGTGAGCTATGATTCAATATATAACTTTGTGCATTAATCACGTTGGCCTATTCTTAGGGAAAAGCCCAAGGAGGCTAATTTACATACATTATAAACATATGACTACGGTCAGTTGTGGAATTTCATGACTCCAAAAGTAGCAGCAGCATGACTTTAATCAATCTACGTTTTTGTTTGGTTCAATTCATGTTTTGGGAAGACAACACTAGAGTCCTGGGCCATCAGGAAATGCGAATGCAGCATTAGTGGAAATAAGCAGTGTGGTGTGTTTACTGTATAAATTGAGGCTGCAAAGGCAACAACTGTAGGGCATTTGAGGGAAGTTGAACTCCACAGGAGCTCTTTCATGGGAGGCAAGAAGTCAACAAGGCAAAGCTGATGTTGGGTTATTTGGGGGAGGGAGGGGTGTTATAGACTGAAAATGTAGTGGACATTGCATAACCCCAAGGAGGATTCTGCAGTAGGAGAATCGCTGGAATACTTGGGATAAATGATTATTGAAGTGCTTCTTGATGTGCTTATGTGTGTTTGTCCTTTCATCAGCAAATATGAAAGTGTTGCTAGACAGCTGGAATCCCAAAAAGTAATCTTAATGAAGTGTAGAAAAACTCCGCAGGCCAACAAAAAGTCCAGCAGACACCATCCCACTTTTCCACACCCCCCATTCCTACAAACCAGACTAATGCTGTGTGTATGATGCGTGATCAATAAATAGTTGTGGAAATGAATGAATGGATTCATGAATGTGCCCAAACCTGGATCATTCATTCAAAAACATACAGTCTATTCTAGGCCCATACTTACATGCTACAGGGGTTGCAAAAGGAACACACAAGACATGTGGCCTGAGAACCCTTACTTCTAAGTAAGAACCCTGGCAGACATGTGAAACCACCAAGGAAAACAGGAGACTCTTAATAGCAGCCTGTCTTCCTAGATTCCCGGCCTCTCTCATTTCCCAAGAAGATAACATTTCATTTGGTAATAACCAAGTCTTCAGAGAGGTTCTTATCGTCCCCTTTAACAGATCTCTCTCCCAATTTCTTTCATTTCTAAGAGAGCATTAAAAAAAAAATGGGCCTTTAATAATAGTTTTATTGTCCCAGAATTTAAATGGACCCACCATTCCCATGAAAACATCTGTTTCATTTGCTTCGATGTCGTGGGTGCTCAGAGAAAGGGCAGGGGGCAGGGAGGTGGGGCATAAGTCATCTGGTCTTCGGAGAAGGAAGGGTGGTATCTGGGAGGTTGTGATCACTGCTTGGGATACTGAATTATATCTTGCCAGACACAAAGAATAAGGACAGTTTCCAAACCAGCCTTTGCTTGTTCTGGTACCAAAAATATAGAAAGCTCAAGAAAATACTTGTAAAGAAAAGGAAATAGGCTTAGAGGAAACACCCCAGTTCCCAGACTTTATTTGGCAGGGAAAGAATACAGTGAAGCCAAGGAACCTTTTCCATTCCCCTAATGTGCCTTTTTTAATCTCTCTTTCAAGCTTCGGTCTTAACACACTATTCCAATTTTAGTGTTACCAATATAGCCCAGATCTCACTAGTCCATGACCAAAGAGTAAGACCACAATACTTTTTTTTTTTTCCACATTTACCTTTAATGTCCAATCTCCTACCCCGTAAGTGTGAGAAACTAGCTCCCTCTCGCTCCATAGAATCCCCCGGTGATTCTGAAGGTTCCATGATACCATGTCTGTGTGCTCAGGAGCAAACTCTGATTTTCCTATCCCTGCCTCACCCTCATACTACCTGGTCCTTGCCATTACCCTCATGAAATTGCCAACCTTTAAGGACAAAGCTGCTCTCGGCGGCCAGGGCCTTCCTCTGTCCTCCCAATGGTGGCCTTGGTGGAGGACTCTGCTCTCATCTTTACCCTTCCTTCCAAACCACAGAGATAGGCCTCTCTTCATTACTAAACAATAGGGTTGAAATTAAACTATGCCTTTTGGGGGGGAGGGGGGGTAATGTATAGGAGTACAACATAGAAGATGGTTTATAACAACCACATGGGCACATACCTCAAGTCCATTATCAGGTCAGTTCCTGCCTGGCCTTCCTCCCATGCCAAGTGAAGCTGATCCCTGCCCCCAAAGTTGACCTCTTCACAGGATGATTAAAGTGGAGACATATGTTCCCTCCTCTCACCTCTTCAGTAAATATTTGTTGACTATCTAGAATGTTCCAGGAACTGTAGTAGACATAGAAGATATAGAGTAGAACTAACGGAATTTGATGACAGATTAAGTGGGGTAGCGTAAAGAGAGAGGAGAGCCAAGAAAAGGGTCAAGGAAGGGTTCCAGTTTTGACTTGTATGACTGAGCATGTGGTCTGCTATTTGGGCACTGGTGAGACAATGAAACAATAGTCAGTACATTTCCCAGAGTCTGAGTTACCTGGACACCACTATTCCACCTGTGAAACATCAGTAACCTAGGCCAGGGGTGAGCTCAGGTGAACCCCTTTTCAGTTTGTCTTGTAAATCCTCCAACAGCCTGCAAATCCAGCCTCATCCATGGCTAGGCCATTATATCAGTTTTAACAAGAGGTTAATTTTGCATTAGACTTTCTCCCAAGCAATTGCCAGAATAGACCAGCAATAAATGTCATTCTTCAATCAAAAGAGAGACAGTTATCATGGTTATTGAGAATAGGGTCTCTAGGTTCTAATCCTATGTCATTTAGTGCTTACAGGGCTTTGGGACAGTTAGCCTCTCTGTGACTCAGTTTCCTTCTGTGTGAAATGGAAATAACTGTTATTATTTAAAAGAGCTATATTTTATAAGGCATCAGTGAATTATTGTGTGTGGTGTATTTCCAACAGAGCTTAGCACACTTGAAGTGCTCAGATGGTGTTAGATGTTGCTATTTCTCTTCACTAATTCGAGTGTTACTGAAAACTTCCCACTTCTCCAGCACTGCTGTGTGCTAGCAGGCTGCTTGGCAGAATAGAACGCCTTTTTAAGTCAGACAGATTTGAATTCAAGTCTCTGATCTTCTACCTAATCTGTAAACCCAAATTGTCTCATCTATTATATGTGGTCAATATTACCCACTTTGCATGGTTAGTGTGAGGATGAAAACAAATCTTTGAGTAGGACTTATACATAGTAGATGCCTAATAAATGTTGGATTCTTTGCCTACTCCAAAGAAGCTTCCCTTCCTCATGTAAATAGTGCACCCCCACCCTCTGTCACTAAAGAGACCCCAGTGAGAGAAGGTAATTTAAAACTTCCCATAGACTTACAGTTTATGAATAAGGCTAATGTTTTTTCAGAAATTACACTTTCTTGCCCTTTCATTACAGTGTGGGGCTATTTAAAAGACAGGAACATATCTTACATCCCAGAGAGATGGTCCACAAAGATTCCATTTGGTCCCCTGACCATTCATGTTTCCCACTCTCAGTCAGACCCTTTCCTAATGCCATAACCCACTTCCTCTTCCCGCCCCAGGGCCACCTCGAGCAACCAGAGTAAGAAAACACAGGCATCAGCCACAGAAAACACGCTCTGTTGTCCTGGAAAGCATAGATTGCCTAGACTTTTGTTTTCAAAGCTGACTACACGGTTTCCTTTGGCACAGCTCCGAGGGTGGCAGAGTTCACACCAGACGCGTGCCCCTCCCACCAGTAGTCCTTGTGGTGGCCGTGCCCTGGTTTCTTGGTACTCGCCTCTTTCTGGTTCACAAGAGCCATTTGCATCTTGACATAAAGGTGCTGAGGTTGCTGTGTGTCCCCTCAGGAGCAGTTGCATTATAAGGCTCATTTCCAGTGTAGAATGAAAACTTTGTCCTGTTAAAGGAATAGAAGCCCTTCCTGGGTAGCTCAGTTGAGTAGAGTGTTGTCCCCATAGCCAAGGTTGCAGGTTTGATCCCCGGTCAGGACACATTGAGGAACCAACCAGTAAATGCATAAATAGGGTAAATGATTGAACAACAAATCAATGTTTCTCTCTCTCTCTCTCTCCCTCCCTCCCTCCCTCTCTCTCTCCCCTCCCCCTCCATTCCTCTCTCTTTAAATCTACACTAATAAAAGAGAAAAATGCTAATTGACCATACCTTCACTATGCCCACAGCCAATCAGTGAGTATGCAAATTAACCCAACAAAGATGACAGTTAATTTGCATACACTGAGGGAGGGAGGAGTGAAGACAGCATAGAAGGAAGAGGGAAGAAAAGTGGAAAGCAAGGCAGCTGCCAGAGGGAAAGTGGAGGCGGGTTAGAGCGGGGTGGGGCAGGCAGCAGCTGTGGTAGGCGGCCACAATGGCGACAGTGGCAGAGGTGGCGGGCAGGGTGGGCGGCTGCTTTGCAGGAACCTTCCTGCAATGGGCTCCAAATTTAATAATAATTAAAAAAAGAAATGGAAGACTTTCATGAGCAGATGGAGATTCCTGAAGAAGGGGCTTTAAAGTCTCACTCATCCAATGCTATGGCTGAATGGCTGGCCCTGCATGGGGGATGTACTGCAAAAACTTTCCCCCTGACAGGCTTTTGGGGGACCATTGGGGCAGTATAGGCCATCCACAGAGATAAGGAAAAGACTAACACAGCACAATTAAAAAAAAAAATGCTCTAATATGACTAATCGGGTGTCTTTGGGTTTCAGAGAACAGATTCGTCAAGGCCTTGAGGAACTCCAGAAGGTCCTGCCAGGAGGAGATACTTACATGCATGAAGGATTTCAAAGGGTAATTTTATAACAGTTTTCAACTCCAAACATAAAGTGTGACACGGAAACGTCAACCTAAGGATGGCTGATGATGAGGCACATGCATTGAGGGAACTGAATGACACCCAAAGGCAAGAGAGTAAGAAAATTTCCCCATAAACTTACACGCTGATAACGCTACCCAAAAGAACTGGGGTGATTTCCTTGCGCCTTCCCTGACACTGGTGGAAGGTTTGTTGGCTAATGCTTGGCGGACAGGAGTCACGCCACACGCAAGTGCTCCCCATTCCCACAGTCACCTTTTCTACAATACATGTTGCTTCAGTGATTGAGACAGAAATTCAGTGATTTCGATCTTGAAGAGAACAAGTCCTAGTGTATGAGAAGTAAGACATCAATCCATGTTCACAAGTGTATTGGTTAAATGTCGACATAAGTTTAGATGAAGGTGATCCATTGAGATCTGTGTGAAGTGTGGGTGGATTACATGAAGAATCAAGACTGAGCCATGGCTGCATACCCAACACCAGAGCCCACTGCCCAATATATTGAATTTGGAGTAGCAAACAGTGGCTGTCTGTCTAATGGCTCTTTCATGTGTTTTCCAGGCCAGCGAGCAGATTTATTATGAAAACAGTCAAGGTAAGACTATCTTACGACCTACCATGATGGACTAGTTAACTTTTTTCTGTGTTTACTTCTGAAAAAAATGCCTCCGTAATTTTTTGTTTCAAAAGACATATTTGATATTGCCTAGAATCCTTGGACACACACTTCATCACGAAGAAGGAATACTTAGAAAGATGACACGTACCAGGCCTAATGCTACTATCCCGTTGATGTCAAGAAAAGTGATATGAAAGTAATTAGATCCCATTATGGGCCCCAGTCTGCAATGTCCGGGAACAGTTTTGCATCTTGAATTCATTAAATTAGTAAATACTTGGATGGGTTAGTAAAGTCTTGGATTTTCACGTCAACTGTAATTTTCATGTCTTCTCTGGGCTCCAAGCCCCTTCACCCCTTTATTACTGTGACTGGATATGGTGGTAAGATTAAGATACCAGTTCAGTTTGAAATTTCCTTTACTTAAATCTTTTCAAAAAGCAAAAATTTTACTTAATAGAGAGCCTAGCACATAGAACTAATGTTTATTATTATTATTAATATTATTATTTTGGCTATTATTATGATTATTATAGTGTATTTTATGAATAGCCTTTCTTTATCTGAGGAAAATCTCTTTTAAAAGATTCAATATTGCATTGGGGAATTTTCTCCTAGCCTGTAGAGATGTCCATTTCTGATTTCACTCTAAACTACAACAAATAAAACAGATCCAACATCAACACCAACATTTGTTAATATATTTCAACCATCAGCAATGTTACTAGATGCCTAACAATTACTGGAAAAACTCTAGTAGGTTTTGCCAACTGCTGTGATTCAGTCAGCTTGTAAATCACGATGACTAGGACTCTTTGCGCAGCTCTTCAAGGGCTGTGCATGTGGTCAGCTACAGCCTGTGAGAAGGACTTCTGAACAGCCCAGGTGGTAGTTTATTCCCAGAAATAAGAGTCGTTGGAGTTATTCCTATCTCAGTCCAGAAACCATTTCACCAGGGTTAGTCACTGGTTTAAGATAAGACTGAGAAACCCAGAAACAAAGCCTATTGCCCCTAGAGTCAGTCTTGGCACTCTTCTTCATGCTGGAATTGTTTCCAGTCCCGAAAGAGAAGTTGCTGATTCTCCAGATATTGACCTCGGGTGGTTGAGCTTAGAAGAGCCAGCCTCTCAGGGCTGAGAGAGGGTTCCCTTGGTGTGGCAGGAGGGACTGAGCGGGTCTGTGTTGTGTTGAACAGGATACAGGACAGCCAGCGTCATCATTGCTCTGACTGATGGAGAACTCCATGAAGATCTCTTTTACTATTCAGAGAGGGAGGTAAGCGACAGTCCGGCCTGTGTCTGCCTAAACATACATGGAAAAGGGCCTCTTCCTTCTGAGATGGGCTGCACTCTTTCTACTTGGCAAAATGATAGTTACCCTTGATTAAAAAAAATTTTTTTAAATAAATAAAAAATAAAAAACAAATAAAAACACCACAAAAAATCCACACTCCTGGATAAAATAGTGTCTTATACATTAAAAAAATAATAATAATATATTTTTAAAGTGAATCTTCATGTCTTATACATGGTAGATATTTTTTCCTCTTTAAAATATTTCTATATTACTCTATGTTGGGGGGAGGGGTAAAATGAATCTAGCATGCTTTTATTGGAAGCACTATATTGATTTAGCAGTTTTGAAACACTATCCTTTTTAAGCAAAAACTTTTTTTTTCTGAAAATTTCCCCATATTTTCTACTAAAAACAGAAGGGGAAAGAATTACTTGACATATGTAAGAGCCAATCTTGGCAGAATGGGTTAGTCCGTGAGAGTCTCACTCTAAGAACCAAAGTTGAATATTAATCGGAGGCAAAGTAAATTATAATCTCTCCTTTGATAATTTGTTTTCCTTTTCTTTGTGTTCTCATAAAATACTCCTCACGAATGCTCTTTAAATGAAACTTTCAGTTTGCATAACGAGATTCAGAAAAGGGAATTTACTCAAAAATTAAAAAGTAGTCATTTATATTTAAGAAAGCCTGTCCTTTCAAGTAGTAGATGTGAGAGCTATATGTATAAGTGGCCCAAAGAAACCAGTTAACCGTGGGAATGTATTAAAGCCTCCTTAGTGACAAAGCCTTATTCAGGCCAAGTTAGAAAAAAACACAATTAGACAGTGAGGGAGGGGGGTTCTGGCTCCCAGGGAGGAGTTAATAAGAACATTTCACTTATCTCAAGCCCTTGACTACTATTTAATTTAAATTCAGCTTCCTTAGCAAGCAAGAAGTATATATTCATCCATCCATTCATTCATTCATTCACTCAGTGTTAAGTGAGACAGTAGCTGCTCTCATGGGCCTTACCATGTAATCATCATGTCCAGCTTATTGAAGCCTCTGTGGGCAATGGGCATGATCAAAGTATGTAGGTGAATACATTACTCACCTGCAATGGGAAACACAACGGGACAATTCACAATGAGAAACACAGTAAATATGACAGGCACTCCCTGAGCATGTGGCAACAGATATAATTTCTATTCTCTAAAGTCGACACTATGTAATGGGAATGCAGGATGTCTTATCTGAGTGCCAAACAACAGTCACATGAAGTGAAAACCCTAATAAGGAAATAACTGAATATAAAATAAATGATAGTTGTCAGATGATTAAAATAGGGGTTAGTAGAAAAGAATTTGAGGTATGGCCCATACAAACTTGGAAAAATAGTTGGAGTGCCAATACCAATAGAAAGGGGGTTTCTGAAAACGTAAGATAAAACTCAAGCTCTATAGCGCAAATGAACCTTTCCATTTTTGATAATTCTATATAAAGTCCAACTGGAGGAAAAGAGGCATAGAAGTTGTTGCAGATAAGACTGGGGCTAGACTGGGTCTAAAAGTTTGTTTTATCCTGAAAGCCTCAAGAAATATTTCTAACATGGAGGAAAAAAATACATGTTTTTTTTATAGTCACAAGTGGGTTTGCATACTAACAGAGTAGGGAAAAGAACACAATTCAAATCAATAAGCACATATTGAGCACCTAATATATCTTTACTATCGATTATTTATTAAGCACCTACTTTATATACCAAGAATTTCCAATTATTGTTTTCTGTTCTGAAAAGTAGAAGAACTTTGAAATCCATTATCAGAGCCTTTCACAAATCAAATATTAAAACCAAGCCAAAACCTGGATGTTGTTTTTTATGTTGCCTTCTCAATAAAAAAGGTCACGGGTTCACCTACTCAAATATGGACCATAATTACCATACCATGAAACAATGTGTTCTGTGGCAATGCAAATGGCTTTATTTCTAAAGGGGACTGACATTTATGAGCATCTGCATCCTCCTAGACCTTGCATGAGGAGCTCTGCACTTATTATATCATTTAATCCCCATCACACTTTCTAGAGCAAAGCCTAGTGTCAAACCCAGGTAGATCAGGTTCCAAAGACCATATCCTTTCCATTATACCATGCTGCCATCACAGAGGAAGAAAAAGTATGCCAAAAAAAAACTCATCAGAGAAATAAATAAAACAATCATTTCCCCAAATTATTTCATACGATTTACCCTAGCCTACAGTTTCCTTTTCCTCTCCTTGTCTTTCAAAGACTCTATTTATGTGGCTCTTTCTCACCACTTCCCATTAGACTAATCACTTCCTTGTGCCCATGATGCATTAGGTTAGAGTGGGATGTCCATTGGAGTATAAGCTCTTCGAGGTCAGGGATTACCTTATCCACTGTGGTATCTGACATATAGTAAGTAGGTGCTCAGTAAATGCCTGATCGTTGCAGGTAGTCTGGCTAGTCCAAAAGGAGTATGTTTGCCTCTTCTTCTCTCTCTAATATCTTTTCTCTCATTGCCCCAGGCTAACAGATCCAGAGACCTTGGTGCTATTGTTTACTGTGTCGGGGTAAAGGATTTCAACGAAACACAGGTATGCTCTTGCTTTTCCTCCAGTTTGGGAGGGTACCAAGTTTGTGAATGATTCGGTGCAGAGGGTGCAGCAGCAGCATAAACAGCCCTTAGATGGAGTATTTTTCCAGAAATGCTAATAAGCATGAAGGGAATTGCTGGATGAGTAAGGAATGGAAAGCCATTTGCTGATGCATGTGGGGGCCTCTAACACAGACCATCCAGACAGCATCTTTCTTGGTAGATGCTAAACAGCCAAGGTGTCAAAAGGTGGGAAACTTGTTGTTGCTGTTTTTATTTAATGTGATGAATCTTTTTTTTAATGGCAAACATCCCTTTCTTCCATTAAATATGCAGAGTATTTTCAATACAAAAAAAAGGGAAAAAATTAGCAAGTGGGCAAAAAAATGTATATATAAGCAAATTGAGAAAATTTGCTAACAACCTAAATGAACGTTACTTGTTGTAGTTTGTAATTTTTGTTTTGTTTTGTTTTAATAACATGGGACAGCACTCATGATATGTTGTTAAGTAAATAAATTAGGATTGCAGAATATCGGGAGTAGTATGAGGCCAGCGTTTAAATAGATATGTGTATATTGCCTAGAAAACCTATGAAAGACAATATACGTCAAATGAACAATAATAGAAATGTGATGGATGGAAGGATGAGTGGATAAGTACATGGATTATAAGTAACTTTTTATAAATGTATTTTAACTAGCCTGGGTTTTCTGAAATTTCCCAATGACACAGTGCCATCAGTAAACACCCTGGTACCCACCAACTGTGACCCTGGCCGTTGCAGGAATGTGCGAAGATGGGGCGGGGCTAGTAAAGCTCATAGAGCAGCTTTTCCTTTCTCCAGTCCTCGGCTCCTTAAAGCAGGAGTAGCCAAACCATGGCCGGGGTCCTCACCTCACGGAGCAGGTTGTGTGAAGAAGGCCCATTCGCAGGCCTTCCCCAACACCAAAGCTTGAATTTATTTTTAAAGTTGCTTGGAAAGGAAACAAGTTGGTTTGGTTCGAACATAGTTGCCAACAGAAATGTGGGTGAATGGGAGAAAAATGAGCCAATGGCCTGCCCTCAAATCCATAAATACACCAACCCAGGCCAAATGTTCATCTAGCGGGGCAGTCTTACCTCGGCTCCCAAGGAAAGAAGTATTACAACAAATGGAAGAGCTGGCGCCAATCCCCCGGGCTTGCTCCAGGGAGGCCGCTGGTAAACTCATTATTACGGAGGGCTTTTCAGTGAGGCCCCTGAGCCCAGTCAAAGCCTCGAGTTCCTCTGATTCTAAAAGTAGATGGAGTCCCCTAAACCCAGTGGCTTTCCTGCCTTCTCCATATGTGTTTGTGTTTGTTCTCAGCTGGCCCGGATTGCGGACAGTAAGGATCACGTATTTCCTGTCAATGACGGCTTTCAGGCTCTGCAAGGCATCATCAACTCAGTGAGTAGAGAGCCTCCTTTGAGACCGGACATTCGAGCCCCTTCTGCCCCTGATCTGTTGTAAATACCCCAATCCCATCCTTCCGAGGCTGGCGTTTTCCTGCTTGAGAGAACATTCCTTTGCAGATCTTCGTATCTGTCATATCCCACTTCTGCCTCCTGCCTTCCACTCCTGTTTCTTTCTTCGTTCTCTGTGCCAGTTCTACCCTACAATGGGAAATTCGACATGGAGGGGAACCCTGCTCTGGCAGTCGGGGACCCAGGCTGCCCCCGGACTGTGGCTAACGGTGCGCAGTTACAGGCCTATTTTCCCAGCCACAAGTGTACTGACCACCAGGGGGCAGCTCCTGCGTTGAGCATCTTTCCCTGGTGGTCAATGCGCAACATAGCATCTGGCCAAGCGATCGTTCTGGTTGTTCCACCACTCAGTTGCTAGGCTTTTATTCTATAGGATCACCTGAGAATCTTGTTTACAATACTCACTCCCAGGCCCCATTCCAAAGGTCTTCTTTTGTAGTGAGTCTAGGATGGAGCCTGGAATCTGCATCTTCTCTTTAATAAATGCGTCAGATGTACTCTCAGAACATTGATACATGAGACCTTAAGTTTCAGATTTGTGAAAAATAATATCTCCTCGGGCTGGGTATTTCTATCTTAAGTATGCACATATGACAATCGTCTTCTTCCAGATGTGTTTGTTTGCAAGGAACAGAAACTCACTCAAAACTTTCTTAACCAGAAAGTGGAAAAAATTGAAAGAATAAGAAAGTATCAGTTACAATTATGGATCCCCAGGAGAGGGGCCCCTGCTATAAATAATATCTGGGGTCAGGGTGGCATCCTTGACAATATAAACAATAAGAACTGCAATAACCATATAAAACAACATCCAAATGGTGCAAGACAGGATTAACAGCGGGATTTGGGTCTGACCATGAATCCTTGGGAAGCTCAGAGGTGGGTGATACTGGGCTGGAGCCTTCATGAGAAAGTGGGGCAGACGTGAGCCTCTGAACCACCAAGGAGGGGAGGTGGTAGCACCAGAGAAGAGATGACATGACTTCAGCCCAGAGCAACGCATTTTCCAAGGACAATAATAATGCCTGTCTGTCTGGTGGGAGAGTTTGAGTGAAGGAGTCAGGAGCGATGGGACATAAGCCCAGACATTGGGTTGAAACTAGATTGACAAGAGCCTTGAAGAGGCTTTAACTTAAACTTAGAGGGTATAAGGAACTGAAACATTGTGAATGTCTAACCAGTGATGTTTAAGAGAATCTGATGGCAGTGTGTAGCTAGATGGGAGCCTGGGGACAGCCAGAGGCAGGAGCTCTCTCATGAGGCTCCTGCAGAAGTCCTGCCCCAGATGGCTGTGTTCTGAACAGGGACATGTGCCTACCTCACTCAAGAATTAGTTCCTCCCCAAGAACTTTGGATTATTTTTATTACATAATAAAAATTATAATTTTTATTTGCATAAATCACTGTCGTCCTTAAATATTTCAACCTAACAACTCAACCCAAGCTCAACTTGAGCCAGGATGTTTATAAAGCTCTCCTCGCCCCCGAATGGAAATGATGCCAACTTTTAGCAAAAAATGTCTCCCCAAAAGGGAAAGAGAATAATAATTTGAGACTCCAAACTTTTAGCTGAATGATAGCATTCTTAGGGGCTTTTATCTGGGAGTTATGATAGTGGTTTCGTTCCTTCCAATATGTGAAACCTGTACTTATGGTGGTTGCTAATTTGTTTGCTTGGACAGAGAAATAGGGACAAGCGCAGCAGGGCTCATCTTTCTCAAGTCAGACAGAAATAATTATGGCTTAAAAGTTGGCTATTTTTGCGAATTAGGTTCATTTATCCTTGTGGGTACTGAAAAGAACGTTCTCGTTTTCCCGCCCATCTAAAGCTTCTAGTGCAGCTTGTGCCCATGGATTTTGCTTGGTGGCTGCTTGTTTTCTCATAATAAAATGGGAATGGGCTTCATTATCCAAAATAAGAGTGCAGGGCAGCTTGCAATAAGCTCAAGAGGTTTGTAAAGGTCACTGCCCATAATGACCTTGTTTTTAAGAAGCAGGGGCTAGTATTTATTTATTCATCAAGTACTTATTGCAAACCTCTTATGGTGGACTCTGGCCATTCAATTAAAAGTAAAGCAGACAGAGAGACTCTACCCTAGTGGAGTTTAGCATCAAGACTGTAGATTCTAGAGGGAGGGACACATAAAAACAAGCAAATCAACATGTATAATTAAAATTGTAATAAGAAATAACATACTATAGTTCTGAGATTAAGAGTAAAGGGGGTGACAAAGAATTCAGGTTCTTTTGAAGAGATGACTTGAAGGATGAAATGGAACTATTCATTAAAGAGCACGGATAGAATCTTCTTGGCAGAGCAAAGCCCTAAAATGTAAGAAGGGCAGTACTTACGGTGGAGAATGGCCAAAGATGAAGTGAAGAAGCAATATGAGGCTAAATCATAGGGAGCCTTGAAGACCATGGATATTTTACTGTAGGGATTGTGGGAAACTGTAGTCAGACACAGTCTGACAATAGAACAGTCACGCTTGAAATCAAGGCTCTCAGAGAACATGAGATATCCATATCCCCTTTAAATAACAAATAAATAAACACCATAAAGAAGAAGAAAAATCATTAGAATTTATTGAGCATCTTCTGTGCACCAACTCCTCTGCTAGGCACTTCAAAAACCCCTCTCTGAAGAAAGATTCATTATCCCTAGTTTGCAGGTGAGGAAACTGGGATGCAAGCAGGTTGGATAAATTGCCCCAAGTCTGCCTGCTCATGACGATAGAATGGGAAATTTGAACCCATAGCTGCAGAGATCCTGCTCTTTCCACTTGGGCTGTGAATGTCTGAGGGGATGGAAAACTGCCACTGAATCCCAGAGCCTGGATTCATCAAATCCCGGATTCTCTGCTTCCTCAGTCTGACACTTGTTTGGTCTTTTTGCTGTTCCTCAACCCTATCTACTTTAAAGGGGAAGTCCTCATGTGTCAGATTTGTATTATGTGTTATTTTCCAAGTGCTCTCACCTGTTTTTCATTTTAGTCTCATTGGTGGAATGTAGGGAAAGACAGAAAGAAATCAACAGCTGTAGATAACTGATTTGGGAGCCAAATACTGTTCTTTCATCCCATTTAATTTAATATCATTTAAAAATCATAACAACCCTGCGAAGAAAATACTCTTATTCCCATATTTTAGGTGAAGGAAATGAAGCTCAAACTTCCTACTCAAGGGCATATAGCTCTAACGGGGAAGGGGGGTTAAAACTCAATTCCATGACCCAAGAGTCTATGCCCTCTCCCACCTCATTTCCTTAGGAAGGTAAAAATAAGAAATGCCACCATTTTTTGAGTTCTCATGTATTAAACACCATGCAAATAATTTTATACTATCATCAGATTCTCATGACCACGATTTAATGTAGATATTGTCACCCCCTCTAGAGAAGCAGACAGTCTAAAGAACAGAGAGATTAGCTAACTAACTTGTCCAAGGCCACACATCCATGGGCTGTGATCTGTATCAAACTCAGCTCTGTCTCTATGGTCATGAGGAGAATGACCACAGGACACCAGAACCCACGTGGTCTGACTGCACTGGCGTGGGGGGGGGGGGGAGCCCCGGGGGGGGGGGGGAGCCCCTTGCCTTTAACTGCTTGGTGGAGTCGTGGAGAGCATCTCTGAAAATCCCAGGGTTTTTCAGAGATGCTCTCCCCAACACACTTGATCAGGGTTCTACCTGTGAGGACTGTACTCCTACTTGCTTTTGCAGAATCTGGTTGATAAGCTTACAAGACAAAATGTGGTTGGTTGGCAGATGGCAGCCCTTTAAGCCAGGAAGACTGGGAAAGGAAGAAGCTATTCCTGTTACTGTGGCTTCTTCAGGGAAATTCCAGGGACCACACTGGTACATGCAGCGCCAGCCGTGGAGTGCAAGTCTGTCTAACCAGGCTCCGGGTCTTGGTTTGCTTTATCAAAAGTGCTGCAGGCAGGGAAACGGGAACCTGCCTGAAAGCTGGGCTCAGATAACACTGAAATGGTCCGCAATTTTGAATCCCAGCCCTTGGCCTTGACTGAGAGGCCAGCTTCTGCTCCCAGCTGTCCCCACTTAGTGTGCAATTGAGGGCAGTGCCTGGAACCACGCGCGCTGTCCATGAGAAGAAAAAACCCAGCTCCTGGCACCACGCCACCTCCATCTAGGAGCATTTCCCTGGAATAAATATTTGCGCTTGCATCAGGCTTCCTATTAATGAGAGGGTGAGTCAGTGCACAGCGCTTCCTGCATGTTCGGTCAAGTATTGAGCAAACGACTGTATTTGCAAGAATTTCTTGCAAGTTTTGGCATGAACATCCTTGTTAACGAAGAAACTGTAAGATCAGCAAATTTGAGGAGCAAATCTAGTCCATGGTGTATATGTATTTGTTTTATTTATAAAACCATACCCTTTGCTGACCTCCCCCTTCCGCACACGGGAATGTGAAAGAAGTGTAGCCCCTAACATGGTCCGGGTCCTAGCAAAGCTGTGACAAAAGGCAAAGCCCATCTTCAGGCCTTCCCTCCCACTTACTCTTCCAAGATCCCACTCAGGACTGCTCCGGGCTTCCCTCCAATCACAGTTTAGCACAGTTTCACACAGTCCCGGAAAGTACCTGTCTTTACAGAACTAAGCCTCTTTCCTGCCTCCAGCAGCACCAGTTGAAACCACTTGCCTGGCTCGTGGGTCTTTTTCATGCTCTGTGCTGCTCCTCTGGGTCAGTGGTAAATTGTGTGATGACAGAGACTGACCTATTTGTCCTATTTCCCATGGTGTCCAAGGTCGTGCTGTGCTTATTTATTCATTTACAGCAGCCCGGGGGTTTGCATGCCCTTCGCCACCTACACTGCATGATGAGGCGGTGTGTGTGTGGATCTATGTCATATAAAATCCTCCGTCCTTCCCCCTTCCTCTCTTCCAAGGCCATGTCTATAAAACATGGTATTTTGGACTCCATGCTATGTGCCTGGACACAGAAATAGAATCAACTATAGTTTCTATAGTGAGCAGAATATCTGTTTTAAAAAGTATTTACCCCAGAAGTCATTAATTAGGCTCTGACTTTGCAGGCATTTAGGCCAGTCATTTCAACTAAGCTATTTTTTCCATTTGGCTTATTAATGAATCCAACTGTAATAAAAATAATAGCAGGAAGAGGCTACAAAGATCGCAGAGAGCCATGCTCAGTTAATCCTCAGCACCCAACCCCACCAACTCCCCCAGCTCCACCTCCTGTATCGAGGAATCTGTTAAGATCTATTACAAAAACAACAGCAGAATTTAGAACAAAATCCAGTGAAACACTCCCTGCAGGGGTCAGTTCTCAAGGAGAACCACTGCCTTCGCCAATATTCAGGTCAACAAGCTCATCTTACCAAATAAACTACGTTTTGAAGTTCACAGTTATCTGAGCGTTCCTTCTGAAAACAAGAGAGGAAAGTGATTTCCTCGAAAAAAAAATAAAAGGATTTCCTCCGCTTCAGAACCTTGTTTGTCCTATACTCCTTCCGAGTGAAATTAACAAGAAGAGGAGCATTTATTTCAGTGAGCTGGGCGCTCCCACCCAGACAGAAACTTGCTTTATTGTCAAAATTCAGTAAAACCTTCCAAATGTTTCTTGCATGTTAGAGTATTTAGTTGGTATAATGTAAGTATATATAAAGTCATATATGAATCCCAGAAAGATGTGTACATAATAGTACATTTTTATTTTATTAATAGTAATGCAGATTCTGTAGAAAAGACATGGATCTGGGATAATGTCCATAGTTGATAATAAGTGTGATTGGTTTAAATTATGGAGTGGAATTTAGTTAGGAAAGGTGATTTCTCTCCTTTTTTTTTTTTTTCATTTCATTAGAAATCAGATACAGTAAGTCCTCAATATTGTAAATAGGTTCTTAGAACTGCAGTAAAATTACATTACTGAAACCAATTTTACCATAGCTTAGCTGATATAAACAAGAATTTTTACAGCATCTCAAACATAATGAAATGACGTTAAGTGAATCGATGTTATTAGAGGATCTGCTGTAGTTTCAAAATTCATGGGGGAAACGTTGACAGTCCTGAAGGCTTGGAGGAGCTGATTGTGTATCCCACGGTTCCTGGCCCTTTAAACTAAAAGCAATGCTCTCCAGGCCTATCCAATGTGCATTCTGCCCTCAGCTGTAATAGTGCATATGGTCTTTCTGTGGGAGCCTGAGCCTCGCCCCCTACACACAGACCTCTACATGTTTTTCCAGTAAAGGCATAAGGGCTTTTACAAAGCAGGCCAATCTAGATCTTAGACATGGAGATATGATACACCCACTGTGTTAAAATAAGTACCCTGAGAAAATGGTCCCTAAAGAGGGTGGTGTGTAATTAGAAGGAGGAGGTGTTAAAAGATGAGGAATAAGACCCTAAGATTCTAACTGCAGGGAAGAAGGAAGACCAATACATAATATGCTAGAATGCCAGTTACTGAAGTCATGCAGAAATTGTCCCAGTCATTCAATAAATATTAATTTTTTGAAAGTGCCTACTATGTGCCATGTTAGGCATTGTGGATATAGAGGTGGGTAAAAACAAGTCCAATCCTTGCCCTCAGAGAGTTTATAGTCTAAAGAGGAAGATAGACAATGAACAAACAATCCAAAAATAATTAGATAATTACAAACCAAGACAAGTCCTCTGAAGGATGGTAATGTATATTAAAATATTGGATGCAGAAACATTTCACTGGTAAAATCATTATGACTTAGATGGCAAAATCCACATTGGACAGAGAGAGTGAAATTAAGGAAAATTGCTAGGTTTTATCTTAAAAAAGTAGACAGATGGATTTGGTCAATAGTTAACCACCTGTGGACTAGCATGTCCCAAGCCCCGGACATCTTAAAAGCAGATCAGATTGTGCCCTTAACACCAAATAAGACACTAAGGAACATGCTCTGAAAGATGTGTGGAAGCAATGAATGAATAAAATAGGCTGGTCTTTTATACTCAAACACACACACACACACACACACACACACACACTATCAGAAAATGGCCAAGTAAATGAAAATTGCTTGGATATTAGGGAAGGAGGCAGAGCAATTAGAAAAAAATTTAGGTGTGCCTATGGCAAAGGAGGTGTTCCTAATACTCTATGCAACATTTATAATCCTTTAAGGATTCTTGCAAAATCTCTGTATAAACTGAGAATTTTATGAAAAAGGACGTTGGGTTTTAGAGTCCAAAAAATGAACTCTTATATACAACCTGCACTGGTCCACAATGGATTTCACTTTAAATATACTGAGTAGCTTTTATTATTTGGCAAAGCTCTGCCGCCTCTTTTACTCTGCCAGCAATCTAATGAGATGGGCAAAAGTAACTATACCAGTAGCAACACATCCAAGTTATATAGTTCTTTATGGATTTTAAACATGTTTCCCCATATAGCTTCTTTTTGAAATCTTTCCAAAGTAGGAAAGTATTATTAGCCATCCTTGTTTTTTTTGTTGTTGTTTTTTGTGTGTTTTTTTTTTTTTGTGTGTGTGTGTGTGTGTTTGTTTTTGTTTTCGGTTTTTTTTGTGTGTGTGTTTTTTGGTTTTTTTTTTTTTTTGGGGGGGGGGGGGCGTTTCAGGAAATTAAGCCTGAGGCCAGTGTTGGGTAATGAGATGTAATCATCTATGAGCTACCATCTTGGCCCAACAGTAATAGTGGTGGTGATCAGAAAAGTAATAACAGATATTATGGTTTGAAAACCAAATATATGGGGTTGACAAAAGGTGATTTTCAGTTTAATAAATAATAATATAAGAATAAACTCTGTTTCACATACTCACAACTGTAAACCTGCTTTTATTTGTCAGACATTCTCCTACGCGCTTTACTAAGGATGTTCTGAAGACATTTCTTGGTGAATTTTTTACATGAAGGGTACATTATGGCTGGTGGCCCAACTCTTGTGAATAGCTATGGATTAATCAATCACACCTGTTTGTTCTGTCCTTAAAATGCTTGTTATATTTCCTTGAATTTCACTCTCTTCCTCACCCTCCAATCCAATATGAGTTTTGTCACCTAAGTCCAACTGACTTTACAAACTAAATATCTCTCCTTTCATGCCTGTTATTATTTTGCCATCATTCGGGTCAGTGTTTTTCTTATCCCCATTTTATAACAGAGGAAACTGGGATTCAAAGTTTCAATAACTTTTCCAAGTCCACAGGCAAGAACGGGGTGGAGCTTGGGGCTCAATAATAGCAGCTGCCATTAGTTGAGGACTTATCTGATTTCAGGCCCTGTGCTATGGGCTTTATCTATGTTATCTCATTCAATCTTGCCAACTCTACAAACTTATGCAGTAGGTACTGTTCTTATCCCACTTCTACAATTGAGGACCCAGAGACTCAGAGAGGTTATGCAGCTTGCCCAAGGCCACACTGTTCATGAATGAGCTCCCCAAGCAATTTGATTTCAGGTTCTAAGCTGTTACTCAGTATGTGAAATTGCTCCCCAAAATTGGGGTTCGGGAGAGTTAAAGGGTTTGTCAAGGACCATAGGAAGGGTAAGTCCAGGACCAGGGCCAGGAACTAACCCCTCACATGGATTATATTTGAGGCATGTAGTGGTCTTACCCCGTCTCCATGACAGGCCAATTATAGCGTCAGCTATGACATCACCACGACTCTATGTGAGGCCCTCCCACTCCATCTAGTGATTTCACTCCAGCGATTCCCCAGTGCTGTGTCCACACCTCTTCCATGGCTACTACTGTGCTGAGGGGGGACGGATCCTTCGCCTTCCCATCCTCATCTCGTCTTTAGCCCCTACACTGATTTGCTGTGTGGGGGAAGCTCAGGCAGAGTGTTTACCGTGCAGTCTGGGCTGCTAATAAACAAGGAAACCCCCCAAATCTACCCAATGCTATTGTGACTGCCTACCTTTTGAAACCAGACATTTCCCATTAGTAGGAGCCACAGTGCCAGACAAATCCTGCCCTTCCCCCCTCACTGATAAATTTTACTCTGTTGGCGGCAATGCGTTCCTTCCAGATGGTTTAGGTTACGATTGGGAAAGTTGTGTTTTTACTGGATTGAATCACAGCACTTGGCTGACATTTTTTGGCCCTTCTTACAACTCCTTAGATTTATCAACTAATTGCAGACACTTTGGGAGAATAATGCAGCATGTGTTTATGATGACAGACCCTGCTAGTGTGTCTTTGCGCTCAAAGATTCACGGGTGTTGCCTTCGCTGACCCCTGGTGAAGTATTAGAGTTGGATCGAAAACACTGGTTCAAAGTCAAGAACTTACATGGGTGAAAATATTTCATTTATGTGTTTTGGTGGAGTTGGGGATGGAGACAAAGTAGATCCAATAGCCCAATCTTTATTCTTAAACTGTTTTTTGGATATCTTCTGTTGTGGATGATAAAATGATTTATTAAGGGATGTCAAATGCCTTAGGAATTTTATTTAACACATCAAAAAATAGCTGCGTGGTTGTTCTAATGCCACTATTTAGTAAGTTTCTCCATGTGGGCGAATTGCTTCTTCCAATGTGGCCTGTTTGAAGACTTGCCTGCGGACACATTGAGGGGGGTGGCTCCATCATAGCAACCACTGGCTGAGGTGGCCCTTCAGGCAGGAAGACCAAGCATAGCAAATGTAGGGGAGAGATTGAACAATCGGCATCATTCAAGTCAGACAGCTGTCACCTGGGATTTGAGTCCCTACACATCAAGGTTTTGGTAAGCCTTAATCCGAGGACATCACTGCATACATAAGAGACCTAGAGGACCAACCCTAGAAAAGGGAAGGAGAGATGGGAAAGCCAACAGGGAAACATGGGTGCCCGGGATCCATCCTTGGGGTGCCTGGTCCCAAGTCAGAGTGACATTGAAGAGCACTCAGGAGCTAGTGGTGATTCCAGGTCCCCAGAGCCAGCTGGGTAAGGACCACTGACTCTCACGGAGGTGGGCACTGGGCTGTGGGGGTTGGGGGCCCCTGAATCATTCTCCAATTGGAGCAGGTTTAGGCACTAGAAAGAACTGAGGCTGATCCTGTGTTTGGGGTGGGGGCAGAGATGGCTGGGGAAGCCAGAGGCCCAGGAAAGAAGGCAAAAGCTGACAGAAAGACAAATTGTTTCCCACTGTGAAATCAGGGGGAAGCTGAAAACAAATAGCAGAATCAAAGTGTGAAAATGCCTTTAAATTGTAGAGGGGTGGAAAAGAATGTCAGGAAAAGTAGCTGGAAGTCTGAATTTCAGAACTGTCAAAAAAAGACAAACTGTTCTTTTGTGACTTTCAGGTATATATTACCTAAAGCACATGGTGGTGAGGGAACCTGTTTCAGGGAATATATCTTAATGTTTTGTCATCTGCATGTGAGATTTCTGAAGCGTGTTGTTCGTTTCCTTTCACAATGCTTCTCTATGCGGACGCCCAGCTTTCTCTCTGGAATGGGTAAATATTATCTCTTCAGAGAAACTAGCTTGTTTTCACTCTACAGCTTGAGAATGTCATAAATATTGTCTGTCCTCATTTGCTACTGGAAAGCTTAGAACTAAATCCATGAGCCATTCTTAGCAAGGAAATAAACTCTGCACAGCACATTTTTCCTGCGATGTTCTCACTCCTTGTTTCATCTCCCTCTTATTTTCCCTTTAGTCCATTTCCTCCCCTTTTGCAATTTGTGTGTCTTTTATTTTACTGTAACCCGTGATGTATGTTTTAGTTAAGCTGGAACAAAGTAGCACATGCAAATCAATACATCAACACAAGAGTGTTTCCCAATGCAAAAAAAAGATGCTTTTCCTTTTAATGACTCAGTGTTATAATTTCACTGTCAATTCCTCTAACAAGTGCCCCTTTTATAAATAGAAAAATGACTTCCTTCAGCCCTCTGAACCATCTCTATCTCCAAATTAAGGCCCAAAATAAAGATAGTGCATTTGCTTGGTAAATTAATTCAGTATCCTATACTTGTTTAAAATGCTTAGTTGAAATTTTTAAGAAACATGACTTAGAAATGGTGGAGAGAAGCTTAAACCCTACTAGTCAGATACCCTGCTTTGACCAGAAGAAGCCTTCCTTGCTGACTCCCTAAGCGGTCATGGGGCTCCTCTATAACTCCCCCAACCTCACCGGACTCTTATTTGGGAGAAGACTACATTTCCACTGAAGTAAAGCATAGGGGGTCCTGCCGAAGAGGGGGGCACCACAAAGCAGCCCTCAAAACCCTCTTCCTCAACTTCTTGCTGAACTTTTCTAACAAACAGGGAACTGCATACAGTCACGTGAAAACGATCCTCTAGGGTTGCCCATCTCCATCCTACTCTCCAGCTATATCTATTATCACTCTTTCTTTTGTCGATTTTTTAAGCTCCTTATGTTCCAGCTTAGGAGATTTAGGTATTTCTACTTTCTCACCTTTGTTAATGCCATTCCCTGCCTGGACTCCAACCCTTTCCCTAGCTCACTTCACTCCACTTGACTGAGTCCTACCCTCAGCACCCATGGTTTCCATGAAGTCCTTCCCACGTACCAGACCTTGGTGATCTCTCCCCATTCTCCCACCCCCGTGAATTCCATAGCTCCTTCTGTTTGCCCCTTCATCCTGGCACCTACCACACATGACCGGCCATTGTTATTTATATTTTCAATTGTAAGTTCTATTTCCCCAATATCTCTCCATAGCTAGGTCTGGCATATCATAGACTCAGTAAATATCTGCTGAAAGAACCAATGAATGATATTTTGAAAACCATCTAACACAATGTTGGCTCATCGCATGTTTGATATTAAGGGTACTAGTCAAGCACTCCCCAACCCATCACCCACTGCAACACAATGTCCTTGACTCTTCCTATCTTGGTAACTGAAAGCAAACGTTACGTCTCTCTTTTAACAAAATAAGCTGTGCTTTGACTGTTTTATTTCTTCTCCTTCTAGATTTTGAAGAAGTCCTGCATTGAAATTCTAGCAGCTGAGCCATCCACTATATGTGCAGGAGGTAAATTGAGATTAAGTGCTAATTGCTCTCATACAAATGATATTTTGATCTCAAATCACATGTTGGTTTCATTGGTGGGAGAGAAGGGAAGAAGGCAGGAAGAGAGAGGGTAGAGAGGAGTAGAAAAAAAATGCTAAATACATTTGCTTTTAGGAAAAAAAGAAAAGAAAGAATCAACATGTCAGTTGTTTGAAACTTTGAAAAAGTCTGTCCAAACTCTCTTTTCATGGGATTAATTATTCGCACACATCACCACCAACAACCCTGTTTTGGATAGAAGTGCAGTCTAACCCTTCATGCTCAGGTACCAGATGGTCAGGGTGATAACAGGCCACCCCCGAATGCTAATCTATTTAATTATTTAATTAGTGCTGGCCTCTCTCCATAGTTAACATATTAATATTAATTGCCCAATCTGCCAGTCCTCATAAAATAGTGTCGGCAACTCCAGTTGTTTTAATAAAAGACCATTATAATTTTGTCCTTAATACAGGAAGTCTCTGCTTATCCAAAGGATCAGCCTTTTGGGAATCACAATATTTTCTCTAACTGATTCATATGGGGTCTCATTCTTGTCTAGTATTGTAACAGACTGCAAACTTCAGCTATGCTGGCTCTTTTTGTATAATTGCTAACAGGTTTCTCCTCGCTCTTATTTAAGTACCTACTGAATGTCAGGCACTGTCCTGGGTGCTGAAGATACAAAAGGATAAACCCTTCCATGAAGGCTGGTACTCCAGGAGCTTGAGTCTTTCACCCTTGAGAGGTCACTGTTAGTGTCACCTTTCTAGTCTCCCAAATACCAGTGCCAGTTATTATTTATCA
The DNA here is from genome assembly GCF_964339955.1 of Pipistrellus hanaki. Taxonomy (NCBI): domain Eukaryota; kingdom Metazoa; phylum Chordata; class Mammalia; order Chiroptera; family Vespertilionidae; genus Pipistrellus; species Pipistrellus hanaki. The sequence goes on from NC_140514.1 coordinate 36,824,666, forward strand.
CAGAAAATGTATTATATGATCCTGTAAGCATTGAAGAACACCTTTCAGGCTTTGACAAATACTGTACATTTTGATTCTTTATGACATTGTATTGGTATAAATGAAATAATTCCGTAAAGATTTCGTCCCAGTTTGTTGGCTATGTTTTAGAGTAGCTGAACGACTTTCAAGGAATTAGAGGCCCTGAATAATATTTGCCAACAATAAAACATTAAACACATATGTAAACATATAAAGTTGGTAATAATACTTGGTGACCATTCAGAGATATGTGTACATTCCCTAAAGAAAAGCAATCAATAAAGATTATCTACTGACCTTTAAATAAATTGCTACCTGGTAGGGACAACTGTGGTTGCCACAGGGCCAGATCCAGAGAACCTCTTTAAGAAAAGGAATTGAGGCCCTGGCCAGGTAGCTCAGTTGATTAGAGTATCATCCTTATATGTTAGTTAATGTTACAGGTTTGACTTCCTGATTGATTGAATTCATTAGTATTCAATCAACTAATGAATACATAAATAAGTAGAACAAATCAAAGTTTCCCTCTCTCTCTAAAAAGAAAGAAAGAAAAGGAATTGAAAAATCTTACCTTTGCAAATTTGATAAAAGCGTATGACCACGTGAATCCAGTGCCAGAGCCTTGAAAGGGGTCTGTGCAGTAAGGAACCCCCAGCAGGGTTCATTAGCATCAAGGTAAACCCTGCCCCCACAGTTTCTATAGTTCCTTCTTTTAAAAATGGTGGGGAAACAGGGGAGTTCCTTAATTGTACAATTACCCCATTCATGAGGAAAACCAGACTTGTGGTTCCACCATCCTACTGAATGTGTTCCAACCTTGTAATGAATCAGAGAGTCTAACAACAATGAATACAGGTCTATTAATTCACCAGCATAATAAAGTCCCCTCCTGCAGGGTTCTTGAGGACAATTAAGGAATTTTATTCCTCTCCACTTCCTAATAGGGTACACAGCACTTAACTATTAGTCAATAAATCTTGACTGAATGTCTTGATTCCTATGTTCCTTCAACAAACAATGCTCTGATTTTTGCCCATTTGGCCCTTATTAACCCCTTTCCCTTCACCTTAAGAAATTATCATATCTTTGAACTATCTAATTAAAATGAACAAAGATTGGAAAATAATACCCAAAGGCAAAAAGAACAAGAACAAAATAAAATTTCAACTTGGATGATATATAGAAAAGTATCTTCCTAAATAATTCTGGAATCTGAATTGACCACATGAACCCAGTGGTCAAATAAATGATAGAAAGATTGGGAAATCGTAATCTCTTTTACACATCATTGAGGTATTTGAGACAATAAAAAAGACCACACATGTAAAATGAATATGGCACAGAAATATCAGGGTCCACAAGAACTGATGCTAGCAAATTCATTGAGTTCATTATATTATTAAATGGAAAAGAAAAGTAAATTAGTAAAACATATTTTTAAAGTCAAAAAAATATTAAAATGCATTAATAAAGTTAAACAAGTTAAAGCAATTCAATTGGTAACTTTTCCAAGAGCTGTTTCTTTGGCAGAATCAATAAAATAGACAAAGCTCTGGCAAATCCAATTCAAGGAACCTTACTTTAGACATTTTTTTTTTAAATCTCTGGCTTATGTACAGTGTAACATATTTTATAGACAAACCATCGTTCTCTATGTCGGGGTAAACTATCCAATTCTACTTCCTTTATTTCTTATAAAGAAAAAATTAAACAAGACACAGAGATGGAAGCTAGCCCTGGGTTTTGAAGAATCAAGCTCCCATCTCTCTTGAATTAGAATCAAAATGACTAAATCAGGCTGGTTAGAGAATAACTTCACTAGGAAGACAATGGAAACCCTTACACCAAAGTTCTTCCATGGATTTCTTTCAAGGTCGTTTGCTGATTACCCTCTGGAGCCTATTTGATTGTTCATGACTAGGAACTCCTGTCAAGTAGAGCCAAACATACCCCCTCTGTGTTTTCTTTAGGCTACTGCCAAGACTCAGAGTTTGTAGGCTGTGAGTCTATAACCTCTGATAGGACTTTGAAAAGCATACACTGTTATTCAAAACAAGGAGGCATTATTATCATCACTATCATTTTAAAACAGATTGAAGATCAATGTGAGAATCTTAATGTTGATAACATTACACCATCCAGAGAGGTGCCTAACGGCCTGAAAATGAGACACTTCTATATTCTATATTAGATGCTTAAAAACAGACACATGAAAGAAAAAAGAAAAAAAAAAAACATGCTACAGAAAAAAATATTGGGGAGAACTTTGATAAAGTTCAGAGTACCTACAAAAGGATTAATTCGTGTGCAAGAAGAGAAAGTAAACAAGGAAATAACTGATTGTTCATATGTCTGAGTCCAATGGGGAACCAAGCCCTAGACAGATTTGTGGGGGGAAAAGGGTAGAATTTGCTTTCATTAAAAACCTTTTCTTGCCAAAACCGGTTTGGCTCAGTTAGAGCATCGGCCTGCGGACTGAAAGGTCCCAGGTTCGATTCCGGTCAGGGGCATGTACCTTGGTTACGGGCACATCCCCAGTAGGGGGTGTGCAAGAGGCAGCTGATCGATGTTTCTCTCTCATCGCTGTTTCTAACTCTCTATCCCTCTCTCTTCCTCTCAGTAAAAAATCAATAAAATATATATTTAAAAAAAAAAAAAAAAAAAACCTTTTCTCTTAGCCCCTGCCCCTCTCTCTCTCTGAATAACTTCCTTCCTTGGCCCCCAGAGCAGCCCTGCTGAAGCCCCACTCAGGCTTGTCCACTCAGGACACTCATGGTGACTAGTGCATTCCCCCAAGACAATGATCTCAGCTCCTTAACCAACAACTCAACCACAGCCATCGTTCTGACAGCAAACTGCTCTGAGAGAGGCCGAGAGATAATGCACTGGATGGACAACAAGACTGAGACCCAATACAGATCTTTGTTATGTTGGGCTGCAAATAACAGGGTGACATTTAATGGAGCAAACATAGAATGTTGAACTTTGGTTCAAATAGCCAGTTTCACAATCAAGCAGGCATAGGGAAACCTGACTTAGTTCTTCAATATGAGGGAAAAGAAAAAAATAAGAAGAATCATAGCTATCTTAACATCCGACCAGTTTGATTCTGACAACAACCAAAAAAAGGCTGATGCAGTCTTAGGGTGAACCAATAGTCATTCAGTGTCCAGGTCAAGAGAGCTAACTCCATGGCCTACTCTTCCAGGTTCAGACTGTGGTTCCAAGCCCCATATTTTCAGAATAGCATGACAAAGGCATGTCCCTATGAGAAGAGGCGATCTGGAAACCACTGCCAGAGATTGTAAACTAGCAGCCTACAAATGCTGCCTGGTCTACTCATATGTCCATCCTTTCTTTCTTTCTTTCTTTCTTTCTTTCTTTCTTTCTTTCTTTCTTTCTTTCTTTCTTTCTCTTTCTTTCTTTCTTTCTTTCTTTTTTTTCTTTCTTTTTTTATTTCTTTCTTTCTTTTCTTTCTTTCTTTCTTCCTTTCTTTCTTCCTTTTAAGAAACTTTAAAATTTATTGCTAACAGTTAAAAATCTGATTTTTCCTAAAAGTTCAGATTTTCATCTAATCTTATAAAAAAAAAATAAGATCTAGCAACATTGGGCCTGTATTTATTGCAAGATAATAATTACTGAATAACTTCGTTTAAAAGAAGTATGGACTCTTCTCAGTTCACCATACTCCTCGCCACTCCCTATTGTCACCTAATACTCAGGCCAAGCACATGGTCACCATTTAGCATGGTGCTTCTGTCACTGTTTTACAGTCCCTGTGCTAAAACGTGTCAGAAGTCACTTGCTGTGTGGAGAGTGTATATAGCACCTTTCACCCTTCTCATACAGACTCTTTTTTAGAGTTCCTAATTAAATATTTTTGCAGATGAGTATAATTAGAAGAATCGACCCATTGTTGGGTTGGCCCTGACTAGTTTAGCTCCTCTGTAGGAAATGCACCCTTTTGCCTAAGCACAATTTTCCTCAGGCCCCACTCAGTTGGCTGTTAACTTGGACACTTCACAGTGTTCTGTGTCAGCAAGTAGTCCAGGGAAGAGCTAATTGGAATCAAGTGTGCAACCTGCCAACTGCTCCACATTTAAGTTTTTGTTCTCCAGAAATGGAAGGAGGTTGTAATTAACTCCTCATATTGTCATTTCAGAAGCAGTTGTATTATTCCTGCTGTGTTGTTTCGCACTGTTTGTAATAAAACTGGGTGGGGTAGCAGGAAAGGAAGGTAGCCTTAGGCTTCACATTTACCATTTGGAAATTAGATGCTTAAAAACAGACACATTTAAACAACACCGGTGGTTTCATTTCTTTCATTTTTCATTGTGTTTTTTAAAAATATATTTTTATTGATTTCAGAGAGGAAGAGGGAGAGAAAGAGATAGAAACATCAATGATGAGAGAGAATCATTGATTGGCTGCCTCCTGTACGCCCCCTACGGGGGATTGAACACGCAACACAGGTATGCGCCCATGACTGGAATTGAACCCGGAACCTTTCAGTTCACAGGCCAACGCTCTATCCACTGAGCCAAACCAGGTAGGGCTTCATTGTTTTTCAAAGCACTCACACCAGGCCCTGAGGCACCTCTCTGGATGGATTGATTAATTCTTTGTTCCATCTTTCTTTTCATTTAAAGATATTTCTATCTGGAGAAGGGATTTTCATATACTGTTGATGGGAATGTAAAATGTCAAAATAATTTTGAAAAACAGTTTTGACAGTTTATTAAAAACTTAAACACATACCTCCCATATGGCTTGGTCATTCTAGTCCTAGGTATTCACCCAGGAGAAAAATAATTCTATATCCAGACATACATGCATGCAAATGTTGAAAACAGCTCTATTTTAATAGCCAAAACTGTAAACAACTCAAATGTTTATTAGCAAGTAAATGGATATACAAATTGTGGTTTATAATATACATTATATTATCTATATATATATATAAAAGGCTAGTATGCAAAGTGTCCCCTTGGGAGTTCGACCAGGAGGCCGGGAATTTGATCACTTGCTATGATGTGCACTGACCACCAGGGGGCGTGGCGGTGGAAGGCCTTGATCGGCCCTGATTGCCAGCCAGGCCTAGGGACCCTACCCATGTACGAATTTCATGCACTGGGCCTCTAGTGTCCATATAATAAACAATAGTCACCAATAAATAAGGCTAGACTATGCGTAAATATCAAAATAATCTTGAATAAGTCTTAAGATAATTATGCCACATAAAAAGAAGTTAGACAAAAAAAATTATTCCTGTATGAGCTCATTTACATAATATTCTAGAAAATGCAGACAAATCTATAATAGAGATCTGATCAGTGGTTGCTTGGGAGTGGTGGTGGGGAGGAGCAGGAGGGAGAGCTTACAAAGGGCACCTGGAAACATTTGAGATAATGGGTGTGGTCACTACTTTGTGGAATTGTCCCATGATTGTGTACATATGTCAAAATTTTTCAAGTTCTATACCTTGCATGCGAGTTATTATGTCAGTGACACCTCACCAAAGCTGTTATAAATAAATAAATAGCTATAGAATTTTAAGAGTTCTAGAACAATTTAGTCACTATGTTATATTTTTAGATGCCACATTAAGCATCGAATAGGAGAGCAAAATAAACTGACCCACAAGATGACATATGATTAACAACAATTTCGCAGGAAAGTCTTGGGAGACTAGCACAAAAGGAGACTATAGACGTGTCTCATTTTCAGTTACAGTGAATGAAAGTCAGTCTTTATTAAGGTCATTTCCAATTTATGTGTTCCACATTTCACAGAAAGAAAATATACAAAAGGCCAGAGTGGAATAAGTTTATCAAACTATTCACTGACCTTTTTTTTTTTTAATTGAGCTAAGATTCACATACCATAAAATTCACCCCTGTAAAAAGTACAATTTAATGGGAAAAAGTACAATTTAATGGGTTTTAATATATTCATAAAGTTACAAGCATAACTACTAATTCCAGAATATTTCCATCACCCCAAAAAAGAAACCCAAAGTAGTCACTACTTGTTCCCCCCTTCCTCCAGTATAGGTAACACCAATCTATTTTATGTTTCTATGGATTTGCTAATCTGGATTTTTTTTATAAGTGGAATAATACAATATATGGCCTTTTGTGTCTGGCTTCTTTCACTTAACATAATGTTTTCAAGATTCGTCCATGTCTTAACTGGTCTTGAAACTTCATGGGTGAATAATATTCCCTCGTGAGAATAGCGTCGTCAGTCAGTCAGTCGATGAATATTTGGATTGTTTCCATTTTTGGCTATTATGAATGATGTGAACATGTACAAGTTTTTGTGTAGACATACATTACAGTACTCTTGGGTATAGATACCTAGGGGTAGAATTTCTGTGTCATGAGGTAACTCTATGTTTAATTTTTTGAGGAGCTACCAAACTATTTGACAAAGCACATACACCATAGAATGTATGAGGTTTCTAATTTCTCCACCAACACTTGCTGTTGTCCATCTCTTTTATGATAGCCATTCTAGTGAGTATGGAGTGCTATTTCCTTGTGGTTTTGATTTGCATTTCCCTAACAACTAATGATGTCTTCATTCATTGGTCTTATAAATCCTCAGAAAATAAACAGGATGAGACCTGGCTGGTATCTGAATAAAGGACCACCTTGTCTTCCCTCTTTATTCCCTTTCTAAGCCAAGATGACATTTATTAGTCATTCAATAAGTTTATACTGAGACTGACTCAGCCCTGAGTTAGACGTGGTCAAAAATTCTGAAGAAATAGAAATGATGGCCTCTACCATCATGAAACTTAAACAATGATAATTAAGAAGAATGACAAAAATCATAATGAACATATGTCTTAAAGATACCTTAAAAACCTGTATCTTAAGAGGTTAGATCCAAGATCATTTTCAAGTCGAAATTTCTTCCTGAAGCCCTACAATCCCTAAGCACTTCCTAAGAGCTGTAACCCAATGTGCACATTGCCTGCAAACACTCAGCTGTACATACTTTGAAGAGTACGTTCAGGGCTGTGTGGATACATGGAGTTAAATCGCTAAGCCCTGGTGCTCACTTGCTGGCGCATTCATTTGACGGGGTTTTGTTACATAACATGTGTGTGTGAAGCACTGACATTCTGGTCGGGCTGCTGAGTCAGATGTTTGGGCTCTTCTGGAAACCACATGTGCGCACTAGCACAGAACCTGCACCGGCGGGTGGGAGCTCGCCTCTCTCCTTCTGTGTTGCCCAGAGCGTCCCTTCCTCCATCTCCTCGGGCCCAGGAGGTTAAATTGTTGGGTTTCTACCATTGCTACGTCATGGATTGCCGTTGTCTTTTTCCTAAACATCGTGAGGTGGGGCCAAGCAGACATGTGGGCAGCCTCTTTTACAGAGGATTCGGCAGCGGAGCTGGGACATGTTATGTTGTTAGAGAGGAGACCTCTGCGTGTAGCCTGCGTTGCCAGGGTCTCCTTTCTCTCCTGATCTTGGAGGAAACAAATGAGGCACCCAAATGAGGCAGAAAACCTGCTGAATCAACAAAAGCGTCCAATGACAGATTTCTGGAAGGCTAGCATTCAAACTAAAACCAGAAATAGGTTTCTATGGGTTTAATTTGAGTAACTAAGATACAAAAAGGTTCTTCCTCAATGTTTTTGAACCAACACCATCATAAGTCACGTGCCAGGCAGACATCTAAAGAAAACTGTTAAATCCATCCTTCTAAACTTAGCAAATGTGTACATGCACTGACATGCATGTGTCAATACTTCATATTCATAGGACTTAGGGTTCTGGAAAATCATGTGCCTGTGACTTTAATTAAAATACTTTCAAACTAGGCAGCGAACACTTGGATCCAAGTCCCAGTTTTGCTGCTTACTAATTACATGACCTTGGGCAAGTCATGTAAAATGTCAGAATATCAAGTTCCTTATTGTCATGGTTCATTATACTCGTAAAAGGCATTCTGTTCTTACTTGTGCTCTTTGTGGCACACGCAGTGCCTCTGGGTTCTTTTACTTCAGTTTTGGTTTCTTGCTTTCCATCCAGGCCAGCTCCACTTTTCTGCAAAATGGGCAAGCCTGCCTAAAATAAGCTTTTAAAAAATCACGTCAATCTCTAGCTTAGTCATATGTCACAAGACAATGAGGATGCAGTTTCGCCGAGCGGTAAAGAGCATAGTGCGGACATGGCGTTGGATTCTGTTTCTGATTCTGACAACTACTAGCTGTGTGACCTGGGACGGGTCACTTAACCTCACCAACCTCAGTTTCCTCACTTGTACCTCCCTGGGCTGTGGGGAGGTTTAAGTGACCTCAGACACATACAATGCTGAGCATGGGGCCTGGCACATACTGAGGGAGCAATTACATCCGTTATTATTATCTTGGCAAACATCATCCATCTCTAAATTAGTTTCCTAGGAATTAAAGTGGCATATACTCATAACATTTATTAAAGTTTGGAACACTTCCGCATGCTAGTCTTCTAATTCCATTCTTCCTCCAACAAAAATCGCTACTTGGATAGCAATGTACAGTTTAAGATCCACTTTCGCAAATATTGCATTTTTTTCCTATGACTTTTAGTTGAGTTCTTTTTTAATATGCCACGCAGCATTATCCCACGCCCCAGTTTTTTTACACACCGTAGGATGACAAAAATAAAGTGGAGCATTGACTATCAGCTACCATCAAACTTAAGCAACTATTCCTAAACATTTAACTAATTAATTGGCAAGAGCTGTTTCCTCCCTCCATCACCCACAGCAAGACTAATGCAAACAGGTCATTATTTTTACTTCATAAGGATTTTTTACCATGAATTGATTCGACATGCATTATTCACATGTGAAGTTAACGTGTAGGGTCAATTCAAACAGGTAATGCTTGACAACTGGTCACCAATTAGCAAGTCTTTGATGTTTTGCTAACTATAATTACCACGACACACCACGAGGCATCAGTGCTGTATGCCCAGCAGAGGCAGGAGGGCCAAAGCAGTATCAAACAATTCTCCACCAGCCGAAACCGGTTTGGCTCAGTGGATAGAGCGTCAGCTTGCAGACTGAAAGGTCCCGGGTTCGATTCCGGTCAAGGGCATGTACCTTGGTTGCGGGCACATCCCCAGTAGGAGGTGTGCAAGAGGCATCTGATCGATGATTCTCTCTCATCCCTCTGTATTCCTCTCTGTAAAAAAATCAATAAAATATATTTTTTTTAAAAAACAAAAAAACAATTCTCCACCAAAAGGAAGGTATTTCTAGTTGTGGAAGAAAAGGCAAGGAATAATAGCACATAATCACATGTTCAGGACAGACTGGGCATGCCAATGCCATATGTCAGTGGTTTTCAAAAAATGTTCGGCGCCTTGAGCTCTAAAGAAATCCTTTTCAGGGGCATCCAGTGTGTAAAAGAGACACGAAAATAAGAGTTGATGAAATGGAGAGCCCGCCCTTCCCCGGTGGCCCTCAGCTGCTGAGATCACAGTTTTCACAGTTGCAAGGGCTTGAGGGATGGGGAAGATTTGAATGACAGAGACGGGAGGAGGGCACTGCAGGGAGAAGGAACAACGCGAGCGAAGGCAAGAAGGGGAGAATTCAAAGTAAGACGTCTTCCTTGGGGACGCCTTGTAAGTGATAAAAGGCACCTAACAAGGTCACTTTTGGTTTCCATGCTGAACCAATTTTTCAAATATGTGAAGCCTGGTGAAGTCGTGAACAAACATCCTAAATCAGAGAAGATGGGGAGCCCAAGGCTAATGGCCTGCCGTCAAATAACGAGTCTTGTCGTTGCTCTTGATTCCAGAGTCATTTCAAGTAGTCGTGAGAGGAAATGGCTTTCGACACGCTCGCAACGTGGACCGGGTCCTCTGCAGCTTCAAGATCAACGAGTCGGTCACGCTCAGTAAGTGCTTGGGAGTGGGTGGGCTTCTTCAGCCTCTCGGGGAAGGGAACGCCAGCCCCACCTTCCAGCAAGGCCTCGCTCGGGAAACCGTGCAGAGGAGGGTCTTCCCTGCAGGAAGCGCATGGCAAGCCCCTACCCCACCCTGGTTCTCATCCTGGGAGGCGCACCCACACGTGCACTGAGTTACTCCTTCCTGGTCGTCCATGGTGGCGCTGATTGGTGAGGGGACAGGAAGCTTGACACTCCTTAGCCAAGTATGAGGGTCTCTCAAGCATAAGAGTGAAACACAGAGAGTCTAAATTTATTCATTCGGAATGAACCAAAAGCCAAACTGTAAGGTTTGCATGTGTCGATGCTGGAACTGTTTTCAGTCTGGAGGATTCTTGCTTGGAGTTGCCAAGAAACTCATCATGGTGAATATCTGACATGAAATACAGGAATATGAAAGCAAAACTAAGTGCATTGCATGCAAGAAAAAAATGAATTATCATAACATTGGCACTCTTCCAAGACATGTGTAGCAGGCAAGTTCTTAATTTAAAGACTGACTGTGGGAGGACAGATGTCCAGGAAGCCTGGTTATTATTTGCACCTGGCATCCATCCCACAGCTAATTATTATTTAGCATCTGCAGTGATGAACAGTAAAAATAGGTTGCATTTTCCACAGTGCCATGTCCTTTTAAATGTTTCGCATCTTTTTGCCACAACAGCCCTGGGAGGTAGAAAGAGAATGGGGGCGGGGGAAGGGGGGAGGGGTAGGGTCACATCCACACTATTCTGTCCTCCTGTTCGCCTTATTGAGTAGGCACTGTCCTGTTTTTAAAAAGGAAGAATTGAAAGGTATGCCTTGTTTTTTCTCCTTACCATCTTAAAACCCTCTTGACTATTTAAACAGAGATATGCAATGGCTTCCTTACAAACATCTGGAATTCCTGGCCTTGGAATAATTCCAAACATTTGAAACGTTCAGTGAGCTTTCTTAAGACTTGGAAATACTTTCATATCTCAAAAAAATATTCGCTATTGGACAACATTTTGAAATACCCCTGAGCAGACACAGTGTGAAAGTTGGATGTGCGCCCCCTACAGGGTTCTTCCTCTTTTCTCCCTTCCCATGGTGATGTCGCTCAAGTCTGCCTTCCCTCTCCTTAACCATCTCAAACCCATACATCAATGCCTTCCAGACTTCCCAGATGCCCGAGAGCCTTTTAACCAACCCCTCTCTGAAGATGACTGGGAATGGGGACAGTGTTGCCTTTGCTTCAAAGGTGACACAGGGGTCCTGCATTAGGATGACATGAAATGCAAATTTCTATGGATTTGCAGAGTACGTTTTGAAAGCTTGTTTTCCAGTTTCTCCATGGAATTTTATTTCTTGGGGAATCAGCTTATCCTCGTTCTCTCGCTCTTTCCTAACACCTGCATAGCCCTCCACCTCATTCATATAAAAAAAAATTTTTAATAAAGGCTGTTGGGATAGGGATTCGGCTTAAACCACAAAGCTAACCGTGCCTCCAGCAAAGTGCTGAAAGTTTGGAGAAGAGGAAGGCAGTGACCCAATCACATTATATGCTTCAAGCAACACTCCTAAACTCAGGCATATGGTTATTTAAAATAACTAAGGGGGAAGTATTGGAATTTGAAAAAAACCTGTCCTTTACTTACTAATTGGCCCATTCCTTAATAATGTGCACAAGAAACTATGAAGGACAGAAAAAGTAAATTTTTAAATGCAAGATATTCAGTCTACATTTTTCTATCAACCTTACAAATGTAAGTCTGTTGAGTTGTCACTGTAAAATAAATTTATGTTCCTTTACTTTTCCCATTCTCCTTTTCTACCTCTATAGCCCAAGTTTTAAAGTTTTATCTGTTTTCATTTTTATAGTATATATTTCCTCTTTCTAGATGTTCTCCTAAATGCTGCATTGTTTTATAATAATAATATGTTATTAATCAGAAAAAGACTAAGTAAAGGACCAATGATGAAGGTAAGGCTTCTGTCGCTCTCTGGCCTGTTCAAACATGATACAGGCTTCAGAGTCATCAACAAGTAATACAGTAGCAGATTATGTGAAGCAAAACTGTTAAACATAAAAGAACAAGTTGAAAAATAATATTTTTAGTGGGATACATTAGTGTGACTTTCTGAGTATTTAAATGGGTATTAAAAAATGGAAGATACATATACCTTTTTAAAAGGCTGTGGACATCCTTAAACATTTATTATACTAAGACACAAATAAAATGCCAACATATTAATGCCAAAAATGTAAAATATATTCTTAGATGTTAAATATAAACAAAATAAAAACCATAAGGTAATACTTACTTCTGCCCACTTTCCTTGCCTTTACATAAAAATAAAATCAATGAATCAACCACTTAGAAATCTAAAACAATTTCTGGACTTGTGATTGATATAATAGGTCCAGAAATTCTGGATAAAATATGGTTTTAAAAATTGTAGCATGTGGCCTTGTTCAAAGGAATGAAGAGGAAACCCTTATGTATAGGAAACAAAAATGGAATGCAAAATCTAAGCAGAAAGCTAAGCTGTGTGGGCTCCAGGCCTTGGGGGTCTGCAGGTCATTCTCCTGATACTGATCCAAACACAGAACCCCAGTCTATGCCTGGCAGTGGGCAAGAGCAGCCCCCCTACAGAAATTAGTCTCCAAAGAGCTGCACCACACATTAAAGGGGGGTTGAAAAAGCTCTCAGTGACTCAAGGCAAGAGAATGAAGATATTATGCCACCCAAAATGTGTCCATGACCATCCTGATCCCTGTGGCCCTGGCAGAGGCAATGAACACTCAACCCACCTATAGCATTCCTGCCGTCAACATCCCCCTCTGAAGATGGGCTCACAGTACTGAGTGGCAAACAATACGAAAATGAATGAAAGAAAGGAGAGCAAGCAAGGAAAGAGAACCAGAGAACAATTTGAAGGAGAATAGATAATAAACACATTTAAAGTGTGTAAAGAGATCAAACATACCGAAGGGGAAGAATGTTCAACAAAGGCAGATTTGCAGAAGAGCATAGTGTAAATTCTAGAACTGGAAAAGTTTAATCACTGGAATAAAACTTCAGGGGTGGATTAAGCAGAGTGATTAGACACAGATGAAGATGAAATGCATGAACTGGAAGAGAGATATGAGGAAATCATACCCCACCCCCACCCCCAACCAAAGCACCAGACCCAGATTTTTTTCACCCATGCTTTACCAGACATTAAGGGACAGATGGCCAATATCTGATATGGGTCCAGGTATTTTAGCCATAAGCATCTTTGTCATAAATATCTTTTTTAAATTTCTTTATTGACTACGGTGTTACATATGTGTCCTTATTCCCCCATTACCCTCTGTATCCCTCCCCTCATGCCTTCACCTCGCCCCCCTGTTGTCTGTATCCACTGATTGTCATAAATATCTTGACCAGAAGCATTTTCACTGCAAACATCTTTGCTGCACAACTAATTGGCAGTAAGGCAATTTTGCTGTAAAAGATAAAAGATCTGGCTGATAGTTGGATGTGCATCTGACAGACTTAATGTGTTTAATCTACTTGTCACTTAGTTTCATTTGTCCATTGGTGAAGTTCTTGCAGTTACTCCCACTGTTGTATTATGTTTAAACTAGGGGTGTCGAACTCAATCAGAGAAGGGGCCAAAATCTAAAATCCAGCCTAAATCGCGGGCCGAATGGTTTACTGAACAGTCATAAACTGACAATGTCATAAACTGACAGCGGAGTGCAGTGATGACAGCGAGGTGCGGGCCACATTGCAAGGCCTGGCGGGCTGGATTTGGCCCGCGGGCCTTGTGTTTGACATATGTGGTCTATACCTTAGCTCTCCTAAAGGTCTATCCAGTGACGAGTACACCTGGCCTTAAAATAATGAACAATAACAACTACTATGAAGCCAGATTGCATACTATTCTAGAAAATGATCACACATCAGTTTGGAAATACTTCAGGGAGCACAGTCATCTCTACCATCCATCAAAATCAAAAGTTTGCCAAGCTACGATAAATATAAAAGAGGGGCTACTAATTCACAGTCTTTAAGATGTTAAAATCAACTATTTTGTTGGCAACTCATACCTTTCTTAATGAAGTAAGAAATTGCAGCAAAAAAAGAACTCTACACCAAACAAGAAGACAAAACAACAAACAAAAAATGTATAACATTGTGAACAAAAGACTTCAAAGACAATGTATTTTTATTTTTCACAGTAAAGTCTTTTTTATTTTGTTAGTAAATTTTTATTATTTTTTTTTAATTTTCCTTTTTAATTTTTCATTATTTTATCTTTTCTGGTGAAATTGCCATAGGTCAATTAATGTTTGCAACAAAGATGTCTATAGCAAACATGCTTATGGCAAAAATACCACACACAAGTATAAACACTGGAACCAAACTAACTATTAATAGGAAAAGAATCCTAGCTCTGTCTTAAAGCTGTGTGACCATGGTATGTAATTAAACATCCTCATGCCTTAATTTCTCTAATAATATGGAAATAATAGCAACTCTATTGTGTATTGTTAAGAGGTTTAATGTGGGAAGTGGGGCATAGACCGGAACCTGATACACAGCAAACTATCAATGTTGGCCAGTGGTATTAATTTATTATTATCATTATCACTATTATTAAATGGAGCAGCAGCTATTATAAAAACATCAATTGTCTTCCAATTAATATTTACTTTTAGTACCATCCAATAGGATTGTATTGAAAGTCAACAAAATAATTCTAAAGTTTATATGTAAGAATAAACATATAAGAATAGCCAAGAAAAATATGGAAACTTGCCCTAGCCAATTTTAAGATGTATACAAAGTAAATGAAACAATGCATGGCTGGTGCCACAAAAGGCAAACTAAGCATTGGAACAGGAAAAGCAAAGTCCATAAACAGAGCCAAACACTTATGTTAGTTTAGCATAAAATAAAGCAATCTTTCTAATCAGGGAAGGGGGGCAGTGTATTATTCAAACAATGATGTTGAGACAACTGGCTAAGCACTTGGAAAAACAATTAAGTTCATTTTTATCTCACACCTTAAACCTAAACAAATTCCAGATGAAAAAGTAAAATGGGAAGATGAAACTATAAAAATTCTAGAAGGAAACAAAAACATTTACATAGTTTACCAGTGGAGAAAGACTTTTTAAGCATAACACTGAAGGGAGATACCATAAAGGAAAAATTTGAAAGTTTGAGTACATATTTTTTTTTAATTTTCTGGTTACCCTTCCTGCAAAATCTAAAGGGAAACAGAATACTGGCAAAATATTTATAAGACATGTAACAAACAAAGAGCCAATAACTTCCATACATAGACCCCTCTTAAAAATCAGTAAAAATAAATAAATAAATAAAAAATGACCACATGAATGGGTAAAAGATAAGAAAAGGGAATTTACAAGAAAAATAATGGTCAATAAGCATATAAAAAATGCCACCATAACCAAGGAAAAGCAAATTGAAATAATCTATCAAACTAACAAAGATTAACAAAAGTACAGTGCCCAGGATAGGCAAAGATATAGGGGAAATAAGTATTTTTATTCATTGTTAGTGAGAGACCATTAAATCTTTTGAAAGTCAATACTTTTTTAAAAAATATTTTATTGGTTTTTTACAGAGAGGAAGGGAAAGGGATAGAGAGTTAGAAACATCATTGAGAGAGAAACATCGATCATCTGCCTCCTACATACCTCCTACTAGGGATGTGCCTGCAACCAAGATATATGACCTTGACTGGAATTGAACCTGGGACCTTTCAGTCTGCAAGCCAATGCTCTATCCATTCAGCCAAACCAGTTAGGGCAAAAGTCAATTCTTAAAAATGAATCAACTGCTTTTATACATTTTTTTACCCAGAATTTCAACTTCATCAAAAGGAAATGATTGGGAATGTTTACAAAGACTTGGCCATAAAATGTTCATCATAATACTGCTTATGATAGCAAAAGGAGAGGAGAGTGAAGGAGTGGAAGGTAGGAGGGGGGGAGGGATAAAGGGAGGGTGAGAGAGAGAGAAAACCAAAACATTAAAAGATTAACAAAAAATATTTAATAGATAATTTGTCATAAAAATTATACTTTATTCCTAAACAGTTAAATAGTATTGTGTGAAGATGTAGCTTCATGTGTTAATAAGTTACAAAGTGTATTTGGAGCTATTTCTGTTTCATACACAGACATTTGTATGCAGAGAGACTGAAAGACACACATGGAAATGTTAACACAAGTAACCTCTGACTGAGACCACTCTTCATTTTTGCTTTCTTCTTTCTGTATTTTCTAAGCTTTCTACAATCACATGCCCTTGTGTAATAAGAAAAAGCCCCACAACAGTTATTTAAAATTTAGTTTTAATTTTTTGTTAATGATTTAGGCTTAGTACACATCTTAAGTTGGCATTTGGTTGGTTCTCCAATGACCAGGCTGCTCTTACTCCTGGCCAAGAAAATATCTTGGAAATCTTCACACAAACTTTATTTATTCTGGCTGCACTTTTCCTACTTCAGTATTCAGTGTGTTGTGCCAAGAAAAGATCCACTTTCAATTGGAAATCCATTTGTGAGATTAGAATGCGAAAAAGGAGACACGGGTATGAGCTGAGAAATGATCTGTTTTAATGAACAGTAAATTTTCAAAAATTGACTTTTTTTACTAACACGATAATGAAAAACATGCTAGATTATCCCCAGCCCTTGTGTTGTGTGGAGACGTCTGAGATATTGCTATAAACCAAAGACACTGGTTTTTAACAAACTCACTAATATTCAATTCACAAGCCATGTGAGAAATCAGATTCCTGGATTTATAGGCACCCTTCTTTTTTTTTTGATGCAACATTTTATTTCCCAGCTTGATCTTCAACAGAATTCACTGGGCATGGCTCTGGTTTACTTTTTGTTCACTCTCAAAGGATGAAACTTGGCCCCCTTTGAAGATCATTTTTCAAACTGAACATTAATCATGAAGGCAATTCTAGGCGTTCTAAATAGCAGCTCAGCTCCCAGGAGGATGAGGGACAGTGCTCACTCACATATAGAATTCCCAGTGTGTTTGTTTTTAAAAAATCTATACTTTATAGTCCAGAAACTATACTTTATCTTAGACAACATCTGGGCCTGGGCTGCTGTGGGCACCCCAAGGAGATCACTGAAGTGCACCGATGGTGGCAGATGGGCAGAGAGAAGGAGAACACAAAGCTTACCACACAAAAGCCTATTGTTTCCTTTCTCCCCGGTTAGAGTGTTGCATCTGTTGGTCAAAGGTACACAGTGCAATTTGGATGCATACCTGGTGGTCCAAAGTCATATGAAGATGATGGGATGTCACTTGGTGCAACTTAGAATGAAGACACAGGGGACCACCTCATCCGGTGGTTCCCAATCAGGCTGCACAGCAGAATCACCAGGGAGCTTTGCCCCCATGAGAGCAGCTCGATGGAGGAGCACCTACCACGTGCCCTCCCCAACCTGTCCATCCCATCCTTGCAGCAGCCCAGGGAAGGAGGAGTTCGTTGTAGCCTCGTTTTGCAGACATGGGAACTGAAACTCAGAGAGATGAAGTGCCCACAGTCACCCAGATGGCTGGAGGTGGAAGTCATTTGGATCCCAAATGGTCTGCTTACCCAAGCTTTGGACCTCTTCTCTACATTGCTTCCCAAACACAACTCCCCATGGAGCCTTTGGTCCCCTGGCCCCCAAACACCCATGTCACTGGTCCCTCACCAGCCCCGCTTGTTTTACAGACAGGAACCTCAGCGCCCAAAAAGAGCTCTTCCTGAGGGGAGCGGAGCAAGTTTGCACAGTCCAAAATTAACCCAGCAGCAGATGGCCACCCTCTACGTTGCCCCTGCTCTATCAAGTATGCAGTTGCCTCCAAGTGCAAATTTTAAGCTGCACTCAGGCAAGCAATGGCTGGGGGAAAGATTTGCTTTGTGAACTTCCTTAAAATTCATTTTCCCCAGCCCTGCTGTCCTGATAGGGAAAGCTGGACCCCCTCTACTTCTGTACCACCTGGCTGGACTTTCAGGGACTTTGATAGGATGAAGGAGGAGAAAGTGATTAACACAGAGGTGGGCCAGACTTGTGGGAACCCCAGCAAGAGAAGTTAATAATCAATGCCCACTTATAACTTATATTCGTTAAATATTTGCTCAACATTCATTTAGGAGAAAAGTTGGGTACTGCTGAGGGAATGGAAGAAAAAGAGTGCTATCCGTGGTTTTCTCCTCCATGCAATTCAGCTCCGGTCCCCAACGTGCATACCACGGCAGCTTAGTAACATCCACTGATACTCCAGTGTATGCCCAGGGTCTCCATCCCAGCTCTCCTCTTAGTTTCTGCGTAGGTTTGTGTTCTTTAAGAGCAGTCAGTATTTGCTCAATTCATGGCCCTGATTGTGTGGAAGGCTTTAGCCATCTTTGCAGACTTGCTCCTCAATCCCAATTCCAAGGTAAAATCCTTCCAAACCTAATTGTGCACAGCTGCAAGAGTTTGAGTGTCAGGAGACACATACCTTGTGCATGAATCCTGAGTTCACTTCAACCAAGCAAAAACAAAGCTTTAAAAAGTGTATTTACTCTTAGTCAATTGCAGCTGTCTTGAGTGCACCACTTATTCGGAGCTCAAGCTTACAACATTTTTAAAGGTTGATATTTTGCTTAGAAGATAATTCGTAAGTTTTATAAATGTCAACAGTCAAGAATTTTCTGGTGTAGATTTATTGAGAGGATCAAGTATTTTGCAAGAGCCCTGAGCCCCATTATCTTCATTTCGTTTCCTTGCAATACTTAAAACTGTCCCGTTAATTTCAGATAGCGATGAATGCCATTGACCATGACATTTTGTATAATGCGATTCAAATTATGTAAAAAAAATAAAATGCATGGAAAAATTCTGCATAGTGTACCCCAAAGCATTAACAATGCTTATCACTAGCAGTTTGGATTGCCAAGGGTTTTTGTTTCTTTTGGTATACTTCTCTATTTCTGATTTCTCACACTAAACGTGTATTACATTTATAACTAATAAAGCCTTAGCTTACTTTTCTCAGTTGATAGTGTCGGCCTGTGGACTGAAGGGTCCTACGTTTAATTCCAGTCAAGGACACAAGCCTGGGTTGTGGGTTCAATCCCCAGTAGGGAGTGTGCGGGAGGCAGCCAATCAATAATTCTCTTTCATCATTGATGTTTCTATCTCTCAATCCCTCTCCCTTCCTCTCTGAAATTAAAGAAGAAATTTTAAGAATCAACAAATAACACTAAGTAGGAGAAGCCAGGTTAGCTGTACTGAGGACCAGTTCTAAAAGCTGGTATGCCCAGACCGAGGGGGCCGGGAGAGGGGGAGTGAATTACAACCTTGTGTGGAACTAGGGAATGTGTAAACCAGAAAAAGACAATCCAGAGACTAGCAAGGCTGCTGGATCCCCTCCCTGAGCTCCTCTGGGAATGAACTTATGGTCCTAAACCTTTTACTTTCCCTCCTGGGGTCACCATGTAAGCTTGACCCTCACAGACACAGTGACCAAGATAACCCACTTTGTTTTCTTCTAAGGCTGTGCTCAGCTTAGAAGAGTCCTATATTGCTATTTATAGATATGATATTCTGAATCAACAGCTTTCCCACCCACTGCAGCTTAGAACTCAGCAGCCATCTACGCCCCACTTTTGGAATACACGATTTCAGTTATAAAGCCCCACCAAGCAGAGTGGCTCAGGTGCTATGCCACTAGGCAAACCGGGACCCATTGAAACCCACATATAGAAATTTACCAACATCTCTTTCTTACTCCAACCAGATGTCTTCCAGTAGCCAGAGCCGTTACACCCTGTCCCTCCTCTACCCACCATCCTATAACACCTCTGAACTTTCCTGAACATTCTACCAGTACCATGGGGGCTGTGAACCACCCCATAATATCTGTAAGATCCTCTCTGAGGCACAAAAGAAAGATATAAAGCCATGGTAGACATTGTACGGGATTTCAAACTTTAACATTTTGGGCCAGATAATTCTTTGTTGGGAGAGAGGGATGCCCTGTGCATTGAAGGGCATTTAACACTATCCCTGGTCTCTATTTATTAAATGCCAATAACACTCCTCCTCCAGCTTGACAACCAAAACTGTCTCAGCCATTGTCAATTGTCCTCTGAGGAACAAAATCACCCCCATTGGAAAACCACTGCACTATCTACATGTCCACCAATCCTTTCTGGATAGTTGACTTTCTTCTGGTCACTCCTATACCATGTAGCCCTGACACAACCCAGTTGATACGTTGCAAGACCTACTCAGTTTGCACACACGTTCACATCTTGTGTTTTATAGGTGCCTCAGACAATGAGCCCAGCAGTGCCCTGGTTTAGTAATAATGGTGACATGTGTCAAGTGCTTGTTAAGTGTTGAGCATTTAATCATTATCACCTCATTAAAATTTACAATGACCTATGAAATGAGTATTGTCCCCATCTTATAGGTGAGAGTTTTGGGCCATGGACAGGGTTATATAGCCTATGGGTGGCAGCATTGTGATGGGACTCCAGAGTCCTCTTAATGCGCTCATTGTTTTTCATCTTTCTTCAATCTGCTCCAAAGAACAGGAAAGGAAACCAAAAGCCATATCCCCAGGATCTATAATAAGCAGGAACGGGTGATATAGTTAGGCATAAACCAGGGAACTTCCCTGGAACCCGCCAAGCTCATCACCTAATCTCATGGTCACTAGCCAGTGACAACTTCCAGTGAAACCTGGCAACAACGTCAGGCCAGGAAAGGAGTGGGTAGGTGTGGATCATATCTGTGGAAACGGACGGTGGCCAGCTTGGTTCTGCCATGTTATAGGCACCCCTCTGGCTTCAGCTGGCCACTGGAGGACACTGCAATGGCTATGCTATGTTTTAAATATTGCTCCCAACTTGGCTTCACCCACCTGCACTTCACTACCATCACTTCCCATTCTGTTTTGATTCTTGTTTCTCATTGCTCCAAACTCAGAACCACTACTTAGCCTTTCCAAGTAGAAGTCACTCTCTCCACATTCAGAATCTCAGCGTATAATGTCTTATAACAACAACAAATATCCATAGGCTTATTATCTCACCATCTATGAAAACTTTCCAGCTCACGGTCTGACACGTAGTACATGCCCAATAAATGTTAATTTCTGTCTACTCTAAGCAATGGATCCCCGTTAGCTTTGCAGTACATAACCTGCCCCACCTCCTCACGTTTGTGAATTGTCATTGCAGGAGCCCCAGGAGGGCAATCAACCATCTCTTTTCTGGCTGGGATTCCAGAAAGTTCAACCCAGCTTTGAGTTTCAATATCATCTTATTTCAGGTTTTTGTACAATATTTGAGAAGCCTGACATTTTTTTAAAGCTGCCTACTTTTGAAGTCAGTGAAAAGGTAGAAACATCCATCCTAACTTCAGCCTGTCTGTTCTCATTCAGGGACACATTCCCAAACCAGCTGATAATTTAGTGCTGAACAGTTATACTTGGCGCAGGGATGCCATAAAAATGCTCCTTCGACCCAGGGGAGATTGAGAGAAAGAGCAGGGTGAGCTCATTTAGTCCCCAACCTCCACTATTTTGTTCACAGTAGGAATATAAACTCTTTTTTGGAGCTTACATCAGCTTTTGGAGAGTTTCAGCAAGCTCCCCCAGATAAAACAAAGGGTTATTTTTCTTTTTTCGTTTGGTCAGAAATAAATATTTATATCAAGAAAAGATTGCCAAGACTTGGAAAGTATTTGAATTATTTAATCAGCCCTATAAAGGGATTCACTGTGATTGGTGTTTGAATTGGCTAATGAATTTTAATCCTGGTTTTATCCCACATCCATTAGACAGTCACCAACTGCAGTGAAGAATTCTGGGAACTTCTTTACTGTCTGAAAAGAATTGCATTGGTCCAAGGTCAAAACTGGGGAATGTACACATTTGACTGTATGGTTCTGGAATGTGAGTTCATTATAGTAGGTCTGGGCCTGGACCTCATCACAGAGCTTTTCAACCCTGGTCCCTTTTCATAGTAGATATACCTTCTACGACTCTAATCCCACTTTAACCTGCGAGAGTCTTGACCATTTGCCTCCAAAGTGGTCAGGTCTAAATAGACTCAGCTCTCAGGTGCTTTTGGCTACATCATAAAACAAGCTGTGCAATTATGACAATATAAAATGCTGATTAATTTAAATTACATCTCTAGAAAAATTAGCTTTGTTGACCTTGGCAAGTTGTTTCAATAAAACCTGAGTTTGAAGTCCAGCTCTGACATTTACTACTGATTCATTAACTAACCTCTCATAGCCTGAGTTTCCCACATTGTAAATAATAAAAAAATAATAATGTCAAATGAGACCATAGGTATAGACTAAAAGTGGTCTAGAAATAGATCAGCGATTTTCAACCTTTTTCACCTCATGGCACATATAAATTAATTACTAAAATTCTATGGCAAACCAAAAAATATATTTTTTACTATCTGAAAAAAAATAGGTATAATTTTGATTCATTCACATTGGACAGCTATTGTTGCGTTGGTTGTTGTCATCTTTTTATTTGACAATCTAAGGGAGAGGAGGTCAGTGACCTAGACTAAGTAGTCAGGTGTTGTATATTTTTAAAACTCTTATAACACACCAGTTGAAAATCACTAATATAGATGATGTAGATATAGATACAGTTATAGGTTATATAGATATGGATATATAAATATAGATATACTAGTAGAGTAGATATATATATATATATATATATATAGATGTAGATATATATAGATAGAAATATAGTACAGGTATAGATATAGGTATAGATATACATAATATATGATATGAATGTATGTGTCACTAAAAATTTTTATTTCCTAGGAATTCATAATGACTAAAAATATGTTAGTTTTGATAGAACAATATAATTAAGCAATCAGATTTTGGAAATTTTAATTCCTCTTATTTTAAAGCACACATTCATATAGACTATTGTAAAGGTATGGATGTTTGTGTAATAATGTGGAATAACATTTACTGAATGGTTATTAAGTGCCAAGTAACACGGTTTGCACTTTCATGCACTCTTACTCCCTACACAACCCCATGTAATGATATCATCATCATTGTTTACAGAAAACTTGTCCCCAGTCACCCACTAGTAAGAAGACCTGGGATTTGAACTCTGGTCTGCCTTGCCCCATTCTATGCCTTCTGCATTCATCCTCAGGGATGCCCAGCTCTCAAGCTTGGGGTGTTTGGCAGTTTAGCATAATGACATCTATAGTTCCCCAAATCCTTATTTAAATCAAGCTTCTGTTTGATTATCAGACTCATAGACAAACGCTTTAGGCTAACCTGTCATATGTATGCACTGAATTCTGAATACCTTTGGTAAAAGGCAAAGAACTTAACTTCTGGTTTCCAACTCCTGCCCCTCCCTAATTTTCTCCCAGTTGCAAACAAGCCAGCGCTGGTCTTAGCTCCCATCCCCGTTTGCCCAGCCCACTCGGTGCTAATGCAGTGAAATGGCTGCTGCCCCGTGGGCAGAGGATCTCAAGCCTCAGTCGTCCTCAGAGTGGACCATGGCCCCATAAACATCACAGCACCTCAGGCTTTGGCAGAGGTGGCAGCAGGGCTGGCCTGGCACCTGAGCCAAGCGTGGCCCAGCCCTGAGGAAGGCTTTATGCCCTGGTTCCCAAGTGGACGTTCCAGGAAGGAGTCAGATGATCTGCGTTATGGAAACCAAATGGCCCTCCTTTGTTTAGAGAGAGAGGGGGAAAAAGTCACTCATTTTTGTGGTGAAGTGAAAACAGGCTCCAAACCAAACAATCCCTCTCAGAGCAGAAAATGCCAGCTCCCCAGAGTGGGCCCACAGCTCGGAGGCTGATAAACTGATGCAAGGCTGCCTCAGGCCCGTCCTGCAGCCCCGGCAAAGCCCCCAGTCCTCCCAGCCAGCTTTTCCTCTGCTTTGCTCCAGAAATATTTGGACTCCCAGGCAGGGAAGGAAAAGGAAAGGAGGGAGAAAAAGAAATGTCTACTTGACTAGGTCAGTCTCGTTCTTTCCCTCCTTTCCTGGGATGGAGAGAAGGAGAGGAGCTGAGCAGAGAATGCCTCAGAGTGAGCGTGGGCACTAACCACGTGGACATGCTGGGCCCTGGTGTCTCCCGGGCATGCCACTGCAGGGCGCCAACTCGGAAGCCTCCTCAGTGTGACCCAGCTCTTCCCACAGAATGCAGCCAGGAGTCACGAGGCCTGCTGTGGCCGCTCTGTGGCTGCTCCGTGGCTCTGTGGGCAGGCTCCGTGGGCAGCGATCTGCACTCCCAGGTATTGCCAGTGCATGCACAGTAGGGTAAGCCATGGCCAAAAGGAAATAAATGTAGGTGCTAGTCAGCCATGCCTGTCCCGATTTCAGTTTATTCTCTAATACAAGCCTTCCTGGGATGGAGAGCCTCTTGGCCAGGGAAAACCATGGAAAATTCAGTTCTAGTCCTGGCGTTGCCTCTGACATGCTGTGCTTCCCTGGGATGGGGTTGCCTCTCTGAGCCTCAATTTGCATCTGGAAAATGAGTCTAAAGAACCCCGTCTTAGTTTACAAGGTCACTGTGAAGGAGATAAAGCATGGGCTCTTATCAAGAGGTGGCAATCGGACTGCCTGGATATGGATCCCAGCTCCCCTTTGTAACATTGGGCATGTTTCTTCCTGTGTCAGTTTCCTGCCTTTAAAATGAAGGGACTAACATTTTCACTGATAGCACTCCAGGTTAAATTTGTTTATATGATGTATGCAAAGCACTTAGAGAGCATGTACACACAGCCTGCCCAGGGAGTATCATTGTCATTATTGGCATTATAGATAAGAAAACATTCTATATAACAAAGAGGTAATATGCAAATTGACCCTCACACCCTCATAAGATGGCTGCATACGACCAGGCAGAGGGGGGTTAGTGAGGAATGACCAAGCAACTGAACAACAGGCTGCATGAGGTGACCAGGCTGGCGGGGGTGGGAGGGACAGTTGGGGGCAACCAGGCCAGCAGGGGGGCAATTGGGGGTGATCAGGCTGGCAGAGGGGGACAGTGAGAGGGATCATGCCAGTGGGAGGGGGCAGTTAGGGGCAACCAGGCAGGCAGGTAGGTGAGTGATTAGGAGCCAGCAGTCCAGGATCGGGCCTAAACTGCAGTCAGACATCCCCCAAGGGGTCCCAGATTAAAGAGGGTGCAGGCTGGGCTGAGGGGACACCCAACCCCATGCATGAATTTTGTGCACTGAGCCTCTAGTCCTATATAATAAAAGCCTAATATGCTAAGTCTTCGACCATTCAACCAGTCTCTATGATGCACACTGACCACCAGGGGGCAGACTCTCTGACCAGTAGGTTAGCTTGCTGCTGGGGTCCACTGATCAGGACTGGGCAAGATGGGCTGAACACACACTGGAGCCAACCTGCCTCGGTCCCTCACAAGCCTCTAAAATATTTCATCTAATTGATTTCCTTTCAATGTGCACAAATACATGCACCAGGCTTCTAGTCTTGAAAATATAATGCTCAGTTCAGGCACTGAGTGATCTGCTGTCATCAGATCCATAATTTCAGTCAGCACACCCTCACTATTCCGCCAACATTCTGAATTTGCTAATGCTAATTCCACATTAGAGGGGAACTTCTAAGAGCTTCCTGTTGCTCATAGGAAAAATCCCCGAAGCCCCACCATGGCCTAGAAGGCCTCGGTCATTTGGTCCTGCTGCCTTTTCTAGCCTCATGTTAAGCCATCATCTCACTCCAATGCAACAGCCTTGTTGGCCCTTTTTCAGTTCTCCAGAGTCCTGGGCTCCTTCCTGCCCAGGATCTCTGCAGTGCCGCCTCTCTCCCACTTCATATACTCTCCCTCCTACCTCCTTTCCTCAGGGAGGCAGCTCCTGACCTTCCAGATGAGAGCCGGCCCCTTCCTTGTCCTTCTTTGGTGTCACCACAGTTATAATTAAACTAGAGGCCCAGTGCATTCATGCACCAGTGGGGTCCCTTGGCCTGGCCTTCAGGGATTGGGCCAAAACTGGCCCTCTGAATCCCCCAAGGGGTCCTAGATTGCAAGAGGGGAGGGCAGTTCTCAGGTGACGCAGCTCGGAATCAGGGTCCCTCCTCTCTGCTTCCAGGTGCATCACCCAAGAACTGCAGCTGCCAAGTCACTGCAGCTTGACAGCTCCTGCGTTGAGTGTCTTCCCTCTGGTGGTCATTGCGCATCATAGCTACTGGTCAGACAGTCAAACGGTCAGACGGTCACTTAGGCTTTTAGATAGATAGATAGATAGATAGATAGATAGATAGATAGATAGATAGATAGTAATTTGTGTAATTACCAGCAGGTCAGCTCCTTGAGTGAGGTGCTTCATCTCTTTTGTTCAGTGTGAGGCCTAGCACAGTGTCTAGCTCATGGTAGATATTCAAAAGAATATCTATATAATAAAGGGCCTGTGGCCATAATGTGTGACGCTGTAACAACCAAAGGTTGGTCATCAGGAGGTTCACAGAGCACCTCTTGGTCCCGGGGCCCACAGGCTCAGCTCACAGCAAGGCAGGCAGCAGGCAGGCAGGGCCATGTGGCAAAGAGAGCACAAGGGGTGGGTGCCAGGCGGGCAGGGGTGGGAAGCACAACACGGGTCTGGTGACAGAGGGGAGGCAGTATGCGGGGAAGGGCACAAGCTGGGAGAAGAATTGAGGCAGAAAGTAAAAGCTGTTACTAAGGGAAAGAGCCAAATGGTTCAGAGCAGCCAAGGACTCTGACACTCAACACTGGGAAGAGAGGAATGAGGACCAGCCAGGCACAAATGAGCTCGAGAGGCCTGCAGCAGCAATGGCAGCAGTAAGGTCTTGTGTCCTGCCCTCTTCCCACCTACACCTTCCAAAACTCCCCACCCCTCCATGGCACCTGCAGCATCAGCAGAGCATCGTGGGGCACTGGCCGTGTCCGCAGAGCATGTGAGGCGTCGCAGGGTGGCAGACATGGCCCTGATGGCAGACTAAGCCTAGGGGACCCCACATGCACACGATTTAATTGTGCATTGGGCCTCTAGTTTTTTAATAAAAATGAATGTGTTTAATAACTATCTCCCCTATAACTCCTATGAAGTCCATGACAACAGGGGTTGTTTCTCTCTTCAAAAGCTTGCATTTCTAGCACACAGTAGTCCTTCAATAAATATTTGCTGGATGGATTGGTGGATGGATGGATGAGTAAATGACATGGAATAACTTCCCTAGCTTCTCATACTGATCATTTTCCTTAGACATCAAGGGGATACTGTAACTGACCATTCTCTTCCTCTTCCTTCCATGAGGACATAGTGCTTAGCACTCAGACATGTCCTCTGACTCCCATCCCAGGTATGTCTGCTCCTCAAATCCAGGCATCGAAGGCATGGGGCTTACTAATCTCCACTCGGGCAAGTGTTTAGTGTCAGCCACATTAAAATGTCATTGAGAGACTTCAATTTCACAACAAATGCCAATAGTAGAGTATTGTCTTGCAATTAAACCTATGCCCAAATCCCTGTCTAACTCATCTTGGACCAATCTTCTTCCCATACAGATCTTTTAACATCCTATTTATGTCCTACCCTTGAACATACTTTTCATTTTGTTCTGTCTTTGCTCATGTCATTACTCCCACCAGAAATGCCTCTTCCCCATCTCTCCCTGGAACACAGCTCAAGTTTTGTGTTCCCTGTGACCTCACCATGTCACCCATGAAATGAAGCTCTCTGTCTTCTGAAGCCAAATGCTATTCTGGCTAGCCACTTTTTGTGCACTTTCTCCATGGATATGGCTTTCCTCTCAAAGTAGACTTAAACCCAAAGCTCCCTTAGGACCAGTCTAATATTTTCTTATCTCTTCTCAGTTATGCCTGGTCTATGGTAAGAACTTGGTCTCTATTTGCTCATTGATTGACTTAACTGGTCATACAGGGTCAGAGACTCATATTTAGGCAGGAGGCCTTGAGTTCACACTAGTGACTTTTACAGCTCAAGATGCATTTCTATTTCATAGAGTCATTGCTTTTCTAGTGTCTCCCAGGATTTGGATAACAGTCCTTGGGAGACTCTGAATTTGAAGTTCTAAACTTGCCTCACTCCTCTTAATCCAGTGACTTCCCTTTTACAGACGAGAAGCCCTTTGCTGTGGAAGATACTCATTTGCTGTGCCCAGCGCCCATCTTAAAGGAAGTTGGCATGTAAGTTTCCACCAGCAACTAACCTCAGAGAGGAGCGAGGAGATAGAAGGGACAAAGGGAAAAGAAAGAAGTGTATATCTTAATTGTCATAGTGGGGCCTTTCTCTAGACTCCTCCAAGATATGATGATGAACGATAATGTCAGTGAGCCAGGCTTCGGGATAAATGTTTTACAAAGGGTGTCTCACTCCCATCTTCCCAAGTTTCTGACAAGATACTTGTCATCTTGAAGATACTCACATCTTCCCCGTCTTACAGAGGTGGAATGAGTGGCTAAGAGAATTTACTAGTAAGTAAAGCTCGCCCAAGGTCACACAGCAGTATATGAAAGAGTTGGGGCTCCAACTAAGGTCTGTGTGGCTTAATCACAGCTACTGCCCAAAGCACTCTCACACACATTACTTTGCCCTGTCATCATGACTGCCCTACCAGGTAATTATCAACCCCGCAGAGATAAGGAAGTGCAGAAAGGCGAGGTGGGTCCACAGATGGTCAAGGCCCAGATTCAGACCATCCAAGGCCAAGCTCAGTGCTCCTTCCTCTGAGCCTCTGTGGAGCATACGGTATTCATCCAGACTGCCGGATGCTCCCTAAACTAACTTACGGGGGAAATGCCATGATGGTGCAATTATAATAAGTGCTAGTGAAATGTGATGAGGAAAGAGTCACTGGGAAAAGAAGGAGAATTAGCACCCTGAACAGGAAAAGAAATTTGTGGGGACCAGAGAAGCAATGTCTGTGAGAGAAGACAAAACCTCTCCGTAGATGTGCCTGTAACAGGCTGAAGACAAAATGGTGGCTTTAAGGGGAAAATGCCAAATTACAAATGTGGAATCGGTGGCTGAGAGAACTTAATTCATCCGAATTCTGCCTTCAAAAATGTGTTCAAATTGTAAGCCTCCAACCCTGGTTGCCTAACATGGGCCTGTGATTCATTCATTCTGTTGACTCCACAAATACCCCTATGCCCAGCCTACGAAATGCAAGCTCCTGATTCAGTGAGTCTCATACAGATGAGGAGGTAGAAGGCAAATTAGTTCACCTATTACTGCACTTTGTTCACTGGATAGTAACAAAGCCGCCTCCACCAGAATCACATCGCTGAGAATCCAGATAACAACAACAGAACATTAGGTTTACAGCTTGATCAGTTTAGCCCCGCTGACTGGGACCATTTTTTAAGAATCCTGCATCTTACTACAATGTGACAAGTAAAATAAATGGCAGCAGGCTTTGACCATTCAATGCAATTTGCTGCAATGCAAGAGAGGCTGAATGCACTGCCTTGATATGGCAGCCAAGTGTATCTTGATATCTCCCTGGAGTTTCAGAGGTGGGAATGGCCCTAGACACCATGCTGCTTTTGCAAAGGAGACAGCTTAGGCCCCAGGGGAAGAGACTACAGTCCAAAGAGTAGTTGTGAGCAGAGCCCATAGGGGACCAACGTGTCCATTTCTCGGTCCCTTGCACCCCATGCTGAGTGTCTCTGGTTCCCTTGCTGTCTTTGCAGGAAAGCCGCACTCCAGGTCAGCATGAATGATGGTCTGTCTTTCATCTCCAGTTCTGTCATCATCACCACCACACACTGTGTAAGTCATCGCCTGTCCGTTTGCCAAAGGCTTAATTGTCGTTCTCATGTCCCTGGTTTGCATTCTGTTCTCTGAATTTTCATCCTGACACTGCTAGGCCAGATACAGGCTGGGTGAGGGGTGTGCTGCACCCCAGAGTATGTCAGGAGTCCCTGTGTCCGGCTTCTCCAGGCTCCCTATTTCTGTGATCGTGGATGAGACCTGAAGGCACTGGCATGACCAGATGGCAAGACAGGCCAGTGTCCGTGGAGTAGTGAGGGGTGATGTATGGATGGAGTAGGTTTGGGAGAAAATGCAACAGAAAGAAATTGGACAGCATATACAGAAAGCTTGTCTGAAGGAGTTTTTCACAAAAAGGGAGCAGGAAAATGGGGCAGTCACTGAAGAAAGATGTATAAAGAGAGTCTTATATTTAGAATGGGAGAAATCGCAGCTTGTTATATGGCTATGGAAACAATCCAGGAGAAAATGGAAAATGGATGAGGCAGGAAAGAGTGAGGAAGGGGCCGTATGCCACAGGGATTGGGAGGCAGCGGTAGGGACTGTGTCCTCCCTGCCAGCTCCCCCAATGCCCCTTCTCTGGATCCTGCTGTCAGGTAGCTTTGGTTTCTCTCTACACATTAAATCACCTGGAGAGCATTTAAAAAACATTGCTGCCCTGGCCTCATGACAGTCCCATATAAAGAGTCTCCGGCTCGGCCTGTGTAGTTGCTCCCACCCATTGTCAGCATCTAAAGAATTTAGCCCGTCAGTGGGCAATCTGGGCATGATCAGCTTGAATACAGATCTCAGCCCCTGACACGAGCATTTCCAAAATGACCTTTGTCTGAATATTCAGATTCTGCAGCCAAATGTGCTTTTTTTTTTTTTTTTTTTTTTTTTTATCATTTTAGAGACAAATGAGTTTGATCTGATGGTCAACTTGGGCAAATGCTATGATCAATTCCTGGCCAGACTTTGAAGGACATGTTTGAACCCCCTCAATAACAGGTTCGTGTCCTTAACACCATCCCAGATAGAGGAGAGAGAGCAGGCAAGGTTAATGAGCAGGAAGCCAGGCCTTGTGACAGAGAGCACTCCCTCCAAATTCCTGCCTCCCCACCTCACCCCCCGCACACACTTTTCATGTGTTAGGCACTAACCGGTCTTCCTGAAAGCAGTGTAAGCCAGTGCAATGGGTACAGACAACAGAAAAGTCTTACTTGACCAAAGCGACTAGAGTTGTCACAAAGAAGTGTCTGAGAAACGTCTGCATCTCCAGGATCTGTCAGCGGAACATCAAATCCAGAGACCAAATATGAAAACTGTGTGCACAAGCAGTACATTTTCTAGAAGTGTGCCCTCCCTGATTCTTTTAGAAACTGACCCTTTTGGAGCCTGCCAATTTGCAGGAAATGATTAAAATACCCCAAATCTAACAACTTCATTCCAGATTCCTCCCTGCTCTGAATGATCCAACAATGTGGGCCTGTATTTCTCATTTTGTCTGATCATACCAGAGAAATAGCCATGACCTTGAGGCTGCCTGGGCAGGGAAATGAGAAGGGAAAAACATCTCAACCAAACCTGTAGAATGGTAAATAAAAATCTGATTTAAGTCCTGGGCCTCTAAGCCAAGAAGAAAGGGTGTCCTTAGTAATGTACTGCAAAATAAAAATAAGTCCCAGTAAAATCCCTCTGTACCTTCCTGACTTACTCCAGCATACACTTACACCTTACATCTTCATCTGGGTGCATGTCTCTAAGTTTTCTGATCAACACCACTTCATAACACCTTTGCATTATTCCCCTTTTCATTTGAGAATGCTGTATTTCTACAACAAAGTTATAACTACCCTACGATTTGAGATCCAGGTCCATTTGTTCATTTACTCAACAAATTTTCATTGATTATGCACAATATGCTGGGCACTACCCTGGGTGCTTGGGATACATCAGAGAGCACAACAGACAGAAACCTATTGGGGAGGGGATGAGAAAGAAGGCAGATAATAAGTAAGAAACATAATAAATGAATCACACACTATGTTAAAAGATAATATGTTCTATTTAAAAAATAGAGCAGAGTAAGAAGATTTGGTACTTCTTGAGTTAGTAAAATGTAAATAGAGATATATTGAGAAGGTGGCAATTGAGTAGAGACTTTGAAGTTAGCTGTGACACTACTGGGGGAAGAACATACCAATTAGAAAGTCAAGTGCTTAGATTCCAAAACCAGACATCTGGTGTGTCCTAGGAAGAGCAAGAAGGGTGGTGGTCAGTTGCTGGAAGAGAGTGAGCAAGGAGAACAGAGACAGGGAGGTAAAAGGGATGGAGAGTGGAGGGTCTGGTGAGAACTTTGACTTTTGTACAGAGGTACAACATGATCAGATTTATATTTGAAAGATCACTCTGCCTGCTGGACCAGCCTAAGGGATGGAAGGACTATCACTGGTTAGGAGGGTTATGGCAATATTTCAGGCCAGAGATGATGCTGGCTTGATTCAGGAGGGAGCAATAGAGATGAGAGAAGAGGTCAGCATCAGATATATTGTTAAGGTAAAGCTAATGGATTTCCCAAAGCATTGGATATAGGGCTTAAAAGGAGAAGAATCAAGAATGGCCCCAAAGTTAATTTTACCAAACATTCAAAGAAGAATTAATACCTATCCTTTTCAAACTATTCCAAAAAAATTCAAGAAGAGGGAAGACTCTCAAGCTCATTTTATGAGGCCAGCATTATTCTAATTCCAAAACTAGATGAGGACATTACAAAGAAAGAAAATTATAGTCCAATATCCCTGATGAACATAGATGCTAAAATTTTCAACAAAATGTTAGCAAATCAGATCAAGCAATACATTTAAAAGATCATACACTGTGACCAAGTAGGATTTATTCCACAGCTACAAGATTGATACAATAGTCACAAATCAATAAACACGGTATATCACATAAACAAAATAGATAAAAATCATATGACCCTATCAATAGATGCATAAAAAGCATTTAATAAAATCCAGCACCCATCTATACTAATAAAAGCCTAGGTGGCATCTCACCCTCACATCATCACAAGATGGCTGCCCCCATGTCATCACAAGATGGCCACCACAAGATGGCTGGCAGGGGGGGGGGGGCAGTTGAGGGTGAACAGGCCAGCAGGGGAGGGCAGTTGGGGCAATCGGGCCTGCAGGGAGCAGTTAGGCACAGAGAGAGATGGTGATAGTTACAGGGAAAAGCGGGTGGGGAGTGGTAGAAGAGGCAAAGGGGGGATAAGTGAGGACAGAAAGGGACTTTACTTCAGGCAATTGGCACAGGATGCAGTGTGCAGATGATGTTTTGTTGAGTTGTACACTTGAACTCTGTACAGTTTTATTAACCAAAGTCACCCCAAAAAACTCAATAAATAAATAAATTATTTTTAAAAAATTAATTAGCACAAAGCCTGTACTATACACCAAAAGAGTTGCAAGTTTAATTCCTAGTCAGGGCACATAACTAGATTGCAGATTCAGTCCCCTGTCAGGGTGCATATATAGAGGCAACTGATCTAAGTTTCTCTCACATCAATGTTTCTCACTCTTTCTCTTTCTCTCTCTCTAAAAAAAAAAAAAGATCAGTAAAAGCATATTCTTGGTTGAGAATTAAGTAAAAAGAGAATGGCTCCCAAGGGTTTTGGCCTAAGTTACTGAAATGATGGAATTGCCCTCAGCTACAGGAGGAAGATTGAAGGAGAAAATTTGGGGTCGAGGTGGAAAATCAGGAGATTGGTTTTGCTGTTGACTAGTTGTGTGGCGTTGACCAAGTTGTATTAACTCCTGTGTGCCTTCATTTTCTAATCTGTAAAATTTGAATAATACTCTACATCTCTTAAGCAGTGCTCTCATTATGAAATGAAATAACATGTGTAAAGTGCTTGGCAGAAGGCCTAGCAGGTAGTAAATGCTCAATAAATATTAGCTGTTATTATAGTGGAAGTTTAGTCAAAATCACTGAACTAGTTGGAGATCCTTCCCAAAGAATTAGCTCCTCACTTCAGAGCCTTAAAATAACAAAGGAACTCTTCTGAGACAAGATGTATCCTTAGGAGTACATGGTTGTCACTCAACGAACCCCAGGTGACTAAAGGGGCAGACACAATGTCCAAATTCGCCCAGAGGGACCTATATTCAAACAGAAAGCTCCAGTCCCAGCAGGGCCCTGCACAGAAGCTCAAATTAAAAAGACTGAAGCCGCCCTAACCGGTTTGGCTCAGTGGATAGAGCATCAGCCTGCAGACTGAAAGGCCCCAGGTTTGATTCCAGTCAAGGGCATGTACCTTGGTTGTGGGCATATCCCCAGTGGGGGGGGGGGGGGGGGGGGGGGCGGGTGTGCAGGAGGCAGCTGATCGATGTTTCTCTCTCATCAATGTTTCTAGCTCTCTATCCCTCTCCCTTCCTCTCTGTAAAAAATCAATAAAATATATTAAGAAAAAAAAGACTGAAGCCATCTCTGGGCTAAACAGAGAAGCAGGTGGGATGTGTGGTCATCCAGAATGTGAAGCGAGGTCTTGGCCTTGCGTTTGGTTCTCGGGCAGCAGCTGGTTTGGAAGACAAGGTTTTTAGATCAAAAAAGATCCCCTGGGCCTGAGTAAAGGGTTAGTCTTGTCAATGTCAGTTGCAGCCTGCCCAGTCCATCAACTGGAACCAAAGGTAATTTTAAAATATGTAGTTGAGCCTTTCCTTCCCTCACTTTATTTGGTGCCCATTTGGACAACCATGTCATAAGTTTTCAAGATTCAGAACGAATAACTGTTGCCCCTGCCAGGAGCAGAAATTCCGTGAAGTTTTACAGGAAAAAAGATTTTTCCATCCAAGAGCTAAAAGATTCCTATGCAAATGGTAAACAGAGCTCCATGGCTATAGAAAGCGGTCAGACAGCCAAAGTCCTCTTTTACCAGCATATTTAAATGCCTCCCATCTCCCTAGTCTCCTCTCTCTCTCCCTCTCTCTCTCTCTCTCTCTCTCTCTCTCTCTCTCTCTCTCTCTCTCTCTCTCCCCCCCCCCTTTTTTTTTGTAATCCTCACTCAAAGACTTTTTCCCACTGATCTTTAGAAAGAGTGTAAGGAAGGGGCAGAAACATCGATGTGATAGACACACAATTGGTTGCCTCTAGCATGTGCCCATCCTGGCAACCCAGGTTTCTGCCCTTGACTGGAATCGAACTGGGGACCCTTCAGTCCTCAGGCCAACACTCTATCCACTGAGCCAAACCGGTTATCTCCATAGTCATAACTCACCTCCTGTTCTTCCCAGCCTCTAGCAATTGGTGAGAAAGATCATTAATATGGTGCCATTTTAAGAGAAATATCAAAAAGAAGTTTTTCCTTTTAAGAACAAAGCCAGCAAACTTAGTGCTTTAAAGAATTTTTCATGAAAGGTTGTCTTCTTTTAGATAAAAACTTTAAATTCTATCATTTCCACCCCAAAGTGTACAAAAATCAGGGAATCATTCAACAAGGATTTCTCAAACTCCTACTGTGTATCCAGTGCTCTATTTACTACAGTTTATAAGGAGCTTAAAGTCCTTATAAAGAGAGTCCAACAATCCTATTAAAAAAAACAAAGCACAGGACTGTGCGACCCAGTTGTAAATGTGTTAGCATTTCAGAGAAGGGAAGGAGAAGTGAATCCAGGAAGTCACAGGGCTTCCTGGAGGAGCTAAAACCCAAGCAGTGATCTGAGAAATGGTAATTACAGGTGAAGAAGCAGGAAAGGCTCTCCCTGAAGAGAAACCAACCTGGGCAAGGACTGGATGTGTTCATGAGCATCCCTTCCAGAGTCCAGGGGTCCTTTTTTCTTTTCCTCTCGTTTGGTACCAACCTCTGGTGCCTTCCCATCTGAGACCATTTCTCAGGTTAGCTACCACTCTCCTAAGATGTTCATACACTTCACATCCTCGATCACCCTCCCCCTCCATATGCAACAATGAGGCCCAGCTGATGCACCTCCCGGTTAGCTGTGATCAGGATTTCATTTGTATTGGTTTCCAG
Organism: Pipistrellus hanaki; assembly: GCF_964339955.1. Classification (NCBI taxonomy): domain Eukaryota; kingdom Metazoa; phylum Chordata; class Mammalia; order Chiroptera; family Vespertilionidae; genus Pipistrellus; species Pipistrellus hanaki. Next base: position 36,860,447 of record NC_140514.1, read on the forward strand.
GTTCGGGAACCACCATCTTTGAAGAAAGGAAAGAAATCTAAAGTTAATCATGAGGTAAATCAACAGTAAATCAGTGAGGAAACTTCTCTTTCTCCCCTAACTTATTTTCAAGACAACCTGGCTACAAGCAGTAACAAGGTCCAATAAATTTTGTGAACCCATGTAAAGTCACTATTCCTAGAAATTCTCATTAAATGAAAATAAAAACATAACAATCTCAGCCCTGAGCACCAAAACAAGAACTGCCCTATAATTATAGCATAAGGAAGGAATTAAGAAAATAGGATATTGAGTCAAATATTCTAATTTCAAATGCTAGCCTCTCCTCTTTTCAGGGTGATCTTGGGCAAGTTAAGCTGAGTCTATCTCAGAGCCTGTCCTGTATGACCTTTGCAAAGATGAAAGGTAAAGTATAGAAAGGACTGGAGCTACATGGCAGCCTTTCAAAGAATGACAGCTATTCACTAGTACCGTGGTCGGCAAACTGCGGCTCGCAAGCCACATGCAGCTTTTTGCCCCCTTGAGTGTGGCTCTTCCACAAAATACCACGGCCTGGGCAAGTCTGTTTTGAAGAAGTGGCATTAGAAGAAGTTTAAGTTTAAAAAACTTGGCTCTCAAAATAAATTTCAATCGTTGTACTGTTGGTATTTGGCTCTGTTGACTAATGAGTTTGCCAACCACTGCACTAATATATAGACATTCTCTTTTCTTGCCAAGTAAAAGTTGAATGGCCAGTCTCATGAAAAGGTTTGCTATTTACGAACAGTAGATTATAAACAGGCAGTGTTTCCCTGAGTTCCTTTTGAGTCCATGATAAGTCTAGGAACAGCCTGAGGGAAACTGAAGATGTTGCCTGCAGGATAGCAAAGGAAAATAATAACCACAATTTAGGTCTGGTGATAAACCAACTGGGATTAGATAGCAGTTTCTTCACTATTTTTCCCCCCAATTATACTTGAAGTTCAATATTACATTAGTTTCAGGTGTGTAGCATAGTGGTTAGACACTTAACAAGTGACACCCCCCCCCCATAAGTCTAGTACCCATGTGGCACCATACATAGTTATGACAATATTATTGACTATATTCCTTATGCTGAACTGTACATCTTCATGACTATTTGTAACTGCTAGTCGGTACTTCTAATCCCTTCACATCTCTCACCCAGTCCCCCAGCCCACCTCCCTCTTCACTGCTTTGAAAAAAAGTTTTTCTCAGTAAATGAATTAAGTAAAGAGCAACATAAATAAGGAGAATAGTTCGACTATTAATATGAATGAATTAAAACAAGTGCTTACTAAAGTTGATGCACTAATACCACATGGAAATTTTCTATTGTTATTTAAAGCATTATGTCATGCCCAGAATGTTTGTGGGCATTTTATCAGAGGAGGCATCATGTCAGGCAGATGGGAGCGCAGCCTCAGAGAAGAATCCTCTGTTATGCCCTGAAGGAGCCACGAGTCACTGCGGTTTTGGAGTATGATTTGATTTCTAAGGGGATGAACATGGTGCCAATTTGTTTACCAGGGATTTTTTTTTTTTTTTTTACCATTTTATCCTTCAAGATTTTGTGAATTTAGACTATTCTTTTTCTGAACTAGTGGTATTTTTCTATGGATTTTTGAGAGAGAAAGAGAGAAAGCATACAATATACTAGAAAGAACCCCTCCCCCCCCCCCCCCCACACACACACACACATTACAAAGAATTATCTAGTCCGAAATGTCAATAGCACCAAGATTGCAAAACCCAAATGAATTGGAATTTTGGGGGCAGGGAGCCCAGGATTTTGCTTTGTAGTAAGTTTGCCAAGTAAATCATAAACATTCATATCTCTTATCATTCTACTTACCTGACTCTAATTACCCTCCACAGTTTAGAAAAAAATTATTAAAATCTATTTCAGAAAAATGATTTTTCTCTCTTGATTTATTCCCAATTCCATTCATTTAAGAATTCCAAGATTTTAAAATCAGAAGCCTCTCTTTTATATTCTTTCTTTTGGATCATATTTTCTGCTATAAAATCAGGAATTTGCCTAAAAGAATAAGTTTGGACCATATGTCCAGTCTAGGGACCTTCCCTTTTTGTGTTGCCAAACAAAGACTGCAAAACTTTCTCTCCAAATGCCTCCTTTCCATAGTCCAAGTCCTTCCTTCTCTTTTTTCACTCACTGTTTCGAGAAGAGAGAGCCCAATTATCATCTGTATTGTTTTTAAGGTGTCATAGTTCCCAATGTCTCATAAGAATGTGGTCTCCAGCTGCCATACAAAGGTAGGTTATGAGTCTGGAAACAGCTGGAGAGGGCATAAAGAAAGCACAGGCAATGGAAAGATCAATTGTGTCTCGTGTACAGTATAGCCCATGTGCTTCTGGAAGAAAAACAAAGGCTGTGTCATTTAGAGGCTTCCAGAGAAGATGGTTAATAATCCAATATGCACATCAAGAAGCATGGGGAGCTTGAGCATAATTTAAGAAGAAAAAAAAAAATCTGCCTAAACTGGTTTGGCTCAGTGGATAGAGCATCGGCCTGTGGACTGAAAGATCCCTGATTCATTCCGGTCAAGAGCATGTACGTTGGTTGCGGGCCCATTCCCAGTAGGGGGTGTGCAGGAGGCAGCTGATTGATGATGCTCTCTCATCGATGTTTCTAGCTCTCTGTCCCTCTCTCTTCCTCTCTGTAAAAAGTCAATAAAATGTGTTGAAGAAGAAGGAGGAGGAGGAGGAGGAGGAGGAGGAGGAGGAGGAGGAGGAGGAGAAGAAGAAGAAGAAGAAGAAGAAGAAGAAGAAGAAGAAGAGGAAGAGGAAGAGGAAGAGGAAGAGGAAGAGGAAGAGGAAGAGGAAGAGGAAGAGGAAGAAGAAGAAGAAGAAGAAGAAGAAGAAGAAGAAGAAGAAGAAGAAGAAGGGGGAAATCTGCCAATTGAGAAGTGACAACCAGTTAATCCCAGGCAGGGCAGAAGTCAGAAACCTCTGCAGAGCAGCACCAGCTCCTGTAGCAGCACACTCTTGTCAGGGATGCATCCCTGGAGAAGCGGGTCTGCAAATAGCCCACTCAACTGGGTCAAGATTCAGGGAGGCCCCTTGTATATGAAAATCTACAGCACAAGGCCGGATACTAGGTAGAACCATAGAAACTGAGAGAGAATCTAAGTTACTCATTTTGCTAAGGCCAAGGAACACAAAGATATAAATACATGGGAAGCAAAGAAGTACTTCAAATATTTGTAACTTAATGTGGCAAGTGCCTTAATAGAGAAATGAACAATGCCCAGCCCAGTGATTCCAGGAAGTGGAGTGTCTCAGGAATCAAAGAAGGGTTCACAAAGGAAATGATAAATGAACTGGGTCATGGAGAAAGGACTGGGATTAGCCAGAGGTGTGGCCTGGGTAAAGGCATGTTTAGGGCCACTTTGACTGTAATTGGTTGGATTTGACAAGAGCAGAGATCAAAGACCAAACAATTGGGACCAGTTGGAAAAGCCTACTCTTTCTACCATGTTTTGGAATTTCTTTAATATTTAATGTAAACATAGTACATAATGCAGTTTTGATGTTAACTTATAATTTCTCCTTATTCAGGAAATAAACATCATTTTTCTTTAAAAAAAAAAAAGGGGGGGGGGATCTAGGTAATTACAGAAAAGCTTTGGAAACAATGTCATGGCCTGAGCTCCCCCTGGAATACCGGAAACTTAGGCTATGGAAGTTCTACTACAGTGGCCGGCCAAGGCTGAGAGTGCATGAACTGCTTTGATGAGGGCTGGCTCAGAAGCGGGTGTTCTGGAGCCCAGAGATGGAGGCTACCGTGGCTGCAGCTAAGACAGACTGCAAAGAGAGGGCAGGGACCACATCCCAGAAATGGTTGCAAACTTCTGTCCTAGGCAACTTCCTGGGTCTGTTTTGTAAGTCAGTTAAATTCTGTTACTACTTGTTTTGAAATAAACCTAGAAAAGTACAAACCCAGCCCAGTGTTGTAGTCATAAGGCTAATTAGGTAAACAGAGAGTTGGCAGGTCTGCCCTTGCCAAAATTTCTTTAATTTCACCAGCCTGATAGGGAATAAATCCAGTCACCTGTGCTGAGTGGTGGCAATCATGCCTTCCAACATAATAAAAAAAATTATTGCATGCTATTCAGAAAACGTAAAAATCAGAGAAGACATTTTTCTTCTATTTCTTTTCCAGGGTCAGCAAAAACAGTCCATCAACCAAAATAGGTGGCTATCTTTGGGATAGATAACTCATGTCAACAGCTATAAACATGTGGGTCTCTTCATTAAGAGGAGAAGTATAGGGAAGAGGTTAATGCTAGCTAATAGGGCCAAAGAGCAAGACCAACATGTATTTAAATAGGACTATGAGCAAAGTATTAGGAACTCAAAAAATAGCTAGGCCTTGACCTCCAGAAGCTTACAGTATTGCTTACAAGGCAGGATGTATACTCCAAGAGGCAAATATTATACCCTTTGGAGTCTAAAAGACAAATATCACACAGGCATCCAGAAATTCCCCATCTGTTCCATATTCACAAGCCTTTGGATAAGTAAATTGGCACAAGTGCATTATCAGGACTATCCTTTTAATGGATCCAGTGGATTACTTCCCAGTTATCCAAGAAGGTGTTCATCTTCTTGCAAGGGGAGCTGGACTAATCATTCTGGACATTCAGGAATAACATGAGCAGCTCATGATTTGCTCAGCCCAAAAAGTCTTCCCCAAAAAACCCTCCCTCAACTGTTATTGCAATTCTAAGAAACAACCCTTGGAGAAGACAAGCCCCTTCCCAACAACCAATCTAGGAGGACAGGACCAGGGCCCACACCCTGACTTTCCCCTATAGATTCCTTCATCCTAACATTATCCCACTTCCCATGCCCACCTGTCCCTTTTTCGCACAGCCTGGAAGAGGAAGGGGAGACTGGAATGGAGGGGAACTAGGAGGCTGACCTTGCAGAGGATTTGAATGACAGAAGACAGAGTTTGGGTGATGGGAAGCCATTCAAAGAAAGCACAAAGCAAAATTTTAGGAAGATGAACCTGGCACTTGAATGTTCCAAGTATATTAACAAACTAGCATTGATTTGGATACCACTGATTTATAAATTTGGTCATTGAAGGGGAGTAGGCTCCAGTGTACTTTTACATTTTGGGGGCTGAAAGGAACTTTGCACCCAATGTGACCAACCCACAACCCTAGGGCTACAAGTGACTCATCAATGTTTCCTACTCAGCCCTCAAAAAAGGATGGCCTTTATTATTGCTGTAATTATAGGTGATATGTCCTTTGAAAGATGTAGCTTAGCAAAGCTCAGGGGAAAGACTTAGTTGAAGGAAAGCGGGAACAAGCATGAGCTTTGGGATCAGATCAATGTGGCTAAAATCCTGGTCTTTAAATAGTTGGCACAGGGCCTGGTACATAAGAAGTACTCAGTGTGAGTCTCCTCGCATGGATGGTGTGGGCTCTGTAAGACTCAGTTCAGTAATGTGTTCCCCAAAGAGACTCGGACTCTGGTTGAATTAACAGCAGTATGGTCTCTCAGTCTAAAGAAGTCACGGAACCTCTCATTTTGGAATATCCACTCAACTATTGTATTAAATAAAAGAACACATCAGAGAGAGCCGAGAGAAACAGAATAATTAAAAAATAATGCCAAATATGATAGATTATGTAGAATATGCTATAGAAGTGGGTGTTTAGCCTGGAGGCATGAAGACTTAGTGACCATTTTCAATATTTGAAAGGCTATCCTGAAACTTACACATCTGCTTTTACTGTATAGATCCAAGGAGTAGAATAGGCCAATAGACACAGCTTGTGGCTCAGATTTTAGTCTTTCTAAATGGTTCCTGGAGGAGGGAGCTCCCTGGTATGGTTATATTCAAGCACAGGCAAGTTGACAACTTGGCAGAATTATGTAAACACCGTTCATGCATCAGATAGGCAATTGAAGTAGAAAAGCTTTCAGACTCCTTCCTATGCTGAGGGTCTGTAATTCTAGAACAAAAAGTATGCTAGTGAAGGAGTAAAGAGTGTAACAAATGAGTTTGCCTTCGATATTTTGAAAATAAATATGAGAACCTTTTGTTGGTAACACTGGAGATGGATTCTCTTAGTAAGACTCAGATTGTCCAGCCTCCATCTAATAATACAAAGGAGATGATATTTCAGTCCAGATGGTGCTTAAAACTCCTTCTGAGAACAATTTGTTGTCGAGTAACCTCAAAGCACACCCTTCCGTTTACAAACAATTGTTATACTACTCACAAACCATTCTCGCCTATTTATTGGCTGATCTCAGTAGAGCCATCCAAATTCAAGGTCTTTTTACAATGTTCTAGTATTTTTTTATTATTATTATTTTAACAAGATGACCTGTGGGTTTTTTTGTACTGTCATTAGAAAAAAGCAAAAGACCACGGGAATATCAAAATGCAAAACTCAGCTCTCAGATGTTGTTTATGAACTGAAATATCAATAGTTTGCCAACATCTCTATTTTGATAACCCTTGTATGCATAAAAATATCTTTTCAAATATGTTTTGGAGGATTCGTGCTGATTTGTTTTTCTTGGATGTTGGAGCAATTGACTTTCAGTATTTTAATCTCTAAGTATTTTAAAGAATGTTTGCCCTAAGTTTGAAATTTCCTTGTTTTGAGAGTAAGTGAGAAGAAAAACAAAAACAATTTTTCTGAATCTATGCCTCAGAAAACGCTGTGATAAGCACATAGTGAGATTGTAATATTTATTTTTAGAAATAAAAGTTAAATCCAAACAATCCATAACCAAGATAAATGTAATGGACCAAACTCAGCAGTTAAAAAAACACAGACTAACAAATTCTGTTTTAAAAAACAGCAGCCACTATATGCTATTTACAATAAAATATACATTCAAAAATATAAAGACATAAAAAGGTTGAAAATATACTTTATGGTCAAACAAAACCATTATTGGTATAAAGAAGACCATTACACAATGTTAAAAGGAACAGTTAACCTAGAAGTTAGAATTCTAGTCTGCATTTAATGACATATCCTCAGCATATATGAAGCAAATATTGCCAAAACCGTGAAGAGAAATTGATGAATCTACCATTACAGGAGAAGATTTAAGTACAGTTTTCTCAGTAATTAATTGATCAAGCAGCCAAAAAATTAATAAAATATAAAATGTAATTGTATAATGTAATTGTACATGATCTAGTGGCCACACAATAAGGCTACAGCAAAATGTTCTAGGTAGGGTCCAGAATTTTTGTTTGAATTAAATTAGGGTTATGCAATTATAAAATTAATGAAAAAAATCCATTATTTCACCAATCTAAGGCACACTTTTTTCACATTTTAACCACTGAAATACATGTTTAATATAATCAATAATGTATCATAATTTAATTGACAGTGTTTGTTCCTAGTGGCTCATAATGGATGAACCACAATAGATGCATCTTAAATTCAGTGAAATCTTTCCCATCATTCTGTACTATATCAAAAGTAATGAAATTCATGCTGAACATCACATATCAGTCACTTTCTCTCCACTTCCCATCCCTATCCCTAGCCAATAGGCTTTTCTCCTTTGGATTGTGGGGGACAGGGCAGGAACTGATCACCAACCACCTTACAGTCACCTTTGTGAGATGGCCCGGAGTGCTATGCAGGGCTTACCATGTACAGCACATGTGTCAAACACAAGGCCCGCGGGCCAAATCCAGCCCGCCAGGCCTTGCAATGTGGCCCGCACCGCGCTGTCATCACTGCACTCCGCTGTCAGTTTATGACATTGTCAGTTTATGACTGTTCAGTAAACCATTCGGCCCGCGATTTAGGCTGGATTTTAGATTTTGGCCCCTTCTCTGATGGAGTTCGACACCCCTAATCTACAGGAAACCCGCATGTTGAGAGATTGCCTATTCCTTTTTAAGCACACTTTGAATGTTTATAAAAAGTAGCTATGCATTAGACCTTAAGTCAAAATCTCAACAAAACCAAAAAATTCATGCCATATGGACCAAAAAGATCCACTAAAAATTGATTGCAAATCAATATTGAAAATCTCATGTGTTTGGAAATTTCAAACACACATCTGAATCTTTTATAAGCCAAAGTAACATTATACTGGAAATTGGGAAATACTGAAAACTAGTCAGTTATGAAGATGCCACATAAAATTTGTGGAATGCGGCTAAAGTGGTCTGAGGGGGAAATTTGTAGCCTTAAATGTTTATTTTAGAAAAGAAGAAAAGTTAGCGAAACATGAATGACCTCAAGATGGTAGAGAAGAGCAACAGAGTAAACCCCTTCAGAAAAATAAGACAAAAGTAATTTCTTTAAAAAAAGACAGAATAGAAGAAGAAAAAAAAAGATAGGTAAAGAAAACTATTGGGTGGGGCAGGAGTGGAGAAATAGACATGTATCTAAAGGACTGTGTTTTCACTAGTCAGTTCTGGATGGGAGGAGGGACCAACTTATTGCTGTCTCAGGTTCGGGTGGCTGGAGTGAGATTATTAACCTAGGGAACCAGGAAAATGCCTGCAAATTGAGTTCATTCCCACCTACTCCTAGGTCTTTCCTGCTATGAAAACCTTTTCACTCAACATGGATGTCATGAAATATTATACAATGTTTACATCTTACTCTCTGCCGTTGTTATCATGAACTAAAATTTGGCAAAATACTATGAAATCCTCCATTTTTGAGGCTATTTGTTCTTAGAATGGCCTTCTGATCTGATCACTATGTGTTTTTTGTTTTGTTTTCTTTATTGATTAAGGTATTACATATGTGTCCTTATCCCCCCATTGCCCCACCACCCCATGGCCATTCATGCCTTCACCCTCCTGCTGTCTGTGTCCATTAGTTAGGCTTATATGCATGCATACAAGTCCTTTGGTTGATCTCTCCACTTTACCCCCACCCTCCCCTACCTTCCCTCCGAAGTTTGACAGTCTGATCAATGCTTCTCTGTCTCTGGATGTGTTTTTGTTCATCAGTTTATGTTGTTCATTATATTCCATAAATGAGTGAGATCATGTGATATTTATTTTTCTCTGACTGACTTATTTCACTTAGCATAATGCTCTCCAGTTCCATCCATGCTGTTGCAAATGGTAGGAGTTCCTTCCTTTTTACAGCAGCATAGTATTCCACTGTGTAGATGTACCACAGTTTTTTAATTCATGCTGTTCTCCACAGTGGCTGTACCAGTCTGCATTCCCACCAGTAGTGCACGAGAGTTCCTTTTTCTCCACATCCTCACCAGCATTTGTCATTTGTTGATTTGTTTATGATAGCCATTCTGACAGGTGTGAGATGGTACCTCATTGTCCTTTTGATTTGCCTGTCTCAGGTTATTAGTGACTTTGAGCATGTTTTCATATGTCTCTTGGCCTTCCTTATGTCCTCTTCCAAAAAGTACTTATTTAGGTCTGTTGCCCATTTTTTAATTAGGTTGTTTATCTTCCTTTTATTAAATTGTATGAGTTCCCTTTAAGTTTATGGTTCTGTTTCTCCTGGCCTCTTGCTTCTCAGTATCATACATGTGTCTTCCATTTGAGATGCACCCTTCCTTTCTCATTTGATAGTTTACACTTCTGGGAGCTCAGATATCAGATAGCAGTCAATCTTGTCTCAAGTTCTTATGCAGAGACAAGAATTCTTATTTTGTCCTATATAATAAAAGGCTAATATGCAACTAGACCAAACAGTGGAACAACCAGTCACTATGATGTGCGCTGACCACCAGCGGGCACGCATGGAACATGGCGGGTATTGGCAGCAAGTGGCAGAGCACAGAACATGATGGGCATCGGCTGCAGTGGGATGGTGGAGCAGGTGAGTGGGGGCGCCAGGCCAAGGCGGGGCTCCAGTCACTGTCATCAGGACGAGCCTCTGGTGGTTACTGAAAATTCTTTGCTCCAGAGCATCACAGTCCCACCCAGCGCTTACACCTGCTGCTGGCACCAGAGCCACCTCTCACACTCGCTGCTAGCCACGGCCCCACTCACACCTACTGCTGGCACCAAGCACTGGCCCAATCTCTGGTGCATGTGAGGCCAGTTCTGTTAGCACATGGGAGTCGGGCCAGCACCATCAGTGTGTGGGAGGGGCAGCAGCAGGAGCAGGGCTTCCGGCAGACAAGGGTCCGGGGGCTGTAGTAGGAGGGGCTGGGCAGGGGCGCAAAGAATGGGCTGAGACCCACCCCTGTGCCCACCACAGGTTCTCACAGCCCACAGTTCCTTTCAAGGTGCGTGAATTCTTGCACTGGGCCCCTAGTATATTTAGGTGCAGGGTGAGGTGGGGAAGCCTTCAGGGGAGATCAGGCCAGCAGCTGCAGCTCGAACCCGCTGATGGCGCCAAGTGATTGGGACTGGTGCAGGCACCTGCAGCAGGTGCGAGTGGGGCTGGCACTGGCCCTGATTGCTCCTGAGGTCTGGCGCTGTCAGTGGGTGCAAGCAGTGGCTTCAGCGCCAGCAGCAGGTGGGACCCTGGAGCATAGGAGCAAAGAATTTCCAGTAACCACCAGAGGCTCACCCCTATGATAGCAATCAGTACCCCACCTTGGTCTAGCACCCCTGCTCACTTGCTCCACCATCCCGCCACAGCCAGTGCCCACCAAGTTCCGCATATGACCCCTGGTGATCAGAGCACGTCATAGTGATCAGTTGTTCAGTTGTTCCACTGTTTGGTCTATTTGCATATTAACTTCTTATTATATAGGATAAATATATGCTCTGAGTACTCAAGTTTTAGTGAATGACCAAAGTGTCCATTTATGCCTACTCCTGGTTATTGGGACTGTTTCAAACAGCTGAATTTTTTTGGTTGAACATTCTGGATTAGTGAATTCCGTTGAAAGAGAAACAATTGTAGGAAGAAGTGCACAATTTAAAGAGATTGCAAAAAGTGGATGGGGAGGGGAGACTGAGAGACTGAGAGAGGGTGGGAGGTGGGGGAATGGGAAGACAGAAGAGATGAACAGTTTGGGAAACAGGACCATAAAGCAAAACCTGAGAGGATCTGCTTTTTGCCAACACTAAAATAGTTGCCATTTCTTTAAATGGTCAAAAATTGGCTAAATCAGTGGGTTAGGCTGTCACAGAATTGGAGGTGACAGCAGCCCACCTCAGACTATATTGTCTTAGTTGGCACTTTATAATCACATTGCACCAAATCACAGCCTGCCCCAGGGTCATTACATGCACCTTGTAATCAGGATATTATTTGGGATCGGCATGATTTGTATTGCTTGCACTCCCAAAAGAGGCCAACTTCCCTCTGCTCCCTATAGAATGACAGTCACATGAAAGTATATAAACATTTTTCCATTTGCAAAGCAACCAGCTTCTCACCTATTCATTAGAGCACCAAGGAAATTCAAAGATTAGTTATTTAATTTATATATACCCAAAAGAAGATTCTGTGTCACAAGCAATACATAGCTAGCACTCTTTGTCATTGCTGTGGTTGCTAAAACAGGCGTTAGGTTAGTCAGTGTTCGAAGCAGAGAGCTTAATGTTTTGTTCCTGTGTGCTTTTTTATTAAAAAGAACTTGCATAATTGACAACTAAAATATTTCTGGGTCTTGCCGAAGCCGGTTTGGCTCAGTGGTAGAGCATCAGTCTGCGGACTGAAAGGTCCCAGATTCGATTCCGGTCAAGGGCATGTACATTGGTTGCGGGCATATCCCCGGTGGGGGGTGTGCAGGAGGCAGCTAGTCGATGTTTCTCTCTCATCGACGTTTCTGGCTCTCTATCTTTCTCCTTTCTTCTCTGTAAAAAAATCAATAAAATATATTTTAAAAAAATATTTCTGGGTCTCTTTTACACATAATCAAGCATCAGAAAAACTGCTTCCTTTGTCAGCCAAGGAAATATGAAAGACAATTTTATTTTCCCTGCGTGGCTAAAATTCATGGTCTTCGCAGAGGTATCTATAAAGCTTGAGATTGTTTGTATATAAAAGGAACAAATGCAACCAAAATAAATATCTAACAAATGCTGCATGATAGAGTCCAACCCCGCCACCTCAGTTGACCCTGAATTGCTGGCCTTAAAGTTCGTGAATTTACTGAGCCCTAATAAATAAAAATATTTGCTGATGACCCAACATTTTCATTTTATATATCCTCACCCTAAATAAAATTATCTTCATTCCTACCTCTGTGCCTTTGATCACACTGTACTTTCCTTCTGGCACACCCTCTCATCTTCTCTCCACATCCCCACATCTCACCATGGCTTCAAGGCCAGCCAAGTGCTTCCTGGACCTGTCCCAGGATGCCTCACTGACCTTGGCAAGCCTCCTACACTCCCTGTGCTCTGAGCTCAAGCACTGTGGGTTATAGCAGCACTTAGAGTTTAACAACACAGTTCTGTGCTGCTTCTAAAGGAGCAGCACTGTGAGTCAGCCCTCACTTCCTAACAGGACTCTGATAACATCTTCCAGAATTGGAGGATGGCTTCTTCATCTTTCTGTGTCTCCTATTGCTAAGCATGTGTTAGAAACGCAATAGAAAATGATTTGTTGGTTTCCTGATACCCTATTATGCAGTTTCGAGATATTGTTTTAAGGAATAGTTCATCGTGTAATCACTGGTAAAATCTGTCTCCAAGAGGCACCACCCATAGGCATGAACCTTCCTGAGTTCATAATCTAAAGCAAGAGCCAACAGTATGCTGTAGGCATACTTGCTTACTGAAAACAAGTAATAACAATGCTGGCTAATATGAAAGGGATGATCAATAAGACCAATTGAGCATATACATTAAGTAAATAGCTACACTTCGGGGAAGTAGGCAAATCCCTGTATCTAATGGAACAAAAAATGAAAACAAGAAATTAGCCTTTCTCTTCTAGTATCAGTGTTTGAAATTACTAAATAACTTTTCTTGGTAATCCTATTTTAGCAACCTACTCACAGGAAATACTTTAAGGCATTGTGAGTATTAACGAGCTACATCTTGTCTGCATTATTTTCTAAAAACTGGTTTTGATTAACATCCCTATGCATTTTATGGAGAGAAAAGAAAGTACTGAGTGAATCCAAGACTTGCTTATGACCACTCTCGCCATTATGAACAACATGAAATGTCTCTAATAAGTCAGGGTGACAACAGGACCAAGATGATGATGGACAACCTTGATGTAGAGGACCTCAAAGCTGGCACTTGTAAAAATGTGGCATCAATCTTCCCCTTAATCACATACGAATGGTGGCTTATCTACGTCCTTCTGGTAATGAGATTTGTAGTGAACTAGAATTTATATCCAAGTTATTGCAACTCCTTCAAAATATTTACCTTGGAAGGTCATGCCCTTTCTCTAAAAACACTGTCACTATGACAACTATCTTCTGAACACCTGTTCTTGGAAATGGCATAACGTTGAAGGCACAGTATTTGAATATCCTCCTTAGGGCAATAGGAGAACATCCTCATCATTTGATTTCAAAACAACGTAGAAGTTGTAGGCATAAGGAATAATGAATGGTGGGTTATTGATCTGGGAAGCTCCTTGGTGAAAAACAAAGCATGGCTCAGAAGTTGCAAGATTTTCTTTTTGTGGCCTACAAAGTGGTTTCAAAAACAGTTCCACGGGAGGTGGTTCAGAATGCTTTGAGCAATGGCGACATCATTGGAGAGTCTCCAGCATCCAAAGCCACTGGTTTGGAATTGGATTCATGTGGATGCGGGAGTTCTGCCATGCGCACTACATGGACAGCCTCACTGCTTTAGCCATGCTTTTCAAACAGAGTTCCACAAGGGCATAGGTAATTCTCACCTCATAGTTTTTCTGTGCTGCTTACTTTATGGATTAAGGAATCCAATATCTATCAGTTTCATTCCCATTTCTCACCCAGATTACCTCTCAGGTGGCAAGAATGAATCATAATGTTTGGTTATGCTTCACTCTCATTAATGTTTGATCAACTTTAAAGAGGGATATAAGTTTAGCATTGGAAAATCCACTTTCTTTGACACTGTGATGGCAACCTGAGGGCCTGTGGTTTCCCAAATATGTAACCTGGTATCACCCATCAACACCACAGCTCCAGTCAGAATCAGCATGATGTTCACAAGAATCTAAGTCATTTACATAGGCCAAGCCTTGGCACATCACAAGGATCATGGCTTGGGCAGGGGAGAATGGAAAGGGAAGTCACATTTATTGAAGGGTGGCCATGTTCCAGGACCTTTACACATAGAAGTAAATAGCAAATTAATCCTGGAAATAGAAATATCTCAATTTCATATATGTAGAAAAAAGGAAGGTTAAGAGAAGTTGGGTAACTTACCCAAAGTCTACTAATTAATAAGTGGGAAATTACAGATTTAGATAATCTTTTCCTGACTCTAAAGCCCAAGCTCTTTATAGTGAGGGTGGTGAGCTGTGTCTAGTGATGGGGCCATGGAGGGGGAAGTGAGCAGCCTCAGGCAACATTGGCTCCAGTGCCATTTCTGCATGCTCTTCCCCACCACCACCATCACTAGCTATAGCAGGTGATATCTTGCTAAATTCTCATTTCCCTCAATTTAATAAATAAGTTGAGTGACTATTGAATCCTATATTGAGAATACATGTCAAAGTTACAAAGATGAGTAAAATCCTCTAGGGGAATATGTCAGTGAGACAGACAAGCACATATAATATATAGCGTCCAAATGGTGGAACGACTGGTCACTATGACGTGCACTGATCACCAGGAGGGACATGCTCAAAGCAGGAACTGCCCCTGCAGGAACTGGTGGTCAGTGCACTACTATAAGAGGAGAACCACTCAGCCAGAAACTGGGCTCATGGCTGGTGAGTGTAGCAGAGGTGGCGGGGAGCGGGCCTAAACCGGCAGTTGGACATCCCCTAAGGACTCCCGAACTGAAAGAGGGCGTAAGCTGGGCTGAGAGACTCCCTTAGTGCATGAATTGTGTGCACTTGGCCCCTAGTTTCTATAATATACAATAGGAGCTAAGATAGAGACATAATAAAAAATGGGAGCACAGACTCAGAGTTGAGTGGTGGTATTTACTTGTCTGTGTTCCCGACTCAATTATAAGATCTGTGACTGGAGAGACCATGTCCATCTTTAATGTTAGTGCTGTAGAAGACCTAGATCATAATAGGTTTTCAATAAATATGTAAGGTATGAATGAGTCAGGTGGTGCCTGATCCAAGACTTGAATGATGAGAAACAGTTAATCAAGCAATAAAAAGAAGAAAGGGTGTTTCGGGGAGAAGAACATGAGAACAGCAAAGTGTATACATGGAAGTATATATAGTTTGGTTTAGTCAAAGCACAAAGTATAAGGAAGGAAATGGTGGGAGAGGAGGTTGGAGAAATAAGAGAGGTTTGGTTGTGAAGGACCTTGAGTGGCCTAAGGACTCTTGTACCTAGAGGTCCATAAATGGATTCTGGGAATTTGATGAAATTGTTATTGAAGTTTGTAAGCTTGTGTGTAAGTATAAATGTGTACTCTCTGAGGGAGGAGTATATCACTTTAATCAAATTCTCAAATGTGAAGAACTCATACAGACAATGAAGAACAGTTAAAGAGTTCCAATGAAAAACTGTTAAAGAGAGCTGTCAGAATAACATTCTAGATAAATAACTGTAGATTTACAGAGGATGGAAGTCAGGGCAGCAGCAAGAATGTTGGTGGAGAAACCAGTGAAGAGATAACTGCAAGTATTCAGGGAAGAAATCTTAGGGTTCAACACATAATCAATGGTGTTGGAGATGGAGCAGACATGGGTGAATTCAAGAATGAGGGGTTTGGGGGTTGGAGGGTGGAAAGAGATTAACTAAAGAACTTACATACATACTAGAAGCCCACATGCACCAGTGGGGTCCCTCAGCCTGTCCTGCATCCTCTCAAAATCTGGGACTTCTCAGGGGATGTTGGAGAGCCAGTTTCAGCCCGATCCCCACAGGCCAGGCCAAGTGCACAAATCCCCACAAGTGCACAAATCCATGCACCAGGCCTCTAGTATGTATGTAAGTTCCTTAGTTAATCTCTTCCTGCCCTCCCCCCTTCCCTCTGAGATTCATCAGTCTGTTCCATGTTTCCATGCCTGTGGTTTCCGCTCCTGCATTGAGTGTCTACCCCCTGGTGGTCAGTACACAACATAGCTACCAGCCGGTCAGCTAGTTGGCCAGTCACTTATGCATAACTCATGGACACATTTGAGGTAGCAATAGGACTTACCAGATAGTCGAATGACCCTAACTCTGAACCTGAAGCATGAGAGATCAAGTCTAAATATAAAGATTTAAATCATCAATATCTAGATGAGAGTTTAAACTATGAAAGGAAATGAAAACCCATGAAAAGTTTTAGAAAGAAAAGGCAGCATGGACCAAGACTGTGTCCATGACTTGTACAGCACCATAAATATACTAAATGTCATTGAATTGTACACTTAAAAGTACAATAGTTAGAAAGGCAAATTATATGCATTTCTTACACTTTTTAATGTGTAAGAAAGTAGATAAACACTTCAGGCAAAGTAAATGGTATATAGTTGTGTGTTGTTCTTTTAATGGATCCATGGGGCATGCCAACATTTGAGGAACTATATACAAAGAGAACCCCACGGGGAAGGTGGACAAGGAATAATCAGAGAGATGGGAGGAAGGGGGCTTAAGAGAATGCTGTTACAGATGCCAGGGGAATAGAATTCCAATAAAATGCAGGATGGGGTGTGCAGAGAAGTTAGAATCACGAAGGTTGTTTCCAGAAATAACAGTCAGAATATATGAGCTCTGGGAGAGAGAGAGAGAATTCTGGTCTCTGGCCTTGCCCATCCAGAACTTCTCAGCAGCAGTCAAATGACTTAAATTTCATTTTTCAAAATAAAACTTGCCATGCTCTGCCAGTTTTGTCTGGGCAGGAAGCAGAGCTCAGACCAGCTGCTGAGGATGGTTCTAAATTCCACTTCAGAGCCCTGGAATGTGATGCCTCCGGAGTGCCAGCCTCTGCCCTGGGAGGGAGGGAAGCAGCCTGAAGCAGAGGGAGGCACAGTGGGGCCCTCCAACCTCCCTCCTCCCGGGCTGACACTCCTCTGACTGCTCACAGGGTCTCCCATCTGAGCAGGACAAGTCAGGACTTTCCTCATTCCTCATCTCTGCATATTTTCCTCTCACCAAGACGGCTTCTTTGGTATTTGGACAAAGCAGGTTGCTATGAAATCCCAATGTCACAGGAGCTGCCTCTGGCCTAAAGGGTCTCTCCCTGAGGACTTCAAAGACAACCTCATCCAATACCAGAGAGAGGGGGACAGGGACAGGCACAGGAGGGAGGAAGAGGGACCACTGAGCAGCGTCTCCCCATAGCAAATCCGCTTGGGTCATGCTGGGGTCCATGAACCATCATCATTTACCAGCTGAATCCAGGAAAGCAGTATTGCCAGCTTTATGAAGCTCTAATGGATCATCAGCTAATCTCCTGTCATAATTTTGGCAGTGTGTCTAATATTCCTTCAATGTGGCAGGATAAGCCTGCTAACTCATTCTTTCACGTTAAGTGTTTAAAAGATAGTCTAATATCTTTTAAAAAGTGGAAAAACTCTGAGTATCTTCAGTAATTCAGAGTTAATACTCAGAATCTGCCGAGCGGAGCCCAGAACTACGACAAACCCACCACCAACAGTGAGGGTTCTAGTAACACCTTTGCTAATAATTTGTGTATCCTCTGTTGTCAAAGGGTAATTGTTACAATTACCAGGACCCATCCCGTTGTAAGTTAAACTAAGAGATATTGGGGCTCACTGTAGTGGGGGGCAATAAAGCATGCGACAAACAGAAGATGTAAGTAGATGTAAGCCACAATATTGATTTATTATTGTGGGCTGGAGACTATGCTGAGTGTGGCAGCAAGGGGGCTGGAAACTGAAGCCCAGAATTAAATAGATTTCCCAGCCCTGTCGTGGGCATGGGGCCTGTCTGGGGAAAACTTACAACCAGGGGCACTGCCCCAGGAGAATGGTGAAGCTTAGCTTCGGGGATCCCCATTTGAAAGGGTTCCTTCTAGCCTCCTCTTAGTATTTTACTTTTGTATTTTTATGTTCTCTTTCTTCAAAAGGCCCCCCCAAATTGTATAAGCATCCAGTCTCCCCAAAATCTGCCTGCATGGGACAGAAGAGGACAGTGCTGCTCCTCGGGGCAGCATGCTTGGCAGACTTCAGCCTTATTCACAGAATGAGTAGAGGGGAAGAGAAAGTCCTGGGGATACATGGTGTGCCCCGACATGGAAGGACACGTGGGAGTGGGGAAGAGAGTCCCCCAGGCTGGACGGCAGACCCTTCGTTGGCTCTGTGATGGCCCGGTGCCTGGCGAAGGCAGAGTCTTCCTCCAGACTTTGAGATGGAGGATTTCACAAAGTTGCTTTCAGCTGGCCTTCCCCCAATCTCCCTCTAATTCCTCTCCACTGCATGCTCCTCCCTTGGCCATGGCAGCCCACAACCCAGCCCGAAAGCAGCAGCCGTGCCGGGTGCTCTGGTGTCCGGTGGCCGCTGTCTCTGTCCTGCCCCGGGCAGGCCCAGGCAGCTCTCTCCCGCCAAGAAATCCAAAATGACCTACAAACCTCCCAAGTCAGAGATGCTTTCATTATTCAAGCTTCCAAATCCCAACCCTGACACACAGTGCCTCTTTTCTTAGAAGACATGTCCTTGTTTGGTGAGCTGGGGACAGAGGCTTTGGAGAAAGCCAGGATGCAGAGATTTGGCCTTTCAAGCCAGACAGCCTTGATGGAAGGCCATCCTAACAACACAAACGCCCCGTAAGGAGCAGCGCCCGGGAGCCCTGCCCTCATACTCAGTGTTACACGTCTGCGTGCCCACAGCAGGCCTCTGTGACAGCGTCTTCCCGGCAGCGTTTGCCAGGGGGAAAGGCATAAAACGGTGATCCCGCCCCCACGGGAAGGTGCTCCACCTGAGGCAGCTTGTGGACCACATGCTTCCTGTTGGCTCCAGTCACACACCCCAGAGACCCCACCTCTTGCCAAAATGATTTTTTAAATTAAAGGGCTCTGCTGGGGTTTTTTTTAACTTTATTTTTA
Organism: Pipistrellus hanaki; assembly: GCF_964339955.1. NCBI lineage: Eukaryota > Metazoa > Chordata > Mammalia > Chiroptera > Vespertilionidae > Pipistrellus > Pipistrellus hanaki. Next base: position 36,879,501 of record NC_140514.1, read on the forward strand.
CTTTTTTATTTATTTTATGTTTTAAATAAATTTTTTATTGTTTATAGTATTACATATATCTTCCCTTCCCCCCCACCCCTATCCTCCCAGCCCCTGCCCACTCCCCTGTGTTTTCACTACTCTATTGCCCCTGTCTATGGTGCTTTTACTTTTTTTAATGAAATAAGAATTTAACTTGTGCTGATATTTGGGCTGTTGGGGAGATAACAATGGTAGGAATCAGTCTTGGGCTATTCGTCTGCAGCTTCTTTCTCCCTCAGAAATCTTTTTCGAAGGCTCTGGTGAAGGGCATGCGGGCCTGCCCAGCCCTGCAGTGTCAGGCTGAGAGTTTGCTGAGCAAGTCGGCTTCTGTTCTCGCTCTGTGTCCTAAAATCAGGCGGGTGCAGGTCCCAGCCTCAGTGGGGGAGGGGTCCGTTTCCAGAGCCTGGAGTGGGGAGGGGTCCGTTTGCAGGCCTGTGGGCAGGCTCAGGAAGGACAGGCGTGCGAGCAGAATGCCAGTGAGCTCTAGGAGCCACCTCGTCTCTGCCCGCTAGTCACCTGAGACAAGGACTAAGCAACTCCATGAGGGACCACTGACCTCCATGGCTCCACTCAGCCTGTGGTGACCACGTGACCCTGGGGTCTCTCCAGTCCTGGCCCACCTTTTCCCTGGGAAAGGGGGACATCAGAGGCCAAGCGACCCACGGGTCCTGAGTCTGGCTGAGAGCAGACGGGAGCTCATAACCTTCCTGGCCTCTGACCCAAAAGCAGCTTTTGGGACCGGGGGGCAGGGAGCTCAGGTTGTGCCATCCAGAGGAAGGTCTTTAACTAACAACAAGCTTGGAAAACTCGTGTGATTGTGTCCTCCCTGAGAGCACTGCTGTCTGCGTGGCTCATGCATAAACGCTGAGGGTCCAGGAGCGTCCTCACTACCAAGGCATGTCCAATCCTGGCCCCTGCACTCTCTCCCCACCCACTGCCCAGCCCTGCACCTGCCCCTGCACCTGTAAGGCTGCAGCTCCCTCTGGCATTCCCAGGTCTTGGCTCAGGGCTGGGTGTTCAGTTCCCTGGCCTTTGGGTCAAAGACATTCCAGGGAGTAAGAGCTGCCTTTCAACAGCTTCCAGTCGCCCGCGCTGAGCACTCAGAGTGGGAGTGAGCCGTGCTTCGGCTCCACCATTACCGGCTGTGTTACCCTGCACAGGCCACCCCCTCCTCCGTCAGCGGGCCGAGGGGCGGCTTTGAGAACTTGACTGTGCTGTGACTGGTCTCCCCTGAAGAGCATGCACCAAAAATCATGGGGGTCATTTCAGGAGGCCCACAGCCTCCTGTCCGTTTGAGCCCATTTGGATACCACATTGGTCCACTGACCCTGAGTAAGAGCCCGAGAGGAACCCTACATGCAGATTTTTAAAGTAATTTATTTCAATGGTTTATTTCCCCATGATATTTTTTTTTAAAGAAAGGATGGGGTTTTTTTAAAAAAAAAAAAAAAAAAGAAGGAAAATACCATAAAAACATTACCAGCAAAACTATTAATATTTTAGTAAATATTCTTCAATCTTGCTTTCTCATCTAAAAATTCATTAATTATATCAGGAATGTTTCTCATGTCATTTAAATACTATCTGAAAGCAAAATGTGTGCATGGTAATTGACTGCACGGTAATTCTATAGTGCATAATTAGCCATTCCCTAATTGTTAAACATTTAGGTTTCCCCTTTACTATTATCTGCGCAGACATTCCTGATTGTTTTCTTGGACTAATTGTGGAATTGCCAGCTTTGCTTAGAAGGAGTACCTATAACCATTAATACCTTTCTAAGGGTAAGCCCCTTGCCACCTCCCCTCCCGAAAGTTGCACCCATTTCCACTCCCAGTAGCCAGGAGGGAGGCAGAGTGGAGGAGACTTACATCTGCTTCTTGAGCCAGCAACCCCAGAACCCCAACACTGAGTAGGATCTCTGTTTACTAAAAGTTAACAACTACCTCAGGCCACAACAATCATGTCTCTTTTCAGGGCCGGCCTAGGCACGTTTTGAAGTGGATGGAATTCGCCTTGGGTGCCTGCCTCACACTCTGGCCCTCAGCCCTCACATAACCTTGGCAGCGTTGACTCAGCCACCACACCCTCCCCTCCCAGGTTCAGCAGCAGCTGTTCCACCCTCCGCTCCCTGCAAGCCCTCTGCCCTGTATTGCTTTCTATCAGCAGCCCCGGATTTATATATATATATATATATATATATATATATATATATATATATATATATATATATATATAATTGATTTTTTACAGAGAGGAAGGGAGAGAGATAGAGAGTTAGAAACATCGATGAGAAATACTGATCACCTGCCTCCTGCACGCCCCCCACTGGGGATGTGCCCACAACCAAGGTATATGCCCTTGATCGGAATCGAACCCAGGACCCCTCAGTCTGCAGGGCGACACTCTATCCACTGAGCCAAACAGATTTTGGCAAGCCCCGGATTTTCCCTTCACAGCCTCGGGAAGACCCAGGGTGTGGGAGGCTGTCACTGGGCAGAGAGTGAGGGCCCAAGTGATGGTCAGTGGTAGGCCACCACAATGCCAGGTGCTTGGGCCGCCGCCTGCTCTGTCTCTTGCAGGGTTGGTCCTTCAGTATGTTACTCAAAGAGAAGAGCAGGACTAATATTTTTCTCATGAGAATTGGCTGCATAGAGTGAGTGGTTGCCCAGAATGATGGGCAGTTTCAACAATTTGCTTGATAAAGCGTGCTGCATATTGGTGATGGGAGGGGGAGAGCACAGGTGTTGCTTTGCCACACTCTAGCTCAGATGCTTGTTGCACACATGGCCTGCCCATGACTGACCACCTTTCTCTTGGCCCCGCAGTCCGATGGCTCCATCCTGGCGATCGCCCTGCTGATCCTGTTCCTGCTCTTGGCCCTGGCTCTCCTCTGGTGGTTCTGGCCCCTCTGCTGTACCGTGGTAAGTGCCCAACGCTCCTCCTTCTTCCTTGGGCCTCGGGCCACTCAAAGCAAAGGGTGACACAAAGTTAACAGGACCATGAGTAGGACAGGGTGACAAGACCCTGCAAATATTGAGGACAAGTCTTGCATGGCTTATACAATTAAAAAAAAAAAAAAAAAAAACCGGATAAAGAAATAGTGTTGTTCCATGGAATCAGAAATCACGAGGAGTCCATATGGGTTGAGGAAGTGGGAAATCCAATGGACACATCCTTTAGGTAGGTAGCTGAGGTAGCCGCTCTGGCTCCCAGCATAGGAAGAATCCACAGAAAACTGTAAATGATGAGTGGTATTTGACATGTCATAAATATATGTGCATGTGTATGCATAGTCCAAACACATACACACACATACACACACACACTTGTTGAGTTGCTCTCGCTGATACTCTCCTCTTAGCAACCAGTCAGCCGTCTGAAAGAACGCCTCAGGCTCTTTATTTTTAACAATAAAGAGTGGCGCCTACCTTTATTTCTTTCCTTGTAGCTAATACTTACAGAACACACCTACTGTATGCCCTGCACTGGTCTAAGCACTTTGTCTGCAAGGTCAGTAAGAACCTGCCTCCGCATCTGGAGCCACCGCATAGCTCTGACCAGAGTCTCCCTGAATAGCTTAGGGCCTGGAAGAAGCCGCCTTCATCTGCCACGCCCAAATGATATTGCCTCATTATCCATTTCTATTCCTTGGCCCCTAGACTGGAAAAAGCCCAAACAAAGTAATAGCCAAAAGAAAAGAAAAAAAGTTGGGCTCGAAGAGAGTGCTGCCCAGCTGCCATTGGCACCTTCCATTTCCTATGTCTTAGTTCTTCCCAGGAAGGTCCTGTGGGGGCATCCATGGGGAGAATTTCTAGCCAAGAGCTTGTCACATGTTATCTCTGAAACACCAGCACTCAGCACACAGTGCAGGGGTCTCACATCTGTCTGGAGAACTGAGCTGAACCAAGACCATAACCTCGGAGTGCTAGATGTGAAGAGAAGGGGAGGACCTTGGAGTGACAATCCAAAGAAGGGGAATGAAGGAGATTAGACACTCTGCCAAAAGGTGCATCCTTGTGGCAGGAACTTGTGGAAGGAGAGAGGCTCTTGCATCAACAGAAGCCCCTGGTGTTGAGGGAAAGAGACGACGTACAGCAGACAAGAGCGGGTGTGTGCAGGGTGGGGTTCAGGACCTGTGGGAGTCTGGGGTCAACTAATGGAATCCAGATGGGCCTGATCTCACCAGCATGTTAAACTGGTTCCTACCATAGTAGCCCCAAGAGTTAGGTGTTGTTTTAATACCTGTGGCTGCACAGCCATTTTAGTTGGGGGGATGAGGGTAGGGGGAAATCATGAGTGGGCCAGAGTACTTTCTATAGTGATTCAAAAATTTTTTTTAAAGGGACATTTTCAGGTCTGGAATTGGGGAGGGAGAACTTGGCAATGAGCTCTTAAAAAAGCAGGTAGCCAGGGTTCCTGATGCTGGCAACAGGCAGTGAAACCAGGTCTTCTGTTGTAGTAGGCATCACTCTTGTTCACCTTGTCCCTTTGATGATTAAAAAGTTACCTCTGGGCAAGGAACAGTAAAGCAACCAAGCAAGGTTTCACCACTTAACTAGTGACAAGTTACTTGGCCTCTCTGTGCCCCAGTTTCCTCATTTGTATAGTAAGGACAATAAGAACACCAACCTTACAGGTAGATGATATATATATCAGAGGCCCAATGCACAAAATTCGTGCAAGAGTAGGCCTTTGAGAGATGCAAATCAAAACAACAATGCGGTACCATCTCACACCTGTCAGAACGGCCAACATCAACAAATCAACAAACGACAAGTGTTGGCGAGGTTGCGGAGAAAAAGGAACCCTCGTGCACTGCTGGTGGGAATGCAGACTGGTGCAACCACTGTGGAGAACAGTGTGGAGTTTCCTCAAAAAACTGAAAATGGAACTCCCATTTGACCCAGTAATCCCACTCCTAGGAATATATCCCAAGAAACTAGAAACACCAATCAGAAAGGATATATGCACCCCTATGTTCATAGCAGCACAATCTACAATAGCTAGAATCTGGAAACAGCCTAGGTGCCCGTCAGCAGAGGATTAGATAAAAAAAACTATGGTACATCTACACAATGGAATACTATGCTGCCATAAAAAAGAAGGAATTCTCATCATTTGCAGCAACCTGGATAGAATTGGAGAATATCATGCTGAGTGAAATAAGCCAGTCAATGAAAGAGAAATACCACATGACCTCACTCATTTATGAATATTAAAGAACATTATAAACTAATGAACCAAAAGACAGATATAAAGACAGTAAAGCAACAAGCAGACTGTCAAATTACAGCGGGGAGGGGAGGGAGATCTGAGGTAGATAAGAGATCAACTGAAGGACTTGTATACATACATATAAGTACAACCAATGGACATGAAACTCTGGGGAGGGAGGGTATGTATGGGGGGGGGGGCAATGTTAAAATATGTACACAGATAATAATTTAATTTTAAAAATTAAAAAAAAAAAAGAGTAGGCCTTTACAGCCTCAGCTGCCTTGGCCACCCTCACAGCCCTGGCTTCATCCAGAAGGTCATCCAGAAGGTCATTCGGATGGTCATTCTGCTGTTCAGCCATTTGGTCAATTTTCATATTACACTTTTATTATTATAGATATACACAAATATATTTAGTGTGTGTGTATGTGTATGTATGTATTACTTAGAAATAGCACCTTACACATACAGTAGTTAAGTGCTGTGTACTACCATTAATACTTAAAAATATTTACTATAATAGGAATATTTTACTGTATTATATGTCATTCAATTTAAATTAGTGGGAAATCTTTTTTCCAGTTTTCTTGAGATATAATTGACATATAACATTGTATAAGGTGTACAATGTAACATAATGATATATGTTATATTGCAAAATGATCACCACAGTAAGTTTAATTAACACCCATCACGTCAGTTACAAATTTACTCCCTTGTGATGAAAACTTTTAAGATCTACTCTCAGCAACTGCCAAATAAACAATGCAGTATATTAACTAAAGCCATCAGGTTGTGCATTACATCCCAGAACTTACTCATAATAGAAGTTTGTATCTTTTGATCACCTTCACCCAGTACCCACACCTTCCATCCTCCTGCCTCGGGCAACCACAAACCTGGTCTCTGTTCCTATGACTTCATTCTTCTTCTTTTTTTTTTTTTTTTTTTTTTTTTTTTAGATTCACATAGAAGTGAGATCATACAGTATTTGTACAGTATTTGTCTTTCTCTGCCTGACTTACTTTATTTAACATAATGCCCTCGGGGTCTATCCATGTCAAAAATGGCTGGATAATTTTTTGTTTGGTTTGTTTTTTATGGGTAAGTAGTATGATTATATATATATATATATATATATATATATATATATGCAATATAAATAATAGTAGTGTTTCATTGTTAATATATAATGTTATATATAAATCACATCTCCTTTATCCAGTCATCTGTCCAACACTTAGGTTGTTTTCCTGTCTTGGGTAATGCTGCAATTATCTCTTTAGGATAGTGATTTTATTTCTTTTGGATAAAAACCCAGAAGTGGAAATGCTGGGTCATATGGTAGTTCTATTTTTTATTTTTTGAGGAACCTCCTTACTGTTTTCCACAGTGGCTGCACCAAATTATATTTTCACCAACAGTGCACCAGGGTTCCCTTTCCTCCACATCCTCACCAGCACTCGTTACCTCTTGTCTTTGCAATGAGGTGATATCTCATTATGGTTTTTATTTGCATGGAAATGTCTCTAAATTAATGTCTTTTATTATTGGAAGCAGCGTCATCAAGGCCATATTATTTTGCAATATTCAAAATATTTTTCAATGAATGTATCTGGTTAAGACCCTGTTGCTTTGGAAGGCAGCCAGAATGTCTTCATGTCTGATTTTGTAAATCCTGAAAGATTTCTTTCCAAGGAAAGATCCTGGAGATTAATTTTCCTACTTATGATGCCTATAAAAACTGTCTTCGCCCTTACTTCAGATGCTTGATGTGACCCCAAACCAAATTTATCACTTGCTTCCTTGATGAGTAATGATGCTCTGAAGGGGACAGGATACAGCTGGGTGTTTTCTAGAGAGAGTATGCAGGGAGGAGGCCAAATATGGCTCCCACCCTCACCCACTCCTCACCACAATGTTGGGACTAGTGAAAGGTGTCCTTGTAAATATGGCCTGAAACCTTCCTCTGTCACCCTCCCCATCCTGCCCCAAGAGTGAGAAATGCCCATGACCTGGCACCATAACTGCCTCTCAAGGATGGGAACGAGCCAGAGAGTAGAAGAGGCCTACATAATGTGGAGTACAGGAGGTTTGTCTCCGCTGAGCCCCTTCCTTCGATTTCTGCAAAATTCTCTCTGGGAGTCAAATTATTCAACAACTCCAGTTGCAAGGCCCCAAACTCCAATCCCACCTGAGCCAAATATTACCCTTTTCATAGCTGTTTGATGGAACATGAAGGCCAGGGTTGTCCAAGAAGCCCCAGCGGGTGGCCGGGGTAGAAGGGCAGGTACTCAGGTCCCTGTTTACTAAGCATAAAGATATTTTACATGTAATGACCAGACCAGGCATGGTGGTTACTGGCAGGCCTGCCCTCTGCCTCAGCATCCTCTGGCTTCCTCTGGCTCTGTGTGGAAGAAGAAATCTGATGGGTGAGAGCAACTGCTGCTATCCATTGCCTTTCCTAAAGGACCCCACTCCCACCTAGGTTCTTATCTTCTGACAAGAGAGAGAGAGAGAGAGAGAGAGAGAGAGAGAGAGAGAGAGAGAGAGAGAGAGAGAGAGAGAGAGAGAGAAAATGGCCAGATTCTGGTTCAAAACCTTTGGTGATTTCCACCTTGGCCCTTGGTGTCCTTGGGTAAACCTTTGGCTTCTAAGATTCCAGCACTTATTCATTGGCACAAAAGCACCCACAGTGAAAAGGAAAGAGGCACTGCACTATGCCCCCTGGGCTTATTTGCATTTTCAAAAAAGGAATTCAATGGGTTCAATATTTTGTCTAAACAATCAATGAAGCCCTGCCTCAGTTTCACCAGGGGCCTGGCCAGACCCTCTAAGCCATGCCATGGCCATTCCATCTACTCATAAGTTTGGTCCAATACGACTGAAATCTCTAAATTGAACTTTAAAAGAAGGAAAACTAGGAAATCTGAATGAGAAGAGGACCCTGAAAAAGGAGTTGTAATGTATTAGGAGAGTAAATGTACGAATGGCTTGAATGTATATATAGAGAAAAAGACAACAATAAATCAGTGATGTTAGAGGACTAACCTGTTCCAGAAAATTCAGGCAGCCCTGAGGGTGTAGACAGCCAAGAGGCAGTGCCTGCTGTGAGCCTGCAGCCCAGCTAGGCCGGTAGCTGCTTGTGGACAACAAAGACCATCACATCTGCCTAAATTTCAGCAGGTAGCAAGACACTGATAGAGTCTGATGGACACTGGGGACTGGCTCCTCCAAATCAGACATCTGGGGGATGGAATAAATGCCTCCTGCATGGTCTTTCAATCTACTGAATGCTCTCATGAATACCCTCAACTCCCTAACTCCCACCTCACTTGCCCTGCTCACCCCTACACCTCGGACTAGCAATGGTGTGTAGTCTCCTCTTCGCTCCCAGGATGCTGATCACGTCTGGAGAGAACTGCCAGCCCAGCATGCTGATGGGGCCACTGCACACTCAGGAGGCTTTCAGCATGCTTAGCCCATTTTATCTCATCTTCCTGGAGCCTCATATTTCATCCTCACACCACCTCTCCCAAGTGCTTGCCACTGTCCCAGAGATCCCCGTCCTCCCTCTGGCTCTTCTGTTCTTCGTAGACAATTGCTCCTCTGTCTCAGTGAAAAAGCAGAAGCTGTCCTGTGAGAAACCCTTCCACTTCAGGTAACACGTTCGTGAATGGCCTCCTCCAACACCCTCTCTCAGAAGCAGTTGTCCCTTCTCCCTGTTTCCACTGTGTTCTTCATTTTGTGTCCCCTCTCACTTCATCCCTGCCTCCGGTATCGTTCCTTGCCACAGTCTTCCCCCCCTCTGCCTACAAAAGTATGCCAGCCTCCTCCACCCTTCAAAATGGCTCAGACTTGCTTTCCCCTTCAAGCTACTCGCTTCTTTCTCCCTTCCTTTCGTCTGCAAACTTCTTTGCAGACACTCCGCAATTCCTCCCGTTCCCTTCAGCCCGCTGCGGCCTGGCCTCCAACCCCATGATTTCTCCAGTCCATTTCTGGCAAGGGAATTCCCTGGGCAGTGGTCTCTGCTCATTCCTCATTCTATAACAGCTGTAGGCACTGCTGACTGCTCTCTCCCCCAACGCTCCTAGACTATATACTTAAAAATGATGGAGATGATAAATTTTGTTATGTGTTTTTTCCACAAGTAAAAGGGAGGGGAGATCTTGCAGTCAAGTTGCAATTCTCTGCAATCCCACTAATAAATCACACTAACTCAAATCAAATCATCATATTCCTGTTCAAATAATGGCAACTATTTTTATTCGGTTTGCTGGGACAGGAGAGTGTGTGTGCACTCACACATTCTCCCCATATAAACAGAGTTCTGTTCTTTGTTTTGTTTGTAATGGCCTTGTAGGTCTCTTATGAACAGTTAAGTTTTTAAAGAATTTATGTAGAAGATCACGTTTAACTCACTACTGAATTTTAAGGATAGTTCAACATATATGCCCTTTGGATATCTCCAATGACAAATTGCAAAAGGCAAAAATGAATCAGGAAGTTGATGTGCCTTAAATGAAATAAAAATAAAGTCTTCAGGTAATGTTCTCTGTACCTTTAAGCGTAACATTTAATTTTCAAGCCTAACCTCACCAAAGGGATTTACTGACAGTTTGTTTAATAGCAGCCTGACTAGTACAGGCAGCTCCTTTGCCTAGACCCGTCGTGCTCCCTGGAGTCCGCTCCAGCCTCCACCCTTTCTCATGTGGACACGCCTCCCCCTGCAGCTGACAAGCTTATTTCTCACTGACACACTGAGCTCTGCCGTGGCCTGCCCTCACCTCTGGAGTTCCGCAGCCCACGCCCCACACACCAGTCTGTGCTCTTGTTCACCTTGCCCTCATGGCTTCCCTCACTCCCACCCAGCTGGCCTCACAACTTGCCTGGTAGCCCACCCACCACCTCCTTTCCCCTGCTGGTGAACTGGAAAGGTGTGCGCTATCATTAAAGACAAATGGGTTCCCCCCTAGCTGGTTTTTCTCAATGGTTAGAGCGTCAACCTGCAGACTAAAGGGTCTCAGGTTCAATTCCTGGTCGAGGGCACATACCTCGGTTGCAGGCTCAATCTCCAACCCAGGTCAGGGTATGTGTGGGAGACAACCAACCGATGTGTCTCTCTCACATCGATGTTTCTCTCTCTTTCTCGCCCCCTTCTCTCTCCCTTCCACTCTCTCATAAAAAAAAAAAAATCAATAGAAATATATATTTGGGTGAGGATTAAAAAGAATAATAATTAATTAAAAATAAAGATAAGTGGAGATCTTTTTCTAATCAATTCAAGGTAAATCCTTTGAACCTTAATTTCTTTAGGTGAAAAATTAAGAAATTGGGATCATATTGTCTCTAAGGTTACCTTATATTCATACCTTCTATAAGTGAGTCTGCTCTTTCCTTTCCAGACTAAGATTCCCTGGTCTGTAATTCTCAAACCTGGTTACACATCAAAAACACAAGGGATTTAGACAATAAGTTTGGAAGAGACCATTAAACTCAATCTTCACTGTAGGACTTCTCAGAGCCTTTAGGAGAATAATTTGCATTGTGAATCTCTAAACTTATTTTGACCTTGGAACCTTTCCTTGGACTATCCCTATTCCCACCCATTGACATACAGACATCTGAAAGGACATGTGTATTCTTCCAAAAACTGTGTATAAAACATAACCCTAGAGAATGTTAAAGCAGCCGATTCCTGAGTTCTGAGGTGCAACATTTTCCCTGCCCTCCTCAAAGGCTGAGTCCTTGCCAAAAAGCTTGAATGTACAATGAACAGTACCAACACCTCCTGTCCCCTTGTGCCCTGCTCAGGTCCCACAGGCACTCCCTGTAGCTGGCATCACCTTACCTATAACCCAGGCGGATCAGACCCTCCTCCTCCGAGCCTCAGGGAATCTGAATTCGTGGTGGTTGTTATTTTTCACTGTCTCACTTAGAGTTTTGCAGTGACTCTGACATACATATTATCTAATGGAGACTGCATTGCCATTATTTTAAATTGCCATGCAAATCCCTTAGCCTTTATAAACAGGAACGAGGAAATTCCTGCCACTATTCTCACTTTATTTATTGGCGAACGTGGCCTTCTAAACAATCCCAATCTTAAGAAAGATGAGAGGAGAAGCCAAAAATTATTTAAAGTTTGAGTTTAAAAAAAAAAAAAGCTCATTTCTTTGAAAATTTCTTGTACTGTGTTCTAGATCAATACTTGGCATTGGCCTTTGATAAACTTCTATAGTGTAACACCACTGCATTCAGGCAGCCCGTGGCCAGCATTACCCTACTCTAATCAGCTGGGAGGTTTCTACTAAATTTATACCGTTTCTATAGTAGTAAGAGTCATTTGTCTAACATTAGCTAGCATCTCATACTTCATAGGCACTTTCCACATCCAGTCGCCTATTTTTCCCCGGTTTCTTGATTTTAATTAGAAGTGTATTTATTCTAAGGACTAGGAATCAGAATGGAAGTCTAGAATGTGAAAGCAAGAGAGCAAGCATCTCCTTCTGTCTAAGACAGTAAACCTTCTTCAGATGGCCTTTTAGATCTCGATTGGCCTTCCTTCTGCACACAGTTCTGTTCTGGGGGCTCCTCCTCCCACAGAACCTTTGAGGCCAGGGAGGCAGCAGAAGAGGTGGTGTTAAGAGGTGAGCTTAGAAGTCCCAGGATATGCAGTGTTTCAATCAAAGGCTTCAAATATCTTTAACCATCTAAATACACTTATTTGAGCTTCCTCTCTGAGCATGCAAGAGGTAACCATTTGTGAAAAATCAATTACACTTAATTGGAGATACAGTGGACTGCATAACCAAACATTACAAGAAAATAGGGGACATTTCCAGGGCTAAAATAAAGGCAGATCTGGAAATATGATGGTTAGCTGGCCTTAAAGCAATAGTGGTCCTAGGAGAGCTATTCTGATCTTAATTACCCAGACATTTGGTCTAATAGCCCTACATAGATAGGCCCACAAAAGTTTGGGAGCTGGAATTGAGTCTTCTGCCTAAAATTGGGACCTTAAGTGAAAGAATGGGCTATGCATTTGGTGTGTGTGTGTGTGTGTGTGTGTGTGTGTGTGTGTGTAAGAATTCAGAACCATATCCTCTCAGTTTTAAAGTTCAAATATGTACGTACTACTTGGAGTTCTGTAAATTACAAGCTGAGAAGGTCCCAGTGTGGAAGTGTTTAGGAATCTGCAGAAGGAAACTTGAGACCTCTCTGGCAGGTTGATTCCAAAGCCCAGTCCTCATAGGATTCCCATAGGTAAACACAAACTACACATGAGCTCATAATCCAAAATTACCAAAAGCCCAAGGGATATGATTACTCAGGCTCCTTGGGCTTTTACTAAACATGGAAAGTACAAAAGACCAGAAATCAGATGAGGAACTCAGGCCCAGCCAACGGTCTCTCCTTTCTGTCTCCAGAGTTAACAATAGTTGTTAAGTAGCAGATGCACCAAAAGTTCTTTAGATTCCATCACTTTTCCTATAAAACGAAGGCTGTTCCTAAAAAATATCACTGCATATGGAATTTCAGCCCCATGAAAATAACTGGACTAGTGGAGGGGGAGAGGTTCAGAGCAGATCATTCAAAACTGTGCAATCTTATAAAACAATACCCTTTTAAAAATTAAAAATAAACTAAAAAGACCTCACCATTTGAAGCATCTTATATTTTTAATGAAAATAATGCTGCAGTGAATGTAGCCCTTTTCCTTGATTTTTTAAAAAAATAAACACACGAACTCTCCTGGTGGATGAGTGTGATGTAGCACTGTGGCTTTGCGTTACGGAGACAGGACGGAAGGAAGGACATTCTTAGATCGGAGTGTCACAACAGAGGTGGATGGCGGTGACTCATAGTCTTGTTATTCCTCTGCACCGGCTTAAAATAGAAACCCAGCCTTTGTTGTTTTGCCAAGTTTCTCTTTTCATAACAACAAAAAAAAAAAGTTATTTGTGGGGTTCCAAATCAGACCAAGTGCCAGGAAAGTACTGTTCTGCTGTTGTCAGCAGTTTAGCCTTTTCTTTAACCCACGGTGCGTGCTTCTGATGCAGCCAGCATGTTGCCCTCACTCATGACAGTAAAATAGTAGTCAAGTTTTCAGGCTAATTGAAATTGGCTAATTGAAATAAGCGAATATTCTAGAAAAATCAGTTGCACTGGACAAAAAAGCTGTTCCTAAAGTGTTAACTAAAATTTTTATTGGCAGTTCATCTCATGGTAAAATTACGTCACTCGTGACTTTAAATGCAACATCTAGTGAGCCAGGGTGGCTATTGCCTGGGAGGAGGAAGAGGGTAGACTGTGTTCTCTATTCCATGGCCCAGGACTATAGCAGCAAAGTGATAGCAAGAATGAATCAGGTGACCAGAATCAAATCATACAATCTAAAAGCTGCGCTTGGATACTTCTGGAGAAAAAGAAACAAGTGTAATGAACTCACCATGTGCTTAATTTCACCTTCACGTTTTATAAAATAAATTTTAAGAAAGAGCTTTATGGAGACCTAAATGGTTGAACTTGACTCATAAAGCTAGAATAAGTTCCGAGGTGTCAGGCAGGACCTGGGCATGTGTGATCTTCCTGCTGTATTTATTCCAACATAACGATATCTCCACATCTTCCCACATGACTATTTCCAGCAGCCAAACTAAGAGGCGTACGTGAAAACGTGATTTTGTTCTGACTTACATTTGCCAGTAAGATTTCAATTTAATAAGATTCTACCTGGTCTTTTCTGGATCTCTTTCCTTAACCCATAGAATATTCATTGTCAAATCTGACCCCATCTCATGTCTACCTAAACAAAGATGGCTAAAATCAGGGCTAACAGTGGGGAGAAGAAGCTTATCTCCCAGTGTACAACAGAGACAGTTTCAAGAAATTCCCAGGTAGCAAAGAAACATTACTAGAATTCAGAAGTTCCATATCCCGCCTCATTTTTCTTACTCCCATTTACTTCACCAGTCCACCCATTAATGCCAAGTAACTCTAGGGCAGCTACTCCAAGGAGGCAAATGGGCACTTTCTGCCCATCCACAATACACAATACATAAGACAGTACATGATGGGGTGGGGTGTGCCTCAAGAGGAGAAATGCAAAAAATATTCCCAGATTCATGCTGCCATTTGCTTCTACCATGTTGTGTTTATAGATACGTTGGTTGAGGAATTTTCTTTTTATTTTATTTATTTATTTATTTTTTAAATATATTTTATTGATTTTGTACAGAGAGGAAGGGAGAGAGATACAGAGTTAGAAACATCGATGAGAGTCATCGATCAGCTGCCTCTTGCATCACCCCCTACTGGGGATATGCCTGCAACCAAGGTACATGCCCTTGACCGGAATCGAACCCGGGACCCTTCAGTCCCCAAGCCGACGCTCTATCCATTGAGCCAAACCGGTTTCGGCGGAATTTTCTTTTTAAACATTTGATTAAGAGTCCTTTCAAGCTTACCTATCTTTAATGTGATCCTTCTCATGAGAAAAGAGCCTATGAGCCCACTCCCAACCAAGAGGAAGCTCCCAGAACCTTCTGAGAAGGGAGTGGGCCAAATCGAGCCTAAGCTTGGTAGTGCTCCGTGGAATCTAGTTTGCATTCTTGTTGGAAATACTTTCTAGTCAAATTACGTGGAAGCAAAGAATTATGCAATTAACCTTTTAATTACCGTTGACAGTGCTATTAAAACACACACACACACAAAAAAAAAAAAAATAATAATAATAATAAAAATAATAAAAAACCAGGTTACCTGAGACCCCACGAACAGGGCCTTGCTTGTTCTATGAGGTCACAGACTTCCCAGGGGAGGTGCATGGGGCGGTAGCGGGGGGGGGGGGGGGGGGGGTAGTTAGCATTTTATCCTGTGAACCCTGGGCCACTGCACAACAAGGAGGCAGCAGCACTGAATTCAAAAGCTGCCCACCTGCTCCACCAGGCAACGTGTCCTCTGGACTGGGAGGGGGGGCCGGGGGGGAGGGGGGTGGAGAAGGCTGATGTGTCCCTGTGCTTAGGTCACTTCTTTGGGTGGCCCGTATGCCGGTCTTGGCAGGAGGGTTTGGCTCATAGTCTATCCAGTTTCAATGCTTGGAAAAATCATGACTTCAACTTAGCCTGTCTAGATCACACTTTGAAACATTCCCCTATGGGAGCTGCTCCCTGAGCCCGATGGAAGACTGGTGATGGGGAGAGGGGGAAGAAGGGAGGGGGGATGCTGTGAAGCATTAGGGAATTAGGAAGACTTCTTCCTCATTCCTGATGAATATAGTCAGACACCCAACCAATGAGACCAGATTGGAGGTGCCTAAACCCTGTTAACCTGAACATGGTGGCATTTTTCCAGAAGCTCAAGTGCCCAGTGTACAGCGAGTCAGCGTGAAATCTGGATTATAAATTAGTCCACCTTTGATTAATACTAAATGGAGTATGTTGGCACTGTCTTTTGGTTTCCCCTTGGGACACTGCTTGAATGGCAACCCATAGATGGGTTGGTTGGGGTGGTGGGCCACTTGCTGCGGCCCTTCCTCGCTGGTGGCACGTGCCCACACATATGTGGCGAAACCTGCTGTTGGCTGGCCTCCTGTAGCCCCTGGCCACTGTCTGAACACCAGCCTACTGTCACTCCTGGCCTCTAAGCTGCTCCGTCTGGAATTGGCCATACATAGCCTTTTAGTTCACACAGGGGTTTAAGTGAAGCCTTTGTTAAAGATGCAATAAAGACAAGACACAGAGACGACGAGAAAGGAAAAGGAGAAGAAGAATAACAGTCTGAGCCATTGATTGAGCACCCACTGTATACCAGGTGTTTTACAAATACGATTGCTCTTCGTGACTCGATTCCTGCAAGGTTAATGTTTGACAGATGAGGACAGTGGAGCTCAGGGAGGCTCAAGAACTTGTCAGATCTTCACAGTAAGAGAAGGGCAGGTCTGGGGTTGCTCAGACAGCTCCACTGTGCTGCCATGCAGTGAGGGAGGAAGCTGGGAGCCCCATCAAGACAGAAGCTCAGCTGCTCTGTACCGAACCTCCAGATATCCACGGTCCTTCCCATGCACCCCTGTCATTATCTGTCTGTCTTCCCAAATGTCCTGCCCCCTCTTCTTCCGCTCCCTAACCCTGCCCATAGAGAGGAGACACATTCTAGATGGCTGTCCCCAGCCTCCCACCTTCCCTCCCATTCCCAGGCATTTCCTGTTTTTAAATCATCAGTCCCTCTGGGATGATGAGAAATCAGCTCTGGGCAGGAATGGCCCTCCCCAGAGATTTTCCTTAAGAAATTCGGAGCCAGTGTTGAGTGGGTGAGCAAAATCATGGCTTCATGCTTTCCAGAGACCTTCAGCAGACTTCCCACAATGGCCAGGAAGTGGAGGCAGATGAAATGATAGCTTGGAACCCCTGGAGGGCTTAACCTCTGTTGTCCTTAATTAATTGAATGCTGTCCTTTTAGATGAGTGGAGTCTCAGTCCCCAGGCCAGTGTTAATAGAGCCTCAAGCCAGTAGCCTGTCTCAGCATACAGAGATGACATGACAGATAGTGGTAGCCCAGATGATAACAGTGGGAATCAGAGCCCAGAATACTCATTAAGTCAGAGGAGATGTGTGCTTAGTAGGCAAGAGCTTGATGCCTAGAACGCAGTCTGCTCTGCAGCTAGGAGAGCTTTCCAACTAGATCAAGGAACTGGTCCAGTGGGCAGTGCCCAAGCACCCATTCACAACTGATCCACACCAGCCCTGGCACTAGAACATCAAAAGATATACACTGAGTTGCCATATTATTATGATCTCTGAACACATAATAATCAGGACACTTGGTCTGGTGCATGAATTCATGCATGGGTGGGGTCCGGCCAGCCTGGCCACGGGGAGGGGACATGGGTGTTGGCCTGCCTGCCTGCTGGTCGAATTCCTGGTTGAGGGGACAATTTGTATATTAGCCTTTTATTATATAGGATATACATTGAGTAGCCAGATTATTATGTGTTTAGAGATCATAATAATTTGGCCACCGCAGTGTATAATGAGCTTTGTATTTACCAGAATTCCTTAAGGAAAAGGACTGTCTTATATGTAGCTGGCCCAACATTCCATTAATAAGCTTGAGATGAGAAGAGGAAGCTACCAAAGGCATGGTAGAGTCACCATGATAATGACCAAACTGCCTTGTAAAAGACTCTAATTACTACAAGGGCTTTCCTTTTGTGAAGGGGGTGTGCAAGTTGGGGACACAAGTAAGGAGAGGCCGCTTACTGCCACCCAGCTGTCCTTCTTCCCTGTCCTTCTCCCATGTGCCACTCATCCTCTCGTTGGATGGAAGGGGCCCCCAAATGCTGCCTACCCATAGTGTCCACATGTCTCTTTTCCGCCCCAATGACAGAGCAACTGCAAAATACAATCTTACAATGTTGCTGTATAAACCTTTGTACTCCTTTAAGTTTAGGGCCCTGAAAAAAAAAAAAAACCATGGCTACCCCTTCTTTGTTGTCCACTGTTGAGAATTTATCTGCCTGATATTCACACCATACACCCTCCCTAGATGGGCGCTACTTGGGACCAGTGACAGTTAACAGAACTACCACCAGCTCGCGGGGTCCATCCCTGGCTCCTCTCTGCAGCACCATCTTAACTTCTGTCCTGTACCTTTGTTTGTTAAATATGTAGCTGGTTGGATGGATGGGTAAATGATTTCATGAATGAATGACTGAATGAATTAATGAGTGAATAAATTTGCATGATAGCTACCTAGGATAAGAGATGAAACTGTTATCTATGAAGCATTTTTTCCTTTATGAATGGAACAAACACCATTATGAATGGAACCCTCAGCCTGGACCATACTTTAACTAGCTGAGCTACTCTGCCCACAAAAACACACCATGCCATTGATTAAGCCTGCCTTGCTTGTGCCTGTTTCAATGACAATTATGGCCACCCTACCCAGACACCTCATGAGAGCAGCCTCTTGAAAAGCCGGTGGCTGGAGATTTCCACTGACTTGTTCTTTATTTTTTCTTTCCAGATTATCAAGGAGATGCCTCCACCTCCTGCTGAGGAAAGTGAGGTGAGTGGCCAGAGCCTGGTGCAGCCAGAGGGGCAGGGTGGGACCAGTGACAGTTAACAGAAGTGGGGTGGAGAGCTGGGTGGGCCGGGCTGAGACTCGGGCCCCTGCAGAGCAGAGCTAAGTTGGGCCCAGGCTCCCAGTGCATGTGAAGCAGCAGCAGGGAGATCTTCGGCTCTTTCCCAACCAAAGATGAACGGGAATGAACTAAACTGAGAGTCATAGGCAGAGGCTTGGGAAGGTTTTACTTGCACAGATAAAATTTGAGATGCAAACAGAAACGTTTTTATCACTATAATCATTTTTCCTCTAAAAGAGACACTTTAGGGATCTCTTCTCCCTTATGCTTTATGTGTGCAGATCAGGGAAAATCTGTGATTCTAGGAACTGCCTGTTCTTTAATTTAAAACAATGTTACCTAAAGATTTGCCAGAAAGTAATGAAAATATATTGGAGGGGGATATGCCGTGCTCTCAAATCCTCATCATTTGAAGGAAAAAAAAATACCTTAGACTCCACCATAAGTTGGCCAGTGAGCAGTTTGCCTGGGTTAGAATAGAGTGGAGGCATTGAAGGCTGATGGTGAGGAGGACCATATGGGGGAAGAGGAGGCAGGAGTGCCTGGCCAGTGGCTTTCCTGGGCCTCTGATCACTTCCGGGAGAGCTGGCCACCCTGGATGCAATGCTCGCCAATTTATAAACCAGGGTTCAGGTCTGAAAACCCAGTGGGACCAAAAGCTAGAATGATGAGGTTTCTAGTTCATGGTCCTTAATCCCATAAGGTCTGTTGTGTGCAAACTGAGCACCACCCCCTCAGCATTCCTCCTCCCAATGTCTTTGTCAAGTTTCCTACATACAGAAAGAATCATGATTACATTTAAAATTCCATGTGGCTCTTATATCCTGAACCATATGCATGTAAGCCAAGGGATTTAATAGCTGCCATCAATTAAAGCACATCTTGTTGGAATGCTAACTTCCTGCCCAGAAATCAGGGGAGGAAATTACATTGCCGTGCAAAGAGGAGGGAGGGAAAAAATAACACCCTCTTTACATCCACAAAAGCCTTTTGCTGATCTTTCAAGAGAAAGCACCGTGGTTAGTTCCCTCAGGTTCCACTTTGGCAGGGCTTCTGCTGCGTGCAGCTGTCTCTTGTTCTTCCAAAGAAAAATAGGTCAAGACACTCTCTTGACGAGGTTGGTCTGTTTGCCCTGTTCCCTCCCCTCGTTATTTTCAATTAGAGGAGTCGTTGCCCTTTCCTCTATGTTTGTCTTTGGAAGGTGACGTGGCAGCTACTGTGGACAAAATATGCCAGGAGACTTAGGTGTAAGACTGTGGAGTATGGCTTGCCACATCTAAGCACAGGACTGCACACACAGAACAAGTTTATAAGTGTGTGTAGGATGAACTACCATTTTGGAGGGAAAGTAGGACTCGAACCTAAAAAAAAAATACCAAGAAAGAAGCTGAAAGCAAGAGAAGTAAATGAGTTTTTCCAGATTCACCTACTATTCTTAGAGAAGTCTCACCTGAAGAAGGCAGACCTGGTTTTTGACACAGAAAGACAACGTCGGGGTGCTTGAGGCTTAAAGGGTTGTGCTAGCCAAAACCGGTTTGGCTCAGTGGATAGAACACGGGCCTGCGGACTGAAAGGTCCCAGGTTCGATTCCAGTCAAGGGCATGTACATTGGTTGTGGGCACATCCCCAGTAGGGGGTGTGCAAGAGGCAGCTGATCGATGATTCTCTTTCATTGATGTTTCTTTCTCTCTGTAAAAAATCCATAAAACATATATATATATTTTTAAAAAATAATAGAGGGCTGTGCTAGACCTAAATGAGTTTCCGTACTGGCAAGCGGGCTGCAGGCAGTGCTGATTACCTTAGCATGCATCTTGGCCATGAGAGTCCCTTGGCCCTGGAAATTAAGCAGCCCAATTGCCCACCTAATGTGTTTTGGCAGAAAAAAATAATAATAATAAAGAAATCCCACAAAAACAGATAATATAACTTAGCCCACGCAGAGTATTTTATACTATGCCCTGGAAATCATAGTTGAAATCCAGACAGCCTTCTCCACTCCAGCTCTCTGTGTTCAAAGCCCACCAGCCCTTCAAGCACTGCTCATGTGCTACTCTCTCTGAAACCACACTTTCATTCCTTCCATCACAACTCATCTCTCCCTTTTCTGCATTCCTAGGATGCTTCATTGACTCTTCCTTCTACGTCAATGTTTAAGATCATTAGCTAGTTAAAGATCAAAATCTATATCTAATTAATCCTTGATTCATCTTCAGAGAGCTTAACATGTTGTTTAGCACTCAATTTTTAGCTATATGAAGTCACTCTCTGCCATCCACATGTAAGCAAGTCAAGGATCTGTTATTCCAACTTTCATCAGATCTACTAGCATTGTATCCCAAGAGACAAACATCTATGTGAATAATTAAACTTTAAGAATGAACACAACTTTTAATGCACTCCACGATGATCCTCTTTAATAGGGAGTATCAGTATGCACAACAAAAAAAGCCATGACTATTTGAGATTCCATGCAACCAACAGTGATACTTCTGGATAAAGGGGCATCAATGAAAAATTAACTGAAATGCCAAGATCTCAGAAAAAACAAGGAAACTCAATTTTAACAACTGAGAAGGACATTTCTTCTCTAATTGGCAGCAGAGTGAGGTTTCCTCACTGAGTTTCTAGTTATTCCCAATAATTGGTAGTTTATGGGAGAAACCAATAATGGAGCACTTCAGCTGCTAATTTAGTTCTGAGTAGTTCCATGGACTTTCTGACTCTGTGTAAGAGGGAGAGGGATGTGTATTGAATGCATCCAATTAACAATAAGCACCTCCCTTTGAATGATGAGCTTATTTTTAGGTTTATTATCACTCTCACTGATCCTAACAATTTCTCCAAAAACTTTTTGGATGATAATAGCTGAGTGATGGAAAAATTATACAAGTTTTCTAGGACCAACCAGCAGTCCTGGGGTCCCTCACTGCTATGTCTACACAGACAGCCAGAGAAGCCTCCCCCTTTGGAGGGGTGAAGGGCCAACCTACCGCCAGTGGACATCAACTGCACACTGATACACACTCACACAAGCACATACATGTGTACATGCCAAACAGGGGTACTAGAACAGGCCCAGAATTCAGTATTCAGTATTTCAGTAGTTAAAAAAAAAAAAAAAAAACATTACTTCTTAAAAAAAAAAAATGAATACACTATTCTTTATTGAAGAATGCAAGAAATCCGTTGCATCATCCTTAGTCACGGTGTGTATGGGATGACATGGTGTGTTGGTGCCATGACATGTTCTACAGCTTAAATCAAGGACATCTTAGGTCATTTGGAATTTTTATATTTACAAACAAAGGGTTTGCTGGGTTTTTCAATTCACTCCTAGGAATTAATCTCTAAGACTGACATTGAGGATGACTTCTTTGGCTTATCCCCAAAGGCGTCAGATGACACAGCAGCCAGTTCTACTTTAGGTTCAGCCCTTCAGAGCCTCCTGGGCCTGGAGTTCCTGTGGCCTTTGCCCTTTCCATGCTTCATGTCATCACCCTCACCAAACTTACTCCTCTATAAATGTGAACAATCGTGTTGACAGCAATATCCTCCTTATTTTTCTCGAAATATCACACTGCACTGGCTCAGAGGACTCAGCCACAGTGGCCAAGTGGGTGAAAGATGGAATGGACAAATAGAATGTTCTTATTTGGAACTATCAGGGCTTATCACAAGGATTTAAGGTGGGTTATGGTTCATCAAAATGTTAAACGGATTCAGAGGCTGATTTAAAACTATTTCCTTGGGCTCGATTCTGTTTCAGTTACATTCTCCTTTCCATAGATAGTTCCCTCTATCACCTTCTTGGTTTGAGAGCCTATTTGGGTCAAGCTGGCCATCTGGATATCAGAGAAGCAGGAATGTTAAAGAATTTGTAGCTTGAGTCTAAGAGGGCCACCATCTATATGCACAACTCCAGGGGGAGCTGTTCACATCAAGACTGGTGTTGTCCAGGACATGGAGAGGTACAAAACCCTGGCATGATTGGAAAGACAAAAAAAGTTCAGTGTCTGAGGGCAGTATGGGACTAAGCCAGTTTGGGGCTAACCCAATGAGAGCCTCTGACCTCAGAGTCTACAGCTATTTCTTTCTAGAGCAGGACTGTGACCGAGGACATGCCCAGGTCTACCTGAGGACAGGCAGGTCAGATGGTCCTCTCCCATCTGAGAAATGTGACCCAAACATCAGCCAACTGGATGTCTGGGGCCGCCACATCCTTTAAGATTTAAAAGTAACTTCCCCTGATGGGGAAACCAGCACTCCTCCCCAAGCTCTGTGTCTCCTCTGATAACTCCCTTCTTCGTTTGCTGGACACCATCAAACAAACTCAAGTCCCACACTCCCCCAAAGGCACTGCTGGCACAAGGCCATCTGCATAGGGACTTTTGCTGAAAGATTAAAAGTATGTGGTTGCAACACAGTGCAGTCGATGAATAACTCCTAACAGAATATTAAGCAGCCTCTTCTGTAGCATCACTGTCATTCCCGCTGCTGGGAGGATCTCAGCCATCTCCTCAGGTGGGATCTGGTAGCTCAGTTCCACTCTCCTGCTCGTCTTCTGCCGACTGCCCACCAACCCCTGATTCCTATGGCTTTGCTCACACAAAGCAAGTCAGCTTATCCATCTGTCATTCAATCATCACAGTGTATTTCTACATTGGCGGTGCCCCTCCCTGCTACATCCTTGAAGAGCAGTGTGAGGACAGCTTGCCAAGAGCTCTTGTACTTCATTAGATGTGAGGGTCACCTCGGGTGCTGCCGGTTTTCTTAGTGGAATTGCTGGGGACTGTTATTTTAATCCACCAACTTTTGGCCAAAGACACATCAAAGATTCCCTTCTCCTCCGAAGATTGCAAAACCCTCCGGACTCTAGAATGTGTAAACAGAGCCATGGTAACTGCAGGGAAATTCCAACTCTCTCATTGGTCAAAGCTTGGGCCTTTGTGTTGTCTTCTGCTGTTGTTTGAGTTTGGCAGGCAGGCTCAGGTCAGGGGATTTAAACGGCAGGCTTGGTGGATCAAGAGCACGTGGAGCTGATTTAAGTGTTGGCATTTCCTGTTGTGGAAACACGGGTCCCTGCACATGCGCAGGAGGCTGGCCCCGCCTCTTTTCTCCAGCAGAGCCCAGAAATAGAGGTGGCAGCAAGTCCTGGGCCAGGAGGGAAGAGATGAGTGTGAAGGCAGCTGGCTGTGCAAGTGTGGGGGGAAGATCCTGGGACAAGGCATCAGGAAACCTGTCTAGAACTTCAGTTCCATTGATGTCCTCTTCTGGGCGATGGAAAAGCTCAATTAGATGGCCTCTCCTGGTTGTCCTCCTGTCACTTAAAAGCGCAGGAGACTCATCAAGCCATTTCTGTTTCCTAGTGAATAAAGCAGCTTTATTCTTGGAGTTTCTTGTGTTCTTGGTGCCGCTGTGTTCAGTTTTGGATGATAAAATTTTAGGTATCTCCTTTGGAAAATGGCTCTAGGCCAGGGGTGCCAGGCATTTTGAAGGCCTGTTTCATAGATATCACACACACACACACACATATCCACCTCCAGCATAAAGTTTAACCATGTAGGCAAGATGTCTAAAGTTCCTGGTTTGACATCGCAAGCCTTCTGAAACTATATCATGGGAGGAAATACTGTGAATTACTTTGTTATTGGAGGTGTCTGCTTTTATTTGATCATTTCACCCAGACAGTCTCCTTTTGTCCATGTTGCCACAGTGGACACATACCTACAGCATGGTGCTTTGCCTCCTTCATGTCCACACTGTCTCTGCAGGAGGAAGATGATGATGGTCTGCCTAAGAAAAAGTGGCCTACGGTGGATGCCTCTTATTATGGTGGGCGAGGTGTTGGAGGCATTAAAAGGATGGAGGTAAGCCCTGGTCGGTGTTGCTAAATGATTAGAGTGTTGCCTGTGTACGAGAGGGTCCCGGGTTTGATTCCTGATCAAGGGTGCTTACCTGGGTTACAGGTTGATCTCTGGCCCCAGTCAGGACAGGTGAAGGAGACAACCAACCGATGTGTCTCTCTCACATGTTTCTCTCTCTCCCTCTCTCTCTCTCTCCTTCACCCCTTCCTCCTTTCCACTTTCTAAAAATCAATGGGAAAAATATCCTTGGGTGAGGGCTAATTTAAAAAAAAAAAAAAGATACAGGTAAGAGAACAGCTTAATGCAGGGGTCCTCAAACTTTTTAAAGTGGGGGCCAGATCACGGTCCCTCAGAGAGCTGGAGGGCCGGACTATATGAACTACTAATTCCTACTGTAACACCTTGGCCGCGCTCACTGCCCAAAAAACCTGGTGGGCAGGATCAGACTCCCCTGGGGGCTGCATGTGGCCTGCGGGCCGTAGTTTGAAGACCCCTGGAATGTATAGTAGTCCCTTCCCCCCTTATCTATGGTTTCACTTTCCACAATTTCACTTACCTGCAGTCAACCATGGTCCAAAAATTCCAGAAATGAACAGTTCTTAAGTTTTAAGTTACACGCTATTCTGAGTAGCATGATGAAATCTTGATCCCGCCTAGTGAATCCACTCCATCCCGCCTAGTGAATCACCCCTTTATCACATGTATCCACACTACATGCTCCTCGTCCCCAGGGAGTCAGTCAGTAGCCCTCTTAGTTACCAGATAATCTGATGAGGCAGTGTAGTTCTGGTGTTCAGGTAGCTGGTTTTACTTCACAGTAGCCCCAAAGCCCAAGAGCAGTGATGCTGACAGTTTGCACATGCCGGAAAGAAGCCATAAGGTGAAAACTCTCAACTTACTAAGAAAGAAAAAAAATCATATGCTGAGAATGCTAAGATTTAGAATGAGAACAAATCTTCAATCTATGAGATTTGTAAAGAAGGAAAAAGAAATTCATGCTAGTTTCCTGAGAAAGATAACTTTTATAATGGTATATTGTTGTATTTTATTATTGGTTATCACTGTTAATCTCTTCCTGTGCCTAATTTCTAAATTAAACTCTATCATAGGTAGGTGTGTATAGCAAAGTAGGTAGTATACTTAGGGTTCGGTAATATTCGTAGTTTCAGGCATCCACTTAGAAGACATCCCCCAGGGAGAAGGGAGGACTGCTGTCCTCATAGCTATGTGCTGACTACTCACTGACGGAAAACCCAAGCAAACTGATGAAAACTCAGACCTGGGATCTGGTAGGGATGTAAATTGTGAGGCACTCGATGGGGAAATGGAGGGCACAGCCTTTTAACTGGAGACCCCCATATCTTGCCCACCACGAGTTGAAGAAGTTCGCTCCTCTGCTCAAACCCCCAGTGGTCTCTTCTCTCCCTGGAACAAAATCCAAGTTCTTACCTGCTCCTGCAAAGCCTTTGCACCTGCTCTCCCCACGGCCTGGACAGTTCCACTCCCAAATATCCATCCACATGGTTTGCTCTCTCTGCTCCTTCAGCCCTCGCCCTTCCCTTTCCCACACCTCCCTCTTCCCTGGCCCTCAAAGCCCAGAGGAATTGAGGAGGTGGGAGCACCTGCGAGGCCTATCACATATGTGTTTGTGATCCCCATTCCCTGGGGACATCATATTTTATTTTGTCATTTGGGTCTTCTGTATGTTATTTCATTTAGGTCCGTTGGGGAGAAAAGGGCTCCACAGAAGAAGGTGCTAAGTTGGAAAAGGCAAAGAATGCGAGAGTCAAGATGCCAGAGCAGGAGTACGAGTTCCCTGAGCCTCGAAATCTCAACAACAACATGAGGCGGCCCTCCTCCCCGCCGAAGTGGTACTCTCCGATCAAGGTGGGTCTCTTTCTGCTCAAAAATCTATCCTTACTCCTGACCAAGCACTTTTAGTAAGCATCAGGCTCTTTGACATGATGAAATATCAAACCAAATTCCAGATCATCACAACGGAACAAATGTCTCAACTCATGGATGTAAAAAGTGCAGGTACTCACTTTTTCTCAATTTCCACGTTATCAAGGCTGAGAACGATGCTTTTTTGAACCATCATAGCAACGTAGTGGAATGAAGGTGGACTTGGATAGTAACCCCAGAGGATCTTTATAAATTGTATAACGTCTCATTTCATTGGCAAGCAGGTCCTCTTGCCGTAACATAAGCCCATTTCCCTCCTGCCAGTGTCTAAGCACACACTGGTGGATGGTGTTGATCATCAATCTAGGTCTTACTCTCTCTGGCTCCAAGCAAAACCTCTTTTTTCTCTATCATCTCTCTTCCCCCCACAGCTTCGAATCTTAAAATCTCTCTGGCGTACCAAGAAGTTTAAACCACAGGAGGCAGTCCATGCTTCCTGAAGGCCTGTTTTCTCTTGCTCTGGGGTACCAATGTCTTGGAATATATGTGATTCATTCAACACCCTTGCTCTTCAGGCTTGCCCATTAACAGCTGCACTGTGCCAGTTGTCAGAGCATGAGAAAAATCATAGCTTGAAAGACTCTGTCCCCACTCCTTCATTTCATAAAACTCCTTCAGAAAACTGAGGTAAGTCAAGTCCTCGCTCTACCCAGATCCGGGGCCCACGACACCCCTCCCTCCCCTCCCCCCCGCCCCAAATCCGGTCTCTAGCCTCTACGCCTGTGCTCCAAACAGAACTGAACCAACTCCAAGGCCTCAAGTGAAAGATTTAGTAAAAGAGCCCGCTCTCATCACAAACACTCACACACGCAAACACACACACACACACACACACACACACACACACAGCCAATGACAGTAAAAATAACAATTCATTATTCTCTGAGTTATTCGCTCAGAATAGCCCGTCTCTTAGGAAATCAAAGGAATAACCGTTTTAAACAGCAAGGGACACTTCATTGGTAATTGTCTTTCCCCAGCCGAGCCAGCTGATGCCCACACTAATTGCGAGGTATTTACATTTTGGCTTGCCCGTGTTTAAAGCAGCGGCATTCTTTTTTAAGATAAAACCCCTGGGGCAGTGGGTTGAACTCCAGAAACATGTGGGCGAAACGTAGCTGCCTGCCTAACAGCTGTTTGCTTGTCGTTGTTGTCCAGTGTGGGACGCGCAGTGGCGTGCCTGCGTGCGCAGACAGGAAGGAGCCGCAGAGGATCTCAGAGATGAAGACGAAAGGGTTTTTTTTCTCTGAACCAATAAGCAAAATAGAGACAGGCTCATAGATAGAGAGCAGGCAGATAGCTCTGGTTGGGGGGACAGGAGGGAGGAATTGGGGGAGGTGGGAGCATTGAACAAAAAAGGGAAAAAGAGAGAGAACTCATGGACATGGACAGCAGTGTGGTGATTGCTCGGGGCAGCTGGAAGAGGGCTGCCCCCAGCAATATAAAGGGGATAAATGGGGGGGGGGGGAATGTTTGCAGAGCCATGCCATATAAGAATGCAGCCACTGTTGAAGTCAGGGGGTCAGGGAAGGAGTAGAAGGGATAAATACTCCAGCCTCTCCCTAATCTTGCCCTCTCATCTCCTTCTGGGGCCTTCTATTGGCCAAAGCGAAGGGAAGCCAGATGATGCCATCTGAGAGGGTCAGGTTTCCAAGGCACAGAGCCAAGAAGGCAGAGAAACACAGGGAGTGGTGGGGGGGCAGGCAGCTCATGGAGACAAACCATTCCCCTCTGCCCCTATGTACACAGGGAGGACACCCCCACCCAGTGCAGAACTTTCAGGGGGTCCTGGGGAGACTCCTCGCTCCCCGGTGAAAGTGATCGGAATCATAGACATCTTTTAATGCGTTGCATTTGACTCACTTTTTTTTAAAATACATTTTATTGATTTTTCACAGAGAGGAAGGGAGAGAGATAGAGAGCTAGAAACGTCAATGAGAGAGAAACATCGACCAGCTGCCTCTTGCACACCCCCTACTGGGGATGTGCCCGCAACCAACGTACATGCCCCTGACCGGAATCGAACCTGGGACCTCCCAGTCCTCAGACAGACGCTCTACCATTGAGCCAAACCGGTTTCGGCAACATTTGACTCGCTTTTTTCATGCATTTTATAAAATAGATCTGAACAGGTGAGCACATTTGCTAAGCAAACCCAGTGGGAATTCACCAAGCGAAGGAGTCCACAGTGGGCTTCTCTCCATCGTCCCCCGTCTAATTTTAGGCGCTGACCACACTGACCACACTTCACCCTTTCCTCATTCCAGGCCCATGACTATTTGGCCTGAGTTTCCCTTTGCTCGGTTTCCACCCCCTGGATTTACAGCGCCCCATGTTTCTCATTAAATTGGGACTGACCATTTCAGACAAGTTAAGTCATGCCCAGATATATGGCCACCAGATAGATTAAAACCAGGACTGTGTTCAGGTTCGCTGGAAGGCTTGCAGCCTTCAGAGAAACCATTTTTCTCATTTTCCAGTAGCTCCTCCACATGCCTGGAAATGACAGAAATGACAGCCGGAGGACAAAAGCCAGACCCTGGCGGGCCAGGCAGCCTGGCTGTTCCCTGCGAGAGCCAAAGCGGCCTGTGCCGCTCGCAGGGCCTGGGAGGGGGCAGTCTTCTGTTCCTTTTCTGTTCGGCCCACCTGTTGGCCTTGGCCTTGAGCCCCTTGACCTTGTAATCAAGCAGCTTCCAGTCATGTAACTGTCGAGAATGAAGCTGTACGTAGCTCAGCAAAACACCCTAGAGCTTTAAATGTTGTCAGATGTGCGGCTGACAATGAACAGATTTTTATTGTCCCTCTTCAGCTACTTTTCAGAAAGGTTCCAACTTTTTTTTTTTAACAAAAGACCAACAGAAGAAGGAGCAAACAGAAATTACCGTCTGTGTATATATAAGCATCTGTGGGGTGAGTTTGTATATGTGGAGAAGGGGGTGTAGGAAAAGTTTCCAACTTTATGCACTAATTTATTTCATTTGAAGGGAAGCGTGGGCCACAATATTTACCATATATTTGAAGATGCAAAAATTCCAGTGTTAGCCTATAACGGCCCTATAAGTTCAACCACTCTCAAAATTCTCAGCCTCTGACTAACTTCCGCTAAGGCAGACAAGCCAGCAGAGAAGACACAGCTGCTGCTTGCCAAAATAGATAAATAAATAAAAAGGAAAGAAAAACCCAGCCAACATGCCATGCACCACGTGCTTTGAGTAGACGGGGGGCATAACCCTGCCCGGCGCAATCTTACGGTTTAGGAAGAAGCAAAGCCCGAGTTGACGTAGGACCTCTGCTTTGTCTCACTTTGCGGATCAGAAGTTTCTGTCCGAGGCTGAGATGCGTTGGGAGCCTGGAATGCTAAATGTCTCGCTGTATGGTCAACGTGCCTCAAATGGAAGAAGGCTATTTTTAGACGTCAGCTAATACAGTCTGGCCAAGGGCCCCCAGCGGGTTGGGAAAATCTCTTAGCTCACAGAAGCAGCTGGGCATTTCTCCTGGGGAGTGGGGACCAGCATCTTGAATGTGTCCCGTGGAGAAGCCTGTGCGTGGTGGACGCTCAAAGCTAGACTAAGTGGCGGGGTCAACCCGAAGGGTCCTCCCCAGGCTTGGGATGAGGCCCGGGGACTTGGTTGAAAGAACCCCCTGAGGGTCTTCTGGCCCCAATGGGATGCTGTTAATAAGCACATTAGCTACCGTCTTAAACGACAGGCGTCTGCCTACATTCAGAAATCAAGGCTCCATGAGCCTTTGCGAGGCATTTCTCTTTGACTTTATAGAGTTATTCTTTATTCTCTTCTTGGTTATAATACTTATTCTAAAGCTCCCTTCAGCTCTTGCATAAAAAGCTACCTATTATAGGCATAGAAAGAGGTGTTGATTAACAAGATTGTTTTCGATGCCAAAGAATGGGGACTTTAGGGTCGTGTGTGGGACAGTCAGACTTCGGCATACTGAGGATATAACTAGAGGTAGCTAGTCTCTCCTGGGTCAGGGGAGTCCAGCTACAGCAACTCGCCTGGGTGAAGTACTAGCCTGGAGGAAGCCTGTACCATAAGTCAGGCCCAGATCCAGAGCCTTCCATGCACTCATTCCTTTATTTCTCATAGCAGCCCTTCACAATAAAAACGAATACAACTCCCGTTGTACAAATGGTAAGACCAAGGCACAGAGAGGTTTGGTAACTTGCCCAATTTCATACCTTTAGTAAGATGTTTCCTGCTTTATTGTATTAACTGCAAGGCATTCATTTAAACTAGCAATAAAAGCTGCTATTGCTCAAGTAGGAGAGAAGATAGGGAGCCTACAAGTAAAAGATTAGTCAGGAAACTGGTATCAGAGTGAGTGACGAGGTAAGAGCCTGGGCCAAGGCAGCAGCACCCTGGAGACGTGGGTCAGGAGGGGCCAGGAGGAGGCGGCTGGGAAGCCGTTACAGAGAGAACATCCCCACCGTGTGGTGGGATTTGGGCGTGAAGAGGGGCAGCAGCAAGGAGGTGGGTTCGGCTTGCCCACCTGGATGGATGGTGGTGCCGTGAACCAAGGCAGGGTTTACAAAAGGAGGAGCACGTCAGGAGAAAGAAAACTCAACGTGTGGTGTTTGGTTTTCAATACCTGTGCTGTGTCTAGTTTAGAACTGAGATTGGTAAGTCATTGGATACCCAGATCCAGAGCTGAAGAGTAGACAAAGCTGAAGATGGGATTTGTGAGGCAGCGGCAGAAAAGGGGAAAGTTTGACCCATGAGACCGACTGAGAGTAGTCAGGGTGAGCCTCAGCCTAGGGGTGAGACTAGAAGACCCAGAGGAACACCAGAGTATAGGCAGAGGGGAGGAGCAAAAGAGGCTGAAAAGAACTCAGAGAGAGAGAGAGAGAGAGAGAGAGAGAGAGAGAGAGAGAGAGAGAGAGAGAGGCAGGCAGAGGCTGATGGCACAAGAGCCCACGACCAGTGTGCAAAGGGAAAGGCCCACATCTCAGATCTCTCAGAAGAATGGAGTAAAAGAGGCACAAAGGTGGCCAAGACATTTGACCCTCGGGCTGCCATGGGTGGCCTTAGCAAGAGCAGCTTCGGTGGAGTGTTGGGGCCACTGAGCACTGCCAGAGAAGCCCAGCATTGTCATGCTGAAGAAGAAGTGTGGCTCGCGGGAAAGGGGGAAAGGGGTTGAAAAAGCACGGAAGAGAGGATCCAAATCATTGGATCCTTACACTCTGCATTACATTCTTTTCTGTCGTTCTACAGAGGCTCCCAAATGGTCATCGTAATGGCGTTGCCATGATCATGGATAACATTTAATGAATACTGTCTATGAGACAAGTGCCTAATTGCATGCCTCATACCACGTCTATGGGACAGACAGTATTATTACCGTCATTTTAAAGATGAGAACAGTAAGCATTAGGGAGGTGAAACAACTTGTCCGAGGCCGCAGAGCCAGTGAGGGATAGTCCCGGAGTACAAACTCAGGCCGTTTGAGTTCCGTCATTTTGTGCTTAAATATTACGCTATGATCTGTTGACACAAAGAAAAACATAATTTACCACCCGTTTTCCTGATGTCATACATTTAGGTGGCTTCTGCTCTCTGGCTTTGCATGTAGTTTTAAATGCCTGCTGGGTTAATTAATATGCTTCAACAGCCACATTTTCTTTCGGCCTTACCTCATTGCCCCTCATCCATCAAGAAGTTGAGTGGCTAGCACCCAGAGCGCTGTGGGTGGGCTGATTTACAAAACCTAATCCTGTTAGTCACCAAAAAAAAAAAAAAAAAAAAAAAAAAAAAAAAAAAGGAACGAAAAAGAGGCATTCTTCCAGAAAATCCACCTGGTTATATGCTGAACTACAAATGCTTATCCCAAAGAACCCTAAAAAAAACATGCAACTGGTGATTGAGACGGGTTGAATTCAGAAAACCCTGCTGAACACAGCATTCTAAAGTCATTTCAAAATATTTTCAGAGGCTTTCGTAAATACGTTGCCAAAAGAGATGAGAAACACTGCACTTAGCAAGGCAAAGTTAGCCCACAAGAACTTGACCGACAGTTGATAAAAGTTCAAGAGCATACTTTTGGTGTCTGACTATAACCCACCAGGAACTCATTTCAGAATATGAAGTCTTCGACGTGATATTCTCAAGTTAGCATTGCCGCTGTGAAAGCTCTGTGTCACAGAACTTGAACTCTCTCGATATCCCCAGCCTTCCCAGCACTGTCCTTCAGAGACTCTCCCAGACCCTGTTCTCCAGCATGTCTGACCGAGACCCACGTGGGAAATAACATGTTGGCCCAGTATTTACCTATGCGTGTACATTGGTGCTCACATGTACACTCATACCCACACCCACACACATATATCTGAAACATACTTTTCACAAAATACTTATCCTCAACATGTGCAATTAACTAATATTTTCTATCTTATTTTATTTCTTAAAAATTCTGTTCTAACATACAAAATTGTTTCATAAGCACTTAAAGAGTTGCAGCCTACAGTTCAGAAACTCTGTTCTAAAGGATCTAAATTCAGGTGCCTCTGCCAGAATTGTCCGAGGAAGAAGCTACCATTGGTATAGTAGAAAGTATATGGGCTTTAGAATTAGACAGACATGGGGTCCAATCGTACCTCTCCAGTGAATATCTACTTTGGGCAGGTTAGTTGATCTCTCTGATCATCTATTTCCTCTCCATAAACCTTTGGGGCTGCTGGGAGAATGAAATGAGAGGACACATGTAAAAGCAGTTAGCTCAGCATGGAGTAGTACTGAATATATCTATTCACCCAACAAATATTTATTGAGCATTAGATGCTGTCCTCGGGGCTAGACACACAGCAGTTCACAAAACCAGTGACACCTCTGCTTTCATGGAGCTGGCATTCCAGTTGGCAAAGACAGATGATAAGCAAATGAGCATAGACTATGTCAGGGAGTGATAAGGGCTGTAGTGTTTCCCGTTGCTGCTGTAACAAATCAGCATAAACTTGGTGACTTAACACCACACAAATTTATTATCTTACAGTTCTGGAGGTCAGAAACCTAAAATGGGTCTCGTAGAGCTAAAATCAAGGTGAGGCCAGGGCTGCATTTTTTTTTTTTTTTTTTTTTTTTTTTGGAAGCTTTAGATGAAAAATTTGTCTCCTTGTCTTTTCCAGATTCTAGAGGCAGATCCACTCACATAGCCCCCTCCCAACAAACCTGCCCAAAAGCACACGGCTTGTTCACTGCAGAGGTGGGATGGGATCCCATGTCTGTCTAATTCTAAGCCAGCAACTGTGGATTGAGTCTTGTCACTTGGAGCACTCTGACTGTGCCTCAGCGGGCACATCTCCTTCACTGACTCTGACACTTCTCCCCCTCTTTTAAGGACCCATGTGGTTAGATGGAGGCCACTCAGCTTACTCAGAATAATCTCCCCACCTCAAGATCCTTAGCTTAATCACATCTACAAAGTTCTTTTGGCCATGGAAGGCAACTTGTTCACAAGTTCCAGATAATAGGATGCCATCGGTAAAGGTGGAAGGAGGTTTTTTCCACCTACCACAAGGGCAATGACAAAAATGAGGCAAAGTAAAGGGGACTCTTGCCTGTTAATGGAGTCATCAACCAGGGGTAATATTAAGAACAAAGCTAAATAAATGTCTTTTTGTTTGTTTGCTATTTGCAATGGCAGAAACCAGCCTCCATAAAGCTTGTCTAGGGCACTAGAATGGCCAGAGA
This sequence comes from Pipistrellus hanaki, assembly GCF_964339955.1. Classification (NCBI taxonomy): domain Eukaryota; kingdom Metazoa; phylum Chordata; class Mammalia; order Chiroptera; family Vespertilionidae; genus Pipistrellus; species Pipistrellus hanaki. The sequence continues at coordinate 36,913,424 of NC_140514.1, forward strand.
CATGAGACTGCCTTTATCATATACTGGGGAGACACTCTTCTCAGATTCAACCAATTACACACAGCTACAAAGAGGTTGTGATTTGTGGTCATCTGTGATTTTTGGTAATATGTCCCTTGAGCCATGGATTCCTGAACGAGTTGTTCCTGCCGAGTGGGGATAGGGGACAGCCAGGTATCTGCACCCAAGGGCCTTTCATTGGTCTTGCTCCTGGATACTTCTGCTTAGTAATTTTCCTATATCTATCACCACTGTTTTCATTTATGAACTCTGGGTACTAAGGGAGGGGGGAAAAACTCTTAATGAAAGCTGAAAAGATAGACTTGTGTTAAGATATGCCCAGGAATGTGAAAAGGCAAAAGCCAGCCGCCTGAATGAGCTTCTCTGTGTTTATAAACTTGGGGCTGCACTAAAATCTCAAGTGCTTCCTGCATCAGCATCAGGGTCCTCTGTAGGTGTCTCTTCTCCTTCGCTTCTGAATTCAGGGACTAAAGAGTCCCTTACTCTGTCACAACCACATTGCTGATGCTGTGTTTTCACAGGAATAAAAGAGCATGGATACTCCACAGGTCTGTGCTGGCCACTGGTCTGCTTTCATATGTAATCTTGGTGCTTTTTTTTTTATTATTTCAGGGAAAACTCGATGCCTTGTGGGTCCTGCTAAGGAAAGGATATGACCGCGTGTCCGTGATGCGTCCACAGCCAGGAGACACGGTAGGACTCAGAAATGGTGTCACACACACAGTCATTGTCTGACTTCCTCTGTGTTTGTATAGCTAGAATAACTCCAGGTAAACAAATCCAGCTGTTATCTCATGCGGTGACAAATCAGATACTAGTTTACCAAATTATGGGTTTTACAAGACATTGCCTTGACTTGCTTTTCTGAAAAGGATTTTGTCAGAACTAGGTTGGATTTAGCTTCCTACAACCAGAACTTAAGTTATAGGTACGGTAAGTGAATAAAGGGGGGCTGGTTCTGACATTGGACCATCGCGGGAGAGAGGCCTGCTGCTCCTCACCACCCTGGGCGGGGGCGACAAACAGGACGCCAGAGCCACAAGATAGGGCAAGGGAACAGGGCCCACAGAAGAGTCCCCCCATCTTCCAGCAGCAGGTGTTGGGCCCAAATGGTCCAGAATCATAGGAGTATTTCTGTCCTGGTAAGGATTTGTCCCAAAATTGTCCAGACCAAGCTTAGAGCATCTCCAATGAAAAGGAGTTAGAAAGTGAGGAGCCAGCAGAGACCTGAGTCTTCGTTTGATAAAGGAGGGAACGGAGGAGCTGCACCACTTGCCCTGTTCAGATCGTAGCAGCACTGGAAACAACCTCAGTTCTGCAGAAAACACATCATTTTCATGTCCTCTTGTTAGAGACGGTCTCTCCTCATAAGTTTAACATAGCAAAAGCTTGGGACCAAATACTCCCTCAACTATCAGCAGCCTGCATCTCCTATTTCTTGTCAAGGAACCAGGCACATTCACCCAAAAGCACAATGAAGTATCTGACTCAGCGCTCCCTTCAAATCAGGTGGAGCTGAGCTTGAATCTCTCTTCCTTTCTGGCTGGAAGTTAACTCCAGGCAAATCACTTAACCTCTCTGAACTTCATCTTTACAACATAGGTGATGATAACTACTTCATAGTGTGATTGGTTGGAGAAGGTAATATTTGTAAAGCATTTGGCCAATACTGAACACATAGTCACTTAACTTGATTATATACTTTATGTTTTTCTACTATCCATGGAAGGTTGGTGCAAAAATTCAAACCAAATTGCAACCAATGTGTATCAAACATACCCATATATTTGCCATGTCCACCCTTCAGCATGACATAAGCAATAAAGCGTGAGAGCAGAACCTGTTAGGCAGGCTCCTCTCCTTCGCACCTGGTTACAATGGATGGTGTGTGGCTGAGGAGATATGGTCTAACTTGGTCATAGTTTGTGCAAGCTACTGCCCTAATTAGCTGTTCCTACTCTAGGTTGTGTCCGGGATGGCAGGCAAATATGGCATGAAAGAAACTGAGTCATAGAAATACTTGGCCACCTTGGCCTTTGTGACATATGAAATTTGTATTTTGTCTATGGAGATCACCAAAAACACACTGCTAGAGCAAACTTTACAGTATGAGCCGAGGCCATAAACTTGACACTCAGGGTGGTATTTGGCCTTATAAGCTATACATCTAGTTTCTGTGGAAAATTTAAAAATCTTTAGCATACATGAAACTCATCTAACAGATTAAGAGAAAAAAACACATCATTTAAACACATCATTAGCAACCTACACTCAGGGTCAGAAGTGCTATCTTTTGTGACAGAACAAGCCCATTTCAGAGCAGCTGAAAAACATCTCTACTGAGCAGTCTGGCCAAAACAAATTCATAAACTGGGTCAACCTGAGAAGTGGGAGGGTTTGAAAAAAGGAGGGATGGAAAGATATATTATCATATGTAAGATATAAGAACCAACTGGGGCGGGGGGCGGGGAGGAGGAAGAGGGGGAGGCTGATGGATTAAATCCAGCAACAATGAATTTCCTCTAATGCATCACACCTAAATTAAATCACGTATTTACTACTTGAATGAAAGTTTGTATTGACATGTGAAGATAGTCTGTGTGCTTTTAAGAAACACAATACCACCTTGAATTATCATTATCCAATCACATGAAACAATAGATTTGAAGTCCAGGAGGTCAAAGAATTAGGACACAGTTGACGCAGGTCTACCACGAAATTTTTATGGTTGCCCAGCCTACTTTCAGGTGGGCTTTCTTTATGGCATCCCTGCTGAAATTTTAAGATGCACAGGAGAAATAGATGCAGAGAATTGTGCCCCTATAGTTATGACAATGGCCACAAACATCTTGATGTACATGCAAAGTTACATAAGATAGGTCACAGATTAGTTACGAACGAGAATTCAAAGTTGCCCTGTGACAACTCAGAGGCAAATGCCAGGGAAGGGAGGACTGTATTGTAGCTCTGACTATATGCTTCTTCTGTTTTGTTTTGCTTTACCTTAAGAAACTCTCAACAAACCTACATTACTTACAGGGTGATGACTCTTGAGAATTCCTCAGCACTGATTTATGGGAATGACCACATTTTCCATAAACTCAAAATGACTGCATCCAGGCATGTGCTCATGAACAAGAGTCACAGATTCTGGACTTAAAACAAAAACAAAAATCACCTAATTACATTCTCAGTTTATTTCTAAATTCTTTCAAATGCACATAGACCTCACAGAAACCTGGCAATTCTTCTTTCTCAGTTCCTGTCTCCCCCACTCCTCCCATTAACCCACCCCAACCCCACAAATGCAGACTCCGTCTGCCCAACAAAGCTTTGAGGCTGCTGAAAGGGCTGAGCACCTACAGGACCCACCGCAGAGCAGATGGCTGGGGGAGGCCTGAGCTCAGAGCCACACCCTTTCCTGGGATGGGTGCCCACCTCCTAAGAGCTGTCCAAACCCCAGGTCAGGGAAAACATGAATGGGACCACAGCGGGAGACCTGAATGTTTTCTGTCCACCACCACCCATCTTGCTCTTTCTGCCTGGGGTGGGCTCACAATCCTGTTTCTCCTTAGAGCCCACCAGGAAGTCCCGGGCCAACATACTAGTAAAAGAGGAAGTGCCAGAAGAAACCACTTAACTAAGCAAACCAGCAACACATCTGATCCTAAAATTCAAAGAGTGCACTAAGCATATGGTATCCTTTGCTGAAACCATCCCTCACAACATGCTTCCGGTTCTTTGCCACCGCTGTGCTCTTTCTAAAACACAGATCTCAACATGCCATTCCAAGGCTTCAGATTTACAGAGATGAGGAAAAAGCACAGAATCCTTAGCTTGAGCTAGAAAGACCTCCCTTTCCATTTCATCTACAACTTACCCCAGGTTCCCTCATTACTCCATATCGGCCCTAGTCTTCTGGAATTGTTCACCATACCTAAACATGCTTCTGAGTCTCAGTGCCTTTACATATTCTAATTTCTCTGCTGGAGATGTCTTTCCCGTCATCTCTGCCCAATAAACAATCCCCTTGGCAATGCTCTCATTGTCCCCTGTAAACACAAAGAGTTGCTGTTCAGACCCACGCTGTACAGGGGCTTTGCCGATGCAGAGTGCGTTTGAAGACTAGGCAACGTGTGGAGATGAGAGCCTGTGTCCCGTGAGCATTTTCCAGGATGGTCCCCACGCCTTCCTGCACACCTGGGCCACTCTTCAGGTTCAGAAGATGTGTTTCATGGGCAAATGGCAGCAGGGGTGGAGAATGTTTACCTGAGAAAGACTGAAAGGCACCCTCAGAGCTTTTAACTCGGTCGTTTCTTAGTCATCACATTATGTGTCCCATTTGGTGACCCTGTTTTTTTAAATCACTTAACCATATTCAAGGAATTATTTTTAAAGGAATTATCTTTGTTACCACGTATTCTGGTAAAATATCATTTTCATGACCATGTCATTTTCTATTGTCTATCTGTGACATAATATTTCTGCCTGTCTTCTCTTTTAAATGGACATTTATTTCTAAATGTTTATTGTATAAATGAAGCTCTAATCAGTCACATTATTGTCAAATAGTGTGCACATTCATGAATGTTTCCTTAGAATAAGTGTCCAAAACAAGATAGCATGCAGAAGTTCAAAGCTTTGATAATATTGCCAGGTCCTGAAACCTGGGTTAACCCTCATGTCCACAGCTATCAAATGCTCATCTCCCCAGATATTCACCAATATTATTAAATTTAGCTATTTGATAGGTGCTAATTTAATTTGCACCTAATTTATCATTGGGTTGGAACCATTCTTTAAATGTGTGGGGTTTTTTTTCTTTTGTCAATTGCATATACATGCCCTTGGCCCATTTTTTATTAGATATTTTAGAATTGGTTTTTATATGTTATTCATTTAACCCATCTTTGCACATTTATTACTCAACTAGAGGCCCAGTGTATGAATTCATGCACAGGTGGGGTCCTTTGCCCTGGCTGGTGATTGGGGCTGACAGGGCCGGCCAACTAGGGAGAGGGACTATAGGAAGTTGGCTGGCCTCCAGAGGTTGGCTGTGGGAGTTCACTGACCACCAGGGGGCAGCTCCTGCATTGAGGGTCTGCCCCATGGTAGTCAGGGCACATCTTATCTACTGGTCAGTCATCTGGTTGTCCTGTCGTAATGATCGCTTAGGCTTTTATATAGAGAGAATTTTTTGAGAACTTATTATGTGTCAGACTTTGTGCCATGCATTATGTATACGATGCTTATCTTATGAAAGTTAAAGTCTAACATTATATAGAAAGCCATTTTTGTCATTTACCTTTTAACTTTTAAAAAATATTTTTAAGTTATTTATAATTTTATAATCTAATCTATTGACACAATTGGAGAATAACTGGCCTAACTTAAATCTAAATATTTAGCCCCAAACAGTTGCAGAGACATCCTTTCAACTGCAGACAGTTTGGTTCCTGGGTTACCAGTTACAAACGCAGAAACATAAGGATCTTCACCACCTGTGGAATCCTGTGATTCTCCACCAGGTTGCAGGGTGTGGTCACCTGGGAGCTTTAAAGCACTGTTGCCAGGGCCCCACCCCAAAAGTTCTATTAAATTTGTCTGAGATAATGTCTGGACATTGGGGGTTTTTTAAACCTTCCCAGGTAATTCTAATGGGCAGCCAGGGGTGGGAAGCAATGATCTGGTCTAATTCCTTGTTTTTCATCCAGGGCAGCATCTTCTCTTTCCTTCTGGAAGTAATTTGAAGGCAACTCCCCATACTCTTTAGAAACAAGCAGAAGGGAAATGGCTGATTACAATCTCCATGTACTTTCAAGTCCCTCTCCTATCAAGAAGGTAGTTAACATAGCTTCTGGCTGCTCTATTATTGCTGCTCCCTGGGTAAAGAGGATGGAAATGAGAACATATAACTCTGTCCTGTAGGTCTTTTCAGTCAATATATCAACCAGTTCAAACCCTCCCCGAGCATTTTTACCCCAACTCAAACCCCACTTCCCATCATGAGCTCTGGGAGAAAGCCACTGGGGTTGGATGTCTTCTTTGTTTTCTGCTCCTGGGTCTCTCCCAGATCTGGAGCCGGGAGACTGGGTACATTCCATCACTATCAGCACAAACAAAAATCCTAAGGCACACTGAGCTTATTTTGCAAGGCTGGGCCTCCTTGCAATCAGAAGAGACCAGGAAACACACACATAAGTGAATGTAAACAATGTTTGAAGCTCGTCTGAAGCACAGGGGTTGTGAAATCCTCTCCCAGAGCTCAGCCCCAGGGCTACTGCCTTCTGTGCAGCTGCTTCCAATAAGGGAGCCTCCAGTCACATGGGTACCAAGTCCTCCTACTGTCGCAGTAGTGATCTGGGCAAATTATCTCCAGGGGGAGAGAGCGCCCTCAGCCTGGTCCTTCAAAAGCAGATGAGACTTCTGTCACATAAGTGGACTCAGAGAAAGAGTTTCTCTGTTTCTCTCTTTCTCTTTCCTTTCTCCACATTCTCTGCATTACCCCTTTCTCCTTCCTCCTTGACCTTGGATGTCTTCCTTCAGACATCTACTGTGCTCCCGCTAAGAGCCCATCACTGGGCCGGGCACTAGGGACACCAATGAGAATAGGACTTAATTTTGGCTTCCTGGAGCTTGGTGTACGATCAGGCTGTTATAAAAACACAAACCCACTCACAATAACTTTGAGAATAACTATGATCTCCATTGTACAGAGCAGACACTAAGGCTCAAGGGAGGTTACTAACATTCTCAAGGACACACACTGGTAAGGGGTGAAGTTGAGGCTTGAATTTGGGACTCTCAGACTTGAGAGTGCACACTAGAGATTCCTTAAGCCTTTCAGGAATTCAACAAATAACGTGTTGAGCATTTTACTATGAGCCTAGCACCCTGTTGAGACTGGATCCTCACAGATTAATTAGCTGTGCCCCTGCCCTTGAGAAGCAGGAACAAATGAGCAAGTCCCCAAACACAACCTCGTGTGAAAAGCCGTAGTGGAGCTGAGTAAGTGAGATGTTGTGGATACGCCCAGGAAGGGCATGTCACCAGCCTTGGCTTTTAGAAGTGACGCTGAAACCAGAAGAAGAGTTGTGGAAGGAGGATATTCTGGTGAGAGGGAAGCTTAAGCAAGGATCCAAAGTGGGCCTGTGGCTCCTTTAAGGAGACACAGGAAGGATGTGTAGGAGACAGAGTGAGGCAGTGAGAGGAAGGAGTGTGGAGAGGAGGCAGCATGGAGATCTGGTCACGGGAGCCCACTCTAGGACAGTGGAAAATTACTGCAGGTGCTTTAAGTGGAGTGTGTCAGATGTGTGTTATAGAAAAGTCACTCTGACTGCAGTGTGGAGATGTTTGCAACAAGAGATGGTGTCAGCCTAAATGGAAGCAGTGGTGGGCAAGGAGGAAAGAGTCTGGATTCAAAAGATGTTAAGGAAACAGAATGAGTGGATGTGGAGGATGAGTGAAAGGGAGGTGTTAAAACCAGTTTTGTGTGTGTGTGTGTGTGTGTGTGTGTGTGTGTAGAAACAAACATTCACATTTGAACTGCTTGTTTGTGAAACAACATTCACTTGTCCTAAGTACCAACACATCAGTTTCCCAGCACCACCAAGCAATGTGGTGCCAAGTGATCATTGAGCATCCAGAATACACGAAACTGGTTGACATTCCATAGGAACTGAACCCACCAGAGGTAAGAATTCAGAAAGCACATTTTGCCCTGGTCAGTGTGACTCAATTAATTGAGCGTCGTCCTGTGCACTGAGAGGTTGCCAGGGCACATGCCCGGGTTTTGGGCTCCATCCCCAGTAAGAGGCATGCACGAGGCAGCCGATCGGTGTTTCTATCTACCTCTCCCTTCCTCTCTCTCTCTCTCAAAAAAAATTTTTTAAATCAATAAAAACATATTTAAATCAGTGGTAACTAAAAGAACCAGTTATCCACAAATTGAAGTCTCTATGTGAAGATCAGTCTTTCTTTCCACAATAGACAGTAAGCTTTATATTGACTTTTTACATTGAGGAAACAGAGATCTTCAAAGTGTCTATTAGTATCTGATACCAGGTTATAATTCCAAAAAAAAAAATCTAGAGAGAAAGTCTAATTTGCTGGCCACTGTCTCCTGACCTTTTATAAATGTTTGTCAGAGTAGGTCATTTTTTTAAGGGGGGGATAAAAAAGCAAATTGTAGGAAATGTTCCTAGAGGGTGTGATGTATTTTGGCACTGCACCTTTTTGGATGTTTGAATTCCCAGTAGAATTTATTCGGTTCTCACCCTTGGAAACCTTTCCTCCACTATCTCATTGGAGAGTGAAATGAGTTTTTTAAATTCTTGGCTTATTTTCCTGAACTCAGACAAAATAAAAAGTTCAAGGCATCCTCTGTTCACAGCAAAAACCAAACTGTACCCAAAACCTGCCAAGTCAATTTTCTTCAGAGAAGCCAAATCTAAAGTTGATGATGCAAAATATACCATCTTGAGATTTTTTATTGCACCAACTTCTTTCCCCTCAGTAGGAGGTCTCTTTAAATAAATAAATGTGGAGACAATTGATGTGGTTGAGGGCTCTCCCTCTTCCTTCCCTCCCTCTGCCTTTGAATCCTTCACACGCATACATATTCACACTCTCATCATTATTATCATCGTCGTCATCATTTTATAGTTTTTCTTTGGACTTACACATTTAAATTGCTTCATCTCTCAAACAGCTGTAGCAACAGAAGGTCAAATCTTAGTACCAAACTGCAAATAGCAAACAGAGGAGAAATAGAGGCTGAATGAGACAGAGTTGGGTAATAAAGACACCCCTGTTCAGATACACTTACTTCATTTTTTCCTTCCAAACAGAATCAGGATTGAGGCAGGTAGGGCTTGGTTCTAGGGTAAAATTCACCCAAGTACATAACGTATTGGGAAGTTCGCTACTTTGTTCAAATGTGCTGTTTATGTCTAGCCATTTGGCTGCAGTGGGCCTGTCCTCCAGCTGAGAGCATTGAAAAAGTTCATCTCTAGGGACAGTCCATGACTCTGGGATAGGACTCAATTGAGAATAACCCTTCCCCGGGCTGGCAGGAAGTTCTTTTCTGGCCTGAAAGTGTTTGGTTGAATCATAGAGAGCAAAATCTGACCTGGGAGATGGCCTTCCAGAATTCACAGTGTAGAAAAGAGCCAGCCTGATCTATATGCCCCCCTATCTTCTCTCAGAATCTCCATGACCATCCCACCTCAACCTGACATTCAGTGTCAGGAATGAATTGGTATTTCCACATAGTTCCAGTCCCTTCATTTTACAGGTAAGGAAACTGAAGTCTAGACAGGTGATTGGGAGACTTGTGAGTACTTCCTAGTACATTTTCTCCTTTGTTCCCCATCACCACCTTATACTCTTTTTTGCATGTTAGGAATAGAGGCTAAACTAATAAGGTCCCTGTTTTGTTCAAGGTCACAAAGGAAATTAGTAGAACTGGCAAGACCAAAACCCACCAGCCCTACACTGCCTGGCACTCCTTGACTCCTATCCCCAGGCCAGGAGAAGAGGGTAGGCATTGTGAAGGGCCTTGATCTCTCAAGGAGAAGGTAGAACCAAACCCACCTTTGGAAGGTGGAGTTAGTTCCTGCCACCCAACCACCTCCTACCTGTTTGTACTTCCCAGCATCTTTGCATTTTCATACCCTGCCCAAGATGACATCATCACTGACACCCTCCCACTCTGGCCTGGCCTCCTGCACAGTGTGCTGTACTCTCAAATTACCTCGTGTGTTTTTTATCTCCCTGATTCCACTTTTCCCTGCCTTCCCCTTAATTGCCAACAATGTGTCTAGGACAAGGTATACCCTAACTTTCAAAAAATAGGTTTTAGCTCCTACTCTACAGCAAGCACCAGCGAGGCAGGCAGTAGGGGTTTAGCATGAATGAGACAAGGTCCTGGACCTTGTGGACCTACAATGGAGCACTCAGAAAGGTGCTAAAATGCAACTCGATGTGATGAGTGGCATGGGGGGAGGAATTTGGGGTTCCCTACATACATAGAGCAAGATTTAACCCAGACTAAAGGGATCAGGGAAGACTTCCAAAAAGAAAAGATCATTTGGTTGAGACCTGGAGGAAGTGAGAAAAGGCCTTCTGGTGGGAAGGAAGGGCAGGTGTGAAGGCCCAGATGGGAGAGGAAGTGGAGAGAGGGAGGGGAGCACATCGACACACCACCTTCTCTCTCTGCCTTCTCCAATCTTTTGTCTACTCATAGCCTTCATCCTTCCCGTACTCAGAAGTTCCACTTCCTCCTAGGCCTTCCCCAGCCCCTGCTCATTATCCAGTCCCTCCTTCTTTCTGTGCTTACCGCTATTGCCACAAAGTTTAACACCATTTTAATTTAAAGTCAATACTGACTTTGCACTCCATGAACACACTGTGACTTAAAGAAAGGGACCATCCTCATACTTTCTTACCTTCACTCACAGCACTGAAGACATGGCTTCATTTGTTCCCTTGTCCCAGGAATTATCACTTCTTCTTCAACTCCCAGGTGGTCTCATCTGCTTGTGAACTTTTATAACATTCCCTTCATTGGCAACTGCACGTTAGTAGTGGGCAAAGATGTCTCAATAAACCTTCTGCCTCTTATTAACCAGAGAGCTCACAAAGTCTTCCAGGGGCATCTCTAGCTAAATGAGGCTGATTAAGAGTTATCAACATGCTAAACATTTATTGCCATTTATACTTTTTATCTTTGCCATTTATTAATAACTTTAACTTTTTTTAAAAAAATTGTTTGAAAATAGAAAGTGTAATAGAAAACAACTGTCTAAAACTTTACTAGTCTCTCTTTATAAATTCATCCTTATGGCATTTGTTTAATATTTTAGTGTTTTTCCATCTTTTCTTTTTGGCTAATAGCATCAAGAGCAAAGTGTTCAGAACCCACAGTGATGGCAGAGTTAGCTTTGGGTGTGTTCACTCCCCTAGCCTTCAGCACCTCTGCGTTCCTGTGTTTCCCCCCAACATCTGGATCGAGTTGAATGGTGTGGCTCTAGCAGTTGGCATCTAGGCATTGGCCTCCATCCGTGGCATAGCTACTTTTCAAGGACTCTGTGGCTCTGACTTAAATACAAGCTCTAAATGGGAGTAAATATTGTGTGAGCTTTTCCATATTCTGTACTGTGCACTAAAGGTGATTTGTAACGGGAAACTCTTAAATGTCAGAGCCTGGAAAATTATACATCATAACAGACATCCATTCCCCTTAGTGGTGTAACTAAAAACAATGGACCCACTGCAAAGGCCACTGTGGAAGCATCCCTCTGGTGTGTGACAGTGTTCCCCTTTTTTCTCTTTCTAGGAAGGGAAGGAGTTTTGACAAAGCAAGGTTGAGTGTCTTAGGCATGGAGGTAGAGAGAAATGGAAGGAGAGTGTGTTTCCTTTGGTGGTGGGAGCAAGCTTACTAGAGGTCATGAAGTCTTTGCCTCAAGGCTCCACCACATTTACAGGCCTACAGGATGCCGTGTGGTCCTCCAGATATAGCCAAAGTAACTTGTGCTTATACACAATAAACACCTCTCCAAACCCAGAATAAGTGCACGGGAACTCCCCATGGCCCCGGGGCCCCACAGCAGCCCGTCAGCTGCCTGTTTGTTCGGCACTAGATCCAACCTTGGCTTAAGGTTGTAAATATGCTTGCTAATGGGTCAGAACAGTCACCTGGCATCAAGCCAACAACCCGCCTGTCTACATCCATACTAGGCCACTCATAAGCAACATGAGGGATACTTCCAAAGATTTCCCCTACCTTTGTGAAAACTCCAGTGTCATTCAGCTGCCTTGCCGTGCCTTCAAATTGCTCTAGACTCTGATGCTGGAATGAATGTTCTGCTCCTGAGTGTCATCCACAGCCAGGCTCTGATGTCTGCCCTTTATGAAACTCATCTAATTCATGCTCAAAACCTCCCAGACTAGGTAATATATTTATGTGCTCAAAAAAAGAACAATAATTTTGGGGCAAATTGACTGTAATAATTTTTCTGCTCTCTCTGGATAACGTGTTTAGTTAGTACTAGTCCATTTTCAAGTTTGGTTTTTATGTTATGACAACCATTTGGTCATTGAAATTCTCTGGCTTTGTAAACCATGGAACAAACTGTCCCTCCCTAAAGAAACACAGATTCCTGTAAATCTTCCCTCGAAATAGCGGGGGTAGAGAAGGTCCTATCCTTTCCCCTCACTTTACCCAGTCAAAACATCATCATGATGATTTTAAATGCATAATCTCCCTATCATTTTCAGAAAATAGATAAATGATTGATAGATAGAAAAATAGGTAGATGATAGATAGATAGATAGATAGATAGATAGATAGATGATAGAAGCAATTTCAAATAGTTTTACATGTCCTTGAAAGTCCATGAGATCAAAAGATAAAAGTACTTTTGTGACAGGAATTTAAAGTCTTAAAAGAAATTTCTCTTAGGCTCTTCAGTGGCCAATGGAAGAGTCAACTAGGACATTCCTCCATGTATAGAATAACAAACTCTAAGCAAGTTGGTGGGATTACAGATGGAGTCACATTTTTTAAAATTACTTTTTGCCTCTCCTTTTTTACTCCCAAAAGTAACAAAAGATGGTTTTATACCTTGAACACCTCAAAAGTAAAGCCTACACTTTCCAGTAAGGCAGCCACTAGCCACAGGTGAGTGTGGAGCATTTGAAATGTGCTGGCTAGAAACGGATGTGCTGTAAGTACAAAATACACTGTGGGTTTTCAAACATGTAGTATGAAGGAACAGATGTGAAATATCTTTTTAGTAATGCTTATATTAGGTACATGTTGAAATATTGTGGATACACTGGGTTAAATTAGACATATGATTAAAATTAATTTCACCCATTTCTTTTTACATTTACAAATGTGGCTACTAGAAAACTGAAAATCACCTTTTTATTGGACTGTGCCGGTCTAGAGTACTGGCCACTGTGGGAAGAGGGAAAGTATGATTTTATTCAGGCCCTGAGTCCTCCAACCATTTTTATTTTGTGGACACAGTGAAAATTCCAGAAATTATGGCTCTCTGTACTCTTTCCTGATTTTCTATTAGGTCAACTATGACTTTGCCTTTCTGAGTCAATTCCAATCAGAAATTTTGTGTTCTTAGCTAGAAGTCTTTCATGCTATAGGTGATTATTAGACGTTAGGGAGTGCCCCTGACCAGTTTTTCTCAGTGGTTAGAGCTTTGACCCATAGAACGAAGGGTTGCAGGTTTGTCCCGGCCAAAGGCATATACCTTGGTTGCAGGTTCAGTCCCCAGCCTCAGTTGGGACACATGTGGGAAACAATCAATCGATATGTCTATGTGTCTCTGATATCAACGTTTCTCTCTCTCTCTCTCTCTCTCTCTCTCTCTCTCTCTCTCTCTCTCTCTCTCTCTCTCTCTCTCTCTCCCCTGCCCCTCCTTCTTCCCTTTCACTCTCTCTAAAATTTAATGGAGAAAATATCCTCAGTAAGGAATTTTTAAAAAGTTAAGGGATGGATGCCAATTCAGTTTAAGGAGCAAATTACTTAGAAGACTCTGCACCAGCCTTTCTTGCTGGTTTACTGTTTTTTCTAATCCTGCCAATGATGTTATTTTTTGCTTCACCTACTTACACACCGAGCCTCCAGAAGAGCAGAAAATATCATAATTTTTGAGCATCCAGAAGATTATGCTAATTAGGCAATCAGAAAAGAAACATTGTCAGATTGATCTCTTAACTCTCTGTGACCTGTTTACTGAACCCCACCCAGGGGTACTGATTGCTCTTTTTTCTGAACCCATAAGGTTTCATAGACAGCACACAATTTAGTGATGACCACTAAGTTTCTTTCTTTCCTCCAAAATAACTTTTCCTCCAAAATATCTGACAGTAAACCAGAGATAGACACTTGGCCTAGTCTTTTCAGTTTCTGCTTCCTCAAATCCATGATGCTCCCAGAAGTTATGTGGGGGGTGAGGGTACATGCTTCTTTTTATAAAAGATTGCTTTATTCATGAACCTCGTTTCTTTCAGAAATCCCAAATCGATCAAAGTAACCCAACACTGAATAGTCAGGGACATCCTTTATTGTTATCTATGCCTGTAGGAAGGTCTTTTTTAATCTAAGCCTCTAATTTAAATGGTTCTTGTTGACTCATCCAAGTTGTAAACAGTTCAAGAGTGGAGGAAGCAAAGGCCAGGCCAGCCCGCAAATGTTACTTGCTTGGTTGACTCAAACAGGTTTCAAAATTCTACTAAATGTAATCATATTGCTCAACGTCTTTTGGGTTGCAGTCTAGCAACACAAGTCTATTAATGGTCCATTGTCTACTTTATTATGGCCATTCATCTTTTTCAAACATCTGATGATTCTAGTCTACCTTCCCCTTCTCGCATTAGGAAGATTACTCTGCTGAGTTGCTGATTTTGAAAAGGAGAGAATTTTGTGATTTGAAAAATGGGACATTTTTATCAGAGTTTCTGGTGTTGTAAGAGCTACAGTTAATGAACAGGCAGTAGAAATCAATGATTAGTGTGCACTAGTCTTGGGCAGGTGTTGAAATGTTCGCTAGTAGTTCAAGCTGCATTATTTACTGGTTGGGAACTGACCCAAGACTGAAACATAATGTTTGCTACCAGAGTTCTCGAAATCACAATATATAAAATCATGTTCCGAGTCACTACAATATCTGTGATCTAGTTAGAAGCAGGAAGGGAACCCAAAGGAAAATAAGGAAGGTAGGAATTTGGATTGAGTTCACGACCAATTTAAACTATACAAGCCTGCCTCTGGAGATAGTGAAATCCTCAGCATCATATTGAAAATATGTGCAGACTGTTTCATAATACAAGGTAAGTGAAAGTTTAAATGGACTTAAAAAGCAGTAATACATTCCAGAGTGAAGACTGCCAGACTTTAGAATTTATGGATCAGTAAATTAAAGATAATAAATAATTGAGTAACTGATTTTTTTAAATATGCATGTTAGGGCTTTCTTTTTTTTTTTTTTTTTTTTTTTTTTAGCTAATAAGCATTTAAAGAAGTCTCTCCTACTGCTTCTTCCCTCCACTGTCATCACAGGGAAAGACAGACTTGTAGGATTTTAAACTTTGTTCTAAGTTTTTGCACATTTATTGGATTACCTACTCTACTTTATCTTTGAAAAATTCCTGGAAAATATATATTATCCCCATTTTACCAAAAAGGAAGCTGGCTTCACTTGAGCAATACTAACTAGTATTTGCCAAGAATCTAGTACTTTGCAACTATTTTTACAGCGTTTCCTCCAATAACCCTTGGATGTAGGTGTTCTCATTTCCATTTTACAGATGAGGAGGTTATCTTTTCAGAGGTCTCAAGATAAGTGGGAAAACTGTCATTTATTCATTCAAGACATGTGTATTTGTTATGCTAAGCACTGGTGAGCCAGGAGGCCGTGTCCATTCATAAAGCTTGCACTGTAGGGCTGGCTCCCAGCACCCAAGTGCTAAGTGCTATGCTGAGAAATAAAAAGGGTGGTGGGATAGAAAGAGAAAGGATGATTAGCCTGTGAGGTCACAAGCCCTCTCTTCGGAGAGGTTGACATTGAAGAGTTGACATGGAAGGTGAGATCAAATGACAGGAAAGGACTGGCCACCTCAGGATCAGAGGACAAACAACTAGGGCAAAACCCACAAGGCTGAGTGGAGGAAGTCAGCACAGTGGAGGAAGTCAGAAGCCAGCGTCGGGCAAGCTCAGTGGGAGATGGGAGGTCTGTGGGGCCAGAGAGAAAGGTAGGGGTCTTGGCAGGCAGGGCTCTAGCCCAGGGATCGGGTTTTACTCTCAGCACAACATAAAGGATTCATGGTGTGGGGGTTAAAGGAGGAGCATGATCTAACTGGCGCTCTGCAAAGACCTTGGTGCGGTGGAAGAATCCACTGTAGGGAGGCCAGAGTGGAAGCCAGATCGGTGAGGTGGCCATTGCAATAGTCCTGGGTGGCCCTGTGAGGGCAGAGCAGAAATGGTGAAGCATGGGTAGGTTCTGGAATGTTGTGGAGCTAGAACCCGTGAGACTGGCTGATGGAGGCCTTAGCCCTCCTTTGGCCTGATGGTCCCTCTAGCCCCATCCGCCTCCCGCAGTGTCCTTCTCAACACACACTGCCCTGGGAAGTCTGATCCCTCTGGATGATGCCCAGAAAGAAGAATGGAAGTGGCAGATGGCAAGTGTTGGTTGCCCCATTGTTTTGCCTTGTTAATTCATCGCCTGCTTAGCTGTTAGCCTCCCGACTGTCCATGCTGACCCTTAGGAAGACATCATGATGAATGATGAGCCTCTAGCCTCGCTGTCCTCCAGAATCACTGCAGAGGAAAGAAAAGTGAACTGTCTGTTCTTTCTATGTCATTTGGGGGCTGGCAGAACGATGAGTTCGTTGCATATTCATTTGCCCTGAAAAGCAGAAGAATGTAATGTCATATATGCCAGAAATCAGCATATGCACCATGCACCCTGGGGCTCGGCATGGGACAGGCACTCCTGAGTAGGGGACAAGGAGATGGGGAAGGAAAACTGTATTTAATGGTATGTCATAAAATGCTGGTTTGCTGCTACAGTAAGATGAAGAAGAGAGAGATCATGGGTGGAGGGGGCAAGCCGGAGGCCAGGGTTGGTCCACATAGACTGGGAGAGGAGGCATGACCTAAGCTTTTCCTTAGAGGATGCTCAAGCTTTGTCTAAACAAAGAGAAGGAGGGAGGATATAAGATTCGAAAGGGTTGCCAGTCAGCAAAAGTTTACATGTGCATGCATATGGATACGCAACTCCTTCTCCGGCCAAGGAAAACATTTTCTTGGCCTGTGCACTGAGCCTTCGCTAATACCCAAGGGCAATAAATGCTCTCAGTGCTCAGGAATGAGAACGCGCCCTTCCTCACCTACCAGCACAGCCAGTCTCTTCCCGGGAAAACGGGGGGGGGATCAACCGCGGAGCAGGTGTTTGGCACGCCAGCACACACGCTCCACACACACACACACACCCCGCTCCCAGACGTGAGGTGGATTTTTCTCCTCCACAGCAGTAAACTCTTCCCCCTCAGAATCCTTTGCTGCCTCCCCCTGCCTGCCCACACAAGGTGTGTTTTGCTGAACACTAATTCCACAGCTGCTCATAGGCACCCTACGTTTGGAAAATACCACGCTTACCAATGTTAAGCAGGTCTTTTTTTTCCCTCTGTGGGACTTCCAGGATCCTTTAATAAGCTGGTGGAGCCCTGACTGGTTTGGCTCAGTGGATAGAGCGTCAGCCTGTGGACTAAAGGGTCCGGGTTCGATTCCAGACAAGGGCATGTACCTTGGTTGCGGGCACATCCCCAATTGGGGGTGTGCAGGAGGCAGCTGATCAATATTTCTTTCTCATCGATCTTTCTCACTCTCTATCCTCTCCCTTCCTCTCTGTAAAAAAATCGATAAAATATATATATATTTTTTAAAATAGGCTGGTGGACCTTTGGAGAAAGGGGGACTTATTATACAGCATTTCCCAAACTGGAAATGGCTCCTCTGTTTGTATAGAGCACATGTGTCAAACACAAGGCCCGCGGGCCAAATCCAGCCCGCCAGGCCTTGCAATGTGGCCCGCACCGCGCTGTCATCACTGCACTCCGCTGTCAGTTTATGACATTGTCAGTTTATGACTGTTCAGTAAACCATTCGGCCCGCGATTTAGGCTGGATTTTAGATTTTGGCCCCTTCTCTGATTGAGTTCGCCACCCCTAGTATAGAGCATCACCGGGCACTGGTGCTCTATGGAGGCATCGGGAAATGCTGGGTTAAACAGGACTTCTCCCACCACCATTCACAGCCACCAGAACCTGCCTGACTCCCCGTGAGTCCCTCATGAAGCAGCCTGCCCTCGGAGGCACTATTTCAGCAGATGTGCCTTTTGAATTCCTGCCTCTAGGCCTCCGCTCACGCCCTGCTCTGGCCCAAATTATCCTGGCCTTTCCTCTCCTCTCGCTGTAATCCAACCCAAATCCTATCCTCTCTGGAAGCTCTGGAGATGCCTCTGCCTCTGAGCCATCATCACATGCTTCTTGTTCCACTCGTTGAGCATTTCAGCGCTGGTTTCTACCCCTTCCCCCTCTTAATGTCGCACACGTGGCAGGTATTAAAGGCGAGGAGAGGCAGGAAGGAGAAAAAGGAGGAGGATGGGAAGAAGGAGGGAGAGGAAGAGGAGAGAGAGCATGGAGGTGACAAAGGGAAGGAGAACCCCCGGGATCTGAGACATGGTGCTTTGGTTGAATGTAGGTGGGTGGCCACGCCCAGGGAAAGCCCGTTGGTCTCCTCGTGGGAGACAATGCATGAGTTTTCCTTCCGTGACTCGCTGAGGTGGCCCGGGTCTGCCCACTGTGCTGAAGGCCAGCACCCATTTGTGGGCCATCAGTTTCAACTGGAGGTGCCATGCCTGAGCATGGGCAGCCGCTGTGACCCCTCGACCTCAGCCGGCTTAGTAACATAATCATTACTATAATAATGACATTAGTAAGAAAACAGCATATGCACCCAATTCTTTGTTGTTTTTGTAGGACAAAGTAAATAAAGTACAAATTAAATTAAATTAATTAATTAATTAATTAACCCTGAGCTAGTGCTGTCAGAGGCCTGTGCCTCCCTTTTACCCAGGAGGGACCTGAAACCACCAACCAGCTTGAGCTGGGGCTGCAGCCTCAACTCTACAGCCCAGCCTTCCCACCAGCCAGACGGTTCTGAGCGCTGCTTCTCGTGGCCAGGCGGTCTGTGCTCGCTCCATCAGCCCAAGGGTCAACTGCCTGAGATGGAGACACAAGAAACATTCCCACGTCTGCTTCATGCTTCCCACTCATACAAAAATGGCCCCCTGTTAAAAAACCTGCTTCCTGAAGGGACCAGACCTTCTTTCTTTCCCTGTGCATTTCAAAAATGGCAAACATGTGGCATAGGCTGTCAACAAGGTTAAACACACATCTTCCCAACGAGCTAGCTCGTCCTTTGTAAAACGACAGCCGTTTCCATGGATGCAGTCACCTTTGGCAGGGCCAGCGGCCCCGCCGGCGTCCCACCCTGGAAAAGCTCATCCTATGGAAACCCAGCTTGGCAGGCTCACAGACCCCACCTCTGAGACTCCGTTAATGCCCAGATGTGCTTCGTGCGTGTTGTGCACAAATTCCACGTCAGCATGTCAGGCACCACCTCACTCAGGCTCCCGGGTTCAGGGAAGGAGCCCGGATGCCAAGAGGCTGGGTTCCCGTCAGCATGTCCTCGGACTTTTACAAGTTACCAACCGATGACGATGCCCCAGGTGCCAAC
Organism: Pipistrellus hanaki; assembly: GCF_964339955.1. Lineage (NCBI taxonomy): Eukaryota > Metazoa > Chordata > Mammalia > Chiroptera > Vespertilionidae > Pipistrellus > Pipistrellus hanaki. The sequence goes on from NC_140514.1 coordinate 36,932,769, forward strand.
AGCCTTAGGAGGTGGGTGGGGGCACTGAACACTGGGCATAATGGGCCGATGTGGGTGTGGAAGAGAGGGTGGCCCTGCTTCTCTGGTCCCAGAGGACCCGTGGTCTGGGGCAGTGGTGGGCAAACTCATCAGTCAACAGAGCCAAATATCAACAGTACAACGATTGAATTTTCTTTTGAGAACCAAATTGTTTAAACTTAAACGTCTTCAAAATAGACTCATCCAGGCCGTGGTATTTTGTGGAAGAGCCACACTCAAGGGGTCGCATGTGGCTTGAGAGCCGCAGTTTGCCAACCATAGGTCAGGGGGTGAGGCCTGAGCAAGGTTGAGCCAGAGCGAGAGAGCCGTCTGCACACTAAGTCACAGCCAGCCCCAGAGGAGAAAGAGAGCTGAGTGTGGGTAAGACCTGAGGATCTGCAATAGCCAAGCCTGGGCAGATTACTGAGGCCTGTGAGGAGGAGGAAGAGAAAGTGATACTGGCGTTTCCACGCTCAGGGCGACCTCTTTCTCCCCCTCTGAGCTCTGGCACCTGGTTGTGGAGCAAAATCGAAATAAAACTTTGGTTTGTATTTCCCTTTCCTCCTGCCACAAGGTACAAACTGGTTAGGCCGGATTAATGTTTGTCCCTCTCTTAGGTTTTAGGCAGGTTCTCAATCAAAATCACACTCACATTCAGTGGATAGGAAGTCCAATATAACAGAAGACTTCAAACCTCAAACCTGATCCAGTCCAATCTCCCTCTTCCCAGAGCTGGGCTGGCCCCGTGGAAAGGAGGGGTGTGACTGTCGTTCCCCTATTCCTCCACTTCACTCTTCTCCCTCCCACTCCCATCTCAGCTTCTCAGCCAGTTTCTTATGCCTCCTTGGCAGGGACAAGTGACAGGAGTAGGAAAAAAGGTAGATCTTCCTTGAGCTGTGACCATTAAGTTGGCTTTATGCTCTGTGGACCCAGCATGGGTTTAATGCGGATTTTTCCCCCCATGCGGTTTCTTTGTGGATCCTCTCTCCTGCCATTTGCTTGACATGGGCCATGTCTCCTTTTCCATTGCTTTCTCTTCCATTGGGGGGGGGGGGGGGTGGAGAGGAAGGAGAAAGAGAGGAACATCGATGTGAGAGATCCATCAATTGCTTGCCTCCTGTAATCACCCGGACCGGGACCGGAAACAAACTTGCAACCCATGACCCTTCAGTGCAAGGTCCTACACTCTAATCACTGAGCACACCAGCCAGGGAACTGCTTACTTTGTAGAGCTAGAAGGTATCTTAGATATCACCAGAGCCTGTGGTTTTCAAATAGTTTTGAGCTAGAAAGAGAAATCCTTTCAATACAATCTTACCAGAAGCCCAATATGCAGAACAGATAAGTGAAGCTGATCTGGTAGATGGGCAGTGGACCAGGCCAGCCACATGCGCACAGTTTCCCCACAGTAGTCTCTGAGCCTCCCCCTCAGAATTCCCAAGTGCTTATGAACCACAGTGTGTCCTCAACCAACACCATGGTTGTCCTTAACCAACACCATGGCTGAGGGCTGGGCTCAAAGGTCAAAAGAAAATGAACAGAATTAGACCCCTCCCTTCTCTCCCCTCCATCGGGGATCCGACCTTGTTCCGTCCACTTCCCAAATGCCTCATCTATTCTGTAAATGTTTGCTAAATCAAAGAAAGAGCCCTTTCACGGGGTCACTAAAGACTTCCCGTGAGTTTAAGATGACCAACAAATATTTACTAAGTGCTTGCTATATCCTTGACCTTGCTGTCATTGCCACATTCATCAGCACTCTTTGAATGCTGTTTGTTCGGCCTTCTTCTCTGAACCATCTAAATCTCAACTGATCAACCCACCCACACCCACACCCACACATGTCCATCTTTTCTCTAAGTGTGCTAGGAGCCGCCATGTGGAGTGATTTGCTGAAATGCAGATAAATTACATCTGTCAGCCCCCATCTCTGAATCCAGTAAGACTTGCAGAAAAAATGAGGTTTGGCACAGCTCGTTCTCTGCAAACCTTTGCTCACAAGGGTGACCACTGTTTCCTGTCTTTGGAACTTGTAAGCCATCTGTTTAATAATCTGCTTGAGCATCCTGCCAAGGACTGAGCTCCATCGCGCCAGTCAGCAGTTCCCACCGAAAGTGCCGCGGGCCTCCCGCCTCTGCTGCTGGCCCATGTTCAGGACACGGAAATGGCTCCTTTGTCCCTAATCTCTCTAGGTTTTCTCGGAGAGGATGGGCCACTGGCGTGTTACAAGAGCACGATGTGGAGGATGGAGAGATCAACTTAGTGTAGTTATTCCTGCATCAGCAATACCAATTCAGGGCTCAGGATCACTTTGCTGTGAGCCTAAGAACAGAGACTTCATAGTGAGGCACAGCGAGGTTTGGAACTCAGCTCACCACACACTGGGTGATGTTGGTTAATTACCCTCTCTGAGCCTGCACCATGAGAAGGTTGTGAGGGTTCAACGCAATATTGTACCGGAAGCGCTCAGCACAGGGGCTGACATGTTACCATCATTATTGTTATGAAAAGAAAATAACCCTAACCAAAACCAGTTTGGCTCAGTGGATAGTGCAGACTGAAGGGTCCCAGGTTCGATTCCTGTCAAGGGCATGTACCTTGGTTTCGGGCACATCCCCAGCAGGGGGTATGCAAGAGGCAGTTGATCAATGTTTCTCTCTCATCAATGTTCCTGACTATTCCTCTCTCTTCCTCTCTGTAAAAAAATTAATAAAATATATTTTTTTTATTTTTTAAATATCAATATATTTTTTTTTTAAAGAAAAGAAAAGAACCTTATTGATCAACTGCTGCAGGTCAAGCGTAGGGACAGGGCAAGAAGGGCCTATGTGAGGGGCATACTTACTGGTTCACAATTTACTTATTTTTCTAGGCATTGTGAGGTATTCAGAAAGATCCTCTTCCCTCTGGTTTGGATTCTTCTGGAGAAGAAATCATGAGAAAATACCTGTCCCCTTTTTTACCTGCTTGTGAACTTGCTGTTCTCGGGTCAGACTGAGGTCAAGAGGACTGGCTCCAGGCCAGTTCCTACAGCTACTTTTCAAGGCCACACAGGTTATCCTGTGGGCAGGTTCTTCGGGGCAACTTCTAACGTGGGGCAACTCAGCCTCTGAGCATTCTGAAGGAGACAAAGAGGAGCCGGGCGGGAGGTCCGTCAAAAGAACCATGTCAACCCCGGAGGCAAAGGTTATGATAGTCTTTGCATCCAGCCCTCATGGGAAAACGGCAGAAAGGTCACCCCGTGGCTTTGTTGATTAAAATTAAGCTAATGGGATTCAGCTCCAGTGCATTTTAGAAGTCCTGGGTCAATTTCTAAAGCTAATTTATTTTAAAAGTCCTTGAACCAAAGGCAATAGCATTAAATGACAACTGGGAATTTTAACTTTTCTTTTCAGTTCTGAATAAAATAAGGGGGTTGGGCATCCTTTCATTATTTTTAATTTATTTTTTAATTTTTTGTCTTTTAAAGAAAGAAGGGAGAAGGATAGAGACGTAAAAACATCCATGAGAGAGAAACATCCATTGGCTGCCTCCTGCACTCCCCCTACAGGGGATCTAGCCCATAATCCAGGTGCCCCAACCAGACATGGAACCATGACCTCCGGGTCCAGGGGTCAACGCTCAACCACTGAGCCACTCCAGCTGGGCTTGGGTGTCCTTTTATATTTTCATATATGTCAAAAGGGTAATAGGAAAATTTTATTGTCAGTTTAATGTGCCATAGTCATGGATTCACACTGCTTGTGTAGGTTAAGGTCCTAGGAGAGGGAAATGGTGCCTCCAGGTTGCTTTTTTCATAAAGCACCTACTCCAGCCTGTCTGGGGGAGCCAGCAGCTCTCCTAGGAGAGGTGATACTTCCAGCCTTGACTTTGACGAACTTTGATCAGGAGTCAGAAACCATAGTGAGTACAAAACCACAATGGCCAGGCCCCTAGCACCAGAAGGCGAAACCCAGCAGAGAGCCTCTGACCACTGTTACTTGCAGCATTAATAAGAGACTCACAAAAAACCAAAGGCCTATTAACTATCCCAGCCCCACCTGGGCTCACCACTTACTTGGGGTGTGGGCCCCGGAGGCAGAAGGAATATAGATGGTTCCAAAGGTTGGAGAGAGAGGGTCTGAACGGCCCAGGTCCAATGAAAACAAGCCAGGGCCTTAATAACTGCATGATTTTGGCATCAGGAAACACATTCTTAGTTCTGCTAATGGCTATGATATTATTATTTTCTTTATTTCATGGGCTTAATTGATGCTTGAAAGAATTAAAGCAATAAGACCCCCAGACCAGAACTTCCTCAGCCAGCACAATTGGGCTACTTTTCCCAGAGCCCGCCTTTTTAAGGAACAAGTCCCCACATTCCTTATTAGGACTCTGGTGGCCCTATTATTAGATTTGGGGCTTAGTCAGAGCATACTTTGAGCACAGGAGCCCATAGGCTCCTGCTGGGATTAGAACACTTCTCTGGGCATATGCATATCCCCAACCTGCCTGCCAGAGATTCTTCAAAAGGAGAAATCATCTCTTGTTTTGAAGGACCTTGAACCTCATTAACACCCCAGTGTCTATTAGCACACACACAATGGATGAAAATTAGGATATCAGCCTCCCTTTACCAACTGGCAAAAGTGTCCTTTTATTGAATTAACATATATATTTTTAATATATTTTATTGATTTTTTACAGAGAGGAAGAGAGAGAGATAGAGAGTTAGAAACATCGATGAGAGAGAATCATTGATCAGCTGCCTCTTCTTCACACCCCACACTGGGGATGTGCCCGCAACCAAGGTACATGTCCTTGGCTGGAATCGAACCTGGGACCATTCAGTCCGCAGACAGATGCTCTATCCACTGAGCCAAGCCGTTTGGGCCGAATTAACATATATTTTTATTTCTAATCATTGGGTTCTTTACCATGAGAAAGGCACTATGCTTAATAAAGTCATTATCTTCGTGTAGCACAAAACTTTCTGATTATAGCTACTTTCAGAGTGTGTTTGAAAATGACAGACTCCCTTGGTAATACTGACACAGTACGTCTAGGGCAGGATTTGGGCGCCCGTGTTTTTAACAAAGGGCCCAGACGATGCTTGGGATCAAGTCGTTCTGCTGGGAGGCTTCCCAGTTTTCCCAAAGCCCTCTCGGACGGAGGCGCTCCCGATTTCTTAGCAGGTGTGACTCATCACCGCAGAGCACAAGGGAGGAGGCAGGTACCTGAGGGGTGCTGACCTCCCCGTGTGGCCTGAGAATCCATTCGCTTTCCTTGGTCAGCCACGCAGCTGCCTCGTGTGGGCCAGACAGTCTGAAACCCCCACATGCTCCTCACCAGACAGTGACAAGGCCAGGGGCCCTGTGTGCCAGAATTGATTTTCTCCGCTTGAGTGCTAGACCTGGCTTTTAATTATAAACACTGTCTTGTTGAATGTAGCCTATTGCTCCAGCATGTCCAATTCTCTCCTATCCTCCCAGGCCGCAGGTACCCTTCCCAGCCAGGGTCATCAGCATACGCTGTAGAAAGTGCCCGTGTACCCTGTTCATCTGAACTTGGCCACAGCTGCCTCCACCATCCAGAAGTTCCCTGCCCTGTATGACGAGCCTTTCCAGAAGCATCTCTATGCTTCTGTGTAGTTTTTATGTAGGCCTGAAGCTATTGAAAACCAATATACTGTAAGGGATTTTTATTGGAGAGAAACCATTTGTTAAATTCTCAGAGCTAGAGCCATGATGTAAGGAAATGGGAGGCCAACTAACTTGGAGTCTGTTTTATTGTAGTTAACGTTTACCTTGTCGATGGTCTCACCTATTGGACGGGCAAAAATATGTAACAGAAATAGCCACATAGGAAGCCAAGAAGTCTCATGGCTGCCGAGCCACCTTGGAGCTGTGCCCTGACCTCCCGCTCTGTGGCTCAGTTTTTCCAGCCATATTAGGCGTGATGATTCCTGCCGCCTGCTCCACTCAGACCTGCAGAGGGACCCTAGACGATGTTTGCTGGGCTTGGGTTTCCAGAGAAAGTCTAACTGTTGCAGTTGAATATCGTCTTCTGAAACTAGGTTTCCTCACCCACCGCTATTCCCACTAGTGCCTGGAATGGTGAGAAACGCTTACATGGAGGTGAATAGACAATTCATTGAGAGTTTTTCCATGTGTTGTTGATGGAGCAACAAGTCATTGCTTTGAAACCTCTGGGTCTGTGACACGAGGAAAATTATAGCTTGTGTATATCACACGCAAGGCCACTCTGAACTACATAATTATACATTCTAATAATTGCTCTTATAGCAGGGGTGTGTATTTTCTATATTTCTTTAAAAACAACTTCTCAAAACACACATTCCATGTCTTAGCTTCAGTTGAATGTACTTCTTAGGAAGGATGTATGGGACAAGTGGTTGGCTCTCTGTGGGTTGTAAACACAGGATCCATTGTCATCTCACAAGTAGAGCTGGCCAGAGACCGATCCCCACTAACTGTGAAACTAAAGGATGGAGCCTTTGACCCCAGGAGGCCCCTGTTTGCGCTCCAATGATTCCTCTTCCCTATATCAAAATTTGTTTTGAGACTCGAGGTGATTATTGCCTCAAAAACAAAGGGCGATTTTATTTGAAATGTCCCTTGTGAACCATCATAATAAAATGAAGGTCTGTTAGTCAAACATCATTTACGGAAGAGAGGAGCTGGGAACATCTAAGCAATATTGCTTTCTACACTGAGAAGTGGGAACATACAGGAAGATGCTTTGTTTTTGTTGCACTATGTGGGGCTTTTGAATCACACTCTACATTTATAGCAACTGCTTGCTGGCCAGGAGCTATAAAGGGACCCTCCAATTACAGAGGACCGGAACCCAGCGGGCACTCTTCCCCAGGATAGCCATGTCCATTGAGGCCCACGTAAAGACACCTTTCCAAAAGTACCTGCATAACTTTATGTGCCTGAAACATATGATATTAGAGTTTGGAGGTTTTATTTGCTCTTATATCAATATGACAGACTACTTCTTTTCAATCCTCCGGATATAGCTCCATCTTGTCCCTGTATCATAATTCAACTTTAAAGTGAGTTAGAGTATAGGGATCTAAAAGTAAAGTAAAAGGCGTTCCGTGGGGGGGGTCTCAGTACTAATCATGGGACAGCGCTTCTAAGACAGACTATCAGTGCGTCCATTAAAGTTTGCCTGGGCTGTTTTTCCCTCTTAAAAAAAAAAATAATAATAATAATAATAATAATAATAATAATAATAAAATAAATTTGGTTCTATTGCTTCACCCGAAAAGGGGATCCATTAAGGTGTGAAATGGTAAATATGGAAGTAAACAAATAGGTCCCAATATTTTAAGAGTGCTCATGTTGGGATAGTGAGCCTCAGGGGGTTTTCTCTCTCTTTTTTTCTATAAAGTTCTTAATGCCCTTAATGCTGTATATATATTTAATGAAACAAATGGTAGTTGAAGAAAAGAGAGAGGAGGAAGCAGATGTGAGCTTTATGGGATGGCTGTAGAACTGAATCTGTGATGTCTGAGCTGGACTCTGTAGTGGGTAGAAGGATGTCCCAGCCCATTGCCTCAAAGCCCCCGTGCGGAGCCTGAGTGGCTGGTCACACTGGGACACGGCAGTTCTCTGCCGTGGCCACCTCCGCTTCCATTGCACCCAGCACCCCCTTCGCTTCTGCGGCCCAGTTCTCCCAGACGCTCATTGGCAAGAGCGCCATCATTACAAATCATTCTCTGCTCTCCTTGTCATTCTGTTTATCTAATGATCCCCCAAGGTTTTGAACTCAGAGCTTTGGTATGAAATTCAATCTTCATTTAGTTCACAGTTTTTGTGTTACCCAATGACGAAGTGTGATGAGGTAATGTTTTCTGGCAGTCTGGCCCAAGATTTGAACCCTTAAAAATAAAAAACATTGAGGACTCAAAAAGCCAGCATTCAGTATTCTAACAATGGTCTTAAGTGGATAATGCTGCTTTCCTAGTGTTAATTCCAGAGTGACAATACATCACTGTTTCCGCCGCAAAATTGTAATTAGTCATTCTCTGTAGCAGTAATAATGAACTCTAGCAATTTAAAAGAAAACTGTCTTTTCCATCAGAGACTACTTGGTGGGCTAAGTATCTCTATATTAGAGCAACAGCCAAGACCAGTTTGGCTCAATGGATAGAGCATCGGCTTGGAGACTGAAGGGTCCCGGGTTCGATTCCGGTCAAGGGCATGTACCTTGGTTGCGGGCATATCCCCAGTAGGGGGTGTGCAAGAGGTAGCTGATCGATGACTCTCTCTCATTGATGTTTCTAACTCTATCTCTCTCCCTTCCTCTCTGTACAAAATCAATTATATATATATATATATATATATATATATATATATATATATACACAATATATATTGTGTATATATATATATATATATATATATATATATATATATATATTTTTTTTTTTTTTTTTTTTTTTTTAAGAGCAACAGCAGGCCTGAGGGGGTGGAAATGACCCAGAATCCCTGGCTGGAGAGGAAGGGGCTGGAGAGTGAAAGGTGCTGGAGGAAGAGGCATCTTTATCTAGGTTTCCGTACAGTAAGGCAGGACAGGACCAGGGTCCCAGCACCAGCATATCCAGACAAACTTGTCAAAGGATTCTCCTCACTCACAGGAAGAGCTGTGTTCCGAAGCAGTGGGAGACTGACATGTCTGGCCTATAAATCATGCCTGGCCCAGAACTTTCTCAAAGTTTATCTTGCATTAATTATACTTTTATAATCTCTTTCTAAAACTGCTCCTTTTTGAACTCCTTAAGGCACTTTCAGATATAAATGTGAAGAATGCATACATTCGTGATTTGCCTTCAGAAAGAGCCCCTTTGTATCATCATATTCCACACTTTGGGAGTTTCTGGAGGTCCCAGAGAAGCAAGGAAAAGAAGGGCTTTCTTCCAGCCCAGAGCGGCTCTGAGCAGACCTCGGGTCACCCCAGCTCAGAAGCCCCAGAGGCTGTGCTGATGGGACCATGGTGCACAGGGGAGATCGCTTCAGGCTGCAGGAATGGGAGAAAAGCTGTACAGACAAGAGTGACTCGGGGGCAACAGCTTGGACACTAACAGGCCAGGGGCAGCGCCATGACCTTCTCAGCCAGCTCCTTTCATAGGAGAAATTACAGGCAACCTCCTATGTTACTCAGGCAAATAAATGAAGTCTGTGACTCCTCAGCCGGTATGTGCCTGATTTCCCTTTCTAAGTCCCCGACACTCTCCCTTCCCATTGTTTTCCGTCTTTGGTGCATTAAGTTTTCCCTCCTACTGAGTCACCAACCTGGAGAGAGGAAGGTTCTGAGTTTTCTCACACAATGGAGCTATAAGAAGAGCTATCTACTTGAGCAAAATAACTTGAGAATGTCTCATTAGCTCCTCTAAGGCTGAATCAAACTCCCAGGTCATCACTGAAACTCGGTTCAGACAGGGCCAACACTTGGGAAATATCATCACCATCATCATGACCAAAATGACCCCAAAAAAGTTTTAATTTTTTTTAGGAAGTTTGCCTAGAGTGGAAAAAAAAAAAAACAACTTTCATTGAGTGTTGGCTCTGTCAGTGTAATCAAATCAAATGGAGATGTTAAAAGAAAGAATTTCTGAAAATCAAGTAAGATTATGCCTAGGGAAACCAATATGAAGTCCCTAAAGGAGGAAATGGCTTAAAAGTATAGTATTCCAGCTGAAACCGGTTTGGCTCAATGGATAGAGCTTCAGCCTGCAGACTGAAAGGTCCCAGGTTCAATTCTTGTCAAGGGCATGTACCTTGGTTGCAGGCAAATCCCCAGTAGGGGGTGTGCAGGAGACAGCTGGTCAATGGTTCTCTCTCATCGACGTTTCTAGCTCTCTATCCCTCTCCCTTCTTCTCTGTAAAAAATCTATTTAAAAATATATTTTAAAAATACTATACTTTTTGTGTAATCTCAAATGTAGATGTAGGCCCAATTTTAGTTAACCATTGAGCTACTGAATGTCAACAAAACCACACCTCCACCGGTGCCCTTTGAAATTTAAATTCTGGTGCATAAACTATGTTCATATCCCCACCTGGTCCTGCCGACAGCCAGACCGGTGCCGTCCACTGTAACAGTATGGCCGGAGGGCGCCCCCCCCGCCCCTCTGGAGCAGCATTTACAGAATAGAAAAGCAACTACTGTGTCAGTGGCCTTCAAAGATGACTCGTGTCAATACAAATTCCAGGTTATCTCTGGCACGAGCAAGTCAGAAAAACAAGGCATGAACTTTGGGGACTTCATTTTTAATTCCCCTAAACAGTGGTCTGCAAACTCATTAGTCAACAGAGCCAAATATCAACAGTACAATTGAAATTTCTTTTGAGAGCCAAATTTTTTAAACTTAAACTTCTTCTAACACCACTTGTTCAAAATAGACTTGCCCAGGCCGTGATATTTTGTGGAAGAGCCACACTCATGGGGCCAAAGAGCCACAGTTTGCTGACCACAGCCCTAAGAGATATCAGCCTTCTGGCCAAGTTGTATATGATATTTTGCCAGAAGCTTAAAGAAGAGGTCATATTTCCATGACTGACAACTTCCTTGAAAGCAGCAGGATTGAAATCCCTGTTGGTTTTCCTTGACTGAAGATTGTGTCGATACGCTTTGAAAATGAGCTGAAGTGACTCAGAGAGGAATCGGCCTCTGATTTAGGCTACAGCTCCTCCTAGAATTGCTCTGTTCCTGCGAAGAAGGAAGTGCTGGGTCCCTTTGCGGCTCTTCACTTTAGTTCCACCACCTTTTTCCCTCCGTGTTCCTCTCTCTCCTGCCCCCAAAGCCCCACCTAGGCCAGTAAGTGCCCAACTTCAAAGTTTCAGAAAATGGGCTTGCATTCCATTCTTTCAGGAAGTGCCTAGCAAGCCCCACCCTTAGCTCAGGCACCCTCTTCACAAGAACATAAAGGATTGCCCGACATCCTGGCACAGCCCTGCATGGCAGTCCTCAGACAAGAGCAGAGGAGTTCAAGCCCCTCCCTTTTGTGAAAATATTCCTAAAATAGGACAGCCCTGTGACTAGGCCACATCATATCAGGTGACTAGCATGTGAAAGAAATCTCCTTGGAGATTAAACCATCTCTCTGGGGTTCTTTGCTCACTTTGGGAAGGGAAGCACTAGGTCAGAGACCCAAGGACATATCTGTGGTGCTGCCTTCCCTCCCTTTCCTGTGGTTCCACCAGCCGAGAGGGATGAGCTCATGCGCTAACATACTGGCCCGCAGCCAGCCACTCGCATCCTTTCTCTTCAGTGCTCTGCACATTGTTATCCTTTTGCCTCCCCACTCCCACCAAAATGTGGCCTTCCTGTGTCCCTTTCTCCAGACCACCAGCACCCCAGACTTAACAATCCCGAGTGCCCTCTCCTTGGCCTCAAAAGGCTAGATAATTGTGTTGATAAATTCACATGTTGCCGTGTGCCAATGCCCAGGGAATTTCCCTCCCGGTAACAGTTGGGCATTTTTTATTTTTTTTTTAGATATATTTTATTGATTTTTTTTTACATCGAAGAAGAGAGAGGGATAGAGAGTTAGAAACATCGATGAGATAGAATCATCAATCAGCTGCCTCTTGCACACCCGCTACTGGGGATGTGCCCACAACCAAGGTACATGCCCTTGACCGGAATCGAACCTGGGACCTTTCAGTCTGCAGGCTGACGCTCTATCCACTGAGCCAAACCAGTTTCAGCTACAGTTGGGCATTTTAAGAGGGATCTCTGTGAGATGCCCTCAGAGGACTCTTGAGGTTGAGAATATCAGACCCAGCGGTAGGCTGGACATGCCTGGGGTGTAGGGGTGGGAAAAGAATGTCTCAGGCAAAGCAGTTTTGGAGTTCCACTCAGCTCACCCCACAGGCATTAACGTCTTGGGTTGGGAGGAAGCAAAGAAGGAGGTAGGATGGAAGAGACCGTTGAGCTGAGGAAGGAGAACGGAGCTCAGAGACAGACACTGTCCACTCCAATCTCCCTCTCCAGCTATGTGACCCTTCAACCCCTTCCTGCAGCTCATTGATTGCAATAGTAAGTGTCTCGTGCTCTTCTTGAAGCTTACTTTAGACCAAGTAATATGACAAAGTCCCTGCCCTCAAAGAAAGAAGGCTAGAAAACATGGAAGGTCCCGGTGGAAACTGTGATGGCCAGAAAGATGGCAAAAAGTATTGCCCATTGGGTTTCTTCCTTATTCATGATTATGCCGCTTCACAGTGGAAGCTCCCAGAGAAACAGAGTGAGCCGTTCAGAATCGGGGTGCATCCCCACACAGCCTCGCCACTGCATTCCTCTGCCCCGTCCCAGCCACATTTCTCAGCCTCAAGAATCCTCCTCCTCGGTGAACTGGGAGCGGGTTGGTGGCTGCGGCATCAGAAAGGCGAATGGGCCAAACCACTAGCACAACCCCCATCCCCCATTGCAGGTCTTCAGACAAAGAGCAAAGACTGCTCTTACTAAGCATGAGGTCACCTTTCTGTACCCTGGATTCACACTGTTTATTTGGGTTCTGCGGCCGAATTCACTCCAGAGTTCACCTCTGTGACCAGAACCCAGCACCCAGCTGGGAGAGGCCCCTCCCGGCTTCCACCAACCTCCACAGCCTTTAATACCTGGAGGCTGGAGGAATCCTGCAGAACCCTGTTCAAAGGCAACAGCGTTGAAGGAAAAGCTCATCAGCCTCAAAGTTAGACCAAACTAGGTTTGAATCCTGACCCTGCCACTTACTATTTGTGTGGCCCTAGAGAAAGGTCCTAGCCTTTAGGAGCCTCCAGTTCTTTATCTGTAATAGGGATAGTAATACCTACTTTACACAATGGTGGTGAGATTTTTAGAATAACATATGTAGGGCTTGCATCAATCCTGGCTATTACACTTATAACACGATGACGGCCAGTGACCATTAGATGGGCTTTTAAGTTTATTCACAGGAGACAGTTCATAATGTTTGCATGGCTTAATGTGGTATTTGACAAATGTTTTACCATCTTCCTAGAAAGCAGGGTCTGTTTCTTCATTCTTTTATTTTATAAACTATAGGCCCAGGTGATTGTCTCAGCCCGGCCTGTGTTCTCTCGCAGACCAGGGGCCCTCGGTGGATGTCCAACTGATGGCTTAGGCCAGCTCTCCAAAGGAGAGACTCCTGCCACCACTGCTGCACTTGCCAGGGCTTCTGGCTGAGCAGCGTTCCCCCTGTGGGAGTGCACTGGCCACCAGGGGCAGCTCCTGCATTGAGCGTCTGCCCCCTGCTGGTCATAGTGCATGCCATAGTGACTGGTCCTTCCACTGCTTGGTTGATTTGCATATTAGCCTTTTGTTATATAGGATACTGTGGCAGCCCTCCCTGCCAGCTCTGGGTGGGGAAGGAATACAGTGGGCAACAAGAGCTTTCCATATACATTGACAGACAGTTAATGACAAAGTTTGATAAGGAAAGAGGCAGGAAACCATGCAAGAAATTAGCAGGTGGGCCTCATTGAGATTGGGTGCCACCAGGGAAAACCTCTCTGGCAAGTGACTTTGAGCTGAGACATGAGATGTGAACAGAATTTAGCCAAGCAAACATGGGGGGAAAGCATGTTCCAGGCAGGACACATACAAAGGTCATGAAGTAGAGATGACCATGGAGTTGAAAGGAGGTGTGGCGCTGGCAGGCAGGGAGGAAGGGGAGCTGGCAGGGAGTGAAGCTGATCATGCGGGCCTTATTGGCCACATCGATATTTGGGATCTTAGTCATATGGAAGCTGGGGAGGGGGTCTAGGATGTGCATGATCCTGAGATGTGAGGCTCCTGTGGCTGCCTTGTGGATGTATTGGGACGTCAGCAACAACGTAACTTATTTTCTAATTTTATAATTCGCAGATTTGGGGCTCATGGATGTGGAGGGCCAACTGTATAGCCTTACTGAGTTAGGTTTAAATGGTAGTAAGGGGAGCGGAGGCACCAGGTAAATCAGTAAAAAGCCTGTCTGTTTCAGTACTGTTCTGAATCACTATAGTGGCTTAAAACAACAATTTGCTACTTTCCCTCACCGTCCTGAGGGTTGACCTGCTTGGCTGTGTAAGTGTCTCCTGCAGTTGCAGTCAGATAAGTGGCTAGAGTTGGAGTCATCCCACGGTTGACTGGACGGGTCGTCCAAGAGGGCTTGGTCATCCAAGCTGCTGGGTGTCTTCGGTCGCCTCAGCATGGCCTCTCCCCACAGTGAAGCGGCCTAGACTTCGCCCACGGAAGCTCGGGGCACCAAAAACAGGGAGCAGAAGCTTCCAGGACTCTTATCAGGCACAGCATCACTTCCATCCTATTCCGTTATTCAAAACTGTCACTGACTGCTCCTGACCATGAGGGAGGGCCCCTGCATGCGGGAGGGAAGGAATGGATGCAGCCACCTTCCAGACCAGCTACCGCCAGGCAGGGAGAGAGAATTGTTTGGAACCGAAGAGATCCTCTCTGCCCAGACTGCTGAGAAAGGGCCCCGCCCTGCTGCTCTTGGGTGGCCCGATTACCAAGGCAGCAAAGTCACATTTGAGTAGATATCATTATTTGAAAGAGTTGAGCAAATATCATTATTTGAATAAGGGTGGAAAACTATACCACTCTAACACTCAATAGATCAAGCAGTTGAAAAAAAAAAAAAAAAAAGAGGCTTTAACTAATCTACTAAAAATAATTAGTGGATAGTAAATAAATAGTGCATCCATAAAAATAGAAAAATTCATATTATTATTTAAATTTGTAAAAACTGACTATATCTTGGGCAACAAAGAAAACCTTAAAAAAAAGACAGTATTTTTACAGGCCACATTTTCTCACCACACACACACATAAAAATCTGGAATTTAGCAAAAGGGAATAAACTTTTTTTAAAAATAAAAGCACTTAGTTTTAGAACATGCTCATAAATTACTGTTCAGTTGAAGAAAAATTAAAACTACAATTACTGGGATTCTGGAAAAGTGCTAATTGGAATGCCACAATAAAAACTTAATGGCGTTTGGAAAAATCATAGACCTAAATTTTATTATTAAATTAAAAAAAATGAAAACAAATGAGCTATGTAAGCATTTAGTTAAAACTTAGAAAAGAATCTAAAACAATCTAAGGAAAACAGAAACAAGGACTCTAATAATAAAAGAACAAATTAATGCTCTGGCCAGTTTGGCTCAGTAGATAGAGCATCGGCCTGCGGACTCAAGGGTCCCAGCTTTGATTCTGGTCAAGGGCACATGTCCTGGTTGAGGGCTTGATCCCCAGTGTGGGGTGTACAGGAGGCAGCCAATCAATGACTCTGCCTCTCATTGATGTTTCTATCTCTTTCTCCCTCTCCCTTCCCCTCTGAAATCAATACAAATATCATAAAAGAAAATATTAAAGTAGAACAAATTAATTAAAACAAAGCAAAATCAATGGAACTGAAAAATAAATCTTAAAAATTTGCTTTGGCAATGCCAATTTTATTGACAAATTTTTGAAATTTGTCAATAAAATTGGCATTGCCAAAGCAAATTTTTTTTGAAAGTCAAAAAAGAGTCATAATATATAAATATGTATAATAATACTATTCTAATATTGATAATATAAGCAATATTGCCACAAGTAGATTTCACTGTAATAATTTTCTGTGTGTGAAATACACATCTGTAAAAATGCTTTTTAAAATCTTGATGAAATTGAATGATTTTCTAACAAAGGATAAATTTGGAAATGGATTCAAGAAAAGGTACAAAATCTGTGGTACAAAACATTTTAAATTATCAAAGATCTGTACTCTAGAAAAACAGCATGTTCAGAAAGATTTTGAGAGAATTTTCTGTTTTTGATTATTTCATGCTATTTCAGAAATATAGAGCACATAAAAAATGAAAACCTTCCCAATTTCTCTTGTGAGGTTAACATAACCTTGATGACAAGAGAGTAAACAACAAAAGAAAAATGGTCAATCTCCCATATGAAATTGGATGCAAAAATCCTAAGTCAAAGATTAATAATTGATTCTAGAACTTTTCAGAAATTTATTTTAGAAATGTAGTGATAATTAGAAGTTAGATGAACTCTTAATGCCCAATAAAAAATTTAATAACTGCCCTAACTAGTTTGGCTCAGTGGATAGAGCTTCAGCCTTCAGACTCAAGGGTCCCAGGTTAGATTCCGGTCAAGGGCATGTTCCTTGGTTGTGGGCACATCCCCAATAGGAACTGTGCAAGAGGTAGCTGATCAATGTTTCTAACTCTCTATCCCTCTCCCTTCCTCTCTATAAAAAATCAATAAGATATACTTTAAAAATTTAATAACTGCATTTTTTGATAGAAGATTATGCAACCATTGAAAATGTCAGGGGAGAAATGGCCACAGCATGTTATTTTTAAAAATTTGTATAGGGCAACTCCATTTTTGTAAATATATGTACCACTGTGTGTGTGTGTATGTGTGTGTGTGTGTGTGTGTGTGTGTGTAAAAGGAGCAAGATCTGCAAGAATAAACACAAACTAACTCTTTGAGAATTATAATTTAAAACTCTAATCTTTTTTCTTCCTTCTTTTGTGCATTTTACAAATTCTCCACAAAGAAAGTGTAAAACTTTGTAATCAGATGGGGGGGAAAAAAGTGAATGTTGTTAAATAAGCCTTATCTCAGTAGTAATCCTTAACAAACCCTATGTTCGCACATGTCCCACTAAAGATGTACCATTTTTATTTCTACCCTTCCATTTTTCTTGTTTCCTCTTGTTACCAAATATTTCCTTCGCGCTTTCATCTAACGCTCAGTTTGGCATCTGAAGAAGTTATTAAGCGGAGCGTGCCAGCATGTGTGTCAGCAAAATGAATCAACTGAAAGGATTGACCTTGGCTCCTTTTCCATGAGCAGCACATAAAAGGCAGTCTATTATGTGAAATTTATAGACAGGGCAAGTTCAAGGTGGAGAGACGGGAATCCAGAAGGATCCTGGCCTCACCACTCACAACACACCCTTCTCTTTGCCCCCAGCTCAGGCCTTGATAAAGAAGAAAAAGCAAGACAGGTTTTCTGTGCCACTTTGTCCCTATAATAGCACTGGGCCTTTGAATGAAAGCTGTTAAATAAAAAGCCGAGTATGATGGCTTCATTTCAAATGATGGGCCAAAGCTGGAGTGTAGGAAAGGAAAGGGGTGGGATGTCAGAAAGAAATGCAAAGGGGGCATGGCCAGAGGCCAGTTCCTGCTCAAGAACTTGGATATTTTCCCTTAGAAGGCAGGGAGGCATTGAAGAGTTTAAGCAGGAAGACAATGTAGAATGTGTGTCTATGTGTATGTATATATTTATACATGTAAATATGTAAGCTTTTATTTATATAGGCATATATACACCTTGTATATATACATGTGCATACATACACACACACATATATGTGTGTGTTTCTGTGTGTATGTGCATAAACACTTTTATTTGTATATGTGTGTAGACTTCTCCCATGTATATAATTTGCATATGGAAACCAAAATATCACTGGAAAAGAGAAAGACTGAAGGCAGGAAGACTGGTTTACTTAGTGGGCCATTATAGAAGATGAGCAGTAGTGAGGGTGGGGAGGAATGCATGGGTGTGAAGGATTTTTTAGAGACCGAATCAGAACTCTACTTCTTCTTGAATGTGGCAGAAGAGGGCCACCCCCAGTTCCCACTCCATCTATGCAAGGGATCAACCATAACTGACTGATTGCCTATTACCTCAAGAAGAGAGAATCGAATTGGCCTAGCTCAGAGTAGGTATCCACCTCTGGTTCAATGAAGTATGACCAAGAAGGCCAGTGTCACAGAGCACAAATATGATTGTTTGTGGGATCATTCGATTGCTGCCTCTCTCCACCTGTAGACAGTGTTCTTCATGAGGACAGAGGCTGCTTTTGGTTGCTCAACACTGTCAGCAGCACCTCAGAGGATGTCCAGGTCATAGTGAGCACTCAAAAACCATTTGTCAAAAGGATGAATGCACAAAGGACGTAACAAATGAAGAGAATCGTGGGATAGAAAACACTGTGAAGTCATCCAATCGAGCCCTCCATCTATCTACTGCTCATGTGTCTCATGTATCATTAGAGCACTGACTTCAGCAGGATTACATCAATTGCCTTCAATAAGCCAATGAGCTTTTGTGGTCTAGCCTGAGAACCGATCTCCATTTACAAGAGTGACTTAAGTTAGAAATTATGCTCCTAATTCTAAACAAATGACTTAAAACAAATTTTGGAAACCCAATCCATTTGTAACTTGAGAAATACCTTCAGTCCTCCCAACAAGATAATTAATGAACTAGGCCAGAGAGAAAAGGTATTTGTCAGAAGAAACTTGGCATACATGTTACACTTTTTCCATCTAATTATTTTCATATTCTTCCTGTGAAACCCAATTTCCTTAAGTGACCTCTGTTCATAGGGAACTATTTTGTCTAATCTGTGGGAGTGTGGCATATTTTTAATGATCTCCAAAGGCCACCTCCCTCCACACTGATCATGCCTGATACCTAAATAAATGTTTTATAACACTCAGCACACATGAGATCACCACTGGCAAGTCAATTGCACACAATCAGCCCACAGTTCTTCTCACATTCCCCTTCATGCGCAAATTCAAATTCAGATTTTAGAGGAAGAGGGAGAGAGAGATGAAACATCAATGAGAGAGAACACTCATCAGCTGCCTCCTACATGCACCCTACTGGGGAGCAAGCCTACAACCCAAACATGTGCCCTGGCTGGGAACTGAACCAGTAATCTCTCCATGTCTGGGACGATGCTCAACCAACTGAGCCACACCATCCAGGGCCAAGCTTGAGTCTTTACCATGGTAACAAAAGAGCAATGATGAAGAGTCTAATTTTGAAATTCAATTTATTAATATTTTATAAATATGACTAGAGGCCCGATACACAAAGGTTCGTGCAAGAATGGGCCTTCCTTCCCCTAGCTGTGGGCACTGCCTTTGCTGCAGCCAGAGTTGTCATTTTGCTCAGGCCCAGAGCTGCCTTTCTGCCTTCCCATGCTGCCCAGAGGCCTGGAGCGGCTGGGGCAGTGCAGAAGCTCAGCACCTGCATATGCAAATTAACCTACCATCTTTGCATAACCACTCCTGATTGGCTGGTGGGTGTTGTGAAGGCACAGTCAATTTGCATCTTACTCCTTTATTAGTGTAGATAAGCAACTGGAAAACACGCAATACAAAGTGTTAGCCAAACTAAGTAGTATTAAAAAATGTGCAAACTGCCCCAAAAGAATTCAGATTAAAATATTTGAGTAAAGAGCTCCAAAACAACTGGAATGTTGATTTAATCATAAAACATTAGGGCTGAAAGACCCTTGGTGTCATCTAGCTAGCACAGCTCTGTTTTCCAGATAAAGAAGTTGAGGTCCATAGAGAGAAAGTGACATCACAGGGTGTACCTGGGGGGGCAGAACAGAAGGCAGCACTGCCTCCCAGGCCTGGCCGGCAGGGCAGGCCACAGCCCAAACCTCCAGCTTCCTGTCTCTGTTCTCCATGGACCATTGGTGTCTGCCATTCAAAACTAGCAAAAAGCCAGAACCTGGGCCACACGACCTGTCTACACCATGATTGTATCAGTGTGTGTCACCTCCAATTTAAGTAAAGGGTTTTGTTGAGGGACAATTTTCTTTGATAAATCAATTAAAAATAACTATTCGTGAAGGTGACATGTTAGCATGACTAGTGTGGTGGAAATCAAGGGGAGCACACAGGATGCTTGCCAACCTTTCCCCCAAGAGCCTAGATGTCCAGAGACCATGAGAGAGTGGCCAAGGAGACCTGGATGCACAGCCGTGAGTTCATGGCTTTGATCCTCTGAGAACCTAAACTTGCAGGGAAAATCAGAGCTTTCAACAAAGGCTCACTCCACCCTGGAAACCCTCAGGGGTGTGAGCAGTATTTGTTGAGTGCCCACTTGAACTTGAACAATGTGCTACTTTAAAGATCTCAGGAAGAACCCCCAGATGCTGCCTCAGAGACGCTCACCCACCAGCTTGGGAGAGATGTTCATACCGAGAAGAGTACCTAGTGGCATAGTATTATCTTTTCCTGGAACAAATATTTGTGGAGGGCTTGGGATGGACAAGCAATAAAAGAGCAAGAAATTAATTAAAAGGTGTAAGTCAGGACCCTGCCTCTTTAAAAAAAAAATAAATCACTAACAAGTGTGGAAAAAAGAAAGATGGAAATCAGGACCAGATCTCAAAAGAACTGAAATGCTATCAGAGGGGGTTGGGTTTTATTCTCAAGATGATGGAGAGCCATTGAAGGATCTTGAGCTGGGCAGTGAATTGGCCAGACTCATATTCTGGAATGATCTCTACATAGCTAGGTCAAGAGCAGATGGATGGTGGCCGAGGGCCGCTTCGTGTGATACCATCTACGAGCGCTTCAAGAGGTTCTTTGTGCTTCAGTCTCTCCTCGGGATAACACAGTGCAAAGAGGAGCAGTGCCTACAGCAAGCAGAACTGGTTCAATGCAACTTTTATCAGGCCCCGGCTGGGCAACCTTGGGCACATTATTTACCTAAAGCTAAGCTCTCCCTCTTTTTTTCTATACAGTGAAGCTAACAACACTTAGCCCATAAGGTGTTGGTAATAAAACAGATGATGTGCCTGAACATTTCCAGCACCGTGAGATTCAGTCAGATAAAAGTGGCCTTTCCCAGCCTAGGAGGGACGCCACCTACACCCTGCCAAGCTGCCACTTAGCAGGAGATGCTGTGGCATTTTCCTCGTGGAATTTATCCAGAGCGTTTTGTTGCTAATGTGTGAAAATAATCGCCATTCATTCTCCATCAGTGAGCGGCCCCGAGGTCAACTGAGATCAAAGCTCAATCTTAGATCTGAGTCAAACCACCCAAAAACAATCCTGCGGAGAATTAAACTGGGTTGCACAGACCAGTGCGGGGACTGAGGGCTCCCATCGTCCTAGCAACACTGGAAGCAAACACTGGTGCAGATTTGCTGGCGTGCACGGCGCTGAGCACATCTGGCCTTCCTATTATCCTCGCGCAAGCAAAAAAAAAATGATGTCGTGTAAACTGATCTTCAGGCCAATTATATGGTCTAAGTGTTACAGTGTTTGTATTGGCTCCTCAGGCTCCAGGTTTTAGGGACTTCATTTTAGCCACACCCCTCCCTGAAGCCCTAACTGAGTCTTACTGTAACTGACCCCAGGGATTTGTTTGTGCGGAACCTGCACCTTTTGTTCAGGATGGTCAGTGTGCGTAAATGCTTCATCAGTCAACTGGGTGTGCAAAGCACTGTGGGAGGTCCTATACGAATAAGTTGCAAGAGTTATGTGGCTCCCCAATAGGGGGTGTGTAAGAGGCAGCTGATTGATGATTCTCATCGATGTTTCTAACTTTCTATCCCTCTCTCTTCTTCTTTGTAAAAAAGTCAACAAAATATATTAAAAAAATAAAATATAAATAAATAAATAAATAAAAAGCCGAAACCGGTTTGGCTCAGTGGATAGAGCGTCGGCCTGCGGACTGAAAGGTCCCAGGTTCGATTCCAGTAAAGGGCATGTACCTTGGTTGCGGGCACATCCCCAGTAGGGAGTGTGCAAGAGGCAGCTGATGGATGATTCTCTTTCCTAACTCTCTGACTCTCTCTCTTCCTCTTTGTAAAAAATCAATAAAATATATTTTTAAAAATTAAAAAAAAAAGAGTTACGTGGCAATGAGATGATAGAAGAGGGTGCAGAATGGGGCGGGCTCTGGGGGCTGCTCTGGTCACATGTCCAACGCTACATTTTGGCCCTGAATGCCAGAACTATCATAGAGGCCAGGTGTGGCGTGCAGCAGCTTTCGTCTGCAGCTCCCTTAGAAGGCACTACACTAGAAGTCGGCAAACCTGGTACTACCTCCAGCTCACCTTTCCCCAGTACATAAGCTCATTATTGTGTCTGTATTTCCCCATCTAAGACTCAGCTTCATTTTCCAAACACCGTGTGCCCGCATCACCAGCATTGACGAGGTTAATGCTCATAATGACTGTCAGTGGCAGGTGGTGCTGTATCCTCACATTGGGGTGTCATGCAGCAGGGCAGGGCAGAGACGTGAGCTTACCCTCCCCTCTGGCTGCTTAAGGAGTGCTCTGGGCTGTCGTTCTGCCAGGTCTAACGGACTGGGGGCTCTGAGGAGCCACAGCCCAGTCCTCTGGAGCAGGAGACAGTGAGTGCAGCCCCGGGGCCCCCCGGGAAGGGGGCTTCTTGCCCTCCCCACCTCAGCCCGCCCCAGCACCCTGCAGCTTAGACAAGAGGCCATGGTGGCAGCTGCAGGGACTGCCTAGGAAGGTCTTTCTCTCCTATTCACCCTCACCCCCACCCCCACCTCTAGATTAGTGGGCCTCCTCTCTTCCCCAGCCCACCTACCATTGCTGATCCCTAGAGGAAGGGAGAAGCCACACGGGGACCTGACCCCAGGCACCAGCAGCTCCTTCCCCAGGACTGGAATTTCACCAGGGAAATGAGCCTCTCGTCTCTGGGTCTGACTTAGCACGTCTAGGAACGAAGGGCAGAATGCACAGCACAGTAAATCCCAGCTCTGACTCGTCCATGACAGGAATGTATCACAGATGGTAACCATTAGGGCTCTAACGTCTTGAAGGAAAGCGCTTTATCCAGAATCATAAATAAACCGTAACCAAGGCTTAGGTTTATAAACCTGTAAAAGACGACTGCGTGCCCCACTGGGAATTCACAGGACTGGGTTACAACATCAACTGACGCGTGAGCTTGCCCTGGGCGTGCTGGGCGATGCAGTGAGAAGACGGCAATTTCTTTCTGCAGTTAGTGGACCCCCCCAATCTGAACCTAACAAAGTCAGGCCCTGAGTGCATCTCATGAAATGGGAGCTCAGAGAAGGTGGGGTGCTGGCATCTAAATATGGCATTGTCATTCCTGAACCGGTCCTGTAGCAGCAAACTATAAAACAAGGCCACTCCCTTCAGAGGTTTTCATCTGGTCTGGGAGGCAAGGCACTCACAAATCAAACAAGGTTAGCACGCAGGCTTGGTGTGTGGCCGAGATTATAACTAGAGAAGAGACGAATTTGGGGGAGAGGGGGGCGGAGCTAAGGCTGAATGGAGGCTGGAGTCATTGGGAAAGCTGTGTGGAGGGAAAGGGACTTGACTTAATGGGCACCTATGAGCAAGGTTTGCTCACTTCACATCTCCCAGCAACATACCTGTGTCCCTGCGGTGACTCTCATCCCAAGCCGAGTCTCCAATCACACACTTGTATATCCTACAGCAGTGGTCGGCGGACCGCGGCTCTAGAGCCACATGAGGCTCTTTGGCCCCTTGAGTGTGTCTCTTCCACAAGATACCATGTGCGGGTGTGCATATACAGCTCGATTGAAACTTTGTGGCCCATGCGCACAAGTCGGTTTTCTGCTCTCACAAGAAATTTCAGTCATTGTACTGTTGAAATTTGGCTTGGTTGACTAATGAGTTTGCCGACCACTGTCCTACAGGTAGCTATCCTGAAGGTAATTGTTCCTCAAATGCCACCCACCCCGCCTCTTCCTAGTTGTGTGGCCTTGGGAAAGTGACAGCTTTTCTGAGCCTGAGTTTCCTCATCTGTGAAGTGCAAATGGATAATAATCCCTGGCTGACAGGGCTGTTGAGATTAAAATCAGTGACCTCTGGGCGTGGCTTGACCCTATTTCTCAGTTAAGGTCAGGCCCCTTCTTCTCCTCCTCCTAGAGAGACAAACTGCAGGGAAAATGCAGGTTAACAGGTAATTTGCAAGCGTGGGAAAAGGAAACAAGATGCCTGTTGTATGCCAGTAGAGTGTTGGCATGGACACTGGTCTGCTGTGTACATATTTCTCTCAGGCTGCCCACCACCGCTCCCACCTGCCCTGTTGGAAGGTCCTAGCTTCAGCTCACATCTTCTCTCTGATCTCTTCCAGGGGCGCTGCATCAACTTCACCAGAGTCAAGAACAACCAGCCCGCCAAGTACCCCCTCAACAACGCCTACCACACCAACTCGCCGCCTCCTGCCCCCATCTACACCCCCCCACCTCCTGCTCCCCACTGCCCTCCCCCACCCCCCAGTGCTCCCACTCCTCCAATTCCATCCCCCCCTTCCACTCTTCCCCCTCCCCCTCAGGCTCCACCTCCCAACAGGGCGCCACCCCCCTCCCGGCCACCTCCCAGGCCTTCCGTCTAGAACCCAAAGCTCATGCTCTGGGCTCTCTCAGAAACTCTAGGGAGGAGGCTCCTCTGTGGTGTTAGAACGAGTCTTCCCAGGTAAAGGAGGCTTCTGCTTTGGAAATGAGTGGCGACAAAGCCCACTAAACATTCACACATTCTAAAAACTGATTTATAATGCCAATGTGCCGACAATTGTCATCAACGGAAAGAAATCGAACTGTTGAAATGCCTGAAAACAAATGACAGGGCACCTGCAGTCACAATTATAGCCAGCCAGCCATCACCTCTAGAAGGTTCCAGAGACAGTGAAACTGCTGAGATGCTCCAAATGGGATTGTGTCTCATTATGGAGACCAATAAGAAATCATTTCTCTGAGGGTGAGATGCAGAGTCGGATAAGAAATCACATTGCTGAGTTTCTAAATGGTGCTTTCTCACCTTCCCTCCAACTCCATCATTTAACCTTGGACCCTTGGCCCAGGAACCAAGGAATCCTCACCCCTTCCTGTGCACCACCCAGGAAGGTGGAAGCCCTTTGCCTACTCATTTAGGGGAAGATTGGAGTAGCCACTGTGGCAAGAAACTCAACATCAGACAGATATCCAAAAGTATGTCTTACTGGGGTTTTCAGAGGAGCAAAAACACACCATATTTTCCTTCCAAATCCTCCCAGTTTCCAAGTGAGGAAGAGAGCAGGTGTTCACTGATGGGAAAAGGTATGTTGCCATGTTGCTGTGTATGAGTCAGGTGTGTGCATTGATAAGGGGCACAGTGATGGGAGCATCCGACAGTTTCTAAAAACCACAGCCATCAGCAGCTGGGCGTGGCTGGCTTTGGCCTACATCTCCCCATTGTCAAAGAGCAACCTGTTAATGGTGCATGTTAAAAATGTAGATTGGCTTTGGTTTAAATCACTTGAGATAGGAAGAAGTGATTGTGATAAATGTGAGTTGATCTTCCCAAAATGGCACCACTAGCACCTACCACACCATTTCACTGATTTTATTCTTCTTTCTTGGGAAAGTTATTCACCTGAGACTTCTAGATAGAGCTGCGAGACAAGGGTCCTGACATAATAAGGAAACTATCACCCGGTTATTTGATTAACCCCAAAAAGGCACATATGTGAATGCAAATAGATTTCTCCTTGGCTTTTCAACATGCTTGCAATTTATTATCAGCTATTGACCCCGAGGAAATACACCAGAAATGCTCTGCCTGAAATTTCCACCATGCCTGGGGCCCACTCCATCGTTCTAAATCCGTTGTGAGCAGAAGCCCTGTAAACATGTTCTAAACACTGGGTCTCATCACCCAATGGTGAAAAGAGGGCCATTGTTGAGGGCCTCCTGCACCAACCTGTTCAAAATTATCTCCTCCAACTTTCCACAGTTCTTAAAATTCTCCTCCCAAGCTCCTTAAACCTTTCCAGGAACAAAGCAGAATATAAACATAAGTGTCGTGCTTTGGACTCTGGTCTCCAAAGATCCTCCAAGAACCCATCAAGCCAGACTCATTGTTTCACTTTGCTTAGAACAGAGACATGAGGACCTGGCGTGTGTTCCATAAACACCGATTCTTCTAGCCACGACAGACAAAGCTAATCAATCACAACACTATTTCCCATGCAGCCCAATGACTTCTTCCTCAGTCCTCAAATGACAACTCCAAAGAATCACCACTCACCTATTAGAGGAGAGAGAGAGAGAGAGAGAGAGAGAGAGAGAGAGAGAGAGAGAGAGAGAGAGAGAGAAGAGCCACAAGCTCTATTGGCCAACACTATTTAGAAAACAACAAACTTGGGGGAAACCCTCAGGCAAAAAAAGGTACAGTCAGGGGAAAACAGATCCAGGCACAGTGCCTAGACTACAGGCACTAAATGTGCAGTGTCGATGCCCAACTGACACTTCTCCAAGTGTACCTCAGCCCTTCTCCCAGCCTGCCACTCCCAGAGAATCCCCCAGCCTTCTCACAGAGCTAAAATCAGAGATGGTGTCCAGGACTTAGGAAAGCAACCTCCCTCCCCAACCCTCAACCTGGCCTGTATTGTCTGTTTTTAGAATACTAGGCTTCTTCTTTAGGATAGTCCTTCATGAAGTCGGAGCCAGAATGTCTCAGCCACTTGCAGGGACATTGCTGGGCTCCAGAAAACCATTCCCTGGAAGAATGGGACCCCCAGGCTCACAGTGTAGGGATGTTGAGCCCATGACAACTGTTTTGACTGCTGGCAGTACAGAACAGTCCACCCCACACCACTGCCGCATGACTTACTGCGGCCTTAAGAAAATTCAAGCCTAGATGCTGACATTGCGAAAAAAATCGGGTGCGAATGCAACATTCGGGACTCCACAGCACATCAGTCAGAAGCCCTGTGCAGTTTCTGAGATGTTGTTTCATGAACTTTTTTTATGAAATAGGGAGCTGCAAATATATGATGATTTTGAAGAGGATTCGCAGGGTTTGTCCTTAAAACTGACTCATTGTGTCATCCGTAGTCAGAATTACAGTTGAGAAGGAAAAACACCTGAACTGTATAAACAAGGCAATATTTTAAGAGTAGGCTATTACAGGCAGGAAAATTCTTGAACTGGTTTATAAAATCTATCAGTACTTGTATTATTCCCTGTAAAAGGCAGCAGACATATGATTGTGATCAAGAAACTGCACAAGATTATTTTTTAAACCCCCCGTGTTGTTGTCTTTGTGAAGTTTTTTTTATAATAAAACCCAACATTGTGTTGTATATATTCGTATTCCATGAGTTAGATGGAAGCATTTCCTACCCAGTGTGAATAAAAAGAACAGTTGTAGTAAATTATTATAAAGCCAATGATATTTCATGGCAGGTTATTCTACCAAGCTGTGCTTGTTGGTTTTTCCCATGACTGTATTGCTTTTATAAATGTACAAATAGTTACTGAGATGACGAGACCCTTGTTCTCACAGCATTAATAAGAACCTTGAGGGGTCCCCTCTGTTAATGACCAGCCCACGAACAGTTTCTGGCCTGGATCTTGGCACATATTCCAGTGAGATACAAGGCCTCTCTTTTCCCAAGTCAAGAACAGAGCTGGAGGACAAATTAAAAAGTAGTCTTGGATACCTGGCCATGGGGAACCTCACTACAAATATCACTAGAATGGGCAGAGATGTTCGCAAACTTTCATATAACTAAAGTCCAAACACTGTCAGATAAGGGAAACCATCAAAACATCAGGAAAAAATAATAATAATAATTGTGAGATAATGAGCAACGGTTTGAGCCCGATGCGAACTTAATAAAAATAATTAATGCTGTGCGAAATGGGTTGAATTAGTTTGCAAACCTTTATAAGATGTACTCAGTAAAATGCCTATTAATGCACACCAGGTGGGAATGGGTGTTCTGGTCAGTTGCCTTTTCTAGTTATCTGAGCTCTACTATATTATCATACTTGGATAACCAATTTAAAAAAACTAGAATATGTTTTTTAAATACACTTAACACTAAACTCTTCTTCTAAGTCTTTTTTTTTTTCTTTCTGTGATAATTCAGAAGACAGTTATGGATCTCCAGTTCCTCTGAGTCGTTATTAAAAAAAATTACTAATCGCTGTACCATGCTATAGGAGACCAAGCTAAGACTGTACAATGACGAACTCTGGAAGTTGCTTTTTATAAAAAAAAATAAAATAAATTCCTAAAATCAACTCTTTTGCTGGTTGTCTCTTTGTTATAAAAATAAAACGTAGATTGTTCAAGAGTTTAACAATCCCGGTTATAATAAAATGGCTGCCCTTTGCAACTGAAATTACGTTTCACAAATTGTGTTGTGCCCTCTGCCAAACTCCTTACTGTCTTAATTACTCTTTCTTCTTTAGCTGCCCAGCATTCAAAATAGTCTTTGTTTCCAGTCATTTTACATTTTAAAAAGTAATCAATGCTAAGGGGAAATGAAAGATGGAGACCAAGAATGCAGAAGAAATATGTTGTCTCATTTAGGATAATGTGCCTGCGACAAAAACGTGGCTATGATTGATTTGACTTACAGAGCAAGTATTCCAGAGGTTTGCAGCTGCTCAAGAAACCCAGCAGTATTATAGATAGTGCTGCAGTAAATACCCTTTTATCAACTTACACTTCAAAATATGTTTATTATTGCCCGGCCAGCGTGGCTCAGTGGTCGACCTCTGAACTAGGAGATCACGGTAGGATTCCCTGTCAGGGCACATGCCTGAACTGTAAGCTCGATCCCCAATGTGGGGCATGCGGGAGGCAGCTGATCAATGATTCTCTCTCATTATTGACATTTCTATCTCTCTTTTCCTTCCGCTCTGAAATATATATATATATATATATATATATATATATATATATATATATTCAGGAACAAATAAGAGATACTTTTACCTACAAAAAAAAAAAAAAAAAAACTAGGTGAAAGAGCTGAATTGAAGCTGCTAAGGAGAATAAAGTGGTTTGTATCAGAAATAATAAACATTTTGAAAATATTTTTATTGATTTCAGAGAGGAAGGGAGAGGGAGAGAGAAACCTCAATGATGAGAGAGAATCATTGGTCAGCTGTCTCCTCCATGCCCTACATTGGGTATTGAACCCATAACCTGAGCATGTGCTCTGACCTTGGAATTGAACCATGACCTGGTTCATAGGTTGACACTCAACCTCTGGGGCTGAATTTTTTTCTTTGCACGTCCTCATTAAGCCTTGAATTTATCTTAATTGAAATTAAAAAAAAAAAAAACATCTGCAAACAGAAAATCATGGCACAATTTATTTCCAAGATTTCATTAGTATTTCATTTTCATACCATTTGGGGCACATAGACATTTTTAAAATTACATTCTTAAACATTGAGTCGTTTTGAGATAACCAGCTAGCAATTTGGACGGGGGTGGGGGGAAATTAGAGTCCTTCCTCACTCCTTACACCAAAATAAATTCCAGCTGAATTTAAGTGTAATAAATAAAACCAGAAACATATTAGAAGTAGGAAAAACGCTTACTGTATGGTATGAAGAATTTTTAAATCCTGCATATTGTTTGCATTATCGACCAGCTTTCTGATGAAATCACTTTATCTACCCTGAATAGTGCTCCAATGTATTACGTTGACTAAGCAAAGGAACCATTAGGGACAGGAATAAGATCATTGAACAGGTGCTGACCATGAACTTGAGCTGGAGATCCACAATCATTCATCACTAAATCCAGTTTCCTGTCTTCAGAAAATATGCCTTTCTCTGGAGTCTCACAGGTTATCACAATCATAATAACACTTTGTCTCACTAGATATATAGTAAACAAGTTTAATATTGCTTATAATTATCAAACATTTGGCAGAAGGTTATGGAGTTGGCATATGCAAAACACATGGATTTTATTCTGATTACAGTTATATTGTGTTGACTTTGAGTTATCATACCTAAGCCATTTAGAAGCATCATAATTCCATTAGGAATAATCTTT
The DNA here is from genome assembly GCF_964339955.1 of Pipistrellus hanaki. NCBI lineage: Eukaryota > Metazoa > Chordata > Mammalia > Chiroptera > Vespertilionidae > Pipistrellus > Pipistrellus hanaki. The sequence goes on from NC_140514.1 coordinate 36,962,449, forward strand.
GATTCCTCTCCTTCTTACTGAACATTCACATGGTCACTTAGTCATATAAATTCTCCCTGAATATCAATAAATAAAAATAAATAAGTAAATAGATAGATAAATAAAGGGCTATCTAATTGGGGGAGGGGGGATAAGGTGAAGTTTCTACCTCTGCTGCATAAAAAGAGATTTCACGTGGATTAAAGAAAAGAGAATGCAAGAAATTTTTCTTGCTTGTAATTATTAGTAACTGTGTCCACTGATAGCACTGTCCTAAATGGATGAGTCTTATAATCTTACCAATCAGATAGGTCTCAACTCCCAGGGCAAAGCAAGAAAGAATGGAAAGAAGAATGGAAGGGCAGGAAGGAGTTATACTCTCTACAGTCAAGGCAAATATAAGCATAGAAAAGAGAAAGGCTCTTTTCACTGCCCCCCCCCCCCACACACACACACCCCACACACTCAGATACCTTAATAAAGCATGTATTAGTGTAGCCTCCCCACCCACAAATCTATGCATAAGGTGCCTGTCACACAACAGGAGTTCACCAATGTTAGTTGAGTGAATAAACACAAATGAAGAATTTCAATGTCTGAATGTTTAAGCAGATCAACAATAGAAATGGAAGCTCTATCTGAGACCATGTTTTCTTTCAAGACCCAGAGGTAATAAACAAGTTCTCATTTTCTCACTGCCTCTGAGCAACTATTCCAAGTGAGAACTCTCACTGGGTGGTACTGAATGAATTATTATGAAAATTTATTAACTTTGTCAGCTGACTGGATTACTTCTCATTGCATACACATTCTTCCACATTCTGGGTCAACTGAGGTCAAAGTCCCTTTTGCAGTTGGCCTGGGAGGAAAAATAAGAGTAGATGCCAGAACTTAGGGTAGGAGCCAGAAGGAAAAAAACGGCGCCAGCACTGGCAGTCCCCAGAAGAATTGGCTCCAATTTGCCTCGTTTGTTTATCAAGTGTCCTGTCACAGGCCCAGATTCCCTGCCATTCCATGAATTCATAGAGCAAGACTCAACGGTTGTGTCATGGTTCATTGAGGAAACAGCAAGAATCCTGAATCAGGAGTCAAGCTGTGGTGATACCCATTAACAAAGCAGCTATACACAAAGCAGCTGTTTATTTGTAGATTTATGTTCTAATGTTTCACAGCAGCCTGAAAGGGCTTTGTTCAGTCCTTAATAAAGAGATCTCTTCGCCTCAGTGTGCTGAGCCTGTTCTGTCTCAACTACTGCCAAATTTGTTGCCTTTTGTAGATTACAGAAGCCGAGGCTCACTTTTTTTTTTTTTTTTTTTCATAGACTTTATATTTTGGAAAAGTTTTAGATTTACAGAAAAATTAAGCAGATAGTGTAGAGAATTTCCATAAGGCCCCACTTCTATGCACACAATTTCTTATTATTAACATCTTGCATTAGTGTGGTACATTTTTACAATTGATAAATCAATACTAAAGCCCATAGTTTACATTAGCATTCACTCTTTGCAATATACAGTCCTAATAGAATCTAACAAATGCACACAAATCCACCATGTTTTCATACAGAATCATACACAATAATTCCACCATTCTTCATCCTTCCTCCTCTCTTCCCTTGAGCCCCTGGAAACTTCTGATATTTTTACTGTCTCCATAGTCTTGTCTTTTCCAGAATACAATAAATCTGGAATCGTATAGTGTATACCCATTTCAGATTGTTTTCTTTCACTTAGCAATATGCATATGAGGCTCTTTCATGTCTTTTTGTTGCTTGATTGATCATTTTTTTTATTACTGAATAACATTCCATTGTATGGATGTACTACAGCTTGTTAATCCATTCACCTATTGGGCACTGATATTAACTTTCTGACTAATTTAAACAGTTCATAGAGAGGAGTCAGTAGAATGTGCAGTTCTATTGTATAACCTAAGGTTTTCTGTATGTGTTCCTAAGGTATAGGTTGGAGGGAAAAGTTATTCATAATTCCAACATCAAGACAAAACCTTTTAAATATTTTTATTTATTTTCTTTCAGTCATTTTTGTTTTTACCTCCCCATTTAAAAATATTGAAGTCATACTATAAATACAATTTTCTACCTTGTGTTTCTTTACTTAATATTATGAAAATTTGTAGTGAATAGTTTAACACTCTGCCCAGATCCATTCTTCAAGGCCGATAGAAGGCATACCCACCCCAGCTGCTGGGAATATCATCTGCTCAAGCTAATCTTTGTATTTCTCATTTTCACTACTATCAGTCTAAGCAAAAATTTGTTTATATCGCTATACATTCATTGGGCTTCCTGAATCTGAACTATGCATGTATGTCCATCAAGTCTAAATTTTTTTTAGTCATTATCTCTTCAAATATTTCCTTTCCTCCATTCTCTCTCCTTTTCTTCTAGTACTCCCAGTAGACATATGTTAGACCTTCTCACTCTGTCCTCCATGCCTCTTAACCTGTTTTTCATATTTTCTTTTTGTCTCTGTTATACATTCTGGATAATTTCTTCAGACCTATTTTCCTGCTCATGGATTTATCACCTATATCTACTTCTCTCTTTAAATCATCATTTGAGTTTTTATTTGAATTTTTATATTTGACTTTTATAAAAATTCTATTTGGTTGATTTTCATATGTGCCTGTTCACCTTTCATAATCACTTGTACCTTAAATGTTTAGTCACCACTTTTCTTTCTTTAAATATATAAAACATGCTTAATTTATATTTTATAATCAATAATTCCCACATCTAAAATCTTAGCTGGTGATTCTGTGGCTTGTTGTTCCTGCTGGCTTTTGTTCATAATGCCTTGTCTCCTTAAATGCTTTTTATTTTGCCTCAGAGCTCATATTCCTCAGAATTTTATTCGTGAAAAACTTGCAGCTTTGTTTTGTGATTGCATTTCTCCAAAGAGGACTTATATTTGCTTCTGAAATCATACCAATCCAGAACTATTTTAAAATAAATTCTGACCAAAATTTATTTAGAATCATGCAGATAGTGTAAATTTGGATTACAAACTTGCATAAATGCCAGTTTGTGCTTAAGAATTCTCAAGAGATTTGGGAGAGGGGGTGGTAAAATATGTACACAGGTAATAATTTAATTTTAAAAATTAAATAAAAATTAAAAAAATAAAAAGAATTATCAAGAGAAAATGTTCTCCTTTAACCTGACATTGACAGGCCAGATTCCTTCATATTTTTATCTTTGAGGTAGAATATTTTTCTAGTTCATTCATACGCTGATTATGTTGACTCTTAGGGTCCTAGGTCCTTTCCTTGGGTTTTGTCTTTTGGTATAGTATATGTTAGGGGTGTCGAACTCAATCAGAGAAGGGGCCAAAATCTAAAATCCAGCCTAAATCGCGGGCCGAATGGTTTACTGAACAGTCATAAACTGACAATGTCATAAACTGACAGCGGAGTGCAGTGATGACAGCGCGGTGCAGGCCACATTGCAAGGCCTGGCAGGCTGGATTTGGCCAGCGGGCCTTGTGTTTGACACATGTGGTATATGTAATCAAAATATAAGCATGTGCATGGTAATAATAAACACTAATTTCAAAGAGTGGTTACCTCTAGGAGAGAGGAGAGGGAAAACATCAAGAAAGGTGACATAGAGCATTTCAACTATGTTAATATTTGCTTTCTAAAGCATGATTCAGAGATAGCTTAATGTTAGTCTCATAGAGCTATGAGTAGGTCCAGAAGGTATCAGATATGTTATTCTTGGAGTGTTTCTCTTTGTTTGAAGTATTTAATAACAACAAAAAAGTTTCATAAAAATAAATTCTACTTCTCCCACTTAGTATTTCTGTGATCTTGAGTTTCCTTTTTTTTTTTTTTTTTTTGGTTGCAAACAAGACTAATATAATGCCTACTACATGGGCTATTGAGAGAAGTCAGGACACGGTCAGAAACCAGCCAAGACATCTGTGTGGAGTCTGGAAGGAGACCTCAGGAGCAGGCAGGCACTGGGATGGATTGTGGTCCAGACCAGCCAATTGGACATTCTCTTCTACAATGATGGCCGATTCTCCGTGGATTAGAATGGTTTGGAGGAATGAACCTGGGTCCTGATGTTCCAGTTAAAACAGAGGCGGTTTGGGTTTGTAAACCTCTCTGCTTCTTCTGGCTGGCCAGGCTTACTATTTCCACTTCTGTCTTCGGGTCAGCGGAAGCCAAATATGTGAATGTAAACGTACATAGTGCTTGCACAAGAGCACTTCAGGAACCCAGATTCAATCCAGCAGATCTGTAAGGGCTGACCCCACCTGTAGCAACCGGCAGCCACCTAAGCAGACGAGACACAGAAAATAGCTGAGAGAAGACAGGCCAGTTAGAAATGGCTCCATCCTTCCTTCATCTACCCTCTGTGGTGCCCTCACTCACTCAACTCAGAGTCAAGCTTCTTCTCTCCATCCCCAACACTTATGACTGCTATCCTTCCTGCCATCTCTCTCCTCTGTTCCCCCTAGAATCCTCATTTCTAGAGAAACTCTCATCATCATTGCTTCACCACTGGCCTCCTCCTGCCCTTCAGAGACCTGGCTCTCCCTGGCAGCACTTGGACCCACATATCACAGGGCCCAGAGCAGTATTGGAGTCTTCCTCACTATTCCCACCACCCACACCCCTCCACCTGTCCTCAAGGATGTCATCAACCAACTTGTCAGGAACAGTCCTCAGAAATCCTGATGTTTCCCAGAACTCTGACCTTGACTATCTTCAAACCACATATTGTCTTCATATCCATGCCTGTGATTTTCATTTTTCTCATAAGCCTGGGACTCCCAAATCTATACCACCAACACAGATCTATCCCCAGCTTTCCAGACCCATCTCTCCAACCACTTCTGGATGTGACTACCTGAGCATTGTATAGTTGCCTCAATCACACTATATTCAATGCTGACTCATTCTCTTTTTCTCCCCTCTCCCAAGCTTGCTACCTTGGACTCCCAAATGTGACAAACAACCTCCATGGCTCAGTCACTGAATCTGGGCCTCATCTTCTCCTAACTCCCACTTCTAGCCAGTGACCAAGTTCTGTTGATTCTGCCTCTCAAGTAACTTTCCTAATAGCCTCTTCCATTGCAGCCCCATTTCCTGTCTAAATTCAGGTGCCATCATCCATTGCCTGGTACATGGTGCAGTCATCCCCTAATTCGCACCCTGACTCTGGCCTAACATGTTTCCCAATGGTGGCTCCAGAGTAATGTCTCTAACACAAGCCCCAGTAGGGGGCGTGCAGCAGACAGACTTTCTCTACAGAGAAAAAAGTCTCAATTAAATGAGTTGCACTATGGATGCATCCAAAGATTTGGGGATCAACCATCCCAGGTATCTCTGGGAGAGGCAACCAGAGGGGGGCGGGGAAGGAGGTTAAAAAATTAAGAATCAGTTAAATCTTGGAAGCCGTCCTCTATTCCACACAACTGGGCAGCTGCCAATGGAGTTATATTAATGTAAGCGCAGAACGGGAAGCTAAGCAAAATACTAACACTATTTGGGAAGGATGGGGAATGGGAAGTGTGCATTTTCGCATGGTCGGGGCCAAGGTAAGCATTGTAGAAGAAAGTTAAAGCCCCATCTTTTTTACTGGAAAAGCAATAGTGAGTGCCTAAAGAAGCATTGCAAGCAAACTGGTTAGAGATATGGAGGAAAATATCACACTAGTTGAAAGTGGTTGCTTCTGTAAGTCAGTCAGAGAAAGACAAATACCATGTAAGTTCACTTAAATGTGGAATCTAAAGAAAAAATAAATGAACAAACAAAATTGGCACAAACTCATAGACATAGATTGGTGGTTGCTAAAGTGGAGAGAAGTTGGGGACTGGGTGAAAAAGATGAAGAGATTAAAAAAATACAAAGTGGTAGCTACAAAACAGTCACAGAGATGTAACGTAAAGCATAAGGAATATAATAAAAAATATTGCATTAATCATGCATAGTGCCAGGTGAGTACTGGAAATATCAAGAAGAACACTATAAAGTATATGATTGTCTAACTACTAAACTGTACACTTGAAACCAATACAAAATAAAATTGAGGTGTGGCTGCTATGGTTCAGTGGTTGAAGGTAGACCCAGGAGGTCAAGGTTCAATTCCTGGTCCAGGCACCAGGTCACAGGCTCGATTCCCAGTAGGGGGTGTGCAGAAGGCAGCCAATCAATGGCTCTCTCTTATCATTGATGTTTCAATCACTCTCTCTCTCTCCCTGTCTGAAATCAATAAAAATATATATTAAAAATAATAATAATAAAATAAAATTGAAAGAGAAAAAAAAACAGTAGTTGCCTCTAGTAAGCAAGAAGGGGGTGTCAGGAGACCGCCTTTTTTATGTATTTATTATCCTCCCCTTTTTACAAGAGCTCTATTGAGATATAATTTGCATACCACAATGTTCTTCCCCTTTAAGTGGACAATTCAATGGGTTTTAATATATTTACAGAGTTGTGCAACCACAACCCAATGTTAGATTCTTTTCATCATCCCAAAAAGAAGCCTGTACTGCTGTTTTAATGACAAGCCTTGTAGAACTATCTCACTTGTTAAACCACAATAAAATAAAAAACTAAACTTTAGCCGAAACTGGTTTGGCTCAGTGGATAGAGCGTCGCCCTGTGGACTGAAAGGTCCCGGGTTCGATTCCGGTCAAGGGCATGTACCTTAGTTGCGGGCACATCTCCAGCGGGGGGTGTGCAAGAGGCAGCTGATCAATGATTCTCTCTCATTGATGTTTCTAACTCTCTATCCCTCTCTCTTCCTCTCTGTAAAAAATCAATAAAAAATATATATTTTTTAAAAAACTAAATTTTAAACAGAAACAAAGCGACAATTAAGACTGGTTTCCTCTAGGAAGCAGGACTCGGGCATGAGAGGCAGGAGCTTTTCGTTGTTGGCCAGAATTTCTGTGATGTTGTCTGCTTTTTTCTTTTAATCGTGTGCAAGCATGAATTTTCATTTTCTTGCCAAGTTAGAGGCGTTCGTTCCCTAAGCACAAACTTCATGGAAAGTGAGAGTTACACGTGAGGCAGCAGCATCTGTAAACGCCCTCCAGAAGTCCTTGCAAGTGAGAGCTGCTGTCCTCCCGGCAGCACAGCTGCTGAGAAGGGAGCACCAGCAGAGCGTGGTTTGGGGACTGTGTTGAGCAGTTTAACACCTGCAGGAGGGGTGGCCTCAAGCTGGAAGACAGGGTTGTCCCCGCCACAAAGGCCCTTTGTGGAGACCCCTGGGCACAGGGCCTGGGGTAGGCCGTGTTTGGAGAGGGGGAGTGAGAGGACAGTGCCCCAGAGCACACAAGGGGCTCACATCCACCATCAGAGGCCCCGCCAGGGCTTGTGATGTGCAAGATGAGTGTCCATGACCTGGGAGGGAAGAGAAACGTGGCATTGTCCTCTCTGCCACAGTTTCTCCCCTCAAACAGCAGATTCCACTCCTCCTGAGATGAGGAACTACCGGTACTTTCTTTTTTTCTTTTTTAAAAAATATATTTTATTGATTTTTTTTTTTACAGAGAGGAAGGGAGAGGGATAGAGAGCCAGAAACGTCAATGAGAGAGAAACATCGATCAGCTGCCTCCTGCACACTCCCCCCACCAGAATCAGCTGCCTCCTGCACACCCCCTACTTGACCGGAATCGAACCTGGGACCCCTCAGTCAGCAGGCCAATGCTCTAGCCACTGAGCCAAACTGGTCCTGGTGAGGAACTATTTTCTTTTTCTTTTCTTTTTTTTAACTAGGTAGAATTTTCCCAAGGAAATTTTTTTTAATTCTTTATTGTTAAAAATATTAAATATGTCCCCCTTTTCCTCCATTGACCCCCTCCAGCCCGCCGCAGGCCTTCAGCACCCTGTTCAGTCTGTTTCCATGGGTTACCCATAGATGCATAATAGGTCTTTGGTTGATTACCTCCCATCCTTCCACCCCTTCCCTCTGAGATTCCACGCTCTGTTCCGTGCTTCCATGTCCATGAGGCACTTTCTACGTTTTGCATTTTCCTTCACTTACAAAAAGCTTTTAAATGACCCCAAGTTGGACTGACTCTTTTTTTTTTTTTATGCTAAAAAATGCTGCCGTGCCACATCGAGGTGCTCTTGCCTCTGCCTGAAACTCTGTTTCTCATCTGGCTGTCGACAGAAGTGGCCCTTACCGTGCCAGCAAACTGCCTCTGGGAAGAAAGGAATGGAAAATGTGAGGAAATTTCCTTACAAAATCCCAAAGAATCCTTGCCACAGCGTAACCAATGAGAATTAGCTGCACAACAAACCACACCAGAGGGGGGTGGAAATCGGGTCATAATTCCTCAGGGCCTGCGGGCATCCGGACTTACAGCAACATCTCTCTTCCTGGTCCCCAGAGATGTTCCCAGGTTGGGGGAGAGGGCTTCCGAAAAGGAATGAAGAAGTGACTCTCGTGGGTGAGGTCTCCTGGCAGGGCCCGATGGAGAAAGAGGACTGGTCACCCTGGAAACGGAAGAACTTGAAGGCATGGACTTGAGACTGGTAAATGAGACAAACACAAAGGGTGAATGCTCTGTAAAGGTGGGTGTTAGGCTGCCACAAGCCACGGAACTGCCAGGAGGTAGGAGAGAGGTCTGGAACAGCTCCTTCCTGGGTGCCTTCAGGGTGCCAAACCCACACCCTGATCTCAGGCATCTCGCCTGCGGGACTGTGAAACATAAATTTTTGGTTAAGCCGCTCAGCCTGTGGCACTTTGTGACAGCAGCCCTAGTAAGCTGGTAATATATACTAGTATTCTATTTCTACTTTATAGATGAGAAAACCAAAATCCAAGATCTCAAGGTCACACAATAAACAGGAGGTAGCTGACCAATAATTCTCTCATCATTGATGTTTTATCTCTCTCTCCCTTCCTCTCTGAAATCAATAAAAATATATTTTAAGGAAAGAATGAAGGATAAAAAGCATATGATCATTCAATAAGAGATGAAAAAGTATTTGTCAAAATATAACATTCATTCATGATTAAAAAAAAAAACTATCAAAAATTAGGTATAGAAATAACCTATCTCAACATTATAAAAGCCATCTTTGACAGATCCACGGCTTACATTATGGAAATGTAACTGATATGTAACATCGTATAAGTTTAAGCGGTGGTTTGTGATGGTTTCATGCTCATGTAATGTGAAATATTTCCCATAGGAGAAAAAGTGGAAAACTCACAAATCTGTAGAATCATGTATGAGCAGATAGAAGAGGCCCAGCTAACATTGATTCATTGCATTGAAGGTGGCTGATCATCAAACATGTCTACTACCCAAGTTCTCTACCATGTATGCTTGAATTATACAATTACTATAGTATACACTATTTTTAACTTGCTTCTCTATTTCATGACTCCACTCACGTTCCCCATTCATTCTCTACCATTATGTGATTTTACAGAACTCGTGGAAGCCTGGTGGTCCAGTATTTCCAGTTCTTTAGATTATCATCTATAATAATAAAAGCATAATACTGTGTTTCCTCGAAAATAAGACATCCTCCGAAAATAAGACCTAGCACATGGAAAGATAAGACATCCCTGAAAATAAGACCTAGCGCAACTTTGGGAGAAAACATTAATATAAGACACTGTCTTATTTTCGGGGAAACAGGGTATGCTAATTAGACAGGCTGTTCTTCCAGATGACCTTCTGGATGAAGCTAGGGCTACAAAGGAAGCCCAGGTCTCAGGTGCCAGAGGGAAGCTGGTGCCAGCAGCTGAAGGAAGAAAGGCCTACTCTTGCATGAATTTTATGCATCTGGCCTCTAGTCTATATATATAAAAGCATAATATGCAAATCAAACGGACAGCTATGATGGGCACTGACCACCAGGGAGCAGACACTCAACACAGGAGCTGCCCCCAGCCCACAGGCATTGCCTGTTTGAGACCTGTGGGCCAAACTCTTGGTTACTCCCCCTGGCGGGCATGCTCTAATCACCCAATAGGGAACGGGGAACTAGGAGGGGTAACAGCAGACACAGGCAGTGCCAGGCCAAGGTCCCAGCCCTGTCAGTGGCCCCACACACAGAGGGTGACCGGCAGTGGGGGTTGGGACTGGTAAGTGGGTGAGAACAGCCAACCTCCAAATCCCTCCCTATATCTGGCAAGCTCTGATTGTCCAATGGGGAATGGGGATCTGGGGGTGGGTGGCAGTGGGACAGCCAGGGAAGATGGCCCTGATGGCAGACCAGGCTAGGGAATATACCGATGCACAAATTTCGTGCACCATGCCTCTAGTGTCATTAAATAGATTATTTTTATGCCCTAGGCAACCAATTTTAGTGCCTGCATTCTTATCCTCAAGATGATCCTAATGCTAACTGGTATATTTTACAAGAGTGTATAAACCATGCTAAGCTTCAGTTGAAATATGCAAGTACAAAATGGAAGCCTACCATTTTCTCTTTCCAAGGTCTGGCTGTTGAAGTCTTTTTGTATGCTGGTTTTGTGTTTTGTTTTTTTAGGGGAAGGGAGGATGTTGCTGGGTTTGTGGTTTTGTTGGTTGGTTGGTACCTGCCTTTTTTTCCTCAGTTTATCTACTAATTTTTAAATTTGAACATGAATGCAAATATGTGTCTTATCAATGTTCTTTCATTCCTTTTTATAATGTATTACTAGAGGCTTGGTGCATGAAAATTCATGCACTGAATGGGGGGGGGGGGTCCCTCAGTCCAGCCTGCCCCCTCTCACAGTCCAGGAGCCCTCAGAGACAGGAGGCAACCTGATGATCAGGGGAAGACAATGCCCCCATCACACCTCTGCTGCTGCCACTGCCGGCAGCACAACCCTGGCCCGGCCATGGTTTCCTGCACCTCGGGCCAGCCCTGGGTGGCTGGGCGGCCACCATCCAAGGCTTGCCTGAAAAGTGGGCCAGCCCTGGATGGCTGGGAGGTTGAGAGGACTGGGGGACTCTGGAGGCAGACACACAGAGTGGCCAGACCCACCTGAGAACAGTCCCAGCCATGCCACGCATCTGCCACCCCAACAGGGCTGAGGGGACTGGGTGCTGCCATCTTGTGGTTGTAGGTGCTGCCATATTTGAGGGTGTGGCAGTCAATTAATATATTCCCTCCTTATTGACTGTGGGTGCTGTCATATTTGAGGGTGTGACAGTCAACTAGCATATTCCCTCCTTATTGGCTATGGGCGCCACCATCTTTGTGATAGCATGATGGTCAATTAGCATATTCCTTCTTTATTAGATAGGATTCTTTCACTGTGACTCCTACTTTTTCTTTTCTTCTCTTTAACTATGTAAACATCCCTGGATTTGTAGTCTTTTCCAGATTGTTTTTCTATGACCTCAAGTTCAGAGTTACTGACTCTTCTGTTTATTGTGTCTACAAATCCTTGTTCATAGTTTAAACTAAAAAGTCATCTTCAACTGAGTTTGATTTTTCAGTGGCAATCTCCTATGTGCAGAGTGATTTTCCACCTGCTTCTGCATGTTTCCTAGAGGTAACATAACTAGGACCACTCTTTATGTGAACCCTTTTAGTTTAGGATAGCCACTGATAGGCAGTATACATTCAGTCTCCAGAACCTCTCAAAGCATAAGCTTGTGATTTCACTTTTTCAACTATTCCCCCCCTCCCCCCCCCCCCTCCTCCCAGATCCTAGGTGGAGGCAAACTTTCTCAGCATCTTCTTGATTCAATGACTGGATTTTTTTTTTTCTTTTTCTAATCCTCCTTTCTCGGAGAGTTCAACCCTGCGATTGCCCACCTTCTTGCTTTCTTCTTTAGGCCCCTAAAGCACTAACTGAAGGCCTTAACGCATCTCTGCATGGGCCCTCACCCAGCCTAATGAGAGCTCGGACAGACATACCCACACCCCTGGCTTGCTGCAGCTTTACTCACCACTTCCAGCTGTTTTTCCATTCCTCCTTCAGTTCCAGCAACTACATTAATTTGGTTTTCATTTTATTTGCATTTCTATGTATTTGTAATAGGAAGAGGCCCCCATTGTTCCACTCCTCCAAGTCCCCTTTTCCTTCACAGAGACCCTCAAAAGCAACCAAGCCTCAAACCCTCTTATAGGAACCAGAAGCAGATGCCTGTGGGGTCTAGGGTAGACCCTACTGTAGGAAGTATCTCCAGAATTTGGTCAGAATCTTTTTGAGAAAAAAAAGGGACGGGGCTTGTCTGATTACGAACTGGATAATTTCTACTTAACAACCACCTTTCTGTTCTTGTGCTGGGACTGAATCGGAATGCGTCTTCCCTGCCAATGTCAGTGGGTGAGATCATCCTCACAAAGTCCTGGGGGAGACATTAAGTCAGGAATCTTTTATAAAAGAAATCCATGTGGCATGTAAGACTTGATGGATTATCTCTTTGAGAAATAGATGCCGTGGGGGTCTCTAGGATGCTTTTGTTGTTGCTTTGGGAAGAAGGTTTTCCAGGTTTTTTTTGTTTGTTTTGTTTTGTTTTAAAGAAAAATAGCAATAAGCCTAGGCGCTTGGCCCTTTACTGAGAGAACACATACCGTCAGGGGTCAGCAGGCTGAAGGGTCACAGCTGAGCACTCTGACAGCGGTCCAAACTGTCTCTTTCCAGCAGGAGAGCTGTGGGAAGGCAAGAGCAACGTCTGCAAGTATCTCAGGAAAAGAGAGTCATGGAAAAGAGCCCAGATTTTGAAGTTCATGACAGAGACAAGCCCCTTGCAGTCATTCCCGGTGCTGGCTTCCTTCTACATAGAACGTCCCGTGGGCACCGCACCCATGCACCTGGACTGGAGAGTAATCAGCCCACAACTAAATCTCCTGATAGAATTCCTGACCTCTAGACTTACTGATGTCCTCTTTCCATGATATTCCCTTTGCTCTTTTTGTTCAAAGCTCAGTACCCTTCTCAGAGCCAGAACTAGCTCCAAGGAAAAGTTTAAGTCATGTGCCATCCACACCTTTATGTGAGTTTAACCCAAGGTATTGTCCAACTTTTAAGAAATATATTGTCCCTCGCCACTGTGCCTTAAGAAGAGTAGGCTGGAGCCTCTTCTCTGGTCTGTGAGGCCCAGCCGGACCTTTCTCTGCCTCGGGGAGCAGCAGCGCCAGGCAGGTATGGGTAATGAGTATGCCCAGTTTTTATTTCTATCACCTCAGTCTCTGAATCACATCCCCACCTGTCAGGTCTACTTGCTGGGATCCTAAAGGAAATAGGAATGATGAGGAAACTCAGTTCTTTTCTCTTAGGGAGTCCCACTTCATGGGGAAGTAGCTTGGAGGCCCGTTAGCTAATTCCTTGCTATCCCCTAGGGAGATTTCAGCATCCCAGGGAAATAACCAAAGGAATTTTCCCTAACCAATCTCATTCATATCAATCCAAAGTCCAATGCACTAAACTCTTTTGTGGGTGTTAATCTCATTAAGAGCTGCTTTTATAAAGTTGCTCTAACACCAGCCACAATTTATGTGGGCCCAAGTTTGGAACACAGGGCCCCATACCCTGGCCAGAGTTGACTGGAACCCAAGTGGATACCTGGCCCAAGAGAAATCAACCAATTGGTTGGGTTGAGCCAATCAGATTCTCCCTTTCAAACGAGAGGCCCAGAGGGTAAGATGGAGGTAGGCCAGCGGTGTGCCATGGTGAGCGGAGCCAAACGCAGGATGGAGACAGATGTCTATAGACGTGAGAAATGGAGCTGCATCCTCAATCTGAGGTCAGTCAGGGACAGCAAGAAAAAGTTAAGAGGACTCATGTTCTTTACCCTGTACCCCCGTTGGAACAGAGCAGGAAGTGGGGAGAAATCCTGAAAGATAAGTAATTACCTCACAAAGCAAGAGACCTCACAAGTACAATGCATCTGGAATCAGACAATCAATGGGTTCAGGCTGCCTGGCACTACTTGAGCCAATTAAGCAGAGACAGGGTTGAATCATATATGAGCGTTTATTCCAATAATGCCAGCATTATAGGAGAGCAGCAGGTCATGCATGAAAATCTGGTCTGCACCTCACCTCCCATTATTTGGCTGCTTAAATTGGGTAGAAGGGCAAAGATTACATGGGGAAGCAGGCAAAAGGAATGAGAATGGGTATGATGGTTAGAGGTTACAGGCATTTGGGCTGGGTCCTGGAGTCTCCATTATTTGGCAACAAGGTTGTTATAATGGTGTTTCCTTGATAATAGTTCTCCTGATAAAGAGAATGGACTCCATTTCAGGTTAATTTCCATGTCCAGGGGGTACAACTCCCAGCCAGGTTAAAATGTGCTTTCTTTAATCAGAACAAAACAATCACAGTTAACAGAGCATGATTAACATTTCTTATAACTATAGCTAGTCCCCACTATTCAATTTCTCCTTCCCACCCCTAACATACCTAGTGTTGAACGCTGGGGCAGAGCAATGGCGATGGGAGAGAGAACAGACAATGCATAAAGGGTGGCCCATCTGATAAAAGAACGTAGGGACCACAGAACATGTAAAAGGCCTCCTGGCTGCTACCTCTTCTTTCATTTTTCCCCCCCAGATGTTTCCAGTTTCCCTCCTTACAGCAGCTTTTTCTGAACTTCTTATTCTATCCCTCATTCCTACATTTTCACACGCAGATCTGCCTCCTCTGTCGGTAAAAAGATGAAAGCACCCAATTGGAGGTCTGTCAAATGACCCTCACTCTTCCACACATTCCCCATTCCATCACCCACCCATCTTCCTTATCTGTTACCAAGGAAACACGCCTCCTTTACCGAGCTGAGTCTTCCATGTCTTATGTTGATCCTACAGCCTTGCCCCCCAGACCCCTCCATCCATCATTTACCCACCTGCTCTGCTGCATCTTCCATCTCTCTCCTCTGATTGCACCTTCCTGTCTGCCTGCAAATGTGCTCCAGAGCCTCCAACACTGCCAACCCCTTCCTCAACCCCGGTATTCCCTCCAGCTACTGCCTTACTTCCTCATTCCCCGCACAGCCAAGTTTTCTGAAAGAGCAGTTTATACTTCCGCAAGTCTCATTCAGCCTTCAACTCACTATGCCCATCATACTTGGGAAATGGCTCTGGGGAAGCAAAGCAAGCTCTCAATTGCAAAATTTTATGTCCTGGTTCCAGCCCTCCTCTTGCAGTTTAACACAGCAAGCCATCCCCTCTCTATTGGTCAGGGTCCAAACAGGATACAGATGGCACACACAAGCTTGGTTGCTTTTTCCCAAACTATCTCACACCTCTATAAATAGTCCCTTTATTCACGGGGGATGTTGCAGTGGACTGGAGCCAGCAGCAGAGAGAGGAGCTACCACAAATAAACTGGACAACCAATGGGTCCGGGCTGCCTGGCACTACTTGAGCCAATTCAGCAGAGACAGGGTTGAATCATAGATGAGCATTTATTCCAATAATGCTGGCAGTATGGGAGAGCAGCAGGTCATCCACACAAATCTGCTCTGCATCCCACCATAAGCCAGCTGCTTATATAGGGTAGGACAAAGATTACATGGGGAAGTGAGCAAAAGGAATAAGAATGGGTATGCAAAATGGGTATTATAAGTATGGGGAATAGATACTATGGGCTAGGGCAACTCCATTTTGGGAGCAATAAGGTTGTTAATCTTTCCTTGATAACAGGCAGTTCTTGAATGAGAATGGATCACATTTCAAGGTTGACTCCCAAGTCCAAGATGGACAATGGGGGGAGGGGGTTTAGGGGTTGACTCCCGGGTCCCCGGATGGGCATACAACTCCCAGCCAGGTTAGAATGTGCTTTCTTTGATCAGAACAAAAGAATCACGGATAGCAGAGCATCATTGATATTTCTTACAATTATTGCTAGTCTCCACTTTTCTATTTATGCCAGAAACAGAGTGAGCTATGTGAAGAGGATCGCTCAACAGGAGTGGGGTTCTCTGGTGGAGTATAGGAGCCAGGGAAATATACCCCCCAACTTACTCTGCTCTACCCTCCAACCTCCAGCCAGCATTCCCCCTTGGCTTAAACCCAACCACAGTCCAAAAGGCAAGGAAGCCCGTTGCTACATGTGAGAGGGTCTTCTCCCAGGGCCCAGGGCCCCGTGAGAACAATGCAGGTGGAGGATCTGGACCCAGAAGACCCAGCACTCCCCTTCCTCCTCCTGACTTGCTTCTAGTGGAGGGTTTCTTTTCACCTATTCTTCTGGTTGTTCTCTCGATGTTCTAGCCATGGCTTGTCAGTCTCATCTGTCTTCTGAAATGTCTTGCCCTAGACCCTTTGTCCTATTCTCTTTTTTCCTCCTCTCTCTCTCTCTCTCTCTCTCTCTCTCTCTCTCTCTCTCTCTCTCTCCTTTGCTAGAAGCTAATTCCAGCATGTTATAAATGCAAGAAGTTTTATCAAAAGGTTGATGAAACTTGGAGATTCAGCAGGGGCTGCACACATCCCCGTGTTTCCCCGAAAATAAGACATCCCCTGAAAATAAGACCTACCGCAACTTTGGGAGAAAAAATTAATATAAGACACTGTCTTATTTTCAGGGAAACAGGGTATTATCTGCTGCTGGAAATGGCTAAGGGCATTTCCCAAAACCTAAAGATTTGAGTAGATGATTGCTTGCTGCCAGACAGCTGAGGGCATTTCAATCTACATGTTATTGCCTCCTGCTGGCCAAACACCTGAACAACTGAAGGCAGTTCCCCAATCTAATAATGCTTACTGTATACCAAACTTACTTTTGATATGTATATCTACTTTGCCTTAGAACAAATTGTGTTACTAAAGAGCAAGGGGTCTGGAGATTCAGGAGGACTTGGTTTCTTTAGCTAAGTCTCCTCTGGTTCCCCAAAATGGCTTCCAAAATAATGTTTTGGCTCTGGACTCTTTAATAATTTACTGCATCCCTTCTCCAGATTCCGGAACCCTTCTAGATGCTGGACAAGACCCCCTGGCACTCCTTTCTTTGGCAATTTCATTTCTCCCAAGGCATCCACTATAACCTCCTAAGATCCAGGTCTACATCTTCAACTCTGACCTCTCACTCACCTTTTGCTGACTTCTCATTGAACTCTAACCCCACTAGTCATCGCCATACCATTTCCCACAAGGAAAATGTGAGTGCCTCAAATGCAACACATCAAACAACTCATTCTCTTCTCCCTCAGACTCTTGCTTGTGTCCCCCTCCTCATTGGCCGAAGGCACCTTTGGTTCACCCATACTCCCCGAATCACCATCTGCATTTGAGCAGGATCCCCAGGTGGCCATACACACAGGAAGATGTGGAAGTGCTAATTTGCAGCATACATCACAACCACGCCTCTTTCCATTTAACACGGTGTTAACATGAACCAGACTTAGAGGCTTAAATTGAAACAAAAAGAAGTCAACTCTACACAGCAGGACCCCTGTGGGATCTCCTCTGCCTCCCATCCCCTCTGTCTTAGTGGAGCTGCTTTGTGGAGGAGGATGTGCCTATAGTCTCCTATTGTTTTAAGAAATTCTAACCTTTTTTCTTTTTTTAAATATAGCTTTCATTTCTTTCTTCTTCCTTCTTTTCTTCCTTCCTTCCTTCCTTCCTTCCTTTCTTTTAAGAGAGAAGGAAAAGAGAGGGAGAGGGAAATAGAAACATTGATGAGATAGAAACATGGGTCAGCTGCCTCCTGCACACCCCCTATTAGGGATCAAGCCTACACACCGGGTATGTACCCTGACCAGGAAACGAACTGGTGATGGTGCTCAACCAACTGAACTACACTAGTTGTCTCCTTACCTTTCTTCTTGCCTATATCCTTAGAGAACTCTGAAAGGCACCCTTTTGAGATTACCCTTTTTGTTTAAAAACAGAGAGAGAGAGAGAGAAAAAAAAAAACAGGCAATTTGGGGTTTAAAATCAGAAGCCCATCTCTTTGAAAAACTCCCAGCTGACCTTTGTCACATACACCATATAGAAGACCTGACCCCAGTTTTATCTCTCTGAGCCTATCTATAAAGTGGAGAGATAATGGTAACTGTCTTATGTTTCTATAAGGATTAAAAGCGGTAAAACATGCCGTCCCAATGGCCAGGGATCGAATGTGCACTGAATGAAGTGAGGTGTTATTAACACACCGGAGCCTCAGTGTGCCCGATGTACAATGAGGAATAATACAATACCAGACACCAAGTTCACTAAACATAGGCTCCCCAGCTCATCTCTATCATATGTCCCCACCACGCTCACCCACACGCACTAACATGCACTTCCACATGCATGCACACACCCACCGACACATGCACATGCAAGCTGAGGTAGTCACACACATGCATTCATGCACATATGAGCTCCCATACACTCACACATACACATATGCATTGCACACACACAAATACACACGTACACACACAACACGGCCACAGGAACTCTAATGTTGATGGGGAACTCAAGAAGTTAAAAATATGTTAGCTTTAGATACATAGTTAATAGGCTTGGTCATTAATGCGTGAAGAAAGCTGTTGTCCAGGGACCAGTATGTATGATCTGCTCTGACTTCAGAGACCCACGAGCAGTTCGACTTTTGTGTCCCAGGAGGACTGCAGGCCACCAGGATCCTGTCTGAGCAGGTGACCATGGCCGGGTCTGAGCCGGAAGAGGGGTCTGCAGCCCAGGCTGCAGATAACGAATCGCCGGTCAGCAGATGAAGGGATGCCCGAAAGTCACCCAGTTGCAGCTTCTATCTGATCACCCTTTTCCTGCATCCCTAACCCCTTCCCTACACTTTTCTTTTCCTTATAGAAAGGTCAGCTTCAGATGAGATAGAAGATGGTTTTAGGGTACGAACCCGCTGTCCTTTCAGATGGCTAGCCATCTGAATAAAGTGCCCGTAAGAACCAGTCCTGGTCTCATCTCATTGGTTCTGGCAGCACAAATGCCGACTCTTCAGGTTTTAGTGTCCCTGGCATGGCCTCCTGCTCTCCAGATCCTCCCGCCTGGGCGCCTGCAGAGCCTCTGCTGCCTCATCCCCCCTTCCCTCTCCCCCCCCCCCCCCCCCCCCCCGCCCCAAGCCCCCTCCACTCCAGGCACAGCGCTCATTCTAAATTGTCACTCTTGCTAGAAACCCTCGCACTGTAGCCAGGCAAACACTCTCCATCCCTGAGCAGCCTGTGTGCTCTCATCCTCTGGCACTTTCCATAGAGAAATCGACAATCTTCTTCTCAAGTGACTAATTCTGATTTGTCAAACCTCAGCTGCTGCGTGGCCTCCTGCAGCTTCCTCGGTGGCTCCCACCTGAGGTGCTGCTCCTCGCTGCTCTCCGGGCTCTGGGCACTCAGGGCAGAGGAGGCGGAGCTCCGGTGTCATCCTATCCTCCTCCCCCCAGGCTATGAGAGCTCCTCCGGCCGCCCTGCCATGTCTGACTGCTTTCTCTGCCCACCAAGCCTGGAGCCCAGGGGAGCCCAGCAAACACGCTGTTATGGGAGAGTGTGGGCAATACCGCTCCCCCACCCCAGGTTACCCCCCAGAATCAACTGCAGTCCGAGGATCCCCAGTGCTCACAGGACACCAGTCCCCCCCACCAAGGGCCCACCATCTCCTGTTCCCAGTGGGGAACAGAGGCAGCATCAGGACACTGTAGACCTGTCCTTCCAATTGGAACGGCCAAGCCAAGAACACAATGCACAGTATGGTCCTCGCAAGAAGCCAGCTCCCCTGTTGGCACCACCCCATCAGACCGCCTCGTCCAGCCCTGGCCTGTGCAGGGAGGCGCCGAGCGACGGCCAAGCTCCTCCTGACGTGCTCCTTCTCCCTCAGAGCAGGAACACCATGCTCCTTCCAAAAGGCAGGAACGCTGGGAGGAGGCGGCCCGCCCAGAAATAAAGACCCAGATTCCCTTCCCCAGGCCAGAGATTTGTCCAGACTGGTCATCCTCACCAGGTAGCATGCCCCAGCCCCAGGAGCTGGCGTCTGAGAGATGCCTGAGTGCCAGCATCACAGGGACCCGTGAGAGACGTGGACAAGGACGTGTGAAATGAGCGGGGGGGGGGGGGGGGGGGGGGAGGGGGAGTGAGTGGAAATGTTCAGCCCTGGACGGGTGCCTCAGTTGGTTGGGTGTCATCCCACACACCTGGGTTGCAGGGTTGAATCCCCAGACAGGGTACACATGGGAGGCAACCTATCAATATTTCTCTCTCACATCAATTTTCTCTCTCTCTCTCTCTCTCTCTCTCTCTCTCTCTCTCTCTCTCTTCACATGAATATTTCTCTCTTTTTCTCTTTCTCTCCTTCTCTCCTCTCCTCTCCTCTCTCTAAACATATCCTCGGTTGAGGATTAATAAAAACACGAGTTCTGTTCACACGACCACTGCCTGCACAAAGAGGCCAACCCTCTCCATCCCCCTCCTCTGAATCCCAGGCTCCATCCCAGCAGACGCCATGGACACCAACATTGGTTGTCCATGGGTTTAGGGGAGGCCTGCCGGGGACGGGCACTCCGCAGGGCGATTGTGGAGGCTCAACCTATAAGAACTGACTGGGCCTCCGCCCTCAGATACCAACGCTCTTCACCCTGGCTGGGTACCACTGTGGGTTTGAAGGAATTAGACAGCAGTTCTTGCTCTAGAGAAACATACACCATCTTAGAGGCAGGGCATAAGGCACACATGTGGGGAATAAAAAACCCCCTGAGGCAGGATGTGGCCAGAAGCTAAAGTGGGTGGCACAGATGTTAGCTGCTCTGAAACTTCAGAGAAGAAAGGGAAAGAGCTGTGTGAATAGAAATAGGAAGGCAAACACACACACACACACACACACACACACACACACAAAAAAAAAAAAAAAAAAAACCCTCAATAAAATAAAGAAAAATTAAAAGAAATAAGCCTGCTCAGGAAGGGGCCCCAGGAAGGCTGGGTCAGGGAGGTAGAGAAGGCACTGCCGATGGACCAGCTCGGGCAAGGCACAGAGGGCGGCTCCTTGCAGTGTGTCTGTAGCAAAGGCAGGGGTTTCTGCTGGTTAACTGGTTATGGCTTATTTTGACTAGTGATGTACTCTGAAACCAGCCCTGCCAGGGCTCCCTGTGGCCCAGGGGCCTGGCTGGTGAACCTCCTTCTTGCCCAGCCGTGTAAACACATCACAGAGCAGAGCCAAACCACGGGAGCTGGTGAGACCAGGCGAGGGAGGCGGCCTGGGGACCAGTGCTCCCTCCCTCCCTCCTCGAGGGAGGAAGCCAGGCCCTTCCCTCTGTCTGCAGTGTCCCCATCTCACCACCTGTGCTCGGACATGGACGCTGGTGGGAAAGAGAGCGGCAGAGAAGCCCGGAGAACGGCTCAGAGCTTTATAGGCAAATTGACCGCCTCTTCCCCTTTGATTGTCCTGATTCATGGAAGTTCCCTGCAAGATGAAGTGTCCTGAGCCCAAGGAGATCGCTGTGGTGGTGGGGCTTCCCACATGGCTCCAGTGACCCCCGCCTCCTGGGAGGGACCTGGAGACATATTCAAATTAGGAGAAAATGGTCCAAAAGTGAGGGGCTGTCACTTCTGAGATGATAATTCTGACTTCCGCCTGGCTTACCTTCCTCTCCGGCGCCTCTGACAGTGATTTTCAACTGCTAGATCCCTCAGTCATGACACCTCGGAGCCAGGGAGGACGTGGGAGTTTGTTCTGAAACGGGGTGCTGGGGGGACTCCTGAGATGGCATTGATGAAACGCAAGGGCCTCCATCAGCTTCCTCCTTTTGGCTTTGCTTTCCCCTCCTCCTTCCTCCTGCCTGCAATGCTGATGTGATGCCTGGGGATGTGGCAGCCATTGCTCCCCAGGGAGAAGCGCCACGCTGAATGCTGGTGAAGCAGGCTTTTATATACATATATATAAATATTATATATATATATATATATATATATATATATATATATATATTTCATTAATTTTTTTACAGAGAGAAAGGGAGAGGGACAGAGAGCTAGAAACATCGATGAGAGAGAATCATCCATCAGCTGCCTCCTGCACACCCCCTACTGGGGATGTGCCCGCAACCAATGTACATGCCCCTGACCGGAATCGAACCTGGAACCCCTCAGTCCGCAGACCGACGCTCCATCCACTGAACCAAACCGGTTTCGGCGAAGCAGGCTTTGACACAGAGCCCAGTCAGCCCGGGACTGACAGCCTCTCCCAGACTCTGTTACCTGACCCCGAGGAGCCTCATGCTCATCTCAGCCACCATCTGCTGGGTTACAGGCGGCCTAACTAACTGGTCAGAGGAGTGGAGCTGCTCAGGTGAGTGTGCAGAGGGCAGAGCAGAAGAGAGCGCTGCCCTGGGAGATGCTGGGAGCCCGTCAGATCAGGGCTTGACTGGGAATGACTGGGGAATGGGGAAAGCATGCAGCTATGGTAGCAGGTGAATGTCGGAAAGACAGCATTCAAGAGAGAGAGCGCCAGCGCACTAGAAGCTGAAGAGACACCTGTGAGGGAATGGAAGCGCGCACAAACTCCACTTCTTTGTCGTGAGCCCTTTCTCCTTTCCCTCTGACCCTTTAGACCAGCGGCTCTCAACCGCTCTAATGCCTCGGCCCTTTAATACAGCTCCTCATGTTGTGGTGACCCCCAGCCATAAAGTTACTTTCGTTGCTACTTCATAACTGTCATTCTGCTACTGTTAATGAATCGTAATGTAAATATCTGTGTTTTCCGATGGTCTTAGGCGACCCTGATAGCAGGTCCCACAGGTTGAGAACCGCTGCGTAGAGCCTGAGACCATCAGAAAACACAGATATTTACATTACGATTCATAACAGAAGCAAAATGACAGTGGTGAAGTAGCAACAAAAATAATTTTATGGCTGGGGGGTCACCACAACGTGAGGAACTGTATTAAAGGGCCGTGGCATTAGAAAGGTTGAGAACCACTGCCTTAAGACATCAGAGTCTGATTAGCATCAACCCGAAGCACAGGGCTTCAGGTGTGTCACCTGCAGAGACAGAGTTTAGGTCCAGCTAAAGCTAACTGCCTGGCTTCCGTTTTTTCAGCCCCAGGCCTGTGTATGCTGAGCAACCCTCCCAAACAACAGCTCGTGAAACCAGACAGGACAAGGCCAGGGCTGACGGCAGGACCTGATGCAGCCATCACCGACTCCCTGCCTCGACCCCAATGCCGGAGAGATCTTTTCTCCGTGATAACCCACCCCCCGGAAGCCGTCGGGGAGCCAGTCTTTGGGCACCAGCTTACCTGTGACTCCGGGTTTGGTGCCATTTCTTCAACCAATATACCCCTGCCTTCTTGGCTGCAAAACCCCTGTTTGTGTTTAATTGGGCTTTGAGGCACGCAGACAAGTGCACCCCTTTACTCCTGTAACAGGGAGCCCTCGGAAGCATGAATTCAACACAAAGGAAGAGCAGTGTTGGGGGAGAGCCATATTGCCTGGGCCACACATGACTCCTACGTGGCAGCACACTGAGCCAGGCCCTAGAGAGCTGATGTGTGCTGGGCTCAGAGAGGATCCTGCATGGCAGTGGGCTGTGAAGTCAACTGAACGTGGTTTTACACCAGCAGGTAACTGCTGAGAATCACACGTACTCAAACAATGATAAGCCACTCTGGCATTTTGAAGGTCCAGGCTGAGGCACAGTGGACCCAACTGTACTAACTGTCCTCCTGGCCCCTGTCTCCTGGCCCAGGTCCTTTCCGATGAGCTCTCCTCCGGACCTCAGACAAGCTGCTCCCTCCAAATCCAACGATGAGCCATTCTCCAGCCGGGCCGTTGTTCCTGGAGTCCGAAAGCTACCACAACACCCGGGAATTCAGACTTCTTTGGAATTACCAGACTCAACTCCCAAATCAGGGCAAAAACTCTTCTCACCTTCAACCCCACCTTAACTACAGCCGGGGACAAAGGTGCCCTGGTCACACCCCAGCCTCACTGACCTCAGCTGGAATCCTTGTGCCCAAAGGGGTAGCAGCCAAAAAGAAATGAGGTGTGAGAGGACAAATGTTAAGGAGACATATATTTACAGACAGATTCACCTTTCCTGGTTTCATAGCACCAACACTGGAGCTATGCAGCCAGGAAAATTGCAATTTGCAATCCAATGCCAGACATGTAGACTTCTGGCTGAGGAGAGTAATTGTGTCAGCTTCCTGAATTGTACTCTCAAAACCAGCCAGAAGGGGACTAGATGGGCTTTAGCCACCAAAATGTAGGAAAGAGAGAGAGCATAAGGCTTTACACAGCTGTAGGAGGGCTTTCCGTGTTGTGTAAGTCCAACACCTAATTCGGCACCTTAGGGAAGTCATCCGTCAGCCAGGAACTCATTTCCAGGCTGCTCCTTCTTACAGGAGAAGGAAGGCGTGGCTCCCTGGTTGAGTGTTCACCCGTGAACCAGGAGATCACGGTTGGACTCCCAGTTGGGGCACATGGCCGGGTTGCAGGCTCAATCCACAATGTGGGACATTGAAGAGGCAGCCAATCAATGATTCTCTCTCATCACTGATGCTTCTCTCTCTCTCTCTCTCTCTCTCTCTCTCTCTCTCTCTCTCTCTCTCTCTCTCTGTGTGTGTGTGTGTGTGTGTGTGTGTCTGTCTTTTCCTCTCCCTCTCCCTCTCTGAAATCAATAAAAATATATTGAAAAAACATGCCGGGACCGGTTTGGCTCAATGGATGGAGCGCCGGCTTGGGGACTGAAGGGTCCCGGGTTCGATTCCGGTCAAGGGCATGTACCTTGGTTGCGGGCACATCCCCAGTAGGGGGTGTGCAAGAGGCAGCTGATTGATGACTCTCTCTCATCGATGTTTCTAACTCTCTTATCTCTCTCCCTTCCTCTCTGTACAAAATCAATAAAATATATATTAAAAAAAAAGAAGAAGAAAAAAGAAAAAACAAAAAGAAGGCAGGACTCCCCACTCAGCTCCCCCAGGCTACAGCCCATTTCCTGGATCCAGCTAAGGAGGCAGAAAGAAACCACGGAAATCTAAAGGATACAAGGAAACCGTTTTCAGTCAGCAAGTTGCCCTACAGACACCAGCTCATTTACTCTTGCCTTGACCCTAAGCGGAAGGCAGATGGCCGCATCTTGCAAGTGAATGTTCATCTCTGTGTTCAGAGTATTCCTGAGAATTTTCTGAGCAAGTCAGGGGATGGGAGCTGGTTCAAAGAACTGCCATGCTTGCCCTGTCACCGTGACCTATAGAGAAGTACAGCTTGGTCCTTCCTATCTCCGCCCCTTTGGTATCTTCACGCGCCCCCTTGTGGTCACTGCGCGCCCCCGCAGCTTCGGTGGCGGCCCCATTCCCAGTTATCCCAGCCCCACCCGGAGGTGCCGGAGACACGAAGATGTGACCCCCGTCCTTGCAGAGCAGGTCTGATGGGCCGCGGCATCTTCCGCCTGGCCCGTCGGACTGCGGCTCCAGGAACAGATGGAGGCGGCGGCCAGGTGGGGGAGTTGCGGGGACCTCTGCCCCGCCCCTCCAGAACCAAGTTCCAGACCGGGGTACCCGCAGGGCCTAGAAAAGTGCCTGAAGCACAGGGACTGTTAACCACGCATTTCTGGAAAGGGAGGCAGGGGAGGCCGAGGTGCCGGAGAGAAGGGGCGGGGAGAAGGACTCGGCGGCCTGCCCAGTGCCCCCGGGTCTGCAGCGCGAGACTCTCCCCTGGATGGCCCTTCGTTCTGCTCTCCAGACACGGTCTGGACACATCACCGCCTCCAGCCTCCCAGGGCAATCACTCCCCGCAGAGGGGGGAGGCGGGTGCGGGGGGAGAAAGAAGAATAAAGGCTTTCCCTGGTGGCTACATTCCTTCCTTCGTCTCCCGCGGGATTTTGTCCAATTGAAGGACAAGAACAAGCTGGGACGACACTGCCCCCTGGTGGCTCCTTCCCGTCGCAGCAAGTGTTTTAATCCTGGGCACCATTCAATTTTTCCTGAGAGATTTTATTAACAACTTGGATGCTCTGTCCGTGGAGTGGAGTGACCCGTTGCTTTCTCCCGGTCACCCCACTTTAGGATGAGTTCAAGAGGATCACAATAACAGCATAAAATGGCACTTTTATGGTTCAGCCCCACCTGCAGAATTGTGGGTACTGTGAATCCCCACAAGTTCCAACCAATTAAGTCCTACCCCAGGGAGCCTGGGCCACTCTGTCACCATTTCCTCTGCTAAGGTGACCCCTTCTCTGCCCTTTGCTCTCCCTCTGAGCTCCAGTATGCCTCCTGTCTGAGCCCTCAGGAATAAGACTCCACTGCTCTGACCCCTTGAGCTCTGCCTCACTCAGAGTTGTCCTTTACCTCTAACCATAAGCCACTGTTTTTAGGCAAGTTGGTGCTATCTTCTGACGCCTCCTTCCGTAAGGCCCCGGTGCAAATAGCTGCTATCAGTATTATCCCACTGCCTTCCCCCTAGGTTCTCCAGTTAGACTCTCAAAACTAAAACCCTTACCCTAGCTGGTTTGGCTCAGTGGATAGAGCATTGGTCTGCAGACAAGGGCAGAGGGTTCGATTCTGGTCAAGGGCATGTACCTTGTTTGCAGGCTTTGATCCCCAGCCCCAGTCTGGGCGACTGCAGGAAACAATCAGTCATCTCTTTCACATCAATGTTTTATCTCTCCCGCTCCCTACTACTCTGTCCAAAAATCTATGGAAAAAAATATCCTCAGTTGAGGACTAACAAACAAAAACCTAAAACCCCTGTTTGCAAGGTGCCCTTTTAACATTTTTAAAATTTTTAAAAATTAATTTTATTTTACATATTTTGTTATTCAAGGAATGTTTTTACTTTTATTGTTGATGTTGTATTGACGATGTCCCTATTTCCCCCACCTTTGCCCATCTTCACTTCATCTCCACCCACACACCTCTTTCCTCTGGCCATCACCACACTGATTTCTCTGTTTATGAGTTATGGCACTTTTATATGTTCTTTGGCTAATCCCTTCATCTTCTTTCATCCAGTCCCTCCCAACCCTTTCCCCTGACAGCTGTCAGTTCCATGTATTCATAAGCCTGTCTCCACTTTGCTTGTTACTTTATTTTGTTCATTGAATTCCACACATGAGATCATGTGATACTTGTTTTTCTCTGACTGGCTTATTTCACTTAGCATAATGCTCTTCAGGTCCATCCATGCTGTTGTGAATGGTAAGAGTTCTTTTTTACAGCAGAGTAGTATTCCATTGTGTAAATGTACCGCAGCTTTTTTATCCACTCATCTAATGATGGGAACTCAGCCTGCTTCCAAATCTTGGTTAATCCACTCATCTGATGAGCACTTAGGCTGTTTCCAACTCTTAGCTGTTGTAAATTGTGCTGCTATGAACATAATGATGCATATATCTTTTCTGATTGGTGTTTCTGAATTCTTAGGATATATTCCTAGAAGTGGGATCACTGGGTCAAATGGGAGTTCCATTTTTATTTTTTTGAGGAAACTCCATAGTTTTCCACAGTGGCTGCACCAGTCTGCATTCCCACGAGCAGTGCATGAGGGTTTCCTTTTCTCCACATCTTCAACACCCGTTGTTTGCTGACTTACTGACAGGGTAATAGAGCTCACAGATTGACTGGTCCCAGAGATACCTGGGGACACAATCCTGGTTAGTCTGGATCACCAGAGTCCTGGTGCCCTGCCTGCATACGCCACGCACTTTGGGCTCTTTGGAATAGGACCAGTTTATTCGTTAGGGAAAGCCTGAAGGGCATCAGTACAGAAGTCTGGTGCTCACAGCTGAGGGCAGAGATGAGACAAGTGAGGAGACACCCCCCCCCCCCCCCCCGGGGCTGCTCTGAGCCTCTGGGCGGGTGTAGAGTTGTGTCCAGATATCCTGGAGGGAGAAAACTACAAAGAGCTTTCCCCAAGCTCACGGACATCTCTGATCGCTCCATGTTCCCAGGGAAAGGAGGCCTGGACCTTCTCTTTCATTCAGTTCCCTAATGTGCCCAAACCTGGGACCCTCTGGGGATGTGGGCATGAAAGCTGGATCCAGTGATCCCTGCGGCTAGTTCTGCCCTGCTTTTCCCGTTACAGGGTCCAATAAGGGCTTTTCATTACTCATGACCACCTGATCCTCTCACAATACAGGAGCTTGTTTAGACTTCACAAATGATGGCACACAGGCCAAGAGGAGGGCGACATCTCAGGCGATGGCAGTAAGAGGTGTGGCTGGTTGGGAGGGCTCTTAAAAGACAGAGAAGTTGGGTGGGTGGAGTACAGTTAAGTCAGGCATGTGAACTGAATTAAAATGTCAGTCTACTTCTGAATGCTCAGTGCAGGCTGGTCCAATAGACTTCAGATCTGGGAAAGGCCCGTTTTACATTTTCATACTGCAGGTTTATTTCTCTCCCATCACTAAATACCCCTTACCCTTGCACTTCAAGATATCAGTACTTAACATTTAATTCTGAAGTGTATTGGGTGCCTGAAAACAACCACACACAATAATAAAGTTCTACCCAAGTCTAACTGGCATGAACTAGCTACACACAGAGAGAAGAGGCCCTTGTGGATTGAGGATTATTAAATATGAAGGATGTTTGTCAGGAAAAACCTTTGTTTATATAAACAGTAGAAATGCAGCCATGGCAACCCTGCTTGGTTTGCTCTGCCGTCCACAGAGGCCTCCCAGCCAAACACCCTCCTCCTCTTACACTTCGAGCCTAATTTTTTCTTTTTTTTTAAATCTCCAGCCAAAATTCCATGATCTGCCTGCTTGGTTTCCAGGCTCAGAAAATATCACTTACAAAGTGCCGGGGAACCAGCTGAAGCCACTGCCAAAGGTTCTAAATGAAAGCTCATTTCTCACACACACACTCACACACAAAGATGCATGTTGTTTGCCAACTACAGTATGCTTTCCCTTTCTTATGTAACCGTTTCCCTGGGCCCACAGGACCAATGAAATCCCATTAGATGATCAGCAGTAACCCACAGTGCATCTGGGTTCTCCTACCTGCTCCCCGAGGCCGTTAGCCTCCTAGGAAGTGCTCCCGAGTAGTGTAGGGGTGTACTTAGCTAGGCCCCTGAATAAATCCTATCTCCGCAATGGTGTCCACAGGGTCCCCCCCAAACCCTGAGGGGGTCAGGGCACTTGGTGGGATGGTGGAACCCTAACCTCCCTGTGTGTCTCTCTCAATAAACACATCCCCAAACTGGCTGCTGTGCCCCGTCTTATCTTACTGACATTTTTAGGGAGAGTCCTCTGCTATCCAAAGAAAACAGCCACTTACCCAAGGGCTGGTCTAAGTGGTGGCTTTACCATCCCCTCCGGGAGGGAAGGTCAGTCATCCTGTCTAATCAGCAGGAGGCTGCTCAGGTCCTCATCCAAGTAGGCTTCTGGGAGTCCCAGCCCACTTACTCAGACAGAGACAAACATGTTTGCCCCACCAAGACCGAAACAGGGACACCTGATCCGTCAGAAGAGAGGCATTAAAGAATTCAGCCCTGCCGAAACTGGTTTGGCTCAATGGATAGAGCGTCGGCTTGGGGACTGAAGGGACACGGGTTCGATTCCAGTCAAGGGCATGTACCTTGGTTGCGGACATATCCCCAGTGGGGGGTGTGCAAGAGGCAGCTGATCGATGACTCTCTCTCATCGATGTTTCTAGCTCTTTATCTCTCTCCCTTCCTCTCTGTACAAAATCAATAAAATATTTTTTTTAAAAAGAATTCAGCCCTAGCTGGTTTGGCTCTGGATAGAGCATCAGCCCATGGACTGAAGGCCTTGGTTACAGGCTCTACCCCCCGCCCTCATCAGGGTTCCTGGAGGATGCAACCAATGGGTGTGTCTCACATAAATATTTCTCTCTGTATCTTTCCCCCCTTCCACTCTCTCTAAAAATCAATGGAAAAATATCCTTGAGGATTCACAAAAAAATAAATAAAAGAATGCAGCAGGCCCAGCCAGCATGGCTCAGTGGTCGGGAATTAACCTATAAACCAGGTCACCATTCGATCCTGGTTAAGGCACATGCTCTGGTTAAGGCACATGCTCTGAGCTCGATCACATGTGCTTTATGTACCAGGCAGCCAATCAATGATTCTCTCATCATTGATGTTTTTCTCTCTCTCTCTCTCTCTCTGAAATAAAACAAAACACACACACACACACACACACACACACACACACACACACACACAAAAACAAAAAAAAACAAAACACACACACATTAAAAAAAAAAAGTCCCTGTGAGCCCTAGATCACATGTGTCAAACACAAGGCCCGCGGGCCAAATCCAGCCCGCCAGGCCTTGCAATGTGGCCCGCACCGCGCTGTCATCACTGCACTCCGCTGTCAGTTTATGACTGTTCAGTAAACCATTCGGCCCGCGATTTAGGCTGGATTTTAGATTTTGGCCCCTTCTCTGATTGAGTTCGACACCCCTTCCCTAGATGGTTTGGCTCAGTGGGTAAAGCGTAGGCCTGTGAACTAAAGTGTCCCAGGTTTGATTCTGGTCAAAGGCACATGCCAGGTTGCAGGCTCGATCCCCAGTAGCGGGTGTATAGGAGGCAGCCAATCATTGATGTTTCTATTCTCTCTTATCATGTTTCTCTCTCTCCCTTTCTGAAATCAATATATATATATATATATATATATATATATATATATATATATAATTTTTTTTTAAGTCCCTGTGATATAAAAATAAAAATGCAGCAGGGACAGCTGCACTCTTGCCTGAGGCAGGTGATCTGGGCCCAGGCTCTGGGGAAAGGATTGCTCTTCTCCAAGAGAAAAGTCAATTGACATCAGATTATTTTCCTACAGCTTTTCCCACTTCTTAACATTTGCCACATTGTATTCCACATTCCAATTGTCAAAAGGACAGCAGCATTAATAATATTAAAAAAAAAAAAAAAAAAAAAAGAAGTAAAATTAACTGGAGTCAAGAACTTTACTACTTCCAAGAGTACAAAGCATGAGATTTACGGCTGAGCATCAAGTGCGGCCTTTACCTGAAATGTTGCCCCTGAGATACCAGGGAAACCAGCCCCGCAGAGACAGGGTGCTGTTGCAATATATCCAAGTTAGGTTTGGTCAAACTTTAAGTTTTTCTTTCCCTTTTTTAAAAGCTTGGCTTACTACAGTTTTATTTTTTAAAGTTTTTTAAGCTCTTAATTTAATACAGAATAAAGAATACCATCTGTCTTGTTTACCTACTTCGCATTCACCATTTCTAACTTACCCATCCTTTAGCGACCTATGGACTTTCCAAAAGTTGTCTCATTAATATAAAACACACCTTTATGGTGCTCAGCACTTAGACAATTCTAAGGGTCTGAGGAGCTGTGCCAGAAACTGGACAAAGCCAAATATATATTTGTTATTGTAAGTTACACCATACTACACAAGGTACTTTTGCTCTTACTCAGATTTGGGTCTATAGGAGCACAGGGTGTCCCCTCCCATACAATGGTCCAAACAAGACTTAAGGACTCACACACATTCTTGCATGAGGTTGTACAATGAACCCAATGAAGCTATATCTAAAGATGTTTCTCAAAGTGTGGACCCCTACCATCCATATCCAGATTATAGTTATCAAAAATGCAAATTACTGGGCTCCACCTCCACCCACTGAATCACAGCCTCTGCCATTGACCTGAGAATCTGCCCTTTTTTTATTGCTCCTCAGGCCTGCGTTTCCCTAGCCGCCTAGTAGCTGTATCAGCCCAATTCCCCATAAAGTCCTTTTCTACCAAAATGCCAGCAAGTAAAAGCAACTGAAAGGGGAAAAAAAAAATAAGGAAAAAGGAGCTATTAAGAATATAACTTAGGTCGGCAAGTATTGTATTAAGCTGCTGCTCCGCAGTCATTGTGCTTAGGCCCTGAGAAGTATGTATGTTTAAGCAGCATATGGCCTAGGTACCTGAACTGCATAAGGTGAGAGTGGGAAAGCAAGAGTTGGCTAATCAATTGTGTGACAGGCTTGTCCATTTAAACATTCATCCAAGTTTTGAAGCATCCTATTTGGGCACAAGCCAAATCATGACAAAAAATAATAAATTTAAAAATCAGCCTTATCTTCTCACAGGGTGATTGTCAACATTCCCAGTGCTGCCCATACTTAATTTTCAGCATATTGAGGAAAACAAAACAAACAAACTTGAGAACCATCAACTTAAGAAGATAACACTTTGTGAAGATCAAGATGAGGAGACCAATGTTCCTGCAAGTCAGCTAGCTTCTCTCTGTTCTGGGCAACTCCAGTTGTAGTCCTGCATTCCTGTGTACATCACAGGAAGAACCAGGAATTTACAAACTCATACAAATCCGTTCTGTTGAGAAAACAACTCAAAGCACTTAATTTTCCTAATATGTCAGTAAAGTCTATTCTGCATTCAGAGGCCAGAGTATTTTCCCATTTTACTGAAAGCATAGAAAAAAAAGACTACATATATGAAGAAATCTCAAAATTAATTTTCTTTCAAACAAGGAAATGCTTTGAACTTTAGTAACTACACATGGGTCCAAGTTTATAACCAAGAACATAAGATAGAAATCCTACAAAGATTTCTGACAGTTCCTAGGTTTCTACATAGCAGCAGTAAAAGTAAATTTAACAATCTGTTTACATTTTATTCCAAGGATAAATATAAAATTAAGAGATAAAATTCAAAGCAAATATGCTTAACATTTCAAAATATCTCTACAAAGAGGTTTAAAAAAAACACCCACAAGCCCCATGAATCAAACTAGCTAGACAGAAAGACACAAATTTAATGCAATTTTGCCTGCCCAGATACTAAAAGCCTTTATTGTCTCAGGCATTTCCATCCCATGGGGGGGAGGGGGGAAGACAGTTTCCCAATCAGTGCATCTCACATTGAACTTGCCATAGTGAAACTTCCATGACTGCCACCACTCTGGCTTTTCCTGAGGAGAAGGGCTATTGACAGAATCAATCTGTAGTGATTTGGACAAGACCTTTGCAGCCTAGATGTTGCATATAATACAAAATTAATGGACATAGCCTTTAGATTTCACAAATTAAGAATGTATTAGTTAAACTCTAGCTGATTTTTCTGTGTTTAGAGCATCACCCTCTGACTGAAGGGTCCTGGGTTCAATCCTGGTCAAGGGCCCGGACCTCAGTTCAGGCTCATTACCCGTCCCACGTCAGGGCACCGGCCAGAGGCAACCAATTTACATGTATCTCTCACAATGATATTTCTCTCTCCCTCTGCTTTCCACTCTGAAAATCAATGGGAAAAATACCCTCGGGTGAGGGTTAACAAAATAAACAAACGAAGAGAATGTATTAGTTAAGAAACCAGGGATCATTGGCCCTTTAGGTATAACAAATCTAGAATTCTGAATGAGTAATTATTTACACACTTTGGAAAATTCTGGCAATTTTCCTTCTAAGCCCTCAGCATATTTATCTCCATTTCAAAACATACAAACCTGAGTGACAGAGACAAAAATTAACCCCTAAAGATCCCCAGAATCTGCAATGTCTGTTAGTTCCATGATATACCTTATTTGGTGGTGCTGGAGTTTGAATTGTTGGATGCTTCTAAATCACTCATTATATTGCAGAAATAAAAAACATATGAAAACATGCAACTGCTTTCATCCTAATAGGTGTAAGACTTTTTACTTTTATATAAACATATAGACAAGCAAACTGATAAATGGAAAGAAAAAGGAAAATATGGCTACGTAACAGCATCCTCTATGAGTAAACTAGTGACCCTTGGAATTTAAGTCAATGAATCATGTTAATATGAAGTTCACAAATATGTTTTTTTAATCTTAGAAATAATCTCTTGTATACATGCTAATCAAAGATAAAAATGAATTTATCTCATTACATATATATTTCCAGGGAATGAGTCTAGCTAAATGACCTATCACCTGGCATCTCCTATGATATTACAAGATTAGCTTATAGCTCCAGGATGCTTGTTAAGCTACTAAAGCTCCTACATCACTTTTGAAAGTGAGGGAGAACTATTACCTTTGGATTAATGAAATTCAATAAGGACTTCGTTCCCTCATCCAAAAAAGTGAAAGAATTTGTTTTTTCCTAAATGCCACTCCAATGAAAAATGGCCTCTTAACTCTTAGGGAAATTGTTTCTTGGCCTTTAATAAGCTCACAGTTTACTGATAGCCAATTGAGGAGGATTTAAAGACAATTATTCACTAGGAGTAAAGCTGAATTTTATGTCAAAAATGTGTCCTGTGGGGGGGAAAATGATCCCTGCTGGGTGGCAGCTCTAAGTTTTGCTGCAGAGCAACACAGAGTGAAAGAGACAAGAGGCTGGGCTCAATTCTCTGGGCAGGCAAAACAGCACATCTATTCATTCAAACCACCCTGGTATAAATCCAGTATTCTGCAAAACACAGCAAGTGCTGTGAGCACTAAAGACAGAGATTATGGCTTACTGTTTATAACAAGATCCTATAAAAGGAATCTTTGTTCTATGATTAACAAATTGCCAGATCTACAGAAACTTTGAATTTGGAGTACAGTTGACCCTTGAACAACATGGGGGAAGGAGTGCTAATACCCTCCAGCCCAGTCAAAAAGCCACATGTAACTTCTGATTCCCAAAAAACATAACTACTGTTGACCAGAAGCTTTACTGGCAACATAAAGTTAACACAAACTTTCTATGTTTTATTATATGCTATCTTATAATAAAGAAATCTATAGAAAAGAAAATGTTATGAAGATAATCATAAAGAAAATACATTTTTAGTCTATTGAAAAAAATCTGCAATTCAGTCCAAACCTGTGTTGTTCAAGTCAACTGGACATTCTGTCTTTCTAATCACCCATTTTAAATATCCTTCGTTTGCAACTACCAATTAACTTAAAGTTATTGATACTGTGTACCCCGGCAATTTGCTAGAAGCAACATATTATTGCAAAATATGTTAAGACTTGAGAAAGTAGATGCATGCAGAATGACATCAGAAGAGTAGAGCCTTTCTAAAACACCTGTGAAGTTGGAGCGGAGACATGACACTTAGATTATATTAAATGCAATAATTTCTTCTTTCTAAAAGCAACAATAACGAATAAATTTTTAACATCAGAAATGTTTACTAACAATTCAAGTAAACATTGACTACATTCTTACTACAATACAATCTTTGACACAATTACAAACATGTATGCATTTCAAATATTAGCAAACTACTTCAAAATGCAATTCTCAGGAAGTTTTAGTAATTTATTCACAGCTCAGGATTAGAATAACTGGACTTTACAAGGCATGAGGAAGAAATGACCGATTGGTTCAGTTAACTAAACATTCCTTTTAAAGAACAAAAAACTGAAACAGCAAGGATGATTCTAAAATTTCCAGTTCATGAGCAATATAAACAAATATAAAAAGTTTTATTTAAACAAAATCATATTACCTTTAAAAAGCTAACAGGATCATTTCTATATTCATTCTGAAAACTAGTATGGTAAGAAAGGTAATTCAAGAATTTGTTAAAATGCTCTTAATAGCCATTATTTATGGTATATTCCCTAACACTTATATCAGCCTATTACAGACCTACAAGTTAATATGTTATAACTTTACCATCTTGCTACTTATGATTTTATTTTAACCCTGGGAATTACTGGCTCAAATCTAAAAATAATCAATCCTATTGGTTGTCATGTCACAGATCTGAAGATGTGGTTAAATTAATCAAGCCAAGGAAATACTGATATATTAACAATACTTAAATATTGTGGGAGAAAAATGATTTAAGGGTTAGAACTTGTAAATTTGATTCTAACACTAAAAACTAAGCAATCTGAAATATGCTTTTTTTTATTATTTAAAGTATTATATATAGTATTACATATGTCTCCTTTCCTCCCCATTGACCTTCTCCTGGCCACACCCCACCCTGAAATATGCTTTTATGGGTAAAATAGTCTATCTAATATCCTGGTTGGAAAAAACTACAAAATGTGTGGATATAAGGCTACAATATATTTCTTTACTGACCTTTTCTTTCAATTTCTTTGGCCTTCACAAATTCAATGAGAACTATGAATTCTTTTGCAATAAACACTTTTCAATGACACTGTACTTTTCCAGAAAAATCACTTAGGTTGTATCATACCATAATTAACATTAGTGTTTCCCTTTTATTGTTACAGCATATTCTAATTAAAAAAAAAAAAATAGGAAGAGGAAAAACTGACCCCCAAAGGATTTCTTAAAATGTTTGTTAAAGCAAAATTTCAGCGGGTTTTCCTCATTTGGAGAGTAAATAGAAGTGGCAAAGGAACATCACCAAGGAACTAAAAAAGGGCTCCTTTCCTTCCACTTACATAATTAACTCAGGCCAAGGGACCTGTATGTATTCAAAAGGATAAGACAATACACATCTCAGAAGCAATTTTCTAAAAAACTGAAGAAAGAAAATCTGTATTAGCTCCCTTGCCCAACGGCCCCATCTGCACATTACCCTGTCCGTTCCCTTTTAGTTACTGATGCTTGTTTTTCACCTTCGAATTTAATGAGTGCTGTTCCTTAGTGAACCACAGACACAGGATCTACAGCCTGTGGTAGCAGCTTACTCTACAAAATGCACTTCACCTCTTCTGAGCATGATATACCCCAAAACTTGGATCATGATGTAAGTGAAATCCACTTATAGCACTTAACATTAAGGGTACTCTCTTACCCTTTCAATGACCCCCGTCTTCACTACTGATGAGCCTACCTGGAGACAAATGGGCTTTGCTTTAAACAAGATGCATCTTTCAGTACCTAGCCCAGTGACTTGCCCATAATAAGTTGCTGACATAGTTATAACAAATTAAAATCAGTTAATATTAATTTCTCTCTTCTCATTTATCCCGATGGCATAGGTGATTAAAGAAAGACCAAAAAGCTGACTCCCAAGTAACAATAATTTCCTGGGCCCTGTGTTAAATGCTACACAACCCCAGGCCTAAAAAGGGCTTATGGCCTGGCCAGTGTTGCTCAGTGGTTGAGCACTGACCCATAAACCAAGAGGTCACAGGTTCGATTCCCAGTCAGGGCACATGCCCTTTCTCTGATACACAAGCAGAATTCTATGCCTCTCTTTGCTATCAGAAAATCTTCATCTCATCAAGAAGTTCAAAAACAGAGAAAGGAATAGACTGAACTTACATAATTTGCTAAATATCTTACCTTCACAATTTTAAAGAGAAAACTTCCTAAAGAGAAGGACTTAACCAAAACATAAATACCCTTTGCTATAAAATCCCCAAGATGTGGCCAAAAAAGCTTCGTGAAGAAATTACAACTTTTTCAGTATCAAACTTGTAGTCCACTCTAAATATTTTAATCTAAAGTATTAAGTTCCATTTCTGGCACTAACCAGCTAAAGTCACCTCAAGATCAATTTATTAATATCTTCTTCATTCCTAAATAACTTGAAGGGGTGGAACACAAAAAATATTATTACCTGGGAAATAATACAGGCATACCTCACTTTTTTGTGCTTCACAGATGTTGTTTCTGACAAACTGAAGGCCAGACCCTCAACCAGCAAAAGGATTACAACTCGTCTACTGCAATCCTGGCTTAATTATATTGTCGGGAACCTAACCCGCAATACCCAACCAAGGTTTGCTTGTACTGCATTTGACACAATCCTTCATTAATTTCTGTGTAAAGCACATAGCTTTTTCTAAGCCTAGCCTACCATATAGAGTCAAATGATTAGCCAAAATACTTGCAAATCTTTCAAACTATTGCAAAGAGCTCCCAAACTCATAGGAAGGTATTAGTTTTATAGAAGGCAATGAAGGGAAGTTAAATTAATTGCAGGAAATTCTTTGGGACAAAGTTGAAGCCAATCCTGAATATATCAATATTGATTTAATTTGAGACATTTGATGACAACTCTGTGTGGTGATTTCAAAGAACAAGATAAAATATGTCATTCATCTGTGATTAAAAAGTACAGATACAAGAAAATAAAAACCATTTTTAAGAGATGAAAAAACAGTCGGATATCCAATATGTATATATGCCACCTTCAAATTTAAAATTATGTTGTTAGCTGTCCAAAGCAGCTCAAATTTAGTTTGTGCTATGAAATTATACAAATATTTTCTGATAAGGGCTAAAGAAAACCAATGTATTATGATACTATTTAGCTTCCTAAACTACCTTGACCTACAGATAACAAACAATAAATGTGAAAGGCTAAGATGAACTTAACTTAGGTAGCAATCCCACCAAGAGAAGTTTTTTGTTTTTAAGTACTCTAACAAATTTCAAAATAAATCATAGCCTCTTGTCCTTATATGTAACTTAGCAAAACCGTAATCAAATGTCCAAATACATTGCCACTGGCTTTAGATCTTTTAATAAAAGCACTACTCTTCATTGGTCTAAATGAATAAAAGCATGGTAAAACAAATGCTAATTACTTTTAAAATACACAACCTCTCAGATTGAAGTAAATAATCCAACACCCAGCAATTTTCTTTTAAGAAACTGAGAGCTAACCCTCACTGGCCAGTTTGGCTCAGTGGTTAGAATGTCACCCAAGGACCAAAGTGACTGAGGTTTGATTCCCGGCTAAGGGCACGTACCATGGTTACAGGTTTGATCCCCGTCCTCGTTGGGACATGTATGGGAGACAACCAGCTGATGTGTCTGTTTCACATTGATGTTTCTCTCTCTCTTTCTCTCCCTCTCCCCTCCTCTCTCCTCTCTCCTTCCCTTCCTCCCTTCCACTCTTTCTACAAATCAATGGATAAAAGATCCTCGGGTGATGATTAAAAAAAAGAAAATGAAAGCTAAAGGTTTCTGATACTGATTCCACTTTTCAAACTTCCCCACAAATTACTGGAAAAATATGAGGTAATTTCACAAAAAGCACAATTTTAGTGGAATTATAACTGATATATAAATAAGAATTTACAAAAAAAAGGGGGGGGGGCTTAAAGGAGTGATATTTTAAACCAAGATTTTAAATACAAAAGGTGTCTTGTGTTGCTTAATCGCCAGTTTCAGGTGCTCCTTATTCTACTGTTACAGATTTGGCAAGATTCCGGGGGAAATCAACCTGCCAAAAAAAAAAAAAAAAGGAGGGGGGGCAAGATTAAAGAGATTATACAGATTAGGGAGTGGTAGTGTTCTATAAGCGAATTATTTTTGTGAAAACAGAAAACTTTTTCATTAACCATCTTCACTATAGACTACAAAGAATTGAATTAGAAAATACAGTCACATAATGTCTCTTCAAGAGACTTGAAATCAGTTAGGAAAAAGAATCCTGAAGAAACCAGTTCTGCACAGGAAGAGTCCAATGATGGCCTCCAGAGGTGGCAGGCCTCTGAGGGAACAGCTAAGAGCAGGATGTTTTGGTTGTCACAATGACTGGGGAACCAAGAATTGTAAAAGTTCTGAAATGTGTGAGATAGTCCTAAACAAAGAATTAGGAAACAGGATAACAACAGGCAGAGATTCCCAAAAAAGGTAATATCTAATGGTGCTATAATCTCCAAGTTCTATGGTAAGAAAATGTTATGATGTAACCTACAAATTGGGCCAGATAAATGTAACAGGTGATAGACAGATAGAGAACACACTCACACACACACACACACACACACACACTAGAGGCCCGGTGTGTGGATTCATGCACAAAGAAAGAAAATTAGTTAGAAGGTGGCTGGTGGGAGCAGGACTGGGTGAGATGGGCCAGCCACACCCTGGAGCCAACCTCCCATAGTCCCTTCCCAGTGTACCTGGGGCAGCACCGGGGCTTACAGTGCATCTGCAGAGTGATCAGGGTCCCTCCAGCAGGTGGGGTCCCTCAGCCTGGCCTACCAAGAAGTCCCATAGTGTGAGAGGGCACTCTGCAAAGTTGCTGTTGCTCAGCAGCTCCTGTTAAGCATCTGCCCCCTTGTGGTCAGTGTGTATCATAGCTACCGGCCAGCCTGTCTGCTGGTCACCTAGCCCTTTATACACACACACACACACACACACACACACACACACACCCCTCTACCTGATAGATTTGTCAAATGCTATTGCTAAATATTTAGAAGGAAAACTATTAGAATGTACTCAGGTAAAAAGCCAGCCCCAGATTTCGGCAGTGCTCCATCACTTACATCATAGCCTCTCAGCACAGCAAGGTGGAAAGCCAGCAACTGTAAGGGGATCACACTGAGAATGCCTTGCAAGCAGTCCACTGAGTGGGGCACCTTGATTGTTCTTTTTGTGTTATTAATGGTCTCAGTATCTTCCTTATCACAAATCACCACTGGGCGTCCCTGGGAAAGAAACCACATACACAATCACAGGTAAACAAAGTAAGAGCTGTAGCAAGTGAATGTGCAAATTTTACATTCAATAATTCACATGTGGCCTCACTAACACAGACTTATTTAAACTCACAATCCTATATGTTAAGTCAGACTGATATCATAGTCAAGGAAATGAAAGCTTTGCGGAGTCAGTTATTTAAGCTCACACAACTAAGAAACACCAAGCTCAATACAGATACTCCTCTGCTTATAAACCCATCATAAATTGAAAATATACACTGAGTGGCCAGATTATTATGATCTCTGAATGAATAATAATCTGGCCACTCAGTGTATCTATATTTCAAATGGGTACCAAAAGTATTCTAGACTTTTACTGGAGATCAACCACCTATTTGCCCTGAGCTTTCTATCAGCCAGTGCAAAGGGGAAAACTGATCAGGTGCACAATTTACAGTATTTGATATCAAATAAATGAGGTACTCAAGAGAAGTACACTGAGTGGCCAGATTATTATCCGTTAGAGATCAATAATCTGGCCACTCAGTGTAAGCCAAAAATGTATTTAATACACCTAACCTACCAAACATCTTAGATCAACCTAGCCTACCTTTAACATGATCAGAACACATATTAACCTACAGTTGAGAAAAATTATCTAACACAAAGGATATTTTATAACAAAATATTGAATATCTCATGTAATTTATTATGCGTGTTATTTCCATACCATTGTAAAGTCCAAAAATCCTAAGTCAAACCACCATAAGCCAGAGACCATCTGTACTTGAATTCAAGTCTGCCTGCCTTCAAAACCCAAGTTCATAACTACACTGTGAGTAGAGATTAATATCTTTTGAGATTTATAAATAAAGCCAAATGATCAGAGGAAAACTAAGTTAAGCACATCACCAGTAGTTTTAATATAAAATCTAGTTCCTCCTGAAAGACACATGTAAGAATATGTATTAAATTAAAATGGAGCAGCATAAGCTAATTAAAGAGGACAGGATTTGGAGAGCCAGACTTCGTTTTTGGTCATGATTCTGCCTGTTGTGAGATCTAAGAGCTGAGTCTTGTCAAAACTCTTGAGAATCTAATCCCTCAACATGTTTTATAAGCTATCTATTGGGCCCTGGTCTATTTCTTTAAATGTCATAAAATTCAATTAAGCTTTAATAGCCCAAGTCTTAGATTCCCCAAGGTGTCCTCACAGCAGCCTCTGACTTACCTGCCTAGCAATCACCTGCTGAAAAGCATTCTGACACTTGGCATAAGTGTGATCTCTCATGATGATCATGATGACAGGCATCAACTTGTCCACCAAAGCCAGAGGGCCGTGTTTCAGTTCCCCGGCGAGGATGCCTTCCGAGTGCATGTAAGTGATCTCTTTGATTTTCTAACAGAAAAGAACTAGATTAGTCTTCAGCATCTTTTTTAAAAACCCATTCTTAAGTAAATATTACACAAATATTAGATATCTGAAATTGCTATTTATCCAAAAGTATTAAAGGTCCACTGATCTATAAATATAGCCAATAGGCTAACAGATCATTGTTTCTATAGTATCTACAATGACTAGAAGTTTTAAAACCTACAAGGACTTTTTCAAGCATTATTTTAATTTAATTTTTTTTTTGTTAATCCTCACCTGAGTATATTTTTCCATTGCTTTTCAGAGAGTGGAAGGGGGTGGGGGAAGAGAGAGAGAAACATCGATGTGAGAGGGACACACATCGACTGATTGCCTCCCACACATGCTTCTACCAGGGGTGGGAAGCAAACCCCTAACCCAGTATGTGCCCTTGACAGGGAATCGAACCCAAGACCCTTTGGTGTGTGGGCCGACATCCTAACCAGAGCTTTTTCAACATTTTAGATTCTCATGAACATACTCATATTTCTTTGTAACTGTTTTTACTTGGTTAATGTTTGATCAGAATTAAATCTCACATTTAGAGAACTTAATCTTTATTTTAGTCATATCTGGACAACAAATTAACCAAAGTTACTTGCTAAACCCAAGCTATCATGCTAAAATGCACTCTTCTTGATTTTCACTTTTTCATTAAGTATAAATTGTTATACCTTCTCAGGGTAAACAAATCAGAAAGCATAAAAACAAAAGCACTTGTAAAAGTTTCACCTATTCCATTCAAACTAAAAGTATGATTATGTGTCAGGTCCATAAGTCAATAGAGTGAAATTGTAGTGAGAAGACTTACTAGAGCCCCTTCAAGACAAGTAGCATAATGATAGCCACGCCCCATTATTAAGACCGACTTCTGATGATAAAGTTCCGTGGCCAGTTTCTGAATTTCATCATCCATGCTCAGTACTTCTTTAATCAAATCTGTTAAGAAGTAACGTTAACAACATCTGTGAAAAAGGATATTTAACCAAACCAATATGAAAACAATAATATATTGATAGCAACTACAAAAGACCAGTGTTTCTATTCCCTTGTGAAATCAGAGAGGAATTTTTTTTTAATTTTTTTTAATATTTTTTTTTATTAAATTATTATTTTTGTACATATACCAATGCCCCCCCCTCCCGTACATACTCTCCCTCCCCAGAGTTTTGTGTCCATTGGTTGTACTTATATGCATGTATACAAGTCCTTCGGTTGATCTCTTATCTCCCCCAGATCTCCCCAACCTCCCCGCTGTAATTTGACAGTCTGCTTAGCTTCCTCAAAAAACTGAAAATGGAACTTCCATTTGACCCAGTAATTCCACTCCTAGGAATATATCCCAAGAAGCTAGAAACATCAATCAGAAAGAATATATGCACCCCTATGTTCATAGCAGCACAATTTACAATAGCTAGGATTTGGAAACAGCCTAGGTGCCCATCAGCAGATGACTGGATCCAAAAACTATGGTACATTTACACAATGGAATATTATGCAGCCATAAAAAAGAAAAAATTCTCATCGTTTGCAACCTGGATAGAATTGGAGAACATCATGCTGAGTGAAACAAGCCAGTCAATGAAAGAGAGACACCACATGACCTCACTTATTTATGGATGATAAAGAACATTATAAACTGAAGAACCAAAAGATAGATATAGAGACAGAGAGGAATTTTTAAATACGAAGGTGAAAAAGTAGGAAGATTTATTGACTAAACAGCTAGAAGCCACAATTTCAAGTACAAGAAGAAAATGACACCCATTACTGGCTCCCTTAGACAACAAAACGGTAGTATAAGAGCATCTTCGTACCAGGCAGCCGCTTTAATCCAAGCATGATCTCTTTGCGTCTCTCTTGCATGGAAATCTTGTCATCACACATCATAAGGGCAAACATCACAAGGGATACAAACTGGCTGGTGTAAGCCTAAAACACCACCAAAAAAAAAAAAAAAAAAGCAGTTGTATTTTAAGAACTTAAGAGTTTTTCATTTTAAAAATATGCAAATACCCATTGGTTTTATAAGCATTTTTTTTTTTTTTTTAATCTTCACTCAAGAACATATTACTGATTTTATGGAGGGGAAGGAAAAGGGGAAGGGAAGAAGAGCGAAGGGGAAGATGGAGGGAGGGAGAAAAACCTTGGTGTGAGAAACATCGATTGGTTGCCTAAATGCCAGTAAGGATGTGGAGAAAAAGGAATCCTAGTACACTAGGAATCCTAGTTGGAAGGAATGCAGACTGATACAACCACTATGCAAAATAGTGTGAAGTTTTCTCAAAAAATTAAAAATGGAAC
Source organism: Pipistrellus hanaki (assembly GCF_964339955.1). Taxonomy (NCBI): domain Eukaryota; kingdom Metazoa; phylum Chordata; class Mammalia; order Chiroptera; family Vespertilionidae; genus Pipistrellus; species Pipistrellus hanaki. The sequence goes on from NC_140514.1 coordinate 37,006,273, forward strand.
TGCTATTTAATCTATAGGGATAATTACATTAATAATATGCTATTTACTTTTATGAATACTGCCTTCTAATCTCTACAATGTTTTTCCTTTTTATATTGTTTAGAAAATTCTTAGTAGGTATAATTTTGTAACTTGCTTTTATTCTTAACATGATAAATACTTTCCCAAGACAGAATGCTTTCTTTCTTACTTACTAGTGTGTAATTATCTTAAGGAACTTTTTCCACCTCTTTAGGCCTCAGATGGCCCATCTGTTAAAAGTACACAATACTTACAAGATAATCATGAGAACAAATTACACAAGTATAAATCATTCAACATAATGTCTGGCATATAGGCTAAAAACAAACTTTTTATTGATGAAAGCTTGAACTTTAATTCAAAGAAATTTTTTCTTAAAACTAGACTTGTGAATATTTTAAAACTTGCAGTTATGCTGCCAAGACAATTTTTATCCCCATTAGCTGTATAGAAATGTAAGATATGACTGTTTTGTCACATTCCTTACAATATTGAGAATTATCCTTTTAACAAATTTTTTGCCATTGACTGATAGACAATGGACTCTTCCTCCTCCTTTACCATATATATCTTGAATCTAAAAAAATTAAGATTTTTATTCATGCTTGTTAGCCATTTATGTTTCTTCTTTTAAAGATTAACTTCATTGTTCTTCACTTATTTTCAACTTGTATGTTTGTGGTTTTTTGTTTTGTTTTTTTTCTTTTAAGTTGGTCGTGTCCTAGCCAATTTGGTTCAGTGGAGAGCGGGTCAGCCTTCGGACTGAAAGGTCCCAGGATTCAATTCTAGTCAAAAGCACATGCCTTGGTTGCAAGCTCGATCCCCAGAAGGGGGCATGCAGGAGGCAGCCAATCAGTGATTCTCTCTCGTCACTGATGTTTCTATCCCTCTCTCCTTCTCCCTTTTGCTCTGAAATCAATAAAAATAGATTCTTTAAAAAAGTTGATTGTAAGGTCTTTACTGTTATGTTTCAAATACTTTTCTCCAGTTTGGTCTAACCTTAATGGTGTTTACTGACACAAGATTTCATTTTTTTAAACTGTTATGTATACTTTTAAATTTAAAAAATTTAAGGGAGAGTGAGAGATAGAAACATCAATGATGAGAGAGAATCACTGATTGACTGCCTCCTGCATGCCCCCTACTAGGGATCCCTGACTGGAATCAAACCCGGGACCCTTCAGTCCACAGGCAGTCTATCTACCGAGTTAAACTAGCAGGGCCCATTTTATTTGACGTTTTCATTTCATTTTTAGACCACCTGAAATTAATTTTAGTACAAGGTGTTAACTTACGTTTTTCTATTTTTATAAATAAGCAACTTTTCCTTCATTTCAATTTCACCCCACCCTTTCTTTACTAGTTTGAGACATTCATTTGATGTACTGGAGTTATGTTACAGGACTATTGATTCTGTCTTACAGATCTGTCATTTTTTTTTACAAAATAATCTTCCCATCCAGAAATATGGTATTCCATCAATATGTGTTAGAAACTTAAAAGTCTATAAAGCAGTGGTTCTCAACCTTTTTAATGCCGTGACCCTTTAATACAGTTCCTCATGTTGTGGTGAGGAATCCCCCTCTAAATACACACATCTATATTATTTTTAAGTAGCCACTACTTAGAAAAGTATATAAAGAAAATATTTTTGTATATGCCGGCATGTCTTATATAAAGCACTAAGAAATATTTTACTTGATATTTTTGGGCTCTATACAGGTAGTCAATCATGTCAATTGCAACTAAGAATTTTATTTTCTCCTTTTCATTGTTTACTTATTTTTTCCTATTAAACTGGATGGAACTCCTACAACTGGGATAGCAAATATGTTTCAGAGAGCCAATCCTCAGTGAAACATCATGTTGAAAAAGATTCTAGTCTAAGGCCACCTTTTTTACTTCACAGTAATACAGATAAAATCCTAGGAAGATTCCAGAAAACACCTAAGGCCCTCTAAGATGAAGGTCCTGAAGCTTTCTGTTTTGCAGTTCCTTCATTCACTTTTCTCTATTATTTGACTACATTGCTTTATTGAGTTTCCTTTTTCTAACTTTTTAAAATACTTAATTCATTTTTTAAAGATAAGCATTTAATGCTATGAATTTACCTCTAATTATAAATTTGGACACACACTAAACTTTTACTCACAATGTTCATTATCATTATTTCTTCTAAGCCTTTTAAAATAGTAGTTCTGATATCATTTTAACTCAATAGTTATTTAGAGGAATGTTTTTATGTTTTAGGTATTTGAGGTTTTTACTGACACATTTATTATTAAATCACTAGGATTACTGTGGTGTGCCAGCTATAATGTTATCTACAACTTTAACTTTAGGAAATTTATGTTGACTTTTTTTGTGTGTGTGATGGATTATATGCTTTCTGTTACTCTTCTCTAGATAAGCAATCACTTCATTAGTGAAAATTTTCCTGTCAGAATATGGATAATGAGCCTCCAATATAACAAATCAGTCTACCAATGCTCCTCACCTTCCCAATAGTTCAATGAAATACCCTATTTCCTCTTACTAGACCTCCCAGCTATCAGCTGCTCAGATATTCCTCCACAAACAGCTACCTGTCCCTGTCTTGCTATGAGTTCTACTGATGCACTGGGATTTTTTTTCCTCCATAGCACTGAAGTAGAATTGTAGTTCTTTATCTCCAATCTAATGAGCACATCTATATTCTAAATTTCAGTTCATACTGAAATTTATTTTACAATACACCAATTAATCACAAATTGTATTTCCAGACAGAGGGAGAGACCCATATCTTAGACCCCTGGGATACCTAAGTTGTTTCCAATCGAAACTGATCAGATAATGAGCATTTCAGTTTCTCTATACCATAACTAAAAATGTTATTCTCTTGAGTAATGTTTCTTTGTTTGGACCTGAAACATCTAAACACTGGTTTCCAAGTACAAATATTAAACAGAATAATCTTAATGCACATATTTTTCCATTGAATCCCTTATCACAGCTTAATTTCAGTTTCATGTTTTTCATTTCCCCAATAACTACCAGAAAACCAATTATGAGAAAAATAAGTTATACCTCACATTTTGAATTTACTGAGGTTTGAAAGAATTTAACAGAAAAATGTTGACTCTCAACTTTTAAACTTGGTTTTACTTTTTACTCAGCCAAAAATAAAGTTATATTGGTTTTTTGGGTTTTTTTAATCAACAAAAGTCAGTACAGTGGTAAAATTCTAAACACCTGCAATAACATACAAAAATCACTGAACCTGTACATTTATACCCATTAGATGTATCAAATTATCTATGGTATGATATTATGAGAAAGTAATATCTTTCTAACCCTGACAGTTTCTCAGGCAAAGCTGGGAATTCATAACAAAGATTAGAGTATTCTTGTGCTAGCTCCATCACAAGGCCCCCAATGATGAGCCTCTTTGATCACCCATTAACATATTTGCCATTCAGAAATGGTCTATGACTAATCTTTTCAAGATTGTCTAAGGCTATTAAAGAACACAAAATTATTTTAGAATCCAATAAAAATTAAATGAGACTAAATTACCATACTTATTAATATCTTAAGGGAGTTATTTTATTAAACAAATTAAAGTATGTACTATAAAAAGATACTTATTTTCTTATGTAAGGTGTAACCACTAGGGGAAACTTTGTGAAGAGTACATGGTCTTCTCTGTACTGTCTCTACAACTTCCTATAAAACTAGTGATTTCAATATAAAAAGTTTTTCTTTTAAAAAAAGGACTTACAAAAAAAGAACCACGGATATAAATATCATGAATAAATCTCAAAAAATCTCATGTTAAATGAAAGAAGCCAGCTACAAAAGACGTATTTTATATAACTCCCTTTATAGGAACTTCCTAGAAAATGATATAACAAGAGAAGACAATAGTAGTTGCCTGAAGTTGAGGGGTAGAAAGGAGGATTGACTCTACCGGGGCAAAAAGAAACTTTTTCAAGTGAGTAGGTGTTCTAAAATTGGACTTAAGGGCCAAATTTACTAAAACTATACATTTAATAACTGGTGAGTGTTATTTACAGTATGAAATTATATTTCAATAAAGCTATAGAAAAAAGGTTAACAGTAAAATCTAGGTAATGGTATATGATTGTTAATGTAAAAAATTTTTAACTCTGCTATATGTTTGAAAATTATCGTTAACAAAATGTTGAGAAAAATTAGTCTTCATAAGCTATACAATTAGAAATTTTAAAAAGTTGTATTTCCCCTGGCAACTTACAGTTTAAGAAAGATTTAATAAAAAGTAAAGTCAACAAAACAGCGTCCATTCAGTTGACAGATGTACACATACCACATGAAACCCTTGTTTCACAATGTGTGGTGAATAAAAGGGCCCTGGGATTCCAATCCCCAATCAAAGCTGTCCAAAAATCCACAAGCTCCTGTTTAGAGCAGTTGGTTATTTATTCAGGCACAAACATCTTACATGTTTTAATTATCACACAGAAAATTCAGGTTTCAGCTTTCTATAAATTATAGTGTTGGCAGTATCCAAGTAACCAACAAACTCTCATCAGAGTTTTTACATAAGAATCACAAATTTTCCATACAAAAATTCTCCATGAGGTTCTTTAAAAGAAAAAAATATTTAAATGTGGTTATGTATGTTAATATAATCTTACAAACACCTTTAATTAGAATCAAATCCACCAATACCTAAGTATCTTACCAGATAATCAGCAAGAAATACTGAACTTAAGCAGAAAATTAGACAACTGAAATTCTGTAATCATACACTTTGCATTTATACACTAAGATTCCTATTTTTATTAACATATTTATGCATATCCCAATTTCAAAGAGCAAAGTAGTCTCAGTAGGCCTTAAAAAAAATGAGGGTGCTTTTAAATCTCCATGAATGTAGTATCTAAAGAGAAATAGACAGTTATATAATACTCATTTTTATTTAATTTCCAAATTCTATACCAAAGGTGTACTCCTCTTTAGAAGCTTTTAAAGGTAGTATGTATATTTTAGTACATTAGAAACTATAAATATGTAAATAAAATTTCAAAGATTATTAGAATTAAACTGAATGTTTCTAATCTGTTATTTTTCTATCTCCCTACTATACATAATAAAAGGGAACATTCTACTTATCTATGTACCTGGCATGAGGATATAAGTGATGAATGGGGACAGTAGCAGAGACCTTTTCAAAATGGACTTATGTTATACTAGAGACCCGATGCAGGAAATGTGTACAAGGGGCTCAGCCCTGGCAGCCCTGGCTTCGTCCAGAAGGTCGTCTGGAAGGATGTCTGGAAGGTTGTTCGGCTGTCCAGTCTAATCAGCATATTATGCTTTTATTATTATAGATATATTTGTCCTTTCAAATTCTTTTTTTTTTTTTAATATATATATATTTTATTGACTTTTTACAGAGAGAAAGGGAGAGAGATAGAGAGCTAGAAACGTCGATGAGAGAGAAACATCGACCAGCTGCCTCTTGCACACCCACTACTGGGTATGTGCCCTCAACCAACGTACATGCCCTTGACCGGAATCGAACCTGGGACCTTTCAGTCCGCAGACCGACGCTCTACCGCTGAGCCAAACCGGTTTCGGCTGTCCTTTCAAATTCCTAATATGGAGGTGATGAAGGGGACAAGTGTTTTATCTATTGTTGACTCTTAAGTCTTACAATAATTAGTAAACTGTGAGTTCTGTAATGGCTAACAAGTTAAATGCAAGATATGGATTAGTCTGTTTCACCAACACTATGGTTAAATAATTACATAAGAACTAAGTCAAAATTTACCTTTGTGCTGGCCACGCCAATCTCGGGTCCAGCATTAATGTGAACTCCACAATCTGTCTCCCTTGATATGGAACTGCCGACAGTGTTTGTGATCCCCACAGTTAAAGCTCCTCTCTCCTTGCAGTACCGAAGACCCATCAGGGTATCTGCTGTCTCACCTGTGTATAAAGGAAGACAAAAGTAGCACATACAGCATTTAATAGATCCTTTTTTAGATGTAAAAACAAAAAACTGACTACACTTTTTTTTTCCTTTCTTTTTTTTTTTTTAATATATTTTATTGATTTTACACAGTGAGGAATTGAGAGGGATAGAGAGTTAGAAACATCGATGAGAGAGAAACATCGACCAGCCGCCTCTTGCACCCCCACCCCCCACTAGGGATGTGCCAGCAACCAAGGTACATGCCCTTGACCGGAATCGAACCTGGGACCTTTCAGTCCGCAGGCCGATGCTCTTATCCACTGAGCCAAACCGGTTTCAGCAAACTGACTACACTTTTTGTCTTATTTGTCTTAAATGAAATTTAAATCATGCATTTAAAATAATAAATTAGCAAAACTTTAACAGTCTCCTACTTTTTAGGATCTTCTTTCTTTCTCTGTCTTTGAAAATTCAGCTCTTTGAGTTTAAACCATGTTTATTTTACTAATTCATTAAGATTCACATATCAAAATAAATCTCTATTTGCCATTTGCAATACCAGTTTATCTTTAAATATCAATTTTTGCCAAGATAATTTTTAGAAAGAATGACTTTCCTTTTGCCAAGTCTTTAAAATTAGCATACCTGACTGACTAATAAAAAAGCAAACGTCATCTCGAAAAACTGGCGTGTTTCTATCCAGGAAATCACTGGCTAGCTCCACCATAACTGGCAACTCAGTCAGCTCTTCGAGAACTTGACGTGTCTGTAAAGAAAAAATTATTTGGTCAAACAACTTTACTTCAAATACTCTTTTTCATTGGCCTTCTTTGGACTCAATGTATAGTTTTCACTTTTTCTGATTATAAAAATGAAACATGCACATTGTTAGAAAATATAAACAATACAGATTAAAGCACAAAAAAATAAAATAATCAAAATCTCACCATGCAGTGGAAAGCACATGTAGAAATGTTTAGAGAAACAGAAAAAACACTATTCTGAATTAGCTTGTATGTTATCTCTAACGTCCCAATTTTAGTCTTTAAATGACGATTCATAAAATACTAAATCAAAGAAATTCCAAGTAAGATAAACACCCAGTGAGAAATTAAACACTTCAAATACCATATATTCATAAGTAGTACCATTCAAAAAAAAAAAAATCAACACATTTCAGAAATCTAGTTTTGAAAAAAAGCCCATTACCTTCAAATTTGGTAGTATGGAAGGTAAAGTAGGAGGTAGTATGCTTCTGCTCAGAGAGGACCTTAAAATTCACTTTAATTAAATTCCTTTTACTCTAAACATCAGAAAGTTAAAAACATTGGGAAAGTAAAATTTTAGGCAGCAAAAATTTTAGGCCCTTCAGTTGCATACATTTAGTTGCTTTATTAATACCTATGTAGATCACCTACTATTTTTTTAATATATATATTTTTTATTTTTTTACAGAGAGGAAGGGAGAGGGATAGAGAGCTAGAAACATCGATGAGAGAGAAACATCAATCAGCTGCCTCCTGCACACCCCCTACTGGGAATGTACCCGCAACCAAGATACATGCCCTTGACCGGAATCAAACCTGGGACCCTTCAGTCCACAGACCGACGCCCTATCCACTGAGCCAAACCGATTGGGGCAGATCACCTACTTATTTAGGTAAGTGGCCCTGCGCATCTCTGCCCCATCTCTGCATTTCTCCTCCTTCACAGAAATGAAAAACTCTAAGGTTTCCTTACTTCATATTCCTTCAACTTTCTTGTCACAAATGTGAACTAAATCATTTTCTATAACTTTGGATTGGCACTTTTTAAAAAATGTTATAACATCATGCACAGAAAGTCTTCAAGGTTAAAATGTTCCTACTTTTAACTAACTTTATTCCATTGATGCATTTAATTTACTAATTTTACATAAATTACTGACACTAAAATGCTAAATATTTCCCCTCAAACATAAATCAAACTTTCCTGTCCCAGTTTACAATGTAAATGTTATACTGGAATTATACTCTTCAAAACTAAAAGAGAAAGATACAAATCTGGCAACTTACCAAATATTTAAAAACTAGAGGCTTGGTGCACAGATTCATTTACTGGTGAGGTCCAACATACCAGGGCACAATTGATTGGTGCCAGGGAGGGACCAAGAGAGGGCTCCAGGACATGTCTGGCCCATCTCACCCAGTCCCAATCAACTGGACCCCAGCAGTAAGCTAACCTATCAGTCAGAGCGTCCACCCCCTGGTATCAGTGTGCATCATAGCTACCGGTTGAACAGTTGCTTAGGCTATATATATATATATATATATATATATATATATATATATGTGTGTGTGTGTGTGTATATAAAGATAATATACCTCAGAAAGTAATCTGAAGGTGTATCTGTGCTAATAAATGGTTTGATCTTTCAATAGAAGGAACTCTTTAGAAATAGACAGAATGACATATTTTCATCATAAGAGACTAACTTAATGTTAAATTCCATTGCATGCCACTGGAAAAACACAGAGACAATAAACATTTTTAAAAGCAATTTATACAGTGAGTCCTCAGGCTACATCGGACTTGATGTACATCATTTTGTGGTTACATTGCCATCTCCCATTTATTTATTAAAAAAAAAAAAAAAAATTCTGTCATTTCGCTTCATTACTGCATGAGTGTCATGGGTTCCAACTTACGGCGAAAATTGTGTTACGTCATGCCATAGGAACGGATCTCTGACATAACCCGAGGACCTACTGTACTTAGAATGATTTTAGTTAATTGTTACTGTTCAGGATACACAGTATATACTAAAAAAGCAATTACGCAAATGTGTCATTCACATTTGACACCACCAAAAACAAAAACCTATATAGAATTAATGACATTATTTTGTATGATAAACCATGAGATTGCTAATGTTAGTTAACTATAGTAGTTTCAGCATCCACAAAAACAAAAAATAGCCCTAACTGGTTTGGCTATGTTTTGTTTCTTTGTGGATAGAGCATCAACCTGCAGACTTAAGGGTCCTGGTTTCCATCCCAGTCAAGAGCACATGCCCAGGTTGCAGACTCAATCCCCAAAAGGGGGTGTGCAGGAGGCGCCGATCAATGATTCTCTCATCATTGATGTTTCTCTCTATATATATTTAAAAATAGCTTAAATCTTCTCAAATTTCAGAGTTAGGAAAGCTTAACAGAACATATAACTTCTGCCCCACAGTTCAAATTTAGCATTAGATACAACATTTACTCAAATTTTTAATTTCTGAATGGGTTTATTCAGTAATAGATCTAAACCACCACTAAATTAACCAATCCCTTAATTTATACTATTATCTTTAATTCACTCTTTCTTTCCCATACTCAAAACCATCACTTTTTTACAATTCTTCCCTTTGATACTGCAGCCTTTCCTTTTTAGGACTATGTAATTTCTTTTTTAAGAGAAGAGTAAAGTCTGTTGAAATTCAAGGACTGGGTGATTAGCTAGTTTTAAACCACTAAATTACTGGCTCCCGCAGGTGTAAACAAATATTTATGCCCAGCAAATAAAAAATTACTATGTCATGAACTTTAAGAATCATCCTAAAAATAGCAACTGAGTATGAAAGGATCTTCTGTACTATGGAAGCTGACATCAGCAGCAAATAAACTACACATGGATATGATTTATTGGACTAAAAGACTGTTATATTCCTATGCTTCTGCACTGACAACAACACACTGCTTTAATATAAAATTTCAGCTTCCAAAGTAACAGTTTAAAGAACGAAGTCTGACATAAGGCAGACTTTCTTTCTCTGTAGAAACCTGCCTGCCAAGTAAAATCCTGGTGAGGTTCACACATGGTACCAGCCTCTGTCTGGGGTAAGTGAACAATGAGAAGCAAAACTCAATGGCTGCTCTTGTAGAAGTAGGCATGTGCACTAGACCACAAGGTTAAGATGGTGCAAAAACTTTCCCTCTCTTTGCCTTTCACTAACAAAGTCATTTGCAGGCATTCTACCTGTACGTCTAAGATCCTTTTTCAAGAAGATCTTCTATTAATAAATAATTCCAAGGATCTATTAATATTTCTGCCCCCAACCTTCTTGATTTGTCATGCAAACTGAAAAGATAACATGATGATTTAACCAAGAATAGTTTTATATGGTATGCTAATGGAAGTACTATTTTTCTGCAGATATATTCTGATACCAAACATATTACAATTAAGATTTTAAGAAGCTACTTACAGCTACACCAGCATGATAACTTGTTCCACAAGCAATAAGAATCAGACGCCGGCACCTCTGGATCTCCTTAATGTGATCCTTCAAACCACCCAAATTCACTGAAATAAAAGTTCATGTATATAATTATTCAGGAAAGAACTATATGAAATAAGCAATCATTTTTCATAAGCGCCCACCAGGAAGCAACAGAATTTTAAGGAATTCGTATTCTTCTTCTGAGGAGCCCTTGTAGAAGTAGGCATGTGCACTCTCCACTGAGCCAAACTGGCTAGGGCTTCTCTCAGTCTTTTCCATCTCATTCACCTACTGTCAGAGTCATCCCCATTGCTCCTATCCCTTCTGCACATCCACTACACCAGCAAGTCTTAGGTGCTCCACCTTCAAATCATACCTCTACTACCATCACCCCAGTCCAACATTTCTCCCCTGGATGAGACCAACATTCTAACTATTCTCCCTTCAGTTTTCCACTTCCTAGAGCTTGTTCTCCACACACAGCCAAAATAACCTTTTAAAGTGATTCTTTAAAAACATGAATCTGATATTAAAATCCTCTTGAGGAGTCTGTCCTCCTTCTGTATATATAAACTTCTAAGAGTACCTTGACTGTGAACCCTTCTACACAAAGCTGGTTTTCTACCTGTGAGAAATTTTCATTCAAGGATCATTCAAGTATTGAACTAATATTTACTGAGCACCCAGCAAGCGAACACACTGTCCAAGGCGACCAGAGCTCTCAGGCAGTTGAGTCTGGCTGAGGAGACAGATGTGCACAGCCGGGAAGCATCCTCCTACATCCTACACACCATCCATCTGCCTATTTTGTCCCTGTTCTTCATCTCCCCACCATTTTTTCGACCTTAATAAGCTAAAATATGGAACCAAGGTATATGTTTTTACTTTTTATCTTTTTGAATAATTTTATGTTCTTCATTTTATAATATTTCTTTATTTTAAAAATTAATAAAGTGGGAAATGAAACAACAAAAAGGTTCCCTGGTTTCCCAAATATCTCAGTACAGAATTCAAACCCCTTATTATTGCCTTCAGGTTTCTACATGCCCTGTCTCCTGCTTAACTCTAACCTAATCTCCTCATACTTCCCCTCTCACCCATGCCACACCAGCCAAATTGACCCTCTGGCTGTTCCCACACTAAACCAAGCCTGTTTGTGTACTTTTGCCTACAATGTTATTCCACAGACCTCGGCGTGTAGCAAAAATGTTTGGGAAGAAAGGAAATAACACTAAGATGTTGGGTAAAGGTTGCACAAAGGCAAATCAGTTTGGACACGACTCAGTATAAAAGCAGACAGGCTGTCAAAGAGACTTGTATTTCAGATTACGATCAAGAATGACAGGGTTGCCCCGCCAGTGAAGCTCAGTGGTTGAGTGTCAACCTGTGAACCAGGAAGTCATGATTCGATTCCCAGTCAGGTCACATGCCCAGGTTTCGGACTCGATGTGTGGGGCGTGCAAGAGGCAGCCGATCAATGATCCTCTCTCATCTGTCTCTTCCTCTCCAAAATCAGTACAAATATATTAATCAAACAACAAAAAAGATGACTGGTAGCCATATATTCTATAATGCTATCAAAGTCAATAAACTTTCAGGCTGTCAATGCCAACCCCCACAGACTTTGAAATAAAAAAATAATTCATATGTAATTACCAGTATAGTCATCAAAGTTGACTCTTCCTCTCATTGTGTTCACAACTGACTCTGGCTGTTCAAAAATTTCCTTCTGCATAAATGAACTGAAGTTTCCTAAAGGAATATAAATTATATCATTGAAAAAAATAAACAGGCCAAAGAATAACAAATTTGTACAAAACTAAAAATCTATCTCCTTTGACATAATCTTAGTAAATGAAATGAAATGAAATGAAATGAAATGTTTCATTTCAATAGAGGACAATGCTCATATATGACATTCTACCCTACCCTGAAGAAAAATGAACAAAGAGAAAGAATCATGTAAAATATGCAGTTACAGTAAACAGAGGAGTGGGGCAAGCTTAAGTTTTGGATTCAAACCTAGGTTTGAATCAATGATATTATTAGCTAAGTGACCCTGGGGAAATACCTTAATCTGTAAAATAAGAATAGCAGCTATTTCATAGCATTGTAGTATAGACATATACAGTAAAGACTTGAAACATAGTTGCTACATAATAAATGTTAGTTTTTATTCCCACTACAACCCCACCAAAAAGGAGAATAAAAGCCATAATCACAATAATTATCTATTCTATAATAATAAAAGCATAATATGCTAATTAGATGCCCGGGTCCCGGGTGCCAGAGGGGAGCCAGTGCCAGCAGCCAGGGGAAGGAAGGCCTACTCGTGCACAAATTTCAGGCATCAGGCCTCTAGTAATAGATAAGAGCAGCAAACATTACGAAGAGTTCATTAAGTGAGTCAGGCACTATTCTAAGGGCTTTACATATATTAGCTGTCTTAATCCTAATTGAGGTAGAACCTATTATCCCCAATTTATATATAAGAAAACTGAAGCACAGGAAGAATAAGAAAGGAATAAAGAACAGAAAACAAACTATGTTTATAAAGCATCTTAAAAATTTTAAGTACTATTTAAATCATCTCTTTTTAATGTTAGAAAAAAACAAACAAACATGGATTAGTTGAAGGAGAAGTATTATAAAACTAACAGATAATTTCTTCAGAGAATCATTTCTTTCCTGGGGCTATCCCTTCACTAATCATGTGGACAATTTCACTCAGCACTGTTATCAGATTTCTACACTAGGACAGGAAGTAGAATGTACCCTTTCCAATAAGGATACTAAGCTATAACATGATAAAACTTTCACCCTTCATGATCTGCTGGAGTTCCATCCGGAGGGTTTGCACAGCTCTTCCGGGATGATCCCCTGCAGTTCGTTTAATTCGATGGATAGAAAGACGGCCATCTACCACCGCTGCTACGTCATCATCTTCAAGAAAGATGACGCGATTGGTATGTTCTATGACAGCACTATAAAACATTCAAAGAGATATTACAATCAATAATCAAGGATGATTATTAAAACTATCATTAGGAGCCGAAATCGGTTTGGCTCAGCAGTAGAGCATCGGTCTGCGGACTGAAAGATCCCAGGTTCGATTCCGGTTAAGGTCATGTACATTGGTTGCAGGCACATCCCCGGTAGGGGGTGTGCAGGAGGCGGCTGGTTGATGTTTCTCTCTCATTGACGTTTCTAGCTCTCTATCTCTCTCCCTTCCACTCTCTGTAAAAAATTAATAAAATATATTTTTTTAAAACTATCATTAGGACACAAACATCAAATTTAAATACAAACTCAGATTTTTAATTATTTCCTACAACTTTTGTGGTATCATACTTTATTAGTACAATTTCAGTAATCCTATATAATAAAACCCTAATATGCAAATCAACCAAATGGCACAATAAACAGTTGCTATGATGTGTACTGACCACCGGGGGGCGGGGGGCAGACACTCAACGCAGAAGCTGCCCCCAGCCCATAGGCCCCAACCAGGGGTGACAGGAAGTGGACCAGCGAGCTGGGAGAGCCAGGCCAGCCAAGGTGGGTGCCAGTGTGTGTGTGGAGGGCCCATCACCCCACTGGTTGCCCCGCAGATCAGCCCTGATTGCCAGCCAGGCCTAGGAACCCTACCCATGTATGAATTTCATGTGCCAGGCCTCTAGTATTATTATACTTGAAATCCTTTTTTTCTTCAAATATTAGTGTTTATTGCATATAACATTATTATATTTAAAAGATAAATTTTTAAAAAAGAGAAAAAAAAATACAAACTCTATCATCCTGCAATATTTCTGATATCTTTCTGGTTATTGAGGGAAGTCAGGGTGAAGGGTGGTCGCTGTGGACAATGATTAGAAGGATCTCTATGCAGCAACTTAAACCAAATTAGATTAGATCTGAAAGAGAGCATGGTTGTTTCTTCCTCATTTTATCCATCACCAAGTACTCCGATTTTAACTTCTAAGTATTTCTCAAAGCTTCTATGTCCACCACCACAAACCAATTCAAGCTATAATCAATTCAGTTATCTTTTCTGAATTACTATAGCAACCTCCTAACTTGTCCACCCACATTCCCTCTAATCTTCCTCCATCCACTGTCCATTTCTACTAAAATGGATATCAAAAGGCAACTCTAATCAGGATTTCTCCCTGCATGACTGCTTCCCTTTGGCTCTCAGGAAATCAACAAAATGCATAACTGTGACCCCTACCCACCTCCTCTAGCCTCACTTCCCCCCTCTATTCCAGCCCAAACTCCCACCCATCCCAAACTCTCACAGGCTGATCAATCTGCAGAGAATGAATGTTCTTTCCTCCATCTCTTCACCTATTTAACTCCTATTATCTCCTTATTTCTCATTTCAAGCATCATTCCTTTAAAGAAATTTACTCATGAGGGTAAGTCACTTGTTATAACATTCTGTAACTCTCACCACAGCTGGAATTCTACACTTGTGTGACTATTGATTAAAATCTGTCTTTATTAAGAAAGAGCTCCTTGTCCTAGCCAGTTTGGCTCCGCAGATAGAGCATCAACCTGCAGACTGAAGGGTCCCCAGTTTGATTCTGGTCAAGAGCACATGCCTGGATTGCAGGCTCGATCCCCAGTAGGGAGCATGTAGGAGGCAGTCAATCAATGATTCTCTCTCATCACTGATATTTCTGTCTCTCTCCCCCTCACCCTTCCTTTCTGAAATCAATAAAAATATGTAAAAATAAAAAAGATTATTATTTGATGACAAGTAATATTTTTTACTCACCATTATCTCCTAAGCAGAGTAGATGCTTTGCTAGTGTGCAGTTAAGACCATATGAGTGAATGAGTAAAAAAAGGCTGAGATGTTTCTGCAACCTCATTTATTTAAGCTATAGCTGTCAACTATGTAACAAACCTACTTAATGGCAGCAATGACACATCTTAGTACGGACTACACACCTATAAAAATTAGAACACATTAAAGCTTGAAGCTTGTTTTCCCACTTAGATAATAAATTCTCTACAGTCCCAAATTCCATCAGTTTTCACTTTTAGATCTCCCTAGTTTCAGGCACAATGAATGACTCAAATTCTTGTTAGCAATTTGAATGATTCCATTGTATATCCATTACTAGAGGCCCAGGGCATGAATTTGTGCACAGGTGGGGGCCAACCCCAATTGCGGCCGATCAGGCAGGGCTGGTGAGAGGTAGGCAATACAGGAGGTTGGCCAGCCAGTCCCGGCCAAGATCAAGGTGTTGGGGGGGGTCAGTTGGGGAAGGCCAGCTGGGGGAAAGAGCCACAGGCAGTTGGCCAGTGGGCCCTGCCCCATGGTCGAACTCCCAGTCAAGGGGACAATTTGCATATTGGCCTTTTATTATATAGGATTATTAGTATTTCATTTATAAATGCATCTAAGCATCCCACTGCATTTTCTTACATAGTCTCTAATACTATTTCCTTTGTAAAATTGATTACGTTGCCAATTACTTCTGAATTAAAAAGATAAACGTCTACATTAGACTAAAAGTAAAATGGTTTAGTAACTTTCCTATAATTGGTGGGATACTAAACTATTCACACTCTAATCTAAAATCTCTCATCCTACCCTGGCTGAGTAGCTCAGTTGGTTACAGTATTGTCCCAATATGCCAAGGTTGTGGGTTCAATCCCCAGTCAGAGCACATATAAGAGACAACTAATAAATGCATAAATAAATGGAACAACAAATCAATGTGTGTGTTTTTTTCTCTCTCTCAAATCAATGAATAATAAATTTTTAAAAATCTCTCCTTCCTATAAAACCTAGATAAGGCTCCTAAAAAAGGAGGGGGAAAAAATACATGAGCTCAGGATAAATACAATGGAACATGTCTCAGGGTTTATTATCCTTTCTTTATTGATCTATGTGCTTTGAATTGAAAGAAAATGTGTTCTTAGAACCCATCTCCAAGAAAAGGTCACCTTCACTTTCTTAATTAACAAAGGTCTCTTGTACAACATGACCACATTTATACAAAATGACTTTCTGGTTTCCTGTAGCATCACAAGTTTCACTACAAATTCTCTTTGAATCAACTAAGGGAACTCACCTTGCATCGGAAGCAAAGTAATATTCCACCGCTTTTTCCTCAACAGGGAAAAGGCAAGTTGTGCTGTCCACACGAGAGAGATTGCAGCTTCCTTTCTTATCTTTGCCTAGAGCGCAGAGTTAATAAATAGGCATGTAGAAAACTAGGGCCAATATAAAAATATACATAATTTTCTAGAAAAATCAACAAAACACCATAGCAACACAAAGTAATTTCAGCAACTTTAAATGTTGAAAAAAAGTTCATTTATTTCCATGCAAGAAGGAAAAAAAAGCATGTACAGTGAAATAGCAACTATCAAAAAAAGTGTGGCAGATAACTGTGCTACAATAGAAATGCTTTTAATCTTTCTTTTCCATGTAAAAATCAAAATACTTTATTAATATCACTCGTTTCTAATAAAGCATATGTATATGGAATTAATGCATATAAGCTTGTGTAAACTTATCATGAAATTACATTTAAAATACCAAAACTGTGTAATAAATAATAAAGACAAGTGGTATAGTAATTTTTGTTATCTCATAACAAAACTTCTCTAGATTTTAATAATAATTTTGTGCCCTGCTGGTGTGGGTCAGCGGCTGAGCATCGGCTCATGCACTGAGAGGTTCGGTTCGATTCCCACTCAAGGCACATGCCTGGATTGTGGGCTCGTTCCACAGAGTGGGGTTTGCAGAAGGCAGCCAATTCTCTCTCATAGATGTTTCTATCTTTTTTTTTTTTCCTTTCTCTCTCTCTCCCTTCTTCTATCTCTAAAATCAATATCTTTAAAAATCAGATTTTTAAAAATAAAAAACAAAATTTTTTTAAAAATAGTAAATTGAAGAAAAAAAAATAGTAAATTGGCCTAACAAATCAAGATATAGTATCTACTAACTGTAATTTAAAAACAAAACAAAGATACTTAAAACTCTAACAAATAAGGAATGAAAATATTATAAACCCAGAACCTCTTCTTTCTTAAAATTGAGTTTTCTAATATTTAAATTCGAAAAAATGAGAAATGGCCCATTTGCACTGACAATATCCTCTTAAATTCTAGCACTTTATAATTTTGGCATTTCTACTTAATTCGTCAATTATTGATGAGGACTTATTTTTCCTTTTTTGCCCATTCACAAGTAAAGTCAAAACTGGAAAGCATACTGAAATTTGACAAATTATCAAATATGTTTTTTAATCTATTAATTGAAAGCTATACAAATGTCAGAGACAAAAGAACACCTTTCTCCAAAATCAGGACATAGTAACCGTATAACCTACGGACACAATGACCAGACAACATCATAAATATACTTGTAAAAATTCATATTGTGTTAACTCTCTAAAATGCATGCCTATAAAGACTTGGAAGTAATTATTCTTAGAATCACACATCCAAAGTTCTTCATGATCCATGATTACTTGGTGAGGTTTAGGTATGAACAAATAGCTCTTCCCACCCAAATTCAATAGCAGAAATGACACTGCACTTCAAAAAATGAGTATTAGGTAATATCCTAGAAAAGATAACACTCAAGATAGATAAAACAGATCAGTGTCTGCCAGAGGCTGGGAATGGGGACCAGGGTTGACTACAAAATGGCAATGGGAGGAAACTTTTTGGGGGATGGAATTTTTCTATATCTTGACTGTGGTGGTGGTTATTGTCTTTTAAAAAGCAAATCAAGCCGTAGCCAGTTTGGCTCAGTAGTAGAGCATCAGCCTGCAATTCCAGCCAAGGGCACATGCCTGGGTTGTGGGCTTGACTCCCAGTGGAGGGTATGCAGGAAACAGTTGATCAATGATTTTCTCTCATCATTGATGTTTCTCTCTCTCTCTCCCTCTCCCTTCCTCTCTGAAATCAATAAAAAATATATTTAAAAATAATAATAAAAAGTGAATCAAGAAATAGGTAAAATGAGTCCTGACCAGTGTGGCTCATTTGGTTGAGCATTGTCCCATGCACGGAGAGGTCACCAGTTAGATTCCTGGTGGGGGCAAACACCCAGGTTTCAGGTTCGATCCCCAGTCGGGGGCATGCAGAAACAGCTGATCAATGTTTCTCTCTCCCTCTCCCTTCTTATCTCTAAAATCAATAAAAACATCTTTAAAAAAAAAAAATAGGTAAAATGATAGCCTAGTACCTACATTTTTTTTAAATAAACACAACCAGCTTTGGTTATAAATTGCACTAAGGAAGCCAAGTTTCACTATACATGTTCTTTCTCCAAATACTGGTTATTTCAGTCTTCAAGTAACAAGGTATAATTACAATATTTAGAAGTTAAGGTATCATTGCCAATTTAAATGAAAAGAACATTACTTAATACCTATATGACTCTTAAATATAAAACGTCTTTCTATATCCTCTCATCCTGATTTCATTTAAATGGATTACAATCATCATCCACTTTATTTTGTCACCTGGAGAAAACAATAAAAGCCTAAAAGCCAATTTAGGGTTCTCATCTTTACACAGCCTCTTCAATAAGAGGACTACTTTTAAAATTAAACTCTGTTGAGCAGCACACTCTCTACCTACTAGGAGCTAGAGAGGTAAAGGTTACTAAAATATAAAAAAGATCTATCCCGTGATAAATGTTTTATCCAATTTCTTAAAACCTTAGCCAATGTTTTCCTATTGTTTCTAAAAGCAGCTTAAAACAATGTAGAAGGTAATATATAAGTAATGTATACCCAACAGAATTATTAACAGAAATCTGGAACACTGGATCCAAAATTTGTACTCTCACTGGCAGGCTAGTTTTTCTTCAGAAAAGGGAAGGAGGGTGATAAGAAAGACAAAAAATTCTAACATCTCAGAACTTTTATTTGGTACAGATATAATAGTGAAAGCAGTTACAATCTAAAGATGAATAGATTTAGAGTATCTTGCTAAATTTTTTCAAGAAATCAAGAATTATACATTAATAACATAGGTTCTAATTTCCTAAATTTACTTTTAGTAAAAAGCAAATGGAAAGAACACATCTTTTTTAAAATCTAATTATGTCAATAAATGTTCCAGAGTTTATATAGCTAAAAAAGCCTTATAAAAAATTCAAACTTATTAAAAAAGGACAATTCCAAATCCAAACAAAGCCAATCAAGATATGGAATGTAAATCTAAAAGAAAAATGTCATGCATAAAATAAAAAAAATTAAAACCAACTATGTCAGTTAAAAATTAGGCAGAATTATTCAAGTTACAACTAAGTCCAATCTATAGTAGTCTAGAACACAATGCTCTTTTCCCCATCTTGGCATCTTAGTTAGAATATGGTATCCTACATGATTTTAATTTAAAACAAAGGAAAAAAGCTATTTTTTTTTTCGAGAAACGAATTACTAAAAGCAGTTTCTAAATGCCAAAAGCAGACAGACAAAATATACTCTGCAAATTAGAAAAATGTTAAAATATGTTTCCCCATAAAATAAGCACATTTTTAGAGGCCCAGCACATTCATTCACTCCAAGAACAAAGAATTAGTAAAGAATGAACAAAACAGGGTAAGATTCCTCCCCACCCATGCAGTGCATTTCCCACCTCTTTCTCCCTGTGATCCCCACCGTGTGAATTTTGATCCAATCTGAGTCCTAGCTATGGATATACAACAGAAAAAAATTCTACTTGTCAGAGAAATCACAAAACAAATACTTTCCATGTCTAGACAGAACTATATATGAGTGGACGTGACCAAAGAGGCAATTATTTCAATTTAAGGAAAACAATTCTTTATATTTACTGCATTCAATTTATACATTCTACCCATGGCGTGATGTAGGAACAGTTTTTACCTGTTCTGTAGAGTACTGGAATGTGATCAGTAGAGAGTTTATGTTCACTTCGTACACCAATCAACAGAGGGCTACCTCGTCTGTTAATACAAAATTAAACCATTTTTATAAACCACACATTAATGATATAAAATTTAAATGTGATGACAGAACACTCTTCAAATAAGTTTAAATTCTCCCTCCAAGCTCAACTTCAGATATAACAACAGATCAATATAAACAGAATTTTTAAAAAAATATTCATAACAGAGCTAGACAAATCTGACCCACAGAACAGGTCTGTCAATTTTTATTGGAACACAGCCATGACCCTTCTTTTACATACTTTCTAAGGCAACTTTCATACTACAAGAGCAAAACTGAGTAGTTGCTATACAAGCCTTTATAGTATACAGAGAATAAACTTACAATTCAAAAGTTTCAAAATACATATAATTATTAGGCATTATTAAATTTATACATACCTTGTGCCAACTGCTTGGCCAGGAAAATGAACACTTTTAAATACAAGTGCAAAAGCACCTTCCTATAGAGGGATAAAAACAAGTCAGCAATACATATGATAATCAATTATCAAATGTGAAATGTCTAATACATACTGGCTTTACTACAGAAACTTTTTGTTTACATAACCACTTTTTGCACTAGTTTATAAATGAGTCTAAATTTTAGGCAGACACTTCCTCTTGAGCTTTGGTGTATCAAAGATCCACTTTTTAAACAAGCTTACTCTTAAAATAGGCTCAAGAGATAATAGCTCCAAAACAGACCATTTTAATGGAAAGAACACATCCTTTTATTTTTTTTTTCTTGGTCTAATTATATCAACAAAATGTTCCTGAGTTTTTATAGCTGCAAGTCCTATAAAAAAATTCAAGCATACTACCAATGTTTCTCAACAAATAAATCATATCTCCCATACTATATATTAATAAAGGGAAGATAGAATTAAGAAAGGACCCAAGTTCAATACCCAAAGCCCATTTTATACCACTGTTAACTTACACTCTTTTTTACCTTGATATTGCAGATAAATATATACAATCACAATTATTAACATGCACATCATACCACCCCCTCTACCCAACTTCCTCAAGGACAGGGCCTAAAGAAATCAAGAATGAATAAAAGAGGAACCTGAGGTAGGAGAGGGAAGAAAACACCATAGAACACAAACTAGGTTATACAGTGATAGAAACAAGATAAGACTGGGAAGGCACACTACTCTGCATGAGGGGCAAAGGGAAGGAATGGACCTCTATTTTCTCTATCTTTCTGTCTCCTCCTTTACTGTACACATCATAAGGGTGGGAAGTGAGGGTTGGACCTTCACTGAGAAGTATGGGGCTTTTAAATGGGAAAGCTAAGTTATGAGTGGGGAAGCGAGGGTAGAAATCACTATGCATTTTGACTTTTGTGGATCTTTAATTTTTATTAATTAAAATACTTTTCTATAGAAGCACAGAGCAGGCTGCCTCTCAGACATGGCTGGAAACTTTTGCGGGAACTTGAGGGTCTGCTGAATCAAGTGATGAAGGCTTAGATCTGGATGTGTTGAGTTAGTATAGCGCTGGGGTATTGATCTGTGAGTACCTTGTGTGGGGCCTGGATGAGGTTGGTTGACCTATTTGGAAATGTCTTTTGAGTGAAGTGTATCATTGGGCATGTGGAGGTATTATTGATATGAGAAAATGCTAAGTAACGGATTTACTGTCTGAAAAGGGATTTACTATCGGGGAAAGGGAGGGAGGAAGAGACTAAACATAAACTGTGTGCACCTATGGATGAGGACAATGGGGGATGGGGAGGGGGCGGAGGGTGGGGTGGGAACCTGGTGGAGGGGGGAAGAAATGAGGAACCTTTGTAATAATATGAACAATAAAGATTAAAAAAAAAAAAAAAAAAAAAAAAGCACAGAGCCAAGGAAAAGTCCCCATAAGAAAAAATAAGAAGTTGACTAGACTGACTCAGAGACAAGAAAACATTATCCCAGAATAAAAAGTATACATTTCACTGAACTAACCTGACAGGAAGCAAGAAAATGATGAGACCATGCTTATGTATACTGTATGCATGTTTGTGTGTGCTATGTATGGGTTTGTGTGTGTGTGCATGCATACTCTTTGGACAAACTAATTTTAGGTTACTTTTTTTTTTTTTTAATTTAACTTTGTATGCATTTTTTTAAAATATATTTTATTGATTTTTTACAGAGAGGAGGAGAAAAGGATAGAGAGCTAGAAATGTCGATGAGAGAGAAACACCGACCAGCTGCCTCCTGCACACCCCTTACTGGGGATGTGCCCGCAACCAATGTACATGCCCCTGACTGGAATCGAACCTGGGACCTTTCAGTCCGCAGACTGACGCTCTACCACTGAGCCAAACCAGTTTCGGTGAAAGAAGTAGACTTTTAAGTGTGTAGGAAAGGAGGGTTCAACAGTGAAACAACAAGCCCTCTAAATTATTCAGGTTGGAAAGTTATATATGGAAAGTAAAAGCCAAAAATATTTTTAAATTAGCATAGTTCCTGCTTCTCAAATTTAATTTTAAGGACATATTATATATATAAAAAAAGACATATGATTAATGTTTGCAATAATTATCTTTAAAAGGGTGGTTTAAAGACTGTTGGTTGCCAGGGGTAAGGGAGGTTGGGGTGAAAGAGGTAAAGGGATTAAGAAGTACAGACTGGCAGCTACAAAATAGTCCCAGGGAGTAAAGTACAGCACAGGGAATATAGTCAATAATATTGTAATAATTATGCATGGTGCAGGTGGGTACTGGAAATATCAGAGGAACACTTTGTGAAGTATATTTCCCAACCATTACTGAGTGAAAACTGTGATTAAAAAATATATTTTTTTAAAGTGTTGTTTAATACCAATTGTTGAATAACTCTCTCCACCAAGGTAGTGAAACTGGTATCTTGACTTTCCCGATTGTCATACATGTACTTAACAAGCTTGGCGATTGTTTCTGTGTCTGTTTCAGATTCAAAGTCATAGCCTTTACTTTCCTGTAATTAGAAAGAAAAAAAAATTGACACATTTAAGGAAATATTCATCATCTCCAAATCTTATCTACAGAATTTTTTCCTCAAAAATCTCATTAATCAATTTCTAATTCTTTTGACCACCACACCCCATTACCCACTGTTCAAAATTAAGATAACAGGAGGAAAGTCAAGATGGTGGCATAGGTAAACACAGCACTCACCTCCTCCCACAACCACATCAAAATTACAACTAAACTACAGAATAACCACCTGAAATCTGACTGAATGGAAGTCCTGCAATTAGAGAATTAAAGAAGAAGACACATTGAGACTGGTAGGAGGGGAAGAGGCACAAGGGCTGGTCCACTCTCTGTATGTGGCATCTTTTTTAATCAGGAGGAATATCCTGGCTTATGCAGAGGTTCCCCATGAGGTGCAAAGGGTTCCAGCCCCATTCCAAACCCTCGGAAGAGAACTGTCTATAACTTCAGGCTATAAAAACAAGTGGAGATTGTGGCACAGCTGGGTTGCTGAAGTCCCAGGCAATTTTAAAAGGCCCACCCACACTTAGTCTGAATCAGCGCTGGGGCAACAGCTTGGAAAGGATCCAGGAACGTATGGAAGGAACTAATTTGTCTGGCATCAGGGCAAGAACTGGGAGTAGCTTTATCCCAAACAAAAATACTGGCAAAGGTGCAGAGAAAACCTCCCCGCCACAGTGCCAACAGACAGTTGCCATATCTGAGTATCCATCAACTTGGCCCACAAGTTTGCCCCACTCTGGTGATTCCCTGAGACCCCATCCCACCCAAATTGGGTGCTCTCCCAACCTGTTTGCAGTGGCTTTTCCATATAAATGGCCTCTTGGCTCAGGCTTCAGACTTTCCTAATATCTCTCAGACAAGCAGCAGCTGGCCTTAACCCTACCTCTCGATAAGTGGCCCTAGAACCAGCAATAGCAGCAGCCTGCCTTGGTTCACACCTTGGCCTCTCCTGGGCACCTCCAAGCCCAACACAAGGAGCAGCCATCTGCATATCACTCCGTAGCTTGACGGGTGTCCCCAGGCAGGGCATAAGCAGTATCTGACTTTGCACCTCCCAAGAAGCGCCAGAGCCAGTGTACCCGATGGTCAGCTTCAGACCATGCAAGATTACAGCCTACTACAACTACCAGTGACATACTCAAGGGGCAGACTTGGTGAGCACCAAAGCTCCACTAAAGCAAGTCCTGCTCCATAAGGGTGTCTCCTGTACAGCAGCTCTTCCTATGTAGTGAAAGTTGGTCTGCACAGTCAATTGACCTGGGTGTCAATCACTCCCAGTGATGCCAAAAGCAATCGAGGCTCAACCACAACAGGAGAGCACATACAACCCACACAGGGGCACACATCTAGAGTGCCCAGCTCAGGTGACTGGGGAGGCTGAGCCACTGGGCTCTACAGGACATATACTACACAAGGCCACTCTAACAATTCCAGGTGACATAGCAGCTCAACCAAATACATAGAAACGAACACAGGAAAGCAGCCAAAATGCAGAGAAAAAGAAACATGTCACAAATGAAAAAACAGAAAAAGAACTAAATGAAATGGAAGCAAGCAAACTACTGGATTCAGAGTTCAAAGGATATTTAAGAAACTCAATGAGAACTTCAAGGAACTTAGTGAGACCCTCAACAACATAAAAAGGAAAAGTCAGAAATGAAGGATACATTAATTGAAATGAATAATAATTTACAGGGAATCAACAGTAGAGGATGACAAGAATCAAATCAGCGATCTGGAATGAAGGAGCAAAAAACACTCAATCACAAAAGAAAAAAGAATCTAAAAATATGAAGATAGTGTAAGATGCCTCTGGGACAACTTCAAGTATACCAATATTCACAGCAGGGGGATGCCGGAAGGAGAAGAAACGAAGCAAGAGATTGGAAATATATTTGAAAAAATAATGACAGAAAACTTCCCTTACCTGGTGATAGAACAAGACATGCACACAATGAACCCAAAGAGGCCTATACCCAAGACACATCATAATTAAAATGTCAAAGGTTAAAGACAAAGAGAGAATCTTAAAAGCAGCAAGAGAAAAGCAGTTAGTTACTTACAAGGGAGCACCCCATATAACTCTCAGCTGATTTCTCAACATAAATTTTGTAGGCAAGAAGGGAGTGGCAAGAAATATTCAAAGTGATGAAAAGCAAGGACCTACAACCAAGATTACACAGCAAAGCTATCATTTATAATTAAAGATCAGATAAAAAGTTTCACAGACAAGAAAAAGCTAAAAGAGTTCACCACCAAATGAATATTAATGAAATGTTAAAGGGTCTTCTTTAAGAAGAAGGAAAAAAGGGACAAGAAATATGAACAATAAAATGGCAATAAATACTTATCTATCAACAATTGAATCTAAAAATCAAAATAAATGAACAAGGATTCTAATGAATAAAGTAAATTGATGAATAAAATAGAATCAAAAACATGGAACAGACCAACAAATCTGAGAGGGAAGAGGTGGGTGAAGGGTGGAAAGTGATTACAAACTTACATGCATACATGCATTTACCCATGAACACAAACTATAGGGTGGTGAAGGCCTGGGACACAGTGGATCCGAGTGGAGGGGGACAATGAGGGGAAAGAGGAGGGTGGGGAGGAACACATCTGTAATATACTCAACAATGTTTTAAAAAATAAAATGAAAACAAACAACCTAGCTGATATAGCTCAGTGGTGGAGCGCCAACCCATGAACCAGGAGGTCACAGCTTGATTCCCAGTCAGGGCACACACCTGGGTTGCAAGCTCAATCCCCAGTAGGGGGCATGCAGGAGGCAGCCAAATGATGATTCTCTCACATCATTGATGTTTCTAACTCTCTCTCTCTCCCCCACTTCTTCTCTGAAATCAATAAAAATATATTTACATAAATCTATATGCCACATATGAATTAAATAAATTTTAAATAATTAAAATATAAAATATATAATATAAAAACAAATCCCATAATGTACGGTATATGATAATTCTTTATTTAACAGTGATATTTTACTATGCAATACTATAGCCATTAAATATATGTGGCTATTTAAATTTAAATTAATTAAAGTGAAATAATTTCAAATTTAGTTCCTTAGTCATACTAGTTCAATATCCATATGTGGGCAGTGGCTACTCTATTGGACAGTACAGATATGGAAGGTTTCCATCACTACAGAAAGTTCAGTTGGACAGACTTGAGAAGCCATTATGAAAGTCATCATCATGATCATTACTAGGTTAGTACATAGCTATTTAGGGCATAAAATCTTCATTTAATCTGTTCTGATTCCTCTTACATATCCTAGAATCTTTTAAAAATGGCAAACAAGGTTTCTCTTAATGCAAAAGACATACTCCCAAAATCCCAATTTTAGTTGAGTTTCTGGATCATTCCTAACAAAGCCAAGTAATTGTTTCCTTTTCGTATAAGGAACAAAAATGTTCCACTGTCAAAAAAGAAAAGTCCAATAAACCACTACACCCTTGAAACTGTCTTAGAAATTATTTGATCACACCTAGATAGTATTTATTGCACATTTCAACAAACAACCTCACTGCTCTCAGAAGTATTGTCAAATGCTGGTGTCTTTTTAGGTCAATTTACTTACCAAAAACTTTTTCAAGTCTTTATAGTTGGTGATGATTCCATTATGAATAACAATAAATTCTAAAAGAGATAAAGAAATGACCAAAATTATAGGTCTAACAAACATTATAAATAGCCATTACTGTTAAGAGATTTTTCTCAAAAGTCAAAAATGTGTAGCACAACTACAAAGAGAATGATTACTCCAAGTGATTCCAAAACACAGAAATTTGATTATATATCCTTAAAGAGATATACCATGAGGACAAAAAATTAACAAGAAAAACTAACAAACAACAGTAAATATATTCTTATGGTAGTGTTGATATTATGATTGTTTTATGTTTATCATGTAACAGATAAATAAGTATGTTACTGATGTTAAGAACTGCATAAATAAAAGAAAATGCATAAGTCAATCAGCTAAAGTCAAAACCTTACTGCCCTGAATCTGAATTAGAATTGTTAGTATAAAATTACATTATTTTATCTTTAAATTTATTCATGTGCAAGTGTGCACATACAGGTATGCGTATCTCCTAGCTCTGCCCACTGAAAAGACCTATGTGTGATGAACACTTCTAGGACTTGGTTTATATTCTTTAAGTATCATTTGCACTAAAAAGAACTGGGGCTTCCTTAGAGGAATGCCGGATTCTAAGCATCGGGCAGGAGTAGAGGAAAGTGGAATATCTTGGCCTACCAGAAAATAAAGACTATTGAGCCCAAAGGGGTCACATCAAAAGGCTCAGAAGCCAACCTGAGTAAGTTCCAAGGGCCAAAGATTTTTGTGTATCAATATAGACAATTACTTCAGTGTTTTAAAACATATGACATATTTTAAATCCATGATTTCATAATTTTAAAAACTCATTATTCATTTGAGAACATATGAACCACTTCATTTTTTAAAAATGGTAAATGGGGGGGAATAAAACATTAATCCTACCTTTCCTATATGCTCTGTACCTCAGGGTAACCAAGCAGTTGATATGGAGAAGTTTCTCTTTATAACGAAGTATTTGAGATAATAAAGGAAGAAGGAATGATAGTACTAGCCTATCACTAATTTAAAACCCCTAAAGAAATCATTAATCTTGGCAATGATCATCAATGACTGCTAACAATACAAAAAAAAAAAAAAAAAATCCAACATTATGACAAGAAAAGAAATTCTGAGATGTCCTAAGCTAAATTACAGTAAGCAGGTCAAAAGAGACAAGGAGAGTTAATAGGTTAACAGACACAGGAATAAAAACAAACAAAAGACAACTAGCATTCCTTAATGTATGTTGAAACTTTGAATAAACTTCTAGGCCCCTATTTCAGTTCTTATCTAGAGAGAATAGCCACCACCAGACAGCACCGCATCCTGTTTACAGCATAAACTTTCTGGACTGTTGCCTACAATCAATCCAAAAGCACCGCATCCTGTTTACAGCATAAACTTTCTGGACTGTTGCCTACAATCAATCCAAAAGCAACATCTTCCTTACCATTTACCTATCCCAGGACCAGCCCAGCTTCACCATTTCCCACCTCCCTTATCTATAGCCAATGTAAATCTTTCAAAACAACTTACAGCTTTCTTCTCCAAAGTCATCGTATAAAAAAAAAAACATCAATCCCAGGAAGGCGGGCATATTTGTCTTCCCAACTAGCCCTGCTAATGGTGGTCTAAACTGTATGTCCCAGAAACTGGTCCTTTTTCTGGCTAGCTTATGGCTTAATAAATCCTTTCTTTCGGAAAAACTTTGAAACAAACACTGTACCAATTTATAATAAATGAAATGGACAGAGAAACATGTTAAATGATCCACAGGATGCATGCAATTAACATGATCTAAACTATAGAAAGTTCTATAGGACAAACAGAGTAACTGTAAGGAAAAGGGAGAGAAAGGGAGAAGTCTTACAAGACACATCAATCTACTAAGTACTTTTAGAGATACACTCTTAAATTTACAAAATAAATATTATGGTACTAGCTATCTGTGATATATCTATCCATACAATATCTACTAGCTTCCAAAATAATCTAGGTAGGGGCTATGGATAAATAAAACTGATCAGATATTGATAAATGTGGAGGCTGGGTATTGGATGCATCAGGTTCTACATATTCTCTATATGTGTATATGTTTGAAATTATCCAAATTAAAATGATGAAAACATAAAAAATTCCATTCTTTTCCCATTATTGAACCTCTACAAAGCATTATTATGTCCATACCATTATTTTTATCAGAGCGCTGTGGATGGCTATTGACAGGATTGGGTTCACCATGTGTTGCCCAACGGGTATGAGCTATTCCAAGGTGTACATCAAATTCTATATCCAAATCCATATCCTGTTGTTCTGAAGATAAAATGAAAAATTCCAATATTAAATTATGCTGCGGAGATAACACTATATTTCAATGTAATTACTATAGCACTGTTTACCTGGAATATACAATTATTAAAACTAAAGATCAAGCATACTCAAAATAGTAATTAAAAGATTTAGAGGAGTTAATGCAGGATGCAGCTGAAATATTTAGAACAAATGGTTCCAATAACAACCCAAGAAAATGTATTCAAAGAGATAAAGCACCCTGGCCAGTGTGATTGGTTGGAGCATTGACCCATGCACCAAAAAGGTAGTGAGTTCAATTCCTGGTCAGGGCACATATCTAGGTTATGGGATCAATCCTGGCAGGACACACGCAGAAAGCAACCTATCAAAATTTCTCTCTCTCTTTTTCCCTCTTCCTCCCTCACTCTCTCCCTCCTTCCCTTCTTCTCTCTAATATCAATTTTTTAAAAAAAGATAAAGCAAATGTGACATTGTTAACAATTGGTAAAGATAGATGAAATATATGGGTAGATAATGTAACATTTTTTCTACTTTTCTGGAGGCTTAAAAATTTTCACACTCAGGAGTTAAGGACAAAGAGAGAGAATGTGATTTTTTAAATCTATATTTAATCTTCATTTTGGAAATAATCAGTAGTTTTAATTAGACACGTAAAAATAAATTCATTTTCTCAGTGCCACATAGCCTTATGACTATCATTTCTTTGGTCCCCAAACATGTCTCATAATATAAACTGCAATTATGAAGAGCTTCCAAAATCAAAGAATAGGTTCTTGTGAATAGAGCAACACTATGAAAATATGGGGTTATAGACTGATGCTCCTTAATCTTGAAAAGCAGCTATTCTGATTCTTTTTTTCTATAAGCTCTCTCCTTTTGCTTCTTCTGGGGGCAGAGGGGAAGAGGAAAAAAAAAAAAAAAAAAGATAGTTCTAGTATGCCCCTTTAATACTAATGCCCTTGTTCTAATTTCCTAAATATAAAATTCATTTAGCTAAGATAAAACTTATCAAATAACAAAGCTTATCAGAATTAGGTCTAAATTAGGAATAAACTGCTCAAAACTCTGAACATCCATGCACTTTAGCTTAGTCTTTAGCATAGTCTTTGTGGTTTTTATACTGGCTAATGAGAAGTCATTCTAAAATACAAATCTGATCAAAAAATAAGGTTTAAACTTCCATTGCTTTAAAAAGTGGTATGCACATATGAATCATCCTAAACCTAGTCACAGAGATTTGCAAAAAGATCCTCAAATTCTAACATATAACCAGAGAGCCATTTTCTCAAAACAAAGCCCCAATACCTTTTCATAGCATATAAGGTACTGCATATCTGTCCCCTGTCTACCTTTCTAGCCTCATCTCCCAGCCCTCATCACTGTGATCCATGCCACCACCATCTCACCTGAACTACTTCGACAAAATTCTCACTAGTTTCCCTGTATCGTCTTGCATCTGTACAATCTATTCTGCACACCAACAAATGTGATCCTTTCAAAACCAAGTCAGATCGTGTCACTCCCC
This sequence comes from Pipistrellus hanaki, assembly GCF_964339955.1. NCBI lineage: Eukaryota > Metazoa > Chordata > Mammalia > Chiroptera > Vespertilionidae > Pipistrellus > Pipistrellus hanaki. The sequence goes on from NC_140514.1 coordinate 37,036,864, forward strand.
TACCCAGATTTTCTAATGGCTTCGCATGACACACACAGTAAATCCATCATTCTTAAGATCCTACATGACCTGGCTCTCAGCCACTCTCCTCACTTACTGCGCCTCAGCCTCACTGACTTTCACCCTTACGGTAGCCAAGCCCTCACGGGGTCTTTGCACTTGGTGTTCCTTCTGCACAAAATTCCCTCTTTCAGACAATCACATGGTATCTGCTCAAATGTCACCTCTCCTATACTTTTTCTTCATAGCACTAATCAATACCTAACATTATATATGTGTCTGCCCGTCTCATTAAATAATAAACTCCATCATAGCAGAGGGTTTTGCCTATCTTGTTCTGTTTTATCCTCAAGGCCTAGAATGATGGATGGTATATAATAGGTACTCAATAAATATTCATTTTGTTATTGAATTCTCAGAATACTCTTTGAGGAGGGTATATTAAAATATGATTTCATATATCCCTCAATAATTTCCTTACTTGTATCTTCTGTCTTCTCACCACCTTCATGTCCAAGGCATGCCCTTTTCTCCATTTACAGATAAAAAAAATGAGGCTCAAAGAAATCACAAAATCTGCCTACCAAAGGTCACAGTGAATAGTAAGTAGAGATAGGAATTCAACCCAAATCTGGTTTACTCTAGAGCCTAAAATTAAAACCACAATGGTGCCCAGCCGATGTGGCTCCGTGGAGGGTCAACCCAAGAACCAAGAGTTCACCAGTTCAATTCCCAGTGGAGGCACATGCCAGGGTTGCGGGCTCGGTTCCCAGTAAGGGGCATGCAGGAGGCAGCCAATCAATGTTTCTATCTCTCTATCCCTCTCACTTCCTCACTCTCTAAAAATCAATAAAAACATATTTTAAAAAAACACACACAATGATAAACTCTGCTGCACTATTTACTACATTTATGATGTTGTCAATCTGGCTTCCATGTGAATTTGAGTTCTACAAAAGCAGCAGAGTTTACCATTGTGTGTGTTTTTTTACTATCTTTGAACTGTAAGCACTAAAAGCTAAAAAGGGCAGATACTCAAATCTTTATTGGATGGCTCCATCAATAAACAGATACAATCATCAATGCATTCTTTCCTGGCTTACCTGTGTTCCAAATAATTAAGGTGACCTAATAAATGACCTCCAGAAAAGTAAAAAATACTATTTATCACTAGCTAACAAGCTAATGCAAGTAATAAAAGCATCTGATTAGTTTTTTAGGTTAACTATAATTAAAGTAGTATTTCCCCCAACATGCTGGCAAGCAACACTGGAGAAAGAGTCTTTAACAAGAATCTGTAAATTAAATCCATATCAAGTTCATACTAATTACCTACCCTATTTACTTCACTATTGCCATTTAAGAAACATGTACCCATGTTCCTTATTCATTAAGCTGATAGGTCATTCAATTCCCCAGCCGTTCATGATATCTTTTCTATTCTCCTTAAGCCTCAATTCTACCTATATTCCTTCAGTTCCCTCTTTACTAAGCTTTTCCCCTTACCTCATAACTGTCTAACTTAGCTTTTCTTTTATGTTCAACTTCTATAAAGGTTAACTCTCTTCTGTGCCTTCACCTATCTGTAACCCCTCAATAATTTTCTTACTTGTATCTTCTGTCTTCTCCCCAACTTCATGTCCAAGGCTTGCCCTCTTCATTCCTTTTCTTAGATGTCACCCTTCTCTTTTTTATTTTAATAGTTCAAACATTTAAGTTTGCTGACAATGATAAAGACTCAAATACCTACATCCAGAGATAACAAATGTCAACATAAATGGTTCTACTCCTTATATATCTTACACTGCAGGTTGCTTTTTTCATTCAGCATTAGGTTCCCAGTAACTCTCCAGGTCCCCACATGCAGAACCAGATACGGTGCCCTCCTTTCAAATGAAAGATCCCTTATTTCAAAAGTTACATACGTTCATTCACTGTCATTATAATTTATTATCCCATTCCCTTACTGGTATTAATTATCCAAAATTAATAAATCACTTTGTTGAGCAATCTGGCAATGTCTATAAAAGAGATGCCTATACCCTGCTGGTCATATACTTAAAAGAAATACTGTTGACAAGGAGCCAGATTCATTGCAGCAAAATGTAGAAACAACCTCTATGTCTACCAATATCACCCCAATAAATTTAATTTTAAAAATTTCTTAAAAGGACTCTCTCCCACCCGGCTGGCATGGGTCAGTTGTTGAGCATCAACCTATGAACCAGGTCGTGGTTCGATACCCAATACGGGCACATGCTTGTGTTTCGGGCTCAATCCCTAGTTTGGGGAAGGCAGGGGACAGCTGACCCATGATTCTCTGTTTGTTTGTGTGTGTTTTTTTTGTGTTTTTTTTTTATTGTTTGAAGCAGTACATGTCTCCTTTTTTCCCCCCTTGACTTCCCCCTAGCCTCCGTTACCCATGATTCTCTCTTAACACTGATGTTTCTACCTCTCCCTTGCTCTCTGAAATAAATAAAAACTTTTTTAAAAAAGTAAAATAAATGCTTAAAAAGGACTATCTCCCATTCCATCAACAAACTTGCCTTCCTTATTTTTGTCCTATGAAAGGCCCTTTCTCACATTTTAGAATACTGATCTTGCTCTAAATGCAGTGGACCTAACTAATTTCCTTCCCTAATTAATATGATCATTTTTGAAGCTCAGGTATATTTTAAAACTAGTACAGACAATAACGAAACTATTTTTCTCCCCTCCCTTCAATATTAAGAATCATTTAATGGGCACAAAAATATGGGAGGAATGGTGATATGACAAGGGAGAAGGAAGTAAAGGGGGAGAGGGACAAAACTAAACTAAGTACATTACTGTAAACTTCTTCTTCCAGTGCTTTCACTTTCCCCTTCTTCTTAATGAGCTGGATTTTGCAGGCATTTGCTTCCCAATCTTTGTCATTGCCTCCATCAACTCCCACACCTAAATCATCAAAAGGCAGAATAGCAAGATTTAAAAACTGACTATTACTTAGATTATCAGTGTGAGGCAAAATTTTTAATTAAAATATTTCTCATCTAATTAATTTTCTTATCAATTCAACATATACTAAACATCCATTACATGTCAAGAAACAGAACAGCTGATACAGACAAAAATGAAAATAACCCAGTTCCTTTCCACAAATTTCTTACAGTGTATTGAGAAGACAAAAAAAAAAAAAAAAAAAAAACCATAATTACATTCAGTCTGGTTTCAGGTTATAAAAAAAGTATAGCTTGTGAATAGAGTACAACAGAGAAAAACAGAAGATGGGCTCCCACCTCAGAAGCAGAATAAAGAGGGAATGTCAAGACTCTCTTGAGATTCTACTTAAGATCCTAAGAAGTTTGACAAAGTTACTCTAAGGTATTGGAAAAGCAGAGTTTTTTGAGTTAGAGAAATCACATGGCAAAAAAGTTTTAAAAATCTCTTTGAAAACAGTGTAAGAAATTAGATTAGAGAAACAGAAAGGAGAAACCAGTTCTCAGAAGTTATAGCTATAGCATATCTGAAGAAAGAGGGCCTGAACTAAACAGTGGTGATGAAGATAGATATGGGTGATATTGAGTAGAAATGACTAGATATAACATGGGAAAGCAGGAGAAGTCTGAGATACCTCCTAGGCTCAAACAAAGGACTTGGTGATAACAGTCATACAGAAAGAATTGATTGGAGAGTGGGGTGAAAACTGGATCCTCAGTTAAATTATAAACATACAAAAGTTCTAATATCTTGAATATTGTGGAAGAAATATCTAGGAGACTGTGCAACTTGGGGGAAACATCTGGATTTTAAGACACCAACATATAAGAAGCTGGTGAAGTCAAAGCTCACCCATGAAGAAAAGTGGGCCTAGGACAGTATTTTGTAGAACATTAATATTAAAGCAATAGTGGAAGAAAAAAAAGGCCCCAAAGCAGACAGAAAAGAAATAATCGGTATGTAAGGAAGACAAGAGATGTGTTGTCAGAGAAGCTAATGAAGGAGAGAATTTTAAGAACAAAGTAGTTGAGGAACTGATTTGCCATTAACTGAAGAAAGTCATCCTATATAATAAAAGGCTAATATGCATACTGTCCCCTCTGGAGCTCGACCACTCGCTATGATGTGCACTGACCATCAGGGGGCAGTGCAGAATGAAGCAAGGCCCCAGCCGGCAGCCAGCAGTTGGGGGAGGAAGGCCCTGATAGCCCTGATCACTGGCCAGGCCTAGGGACCCTACCTGTGCATGAATTTTGTGCACCGGGCCACTAGCGAAAGATAAATGCCCATCACAGCTGGCAATGTTAAATGTACAGAAAAAGAATTAACAGAGTAGGCCTGACACTGCTATCCTAAGAAATGCCTGCTTGCAAAGTTGGGCTTTGGATTTCACAAGGATTCCCAACACTCTAACTGATGCAAAATAGCTCACTTCACCGAAACAGTCAGTACACCATGTGGCTTATGCTGAACAACTGCTTCTCTTCAAGGAGTCTGTAATTTTGGTACATATTAGACACAGGGTGTCTACATGCCCAGCCCCCAATAAAAACCTTGGGCATTCAGATGCCAATGAGCTTCCCTGGTACACATTTCACACAAACTGTCACAACTTTCTGGGGGAATTAAGAACACCTGGTAAGACTCCACTGGGAGAGAACCCTTAGAAACTTGTGCCAGATTTCCCCTAGACTTCACCCATGTGCCTTAACTCTTTGCTGATTTTGCTTTGTTTATATTCCTTTGTTGTAATAAATCATAGCCATTAGTACAACTATATGCTGAATCCTTCCAGAAAATCATCAAATCTGAGGGTGGTCTTGGGGACCCCCAATACAGTTAAGGGAAGACGCTAAAGTAGAACATAAAGTTGACAAAAAGTTATTTTTATTTGCTTTGTCATTTATTTAGGGAAAAAGACTCTTAAGAAGTTTACATACCAAAAGTCAGGAATACCTGGAGAAAATCAAATTAAATTTATAGGAAAGAATAAAGATAAGTTATGGAATAAGTCCTTCAAGATCTTTGTTCTACCATGAAACTACCCCAGATGATTTATGTTTTTACAGTAACATTCTTAACAAAAGAAGATATCTCTAAGAAGCAATACTTGTCTACATAAATGATAATACTGTTGAAATTACATAAACAAACCCTTTAAGTATGATAAAAAGACAATTGTTCAGATTTTAGATTTGCCCAAAATAAAGCAAACATTACTACAGAATCTAGTCACCTAAAACAAAAATTTTTCCATTTACATTCAGTAATCATGCAAAACTCGTATTTATTTTTAAAGAAAATACCAGCAGAATCGTATCCTCTGTACTCCAGTCTCTGAAGGCCTTTGATTAGCGTCTCCAAGATTTCTCGTCTTGTGCGAGGGACATGGTAGTTCAAGTAAGCAAATATACCTGCAAATAAACAAACACTTAATAAAAAATTGTCTAAAGATTAAAAATTAACATAATTACGACATATTTTCATTTGCATAATAATGCCTAAGAAGTGCGAAAATGTGAAGTTAGAGTCCATCTTTATTTTTTTTTTTAATCAATCTTTATTGTTCATATTATTACAAAGGTTCCTCATTTCTTCCCCCCTCCACCAGGTTCCCACCTCACCCTCCGCCCCTTCCCCATCCACCATTGTCCTCATCCATAGGTGCAGTTTATGTTCAGTCTCTTCCTCCCTCCCTTTCCCAGATAGTAAATCCCTTTTCAGATAGTAAATCAGTTACTTAGCATTTTCTCATATCAATAATACCTCCACATGCCCAATGATACACTTCACACAAAAGACATTTTCAAATAGGTCAACCAGCCTCATCCAGGCCCCACCCAAGGCACTCACAGATCAACACCCCAGCGCTATACTAACTCAACACATCCAGATCTAAGCCTTCATCACTTGATTCAGCAGACCCTCAAGTTCCCACAAAAGTTTCCAGCCATGTCTGAAAGGCAGCCGTGGGGCAGGGGCAGGCGAGGAACAAGCTGTTCCGGGCCTGGCTGCTCCAGGCCTGGCCTCTGTTGCTCTGGTTCCTTCCACAACCAGCTGCTCCGGGTCTGGTCACTGCCGCTCCCGACCTAGTTGCTCTGGAGTTGGCTGCTGCTGCTCCGGGCCTGGCCGCACCCGACCCGGCTGCTCTGGGCCCGGCTGCTCTAAGCCCGGCTGCTCCGGGCCCAGCCGCTCCGGGCCTGGCCGTAGAGTCCATCTTTAAAAGAGAAATAACTCCTCACTTCAAATTGTCTAAAGGCAGTGAAACTTTTTCCAAGGGGGGTTTCTCATTTGTAAAAGACTAAAGCAAGTATGTCAAAATAAATGCTCATTTTTGCCGAGCTGGGTGACTTAGTGGTTGAGCATCGACCTATGGACCAAGAGGTCACAGTTCAATTCCTGATCAGGGCACATGCCCAGGTTGCGGGCTCCAACTCCATTCGAGAGCATGCAGGAGCCAGCCAGGCAAAGATTCTCTCATCATTGGTGTCTGTCTGTCTGTCTGTCTGTCTCTCTCTCTCTCTCTCTCTCTCCCCTTCCTCTCTGAAGTCAATAAAAATATTTTTTAAATAAGTAAATAAATGTCTTTTTTTTTTTTTTCCAAAGAAGCTCATAAGAAGATGGTCTGCCATTACTGCCATTTTGTTAAGTAAAATTTAATTTTAAAAAACTAACCAATCAACAACTTTGCTAAATACTGAGTATTATGTTTAAAGAAAAGCATGTCCTGGAGTATTTTAAGCTACATGTAGATCTTACAAAACTACCTATACAGATAAAATAATTTTTCTTTCAATAATCATGTTATCAATCAATAACATTTAGGAATAAGTAGTTTATAAATATCAATTCTGTAAAAAATACTACCTAAATATTCTAATAATGTGAGGAAATATTGGGTCGGCAACTAAGTAATTGCGGGTTTCACACATATATGGCTTCAGTTGAATTTTTAGGTTTGCAGACGTAGTACAAATGTAAAACACATTTTGTATTTGATAGTTGGCTATTCAGCTGTTAATCAGTAAAAAAAGTTTTTTGATCTGTTTTGTAGTTTTTGTTTGGCGTTCGTTGAAAAATGGAAAATCAAAAGGAACATTTTCGTCATATTTTGCTTTTTTATTTCCGCAAGGGAAAAACGCATCACAAGCTCATAAAAAGTTATGTGCTGTTTATGGTGACGAAGCCTTAAAAGAACGGCAGTGTCAAAATTGGTTTGCCAAATTTCGTTCTGGTGATTTTTCACTCAAAGATGAAAGACGCTCTGGTCGTCCAGTTGAAGTTGATGACGCCCTAATCAAAGCAATAATCAATTCGGACTGTCACAGTACAACACGTGAGATTGCAGAGAAGCTTCATGTATCACATACATGCATTGAAAATCACTTAAAACAACTTGGCTATGTTCAAAAACTCGATACATGGGTTCCTCACGAACTGAAAGAATCACAGTTAACGCAACGCATTAGCAGCTGCGATTTGCTAAAGAAACGTAATGAAAATGATCCATTTTTAAAACGACTGATAACTGGCGATGAAAAATGGGTTGTTTACAACAATATCAAGCGGAAAAGATCGTGGAGCAGGCCAGGTGAACCAACTCAAACAACATCAAAAGCTGATATTCATCAAAAGAAGGTTTTGTTATCAGTTTGGTGGGATTACAAAGGAATTGTCTACTTTGAACTCTTACCACCCAACCGAACGATCAATTCTGATGTCTACATTGAACAACTAATGAAATTAAACAATGCAGTTGAAGAAAAGCGGCCCGAATTGACAAATCGAAAAGGTGTTGTATTCCATCATGACAATGCAAGGCCACACACATCTTTGGTCATTCGGCAAAAATTAATGGAGCTTGGTTGGGATGTTTTGCCACATCCACCATATAGTCCTGACCTTGCACCATCTGATTACTTTTTGTTTCGATCTTTGCAAAACTCCTTGAATGGTAAAAATTTCAATAATGATGATGATGTCAAATCATACCTGATTCAGTTTTTTGCTAATAAAAACCAGAAGTTTTTTGAACGTGGGATTATGATGCTGCCTGAAAGATGGCAAAAGGTCATTGATCAAAATGGGCAATACATTACAGAATAAAGTTACTTAGTTCCATGAAAAAATTGTCTTTTTCTTTAAAAAATCCGCAATTACTTAGCTGCCGACCCAATATTAAAAATATATATAATCATGTCAAAAGAAAATAGCTTGAATCACTTATTCACCAGTTACTAGCTAACAACAAATAACTGTAATATTAACAACTTTTAAGAATTCATAGAGGGGAAAAAGCAATAATTTGGAAAATCAAAACTAGAAAAAAAAAAAAGAACTAGTACATATTAACTGAGCAAGGCAAACAAAGAAGTAGTAAACAGAACACAGGCAAAAAATATTCACATTTTAGGAATAGCAGTATGGAAATTATCTAAGGCCTTCCATGATTGTGCTTTGGTCAAGGTAGAGAGCATTGAAGACCAAAATATGAGGAAATTATAAGCTCAAATTGCTTTTTTATAAAATAATTTCCTTTTTCTTATATTACACTATAGTGTCACTGAAACATAAGGAAATAAAATTAACTCGGTGAAGTAGAATTCCAAAACAACTAGTCTTTATTTCCATTTGAAAAGATCTCTTTATTCTCTAAATAGCTTGGTCCTATTGAAGCATTTCAGCATTCAAAAATACTGAGTTGTTAATATCCAACAAAGAAGCCATAATACTGGTTTGCTAAGTATCATGATCAGTATAATTTTTTCAGACAAACCATCATGCCCTTAAAAAAAAGGAAATTCACATTTTATTTCTTTTTAAATGTTTTTATTGATTTATTATTATTTTTTAGAAAGAGGGGAAGGAAGAGGGAGAAAAAGACAGAAATATAGAACAGCTGCCTCTGTCAAGTCCTCTGCTGGCATCTTAAATACCGTATGTCAAAACTCCAATTCAAAATCTACCTCTTGAGTCAGAAAGCTCTACTATTACAAATAATTATAACTGTCCTTTTCTTTTTTTCTTTCTTTTTTTTTTTTTTTGGTTCACTATTGTGACAAAAAAAAGGAAAAGAGGAGAAGTTAAGGAAGAAGAAGTAGGAGCAACATTTCTCCTTACATCACTGAACAGGACCTGGAAGAAAAGGATGACACACATAAAGAAATTTTCTAATATCAAAGTAATAGAGATGGTAGAAGGAAGAAAGGGAATTAACCTAAGTCATCCCTCGTTAGGAAAATGAAAGATAAAGAAAAGCACTGAATCTGCGAAAAGATTGCATCTGCCAATTTTATACACCTTGACAGACCCAGTGACCTAAAGACAGTCCACCTGTTGGGATTAGTGAGTTACCTGTAATCTTGGGGTGGCTGGGAAAATATAATGCCATATCACCAGCCTATCAGGCATGCAAGGGCATGTTTACAAGGGAGGTATTCTTAACTCAAAACAGTGCTTATTAAAGTAGATCGATCCCATTTCCAGGTCTTTAACTTGTCTTATCAAACCTCCCAATAGACAGTTCTGCTTAGGGTAACTACAAAATCCTAAAAATATTCCCCACTGCTCTTCAGAATTGCTCCCAAACCACACAAAGTAGTTATAGGGAGAGCAGGAGATTTCCTATTCCCAAACCAATAGATGCTTGTACCTCCAGGCATCAATCTCAGAAAATGGCAACTTAAATTCAAAGCACTTAGGAGCACTCTGCTTAACAACCTGGATCATAGACTTGACACACCTGGTTAAAGCAACTTAGTCGTAAGTAAAGATTTTAAAGCCTTATTAAAATGAAAACTAAATGCAATTTAGCTAACGAATCAAATTATTAAAGTTCCTATGCCTGGTTGAATTTACACTGAGTGGCCAGATTATTATGATCTCTGAACCCATAATAATCTGGCCACTCAGTGTATATACTATATAATAAAAGGCTAATATGCAAATTGTCCCCTCGACCAAGAGTTCGACCAGCAGGCAGGCTGGCCAACTGCCTATGTCCCCTCCCCCTGGCCAGGCTGGCTGGACTCCACCCATGCACGAATTCATGCACCAGGCCTCTAAAATACACACACACACACACACACACACACACACACACTTAGTGGCCAGATTATTATGATCTCTGAACGCATAATAATCTGGCCACTCAGTGTATGTCCTTATGAATAAGAAATTTTACTTCTACATATTTTTTTCACTTAGCAACTTCAGTATTTTGAGACCATAAATGGAACTCATCAGTGTTAAGTGTTCATATTCTCTAAATTTCGTACTTTCTCAAACTCCATCTACAATAACAAATTTCATTTATTTGTTTTATTTTTTGTTAATCCTCACGCAGGGATATTTTCTCCCATTGATTTGGGTTTTTTTTTTTTTTTTCCAGAGAGAGTTAGAGAGGGTGGGGGTGATAAAGAAAAAAAAGAGAGAGGAGAACATCTATGTGAGAGAGATACATCGATTGGTTGCCTCCCACATGCACCCCAACCTCGGTTGTGGGTCAAACCTGAAACCCTGGTATCCACCTTTAACTGGAAATTGAACCTACAACCCTCGGTGCATGGGACAATGCTCCAACCACTGAGACAAACCAGCCAGGGTCAATTAATTTCATTTAAAAAAAATTTTCTTGCCAAAACCCGTTTGGCTCAGTGGATAGAGCGCTGGCCCGTGGACTGAGGAGTCCCAGGTTCAATTCCAGTAAAGGGCATGTACCTTGGTTACGGGCACATCCCCAGTGGGGATTGTGCAAGAGGCAGCTGATCGATGATTCTCTCTCATCAATGTTTCTAACTCTCTATTCCTCTCTCTTCCTCTTTGTAAAAAAATCAATAAATTTAAAAAAAAATTTCTTATAATGAAAGTTTACAAATTAATTCACCACCATTAAAGATTCAGATTACACAAAGGCTACAGAACGAATTGTGAAAATCTCTTTCTTTTTTTTTTTTTTTTTTTTAAAAAAAAAATATATTTTATTGATTTTGTACAGATAGGAAGGGAGAGAGATAGAGAGTTAGAAACATCGATGAGAGAGAGTCATCGATCAGCTGCCTCTTGCACACCCCCCACTGGGGATATGCCCGCAACCAAGGTACATGCCCTTGACCGGAATCGAACCCGGGACCCTTCAGTCCCCAAGCCGACGCTCTATCCATTGAGCCAAACCGGTTTCGGCTGAAAATCTCTTTCTAAAAGGGGAGATAACCAACATTAACTTAATACACATTGTCCCAATCTTTCAGCTATGTTTTTACATAAATGAACCTAGATATATGTGGCTTTAAAGGGCTTTTTAAAAACACATAAATTTGATGACACTATATATATTTTTTTTTTCTGTACTTTTTTATTTTTATTTTTTATTGATTTTTTACAGAGAGGAAGAGAGAGGGATAGAGAGTTAGAAACATCCATGAGAGAGAATAATCGATCAGCTGCCTCTTGCACACCCCCTGCTGGGGATGTGCCCGCAACCAAGGTACATGCCCTTGACCGGAATCGAACCCGGGACCTTTCAGTCCGCAGACCGACGCTCTATCCACTGAGCCAAATTCGTTTCGGCTGTTCTGTACTTTTTTAATTAAAATATTGACATTGTTCTATGTTGGTACAACACATCTACCTAATTCTACCTAATGGCTGCATATCAGTCAATAATAGTCATATTTTACCTAACCATTTCCCTACTGGGATTTTTCTACCTCTTTGAAATTATGAATACTGCAATTAAATTATACACATCAACTAAATATTTGTCATAAAACACAGTTAATACTACTATAATTATGGATGCACATTCAACAGGTAAGAACCCATTAGGAGTTCAATAGGTAAGACCCCTTTAGAAGATGAAATATTATGAGATAAAATTTTTTACATTCCTAAAAACAAAATAAAAAATTATATAGAGTGACACAATGAGGAATTTGAATTATTTATGTGTTTTCTAATTGTTTAAAAATATTCTTCCTATTTACAAATGCTGGTTTGAGTGGCCCTTACTTCGTTGGAAATATATGTTGCCACTAGAAGGAGCTCTATAACACCTCTCCTGCACATTTAACAATCTGGAACTCTAAGCACTAAACACTGACATCTCTAGTTATACTATCCCTCACAGTCTATTTATGTCATCTTTCCTGAGAAAAATCATGCACTTCTTGCTCACAAATCTTCAAACGTTTAATCTCCCCCACTTCTCTCTGATCAATCAAATCAAACAGTTTTTCATTTTCCTTCCAAGTCAGCTTTTACTCTGTATCCCTGATGCCCTTACAGTGAGATCCATCCACGCATTTCAGGTTCACTTGCAAAATGGCCCTTCCAACAGCTGACCAATCTTGTTAATTCAGTTTGTCTAACTTTCCCCCAGATATTTTTCTAAAGGCTAGAATCTAGACTACTCTCAAATTCCCATTTCTCCCTTCCCAGCTTCTTTCTCAAGATTCTCACTTTATAGAACCGAAGTCTTCACCTTCATATTAACAACATAATGCATGATATACCCTTATCCTTCCTTATAAGCTCAAAACAGAAAACATATTCTACATGTATGAACCAGCCTCTCCTGCTCATAACTGTGGATAAGTATGGAGGAGAGACTGTTCTGTGAGGTGACTCCTGCCTGTCCAACAAGCTGGACCCAGGCGGCTTTCTGTAATCCCCCCTTACAGACTATCTGATCATAATTAATGTTCACTCTGACATAAATCACCATCCCCTCCCTTGCCTCCTGTTATGTGTTGGTCCTGGAACAGATAGTTGTCCTGGTCAATGTAATTTCCATACCTGATAGCATTCATATACTCGGACCTGTGACTATCCCCCCACCACTTTTACCCCCTATAATTCTCTGGTGCCTGCCAAGTGGCACAGGGATCCATTTCATCTTACAATCACCCAAGACATGCTTCAGATATGTTTCCCTTAATAAACTCTATTAAATTAACAGATTGGAGTGGCCCGTATCTTTCTTCAGTCTTTCCCTGCCCTCCACTTATGGAAGTAGATTTTCAGTCCTGTGGTTTTCCCCTGGGTCTATGTGTCCTAACATAAGTGATGCTTCAACTTTGTAAATACAGAACTTTTAAAATATATATGTTTTATTTCAGAGAGGAAGGGAGTAAGAGAGAGAGATTGAAACATCAATGATTAGAGAGAAGCATTGATCAGCTGCCTCCTGCACACCTTGCACTGGGGCCAGACATGTACCCTGACTGGAAATCGAACCGTGACCTCCTGGTTTAGAGATCAGCACTCAACCACTGGGCAACACTGGCTGGGCTAAATACAGAACTTTTTATTAACATCAAAATATTTTGAGGATCCTATACAATAGTAGGTTGAATTTTTATTATCTAACTTTTATTCAAATTATAGATAACGCTTAGAATATGAATTGATCAATGAATGCCCCATAATAAGTTCACAGCTCATAAATCAAGGACCACAGCTCTAGAACTCAACTTTTCAACTCTATCAGAAATCTCAGTTCCACAACACTCCCTTCTTTTGTTGGTATATTTGCCCTCCTCCTCAACACAAACTCAGGTCCTTCTGCCTTCATATATGTAACATCTCTAATGACTTTATTATAGCTCAAAGCAATTAGCTTCTCTCTGCAGTATTAAACATGGATGACCTTCTTCTACATTTGCAGATTCTGTCCATGTCAATACATACCACTTTGGAACTCTTCTGTCTTTAACCACAGGTCTTTGGCCTCTTTTCCTAGCACTTCTATTCCTTCTTTCAAACCCACTGGCAGTTCTCAATTTATTTCTGATTCCATTGATTGTTGGGTAACACATGCCATCAATATCTTTTACAGTGTACTAGTTCTCTACTGGCTGGCACTATTCCTCAATATAAAAGTCCTGCTAGACATCATCTAGAATGTTCCTGGCCTAACCAGTTTCTCAATTTCTATTCATGCCACTCAGGGTTTGTAACATGGCAATGAACAGAGACTGTGTATTATTACCTACACCTGTTGCATGTGTATTCATTGTTTCCTCAAATCAGATAGCAATTCCTCAAAGGCAATTTCCTTGTTTTGGTCTTCTCTCCAAATGGCAGAGTGCCAAATATAAAGCCATTATTTCAAATATCTTCTAACACTTTCAAGATCCCTGAAATGTAGTCAAAAATTCCAAGACCACAAAAAGAGAACACTATTTTGCATATGTTAAATAGGGATGAAGTGAAAGAAAGGTTGCATAATTAACGGTTTAAGAAATACTGGTTACAGGTTAACAGGTTTATTTGTAGATCTTCTTAGATCCTTTAATCTTGCTAAGTGCAAATCTCCAAAAGCAGAATGTCCCAAACTGGTGTGTTATAAAACTCCTATCTTTTACTGCTCACTACCAGCACCTATTAACTTCTCCCTTTCCAGGGAACACAACTGAGGAAATGCTTGGTAAGCAATTAATCAATTTTCTTTAACAACTACTTTATATCCAGTATGATTTCTAAGAATAAGTTAATAGTACTGGTTTTATGACTCATCCAAGCAGCAAAGTGTCAGCATTCTTCAATCACCCCCAAAGTCATTAGACAATATAATTACAAAAAACTTTTTAAGGATTCATTTCAGGATACTTTTAAATTGCAGCTGCCTGACTGTTTTTGAAATATTTCCTACCTCATTTACAAAAAGTCTATTTATATACACCATCATTTATTTTTTTAAAAAAACAACAGCAAAAATTGTTAAAAGATGTGGGTAGCTTCAGCGAGTTGACAATCTCTCACCAAAGCCAAAGGTTAAAAAAATAACTAAAAAAGAACAAAGTGTATTCCAAAGAACCAAGAATAAGAGGAAGATAAAATAAATTTGGGACATAAACATGCTATTCTTCTCTGGGAAATTCATAACTCTTAGCACATTAAAGTTTCCAAGAAGTTCTCCAATTAAAAAAAAAAAAAAGACAGTTTAACATAGTTTAATCTGTTGCTCCCCAAATTTACTTGACCATGGAAACTTTTCTTTTGCCTTAAGCATACCACAGGATTATAGCCTTCATTCCTCTGCTTCAATATTATGCAATGTTGAAATAAAATGATCTTTTAGAAAAATCTGAACAGGAAGCAGGAAATCGACAGTAAATCTACTTTTTCCACCTGATCTCATCCCCACTCAATCTCGCTAAAAAATTTACTTATATGATTAAGATGTGGGAGGAAAATAAAGAAACTTTTGTCCTAACAGTTAACCTTCATAATTAAATTAAAGGGAATAAATTCTAGACCTTATTCCAGATCATGCAAAACTGTGGTCTGGATGGGGTTAAAAGCAGGACCTCAAAAATAACTCAAATACTAGTTGTTTATTCTTTATAACCTGTTTCCTTAGCAATAAAACTCTGGAATGAGGATGCTGGCTAAGAGAAATGTGACATCTAGTCTCCACCCTAAAACCTCACTCTAATCTGCACCTTTTCTGAACCAGTTCAGGTTTCTTCTTTTACAGTACACTAGAGGCCTAGTGCATGAAAGTTCATGCACTGGAGGGGGGGGGGGGGTCCGTCAGCCTGGCCTGTCCCCTCTCACAGTCTGGAAGCCCTCAGGGGCTGAAGGCAACCTGGTGATCAGGGGAAGGTGACACCCCATCACACCTTTGCTGCTACTACTGCCGGCAGCAAAAGCCTAAGCCGGCCCTGGTTACTTGAGCCTTGGGTGGCCCTGGATGGCTGGGCAGGTGCCATCTGAGATTTGCCTGTGCCTCAGGCAGCCCTGGGTGGCTGGGGGGCTGAGGAGACTGGGGAACTCCAGAAGCAGGTGCACAGAGTGGCTGGACTTGCCTGGGGGCGGGCCTGACTGTGCCACGCGTGTGCTGGGAGCCTGCCACCTTGGCAGGGCTGAGGGAACTGGGTGCTGCCATCTTGTGGCTGTGGGTGCAGCAGTCAATTAGCATATTCACTCCTTATTGGTTGTTGGTGCTGCCATCTTTGTGAGGGTGTGATGGTCAATTAGCATAGTCCCTCTCTATTAGATAGGATACTTTGGCTTCCTTTTCCCAGAACAACATGAAGGAATTATCTACAACCAGATAGCCAGGTACTTAGTAACTAGGTGCACACCCCATCATTCAGGAACAGTTAATTAACAAATGAAGCACACTGGGGATTAACCAGTTTACTACGTCACTGCTCCAAATTAAATTACCGTATGTGTTCTTGCAAACCACTCTACTATCTAGACCAGTGGTTCTCAACCTGTGGGTCGCAATGCCTAAGACATCCTGCATATCAGATATTTACATAATGGTTCATAACAGTAGCAACATTACAGTTATGAAGTAGCAATGAAAATAACTTTATGGTTGGGGGTCACCACAACATGAGGAACTGTATTAAAGGGTCGCGGCATTAGAAAGGTTGAGAACTACTGATCTAGACAGAGCAAAGGTATATCTAATGCTAAAGTCAGCTCAACTAATAATTTCAGAAAACTATTTAAAGATTTTCTCTTTTTTTGTTTGTTTTTTTAAAACTACTCTAAATTTAAACATGCTCCTCTTTTTCAGAAGCTGAAATTTGCATAAAGTTTAATACAGGAAAAATAAAGCTAATGAGGAACTTGTCACCTCCTGCTCAGTTCTTGCAAAAGGCTACAAAGAATACGTTTCCCAGATAGTTTCAATTCCATAAAAAGTGTTGTTGTTTTTTCCCCAGTCAGAAGTAAGGTTAGTTATAAACTTCAATAAGAAAGGTAATGATACAATTCTTTATACTGACAATGAATGGCCAAGTTAATATCAATTTTAGTGCAGATTAGTCATTTCAGATTCAGACCATTCCTTTTAGCTAACACTTTTAGGTAATACTAATACAATTAAGTCTCAAAACATGAAATAAAATGGCCTAACTTTTTAATTCTTAGGTTATTCCTCACCCAAGATTATTTTTCCATTGCTTTTTACAAAGTGGAAGGGGAAGGGGGGAGAGAGAAACATAAATGTGAAAGAGACACATCGATTGGTTGACTGACTCCCTTACAGGCCAGACCCAGGGATCCAGCCTGCAAGCGAGGATCGTGCCCTCGACCAGAATAGAACCCAGAACCATCTATCCCCTGGACCAGAATACAACCCAGGACCGTCTATCCACTGAGCTAAACCAGCTAGGGCAGGCCTAACTTTTTTAACTGTTCAGGTTAAAACATCCACTAAAGGTAGACCACTATTTTTCATAGGTATCTTGAATGAGTGCACATGCAAGTGATAAATGACGTGTGATCTATCGCCACGGTCACTTCTGGGCCTCTTCCACCGGATGATCAGGTCTGACCTCACTCACCAAGATATTGATCAGCATTGGTTTCTGCTGAGACAGGGGTGGGCAGGAAATAAGACCATGTGTACTGCCACTGTCATAGCTCTAGTTAAAGTTCTGTTCTCTGCTGGGCCTGACGGAAAGACAGCAACTAAAAACAAGTACTTTTTAAAAGGTTAAGTCCTTTTGAAAAGAGCACAAGGTCAGTTCAAGAGAAGCTCACGTGATGTTCCACAGGTTGCCTCACTCACCTGGTGGACTCTGGTGAAGTCACCCCCATCCGCACCCCAGTTCCTTCAGCCCTCTCCTCTTTCTTTCCCAGGTCAGGACAAGCATCTCTCTTCCCTCCGGTCCCCCGTTCCCTTCTCCGCGCCCAGCCGGGGGCCCCCTTCACTCTTCCAGATCGCCTCCGGGGCCCGCCCGCTCGCAGGTACCCTCCCGAGTCCACCACACCCCTCCGGCCCGCAGAGACCGGCCTCTGCCCGCGGCTCCCGCGGGACGCCCCCGGCCCAGCATCCTGGCCCCGCACCCCCCAAAGCCCCGCTCCCGCCGGCGCCTCAGGCCTCAGCGGCGCCCGCACCGCCCGCACCGCACCGCGCGCCACCCCGCAACACGCCCCCCGCCCGCGGCCCCTTACCGCACATGATGCCGGAGGCTCGCCCGGTCCGCCAGGCGGGTGGTTAGCGAGCGGCTGGCCAAGGCGGGAGCACACCAGAGCCTGTGGGTGCGATCAGCGGGCTTGGGGGTCAGGAGGCACCCGCACGACTCCCTGGAGGATGCGGCAGCCGAGGTAACGACTCCCTCCCTGGCCTCCGGGACTCGCCAGCAACTGCCTCGGGCCCCGCCCCTCGGCACGCACCGCGCCGCCGCCGCCTCCGCCGCCCGCGGGTCCTATTGGGCCACGTCCGCGCCGCTCACGCGCCGGTTCCGCCTCCCCGGGCCGCCCCGCCCACCAGCCCACGCAGGCGCTGGCCTGCTGGCAGCGAGGACGTGGCAGCGCCGCATCCGCCTTCGGTTCCTGGAGCCGCCCGGCCCGCCCGGGGCAAATAGCGGGAGGAACGGCGGCGCCTCGGGGGCGGGCGAGGGTGTGGGGGGGAACCTTGTTGGCTGGCTGGGAGCGAGAGGAAGATAAGGAAAGAGGAGGACCGGGTTGTCTGCAAAGCAAATAACGCTGGGGGCGCGCCTAGTTCTGTCCTAGGATCCGAGTTCCGGCTCGCCAGGAAGCAGGGGAAAGAGGAGGAAGAAAGCAGCCGGCCGGACAAATAAGACAGGGTGGGAAAGGGACCTAGATCCTAAAAAAAAAAAAAAAAAAAAATTGCAAAGAATTGAAAGGATAGAGATACCAAAACTCCTGGTTGCAAAGCGCTGTGCAGAGTCTGTGAGTCTCCCAGGTGTCAGGCAATTCAGTTCCCGACTTGGGCACTATGTTATATGCTTGGCCTCCAAAAGCCCTCCGCCCCCATTCATTGACTCCCTAACCCTGTTTTTTTTTTTTTTTTTTTTTTGCAGAAGGGCAGCGGAGACTTCTGCTGGCTCACCTGACAGGACTGTAGGAATTGCCTAGATTTCACAGTCTTACGTTGGACTCATCGATGATTAACTCATTCTATGAATTAATGCACCCTTTCTGCCAAGAGAAACTTAATCAAAGAGAGATGATGTTTCTGAGAATTTACTACCTGAGCATTTGCTTTAGAAAGATTTAAATAGTGTCTTTCGTCAAATGTAGATGGTTATCATAACTCTATTGACTCTAGAATAGAATCAAATAAAAACTTATACGACATATAGAACATGGCATGGACTTCTGACCTCAGATGTCTCATCTTACTTCACACTGCTGCTTCTTTCCTACCCCACCTTCCAGCTGTTTACACTCCGACAACGCTGAATAGGTGATCTCTCAATTGGGTCAATATCCTCAAGACTTTTGCACACTTTGGTTACTCTTCATGGAACCCACATTCCCTTCGCTACTTAAATGCTATCTCTTAGGGAAAACCTTTTTTGTCTCCCCCAGAGAGTTATAGGGACATGCATTAACCTCTCATTCTTTGAGTTGCCCCTTTTAAAGCAATATACTTCGATTTTTTACTTTTGTTTTTTGCATATTCCTCTACTAGGCTGTTTCTTGAAGCTAGAACAAGTGCTTGCATACTCAACACCTGGTATAGAACTTATCACAAAGTAAGGGATCAAAAAGGCTTTTGAATGAGTGAAAAAAAAGTCTAATGTTCTTAGTAGAATTTACTTTCTGTGGCTAGTTATATGATCAAGTGAGCAAAGGGCTTTTCAGTTTTTCTTAGAAGGGAAAAAAAATGTTTTTATCACTGGCCTCAAATGTTACGGAGCAAGTCCCCAAGAGATGGACCACCAAAGCCAATTTGATTAAGCCAGCAAGAATTTATTACAGATTTGAATCCGGACTCAAACCGTGGCTGATGCAGCAGCCAGCAAACACCCAGGTAAGAGCCCCGATGGAGGGGCAGTCCCTCCAGAGCGCTCACACAAAAACACAGACAAACACACACCTACGGCGGCCAGTCAGACTCTCCGGATCGGGGTCCCTCATGGTCCTGGCTGGGGATCCCAGACGAATTGTGATCCCCAAGGACCACCAGGGAGCCGAGTCCGATGCAATAAACAAAAGAGCCTTTTCCATGCTAGCATGGGCTGTCCCACTCACGCCGGCAGCATGGCGGAAGAGAGCTAATTTCGCCCAGTCCAGGGGTTTTACTCAGGTCGGTGGTGATGTCACTGCCTCGGCTAACCCTGATTGGCCCCTCAGGACAAAGAACTGGCCGTCCTTATCTGTTCCTAAATCCTAAAGACTAAATTCTAAAGACTGGGGACAGCCTGCAGGGTAGGTTCCCAGTCACACCCTGCTGGACATTGGAATGTGGCCCTATCTTGCCCATAATACAAAAGCAGAACTAAAGGTTATCTACAGTTTCTACCCCTGAAGCTACTGAGTCAGTGGGAGTCAATCTCCTGTAACTACCCTATTGTTTAAGCAAGTAATCGAAGTCGAAGTCAGATAGCAAGGTTAAAATTCAAACAGCAGTTTTTACCCAAGTATGATTGCTACCATATTTCATCAAAGAGAGGCCAGAAAATGTCACATTGATCAGAGTATTTCTAACATGAAAACCCTTTAATATTTCAGGCCCTTAAACAGGTTCTTATATCACCCAGAGCAAAGTTTAAAAAACAACAGTGAGCTGTTTGAAAATAGACAACACAGCCGAAACCGGTTTGGCTCAGTGGTAGAGCGTTGGTCTGCGGACTGAAGGGTCCCAGGTTTGATTCCGGTCAAGGGTATGTACATTGGTTGCGGGCACATCCCCTGTAGGGGGTGTGCAAGAGGCAACTGGTCGATGTTTCTCTCTCATCAACGTTTCTGGCTCTCTGTCTCTCTCCCTTCCTCTCTGTGAAAAACCAATAAAATATATTTAAAAAAGAAAAAAAAAGAAAATAGACAACACATTTGGGACATAAACAGTTGGGGATCAAACCTGCAACCTGGGTATATGCCCTGCCCTGACCAGGAACCACACCAAGACCCTTCAGTGCACAGGAAGACGCTCCAACCAACTGAGCCACACTGGCCAGGACATGATTACAGTGTTTGAACGACACCTTTGTAAGCTGCCAGAAATCCTGTCAATGCCACAAAGGAAAGCCAGCAGGACCACCAGAGTTCTCATGCTCAAACTATAATTGTTGAACCCCCTGCTTTCCTCTTCTGCTTGTTTCTCCATCATGACTATCAATGTGTCTTGTCTGTCTCCATTTTACAGCTATTTTGGAAGGTGCTTAATGCACCAGTTGAGAGAAAGAAACTTTTAAAGCCAATTATTTTTCCAATTGTTTAGTGCATGCAGACCCAGAGAAAGCCCCAAGAATGAAAATTTACCTCCATAAGTGGAGGGCAGGGAAAGACCAAAGAAAGAAGCTGGCCTGCCGAGACCAGTTTGGATAGAGCGTCGGCCTGCGGACCAAAAGGTCCCAGGTTCGATTCCAGTCAAGGGCATGTACATGGTTGCGGGCACATCCCCAGTGGGGGGTGTGCAGGAGGCAGCTGGTCGATGTATCTCTCTCATCGATGTTTCTGGCTCTCTATCTCTCTCCCTTCCTCTCTGTGAAAAATCAATAAAATATATTTTTTTAAAAAGAAAAAAGCTGGCCACTCCAGTCAAGTAATTAATAGAATTTATAGAAGGAAACTTAGAAGACATGTCTTAGGTAGCTGCAAGACAAAATGGGTCCCCATGCCAAGTGGGCAATAATCACAGGTACTAGTACGTGAATGCTAGAAATTATATGCTTAACCACGTCAGGAGAACAGCCTGTTCCAGGAACCAGCATATCGCAGGAAGCAAGAGAGGCGTTGATTTATGTCAGAATGAATATCAATTCAGACCGTCTAGAAGTTGGGTTTACAGAAAGCAACCTCTGTTCTGGCCCAGTGCTAGCACACAGGACAGGCAGCCATCACCACCACACCAACCCAACCTTGAACAACCTCACCCACCCACTGAAACAAAGAGCCCTCTGTAACCATGTGCCAGTCCAGACACCGATATAGAAGCATTTTGTTTGACTGAACCCCATCTACACAGAGCTTTGCCTGAGCTGGACCTTTGGAAATATGAGCTGCAGAAGGAAAAAATAAATCACCTAGGAATGAATGGGCACATTTAGGTCTTATTCAAACATCTGAGGAAATGGAAAGGATTTTTTCTCTGATCAACAGTTTTGAACAGAATTGAAAAAATAAAACGTGATGGTGTGTCATTTATTGTCTCTTTATGCTACTTGATTTCCCAGATTAGTCCTGTGAAATCTAATGGTTCTCAGCCTCCTCCTTGCCGTGCATCAGGGCTTCTGTCATTTCTGAAGAAATGAAGAACCATAATTGAAATAGGTGTAAAAGATGATGAACTTTCACATTTGTGATTTTTGTTATTCCTTAGCAGACTCCCAATATAAATAGTAATAAGATTGTTAAAATTATAAAGGCCTGAGTGGCTCAGCAGTTGAACATTGACCTATGTACCAAGAGGTCATGGTTGGATTTCCAGGCCGGGCACATGCCTGGGTTTGGGCTCCATCCCTGGTGGAGAGCATACAGGAGGCAACCAGTCAATGATTCTCATCGTTCATGTTTCTCTCTCTCCCTCTTCCTCTGAAATCAATAAAAATATAGGGGGGGAAGGCAACCAGTAAGTGCATAAATGGAATAACAAACTGATGTTTCTATCTAACCTTTGCTCTCTCTAAAAATCAAAAGTTTTAGAAAAAGAATACTATCAAAAACTTTCATATAGTGGCTTCTGCCCTTTTCTGAAGCATCAAAAAGGGTACCAGAAGTTAAATAGGCCTTGACTATGGAGGACTAGTCATTTAAAAAATGTGATTATAGGAGATCAAAGTTTCCTATCCCAAATTACCTCCACTCCTTGGCTATCACAGGCCTAAAGTCCACTTGTGTGTATTGTGTGTGTGTGAGTGTGTGTGTGTGTGTGTGTGTGTGTGTATATATATATATATTGCAGAATACCTCCCTCTTCCCTAGGAGATCTACATTAAGTCTACATTAAGATCTACATTAAGTTGAAATATAGTGGCAACTATACTTTGGTAAAAACTGCTGTTTGAATTTTAACCCTGCTAAGTCTGGTCCCTGCATCTGATTAAAACACTGGGTACTTACCTCAGCTTCCAGGTGGAGACCTGGAGGCTGAGGCAGTTTTCCCTGGCCTGGGACCAGGACCACAGGAGACTGATTCCCACTGACTCAGTGGCTTCAGGGATAGAAACTGTAGATAACCTTTAGAGTCTAACCGCTGAGCTCTGCTTCTGTGTTATCGCTATTGCAAGATAGGGCCACATTCCAATGTCCAGCAGGATGTGACTGGGAACCAACCCTGCGGGCTGTCCCCAGTCTTTAGAATTTAGTCTTTAGGATTTAGAATTTAGAACAAAGGAAAATTCCTGTGGTTTGAACCTTTAAAAGGGACTGCCTACCCCTGAAACGGTGCAGTCGTGTGGAGACCACCTGCGTGTGGTGCTCTCCCGGCTGTCCTGGCCAGTTCAATAAATCCTTGACTGCTTTTGAAATTAATCAGCCTCCGGTGGTCTTATTTTGAACCCAGGGTTGGACCCCACAACAAAGTCTACATTAAGATCTACACTATGATCTATTAACACTTTATTTATAGGATTACTTTTCATTTCCATACCGTGTGTGAAAAGGTCACTGAGGAAATGTAAATTTTGAAGGGAAGATAATTCTGAAATCAGAAGGCAGACCTGGACAGATTACCTCGATTGATGACACTGGACAAGAACATGACCATATAAGGGCCTGTGTAACTGAGTATGGAAATGCAGAGAGGTGGTAAGATATGGGAGAAGGAATCAGATATGAGTTAGCCAGGGGCTCTGGCCAGGTAGGTCAGTTGATTAGAGAATCGTCCCAATATCCCAAGGTTGTCGGGTTCAATCCCGTGAGGGCACATACCAGAATCAACCAAGGAATGTATAAGTAAGTAGAATAAATTTCTCTCTAAAAAATATATTTTTTTAATTTTTAAAGAGATAAGTTGGCCATAAAAGCAAACTCTATTCACGGTGACAGTTAATTTTTTTATGTCAATTTGGCTCAGCCACAGTGCTCAGATATTAGTCACACACTCTGGGTGTGTCCGTGAGGGTACTTTTGGATGAGATTAACATTTACATTGCTGGACTTTAAGTAAAGCACCTGGCCCTCCATAATGTGGGTGGGGCTAATACAATCAGTCAAAGCCCTGACTAGAACAACAGACTCACCTCTCCAGAGCAGGAAAGAATTCACCAGCAGAGATGGACTTGGACTGCAACATCAGCTCTTCCGTCTGCAGCCTGATATCCCACCCTGCAGATTTTGGACTTGCTAGCCTCCATGATTGCATGAGTCAATTGCTAGTTCGCAAAGCAATTCCCAGAGTGTAAGCTGAATTTATCGATAATAGCTCAGGAAATACACTGTCCAAACTCACTATCTGGTTCTGTGAATCAAAGGACAAAAATAAAAACTTCAATCTTGGCATTCACAGCTGCTGGAGTTCTTCCTACTTCCATCCCTATCGTAATCTCTCTACTTTTGGAGACCAGAATTCTAGAGATGCAATATACCCATCTTTCTTTCCCTGATATTGTTTGTGAAATGTTGTCTCTAAAAATTACTACAGAAAAGGGAGAGAGGATAATTTGCTATGTAGGCTATCTAAAAAAGCAATACTCCTATAGTAGAGAGATAACTGTCCAAATTGGCACTGACTATAACTCTCTGAGTCAGAAGCCAGTAAAAGGACCCAATCAGCTTCTCATTTTATTTTAGAGATTCTGTTTCATAAGGTAAAGCCTGAGCATGCTAAGGCAGTTTTGCTCAATTCAGCCTGCACTGTCTTATAATTAACTGAGTTTTTTCTACATTTAGAATGTTTTTATTTTAATCAGTATTCAGCATTATGATTTGTGTGTGCATGTGTGTGTGTTTGTTCTTTGTCTCAAACCCACAATGAACATGTACCCTGACCAGGAATCGAACTGGCCACCTTTCAATGCATGGGACAATGCTCAAAGAACTGAACCATACCAGCCAGCGAGGGCAGCCTGATATAATTTTTATACTAGAATTGTTTAGTTTTTTTCCAACAAGATAAAAAGTTCATTAAAAATAGTTTCAAACATCTCACAAAAGCTAAGCCATTTAGGATATTTTTAAAGTATTCTCCCTATTCACATCTGTATTTTAAAAATAAATAAATTAGATGAGGTAAAATTTATTTTAAACTGCTTCAAACATTATGCAAAGAATTAACCATGAAAAATGACTAACAAAAATAAAAATATCCCTGAATAAAATCCATGTGTACAAAATGATTCAGAATGCTATAAATAACTCATATGAGGTAAAGCCAACACACTATTTATATATCATTCTCTGAAGAAAGAGCATATTTTATTAATCTGCAATTCCTTAGCAGTTAATAATAAAAGCAAGGTATATAATATCAATAAGCCTGATTGCTGGGTCCAAAGAAAACTCAAAATATTTTAAGGTGAATTTGTTTCTTTTTCATTTGGTTCCTCTTCCATAACCTAGAACCAAAAAAAGACAAAAAAAACAAGAGAATTTAAGAATTAAGAAAATAATCAGAAATTGCTATTTTGTTTTTAACATTATTTTCTTACCTAATATATTATATAATAATGCAAGTCAATAAAAAGAAATCTATTAATAGCCCCAAAGCACAAGGTTTGCATCATAACCTGGTATCCTAACAACATAAAAGCAAACTGAGTATTAGCAAATTAATTAAAAGCACTGGTCTCTTTTCCTTGTCCCAAAAGAGGCAATAACAGAGTCTCAGCTGGTCAGAGAAGACTATAAAGATTAATTGGCATTTCCTAGTCAGAAGACTAATGTAATTGATTATTCACTCCTACCCCCCCATAAGCATCTTATTTATTTAAATATATTCTTGGGATCTACACCAAACTGTAAAAATATACATTAGAAAAATGATTCCTGAGCCCTAGCCCGGTAGCTTTATTGGTTAATATTGCCCAGATATGTCAAGGTTTCTAGTTCTATCCTCCATCAGGGCATGTGCAAAAATCAACTAATGAATGCATAAATAAGTGGAAGCCTTCACTGGTTTGGCTCAGTGGACAGACCATCGACCTGCAGACTAAAGGGTCCCAGGTTCGATTCCAGCTAGGGCACATGCCTGGGTTTCGGGCTCCTTCCCCGCCAGCGGGGTCTTGCAGGAGGCAGCCAATCAATGATTCTCTCTCATCATTAATGTTTCGATCTATCTCCCTTCCTTTCTGAAATCAATAAAAAATATATATTAAAAAAAATAAGTGGAGCCGAAGCCGGTTTGGCTCAGTGGTAGAGCGTCGTTCTGCGGACTGAAAGGTCCCAGGTTCGATTCCGGTCAGGGGCATGTACATTAGTTGCGGGCACATCCTCAGTAGGGGGTGTGCAGGAGGCGGCTGGTCGATGTTTCTCTCTCATCGACGTTTCTGGCTCTCTATCTCTCTCCCTTCCTCTCTGTAAAAAATCAATAAAATATATTTTTAAAAATAAAAATAAAAAAATAAGTGGAAAAACAAAGATGTTTCTCTCTATCTTTTCCTTCCTCTCCCTCTCTAAAAATCAATCAATACAAAAATTTTTTAAAGAAAAATGAATCCCCCCAAAAAATAAGTAAACAAAATATATTGGCAACTATTTTTTTAAATATGTTTTATTGATTTTTTTTTTTTTTTACAAAAAGGAAGGGAGAGGAATAGAGAGTTAGAAACAACAATGAGAGAGAAACATCAATCAGCTGCCTCCTGCACACTCCCTATTGGGGATGTGTCAGCAACCAAGTACATGCCCTTGACCAGAATCGAACCTGGGACCCTTGAGTCCTCAGGCCGACGATCTATCCACTGAGCCAAATCGGTTAGGGCTATATTAGCAACTATTTTATCTTACTCAGATAAAAGTTCATTTTAAACTTTAGAAAAATGTTAAGACTTTCATTTCTAATTAAGTTAATAAAAATAATGAATACTTGAACAAAAAAATAAAATGATTATTGTCTTTTCATGAGTTGATATATTACTCAAACAATAAAGAACAACTCCTTTGGTAAGGAAGAGAGTTACATAAACCAAAGAATTTTTTTTCTCTTTACCACACCTACTACAATTAAATGGCAACAAAAGTTTATAATCTGACAGCCAATTCATCACTCCACCCTGGACAAGTAAACAAAAATGTTCCTTTGTTAATCCACTGTCAACTAACATAATTAAAAAAAAAAGATATGGGGGAAAAAAAGGCATAGGCAGAAAATAGAACAAAATGTGTGTGTTTTTTTTAATTTAGACAAATCTGGTTCTGATCTGAGACAATAAATCTCTAATAGTTTCTCTTTTGTGTTAAGTAAAAATGGATATTTACTTCCAATGAATTATATTTTATATCCAATCTCAGCAACACCCAATCCAAAGAATTTTGTCAATCAACTCCTATTTTAGGCAGAATATTCCTAATTTTGGAATGCCATTTCCAAATATTTAATATAAACCAGGTAAGAACATGAATAACACGCAAGGCTAAGTGTTTCTATCTATCTCCCTTCCTTTCTGAAATCAATAAAAAATATATATTTTAAAAAAAAGTGGAAAAACAAAGATGTTTCTCTCTATCTTTTCCTTCTTCTCCCTCTCTAAAAATCAATCAATACAAAAATCATTTAATTTGCCGAGGAACACAAAGACCGAGATATGACTGCAGGTCTCTCAAGGAACTTACCCACAGACATAAAGTGAAACAGACACAGAAAGCAGCTCTGGATCAAAACAGAGCTTAATTTTAAGCTGGGGATTTAAAAGAGGAGATGGCATGTGTTGTACCAAAAGGACAATTTTTTTCTTAGCTTCAATATTTTCTGTTTTTCCCCTTTTTATTGAATTTATTGGGGAGACACTGGTTAACAAAATTATGTTTCAGATGCACAATTCCACAACACATTATCTTGTACAATGTACTGTGTCCTCCCCAAGTCAAGTCTCCTTCCATCATCACTTATCCCCCTATCCCTCCTCTCCTTCCCCCAACCTGAGCTCCCCGATGACCGGCAAGCCCCACAAAAGGACATATTTTAATACTACCCAGAGATGAGTGATTCCCAAAGGCACTAAAAGGAGATGTCTTCTCCTGAAAGGCACTGAATTACCTGAAGTTTTTTTTTTTTTTTTCAAATTTCTAACGTCCACATACTCTTTCCCTTCTTGATAATCTCTCTCCATAAGGCCATGTCTCCTGGTTGAGAATCACGGTAGTGCGAGTTACTATTACTGCTTAGAAGATGCTGTGCTATAATATATTCCTTAAGAATCTTGGGGCAGAAAAGTGCTGACAACAGGCTATACATAAAACTCTACAATTCTACTCAATAAATACTGTTTTATGGTAAAATAAAGTTTGATCTCTTGATTAGTTTCTTGTCTGCACATGTAAGAACAAGTAATGGATAAATATAATGTACAGGAGCTGTTCCTCTAAAGACTTCTAAATCTCATCTACAAAACACTATGATGTTTTGAATTCACTTCTAATTTTTTCGTAACCAGAGCAGCAGTATGCCCTGAGTCTCAATTTCCTATGAACAAAATAGAAATGGCTCAATTAATACACTGTACTATTAGAAGATTAAATGAAGTAATATTTGTAAAAGTGCCTGGCACACAGTAGGTATTCATAACACTAAAGTTAATTCTTTTAAATTAAAGAGTCATCAAGTCTGATAAAAATTGTAACATCCCTTGAAGAAAATGTCAGGTCATGAATTTCTTTTCTTCTCAAATGTTTATTTTAAGTCTATTTGATATTTTAATATTAAAACCATCACATAATATTGGCATACCTGTTCTACGCCTTCTACTTCTGGAATATAAAACTGCAGCATGTTCTGAATTCCATTTTTCAGAGTAATGATTGAACTAGGGCAGCTGGTACAAGAACCTTGGAGTTTCAGCTGTACGATACCATCTTCAAAGCCCTTGTATATTACATCGCCTCCATCTTCCTGCACAGTTGGCCTGTGGTCACAGTATATTTGTGATATTTAAGAGAATAAAAATTTTCATTAAAAAAATGTAATATAACTAAGAGCTTAGATTTTGTATTCTTACCTGGTTTGTATTAAATATTTGGAAATGGTATTCCAAAATTAGGAATATTCTGCCTAATTTTGTATTAGTAAATTCACAAAGAGTTACTTTTACAATAGAGAATAAATGGGGCTAGTCTCATTTATAATTTTTACTTTGTTACTTTCACTCATATAAATATATACTCTACTTTTTATATTTAGTCTTGCTTAGTAATAATTATTTTCAGCATTTAAAATTTCAAATTTCCTAATAATTATAGGAATTACCTAAGATATATTCAGTTTCTTTTGGGTGAATACAGAGAATTTGACACATGCTAGCTTTCTTTTTCAAGTAAACTTTTCATTGAAATATAACATTAATACAGAGAAATGTAGAAATCATGTACAATCAACTCAATTAATTTTCACAAAGTGAATATACATTTGTCCCAGACCAAAAAGCAGAACATTAGCACCTCAGAAGCCCTCTTATTCTTTTAACCACTCTTCCCAACCAAAGGTAACCATTTCCTAATTGTTACCACCATTGATGAGTTTTGCCTGCCTTTTAACTTAAAAATTTATAAATGTAAATTTCATTTAGAAAACATATTTACTCTTTTGTATCTGGCTTCTTTTGCTCTTTGTGAGATTCATTCACATTGTTGCATGTAATTAATAGTTAGTTCCATCTCACTGTAGCATAGTATTCCATTAGGTGAATATGCCAGAATTTGTCCTTTCCATTGTTGATGGACATCTGGGTTAATACAAGTTTTTGGCTTTTACAAATGGTGCAGCTATAAAGATTCCTGAAAATGTCTTTTGGTATACATATATATTATTACTAGGAATATACCTAGAGTGGAATTGCTGGATCAAAAATATGCATAGGCCTGGCCAGGTGGCTTAGTTGGTTGGAGCACTATCCTGTACACCAAAAGGTTGTAGGTTTGATTCCCAGTCATGGCATGTACTGTTATCTAGGTTGTAGATTCAATCCCCAGTAAGGATTTGAACAGGAGGCAACTGATCGATGTTTCTCTCTCACAGGGATGTCTCCCTTCTCTCTTCTCTCTCAAATAAACATATCCTCGGGTGAGGATTTAAAAACTAAAGAGTATGCATATGTTCAAATTTAGCAGATAATGCTAAACAGTTTTCAGGTTATATAAACTTATATTCCCACCAGGGGCAGAAGAGACTTCATGTTGCTCTACATTCTCAATAGCAATTAGTGTTGTCAATCTTAATTACTTTAACCATTCTAATGGATGTGCAGAGATAGTTCATTGTGGTTTTAATTTGAATATTCACAATGACTAATGAGGTTGAGGACTTTCTCGTGTCTAGTAGCCATTTGGCTACTGTAGTTTTTCAGTAACTGCTCCAGTGCTTTTGTGAAGAAACTGCTTCAGTCTCTGAATATTTGCTTTCTTAACAAATTGTAGGAGTTTTACAAAATATAGTCTGTCATATATGTATTATAAATAACTTCTACTCTTTGCTTTTCACTGTAAATGGCATCTTTTGATAAGAGAATCATAATTCTACTGTAGTCTAATGTTTTTTCCGTGATTTTTCTTGTGTTCTGTAAAAAAAAAACTATTTTTTTTTTTTTTTTAAATAAGCCAGGGAAGGCCCCCCCCCTTTTTTTTTAATATATTTTATTGATTTTTTTACAGAGAGGAAGGGAGAGAGATAGTTAGAAACATCGATGAGAGAGAAACATTGATCATGCCTCCTGCACACCCCCCACTGAGGACATGCCCTCAACCAAGGTACATGCCCTTGACCAGAATAGAACCTGGGACCTTTTAGTCCACAGGCTGACATTCTATCCACTGAGTCAAACAGGTTTCGGTCAAAAAACAAACTATTTTTGAAAAAACTCAAAAAGTGATGCAGATATTCTATTTTAAATCTCCTTTGTGATTTCTTTCTTGACCACAGTCTACCTCTGGTCTGCCCCCATTTCAAGAGTATAATCCTATAGGAAACCCAACTAAGAGTCTGGATGTTTCTTGAGGCCCCAACCCTTCTTGACTGGTCCTAAACTCCAATTTTTGTTACTCCCAGAACCGTACAACTGTCAAAACTCTGTTTAACATTCCAAATGCTTTTTGTTTGACCCAGGTTCTCTTATACAGCTAAGAATAAGCAAGTCCACGTGGGGAGAACCTCTGAGTGTTGGGCTTTTTCTTAACTTCTCTCTAGGATCTTGGCCCTTTAAGTTAAAGCTTTATTGATGACCCAGAATTTTAATTTTTGTCTTCCCACTTCAACAAATTTGCCAAAAACTAAATGGTTTTTCTGATTCCTAGCAGCTATCCCAAGCCAGCTTCTCATACTCGAGCCTGACACCAAGAATCAGCAAAAGCCCAGAGGGAAGCCTCACTGTGCTTTCTTCCCTACCAGATATTGTTTGCTTTGTTAGCTATTTAATGCCTTCACACACACAATTATTCTTAATTGTATTTTACCTAGCTTTTCTGGAACTTAACACCAGGACCACTGGTCTGCTACAAGCAAATATCAGAGCAGGAAGTTCTCTACTTATTTAATTTTATACTTTATGGATAATAGCCTAAAATACAAGTAATCCTCTCCTCACAATCTTCCCAAACACTGTTAACTAATTTTTTTTCTAAGAAATTTGGTATTATAACAATATCAAATCTAAACAGTAACTGTGAAAGATAAAGTCCTTTACTGATTGTGTTTAGTTTTAAAATTTGGATGAATATAGACAATATACAGGCTTTAAATTCAACTGTCATGGTAAACTTCTGTGGTTTACATTAACTTACTGCGGCCCCCTTCCCAGTGTACAAATTTCATAAAACTCTACTATAATCTCACAGACAACCAAACATAAATTGCTATAGTAAAAATTGGCTCTGCAATATATATGATCTCAAGCAGAAAGATAAGCACATACCGTATTCTTGTATCTAACAGTTCTTTAATCATTGCCACAACTTCATCATCTTCTTCAGATACTAGAAACAATTACAAATAAAACATATCAATGGTAGACATTTTTTATCAGGCATATACAAGTACTATTAAGATAGGATAATTTTAGGCTAGTTAATTTTAATATCTCATCTATATAATAAAAGCCTAAGCGACTGTTGTGGCAGAACGACAAGCTGCTATATGCTCTGACCACAGGAGGAAGACACTTCCTGATGGTCAGTGCGTGCCCACAGGGTTGAGAGCTGCTCAGCCAGAAGCTGCGCTCACAGCTGGCGAGCGCAGCAGTAGTGGCAGAAGCCTCTCCCACCTCCGCAACAACACTAAGGAGCAGCGAGCCAAGCAGTAAGAAGCAAGGGGTCCCGGACTGCGAGAGGAATGTCTGATTGCTGGCTTAGACCCCTGGGGAGTGGGCCTAAGCCGGCAGTTGGACATCCCCCAAGGGCTCCCAAACTGCGAGAGGGCACAGGCTGGCTGAGGGCGGCCCCCTTCCCAGCGTACAAATTTCATACACTGGGCCTCTAGTTTAAAAAATTAAAGCACAGGAAATGCAACTTGGTATGGTGATAAAGTGATTTGAGGGAAATGAAAAGATCATTCCTTCAATTCTCAGAAGAAAAATTATGGAGCATTGATCAATTCAATATCTGGCAATAAAGTTGAGTATGCCAAAATAACTTAACCTACTAATGATAGTAGGATTTCAATTTTAGGGTCAATATATTTGTAAACTTTCCTCATTCTCAAGGATTAAAAAGTGAAAGAAAAAAAAAGAGGTTGTTTGGATACTGATGGAAACTTTGAAACAAAAAGGGGGGGCACACCTACTTCATCAGTTAAGTTACATTTTCAATTTATTAATTTTGTGGTTTTCAAAATGAGGATCATACTAAATATAGATGTAAGCCTATGTTAATTTCTAAAATGTTCTTCAATTCTAAGCAAAAAGTTGCTTCTAAATTTTGTTTCATTTTTATTTTTATTTTACTTTATAAGGTTATATAATGATTTTTACCAATGCCTTTTTATTGGTTTTAAATATATATTTTTAATATATTTTATTGATTTTTTTACAGAGAGGAAGGGAGAGGGATAGAGAGCTAGAAACATCGATGAGAAACATCAACCAGCTGCCTCCTGCACATCCCCAATGGGGATGTGCCTGCAACCAAGGTACATGCCCTTGACTGGAATCGAACCCGGGACTCTTCAGTCCACAGGCCAACGCTCTATCTACTGAGCCAAACCGGTTTTTGCTGGTTTTAAATATTTTTGAGAAATTTATTTACCATCAGGATAACTAAACTTTTTTTCAAAATGGATGTATTTTAAAATGTTATACTCAGTGAAAAAGAGAAAAGTTGCATATAAGACAAGTTATTTAAAGTTTAAAATCAAAAACCAATGTTACATATTCCCTGCAGACACTTGTATTTGTAATAAATGTCTTAAAACAAACCAAGTTTAGCTCTATCTGGGTTGGCTCAGTGGACAGAGCATCAGCCTGCAGACTGAAAGGTCCCAGGTTTGATTCTGGTCAAGAGCAAATGCTGGGTTGGGGGCTTGATCCCCAGTAGGGGATGTGCAGGAGGCAGCCAATTGATGCGTCTCATCATTGATTCCTCTCTCACTCCCTTCCTCTCTTAAATCAATAAAAATATTTTTAGGGGAAAAAGTTTAAAACAGAGTTTACATACATCTCTGGAAGCAGAAAGGGAAAAGGGATGGGGGTTGTAGGGCTTTGGCTATGTCTTTAATATTTTATTAAATACTATAGGCCCGGTGCACAAATCTGTGCGTCGGTCGGGTCCCTCGGCCTGGCCTGCAGGATTGGAACGAAACAGGCTCTCTGATATCCCCCAAAAGGTCACGGATTGCAAGACGGCACAGGCCAGGCTGAGGGATCCCACAGGTGCACAATCAGGACCAGGGAGGGACACAAGCTGTTGGCTAGCTGGGGAGGGACCTATGAAGGGCTCCATGGCACATCCAACCTAACTCAGTCCCCATTGGCTAGACCCAGCAGCAAGCTAATCTACCAGTTGAAGTGTCTGCCCCCTGGTGGTCAGTGCACATCACAGCAAGTAGTTGAGCAGCCTTAGCATATCATTAGCATATTACACTTTGGTTGAACGGACAACCAGATGACTGGACACTTAACATATTAGGCTTTTATTATATAGGGTGGGTTAAAAGCAATGATAGCAAAAAATTAACATTTGTTAAATCTGAGAGGATGGCAAATTGGCAAGCTTTATACTATTTTCTGTATGTTTGAAAATTTTTACAATTAAAAAATTTACTTTTGTGTAACAGATTCAATTTATTTAGAGATTTTCAAAAATGATGGGCAAAACTAGTATATATGAAGTTTTATTTCCTTAGAATTGGTTCCAGAGATAAATATAGTAGAATGATAAAAATCTGTACTTCCATGATTTCTGAAATCAAGGCAAATGAGAAGAATGTAGAAAAGTTTGTTTTGTTTTTTTTAAAAGGTAAATATTAATTATCCAACATATCACCTGCTTCTCCTGAAGATGTTTCCTCAGTGACTAAGGGTAAGCCAGATGCAAAGAAATCCATGATTGTTGCATAAATATCTGGTTTCAGTAAATTCCAGTCTAACTCTTCACTTTCCTGTAAATATTTGAAGAACAATGCTATAATTTCTACCCAAGGACATAGACAAATATAAAACAAGACTTTGTATCTTTTAAGAATCTTTTCCTATATATATATATATATATATCCTGTACTATGCAGCAGTACCCATTTCTGGAGAATACATGTCAGGTCCAGTTCTTAAAGAATATGGCTTATGATAACTTTCAGAAGATACAAACATTTCTCATTCATTCATTCGTCAAACTTGTACTGTAAGTGTGCTGTATATATATCATATCCTATATAGGGGATATCAAAATGATGAAAAATATTTTTTCATGAGGTGAAGACAATTAAAATACTGAATAAGGATTCTCTATGTTAATGAGGATAAAGAGGCCCTGGCTGGCCCTGTACAGTGTTCTTCAGTGGTTAAAGCATTGGCCCTCACATTGAAGGGTCTAGAGTTCAATTCCCAGTCAACGGCATGTACCTGGGTTGCAGGTTCCATCCCCAGCCCCAGTAGGGGTGTGTGTGGGAGACAACCAATCAGTGTCTCTCTCCCACTCCCTCCCAACCTTCTTTCCACTCTCTTTAAAAATCAATGGAAAAAATATCCTGAAGTGATGATTAACAAAAAAATAAAAGAATTAATCAATGGCCCTGGCCAGGTAGCTCAGTTAGCTAGAGTGTTGTCCCAATATGTCAAGGTTGTAGGTTCGATCTCCAGTCCGGGCAGATACAAGAATCAACCAATGAATGCATAAACAAGTGGAACAAATCACTGCCCGTCTGTCTCTTTTCCCCTTCCTCTCTCTCTCTAAAAAAATCATTCAATAAATATTTTTAATTTTTTAAAAAATATATATTTTATTGATTTTTTACAGAGAGGAAGAGAGAGGGATAGAGAGTCAGAAACATCGATGAGAGAGAGACACCAATCAGCTGCCTCTTGCACACCCCCTACTGGGGATGTGCCTGCAACCAAGGTACATGCCCTTGACCGGAATCGAACCCGGGACCCTTCAGTCCGCAGGCCGACACTCTATCCACTGAGCCAAAACGGTCTCGGCTATTTTTAATTTTTTTAAGAAAAAAAAATTTTTTTTTAAATATATTTTATTGATTTTTTACAGAGAGGAAGGGAGAGGGATAGAGAGTTAGAAACGTCGATGAGAGAGAAACATCAACCAGCTGCCTCTTGCACACCTCCTACTGGGGATGTGCCCGCAGCCAATGTATATGCCCTCGACCGGAATTGAACCAGGGACCTTTCAGTCCGCAATCCGACGCTCTACCACTGAGCCAAACCGGCTTCGGCAGAAAAAAAAACTTAAGCCTGATTTTAAAAAAGAGTCAACCAATGAATGAATAAATAAGTGGAACAACACATTAATGTATTTTTCTCCCTCTCCTCTCACTCTAAAAAATAATTAAAATTAAAATATAAAGAGAATAAATTTCCCCTTCTTTTAAATAAAATAGGATTAACTGATCAAATACGTAAGATATCTGACAACTATTTTTTTTAAATATATTTTATTGATTTTGCACAGAGAGGAAGGGAGAGAGATAGAGAGTTAGAAACATCGATGAGAGAGAGTCATCGATCAGCTGCCTCTTGCACACCCCCTACTGGGGATGTGCCCGCAACCAAGGTACATGCCCTTGACCGCAATCGAACCCGGGACCCTTCAGTTCCCAAGCTGACACTCTATCCATTGAGCCAAACCGGTCCCGTATCTGACAACTATTAAAAAATTCAATTTACATATTGATTGTTGCATAAATGAGGATAAAGAGGCCCTGGCTGGCCCTGTACAATGTTCTTCAGTGGTTAAAGCATTGGCCCTCACATTGAAGGGTCTAGAGTTCAATTCCCAGTCAACGGCATGTACCTGGGTTGCAGGTTCCATCCCCAGCCCCAGTAGGGGTGTGTGTATTGACAAAATTAAGAGTATTGACAAAATCCAATGACACAACTGTAGAACCAAAACTTCTAACATGTCTTATCTATGGCTACTGGGCTAGAAGACTTGTGAACTGTCAACAAGACCAGTATCCTCAAGAAAGAATCGATAAAACTCTGGGGAGGGAGGATATGTGTGGAGGGGGGGGGGCGCAATGGTAAGATATGTACACAGATAATAATTTAATAAAAAAAAGAATCGCTAGCTATTTCACCCCCAAATCTGACCAACTAGTTGATTCCATTTTTAAAAAAGGTATAATTCTTAAATACCTAAATAGTACTAATGCCTAAAAAAGAGAAAAGCAGGATATATTGTTTTAGGTTTGTTTATTTATTTTTATATATATATATATATATATATATATATATATATATATATATATCATATAAATATATATGAATGATATATTTTTATTGATTTCAGAGAGGAAGGGAGAGGGAGACAGAGATAGAAACATCAGTGATGAAAGAGAATCATTGATCGGCTGCCTCCTGCATGCCCCCCACTTGGGATTGAGCCCGCAACCTGGGCATATGCCCTGACCAGGAATCGAACCGGTGACCCCTTGGTTCCTGGGTTGACGCTCAACTGCTGAGCCACACCAGGGTGGGCTGTTTTTTTAATATTTTTATTGATTTCAGAGAAGAAGGCAGAGGGAGAGAGATATAGAAACATCAATGATGAGGGAGAATCATTGATTGGCTGCCTCCTGCATGCTCCCACCTGGGGATTGAGCCCACAACCCAGGCATGTGCCATGACTGGGAATTAAACCATGACCTCCTGGTTCATAGGTTGATGCTCAACCACTGAGCCTTGCTGGCTGGGCTATTGTTTTAGTTTTTTAAAGGAAATCTCTTTAGTCTGACCAGGTAGCTCAAATGGTTGAATGTCGTCTTATACACCAAAATGGTTGCAGATTCAATTCCCAGTGAAGGCACATATCTAGGTTTCGGATTCAATCTCCAGTCGGGATGTGTACAGGAGGCAACCAATCAATGTTTCTCTCACACATTGATGTTTGTCTCTTTGTCTAAATCAATTTAAACACACACACACACACACACACACACACACACACACCCCTTCTCAGGTAAGAATTTAAAAATAATTTTTTAAAAAGAAAATAGTTTTTCTAGAAGGAAAAACTATTAGATGCAGTCTACTACTCAGACCCTCAGGAAACTGTTGGCTAGGGTCTATGCTTAAACACTATTAAAAAAATAGAGGCTACATGAATAAGGATGGTATTTTAATGGATTAAGAACCAATTTAAAGGCAGTACACAGAGCAAAGATAAATGGGTACTACTGTGGATACAAAAGCAAAACTAGTAACCATCTTTAGTAACTGGGAATGAGAACTAGTTAGAGGTAATATTCTAATAAATTATTTGGAAGACAGATCAAAGGGTTACCTCAGATCTTCAATAAACATTGTGTCTACTGAGTAAGGAAATCTCGATAACAAAAAAAAAAAAAATTCCTGAAGTTGAATGAGACAAAAAGGCAGCATATAAGCTGAAAATACACTTTCACATTTAGAAAAAAATCATAACTGATCCACAAAGAAGCTTCTGAATTATCAATTACAGATCAAAGGGAAACAGTGATTACTGAAGATGTCAGGTAAATGGAATAGTCCATAATGAGGATGGTTAACTAAAAAAAACAAAAACACACAAAATGCAATCTGCTATTCTACCTATTAAATATCAATGTGTGCCCTCATTTGGAATATTATTTATTAGCTGTCATGTCATTAAGAAAAAATAGTGAAGCTAAAGAAATTTCAAAAAGGGTAACTAAATTATGAAGGGGAAGGGAAATGAAAGATGACTTACCAAAATCAAATCAAGAAAAAAAAACCTGTAAGATATAATCACATGTTTTTATCTAAAAAATCTTACATAGCATAAACTATATGTTAAAGAACTAAATAAAAATGCCTTAAAATAAATATGTAATTTCCTGTTTGTAAAATAAAGACTAGTTACAAGAATTAAACCAGATAATATATGTAAAGCACTCATGCCATCACCTACATGTGAGACATTAAATAAATACTGGTCCTTTTTTCTCCCTCAAAAAATATCAAAGAAAGAAAACTGAATAAAAAGGATAGGCCAGGTGTCTCTAAACTGAAAAGACTCCAGATTTGCTCACCACGATCCTACATTTTTGGGAAGCCACTTGAAGGCTGAAAATTTAATTTAGAAACTGTTTCCTTCTAGAAAAACTCATTTGCATGCACGATATGCCAGGCATTGTTCTAGGTGATTTTTGTTGTTGTTGTTCTAGCGCAGTGGTCGGCAAACTCATTAATCAACAGAGCCAAATATCAACAGCACAACGATTGAAATTTCTTTTTAAGAGCTAAATTTTTTAAACTTAAACTTCTTCTAACGCTATTTCTTCAAAATAGACTCGCCAGGCCACGGTATTTTGTGGAAGAGCCACACTCAAGGGGCCAAAGAGCCGCATATGGCTCTGGAGCCGCAGTTAGCCGACCACAGTTCTAGAGGATCTTAACAAGATGGACAATTTTTATATTCACAAGATTTATATTCTAGTGCAGGAAAGACAGGGAATAAATATAAAAAATAAGATTAAGATAAGCAGAATGAAGAAAATGAACAGGAGCCCACTGGTGTGGCTCAATGATTTCACGGGGACCTATGAACCAAGAGGTCACGGTTCAATTCCCAGTCAGGGCACATACCCAGGTTGTGGGCTCGTTCCCCGGTAGCGGGTGTGCAGGAGGCAGCCAATCAATGATTTTCTCTCATCATTGATGTATTTATCTTTCTCTGCCTCTCCCTTCCTCTCTGAAGTCAATAAAATAATATGTTTGTTTGTTTTTTAAATAAAAGAAAATGAACAGGGTAATGAGCTCCTGGGAGAAATGCCACTTTCACAAATAAGGTCAAGAAAGGGCTTTCTGAGAAAGCTACAAAAGAATGCTGGACTAGATGTAACACGCTAATGAACTAACCCAGTATGTCCACTTTTTGGTACATGAAGAACTCAGAGTAATCCTTTAAAATTGTTTAAGAGGAGTTGAGAGAATACTTTTTATTTTGATGTGAAATTATACAAATGATTAAATTCGGTATATACATATCAATTAATAGA
The DNA here is from genome assembly GCF_964339955.1 of Pipistrellus hanaki. Taxonomy (NCBI): domain Eukaryota; kingdom Metazoa; phylum Chordata; class Mammalia; order Chiroptera; family Vespertilionidae; genus Pipistrellus; species Pipistrellus hanaki. The sequence continues at coordinate 37,076,531 of NC_140514.1, forward strand.
TTTAAAAGGATACATACGTAGTTCAAATTTAAATAGTTCGTTTCTCATTAACCTAGCAGACTTAAACATGAAACAGCCTTTTCTAGCAGATACCATGTTAGCTGTTGCAATGGGTAATGTAAGAACTTACAGTCCACTGCTCTTATGTATGAAGCTCTGAAGGGTTATTGCAGGACGGTAGAATGGGTCAGATGCCATGATGTAAGTGCCCACTTTGAAAGGAAATATATATATATATATATATATATATATATATATATATATATATATAGTAAATCATTCTGTTGCTCAAATATATATTGTGTGTAAGTATTTATTTCCTTCTCTTTTTACTCTATCAATTTGAATTAAAAGTTAGTAAAAATAATACTTGGAAGCCTAAATTCTAGACCTGCCAAGGTTAAGTCTTGGCCCTGCTATTGGCTACCTATACAATCTTGGAGCTCAAATTTTTCCCTTTTAAAAAATGAGGGATCTGGAAATTATATTAAATAATTAACTTAAGAAATGTGAGAAGTAAACTTGAGATTTTTTTAAATAACAGTATGTATAAAATACATTAAGAATGGAAATTCTGGAGAACACTTGACTCAGAAAAACTAAAAGTGCTTCACATCTTATTTTATATCCCCCTATGTTTACCTTCGTGACAGTGATGAAATCTGGTCCCAAGAAGACACTTTTTACTCCTTCAATCCTAAATAATTGCCTGTGAAAAAAACAAAAAATGAGATAATAAAATGTTTAATTATGAAAAGTTTACACATAAAAGTACAGAGAAAAATAAAAGAACTTCCATGTACCCATCATTAGTTTCAAGTCATGGTCAATCTAGTTTTATCATTTTCCCCGAGCAATCCCACAATAAAAATATAAAACATTTTTAGTACTGAAAAGATCCCTCATTTCCCTTTGTATTCAGCCCTCTTGCTTTACCATCATGTTCTATTAACTTTTGTTTTATGGAAATAACTTTTTACTTTTTTATTTTTGCTTTAAAAAATGTTTCCAGCTTCGCTGAAATATAATTGACATAAAACACTGAATAAGTTGAAGGTGCACAACGTGATGACTTGATATACATATATACTGTGAAATGATTACCACAACCAGGTTAGTTAGCACATCTGTCACCCTGGTAACTACTGAGCTTTATGCCACTACTGCTTTGCCTTTGCTAGAGTTTCATATTAATGAAACCATACAGTCTTTTGCGTTTAGCTTATCATAATGCTTTTGAGAGTCATCCTTGTTTTTATGTGTATCAATTGTTCATTCTACTTTATTGTTGAGTAGTATTACATTATATGGGCATTTACAACCTGTTTAGCCATTCCACAGTTGATGGACATTTCCAAATTTTGGGGGATGAGGCTATTATAAATAATGCTACTATATAGATTTATGTGCAAGCCTTTATGAGGCATATGTTTTGCTTTGTTTTTTTGTTTTTGTTTTTATACATATAATAATCATATTGCACTTACTGTCCTGAAACTTGCTTTCTTCACTTAACAGTATATCTTAAAGGTCATTCTGTGATGGTAAATATGGGTCCTTCTGATCCTTTTAATATGTGAAGACCATGGATGAACAATGTTTATCTAACTCTTCCTACTAATGAATATTTTGGTTGTTTCTAACTTATTCCCCTACCAACAAGGCTACAATGAACCTCCTTACACACACCTTGTGTACATATGCGGGCATTCTCTAGAGTTATTTTTTAAGCCCACCAGCAGGTTGTGAAATCAATTATGTAGTGACCAAAATGTTATCTAATAAAATAGAACAGAATAAAAAAGTAGAAACAAAATATAAGAATGCATTACATAAGGGTGAAACTGTCCCATCAAACACTTGTTTCATACAAACACACACGTATATGTATGTGTGTGTGTGTGTGTGTGTGTGTGTATATATATATATATATATATATATATATATATATATATATATATCTGTGTGTCTATGTTCACATATATAGTATATGGATACCTGTATATGTATATATGTGTATGTGGTGTGCATGTTGAGTCATAACATAAAACGTTTATTATTGTGGCTTGTATCAAAAATTATAAAAACAAATGCTCTAAGGTATATTCTGACTAGCAGCATGTTTAGGTCAAAGAAATATGTATTTTTATTAATTAGAGATTTTAAAAACCACTCTTGAGATAAACATATTTCTGACTCCCCTAAATGAGATTTGGGTATATATGGAGAAAATTATTTAAGTGATATTTTCTAAATATCCTTGGTAATCAGTATCAGCCACAGCTTACTAAAAATATCAGTTGATACTGACTCTATTTCTTATTATAAATAATTTATGTAGCTATCAGCTAAAAAGAGTTACATTCCAATTTTATTGATTATATTATATTGATATATACTTACCTTGTCTCTATTTAGTGAACTTAAAAACTGTCTCAACTGAGTCGTTTTTTTTTTAAATTGATTTCAGAGAGGAAGGGAGAGAAAAAGAGAAACATTGATGTGTTGCCTCCCAGGGTTCAAACCTACAAGCTGGGTTTATGCCTCCTGGGAAATCAAACCCACCACCTAGTGAGCCCCACCGGCCAGGACTTAACTGAATAGTTTTGTTTTGTTGTTAAATCATCCCATATCTGATAACTATTATAATTTATAGTTCTGAGTGGAATATTTTATAAATGATTTGAGACTTCTAGAAATTCAGCTATCCTTAAGAATTAAACAAGTAAGTTTTCATTGCTCATTAAAAACAGTTTTAAAGATTTAGAATGGAGCCCTGGCCCATGTGGCTCAGTTGGTTGAGCTTCGACCTATGAACCAGTCAGGTCACATGCCTGGGTTGCAGGCCCAATACCAGTAAGGGGCTTGCAGAAGGCAGCCGATCGATGATTCTCTCTCATCATTGATGTTTCTATCTCTTTCTCCCTCTCCTTTCTTCTCTGAAATCAATAAAATATATTTTAAAAAACAAAAGATTTAGAATGGAAATTAACTATTATCATTTGATGTATTATTTTTCTTAAGATATGAATTTTTATATAGTCACTAGAAGCCCGGTGCACAAAATTCATGCACTGGGGAAGGAAGAGTCCCTTAGCCCAGATTGCGAGAGGGCGCAGGCCAGGCCAAGGGACCCACCAGTGCACGATCGGGGGGGACTCGGGAGAGCTCCAGGGCGTGTCTGGCCCATCTCGCTCAGTTCCGATCAGTCGGACCCCAGCAGCAAGCTGACCTACTGGTCAGAGCATCTGGTCAGTGCACATCCTAGTGAGCAGCTGAGCAGCCTTAGCATATCTTTGATTGGTCCAGACGACTAGACGACCAGACACTTAGCACATTAGGCTTTTATTATATAGGATAATACAGATCTCTCACTACATCACTTCTCAGGAGACTTTCCTAATATCAACTCTTACGTTTTTTACCCCTTATCTGAAAATGAAGCATTCTCTGAAGAAAAAAAAAAAATGCAGTGCACATAAAAACACAATAGCTAAATAAAGCTGCCTTAACCCCAAAGTTAATTAATTAGGTTTCTTGGAAAAAGCAAGTGAAAACTAGTAATATACCTAGCCAGAGGGGAGCGAAATGCTGAAGCTGGTGTGGGGAAATCCATGGTCCTTGTCTCAAGAACTGGTTTTCCTGGAATAAATTTTAAACTGTTGGGATTTGGGGTATCTTGTGTTTGAATAAACATGTGTCTCACTAAAAGAGAAAAAAAGAAGAAATAATATTAATCTGGAAAATAAAGTAGTTAACAATTTATGAACTATGAAATGCTCATTTTCAGAGATCAAAAAAAGTAAGAAAATACTTTATTGCCCAACCTGACAAAATAAGAATTTTTAAAGACAAGAAGGCAATTTACCAATATATTTAGAATAACTGCATTGAATTTTATATTAATTTTTATTATTTAGATAGTTTTGCTACTCAACAGATTCTAGTAATATCCTATATTTAAGTAGGAAGGTATAGATATAGATATAGATATAGATATATTATAGTTCAGGAATTATATGTATTCTATGTGGTGACTTAATACCAATGGCTATCATAATCATAAATCATCATCACTGTGATATTAATATATTATAGTAAAATGTTACATTCTCTTCTTCCAAAGTACTACCAGCCTTTTAAAGACAAAAAAATTTTAATAATACGGTAACTACTATTTATTGTGTGCTTAGTAGGTACATGCCAAGGACTGAGTTGAGTGCTTTTTTTTTTTTTTAACTAATTGTGAGAGAGAGAGAGAGAGAGAGAGAGAGAGAGAGGGAGGGAGGGAGGGAGGGAGAGAGAGAAACATCAGCTGGCTACCTCCTGCACACCCACTATCAGAGCATATGCCCTGATCAGGAATCGCAACCTTTGAGTGTTTGGAATGATGCCCAAATGAGCGGAAGGAGCCAGGTGGGTCCAGGGCTTTAAATGTAAGTATGCCTTTAACAACCTATGAAGAAGGTACTATTGCTCCCTTTTTACAAACGGAAGAAACTGAGGCTTAGAGATAAGTACAGTAACATGTTACAAAGAGTTAAGTAACTGCCCCAAAGTGGTATAGAATTAATGACACTATAAATTATCATGTAAGTGGGAATCTATGTGACTTATTTTTTTAAAAAATATATTTTATTGATTTTTTACAGAGAGGAAGGGAGAGAGATAGAAAGTCAGAAACATCGATGAGAGAGAGTCATCGATCAGCTGCCTTTTGCACACCCCCCACTGGGGATATGCCCGCAACCAAGGTACATGCCCTTGACCAGAATCGAACCCGGGTCCCTTGAGTCCGCAGGCCAATGCTCTATCCACTGAGCCAAACCGGTTTCGGCTATGTGCCTTACTTTCTGGAATACTTAAAAGTATCTTTACAGCCCTGGCAGATTGTGCAGTGGTTAGAGCATCAGCCCAAGGACCAACAGGTTCGATTCCTGTTCAAGGGCACCTACAGGCTTGATCCTCAGGCCCAGTCAGGGTGAACGTGGGAGGCAACCAATCAATGCACCTCTCTCACATTGATGTTTCTCTCTTTCTCGCTCTCCCTCCCTTTACACTCTCTCTAAAAATTAATGAGAAAAAAAAAACACAAACCTTTGGGTGAAAATTAACAATAACAACAAAAAAAATTGTCGTTATAGGTTCTTTTCTTTTTTCCAGGGCCATGATTAGATTGAGAATGTTCTTCAATTAAAGAACACAATCTTTAATTCCCTACCTTGTTAATATAACTTGTAAGACAAAAAGATAGAAAGTACCGGGATTTTAAGTTTTAAAACTACTGAACAGGCCTTTACTATTTATTATGAAAACACACCTTCTGACCAAAAAAAACACCAATTCTCATCTCTGAAATAGGTTAATTCACTAGGTTATTAACATGTGCTGGGCCCTGGCCAGGTAGCTTGGTCAGTTGGAACATCATCTGATGCTCCAAGGTTGTGGGTTCAATCCCCAATCAGTGTACATACAAAACCAGTGAGTGCCTGGATAAGTGAAACAATGAATCCATGTGTATCTCCATCTCTCTCTCCCTTTTCTCTCTCTTTCTAAAATCAATACATGTGCTAGGCATGATGCTAAGCATTCCACATGAATTATATCACATACTCCTCACATTCTGTGAAGGAAGTAGTTTTTATCCTATTTTATAAATGAGGAAACTAAAGCCTAATGTCACCCAGCTATTTAAAGTGATAAAACTGCCAATTTTCTAGCACTGACTTGCGTAACCATTGTGCATAATGCCACTCCATACTTATCAATGTCAAGCATAACAGAAAAATATATATAAAATCAGTCTTTCTATCTTGTCATAATTCTCATACCACACATCCTAGAAAAGACAGGAAAATATAAAAATGGCAACAGTTTTATTTTAAATTAGAGGTTAAATCTGGCAAAACATATGGTTGCTATGAAAGTGCTTTTCTTACAAGATTCTAACTTGACAGCCGAGAACTGTTTTTGCACCTTGCCCTGCAGTTCCAGCTAACTGATGCTGAGTCATTTCCTTGGTGAAGTAGAAATTGAAACTAAAGTCCCACACATTTTGCATATTTAAGTCATTGTCCTATAAGATATCAGTTGGTGACTTGGTGACTAGGAAAGTCCTAAAAAAGAGAAAAGTTTTTAATGATAGCCTCAGTGTACAAGTGCTTGGTTTAAAATATTTATACCTCTAACTATTGTAATTAATGCCTCTGAAAATCTGTGTTACAAGAAAACAGTTTTTCAGATGGAACATTAAAGAAAAGGCTTTCTGCAAACATAAAAATAACAAGATTCTTCAAACTGTGGTTCTGACCAATCATTTCTTGCAACCTTTCTTTCTTTTTTTTTTTTAAATATATTTTATTGATTTTGTACAGAGAGGAAGGGAGAATGATAGAGAGTTAGAAACATCGATGAGAGAGAGTCATCGATCAGCTGCCTCTTGCACACCCCCTACTGGGGATATGCCCGCAACCAAGGTACATGCCCCTGACCGGAATCGAACCCGGGACCCTTCAGTCCCCAAGCCGACGCTCTATCCATTGAGCCAAACCGGTTTCGGCTCTTGCAACCTTTCTTAATAACTTATTGGTAGCCAAAAGCGCCACACACATTAGGCACTCTTCCAATATTTAAAGAATTAAATCTGGCTTTTATTCGCCTCAATCCATTTATGTAAAACTATATATACAGGAAGAAAAATGTTTAGAAATACTTGAAGGTAGGAACTATAAGTATAAAAAAAAATTTGTTAAGAGAGCAAAATCTGAAGTAGAAAATAATATATGGACATCATTATATAAATTTTCTTTTGACAATGAACAAAGCTATTTCAAAAAAGTGATTTGACTGGGTATTAACAAAATCATTCCAATTATGGTCTAAATTGGGTTCAATTAAAAAATGATTCCCAGGTCCATCATCTATTGTAGAAAGATGCCTCTGAAAGTGTCATAAGGGTTACACCAGGATAGAAAGACTGATCTAAAATAATTGTTCCTATTATTATGGGTACTGAGAGGTAAAGAGGTAGGCATAGGTTTCTCTAAAACAAAGATTAATGGTGCTTAAAGTCAGTATCAAAAATTAAAATCAGCAGCCCTCCAATTTAGAAAGCCTAGGTAATCACATAATTCAGTCCCACAGAAATTTAAAGTCCAATTAAAGTATCTTAATATGTTGAGATACTCAATAGTTATACCTAATTTATTCTGTGATTGGAGAGGTAACGTACTCCTGTTCTTGCTCTAGTACACAGGGGAGATATGGTCTATAACCTAATCCAACTCATGCCATTAGCCAGTCAGTCACCTTCCAGAGTATGGCCAGGAGGTGTCCAAGGTAGTGATGGAAACAGAAATGGGCCAGGAGCTGAATCCACTTTTGCAGCTCCATAAGCACTCATAGATAGGTATTTACAAACAGATATATGCTCTTTCCTCCCAAGTTTGCCTAGCCACACAATAGCTCCTCCCAATATGACATGATAATGGGCCTTTTTAAATAATTTTCAAATCCTATCCTCATACCCATTTCCAATATTAAAGAAAGTAAAAGCATATAATACCAGCCAGATTGAAAACAAACAAAACAAAACAAAACAAAAAACAACACAGACTTATTTTGACCAGAAAAAATACATTCAAAATACTATGTTCTATGGTGTGGATGAAAACTAGAAATTTACTGGCTTCAGAGATATTCTTATAAAAATAAGAAGGGTAAGAACTTAAAATACATGATTCTTTGAAACACAAATTCATTTGTAACTTTTTACCATATCTGCATCTCAGAAATCATTTATTAAGCAACTCTTCTGTTTCAGAGGATGTGTTATACAAGATACTGAAATTTCATAGCTCTATTGGACACTGTGCTCAGGATTCTTGAAATACCAATGATACGTGTAAGCAAATAATTACAGCAAAACGTGATGTTTTGATAGGAAAAAAATGCTATATTGTTTTATAGGTACCTGAAGATAAAGTTTACAAATTCTCACCTTTTATGACTTACAAAATTTCACTCAAGCAGTTTCATTATCCTCTGAAACACAATTTGCCCTGAAAGAGGTGAAAATTTTACCTGTGTTACGTAAGGTTGCAGATAGTGGGACAGGTGGTCTTTGCACAAACTGATGCAGAGGCTGTTTCTTAATGGTGTATGGTTTCATCATGTCATATAACCTATATTTAAAGACAAAAATGACATTTTAAGAATCTTTAAGTTGTTTCTGCTTCTCATACATAAAAATCCATAATGAAAATAACAATAAAGCCAAGTTTACATTTTTCTATCTACAACATGACTTTCACTTCCTCAGGCAAGAATAGCTACAATTTAAAAACAAGAGCTCGCCGAAACCGGTTTGGCTCAGTGGATAGCATCAGCCTGCGAACTGAAGGGTCCCAGGCTCAATTCCGGTCAAGGGCATGTACTTTGGTTGCGGAAGGGGGTGTGCAAAAGGCAGCTGATTGATGATTCTCTCTCATCGATGTTTCTAGCTCTCTATCCCCCCTCTCTGTAAAAAAAATCAATAAAATATATAAACAAACAAACAAACAAAACACAAGAGCTCAAGGGGAAATTTACATCCTTGATAACCCAGTGCACACAGGATAGTGCAATAGCTGGTGTAAGAAACAAATATATCTACACCCTTGATTCATAATCTCAAGTTCCAGACTCGTAGTTAAGTTAGTTATGCGCGAAGGAGGCAAAGAACTAGTTTTTTCCCTTATTTTAAAAAATGTCAATGAGGTAATAGACTCACATGGTTCCAAATTTAAAAGGAAAAAAGAAAATACAGTGAAAAGTCCTCCTTTCCTGTTTCTACACTTCCCTAGAAAGAGATAACCTATACTCTATGGTTTGAAAGTTATTTCAATACTTCACAAAGTCTAGCAGAAAGTATAAACTGCTCAAGAAGCCACCATCTTTGATTGGAAGTATATTAGTAGTGTAACTTTAGCTATTACATTACAATACAGAAAGTGTTGATTGGCTATTTTTGCATGCCTTTGGCAAATTAAAAACAAGGAGAGCCCTGAGCATCAGCCTGCTCACCGGAGGTCATGGGTTCCATTCAGGTCCAGGGCGTACCTGGGTTGCAGGTCCAATTCCCAGTCAGGAGGCAACCAATGGATGAGTCCTGCCACATTGATGTTTCTCTCTCCCCTCTCCTGCCCCACTCCCTTTCCGCTCTATCTAGAAATCAATGGAAAAATATCCTCATCCTCAGTTGAGGATTAAAGAATATATAAAATAAAATAATAATAAGGAGAAAGGGGAAAAAAACATTATTACTGGAACGGAAATAAAAAGAGACTTTAGTAGTGAAAATTTTAGAAATCTGATGCAAGTTCTTTTGAAATCTAGTTTACTGTAAAATATTGCCATTTTCATTTCACAGGAATCACTGAGGAATTTTAAGCATATATAATGATCACTTTTTTTAAAACATGATTATTTTTCATGTATATTTGTTATTGTTGACAGTATTCCACGTCTCCCATTTACCCCCCTTTACCCTGTCCTCCTGGCCCCTACTCACCCCCCAGATCTTCCCCACCCTATTGCTGATGTCCATGGGCTATGCATCTAAGGAATAAGTTCTTTGGTTTATCTCTTCCCATCCCCTCAACCCTCCATCAAGGTATGTCAGTCTGTTCCATGCATCCAAACTTCAGGTCTTTTATTGGTCAATTCATTTTGTTCATTAGATTCCACAAATAAGTGAAATCACGTGGTATTTGTCTTTCTCAAATTGGCTTACGTCACTTAGCATAAACACCTGATTATTTTCACTTGCAAACTCGTTAAGGGGAAGGACTGTCTTCATTCCTATGTCCCTGGAGCAGCTAGCATCATGGCCTCAGTTCTTCATCCCTAAAATGAATTTAATATTCACAGCTCTCTTAGAAAGACGTGGCAAAGATGGATCCAAATAATCCATGTATGTTGGCAGATGATCACTGGCAAGGCGCACAGGGCCAGGGGAAAACAAGGGCACGCCGTGGGTTTAAGTGAAGGGGAGGAAATCTAGGGGGTCTGGCTTCTCAGAGTGCCTTCACTTGGCTGCTGTGTGACCTCAGACAGGTTGCGCCCCCTTTCTGGGCCTCACTGGGAAAATGAAGAAATGAGAGGAGGCATTATTTTACCACATCCTGACTTTTCATGTTTTAAAAGGCCAAGGAGGGCCCGCAGGCGTGGATCAGTGGTTGAGCGTGGACCTATGAACCAGGAGGCCAAGTTCCCATTGGTCAGGGCACCTGCCCCTGAGGGCTGGGTCCCCAGTGGGGAGCCTCTAACAGGCGGCAGATCAATGATTCTCTCTCATCATTGATGTTCCTCTCTCCTTCTCCCTTCCTCCCTGAAATCAATAAAAACATTTAAGAAATAAAAATAAGTAAAAGGCAAAGGATGGAATGCACGTGGTGAAATGCTAGAGGGACCACACGATTTACACTATTTAAAAATAGCTCTGGCCGAAACCGGTTTGGCTCAGTGGTGGAGCGCCGGTCTGCGGAATGAAAGGTCCCAGGTTCCATTCCGGTCAGGGGCATGTACGTTGGTTGCGGGCACATCCCCGGTAAGGGTGTGCAAGAGGCAGCTGGCAGGTGTTTCTCATCAGACGTTTCTAGCTCTCTCTCCCTTCCTCTCTGTAAAAAAATCAATAAAAATATATTTTAAATAAGTAAATAAATAAATAAATAAAATAAAAATAGCTGTGGGGCGGCAGAGGTCCATGGGGGGGGGGATATATATGTAACACTTTCAACAACAAAGATTTAAAAATAAATAAGTATAAAAATAGCTCTTGCATTGGGTCTCTACAGCCGGGCTCTGCAAAGCTCCCCTCCGCAGGGACCCGGGCACGGGGGTCTCCAGCCCGGGACCGAGCAGCGCAGAGCAAACCCCAACCAGGCACTCGGAGCTGCCGGGGGACGGACGCCCACCGCCGGGGCTCAGCCCCAAGGGCGGCCCGAAGGCTCGGTCAGAGGCACCTCTCACCGCTCCGTCCGGGGGAGCGGGCAGGGCGGTTACCGCTCCGCTGGCTAAACCCAGCGGCACCCCTACGCGGAGCTCAGGACGTGTCACCTACCGCCTGCGCAAGCCGGCGGCACGAGCCGCAGCCCCGCAGCCCAGCCGGGCCGCCGCCGCCGCCATCTTACTCCGAGTGCGCAGGCGTGGGACGGGCCTCTCCTTTCCCCGAGCCGCGCCCCGCGCAGGCGCAGTCCGGCCGCGAACCGGACAGGCTCCGTGGAGAGCGCCCTCTGCCGGTCGTAGGCGGCTCTGCTGCGGATGAGCCGGAAGGTCTCTTGAGCATGGCTGTTTGCTACCATTGCCTACCTCACTGCATAAGCCTGGACAAGCGGCGGGGCGGGAAGAAATCCCTCAGTAAGCCTCGCTTTTCTTACTCGCTGGGTCCTGCTCTTGCACCGACTGGTCCTGCGGTTGGAATGGTGTTCCCGACCCCTGCCCCATTGCCATTTGTAGGATCCTGCTTGCCTCCAGACCCAGCTCAGTGACTGCCTTAAAAGACTCCTTGGAGCATCATCTCTGAGGGTTTAGCCTTCCACCAGCGAGCTGTCTTCCGTTCCCTGTCCGGGCTGATGTGGGCCTCTGTGCCTGAGACTGGGCTTGTGGACTTGGCCATCTTGGACCACCAACACACATAGAGGACTCACCTCGCGCGTGGCTGCCCTTTGCTGTATAAGCATGAGTATTGAATAGTTTCTGGAGCAAAGCACAAAAGCCCATTAAGTGTTCTTCCAGAACCTTCTAGGGGTATTGGCTTTCTCTAGGGAAGCGGTTCTCAAAGCATCAAAGGCATGGAAACACGTTGGAAATGCAGTTACCAGGCCCCACCTTAAACCTACTGAATCACATTCTTGAAGGTGTGGTCCAGGAAGCTGACAAACCCTCCAGGTGACTCTCACAAAAGTGTGAGAATCAACCACCACTGTAGAAAATATACACAGAGCACTGATTGCTGAAACAGAAACAATACACCCGTTTTGGACAGGTGAAGCCACGTCCAAGACAACCCTGGAGGTTTCCAAGGCTGGAGAGGTACCTAAGAGGGTGGGTGGGACTTCAGGCGTGCAGCTGGCCTCAGCCTGGACACTGTGAGCAGACACTGCTTCCTCTGAGGGCAGTTTACGCCCCGAAGGCTGCCCGCTGTCTTCTACCCACCCTGTCTCTCCCATTCTAGACTTCAGTGCCAGCCAAGGCTTGTCCCTTGACTGGCTTCTAGACCCTGAATCAATGGGGCTCTTCTGCCCAAGAATAGGCCCCAGTTAGGGAACAGCCTTTATATCTTAAACTTCTCCCTCTCTTATGGGTTCCTTCAGGTAAAGAAAAATCCTGCCTTGCTCCAAATATCCTTCCAGCCAACACTCTTTCTTTTCCTCCCTTCAAAGTCAAATGGCCTAAAAGAATTGCTTACATACACCTTTTCACCCTCCACTCCTCAAACCACTGAAACCCGCCTCCCGTGTCCTACCATTGCGTGGGGGCCACTCTGGTCAAGACCACGCACAACATCTCTGTTTGCTGCACCTGAAGGATCGTCTTGGTTTTTACCTATCTTGTCTCTCTCCCTTTAATAATGTTCCTTGGGCTTCCCTGGCACCACAACTGCCAGTTTTCCCTTCTACTTTTCTGGTTAGTCCTTCTCCTTCTCCCTGGCAGAGTTTCTTCTGCCCACTTTTTAAATGCTGGTGCTTTGGGGGGCCTCATTCCAGGCACCCTTCTCTTCCCATTCTTTTGTGGCTGACAGGCTTCATTTGGGGAAGCCTATACTAATTAGCATTTCCAGCAGCCACCAAAGTATGTTTCTCTCCCATGCAAAAACTGGATTAAAAACACACACACTTTGCCAATTCTTGGTCATTGACGTTAAGTGAAAAATAAAACTGGTTAGTAACAGCACATATAGTATGATCCCATTTATGTAAAATCATTTGTGTGTCTGTGTGCCTAGAAGTGCTGGCGGGCAGACTGCCAGTCTCTCTCTCTTTTCCTGCCTCTGGATGTTTTCAGTTCCTTAATTATGCCAAATTATTTCCTGCCTCAGAGCCCTTTAGGAATCAGTGCAGAAAACCCGGTCAATCCCAGCCAAGGAATAAGACTGCACCCTGATCCCAAGCCCCCTCCTCCTGCCCCAACCTGCTGGAGGCAGGTGTAGGAGGAGGAGGAGGCAGGTCCCTGAGCCCTACCTAGGGGGAGGAGAGGAGCTCTAAGGCAGATGTTAAGATGGGAACTTTAGCCCTAACTGGTTTGGCTCAGTGGATAGAGCATCGGCCTGCAGACTCAAGGGTCCCAGGTTCCATTCTAATTAAGGGCATGTACCTTGGTTGTGGGCATATCCCCAGTAGGGGGTGTGCAAGAGGCAGCTGATCGATGACTCTCTCTCATCGGTGTTTCTAACTCTCTATCTCTCTCCCTTCCTCTCTGTACAAAATCAATAAAAATATATTTAAAAAAAAAAGAAATTCTATTAAGCAAATCCATTAATTCTTGGGTCAATTTAGTATGCAGCACATTTCCATTTTATTGTAATTTATTGTTATTATTTTCATTGAAACCCAGTTTTTTTATACACTTACTAGAGGCCCCGTGCACGAAATTCTTACACAGGGGTGGGGAGGTGTCCTTCAGCCCAGCCTGCACCCTCTCCAATCTGGAAAACCTCACACTCCAGGACTGCTGGCTCCCAACTGCTCACCTGCCTGCCTTCCTGGTTGCCCCTACCCACTTCTGCCTACCTGCCTGATCACCCCCTCACAACTCCCCTGCCAGCCTGTTTGCCCCTAACTGCCCTACCCTGCAGGCCTGGTACCCCCCCAACTGCTCTCCCCTGCAGGCCTGGGTCCCTCCCAATTGCCCTTCCCTAAAGCCCTGGTCACTCCCAACATCCCTCCTCTGCTGGCCGAATCACCCACAACTGCCCTCCCTTGCAGACCTGGTCCCTCCCAACTGCCCTCCCCTGTTGGCCATCTTGTGGTGACCACCTTGTGTCCACAAGGGGGGCAGTCATCTTGTGTGTTGGAGTGATGGTCAACCTGCATATTACTCTTTTATCAGATAGGACAGAGGCCTGGTGTACAGGTGGGGCCAGTTGGTTTGCCTTGAAGGGTGTCCCGGATCAGGGTGGGGGTTCCCTTGGGGTGTGAGGCTGCCTGAGCGAGGGGCCTGTGGTGGATTGCAGGCCAACCACACCCCATGGCGACCCAAGTGGAGGTCCTGGTATCTGGGGTTTATTTATCTCCTACAATTGAAATTTTGTAGTCTGGAGCAGTGCCAAGCCTTCTGCTCGCTCTGTGGTGGCAGCCATTTCTGTTGGGGTTTATGTATCTTCTATAATTGAAACTTTGTAGCCTTAAGCGGATCCTGGGTAGGCCTGGGTCTTGTCTTCATCTATTGCCAGGGGCAACCCTAGCCTCCTGCTCTTTCCAGCTCCTGGCTGCCTCCATTTATGTTTTGATTTATGTATCTTCTATCATTGAAACTTTGTAGCCTTTTGTGGAGGCCTAGGCCAGCAAGGGCAGGTGGAAAGCTTGGCTTCCTCCATTGCCAGGGAAACCCAAGCCTCCCTCCTGCCCTCTGTGGCAGTAGCCATCTTGGTTGGGTTTATTTACATATTCACTCCTGATTGGCTGGTGGGCAGGGCTTGTGAGTGTAGTGGAGTGATGGTTAATTTGTAAATTACTCTTTTATTATATAGGATAACAGAGACTTATTAGTCAATTTGCAGTTCATTTCAAAATTTACCAATGGTATCTTCTGCTACTGAGTTCTCCTGTGGCCACTATACCTGCTAAATTCAAATTTCCCAAGCCAAAATTTTGACTTAAATATTGTCAAGATTTCATTCTTTAATTTTTAAAAATATATTTTATTGATTTTTACAGAGAGGAAGGGAGAGGGATAGAAAGCTAGAAACGTCGATGAGAGAGAAACATCGACTAGCCGCCTCTTGCACACTCCCTTCTGGGGATGTGCCCACAGCCAAGGTACATGCCCCTGACCGGAATTGAACCCTGGACCCTTCAGTCCACAGGCCAACACTCTATCCACTGAGCCAAACTGGTTTCGGCTCATTCTTTAATATTTAAACATGTTCAGTTTTAGCTGTCTTGAACTTTACTTGAATATTTCTGCTGGTAATGTTCATTATAAACTGACTGAATAAAGATGGGTAAGATTTAATTTTCAGTTAATGAGAAAACTGGTCAATTTCCAAGGTTTCTCTATTGAGTGAAAAACAAAGTAGGTTCTTGGGATCAAAAGGTCCTGCTCAAAAACAGGAAGAGACTGATGGAGCTCATAGAACTGCTAATTTCACCATGTCTGATTTTGGAAATTCCATATTTAGTGATGATCTTGGTGCCAAAACCTCAGCAATGAACAATTTGGTTGTCTTCTGAAGGAAATACTTGGATTCCTTGTGGGCCTCTTGGTTAAAATCATATAAAAGCAGATTGAAGAATAACTTAGTCCCCTTTCAGGTAAGCTAACATGCTAACTTAAGTCTTCTATATTTTACTACTCCAATATAAGGAAAGATGAACTCAAGGAAAAGTATGTAAGACAGAAGGGGAAAATATTTTTGTCTCCAAATTCAGAGAAATATAATAGGTCAAAACCACCTGCTCATGGCTTTTTCCTGGGTCTCACCCTGGTTCTTCCCACTTGGTTCTCCATTTGGGGGCAATAGAAGGGTAAGGAAAACTGTTTTTGGTTAATTGTAACTTAAAATAGAAAAAGTTTAAGGACTTCACATTATAGAACTATACTTAAAGATAGATGAATCAAATCTTAAATCCTCAGAAAAAGTAGCAAACTTTGGTTTTACTCGTGCATATTATGTCAGAACTTTCTGGATGCCTGGATCTTCTTTGACCATTATATCTGTGAACTCAGCTCATCAACAATTCTCCCTGCATCATGGATGTGAAGCTCACTAAAGTTCAAATATTACTGTTATTCCCCAAAAATTGGAGAGGAAATAGGCAGGCAGGTTCTTTTCCACAGTGGAGATTTTTTAAAATTCTTAAGCATAATGCACCCTCCCCCCCCCCCACCCAGACTTTTTTATTTAATGTTAATACCTCTCTTCAGGTTAATGCAGCTCACATTCAGATTAACAGACATATTACATGCTCACAGGAGTTTGCATAGTAGGGAGCTCTGTTGTTTTCCCAGCTTGGTCTTTATGGCCTGATTATCTTGTATTATTTCATTTATTTCTCTATAAAACACCTAGAGTAGAAAGATCTCAGGAAATAAAAATGGTATTGGAAAGCAAGAAAGCAACCAACCAACCATTGTTCTTGAAACTTAAAAATATAAAACTAGGCTTGGTACTAAAAGGAAATGTACTTGTGGAGCTTTACGATATATATGATATATATGATTTCAGGGAGGAAGGGAGAGGCAGAGAGATAGAAACATCAGTGATGAGAGAGAAATATTGATGGGCTGCCTCCTGCACACCCCCTACCAGGGATTGAGTCCTCAACCTGGGCATGTGCCAACTGGGAATCAAACCATGACCTCCCGGCTCACTGATCAATGTTCAACCACTGAGCCACACTGCCCAGGCATTTATGGAGCTTTTCAATCCCAGAAAGACCTTTCATAACAAATAATACAAAAGTATAGATCACTTATTTTTAATTAGGTTCAGTTTAATAAAGTATATAGGAGTTTACAACTCAATTATTCATAAACACTATCAGATACATAAGATAGATCACACAAAGAGTGCAATAACATAAATCCAATAGTCTGCAAATAAGAGGTATTGCAAAAACAAAGATTGACTTTATAATTGTCTTTCCCCTTCCTTTTCCATGTTCACAGCCTCGAGATTGCATACACATATTGTTTTCTGAGGTCTGATGGCCTCAATACTCCTTTCAGCTGGGTCAACCTCATCATTCAGTCAATTCAAAATACAGCCAGCAGAGGGAGTGCACCTCTTCTCCATGGAATGAGCATGGTCCATGGCCTGTATTTGGTTTCCAGTTCCTAAAAAATGACCTGAAATATTTCCTCTTTCAAAGTAGTATCTTGTAGTGTTCTGGTCACTGTTTCCCTCCCAACACTATACATGAGCCAAGAACTCAGGACAAGCCCTACTAAGTTTCATTCTCGTGGAAGAGAAGAGCATGCTTACTGTGGAAATGAAGCTCAGGCAATGGCTGCTTTATCCCACTTACGTAGAACAACTTTAGTTCTTACTCAGGATCTTCTTTGAACATCATCTCTGTGAACTCAACCCACCACCAATTCTCCCTGAATCATGATGTGAAGCTCACTGAAGTTCAAATATTACTGTCATTTCCCCAAATTCGGAGCAGGAAACAGCTATGTCTGGCAGCACTTTGATGATGGGATCCTGGGCATCACACATGGGAGGACTATTTCCTAATAAGAGTCAGGAAGCTGTTGGCAAATGGAACCAAGTTTACTCATGCCAAATATCCACTCTCACCTCTTGGTATTCTTTGGATGCCTTTATTAGGAGGTCTTAACACCATGGCAAAATACATGGGACAAACACACACACACACACACACACACGCACACACGCATCTACACGCGCACATATACACAGACGTTACATTCACATTTCCCGAAAAGGAGTCTTTGGTAGACTCAGAGAATACATCTGACTTGTTTCAGAGTGAAAAGGCTATGTCTTCTTTCACTCTCAAAGGCTCACTTTAACTGACATTGGTAAAAACCATTTCTGTAATTCTTTACCCAAAGGAATCAAACAGATCCCTTTAACATGCATATACTGGTATATTACAATGCCTAGATTTCAAGAACAAAACATTGTTACTATGAACTCAACACATATTGAGATTGCTGTGAAGTAGCTCAGACTAAATTTCTTATATAAGTTATGGGAATACTGGACTAAACCACCAGTGGGTTGGTTAACATTAGCTATTTTTACAAGCTATTCTAAAGTCCCCGCACACATAAACTTGCCCTTGCATTCTAGGGCACTCTGGGGCCTATGTTAGATCAAGATTAGATGCTTTTTGGTTGTTTCACAGAGTAAGGCTGGGGTCCTGCCAACCTTCCTTCAAGTCCATAAGAAATGAGGAAGGTGAGCCATTTCATTCTTATTTTGTGAATTACTCCAGTGTGGTGAGATTATCACAGGCTAGGCTGAAATGTAAGGAGAAACTGTTTACAGTAAAAAGGGAGGCAAATAAAAACGAACATAGTATTCATTCACACCCCTTAAACACTTATTGGTATGGTCATAATAGAGGGAGGTCATGTGAGGAAATGAAGCAGGTATAGGAACAAGGAAAATGAGCCAGGAAGACTTGCAGGGTAAAGAAAGAGCAGGAAAAAGCTATGTCTGGCAGCATTTTGATGATGGGATCCTGGGCACCACATGTGGGAGGCCTGTTTCCTAATAAAAGACCAGGTGCAAATGAGGCAGACAGGACCAGGAAGACAGAGAGCAAGGTGGCATTCTGGAAACCAACTCATGGCCAGTGTCAATTCCCACATCTAAGCTAGCCAGCTTGTTGTTCTCAGCAACCTGGCAAATTTATTTTGTAGCAAAAGAACACAAAAACAATTCCCAACCCGATACTACTGTTTATTTTCAAGCATTTTGAAATTCCCTCTTAAGTGAACTTCACAAGTCACAAGTTTGCAAGTATCCTGGTGGTTCAAAACAAAAAAAGAACAAACAAAAAAAAAACTACAAGTAGTAGTTAACAAAGGCATTGGAAACACTAAGAATTTATATTACATAATTTCACTTAAAATCTTCATGTTTACTCCATCCGGCAAGATTGAAGGATCGGAACTCAGGGGTGGCTGTGGTGCTTACAAGGTGCTCCTGCCTCCTTAGAAGGCGTGGCCCTCTCAGCAGCTCTCCTACGTACCTTTAATCAAAGCAATCTGGGCTCCATATTTTTCAGAAACTTGGCAGTTTTCTCAAAAACTACGTCAGTGTGGGCAGCAGCCACTCCATAGTTGACTGGCATATATTCTCCAATTTCAGTTGCAAAGACATAGCAGAGAATAACATTTATTAAAGTGACTCTATTTTAAGTCATATTCTTCCTGGAAAAGAGCTTGATCCCACCCTTCTCTAGTTTCCTATATGGTAAAGTTTCCTATTTGACATAATTATACGTATTATAGGATCTAGGCTTTGGTGACTTTTCTTTATGGAATTACGATGGAATTCCTATTGTCAAATCACTCTGGTGATTACACTTATTTTATATAAACTGCTATGAGTCCTTGAAATGTCTGTTGAATATCATATATACATGTTGAAAACACTGATATACACATGTATTTTAAAACTTAAATAATGGGTCAATAAAATACTGTATTTTTCCTGGAGTTTAGAACAAAATATTTTGGTTACCAAATTAAATTCAGAGCTAATATGGGTATGTAACACATACTCACTAAACCACACATGTGAAATTTTCAACTCAACAATGAACGGGCCCCAAATGAAATAGTTACTGACCTAGATACCCTTAGGTTCTGCTACGCATTTTGTTCATTCCATTTCCCATTCTAATAAGTATTTTGGAGCTCAGGATTGTCTGTAAGCCCAAGAAACAGGTATGTGAACTATTTTTCACCACACAAAAGATAATTCATTATTTTGACAGTACCTGTTAGTCAATAAGTGAATGGTGTGATTCAATGCTTTATTCTGAATATAGTCTGGCTCACTGTGCACCACTGAATGAAAGGTCACAAGGTCCTGCATTTCCTATCAGATGGGCAAGGCAAGGAACACATGAAACAAACTAAAATAAGAAGTGCAGTATTTTGTTGACTAAACATTTTTTCTCTTTAATGTTAACCTATTGCAGTGTAGTTGCTGGAAACATGCTTTTACTACTAATTCAAAGCACCCTGAACACTCCTGATTCCCTTAAACTAAAATTTTCAGATTTCCAGACGCAGGATGGCCTCTGGCAAGAACATTTTACCTTTCAATGATGTATTTACCTTATATGATCCAACGAAGATGATTGCAGAATTCACTAGCTGTAGGTTAATAATTGATATAATCCACAGTCACAAAATTTTCATGTATCAGTAACAATACAACAGTAATTTGTATGTGTTTTTATTCATTTCCTATTCAAAAAGGTTTTTAGGATCTCTAACCATCGTAAGTCTCCAGCGAGGAGAAAAACAGGTTGCGTGTCCATGGTTGACAAAGGATTCAACTGCATAATAAAAACCACCATGGTTTTATTGATTTTATCTTGAGAATTAAAATGGCTACTTGATTAGGAGGGTGTGATAAAAAAAAAAAAAAAAAAAAAAAAAGGAAAAACATTGGCAAGGCTGTTAGAGAGGTAGTAAGCCTGAATATTTGGAAGAGTAAGTTAGAATAATGGTCTACTTTCTAAGAGTTTCTGATTTGGGGTGAAAACTTCCCTGAATATTCTTTATCCTCTTGCCTTTGAAGGCTTTAATTAATAATATCAACAGGAGGAGCTGGGACCGGTTTGGCTCAGTGGATAGAGCGTCGGCCTGCGGACTGAAAGGTCCCGGGTTCAATTCCGGACAAGGGCATGTACCTTGGTTGCGGGCACATCCCCAGTGGGGGGTGTGCAAGAGGCAGCTGATCGATGATTCTCTCTCATCGACGTTTCTAGCTCTCTATCCCTCTCTCTTCCTCTCTGTGAAAAATCAATAAAATATATTTAAAAAAATAATAACAGGAGGAGTTTGGAGTGCAAAATTCCATATGCATTAGCTAAAACAAATTCAACCAACTGGAAAGATAATTTTGCATCCACTGTTACACAGAAAAATCAGAAATGATCACTGGGAGGAAGAAAACTCTTAGAATGAACATTTAACATCTAATTAAGTGAAAAATATTCATTTCTGGCACAAAGAAACCTCAGCTGGAAAACCATTGCTAGTAGCTCTGATCCAGTGCCAATTATTTCAGTTTATCCTTTAACCTGGACATTTAAAATAGGTGGAGACAAAACTAGAAAAAATCTTAAAAACCAGTTGTTCCTATTTTACTGCCAAGATCCATGAACTTTAAAATTTAAAAACTTCACACCTCATCAAGTGCATAGAATTTGACATTCAGGCTTGATTCTTGGATGAATTTCCAGGATTTCCTAAATCATTAATCTTGTTTGGTAAGCAACTTCCCCAATTTCTCCAGCTAATGGGGGGGAAAATCCCTAACATTTACTATAAGTGGCAGGAAGCTTTCACATTGAAGCATGGTGTAGCAACTCTTCCAATTAAGTTGAATTTCCTCAGCAGAAGCCTTCCCATTAAGACATAAATTTCATTTTAAGGCACTAATAATAAAGGGTATGAAAACAGCTAGGGATGAGTCAGATCTTTCCAGAAAGAGAAAACATTTCAAAAACAAATCAGTCATCTATCTGGTTTACTTCAACATCTAAAGAGGAGTGAGAACCAAGGTTTTCATGGCTAACAGATTCAGCTCTTTTCCATTCTCCAATACAAAACTTACTTACAAGTCTTAAATTTACATCCCTTAAGAGACATTAGAGAAAAATGGCAAGGGTTTGGAACAAACAAGCAAGCAAGCAAATCTAGTTTGTAGACTAGTCTCATGATTACTTAATTCCATAATGACAGCATGGAGTGCTCAGACCTAAGGTTTTTGAAGTACTTTTTAAGATCATATACCCAGTGATTGAAACGGTAACAAGGTGCTCTTTTCTATTGTTCTGAGGGGGAAATGTAGAAAAATTAATTTTTCATGAACAGGTCAATGGAATTTGGAGAGAAAGAACTTTACTCTGAAACCTGTTTCAGCAGGATTTTCTTACACCTTCCAATGAAATAAATTTCACCATGAGAAAAGAACTAAATAAAATTATCAGTTAGTGTAGGAGACAAATGCTAGTAAATGATTGTAGAGGTAGGCATTGTGGGGCAAGATTATCTTAAAGAAAAAATGCTTCCTATGCTCATGTACACACATGCATACAAACATACACATACACACCTATGCACTCACACTGATTTACGAAGCGGTGAGGATGTAGGGAAGGCTCAACACCAGGAGACATGAGCTCAGATATCTCATCCGTTTGCATTTCTACATAGGAACAGATCTGACACACGTTAATACCCACAGACACGCATGTGCGAGGGTCAGCCTCAGAAAAAGATGCAGAGAATCCTAGAGGTGCTGGTTTTACAGGAATGATTATATCTGCAGGCTTACACTTCCGCTTATGTGCAGGGTTTTTATCTTGCATTTCTTCCCAGAAATATCCCCCTTTCAAGGTATTATGTCCTGGAGGGACTAATCTCAATTCCTCAATAGATTTGACTCAGGACTACAGGAATTAAAACTAGCAATAACATGGCCCCTTTGGGGTTGGAGTAAAGTATTTCTGGATTTAAACAGATTCTGAGGCCCTAAGCCGGTTGGGCTCAGTGGATAGTGCTTCGGCCTGCAGACTGAGGGATCCCAGGTTAGATTCCAGTCAAGGGATATGCCTGGGTTGCTGGCTCGATCCCCAGTAGGGGGTGTGCAAGAGGCAGCGGTCAATGATTCTCTCTCATCTCTCTCTCTCTCCCCCTCTCTGAAATCAATAAAAATATATTTTAAAGAAACACACACACACAAAATCCCAGTTTCTGTGTGTGTGTGTTGGGAGAGAGGGGCGGGGCTAGAAGGTGGGGTGAGAGGAAAAGCCAAATTCTAGGTAGAGCTGGAGATAGAAAAACTTGAAAGTCCAGAAATCAGTATAAACAAAAGACAGGTGCATACAAAGGGGTTTTGACTAAGTATCATTGCAACTGAGTTTGTTGACTGACCTCCTCCTCTGACCCAGGGAACTGAAAGATAGTAACTGATATATTTCTTGTTAGGAAGGCTCAGCTGGGAGTGATATGGTGAGTTAGAGGGTGGGGTAGACACAGAGGCCTAAGGCTCAAGTATTGCTCCTAAGGTTTCTGCTTGCCTGATTTTGAAGGAAAGGGTGCTAAAGCGAAAGGATCAGCAGCTGGCAGCTCCGTAGTCCTGGAAGGAAGGGATGTGATGGAAACAGAGCCCGCTATGGACTGCCTGTTGGTCTGCGAGACAATTTTGTAGGCAGCAATGGGCTGGGCTTCAGGACTTGGCTCATCTTCTGGGCTATAGTGACGGGAATACTTGGATAAAGACTGGGGGCGGAATGATTTGCCAGCTATGGGCCCCGAGGCAGCTTCTTTCTGAGGCTGAAGTCCTTTGTTTCTGTCGTTCAGTTGGCCCCCCGATTCCAGAGAGGCTCCCCTGGGGGAGATGCTGTCAGGATGGTCTGCTGCTTGTACAGAATGGGAGGGGAGGTTGGACTGTTGGGCAAAACCAGCCATGGGATACTGAGATCGGACCGAGGAGTACACCGCTCTGTCGAGGCCTGAGAGCTGAGCGGCCTCGTCTGTCTGACCGAGAAGACCAGCCTGTGTGGGCAACTCCTGGGAGGCGCTCTGGGCAACTGTTATCTCCTCCACACTTTTCTTCTTGGTAAAAGGAGCTCTTAGGAACACATCCGCCTCCTCTGGCTGGGAAGGAGCCACACTGCCCTTGGAGACAAAGGGGGCTTTGGAGAAAATGTCCATTTCGTCCGTGGGAACCCTTGAGCTCCTAAAGGGGGCTGTGGCAAAAACATCTGGCTCACCGACCCCATCAGCGGTTGGCTGTGTGGGGGCTTGAAACTGGTTCCTTTTTCCACCTGGCACTGCCTTTGCTCGCTCCGTGGAGACCTCTGGCTGAGCGAACGGAGCGGCTCCTGCCAGCTTCCCCTGCAGAGGCTTGCAGCTCTCGTCCTCGTCTTCAGACTCCATGAGGAGAGGCCGAGACCCGCTGCAGTCTAGCATGTCCCCCTCGAGGTCAGTCCCTTCCTCCTCGCTGCTGTGGAATGAGCTGTTGCTTGAAGGGCCATCTCTGGCCAAGTAGTCAGACTCTAAGCTGTTCTGTGTTTTTGTGTCGGGTACCCTGGAGGGGTCTGGATACAGGGGCAGGCCTTTAACGCCCGTTGATTCTTTAAAGTGCTCTACGGTTATTACAGGACAGGGATTGGGCTCCCTCTGGAGACCTAGAAAAGCACAAAATGCAGAATTAATGCACAACTGGTTCAACGCTCCTTGGAACATCCAATGGTCAACCCACGGCAGTAACATTATGGGACCAAATAATAGATGTTGAACATGGAAAAGGGAAAACAGAAAAATAAAAGTCAGGCAAGGAAACGGCACACAAACTGGAACACAACCAATCACGGTCTCACGTTTTGGGACATGATAAGCACAATGTACAGGAGAGGAAATGAAGACGTTAGGCACACAGACATTCAGTGCAGCTATGCGATGCTCCTACTCACGGGGCTAGGCACTGACACCTGCTCTAGCTGGCACGGGCACATGATGGAATGAAAACAAACCCAGCCACTCATCTTCACGTACACCATGGTGGTTCTGGAGTATGCAGAAATACTGTCTGGGGACAAATTCAATTCAGTATCGGACATGTGGTCGTGCTCTGCCAGTAGCTGAGGACACCCATCCTTTGCCCCCAAACAGCAACAAAACACAGCAAGTTTACTTGCTGATTGACATAAAAGTCCTCAAACAGGAATACTGAAGGCACTTTCTCGGGGGAGGAGACGTAGCAAAATCATATTAAATTTCAACGTGAGCTGGAGTAGCCCTGGGATTTTGTTTTCTGTCTTCGAAGTTAGCAAAGATCTCTGTTTAAATGATTCCATCTTACATTTCTTTAAACAGAGCAAAATGGATGGGAAATTACAGAAGTATTTGCAAATTCTAATATACTAGTCTATTTAGTTGAAGTGCCTCAGGGTGCTCTGGCTTTTAACATCAAATAGACAATTATCAGAATGCAAGAGAGCTTACCTTCCAAGAAATATTAGCAGGTTAGAAGTATGTCATTGGGCACATGTTAGCAAGAGGGCAGGAAAAAGGCATATGTAACTAAGCAAGAAGAATCCAGAGAAAGGGTGGTTGGGGGTAAAGGTATCATTTCGTCACGGGTTTCCCAACCCACCAGGATAAGAACATTTGGTAAAAAGATTCGGATTCTATAGATGACTTAGAACCTCTGTACTGAGGTAATTCAACCCTCCCAATCCCACGTAGTCCTCTCCCCTTCTACGCAAACCATTTGCTCATAGAAACTTCAGCAAACAATATTCCCCTTTAAGTTTGCTTAAAGTAAGCACACAGAACACAGCTGAAGCAGCATCAAAATCAGTTTATTGGGAAACCAGTTACTTGGAGACATTACATTGTAAAGTGATGCAGAGAGAGACCCAAACATTTGAGAAGATATTGTACAAAAATACTATACTCTTCTGAGTCCTATAACTTTTGAGCAGAGGTTCTTTTTAAATGATTCTGACCTTAAATATTGTTTCCAGAAACAAAGAGTGTCCCCCTGCTTTTTTTTATTTCCCTTCCTAACAGCTGAAATACATTTGATGAACCCCACATTAGAGTCTTGAAGTTAACTTTTGGACTGGTGCAGATGGCTTTCTGAATAGCATTTGAAGAATAAGTTTATTTTGAAGAGGTTAAATTTTTCCTTAGGTTACGGTTTTACTATATGCACTTGCATGATATGAAAGCATTAGGGGATAGGAAATAAACAGAACACCTTCTCCCTTACAATCTATGTGGAAAGACATAATCCTAACCTCTCAGGCAAGTTTACTGATATTAGATTTGTCACAGTGATTCCCAGATGATGATTTCTGGGAGGAAATTACAATGAAAGGGGGAAGAGAAGTTTTCCAGAATAAGATTTGCCAAGCAAAGTGGTATGAGAGGTCTCCCCGCCCCCAACTCTTTGAACCACTTTCTAACAGTATCAGATGCGCAAAGTTTCCAGTTGTCAAAACTAAGGCACAAATTCTTAACTTTCCAAACTACCCTGAAAGTTGATGTTATTAAGCTAGTTCTGTGGGAGAACAAAATAGCATTTAGGAAAAAAAAAAAAATATGGCAAGTTTACATGGCAAGCCAATGATTCTGGCATTATATAGATCAATAATGAAAATGAACACTAGTTTGACTAAAGTTAGTGTTTTGGGGGAATTTAAATTAAATTCAGTGGAATATATTTGTGTGCAGAGTTTGTCCCAGAGCAGTGACCTACAGAGCGTGGGTCACCTTGGATGCCTGCAGTGTTCCATTACATTGGAGAACTCTCAGTACCAATCAGGGGTGGCCATATCCAGAGTTGAACAGGATGGAAGAACATGCCAGATTCATCAAAATTACTTCAGTTAAAAAGCAGGTTCTTAGTCAAGTCAAATGGAAGCCTGCCAACTTAGAGCATATTCTATCCTTCACGGTGAGCAATAGGAAAATTGTACTTAAAGTTCAGCAGCTTTTAAAATTCACACACATAGCCACAAAAATACTTTAACATAGAGCCCAAAGGGAAAATGGGTCTCCTGTCCTTCAAAGCAAGGCCAGACTGCTTATCTCTTTGATGCATCTGCTTACAGGATTAGAAGATACTTGTAAATGTTTCTCCTGAGAAGGCCGAGTCTCTCAAGCTGTCCATTCTTTTTAGGAGAGGGGCAGTGTGACCACAGCAGAAAGCAAACACCCTCTGCAATTCTCCGAGCTGGCACTTTGCAGACCAAAGAAATGCTGGTGGATATGGAAAAGCGCAGACAACCACATTCCCTCAGGGAATTTTGATGGTGACGGGACAAGAAATGGAGTAGACAAGAGGAGAGATTCTAGATAACTGTAAACAGAAGGTAGACATTGAGTTTTTTTGGGGAGTTAGATGTCTTTTTTGGAACATGAGTGTGTTCTTGTAGGGAAAACACGTGTTTTCAGGGTGAACAGTCTGTGTATGAAGATAGCCTTCCACCGTCAGGAAACATGTGCAAAGTGGTCTGCCTAGAAGCAATGGAAGGGTTTATACTATTGTAATTTCTTGGGTAATTAATGGCAGGCATAGCAGATGTTCTTGACCACAACCACAGAGCTCAATGAAGATAGTAACAACTGGAGGGGGAGAGGGGCAGGGGGATGGAGTTAAGGCTGGGACCTGACCACATAGTCTGCACAGGGACTTCCTTATCAAGAAGCCTAAGGTAGGGCATTTTGTTCTAAGTCTTCCAAATTGGGTCATGTCTCTTTTTATTTTGGTTGAGTACATTAAATTAAGCAACAAGTCAAAACAAGTCTTTTGCTTGCTCTGATGTAGGATTGTATGCCAGGTTAAGGTTAAGCGCACTTTTCAAAACTCCATTTTAGTCTATTTTGAGGCTCCAAAATTATATAGATTTCAATAAGAGCTCACATGCTTCAGAGAGTAGGAAAGGAGTCCCAAAAAATATCTGATGGCTTGGCAACTATCCTCACTAACACTCTATTAACTTCCAAAGCAATGAAAAGTGTTAAATGATTTGGGAAAGGTTTATTCTGCAAATTGGATCAGGTGGACTAGTGAAGGTCATCAGCATGCTTTCTAGAAAATCAAAATGTGAAGACTTAAATTTCTGGCTGGTTATTCCTTAATACGTCATGAACCAGAATTTTACTTTCCTCTATAATAATTTCAATGACCTTTTGGCTTAGATTATCAAATTAAGCACTTGGTTTTACCATATGCTGTGTAGTTGCATTAAAACCCACGACTGGGAAATAAGGGTTTTGCTGGGAGCCAATATTGGCTAGTGATGCTGTGCCTCTCAAGCCAATGAAGCAATTAAACGAGAGAGATTTCTCCCTGGGCATAAAACTGCTAATGCCAACATAACATGTTTAATTAAATTGGCCTGGGTATATTAAAGATGAAATTAGAGGAGAGCTGCAAATCTGTACTCCATTTTACAACCCTGTGTCTGACCATATCAAATGCAGGCGCATGTGGTTTCATTCTCCCAGACCACAGGGTGAAGCCAGGGTAGCCAGGACTCATTAAAATGTCCTCAGCATGTCTCTCATATGTGGCCACACTTCCCTTGTGTGCAAGTACTCATTGTCACTCAATAATGTGTTTCAATCCTTTTTGCAAAAGTGGGTTTTCAGCTCAGGAAAACAGCAGCTATTTTAAGTTGTTTATAGTTCTAAACATCAATGCTCCTGTTTGAACAGATAAAAGTCTTTATTCCCCTGTATGTTTACATAAGAAACTTCTTTACAGACTTGCTTTTATATAATACTTGCGTAGCAATGTTCAAATTTCACATTTTTACTGCATAAGATAGCTTCATGTACCTCTGACTGCTCTGTCTTCTTGGGAGAGCGGGATAATGACCTGTGGTAAATATACATGCCGTGAGGAGGGGTGTGCAATAGGGCAGAGAGTATTGGCAGGAAAAGAGTACTTTCAGATACTACATCAAAGTGGGAACCAAGAAAGTGTCTTTCATTCTAGCAACTAACACCGCTCGGTCACCCAAAACACCTTCCTCTCCCACCTCAGTGAAGGGACACCAAGGGGAAACAGAATGGTATCTTGTTACAGATGATTGGAAATGGAAGCCCATCATTCTGACTCAAAAAAACCCCAAGCACATCCAGGAACATTACTAGCACGGACAAGGAAAAGGCTAACTGCTGATCAATGTATAGTCTCTAAAAAGGAATGAAAGATAGCTTTGTAATATCTGGAGTATTTCAGTAAATGTTCCATTTTAAACATTCATGTGATAGTTTCTCTGTTCCACTTGGCAGCCTCTAATTTGCTAATTCAGTATTTTGGACAATCGTATTTATTTTTAAAAAATTTTAATGAGGTTACCCTGTCATTTTTATCTCCAAACTCTAAATTAGTGGCTACAGTATCCGGATAGTCTTATAAACCGAGAAAGTTAACGACTCGTGGAGCTCACAAACTTCATCGTGGAAACTTTATTTTGGCCCAATGTCTCTCCAGTTTGCTGGGCTGAACAAGTTATTATCTTCAGACCTCTGGGATGAGGTCAACCCCAAGAGTCCCCTTCGTTCACTTATTCACTGCTAAAAGCAAAGCTGTTTCTGATCTGAGAGAAGACTGGGCTGATTTAATCAAAATGATCAATTATTGGTCAGGAGAGTGGGAAAAAGTATCATAAACAAAATTAACATTTCATCTTGAGAAAAACTGATTCTTTTTTTTGCTTGTTCCCCTATAATTATTAGCAATCCAAGTTTTATAATTAGAATTTAAGAAGTGGCAAGTCCATTATCAAATGACACTGAACAAAGTGACAACCTATTTTAGAGGTATTTTTAATATGTATCTTCCAATTTTCTAAACCACACTAAACACAGGCCAAGTCAGTTGTTCACTTATTCAGAATAGTAAGGAAGTTAAGAATGGTCATTGTCCCTTTCTATAATAAGGTTCTCTCTGGAATGTTCTGTGGATTATATTCTTTACTATCTTTAATAGTAACTACTCTTGATCTCAGGGTGGTAATTTTGCCTTTGGAAACAGGTAAATGTCACTCAGAACCAAAAGTGGTAGAAAAGTAGACTAAGAAAGACAACATATTTTCAGATGCTGAAAGTGATACCAATTAGGTAATAATAACTGATTTTCTTATACCTTATTGCCTTCCTTGAGATTATTTTTAAGGAGAGCAGTTTCAAAAATAACTTAAATGATTAGGATTAGGATTAGCTTCCCAACTAAAACCAAGAAACAACACTCAATTAGATGTCAAAATTCTGCTTTGTCTGCTAACATAATAATTAATTTTAATCATATTTGTAAGTGTCCACTTAAGCCTTATCTCTTGTGATATGTTTTTAAAAACATTGGGAATTGAATTTGGCAATCTAGTTATTAGAATGCCCTAAAGGGAAAAAAATAATAATTTGAGATGTTTTCTACTCTTGCACAACTGGAATAAAAGCAAATCAGAAACATATGCTTATATGATTTTCCAACCACTTTGATGTACACCTGAAACTAATACAGAATTGAATATAAACTATAATTGAAAAATAAAAAATAATAAATTTAAAAATAAGATATCTAATTAAAAAACCACATATGCTTACAGTATTTATCCATTTTTATATAGCAGATCGTGGATATATATATATTTTTTAAAGAACTGAAATTTGATACCGTTTTGTTGTACTCTGTGTGTGGGAGTGTGCATGCATGGGAGTGTGTAATATTAAAAAAAGGAACATCTATGTTAAAACTCTGTCATAATTTAGGCTTTTAATTCAGATAACCAAAAAAGAGCAACCCAGCTTAGTAAAAGCCCATTATAATTCTAATAGGTAAACTCTGCTACAGTAAGAATTACATTAGAATACTGAAGAACATCAGGATTTACAAACCCTTCATAGTCCTCCGAAAGCATAATAATATATACTTAGAGCCCTAGAATTCTGTAACCTTAGGGACAATGAAGTCCAAACCCATCACTGTCGAAACAAGGACAGCAGCTCTGGGAAGTGATATGCCTGTGAAGGTAAATCAGACAGTGCCTGACAGAGGTCAAGATGAGATTCCAGATGCTCTGTCCTGCCCAGGCCTCTTCTCCCACTACCCTGCCTCAGATCCTACACTTGTAAAATGAAGTGGGTAGACTAGATGATAACCTCTAATGTCCCTTTTATAGCTCCTTTAAGTCTATTAATTATCAGCACACTACACTCATCTCAAATAAACCCTTTTAGCTTAGGGATGATGCTATATATATATATATATCAAAAGGCCCCATTTAATGGCTCACTCACTGTATTCCTTCACAGAAAAATAGTTCTCCCCTCTGAGGCCCTATTCCTAAAGAATTTCATATCAGTATCCCCCTCGGGCTTCCTCCATCCAGTCTCCGGCTTCTAGTCTGCTCTTTTCATTAACCGTCTATTGAACCAGATGACTAGATAATATATCTCAATGGAATTAGGGTAATACATGAAAGAAACAAATTAGAGACATCTAATTTCTAAACTATACATTCCATGGGTTTCAAGAAACTAAATATTTCATTATATTTCTAACACATATGCTTGAAAAAAAATTGAGAAATGTAGGCATAAAACATTATTCTTATTTTAAAAATAAACATTTCCTTCATTCGTTTATACATTGTTTCTATGTCCAGGAAAAAGAATACAATTTTCATCTTCAATAATATTCCTGTCCATAAAGGGACAAGCCAAGTCCCATTTTCACTGCTATTCAACCAAGAAGAGCTTGGGAAAGATGTCTTTTTTAATCCTTAGCAGGAAGGCTTGTGCCTGCCTTCCTCAATTTGGAAATGATCCATTATCCTCATAGAGGCCTTTACTTAGCTCATGTAACTTCAGCTGGCATGGGAAGTGTTTCAAGTCAGAAGGAAGACTGAAAGATTCAAACTTTTTCTCTGATGCCTTTCAAAGGCTGTGCTCACACTGCTGGGGTCAAAGCTTGACCTCCGAAGTGCATGCAGTGTTTTGCAGTCTGTTGTTGTTGTTCAACATTCTTTTTCCCTCCCTTAAAGTGCAAACGTGAGGAAGAAACAAAAGTACCAGGTAGAGAAACAAGCAAATGGACTTGGAATTTTATTTGTACAAATCTGATCAACTAAGAGTTTAGTTTCCCCTCTAATCATGGACAATGGCACTCAACGAAGAGAACCACAGTGGGGTTCTGTGCCCACCTTTTCAAAAGGGTAATTGTTAGAAAACTGCTTTCCATGTAGGGAAAAAAATACACTTAACTCAGTAAGAACATATACAGAGG
This sequence comes from Pipistrellus hanaki, assembly GCF_964339955.1. Taxonomy (NCBI): domain Eukaryota; kingdom Metazoa; phylum Chordata; class Mammalia; order Chiroptera; family Vespertilionidae; genus Pipistrellus; species Pipistrellus hanaki. Next base: position 37,108,266 of record NC_140514.1, read on the forward strand.
GTGACCATGAGGCGTGTTGTCGTGTCAGTGCAAGGTCCTTTATTTATTTTATGAACAATATCCTAAGGTTAGTGAGGAACTATGCTTTGTTTTATTTTTCAATCTAGGAAGCCAAGGAAAACCAACTGAACATTTCATTTGGCTGCATCCTTCAATCAAACATCAGAGAGAAAGAAAGGTAAGTAGCCAGAGTCAAATTGTGCCTAGCTTGTCAGCACACTTATTTCTGTTTATCTGCAAATAAACAACATGCTTATTCTACAAAGACAGAAGACCTGCTGAAAGCTTATAGCAACGCACAAGTCTACTCAAAATGATTCCATATGTTACACCGTAGGATCGCAGTGTAAAGTTATACAAGGGAAAGAGATCAAAAACCCTGTACAGACACCTGATATCAGACTTGAAACGCCCAGTGGAAACAGAACTATTCAGTGTCTTCATTTATACACAATTTACAGTATTTGATTCAAAATAAAAATCACAAGAAAAATACATCTGTTTCTGCTACAATTCCTTCCCCTCCCCCAGCCACCCCCCAATGAAAAGTCTTCTAATAAAAGGTATCATATTATCACCATTGTCTTGTTTTGGTCTAATTCTGAGATCCCAGCTTGAGATGGTTAACATGAAAAGGAATGGCAATATTTGGAATTTATATCATGTACACATTTATCCAAGGATCTCAAGTACTTGCAGTCACATCTCCCGATCTGAGAAATTGCGGTTCAATGGAAGCCAGAATGCTGGATGAATGCTGGACAGGTTGCATGGGGTGTAAAATCCCTTGGCTAAGTCTATGATCAAACAAGGTCAAAGTTGTTTGGCTAGAGCTGGGCCCACTTTGTCTTTTCAAACATATACCATCAGTCAGTTTTACCCTTACTTAAACCACACATCTGTCTCCAGGCTACTGCCTAGAGTTAAGACCAACCGAAGAAGCCATGTCTTCATATTAATGCAGCAGGATAAAAAGCGAAAGCAGAGAAACACATTCATCAGCATCTGGCCAAAGGAGACGGGTCGGGAGGATTGATTTGGGAGGCCATTCCTAGCAAGAATGAGGCAAAGGTGTCAGTTCACTAGTTTCAGTTACAGTTAAGCTTTTGGTGGAGTTGATTCCGTCTGAGGTGAAGCTCATGGCATCTAGTGCTTGATTTAAGATAATGCTATTGAAGAAGGGTAATGAGAAAACACAGCAAACAATCAGAAGGAACTGGCCAAGAAATATCTGGAGGGCCAAAGTGATTTTCTTTCCTTATCATTTCTACAGGAGAAGGCAAGGGGTAGGAGATAAGGCCTAGAGGGCCCCTTATTTGCAGATTTTTTTTTTAAAAAAAATCGTTTTTCTTATAATTCCGTAATGAAAATGTATATTACGGTATGAAGGTTACAGAACTGCATCTGCTACTGGGTCACGGCTACAGGTCTATGAGCTGATCCACCAGCAGTAAAGACCTGGCTAGGTTGGGAAGACTGGACTCAGAGCTCCCACTGCTGTTTCTAGAGTGCCCACCTGGAAGTGGAGAGATAGGAATTCAGTACAAAACAGAGGGTTAAGGGTTAGATGTGCAGAGCAAGCAAAGGAGAAAAACCAAACTAAAACCAAACCCTACAGAATCAACAATTTACATTTGCAAACTCTTACATGTTGATTTCTAAACATATAAATTAGCTATCCGCCACCTCCCATAAAAGGTTCAGGCACTGTATGCACACCATCCTGTAGGCAGAACACCATTCTAATGAATATATATGTTTTGCCTGAGAACTGCTGGCTACATACTAACTTCTTGACAACATAGCGTCATTTCCCTGATAGAGTAAAAATCAATAATCTTGCTTTGAGGAAAAAACAGTTATTAATACCATTGCAATAAAAACATGCTTTAAAAATTCTTTAAAAATATGTATATTTTAGCATAACCAATGGACAAAAAACTCTGGGGAGGGAAGGCATGTACGGGAGTAGGGGTGGGGATTGGTAAGATATGTACACATATAATACCTTAATAAAAAAATGAGAAAAAATGTATATTTTGTGGCATGTTCAAATGATTTGACTCCATCAAAGAGGAAAACGTATGCTCCACAAACATCCAAAAGATGCAAATTATATTAAAGCACCATTGTTAATCTCTTTGGGAAGAATAAATATTATAAATTATTCTAATCATGATAAAAAATGTTTGGTGCTTTTTCTCATGTATGCCTTCAGGTTTCCACTGACTGAAAGATCACTTACTTTTGGCTTGATGCTTTGAAAAAGCAACTTTTGGTCAAACTATCGAATACTTTTCTTCTCTCTAAAGAAACACATGGGCAGGCTTTAAGATACCTCTACCAGAATCTCTATTTGTATCTGTATCTCTACCTATCTGTGCTGTTCCAGCCCACAATGATTGTCATTATCCCCAATATCCTTCATTAAATGTTGCTCTTTTTCCCCCTTGTAAATAAGGTACATCACTATTTTGTAGAGAGCTGATGTCAAGCTCTTTTCCCAAATCTCTCTTTCTTACCTTGTGGGTTTTTGGTTATCAATACAGGAATAGGGTCAAACTCATCTTCTGCCACCTTGTCCGAGCCCTCAGGGACATCAAAACCTGAGATGAGATTACTATCTTCTGCAGCTTAATACAGAATGCAAGTACACAAGCAGAAACAACAGAAGCAGAGATTAGCAAATGAGAGAACATGTAAGAGGCACAGAGTTCCCAACTGTTCAATCAATGCAGTCTTTAAAGATAAAAATGCTTATTTTCCTGAGTTGAAATAAATGTAGTAAAATTGGAAATTTTAGGTAAATAGAAGAAAATGTTTTAGCTCTGGCCATGTTAAGACTTTCCTAAATGATGAGGGAGAAGGGTTATAACATGAATTCTCTCTGCTATTATAAGATCGTTACTGTGAGGAATTTTGAGTAGTTCACAAAAGCATAGAGACTAGTCATTTACCTTCTTTACTGAACAGAGGCCTGACTAGCAATATCTGAAAAACTAAGCAATATCTGAAAAACTAAAAAACATGGATTGGGGGAGTTTCTCCTAACAAAACAACCGCTATGTACAATGCAAACAAATGCTTCTGAGAGGACTCACTGCCCTTTGATTGGAAAAAAAAAAAAAGACTTTCATATACCTCTGATGCCTCAGGGAATGTTGGGGCACAAGATCACATGCACTGAGATTCCCAGCAGAAGCTTGTTAGAATATTCTTCTCTCTTCTAATTAAGGCTCTCCTACCAGCAAGTGCTAGCTAAGCGCCTATTTTGCCAAGTACTGCTCCTCTATAATTACACGTTGCCGCTGACACACTCCTGTCAGACATACTTGGCTAACAGGTAACTTCTTTCTACATGTTCTATAAAAGCATAATCAGTTGAATGCTATAAAGGGTAAAAACAAAAGCTCAGCTATTACCACTGCAAACCACAGGCTAATTATTTCTTCAGTCAACTTGGGGAGGCTTCCTTTTTTAAATTTCTAAACTGTTCCTTTTCTATGTATTTGCTCCTTATAGAACATCACATTCATTACTCAAGCACAAAAGCCTGCATACAGTAAGCCAGGCACTGTGCCTATCACGTTCACAAACTACTCACAGAATAGAACTCAGTGCAAGCTACTTCTGTCCAGCAGAATTAAAAACCAGTATTAACCTAAGACTAAGAAGTGAAAATGGTAAATTAAAAAGAGAAATCTTGTAAGTAACTGTGACTCAAATGTTAACTTTTACAAATTCAATTTTTGAGGGTTGACGCCTGTTTTTCACTATCCAAAATGTTACACCATATTTGATGAAACATTTTTAAGTTATGAGGCCAACAAGTATAATATTAATAATTAAAGCCAGTGATTAATAAACTCAACCATCTACTTGAATTGACTTCAAAGATATGTAGCTCAGACCTCCACCAATCTGTTGTCTAAGCCTTATTAATATTCTTTCTGAGTGGGACCATAACACAGTGGCTGAGAATACCAGCTGAAGTTTTGCACATAAGGAGGTGGTTAAAACACTTCACTAGCAAAGACTTTTGGTAAGAGAAAATTTCAGATGTTCAGTTCTCCTCTAAGGACACTTGTGGGACCAAGAAAAAGAAAGTATTTACCTTTCTGAGCTGGAGCAGAGATCGCTATGGGGGCAAACTCTTCCAGAAGGTCAGTAGTAGGGTTAGAAAGCAGAGAGCAATCAATCAGGGAATCTTCCCCAGTGAGAGAATCTGAGTCCAGATTAACAGCATCCCAGGTCAGTGATGGCATTAAATGGCACAACAATATCACAAGATTAGACCTTAGCCTTTAAGTGATTGCATTTACATGTCAAACAAGCCAGGGCAGGAGAAAGAAAACCAAAAAAAGACATGTTAAACACTCTGAATTTCATCTACAGAAACATGTATTCCTCTTAACCTTAATATATAAATATGGAATAATTTTTTGCTCAGAGGTTAGATAAACAAATATGTGATTTGGATGCCAATAAAACTTTAGCAGCTCAGTTTTCAGGAGATGCCATTTGGGAAAAAGAACTTTTCAACTAAAGAGTTTCACTTAAACTTCCCTAAACATTCACGGGGAAAAAATTACTATAGAATGAGGTGACCAATTTGACTAAAAGGGGGTTGTCTCTGGCTTATTATTAGTGTAATATGACATGATTAAACAGTTCTTTACAGACCACAGATTCCTATTCAAAATAGAATGAACTTGCCCCTTACTAATAGTATTCTTTAAACTTGAATTGCTCATTTGAACACATAATTTTGCTTTTAGATAAAGAACAGAAAAAAGACAAAATTCAGAGTCCAAGTATTTTAACACATGAATTATTTTTCTGAAAAGTTTTCTAGAAGAAAATAGCCAAGTAAGCACAAAGAAAGGAAACCCTATTAAATTATTTTAACCTAGTGAACTAATTTTCATACTTCCTAGACTTCTAATTGTTTCTATTCCTAGTTAGGATCGGACGTTTTTATCAAGGTAATTATGGACTCAAAAAAAGGAAGGTCATCAAATTTGTATTTATGGGCAGTTAAGGAAGTCTACTTAGAGTGAGTTGGAAAAATTAGGGTGAAATGCTGGCAACAACAAAGATTTGAACTTTGCCTACAACTTAATAGCAAATCACCTATATGGCTAAAGCACTGGGCTAGGAACAGGGTGTCGACATCCAGAACATGAGCTCCATGGATGCCACTGTTAAGAGGGGAGAGACTGCTCAGTAACCTGGGGGAGTTAAGGCATCCTTACAGCTCAGCAGAGTTCTTTAATTAAGAAGGTGGAAGGAATCTGCCACCAGTGGAAAAATCCTGAATAAAGATAGACTGTAACCGGAGAAAGCCCAGGGATCACTCTACAAAGAACTCCAAAAACATAATGTGCTTTTTGGCCAGGAAACACATCACTCAACATGTAGAACCTGGGACTGTGACAGTGCAGGGCATCCCTTCTGGGAGGAACTAACCAGGCTGCAAATTAAGCCCAGGACCATCTGTCGGGGGGAAAGCCTGCTCTGAGAGCTCACCACATCAAGCAATCCCTGCCGCTGCAGAGACTCCTGACTGACCTGTGCGGTTCGAGGTCACAGACTCCGTCTGAGATGGGAGGCGCTGGGGCACTGGGGGCTCCAGTCCTGGTATGAGACTCTCAACAGCAACATCAGCTTTTTCTTTTGTAATAGAGCGTTAAGAAAGGAGAATAATGGGTAAGGGAAAGGCAATCAGAGGTTCTTTGGACAATTCTGTCAAGGCTTTCTCCTACAGGTTTCTAAAATGCCAGTCTCAGGAGAGGTGGAAAGCACAGAAGTTACTTTATTTTTGCTGCTTTGAGTATCTGGGCTTCACTGACTGAGCAGGTCTGTGCAAAGTTAACCACCATGGCCAGTCTCGGTGATTCTCAGTTTTTATAGATAAATACAGAGTAAGAGCCATCCAGAAGATCTCTTCCATGTTAGAAAACAGATTGAAAGGCACCTTAATATCTTCTGGTAATTTTGCTTTTCTCAAGGAATAAATGTGGGAGCCTTTCACATCTTTTGTGCCTTACAAAGACCACTAGTCCATCTCTAATCCCATCCCCTAGCTAGAGGCCCATCTCTCCACACGGTCATGGCCTCTCTGAGTTCTAGGACTTTGCACCCCTGGAGGATAGGGGTCCTGGGCATTTTGTAGGTCTTGCCTGCCCTGCGGTTGGAGCACAGAGAAATGTAAGAACAAGCAGACCAAGCCCTCTCCCCAGTTTCTACTACTGAGACTTCATCACCAGACACCTGGCACGTAGAGAGGCCTTCTAAAAAAGACTCTGCTAAAGATAGAGTCTAGCTTGAAACCAACTTTTTCCGTGAAGCTTTTGTAACTAAGAGTGAATTTTCCCACATTCTTCCTCACTCATAAGACATCACTCTAGAAATCTCAGGATATCAAAACAAGACAAAAATAACAGTGTTGTGCAGCTGGAAGACAGAGAAAACACTTGATTTGAAGTGCTAACAAAGGAGATTAAATAGCCTCGTGGGTTAGCACAAGGCCTCGTCCAACAGCAGACGGCTTGGTGGCATTTCCATTCCTCACCAGGGCTATTCACTAGGGATCTGCTAACCAGTTAGATATACTTGAAATAGACACACACATCATGCATTATTGAAGAAACAGAAGATGACGACTTTACCAATTACAGCATCGGAAGTGCTGCCAAAAGGATCTGTCATAGGCAAGAGGTCAGGGAGCAGAAGAGAAGTGTCAGGAGATTTGAGTCCCTCAATTAGCTTTTCTAGGTCGGGCAGAAAAGTAAAGAGAAAGCAAAATGCAATAATATATTAAAGCAAGCTGATCTTTTTCCATTTTTCTATGCAAATACATTTTAGGGGCCAACATTTTGTATCAATTCATCATAAAAGTCATGTTAGTATATTGTTAAAAGTAGGCTTTCAAAGTTTGAAGTTTAAAAAATTATTATTTCCCTAACTGAAGAAGTCAACTCTGTGAGGCATTCAAGACTAGGTTTGCTAGTTTTTAAATTTGAGGTATAATTTACACAGAATAAAAGTAATCAATTTTAAGTGTATAATTTGCTGAATGTTAATAAATGTCCACATTCATAGAAGCACCACTGAAATAATGATGTAGAAAACATTCCCACCACCCCACAAAGTACCTATGTGTCCCCTTTCTAATCAATGTCTTCCTCTCCCCCAGACTCTGGTGACAACTGATCTGTTTTCTGTCCTGATAGCTTTGCCCCCTCCCTCTTTTTCCCCCCTAGGATATCCTATAAATGGAACCATAATGTATGCAGTTTTTCTGTCTGGTGTATCAGTAGTTTGTTCTGTCCTATTGTTGGGTGGTGTTCTACTGTATAAATGCACATTTTGTTGATTCATTTACTAGTTGGTGATGTTTGGTGTTTCTAGTTTTTTGCTATTAAAAAATAAATGCATATGTCTTTGTGTATTCATATCCCTTTTGGCTCAGTTTTGAATCTCTCTCTTTTTTTACTTGCATTTAGAAATGGTTTATAACTCACCAAGAGGATATAATAAACCATGCCCAAGTCAATGTCAACAATCATTTATTGTCTGCCAACTGAGAGTCTGTGACATGCTATTACTTTTGATATCTTGTGACTAAGAAACAAAAGGATAACAGAAGCCACCAGATTTATCACACCTGGTAACTTAATGTTATTATATGTTATCTGGGTGAAAATTATTTGCATCTTTTCAGAGCCATCCATCAATCTTTTAAAAAAATGTTTTTATTGATTTTTTAGAGAGAAAAGAAGGGAGGCCACATAAATTCTATAACTTGCCCAGTTAAAGGCCAACTTAATGTTACCAGGTGTGATACACACTAAGACTCACAATTCCTTTGACCCTGATCCATCAACAACTATCCATTTACCTTTAACCTATTAACACTAGAGGATTAACTTAAAACAAAGTAATAAATCACAGAAATGTGTAGAAAAAAGGAAAGTAATAACTCATATGTCCTTTTGCTTATAAGACTGAGGCCACATAAATTCTATAACTTGCCCAGTTAAAGGCCAATTATCAACAATTTTCTATCACCAAAATAAAATGCCATTAAGATAAAACTAAAATTAAATTGTTAGAGATGAATCTTTATTCTTCTAGGCCGTCAGAAATTGAGATAAGTAAAGACTAAGCTGATATTGATTGCGGGATAGAAATCAAACTTTAGGTGACTTGTAAGTTAGATAATCTATAACTACACAGATGAAATAATGAGTTTTAGTGTCTTGGCAAGATCATTTGCTTTGGTATAATTAACACATTGCAGAAAAAGACATCTTAATATGTGAAACCAATTTACCACTTTTGGAGTACATGGCATGTAGCTATCTTTGAATTAAATGATAACATGCTACATTCCTCAGATACACCTGATTTATATTGAAGAACGCAAGGAGGTAAAGAAAAAGCTTCTTTAGCAGGGAAAAATACTCAGGGTACTAACCAAGTATACAGTATAATCACATCAGCATTAATCTGAAACTATATTTGACATTTTATTACAATATCTTAAAATATCTTTGACAATTTTTAGCATACAGGTGAAAATAAGGTTTTCCCCAAAAGTCTAAATTTTTATTATGAACGTTAGCTTTGTTTTATTCCTCCCAAAAGCTTCTCTCACTTAAACAAACAAACAAACAAAAAAATTAAAAAACCACAATTTTTTCTTTCACTTTTAGCACTCATATATTTGCAATTTTGTAAAGCAATGGGTAAAAAGTAAAGACCCAAAATTACTTGCTTGTGTTAAATGCAGCAGTTTATCTTGGTGCCAAACAGCAGACTAGTATTCTTCCAGAGTCTTAACTGTAGCCTCATCCAGGGACTCACTGTGACCAGAGGTAGTTCCTTAAACTTCTGACCCTATCTCCTCACCCGTCAAATGGAGAAACCTTCCCATAACTTTTTGTATTGGTCACTTAAATATCATCATTTCCTCAAAGCGCCCCTAAACCCCAACATTACAGAAACCTTCCGGAGCACTCTGTGCTTGCAGTCCTTACAACATCACTGAAAGTGGGGAAGGTGTCTTATTAACTCTGTATCCAGTTCTTGGTTCCCTCTAGTTACTACTCTCTGTCACACCTCTGTCTTTCAGCTTCACTGGGAAGGTGGGAGCAATAGGGGATCAACTGGAAATAGTCAAGTATTTCAATAAGAATCTGATTATTTTATTAGCCATTAGCAAAAAGTATGTAAGAGTATTAAAAAAGTACATGTGTGCATACATGTGTTGTGGAGAGATGAAATGGAGTAGAGATGGGGTAAGATGCTTGTTTTCTGACCAAACCTCGAAGTAACAGGCTATCACATAGGTAATCACTGCTGCTTGGGAATACTCAAATCCTGGAACTACGGCAGGGAGTGGGAGGGGGCAAAGTAATACCGGTCAGAGAACGGAAGTGAGAGTAAGCCTACAGCATCTGAAGGTGGATGGAATGTGCAAAACCAGTTTCTTTCACTCCTAGTACCCTCGAAGTAAGAAAAGGCTCTCAGGGCTGGTCCCCAGGCACCATTATAGCAACATTCATCATTTACATTTGTAGAATTTAATGTCAGACATTTTCATTTATCATTCACATAAAACCCTGGGTTTGGAAAGAACAGAATTGAGGACAATGGAGATCAGAGACGGTGAGAATGTATGAATTGCCCAAAGTCATGGACGGGACATGGTAGAGCCTGGATTAGACTTCCACATGCTATCAACAGGGCCTGCCTATATCTATCAACATAGGAGAAAAAATCCTCACATAGACATGGCCCCGGGTACAATGGTCAAATTATAAAAGACATGTTGGCATTGGAAGGAACCTCAAATCTTATCCAACGACTCGCCTTCCCATTTGCAGATGAAGAAACCAGCTTCAGACAGGTAAAATTAGCTCAAGAGCTTATGATAAGAATGCCACATAGCCAGCTAGGACTAGGACCCAGATCTTCTATGCATTAGAGATCCATTCCTTTACTTTAACTAAGGCCTCGATTGTTTTAAAATGTAGAGCTATCTTAGAGGAGATCACATTAAAGCTATCAATGTGGGGGGTTTTGGTCACTGTAAAGGAAGAACTTGAGAACAGGGTGTAAAGGGAGGCACAGGAAAGGCTATAGGAGGCTGACAATCTACAAATCATAGCCTGGAGGCCTCCCATGTGCTTCAAGGACTGGCCTTGGTATCCTTCGTTTTATGAATTCTTTCCTCTCTCTGAAGGTTTTATAAAAATACTCCGAGGCATGTATCATGAGGGTGGGTGGATGGGTGGAAAAGAGCAGTGCAGAAAAGAGGGTGGTGAATTTAGGAAACTGTGCTGGAAGGGTTCTTTAACATCCAAAACCTTGTTCAAGCTTCACATCGGCATATCACGACTTGTTAATATGTAATGAACAGAGACTTCTAAAAATTTTACATGAATCATGAAAAATGACTTCTCTGAATACAAAAGCAAAGCCCATCTTCTGGGACAGTTCACACTGAAATGTATAGACTCACACTCCAATTCTCAATTATACAAGGTGACAGACCAGTAAAACCCAGAAATAATTATTTACTGCATTTTACAATGATTTAATCTTCCTAAGAAACATTTTACAAGAGTTTCCCATCTCTTCTGTGTTAGAATCACAAGTACTTGATGCCATCATATTCCATTATGTGAAAAGTAGTGGGCAACTCTGAATAGAAGGGAATGGTCCAGTTCTGAGGCTGATTCTGATAATTTAATTTAGTTACCTAATTTTTCTAAGCATCAGTTTTCTCACTTGTAGACAAAGAATAAAAACTACTTTAATAGATTGTCAGAAATTAATGGTGTATTTACAATGTGTGTGTGTGTGTGTGTGTGTGTGTGTGTGTGTGTGTGTCTGTGAGCGCACTTGTGTATATCAATTAAAGTGCTTGGTACATAAAAGAAGATTAACTTTTCTTTTAGGATTAGATGAGGGATCACCAAACCACTAAGCCCTGAGATTACAGATTGAAAATGGGTGAAATTCCATTTTCACCCTCAAACCTTGTTATGAGATTAGAATAAGCAGAATTCTTTGAATAAAATGAGAGAAGGAGGCAAAAGACCTAGGTTCTATATTAAGTTTGTATGACACTTTGGATCTAAGTTTTCTTACCGATAAAATGAAGATAAACTTAAAAGGTCCCATCCAACATGAAAGAAAAAAGCAGGAAGTAGAAACTTAGAAGATGGATTATTTAGAGATGAAACTGGAGAATAAAATAAAATTCATTTTATTCAAAGAATTCTGCTTATTCTAATCTTCTAATAAGGTTTGATGTTCCCACTTGTAGGATCTGAGCGTGTCTGTTTCTTATACCTTCACCAAGCCTGAGGTTGTGGTTGTTTTTTTTTCCCATCTTTACCAATTTGCAGCAAGTTTCAGCATCTCATCCTATATAATAAGAGAGGAATATGCTAATTATCCGTTAAGCCATGAGGTGTAACCACCAACTGTGTAATGATGGGATCACAGATCTGCAGGTGGGTGGGGCAGCAAACTACAAGCAGGGGGCAGAGAGCTACAGGAGGGGGCAGGGCAACAAGCTATGAGGGGAAATAGGGGGAGCTATAGGAGTTGTTTTATAATCAGTTTGTCTTGTATTTATCAGAATGATAAGCTTTCTGAAAAAAAATGCATTTACTAGTAATTTATATTTGTTTTTTTAATTAATTGTCTGCTCATATTCTTCTGTTGGTGGTATTTTCCAATCACATTCCCATTTAGTATACTCAGCTATTTCTCATGTTTCTAGGGTTCCCAAGTAAAAATAAGTCAGATTGAGTTTGGAGAAGCACTGAAATCAAGGTTAAAATACTGAGAAGGTGAACTCTTCAAGGACAGTACATACAGAATTAGTTAACATGGGCAATGGAAATGGAGAGTGGTCTTAAAGGAGAGGATTATTAATACTTTGAAATTAAGGGATAGGTAAGAGAAGGTACCTTCCTCTCTTTTCTTAAACAAAAGTGGCATTGGAGACTGGGGAAAGAAAGAAGGAAATAGTTGCTAGAGTTAGAGGTAGGAATTAATCCATTTCAGGTTTTTCTCTTATACCTCTCCTCTCAAGACTTTGTTATTAAAAATGTCAACTACAAAAACATATCAACTACAAGGCAAGAAGGTAATAAATCCTTCATAAGCCAATCTAAGTTTACATCATCAAAACCATTTCCTACCATGAGTCTGGAAGGTACTGCAAGTTGTGAGTTCTCTCTTAAATTTCAAAAGGGGCACTGGCTGGGAACCTCAGGTGGTTAGAGCAGTGGTCAGCAAACTGCGAGCCGTGGTTTGCCACTCTGTTGATTAATGAGTTTGCCGACCACTGGGTTAGAAACTCATACTGATAAGATAAAGTTACAGGTCCAATTCTGATCGGGGCATATACAAGAAATAACCAATGAATGCATAAATAAATGGAACAATAAATCGATGTTTCTCTCTCAAGTCAATATATAAATTTAAAACATATATCAAAAGAGAGGATAAGTATATCTGTTTATTATAGGCCAATAAGATTAAGGGCTTGCTCAAGGCCCACTCCAACCCTAATTAGGAACACAGGTATGAGGAATCAAGCAGGATGAACTTACCAACACAAAAGGGCCCCATCAAAAATAATGATTTGGTTGCTACACCTTGGTGGCTTTGGAAATTTACTTCTTCTCTAATTTGGGTGTAAGCCCTGAAGTCTTGTGATGAGAGATGCTGTTTTTAACATCTAGGCACTCTAAATAGTTCCTATCACTGAGAAACCAGACACTAAAATTTGTAACAGCTGCAAGTTAGAAGCAAAAGTCAACAACCATGCCCCATTCCAAGTTCATTCTAGAGAACTGAATTTGCAGGCAGACGAACTTTGGAGAGTAAAGACACGTACTATGATCAACCTTGACAGAAGCTGGAAATGAGGAAAATGCCAGGCAAATAGCTCTGATAAGAATGCCTTGTGAGCACACAAATGCTCAAGCTGTGATTTTTTACACTAGATTTTTTTAAAAAGTTTTTTTAAAATGATGCTTTGGAAAATAAAAATGAAACAAATCCAATCATCCAGTGCCCCTACTTTAACCATCATTCTATCAAGGAAGTCTAACAGCTCTCAGCTGTGCCAAGGTTAAAGGTTTAACTTAGAGGAAGTTTAATTTCCTATGGGGAAAAAATCACTAAGACATTAAGATAACTAGAACTGCCACACTGGAAATAAGGATCTTGGATCAAAGTTGTTATAGCATTTCCTATCTTTATACTAATTTAAAGTTTACAAAATGATTTCAAATACATGGTTTCATCTGCACCTCTTGAGCCACTCCATTAAGGTAGGTGTTAATATTGCCAATTTTGAGAACACAGTTTAAGTAAGTGATTTGACCAAAATCGCCCAGCTATTAAGTGGCTAGACCCTAAGTCTTACAAGTTCAAATCCATTTTTATATTTCCCCAACCCTTATATTTAGCTCTCTAGCCAAAGGCTTTATTGATCCTGGAACTTCCCCAAAGTCAAAGAAACACTGATACGTTGCTTTATGTTTCAGACACACTGCTGGGGGATCTTGCTCGGGGGACAGGCCATGAAGAGAGGATGTGGAACAGCACAGACACCATAGCACTGAGGCTTCACTTCCTTCCGCTGGAAAATTCCTCAACATACTTACCATTCAGTGTTATTTGTAGGATCAAACGAAATTATATATGATAATGTTTTAAAAGCATAAAAACAAATGCTAAGACTTTAAAATACATGTATTTGTCAGGAGACTAAGATTTCATGATTCTTATTCTCAAGAAGGCTGAGTATGGAAGGTAAGCAAGTATGTAAAACAAAACAAACCTACCCAAAAACCTGACTGGTGCACACACTGAGCTGAATGTAGTGACAAACTGGTTGCTTGGCAGGGGGAACAGGAGGTGGGGAGACTCATTTGTGGTTTGTGGAGGTACCAGATACCCTAAACTCTTAGCACTTTGCTCACTCAGACATTTCAAGCCACTAAAGAAGGATATAGGGGTCTTGGATAAGAAACTATATAACTGAATGGTGCTATGGGCTGAACATGAAAAGAAATAAAATAATCATAGACACATAACCACGTTCAGATCAAATTCTGCAGGGTACCGTGAAAGGCTGGAGCTGAACGATCTGCTGAGCCTAGCTATCAGGCTGAGCCTGGGGTTTGGCAGCTTCCTGAAACTGTGGGCTGTGCCTTCATTTGTACACCCTCAAGGAATGGGTGGGGGCCTGGCTGGGGCTTGGCAGAGACAAAGATGGAAGGCTATGAGGCCAGTAACCTGGTGTTTGGGAGCTGGGACAGAAATGGAGAGTAATGGGCCACCAGAAGCCTTTCAGCCTCAGGTTTTACTTCATTCATTCACCCAGTCTGCAAATATTCATCGAGTACTGACTTTCCCTGGCAGTGTTCTCAACACTGGCAACAGAGTGATGAATGAAGATGGCAAAGTCCCTCCCTCAGGACTCTGACATGTAGGCGAAGAGAATCAGACAACAAACAAATGAAAAAAGACAATGATAAACACTATGAAGAAAAAGGCCAGGACATGTGACTAAGTGCCCGTGGGACCACGCTGCACCTTTCTGAGAAGAGAGTATTTAAACTGAGACCTAAAGGTAGAATGACAAGAAACAGAGCTGGAGGAAAAGCTTTTTCAGGTAGAGTACCAGCAAGTGCAAAGGCCCTGTGGTTGGAACAAGTTTATTCTATTAAAGGAAAGACTGAGGGGAAGAGGCTACCAGCTCAGGTTAGAGGAGTAGCCAAGGGCAGGATCAGTTAGGGCCTTTAGGTCCTGATAATAAGTCTGGATTTTATGCTCAGTGATACGAGAATTCACTGGAATGCAAAACACTGATATGTTGCTTTATGTTTTCAACACACAAGTCTGGTCAGATGAACCAGGAAACAAAGCATTCTTGGAATTCTCTATTAGAATGTTTCATTTTTAATAGATTTTCCATTAAAACCCAAGAGGAGTCATGGCTTAATTGGTATTAGCAGGAGTCCTCCAGAATGAGAGAAATCTGGAAGGCCAGGAGACAGGAAAGATAACAATAAAGAAAGTAATCATGGCAGCCAGCTGGCTCTAATGGCCCCAGGTTCATCTTCACACCTTCTAATTGTATCTCTAAAACCTGGAGTTGAGCCAAAAACAGTTTGGCTCAGTGGATAGAGCGTTGGCCTACAAACTGAAAGGTCCCAGGTTCGATTGTGGCCAAGAGCATGTACCTTGGTTGTGGCCACATCCCCGGTGGGGGGTGTGCAAGAGGCAGTTGATTGATGTTTCTCTCTCATCGATGTTTCTAACTCTCTATCCCTCTCTCTTCCTCTCTGTAAAAAAATCAATAAAATATATTTTTAAATAATAAAATAAAGCCTGGAGTTGATATCCTGAGTCACCAAGTGCATGTGCTTGGCCCCTCATCCTTAATCCAAAAGGTTCCTATGCAGCTGCAGAGCACAGCTACTTTCGTGGGCTTCATCCTCTGGCTTGTGCCAAGAGGCCACCCTTTCAGCATATGCAGCCATGGCTGTCTAGGTAAGAGCAATGCAAGAACCTGAGGAGTGTCAGAGGAAGAATGCCGTAATAATCCATTTTTCTTGTCTGATCCTATGACTGCTACAACAGGGAGGAAAAAGAGATCAATGGAACTCAGCTTGAGTTTGTAGTCCATCCCTTTCCAGCCTTCTGCTTGAAACTAGCCTGGCTAGCTCCTGAGAGATCTGATTACTTTCTTCTCTTTTCTTTAACTGTCCTTTACTGAATCATTCCTCAGTAGTTTTAGATATATTTTACCTACATTCACCATCTAGGTCCAGCAAGCTATAATGTTACACAATAATACCTGATCAAGGCAAGTTTTTGCTTCCTTTCAGAATGATCAACAAATTGCCTAAAGAAATAAAAACTATCTTGGTGCCCTAGCTACAATCTGTCTTAGTAGGGAGAGGGTATGAATATCACAATCACTTCCAATCTTGAGGCAATTAATCAAACACCTTTAACATTTGCGGGGGGGGGGGGGGGGGGAGTGTGAGAGGAGGGGAAATTAGTCAGATCCTATCAGTTTAAGACCAAGAATCAGCAAGGGAAAAACTGGAGAAAAGGAAAACCACCACCAGATGCTTCGAAGGAGCTGGATCTATTTGCTTTTTCAAAGGCATGGATAGAGATGAGAAAAAGCGGCTTCTGTTCTTCACATCACGCTTCTCCACCCCTCCCCAAAAGGATGGGGAGGAGAGCAGGAAAGAAATCTTTGGCATTCAGAAACTGCAAATTATGTTCCAAAAGCTGTTTCAATCAGAGCACACTAACCATTTCTTCCTGTTTTTGGACTGCTCACTTAAAAAATCAGGATACGGTAGATTTAAAGGGATATTTGAATTTATGCAGTCCATTTCACTCCACTGATGAAGAGTTAAACCCAAAGGTTTTCAGGTAGTGGAAGAGCTAGATAGGAAACTCAGGTTTCCTGACTCACATTTCCTATCAACTTTTATTATGCATTTCATATTATAAAATTAAAGTATATTACAGGAAAATAGCAACTGGACAGGAAGTAAGTCACCCATTATCTACTCATCATACTATTAACTACTATTCACATTTTGTTCCTTTTATCACATGCTTATAGGCCTTCCCCAATATTGTTATAATCATTATTGGACTAATATGGAGTTCAGATCCTTTTCATGGAGTGTTTAAAACCAACTCTCAAGAGACTCTGAGACATAAGAATCAAGCTGGTTAACCTAAGATCAGTTCTATTTACCTACCTGGTGCATCAGGTACTTGAAGAGGAATGAAAGGATCAGACACACTTAGAAGTGGGAGGCTAGAATCCGCAGCCTGTCCACCCTTCCTTTTTTCAGCTGGAGTTGGTTGGAAGGGAAGGATGGGTCAAGGAGAGAGAAAAAAGAGAAAAGCAGAAAATATCAAGTAAATCTAGATGAATTTACTAATTAACCCATTGGTTGGCAAACTCATTAGTCAACAGAGCCAAATATCAACAGTACAACGAATGAAATTCCTTTTGAGAGCCAAAATTTTTTAAACGTAAACTTCTTCTAACGCTACTTCTTCAAAATAGACTCACCCAGGTCGTGGTATTTTGTGGAAGAGGCACACTCAAGGGGCCAAAGAGCCGCATGTGGCTCGTGAGCCACAGTTTGCCGACCACGGTATTAACCCAACACATCAAATTAGAGAACAAGTATAAACTCAGAGGTAGAATAAAAAGGGATAAGTGGATATAATAGTGTAACAGAAAAGTATGTATGAAATATATAATCTGGTCCTTGCAACATATTCTAAGATGTAATTAATAACAAGGATATTCATACTTCTGAAATTCCACTTTTCCTTTTGTGGAAACCCACAGTGATCTTTTTCAAATCGGTACAGCAATTACTGTCCATATTGCACGTTTTGGCATGCAAACAAACATTATCTATCCTGTAATCTAGCATATATATAGGTACTTCTATGTAACCATTACCCTCTTGAGGTGTTGTATCACTAATATAGTTCTAGGCAAACAGACAGGAGGAGACAGACTGCTTGCCTCCCGCAAAGTTAGACAACCCCTAATCTTTAGACTACATCTTACATACTATTGGCATTGATTCTATATTTGACAAACTTATAGATTTACAGAAATCTATGCACCATATGGGATATCAGAGTTTGAAGAGATCTTAGGATTTTCTAGTATAATTTTCTTATTTTTCAGAAAAGGAAATATAGCCCAGAAGTTAAGAGATTAGCCAAAGGTACACCAGCAGACCTAGGATCAGAACCCAGGTCTCCTTGTTTCTACTTTACCATTTTTTTACGATGCATTTTAATATTCAGTTTGCGATGCCCAGCTGGGTGGGCTCAGTGGTTGGAGCATTGGCCTACACTCTGAAGGTCAGGGGTTCGATTCCCAGTCAAGGGCAAGTACCTGGGTTGCAGGTTCGATCCCCAGACCCAGTTGGGCCCATACAGGAAGCAACCAATCAGTGTCTCTCTCTCACATTGCTGTTTCTCTCTCTTTCCTTCCTTCCCTTCCACTCCCTCTAAAAATCAATGAAAAAAATATCCTCGGGTGAGAATTAACAAATAAAAGAAAAAAGAGAGAGATATTTAATTAAAAACATTAAGATATATCCATATAAAGGCATTTAATGCAGGTATTTTTAAAGTCATATTTTAGAAGATTCTTTAATAATATGGGGGAAACATGCCAGATTTATTAAGTGAAATAAATAGGTTTTAAAATATGATTATAAAAAAAATAAAAATAAAAAAATAAAAAGTATATGATTATAAAGATGTACAGAGGGGAGAAACCAGGATGGTGCCATAGTTAAACACCAAACTGCAGCCTCGCACAACAATATCAAAACTACAACTAAGAGACAAAACAGACACCATCGAGAACCACAGGAAAGCTGGCTGAGGGGAAATTCTACAAGAAGGAAAGAGGAAAGCACATCGAGACTCAGGAGCTGCAAAAGGCTGAGGTATGGATATGCGCATGCACACACGCAGAGGATGGGCGACTGACTACACAGCGGCTGAGTGCATGGCTGGCTTTCTAAAGTGGAGAGAGATGGAAGCTTCCCAAGTTCACTCCTGAAGTTCATTCCAGTCCCGGGCAAGACTCTGGGAACCCAAACTCATTTTTGGGGGAATCTGGACTGTCAGGAAAAGAAAAAGCACACTGAGACTCAGGGGAGCTGTGGAAGGCAGAGGTGTGGAGGCACGCGCATGCAGAGAGGATTGACTGTTGAGTGCACAGGCGGCTGAGTTTTCTAAAGTGGGAGGGAGACGGAAGCTCCCGACTGCGCTGAACTCCAGTACTGGGCGAGTTTCTGGGAAACCAGACTCATTCAGGGGGAAAAACTGGACTATCTGGTGGCAAACGAAACTCGAGGGTGGCTTTCTCTCAGAGGTGCTTGCAGTGATTACCGAGGGACAATGAGACCCAGGGGCCTCATAGGGCAGGGCTAATAGGAAGCCAAAGCTGTCTGCTCCACCCTGAGACTCTGCCCCATCCACGCTGAGCACAGTCTTCTCCCATAAGGGTGTCTCCAGCACAGAAGTCCTCCCAGTGTAGACACTGCTGATCCTCACAGCCAATTGGCCTGGAGGTCAATTCCTCCCAGTGATACCAACAATCAAGATTTAACTACAACAAGGCTGTGCACACAGTCCACAAAGGGGTGCACCAAGAGTGTCCACCTCAGGTAACTGGGAGAGGTTGAGCCACTGGGCAACATTGGACACCTAATACACAAAACCACTTTATCAACTCAGGGAAGCAGCCAAAATGTGGAAAAGAAACAGATCGCAAATGAAAGAAATGGAGGAAAACAAACGACTGGATATAAACTTCAAAACCATGGTTATAAGGTTTTTCAAGAATTTCCTAGAAAAGGCTGATAAATTTAGTGAGACCCTCAAGGATATGAAAAAACACCAACTAGAAATTAAACATACCCTGACGGAAATAAAAAATATTATACAGAGACTCAACAGCAGTCTAGAGGATCGCATGAATCAAGTCAAAGATTTGAAATACAAAGAAGCAAAAAACACTCAACCAGAAAAAAGAAAAAGAAAAAAGAATCCAAAAATTTGAAGATAGTGTAAGGAACTTCTGGGACAACCTCAAGTGTACCAACATATGAATTATGGGGGTGCCAGAAGAAGAGAGAGAGAGAGCAAGATACTGAAAACCTATTTGAAGAAATAATGACAGAAAACTTCCC
Source organism: Pipistrellus hanaki (assembly GCF_964339955.1). Lineage (NCBI taxonomy): Eukaryota > Metazoa > Chordata > Mammalia > Chiroptera > Vespertilionidae > Pipistrellus > Pipistrellus hanaki. The sequence continues at coordinate 37,128,083 of NC_140514.1, forward strand.
CTATATGGTGAAAGAAATAGACTTACAAGTCCAGGAAGCACACACAACCCTAAACAAAAGGAATCCAAAGAAGACCACACCAAGACACATCATAATTAAAATGCCAAGAGCAAAAGACAAAGAGAGAATATTAAAAGTAGCAAGAGAAAAACAGTTAATTACCTACAAGGGAACACCCATACAATTGTCAGCTGATTTCTCAACAGAAACTATACAGGCTAGATGACAGTGGCAAGAAATATTCAAAGTAATGAATAGCAAGAACCTAACCAAGTTTACCCAGCTAAGTTATCATTCAGAATTGAAGGTCAGATAAAGAGCTTCACAGACAAGAAAAAGCTAAAGGAGTTCATCAGCACCAAACCAGTATTATATGAAATGCTGAAAGGTATTCTTTAAGAAAAAAAGAAAAAAAAGGTAAAGATAAAAATTATGGATAACAGATACATATCTATCAACAAGTGAATCTAAAAATCAAGTGAATAAAAAATCTGATGAACAGAATAAGCTTGTGAATATAATAGAATCAGGGGCATAGAAAGGGAGTGGACTGACAATTCTCAAAGGGAAAGGAATGTATGGGGTGCAGGAAGAGACTGTACAAAAATCGTGGATGAGGACAGTGCAGAGGAGGTAAGGGAAGAGGGCGGGGTGGGAACCGTGTGGAGGGGAGCTATTGGGGGAAAAGAAGGAACAATTGTAATAATCTGAACAATAAAGATTTATTAAATTAAAAAAAAAAGATGTACAGAGATTATTAATCTGAGGTCTAAAACTATACAAAATTATGGTCACTTGCTTATTCATGAGGAGAAAATCTATAAGATTCATTATTTTCACATAGGTAACTGTCTGTGACCTTAAAAAGGTTAAATATCACCAATAGATATCAAAATAATATCCCTGTGCTAATTGCTCAGTGGTGAAATCATGAAGCTTTTAACTTTCTTTTCTATGCTTTTCAATAAATTACTAAATTTTACATAAAAAATATGTATAATTGTTATTAATAAAGAGGAAAATTCACCCTAACCAGTTTGACTTAATGGACACAGCACCAAAGGGTCGCAGGTTCGATTCCAGGTCAAGGACACATATCTGGGTTGTGAGATCACTCGCCACCCCCAGTCGAGGCACATGTGGGAGGCAACCAGTTGATGTGCCTCTCTCACATCGGTGTTTCTCTCTTTCCCTCTGTCTCTCCCCCTCCCACTTCCCTTCCACACTCTCTCTGAAAAGCAATGGGAAAAATATCCTTGGGTGAGGATTAACAAAACAAACAAACAAAAAATACACAGCTCAGCATAGTCTCAGTGTGATGCTCCTCAAAATTTAGAAATATTTGCTTAAAACATGTCTATGGACTAGACAGAACAAATCCTATATATTACCATCAGATCATCCTGTCATTTTAATTGAAAGTGACGTTACATCTTCTTTATCCCTATCTTTTTTATTGGAAGTCTTTGGAATAAAGGAAAATACTAAATTACCAACAGGGTTTTGGGCTCATTGTTACAGAGTTATCTGTGAAGTGGGAAACAGTGTGAAGGTGACAAGAGTGAGTTTGTGTTTCAGGTGTTTGCCATACTAACCATTTCCAGCAGAAAACGAAGAAGTGGCAAAAGCATCACTTTGGGTTGATTGAAAGCCTGGGATCAAACTCTCAGCTGAGCCTCCAAGCTTCTCAGGATGTTTGCCTGGAGGGACACAACACCATTCAGTTCACGCCAGCAGAATCACAGAACACATCCTCAGAGCACTCTCTGCACTGACTTCTAGACTTCATTCATTTTTTAGTGTCTTATGGTGACACCTCAGCCATTCAGAGGTCCTTGTATAGTCACTACAGTAGCTGAGAGAACCACTGATAAATGAAAGGAGGTTTTAAGAATCAAAAGAGAGAACGCATCAGTTTTGCAAGAGGGAAAGCATTCTGAAGATTGGCTGCACCACAATGCAAATGTAATTAACGCCACTGATCTATACATTTAAAAATGGTTAAACCCTAGTCCGTTTGGATCAGTGGATAGAGCGTAGGCCTGTGTACTGAAGGGTGCTGGGTTCAATTCCAGTTAGGGTCACATGCCCAGGTTGCAGGCTCAATCAAACCTTTGGGGGATCCAAGCCTACATTTTTTAAAAAAATCCTCACCCAAAGTTATTTTTTTGCCATTGATTTTAGAGAATAGAAGGGAGGGAGGGGAAGAGTGAGAAACATGCCTCTCCCATGTGCCCTGGCTAGGGCCCAAACCTGCAACCTAGCTACATGCCCATGACCAGGAATTGAACACAAGATCCTTCAGTACACAGGCAGATTCTCAGTGACGTAACTCACAGAGCCATACCGGCCAGGGCCCCAAGTCTACATTTTTACATGTATACTCCTAAAGAATAAGATTTCAAGAATCACATAGATACCAATTACTCACCTTCTCCCAGCTTGGCAAAGTCCTTATTTAGCAGTTCTTCAGCTGTGAGTTTGGAGAAATTGTCATCATCAAAGGGATTCCACGTAGAACCTTCTGAAGGATTATAAACATTTTGTTGGGAAGTCCGAGGAGAGCCTGATGGAGTGGTGGTTGCAGACCTAGGTAAGTTCCCACCCCCACAAAATAAGAAGACATATAAAAGTTGAAAAGGTTCAACCTATTTTCTCTTTGTTTCAAGAGCAAATTCTTTTCCAAGTCAAACCATTATTTTCCACAGTGGTTTTAAAAAAGGGCTTTCCATGGCAACTGGACAGTCTCTATAGACCCCTTTTCCACTGTGTGTAAAATAAATGTTTCCATTTTCTTAATGATTCACTATCTCCCACTACTCCTTTAATCTGCAAGTCCTTTCAATTCAAGATCCCAAAGCAACCTATTGTGCATTTTATGGTGCCCACTATAACCCACAATAATGGACCCCGAAGGGCTAGGACTGATGCCTGTTCAAGCTGCCTCCCATCTGTTGGATCTAGCATGCATAAAACTATGGTCACCTATCACAGTTAAAGAAAAATAAAGACCACCATCTTGTGCTTCTAGGTACCATTACTTAATTTTATTCTAAGTCTCTCTTGATGCCCTTTGCATTCAGCTAATGAGTTAAAGATTTTTAACTTCAGAGTATATGGTTCCAAGAAAGCTGAGGGCCTAAAATTGCATTTACTTCACAAACATTCATTGCAATCTACATCTACTTTATATCAGGCCCATAGCTAGTCACTGGATTTGCAAAGGTTGCTTTAGACATAATCCTTGTCTTGGAGGAACTCTCAGGCTGTCAGCTAGATGAGATACTCATATAGACATACAAATAAATAATGATAATACAATGGGATACGTGCACAACAAATTATAAATGACACCAGAGGAAGGGTTAAAGGAGAGGTGGCCTCTGACATTGATCTTCATGAATAGATAAGCAACTCCTTAGTGTAGGGGTGTCGAACTCAATCAGAGAAGGGGCCAAAATCTAAAATCCAGCCTAAATCGCGGGCCGAATGGTCTACTGAACAGTCATAAACTGACAATGTCATAAACTGACAGCGGAGTGCAGTGATGACAGCGCGGTGAGGGCCACATTGCAAGGCCTGGCGGGCTGGATTTGGCCCGCGGGCCTTGTGTTTGACACATGTGCCTTAGTGGACAAGGAGGACAGTGCAGTTAAGGGAGAGCGCATTGGCTGAACAAAGCACTCGTGAAGACGGAGAATGACAAGTCCACCAATGTGAGGCAGAAGATCTTTGGTCTGTTAACCAATGAGTTCAAACAGTATCCCACAGGCAACCAGGGGGGTGGTGGGGGAGGGAGGTAAGATTTTCAGCATGAAAACTTGGTCATATCAAGAATTTAGAAAATACTCTGTAAAACATGTACTAGATGAGAGAACGGAAACAGTGACACAATAGGAAATTATTTCTTAAGATCAGTATGGTTTATGCGCTACAGGCAAATTCAGTTTCTTATTAAACACAGATGCATACCACTGCATATACATCTACACACAAACATATGCAAAGAATCACACAGTAACAGCCCACGGCAGACCTTGCCCACAAAGTAAGAAGAATAAAGGAGAAGCATCACATACTTGGACTTATTGAGACTGGCCTCAGCTGCAGCTGCCTGGAGCAGCTGGGTTGATTTGCTGGCAGGGACCCCAAAGACTGCACTGTGGGTTACGTCACTGAGAATCCGCCTGTGTCCAGCACGTTGAGTCTTGGGGGATGATGGAGGAGTGAGAGATCCAAGTTTCTGTCCCTGGACAGTTGGAGGTGGGGTGGTCTGAACTGTTGGCTGTTGTCTTACTGGGGCTTGTATTTGCTAGGAAAAGAAATGAAAAATGTTCCAAAACAAAGGAAAAAAACCCAAACAGATTAGCATAACAAAAAATGCCATATGAGAGCTAACGTAGAATTTAAATGGCTGAGTTTAGCAGTAACAACCTGAAAGAAAAATAAACATTAGGTTTTGATAACCTGAACTGCAACTTTGGGACTGGTACCAACAAGGTATTTATCTGGTACATATATTCAAATCTTCATCAATGACAATATATAGGTTAACCATATGCAATTTAGCCCAGAGCATAAAACTACAGAAGCTATTCAGATTTTTAATGGCTGCAGTTGGGTTATTGAACAATATAGGTTGCTTCCATTTTTTTGGCCATTTTAAAAAAGGTGGCCACAAACATCTATGGCATACAGCCATTTTCCTTTGTAGATTATTGCTTTAAGATGGCTGCAGTGTATACTTTTGTTTCAATATATTTTTTATTGATTTCAGAGATAAAGGGAAAGGGATAAAAACAGCAATGTTGAGAGAGAATCACTGATTGGCTGCCTCCTGCATGCCCTCTACTGGGGATCAAGCCCTCAACCCAGGCATGTGCCCTTGATCAAAAGCAAACCTGGGACCCTTCAGTCCACAGGCCGAAGCTCTATCCACTGAATCAAACCAGCTAGGGCTGCAGTGTATACTTTACATTCACTCACCTGCTTCTCTAGGTAAGTTCTGCCAAGAGTCATTGGAGAAAGAGATGACCAAAGCTGGGAAGCTCTCCAGCTCCTGGCACAAGCATGTTCTGCTCCTGTTCCCTTTCCACCCCCTTAACCAACTATCACTGAAAAACATTTTTTTTTTTTTTAATCCAAGGAACATGGAGAAGTTTCACAATTCATTCCCAAGAGAGTAGATACTTTTGTCCAGTGAAAGCAGAGAGAACCTCCTAATAAATGTTGTCTGTAGGAAGTTTAATCATCTTATCCCCCCAGGTAAGCATCTGTTATTATTACCCTGAACACAGATCAGGACTCTCTGTTCTGGTCCCAGCTCTGCTGCTATCAGTCTGTGTGTCTTGGGTAATGCCTTTCTAGGCTGGGCCTCAGTTTCTAATTCCATTAAGTGAGGGGTCTGGATTAGATGATTAAGATCTCAATTAGCGCCCTAGCCAGTTTGACTCAGTGGATAGAGCATTGGCCTGCAGACTAAAGGGTCCCAGGCTCAATTCCAGCCAAGGGCACATGCCTGGGTTGCGGGCTTGATCCCCAATCCCAATAGGGGGTGTGCAGGAGGCAGTCAATCCATGATTGTCTCTCATCATTGATGTTTCTATCTCTCTCACTTCCTCTCTGAAATATATATATATATATATATATATATATATATATATATATATATATATATATATATATATTAAATATATATATTTAACAAAAGAAAGAAAAAAGATCTCAATTAGCTACATCATATAGTAATTTTTAAAAAGCACTTTTTCATTTAACAAAAGGAACTTCATCTCTTATTAAAATACAGAGAGTAGCTATCTACTTCACTCCTGTGGGAAGACTAAAGTTTCAGAAACCAAGGTGTAAAGACACTGAACACACTCTTAGCTGAGACTTAAAGAAGATAATCTATTTATGGCATTGCTTCCTTGGAAGGAATGTAGGTTTTCTGGTTTAAGATGGGCCACAAAACTCTAAGAGAACTCAAAAAGATGGTTTTCTATTGTTCGTCTAGTAGTTAGACTTCCCTGGGAATAAGGCAGTAGCTGTTATATTCTATTGGCTGGGTGTGTAAAATGTCTTTTTCTATCACTATAAAATTATCTATCACTATCACTCAGAAAACTGTGAGTACAAAATTAAGAGCACTTATTAAAGGCCAAAACACAATGTGTTTGAGGATGTTGACACAGTAAAGGTCTATCAGGAAAGGATGTAGTGATCCTGATGCTATATTCAGCCATTATCTAAAAGTAGACATGTTCAATTTCTATACTGACAATTGGGCTTGAACAATACTTAGATGCTCTGGTGTCCAAAGGGATTAGGCCATGGCAAATGGGCCCAGGCAAGCAGGCCCTCTTGTACTGCGGCAACAGCAGGTTTTTGCTGCACAGTGTTTTTCAACCTTTTTTGGGCAAAGGCACACTTGTTTCATGAAAAAAATCACGAGGCACACCACCATTAGAAAATGTTAAAAAATTTAACTCTGTGCCTACATTGACTATATATAAAGTAATTCTCTTGAATAGGAATCAAATAAACACAAAGAAAGTATTTTATAATTACTTTATTATGAAATATTAAGTAAACAAAATAGTGAAAAATTATAAAATTCTTGTCTTGTCTGCACCTACGGCACACCAGGCAACATCTCGCGGCACACTAGTGTGTCGCGGAACAGCGGTTGAAAAACGCTGCTGTATGGTACACTTGATTGAGGTAGCCAGTATTGTCGTCCAAGACAAAGAATAAACACAACACTGTCAGGACTCAGGGTAAATGTGGGGGTTCATATGAACCTCCAAAGACAGAAAAGACCACAATTGCCAAAATGCCCCTTGAAGAAGAGAAAGGAACTAATTCTAATCCCACCTAGGTCCTTGACTGCTCAACACAAGAGACAATGAACAGCTCTTTCTGCCAGCCTAATTTCCAAGTAATAAATTAAACATTCATCTTCACCAGTAGCCTAGAGTTATTTTTTAAAAAACTTCTACCATTTACCGAATACCTCATCCTGTTCTTGAATATATCAAGAAAAGATAAAATATTTTAACCACAGATGGGGAGTCAGCCTAGTTCTAGGCCAGAGGCCACCACACCAGCTGCTACAACCTGTTTCCCAAGCCCTCACTACATTTCCCACTTCTTTTGCTCTCTAAGCCCTGGCTGATTCTTACCGTTGGCTCCTGGGCAGGGGATTGCTGCGGGGCTGCGGCTGGCTGAGCCTGGGGCTGCTGTACTGCGGCAACAGCAGGTTTTTGCTGCATAGCAGCCTGCTGAGTCAGCAGCTGTTGCTGCTGCAGGTTTGTGGCCAGCTGCTGTTGCTGCTGCTGCTGCTGGTAAAAGTTCTGTATCAGCTGCTGTTGAGAGCTTCCTTGGGACACTACAGGGAACTGGGCAATTGCTGGTTGCTGGGTTGCTGGGTGTACTGCCTGAAACTAAGCAGGAGAAAGGAGCAAGAAATGAGGAGGTGAATAAAAACCTGTCACAATAACAACTAAGACCAGTGATGAAGCCAAAGGCAAAGGAAGGCAGAAGTCTTGTAACTTGGCTTGAAACTCCTGAGGAGAACCTGAAGACATTAAAACAAACAAAGCAGCACCTTACACTGCCAGGCTCCCTCCACTACACTATGCCGCCTCCTGTACCGCAGCCCAGCTCCCATGTGGGCTTCTATGCCATGCCTGAGGGTGTCCATCTCACTACACATCTGTGATTCCATAACGTGGAGTGTAACAGAAGCTAATAAATGATCTCCCAATCACAGAAGTAATTCTCCTCATAAAGGGATCTGGAAGTAGCCAAGATTAAAATTCTTCCCTAGAAGAACAGGATGAAGCAATGATGACACTGAAAACAAAACAAAACAAACATAACACACCAAAAACCTAAATGTTAACCCAACTATTAAAGTCATCTCTTTCTGAAAGTTATTTCCCACTAACTTTATCTTTACTAACTCTCCAACTTTAAACATTCAAAATAGTCAGATTACACTTAATGACATTTTATTATATATTGGTAATGAATTGTGTCAAGTTATAGTCTCTTATAAAGCATCCTAAAAATAGAGAAACTTCTTTTCTGTCTTTCTCCTACCCACTAAGGCACACAAATAGAGCTCAAACAAGGGCCTACTGATAAACAAAACTCCAAGATCTTGTCTTTTAACATCCCAAATATTTTAAAAATATATTTTATTGATTTTTTACCGAGAGAAAGGGAGAGAGAGAGAAACATCGATGAGAGAGAAACATCAATCAGCTGCCTCCTGCATACTCTCCACTGGGGATGTGCCCGCAACCAAGGTACATGCCCTTAATCGTAATCGAACCTGGGACCCTTCAGTCCGCAGGCCGATGCTTTATCCACTGAGCCAAACCAGTTAGGGCCCAAATAGTTTTACTTCATTAGAGAGCTAACTATGCATGCTGTTTGCCTAATAAGGTAAAGTTAAAGGGTTAGCAAAGAAGCAGATGTCAGTAAATAGCTGCCTATTTATAACCGTAAAATGCTGGAAACAATCAAATGTTTATCAACAGAGGACTGATTGAATAAACTATCCTATATATCCAGCTCTCTAATTGTAAATAGGAATGAAGATTACCTCTTATATGGGATAGAGGAGATAGAATTTTGCATATTTAACTTTGAAACTATGTAAATATTTTACATGTTCGCAAAACAAAATTTAAAAATCAATAACTAAAAATCAAAAGCAAAATGAAGCAAAGAAACCCATGTGTCAAATTAATAGCCAAACTTCCCAGAAAATAATATGCTAAACATTCTAAGGGTAAAGAGGGCAAAGAAATCTTAAACTATTTTCAGTAATCCTATTGGTATTGTTATCTTGAAACTATAAAGAAAATAAGTAATATGTTAATGTTATTAGGAATCAAGACTTTGATTAGAAAAATCTATCTATCTATCTATCTATCTATCTATCTATCTATCTATATAAAAGCCTAATATGCTAACTGTCCCTTCAACCGTTCAACCAGTCACTGTGACAGCGCACTGACCACCAGGGGGCAGACGCTTGGACCTGTAGGTTAGCTTGCTGTTTGGGTCATGCTGTTTGGGTCATGCTGTTTGGGTCATGCGAGACTGGCTGGATACACCCTGGAGGCAACTTCCTGAAGTCCCTCCACAGCCTCTAAAATATTTCTTCTAATTAATTTCCTTTTAATGTGCACGAATCCATGCACTGGGCCTCTAGTACAAATATAAAATCTAAGAAGTTAAACAAAAATCCTATAATTACACATCTGAATTAGGAATATAAATTTGAATTCATGGTATATATCCTATTAAGAAAACAATTTTTTTTCCCTAAATTACTGTCCACTGAAAAGGTCTAAAAACAATAACCCATTAGTAAAGAGTATCCCTACCATAAAAAATGTGGTTTCTAAAGACCATTTCCATGAAAAGGAAATGAAGCTCCTTAGAGAAATGGCTGATTTCAGGTTAAGTGTAAAATGAGCTAGGAACAACTTGTTACAACGAATAGCAAGGAAACCATAAAGACTACTGGAGTTCCAGCCAAAGAATCTAGGAGCCAATTTGAAGACTTTCACTGGACAAAGTTGGGATGCTTTGAGCATCAAAATAAACAAAATTTTAAAAAACTACATTGATGGACACATATCAAATATACTAAGATCCACAAGTTCATCATGATACTAAAACAAAAACCTTTGGATGACACTAAGAACAAACTCATTCTGAAACTGGTAAAAACAGAAAAAGAACCATAATTTTTTCTGCCTTTTCTGCACAAACAATATCTTAGGGTAATAAAATAGTTGGTGAAAAAAATTCTTTATAGATAAATTCCAGCCCTTAAATGAAAAGGAAATGCTAGAATATTATCATTTGCCATCCCTAATAAATTAATAGACTTAGGAAATAATTAGCAATGACTGCTAAGCTGATGGGGAACATCATGGATCAAATGGACAACACCAAACCCACTTATTGATCTTAATATTATTAAAAGAGAGGACAACCAGACATTATATGCCCCTGTGGTGATATAACCAGAAAAACAAAGAACAATCAAACTGAATGGAATATTGAGCAAGCCTCAGGAAATTACCAGTTTACACAGGGGATGGAGAAACATATTAAACATCACCACAGGGAAGCCATCAACCAAATCCAGAATGTGGAAAATTCTACAGGACAAGAGACCCAGTGATGACTGGGATATGCAATGCAAAGGTTATACTCTGACCACCTTACCTGTTGAGCCTGTGCCTGTGGCTGCTGCTGCTGCTGGTAAAATGTGCCTGCTGGCTGCTGTGATGGTGGTGGTGGAGGTGGCTGCTGCTGCTGCTGTTGCTGCTTGAGGAGTTGCTGCTGGTGCTGGGGTGTGGCCTGGGCCTGAGTGGGCAGACCCTGGGCAGGAGTGGAAGGCGTCTGTTGTGGGGTGGGTGGAGCCTGTGGCTGTTTGGGCTGGGATTGTGGTAGAGGCTGGCTGGCTGGAGGCTGAGTTTTTGATTGGGGAACATTGGCTAAAAGACCAGGCTGATTGCTGGGTCCTGCAATGAGAATAAATTCCATGTAAGAGCTCAACACTATTCCAAAAATAACTTCCCTTCTTGCCAAAATAAGAAAGAGGGGGTGATAAGTGGACAGATAACCCCCAAATCCATGTGCTCTTTACTGTCTTTGCACCTGGAATGTCCTTCCTTCTTGCTAATCTATGCACTTTTTAAAAAGTATATTTTTATTGATTTCAGAAAGGAAGGGAAAGGAAGAGATGGAAATAGCAATGACGAAAGAGAATCATTGATTGGCTGCCTACTTCATGCCCCACACTGGGGATAGAGCTCACAACCCGGGTATATACCCTGACCAGGAATTGAACCGTGACCTCCTGGTTCATAGGTCGACGTTCAACCACTGAGCTATGCCAGCTGGGCTGCACTTCATATTTTTCAAAACAATGATCAACAAACAATTCTATATTTGCCTCCTTCAAAAAGCTTTCCTTTATTCACCATTCCATTTAATTAATTACTCCTTTAGCCAGCATCTTGATTATCTACAAATTCAATTAGCCTTTGATGCTACTGTATATAAATACAATCTTTGTACTTGTTGGTATTCTTCAGAATAAAAGCATTCTTTGATGTTTTATATGTAGGTTGCACAATTATAGGCTGGCTGCCTTGTAAGTAAATGGCTACCAAATTCACCAAAAACAGCTTCCTGGTAAGGGAAGTGATGGCTGAATTCAGTTACTTGATAATTTGGATCAATCCTCTTTATGAAACAAACTTAGTCACCTCACCAGAAAGAGAATACCGAAGCATAGAGTAGTGACAGATACTTCAAGAAACAGAATTAGCCGAGACCGGTTTGGCTCAATGGTTAGAGCGTTGGCTTGGGGACTGAAGGGGCCCGGTTTGGATTCCGGTCCAGGGCATGTACCTTGGTTGCGGGCATATCCCCAGTAGGGGGTGTGCAAGAGGCAGCTGATAGATGACACTCTCTCATCGATGTTTCTAACTCTCTATCTCTCTCCCTTCCTCTCTGTACAAAATCAATAAAATATATATATATATATATATATATATATATATATATATATATCGATATTTTTTAAAAAGAGACAGAATTAAAGAAGCAATATCTAAAAGAGGTGTGTCGTGGTCTCTAGAGGCAAAGAAAAGTTTACAAAATAAAGAGGTGGCTAGGGATGAATGGACCAAGCCACAAAATTAGGGCCAAGACTAGAAAAAATAGAGACAACAGGCGTTGGTGGTCCTGGTGATCCCCTGCAGAATTCAATGACCGCTTCCCCTTTCACCAGCCTCATATAATTTCAATGGCAGCTCACCTCTTGGTCCTTAACGAAAACCATTCTTCTTTTCTTAATCCTCACCTGAGGATATCTTTTTAAATTGATTTTTAAAGAGAAAAGAACAGAGAGGGAGAAGGAGGGAAGAAAGAAGGGAGAGAACGATAGGTTACCTTCTGTATGAGCCCAGACCAGGGCTCAAATCCTCAACCTAAGAATGTTCCCTGAACAGGAATCGAACCAGCAACCTTTTGGTGTATAGACCAGCGCTCCAACAACTGAGCCACCTGGCCAGGGCAGAAAACTATTATTCTTTATGTGGCTCTGTATTCCATTCCTGAAGCAAAATCAGGCTTTCCAAGACTTCTCATTATCCAGGATAACAAAGAGGTACCAAGTTTCAAAGCCCCTAGGAACTGACCTGCAGCCTGAGGTGGGGGCTGAACCGTGGCCCTCTTTCGAGGTGTCAGGGCTGGCTGGATGGGAAGGATTCCTGGGTTTGGCTGAGTCTGCCCAGCTTTAGGCCTCTGGCGGGGTGCAATGGAAGTCTCTGTGGTGGGAATGGGATCTGTCAGTCTAGAAGAGGAAAAGAAAAAACAAAAATTCTTATTAATGTGTGAGAAAATAGAGGAGGGGCAGAGTATATGATGTATTAGCTTTGTTCTCCACACTCATCCAAACCTTCTAGATCTGCTTAATCAACATTTCCCAGCAGGCATTCTGTGTTACTGGATGTTATAAATAAAGGTTTCATGGAAAAATGTTTTAATATTTCAGCAGAACCTTTCATGTGTATAGAGAACCTCAAAGAAAGCACTGAATAGAATACAGTGTTTCTCAAATCTATTTGACCTTGTGGCCCTTTTACTTAACACTTCCTGGAATTTCCCAGAATACACTTTGGATGATGATGTAAAGAGGGGTTTGAAGCAGGTGGTTTTCAGATGTAGAGAGAACTCAAACTTGGTTAGAACTAGCTGTCAAAATGGTCTCTCTATTGTAAAAAGTATGCAAATAAATTAATCCAATAAGGGAATTAAAAAGAAATATTCAAGTTGCAAATTGAATGCAAATTATTCAAGTTGAAATATTTGGGGAGTGTGACAGGAACTCCACTTCCTCCAATACACGTATTTATTTTTTCCCATGGTAATATAATATTTATCTCGGCCACCTATAGTAAAAAGCAAATTGCACAGTCTCTCTTATAATCAGGTGTGGCCATATGTCTAAGTTCTGGCCTTACCTGTGATATACACAGATTGTTATGTGGCAGTTGCTAGAAACCTTAAGAAATAACTGGTACATGCCCTTTGTCTCTCTTCTTCTTTGGTCATTCCTTGATCCTGCTGCTTGGAACAGGGATGCTGCCATACTGGTCCATGAGGTCATGGCCACAGCCTGAGGGATGGTAGAGTGGTAAGGATGAAGAAGCCCGGGCACCTGAGAACTTGGTGGAGCAGAACTACCACTATCAGCCCTGGACTACTTACCCCAGACTCTATTTACTTCAAGAAAAAAAACAAACACTATCTTACATAAGCCACTGTAATTTTGGAGTTTCTGTAAATCAGAGCCAAATCTAACCCAAATTAATATGGGGAGGACTGTTGTATGGTCTGCTTTCTTCTTGTGATGGTGACTTCCATTCATTAGAGCAGTCCAGGTAGCAGGCCAACTCAAATCAGAGTGGTTGTCCTTTGAAAATGTACTTTAAGGAGTATAGTTGACTGCAGTTAAAGCCAAAATAAACGAGTTTCGTGGATATTTCCAAAATATGCCTGGCACAGCCTCCATGAAATGCAAAACAGGAAGCAAAGCAACTGGCCTCATGTCCTTCCCTGTGACATACCTCCATGGCTTTTCACTAGTATCCGGCTAGAGCAGTGATTTTTCAACCTTTATTCATCCATGGCACATGTAAACCAATTATTAAAATTCTGTAGCACACCCAGAAATATATTATGTTTTTGTCCGATCTGACTAAAAATTAATTTTGATTCATTCATACCAGATGGCTGTTGTTGTGTTGGCTGTTGTCATTTTTTTTTTTTTACTTGACAATCTAAGGCAAAAGAGGTCAGTGGACTTCTCCTAAAGGTAATAATATCTTAAGAGACTTCTCCTAAAGGTAATATATCCTATATAGTCAGGTATTGCATGTTTTTAAAATTCCTGCAGTACAATGGCTGAAAATCACTGTGCTAGAAAGAAGCTCTTGTAGTGGGAAGAGAACTGATAATATAAAAGCGATCATATTTGGGGAGGCTATAACCTGGGGCAGGGAGGTGGAAAGGGAAATGGGACAGATGTTGAGAAAAGTGTAAGAAAGATAAAGCCAAGGGTCAGAACTTAAACAGACTTTAGGAGAAAAACAAATGTTAAAAACTCCCACACTGGACTTCTCCTAAACGTAATAACATCTTAGAGACCCTGGGATTTAGAGTGAAATAAAATTATACTTGAGCACTAGCTCCTTACCTACCAACTGCATAACAATGGGCACATCATTTAACCTCTTTTAGCTTTGGGTCCCTTTTATGTAAAATGGAGGAAACAATACCTATATCATGAGGTGGATGTGAATATCAAATGCAACAATGATTGTGAAACCTTTTATAAAATGCAGAGTGTTAAACTATCAGTTTGTATGGGTCACAATATGCTGCGAAAAAATACAGACTGAGAAACCAGGAGACCTGACTCTGAGTTGTCTTTTCTAGGTGATCTTGGACAAATCACATAAGGTACAGAGTATAAAGAGTGTGGATGCTGGAGGTCTGGTTCTTTTACTAACCCCATAGTGATGAACTGCCTGGGGCACCTTACAATTCTGAGTCTGTTTCCACATCTATAAAGTGATAACAACAAAAACCTCCTAAGTTTGTTTTAAAGGGGGGTGGGAAAAGCCATCTTATTTGTGTAAAGTACCTAGTAAGGTATTTGGCATGTAAGATGCCTCAATGGATAGTGGCCACTTTAAAAAGAGTTAGAAAGAAAAACGCACCTGTTAGGATTGGGGAGTAAATACAAAAATGCAAATGAAATTATTGTAAATTATAGATAGGATGACTTAGACCCAAATCTCTTGGCTGTCAGTTCTGTGTATTCTCACAGCATTATTGAGGTCCATACAAACTAACATTTTGGGCACTCTACAGTTTATAAAACAGCTGCACAGCCATTTATGCATTTGATGTTCACATCTGCCTTATGACATAGATACTATTTTATCCATCTTCACAACAGAGAACCACTCAAATGTTAACCGTTATCATTTTTACAAATGTGTGTGCTTTGTTGGAAGAGATCATTGCTTAGCTCAGTTCATACCATGTTTGGATCTAGTACAGAAGGCCATAAACTCAAATACTAAACTATTAAATTAGTCCCAGAAGCAATTCCCAGAGGTGAGCATGGCAGACTTAAGCAAGAAATAAACAGACTGCAGAGTAACAATATGAATACAGTTTGCTAAATTTGTAAAAAACCGAAGTCTCATTACTTTACAGCCACATCTGCAGGCATTCTATAAATATTTAAGAATTTTTCAAAATGTAGAAGTTATTTTTCTGTTCTATAAAAATTCACATATTCCCATCTAAGGTATTTTGTTGATAATTTGCTGCTAAGGTTTCCTTGCCAAGGGAGTGTGGTAGAAAAAGAGGGGTATAAAAGTCTCTGGGACTACCCTTAGAATTTGCCATTGGGAAGGTAGAGCAGTCAGGAGGATGTGACCTGCACACCTTCATATACAAGGGGTATGAAAGACCATGCACCCCAGCTGCTGTGCTCTGAAATCCACTGCTACTGTAGTGTTTGCCCCGAGGGCATGCTTCCCATAGGCTGCCCCAGTCATACTATCCCAGCCACAGGGATATTAAGGCAGACCAGGTCCTGGGACATCGGAGTCTCCTCTGGTAGCTGGCTTTGACTCGAGGATTCCCCTTTGGAGAACCTTCCTTAAATTGTGTGGCAATTTTTAGGTCACTTCCACCCAACTTTCCCCTGCTTCTCTCTAGATCAGACTTACATCGCCTTCTGATGGCTCTCCTAGCCTTCCCTGGCTCCCTCCCTATTTCCTCTCAGGCATTTCCCCAAATAAAATACTAGCTTCTTTAGTCCTCTCTTACCATCTGTGTCTTGGAAGACCCTAGGTTTCATAGAATGTGATTAAGTAAGATCTACAGTTTCTTTGGCAGTTTCATGGACTCAGTGCTTTGACCTGTACTTGCCTAATGTGGCCAGGGGCTTAGTGAGTAAAAAGGAAAGGAAGGTAGAGGATTAGGGTGCTGAAGGAGGCTAAACAAAGGCCAGGACATCTGTTTAGGACACTCCTGTATTAGTAATATTTATAAAGTCTATTGTTGCCTCATCTCTGAATGTTCCTGTGCCTAATTCCAAGCAAGGGAAACAGCTGTGGAGTTTTTCATTCTCTTTCAAACGTAGATCATTGTATTTCATTACATTCCTTCTTGCACTCCCAAAGGATAGCTTCCGCTTACAGGAGATAGAGCTTGCTTTCTTGAGCTGGGCAGCCCCTTGGCCATGGCAGTTGAAGAATCAAGAAATACAAGGCACCCTCCTTCCTCTGCTACTGAGGCAATGGAGCACAACAGGTGCTCACCTAGGCATTGCTTACCTGGCCTTTGGCTGGGTCTTCTTAGCAGCTGCCTCGCTGGCTTTCACTGGCTCAGGAAGCTTTGTAGGAATGGGCGAGTTCTATACAATTGGGAAACAAAATTTAAAAAGAACATCATATATTTCTTTGTAGAAGAATGATCACCATGATTAGGCTGATGGAAATATGTATTGGGTTTTTCCAGAGTGGCTTCTGGACCCTGATCTCTGGTAGAGAGAAGGGAAGTTTACCAAAAGCATATCCCACTAGCCTCAGCCCCAGTCAGGGAGACAAAAGTATCAGAGAAGAGGACAGAGCAACCCCCAAGAAGAACATTCCCCTGCCAGCATTCTCAGCCTTTTTTTTTTTTTTTTTTTAATGTTTTTATTGGTTTTAGAGAGAGAGGGAGAGGGATAGAGAGAGAGAAACGTCGGTAAGAGAGAGACCCGTCATCAATCAGCTGCCTTCAGCATATATACCCACTGGGGATTGAGCCTGTAACCCAGGCATGTGACCTGACCAGAAATTGAACCCACCATCTCTTGGTTCCTGGGTTGGATGTTCAACCACTGAGCCAGGCCGGCCAGGCCATTCTCAGCCTTTTGTATGGCTAAGGTCACTGGGGTTTGATGTCAGTATCCTTCTCTCCTTAAAGCACAGCTTAGAAGTGAGGTTATGATAGGAGTAAAAGAGATGTCTATAACCAATATTACTTTAAACATTTAAGAAAATATATTTTTATTGATTTCAGAGAGGAAGAGAAAGGGAGATATAGAAACATCAATAATGAGAGAGAATCATTGGTTGGCTGCATCCTGCATGCCCCACACTGGGGATTCAGCCCGTAATCCGGGTTTGTGCCCTGACTGGGAATCAAACTGTGACTTCCTGATTGATGCTCAATCACTGAGACACGCCACTGGGCTTTATTACCATTTAAGTTCTCAGCTAGATATTAGAGAAGTCAGAGCTGACTAGTTTGCCCAACCTTCTAGTTAGAATGCTTGGAGAAAACCACAGCCACAGTGTGTCTAGTTGCTGAGCCAGCACCTCTTTCTGGCACATGAGGCACTATTCAGTCCACAAGCATTCCTCGAACTTGGATTCTGCACCATCCATCCAACACCACCTCTCCAGGGAGCACTAGCTGTCCCTAACCACAAGACCACTGTTTACCACTGCTGAGCAAACAGCAAATGACTTGGGACTTGTGAAGCTGACTTATACACGTTAAGCGCCCAGCCTGTTTGGTCTTCCGGACGGAAAGTGCACTGTCAGTCACTGGTGACTGACATGGCCCTTAACGTATTAAAAACTGGTTGAATGCTTCCAATTATATTTAATAGTATTTAACTTTATGAATGGGAAAATGGGATAGTGAAAGAAAACACGGTCATGTTAGATCACTGTCCGGTATCCCGTTTATTCTGGGAAACATGACAAAGGGAATACTAGTAATGAAACTGGCTTTTAAAAGGATGTCTCATTTCCTTCACATTTTTAGGTGGTGGGAATTTTTGCAGAAAATGTCTCCTAGCTTCTCTTTCACCCCCCAAGTGTTCATTTCCCAAGGGAGAAGGTGTAACTTATTTTACTGGTAAGACTAGGAGAAAAAGGTGAGCTTGTTTGGCTCCCTATGCTCTCCCCCTCCTTTAGTGAAAAGCCTGTCTCTCAGGAATCAGGTGCTCATTGCTCAGTCATGAGGCTCTTATGTTAGGGATCTGGTCAAGCTATGTTATCAGACTCAATCTTATTAGTGATAAAGCCAATATTCTGAGCTCCATCTGAATGACTGCCACATCTGATCCAAAGGTGGGAGTGAAAGTGGAATGTTATTTATCAGCTCCCAAAATGACATTAGAAGTTCATTACTGGAGAAGCAGGCAAGAAAATTTCAGATCAGAACTTGAGACGACATCCATTAGTACAATATTCAATAAAGTTGAATCGTACTATGACCAGATAAATATGCCAAGACTGTAATAAAAAGGGTGTTTTCAAGAACTATACTCTGATACTGAGAATGCAGAGTTTAGGATTAAAAGTGTAGAAAACAGCTGAGACCGGTTTGGCTCAGTGGATAGAGCGTCGGCCTGCGGACTGAAAGGTCCCAGGTTCGATTCCGGTCAAGGGCATGTACCTTGGCTGCAGGCACATCCCCAGTAGGGGGTGTGCAAGAGGCAGCTGATCGATGTTTCTTTCTCATCGATGTTTCTAACTCTCTATCCTTCTCTTGTCCTCTCTGTAAAAAATCAATAAAATATACATTTTTTTTTTTAAAGTGTAGAAAACATTCTGATGGGAGAGGGTAGAGGAAAAAGAGTGTGAACCACAGGTGGCCAACAGCAGAAGCAAAGTCAAAAAAGTTCTGCTACAGTGAAGGAGAAAAGGGACAAGGGGCTTCAGTTCCAATTGGTGTGGCAGCACATCCAGGCCTTGTCTCAGGAAAGCAGCTGCCTAACCATGTCTAGGTAAACGTAATAAACTCTTAGTGAACTGTGAAAATCAGCAAGACCATAGTTTGGTCAATCTTCACCCAAAGTGTTCAACTCGATCCCTAGGGTTTTTTGTTTTTCCCCAGTGTAATTACCTCAGTTTTATAATTAAATTCTATGGGATAAATGGATTCTGTTTTATAGCAATTGCTTCTTAGCAACTTGCTTGAATGAGCCCTACTAGATAAAGCAAGGGACATCTATATTCATTAAACAGCAGATTAACACCCCAAATATTCTAGATGACAATTAATAATGTTTGCTTCCCTCAAAAAGCACCTTTCACATACCTGAACATTTGGAATCGGGCATTCTTTCTTGAGTAGTTTGAATGAGAAGTAGGAGACCTGATAAATATCCGGCCTTTTGTCAGGGTCTGGTTCCAACATATACCCTAAGAAAAACAAATGTTACCTCATTTAATAATATCCTAACAGTTATTACGTTAGCTAGGAAGCAATCTTTTTTCCTCATAAAAGTCCAATTTGTCCTTTTCCTCCCTTCTCAGAAAGGGAAGTTCACACTTTACTAAAATGTTAAATATCTACAAGAAAACAACAAAGTTTTAAAATTATAACAAAGATACTTGAAGTTCACACTCTGCGTTCTGCACAACAGGGACTCAAACCCTCAATATGGAAGTTACTACCTTCATATTCTGGGACCTAGGAAGTTACTTGGTCTTGCTTCTGGCCTCCTTAGTTCATATGATCTTGCTAAACAAGTGATTATCTTGCTAAACAAGTGACTATCTTGATAACTATAACCGAAACTTAAATTTTATAACTTACTATTTTTTTGTTGGAGATTTAAGCTAGTTTCAAGACAAAGAAATCCAAAAATTACAAATATATCTCTACTTTTACCATTATCTGTAGATCACTTGTCTGGTTCTAGGTGCCCTTTCAGAAACTGATAAGATCCATAGTGGAAAAAAATCTTTCTTTAAGACACACAAACACTCACATATACAGTACATACAAACAATAATGCAAGGCCATATATTGTTTAAGAAAGCAAACGAATGGTTTAGACTAGGGGTGTCGAACTCAATCAGAGAAGGGGCCAAAATCTAAAATCCAGCCTAAATCGCGGGCCGAATGGTTTACTGAACAGTCATAAACTGACAATGTCATAAACTGACAGCGGAGTGCAGTGATGACAGCGCGGTGCGGGCCACATTGCAAGGCCTGGCGGGCTGGATTTGGCCCGCGGGCCTTGTGTTTGACACATGTGGTTTAGACACTACATTCAGAAAAAAATTGATCAGGCTGCTGTCTTGTGAAGGGCTTGCAGAAGAGGCAGGACTTGAGCTGGTCCTTGAAGCCAGGGAAGAATTTAGTTAGTCGGGGTAAAGCACAGAAAAAGACATTCCAGATGAGAGAAAAGTCTGAGCAAAGATGAACTTGGAGAAAGTAAAAAATGCCTTGCTACAAGGAAATAGAGGAGCCAGAAGGCCAGGGCATAGATTTTCTTGTCAGAAAGTACAGGCAATAAGGCTGGTGGGTGGGATGGGACCAGAGTATGAAGGATCTTAAATGCCAAACTAAGAGTATGAGCCCTACTGTGGCCATTAAGTTACTGAACAAGCACATGATAGGGTGGTATTTTACAAGATTAATCTTGTGGTGAAGGTATGCTTGATTGACTGAAGAAAGAGGGGGAGGCTATGGGCAATCCACTACTAAAGCCATAAGCTGACAGAGCTTGTACTGTACATAGAGTAGGATCTCGGTTCTCAAAGTTAATTCACTCCCCAAAGCGGTTCAAGAAGCAATGTGATAGAAAACTGAATCATTTTTTCCCATTAGAAATAATGTAAATTGAATTAATCTGTTCCAGACCCCCAAATGATTCTCTGTCTTAACCTTTTTTATATATAGTACATGTCTAATGTACTGTTTAATCTTTAAACAAACATTTCTTTCCTTACATTTATTGAACCACCCCTACCAGCCTTAAGTGAATCACTTTCAGCACTCATTTCACAGGTGCAGCCTCTTTGCTTTTTCTCATCTCATTGCCTCAGAAATGCTATCACTGAATGCAGTCACCAGCTAACTGCTTTTTCCTTATCCAAATCAACAAGTTTTTCTACCTCTTCAACTGTTTGTGATCTTTGTTTTGTGAGCAACATCAGCATTGGGATGGTCTCTTTATGTTTTAAAATTGTGCTAATTTTACCAGCAACAAAAGCAACACACACACACACACACACACACACACACACACACACACACACATTATCCACAGCACAATTTCCTGAGATGTTTAACAATGCAGGTTTAGTGGTTTAGAAATAAACTGACTCACATTCTCTCCTTTGTTTGTGGCCTGAGAGATGCTTTTTGTCATGCAGATGTATCAGCACGAAAGGGTTGTCAGGTAGAGAACTGAAGTTTTGTTCAAAAAACAGAGACTTTTTTCCCCCCCGCCATGAACAACTTGGTCAAAAACCAGAATTTTTTTAGATGGGAGATGTTTGAGAACTGAGGCTTTACTGAGCTATTGTTTCAGCTCAGTAATGGAGAATGGAGAGAACAAAATGATGATGGGAAATGCCAAAGAAAGAACCTAATGCCATTTAGGAAATACTCCCTCTCTCTGGGTAGGCAAACCCAAAGAGAACCTTAAATTTTAGTCACCTAGGCTTTATTGGTGACACCATTAACAGAAATTGAAAAGAGAGGGGAACCTTGAATTGGTAGTAAAAGGGGGTGGGGAAATGGCAATGAATTTAATTTTAGACATATCAGTTTAGGGTGACAAAAGAACCATCAAAAAGTTTGTAAATTGAAGTAAATCAGAGTTTAGTCAAGATGTCATTCATAGAGTTGTTTTTCCTAATATGAATTTTCTGCACAAATGTTAAAAAGAAAAAAATGAGTTACAAAAAAATCCGATCATTCTAGCATCAAATTGGAACATTTTCTCGTATTTCCTTCCAATCTCATTTAAATAACTGCAATTCTAGAACAGACCTAACACTTTACCTCTGAAAATCATCCAATAACCATTAAATGACTTATCCCATTCCTTTAAATACCCTCCTTCACTTTTTTGTCAATAAATGGAAGAGGCTGATTAAAAAAATTGGCATAATGGAATGGATAGTCACTTAAAAACTGTTAACTTGGATAAATTACCTCTACTTTCCTCATTTGCATAAAACGGAGATAATTCATTTGTTGTAAAAGGTTTTAAGAATTAAATGAAGTATAAACTATATAAAAGTAGGCCTTCAAAAAATGTCAGATGCTTCGCCCACATTGGCTTCTATTTTCTTCAGAGCATCCCCACTCCCCACTTAGGACCCAAACTGGGTTGCTCAGGAATTATAATCCATAATGGTTAAAATTTAGATGCTACATGTGTTCACTGATATAAAAAATAATAAAAATAATCTGTTTCTTTAGCTTTTTTAGTACAGAGGCTTATACAAAGATTATTTGGTCTACCATCTGGTTAATGAACATTAGTACATATGCTTACTCCGATAATGCAAAAAAGTGGGGAATTTAAAAAACATTTAAAGCACTGAGTTTAAATACTTGTTATCAAAATCCAGTGATTAACCTAAATGAGAGAAAAACCTAGTTCCATAGAGTTATAGTCTTAATTATATATTCACTCCAGCCAATGCACTGCCATCATTTGAATTGCTTCCAGTTTGGCAAAGATGAATTTCTCATTACTTGATGACTCAGCTGGACTCCTTTGGTACCAAAGCCTATAAAACAGACTACAAGAGAACAGAGCAGTACTACATTGCTCAAAGTACAGTTAGGATTTCTGCTCAGGTGGCTGGCTTAGGTGTAAAACAGAGTTTAGATTTCTAGCAAAAAACAACAAACCACTCCTCTCACTGGTTACCTTTATATTATGTTTGAGTAACCAACCATTATCAACCGACTTCTTTATCTTTGCATCCAACCTACCAGTCCCTTTACCCTCCAATTCATTCCTAGAGATTAACGATAAAAATATAAAACTAGATACTTGAGTACTTACTAATTAAGCAGTGCATGTCTTGGGAATATCGAGAGTTATCAGGAATTGTGAAGTTTCCATCACATATTGCCACTTGACTCTCCCCAAATGGCAAAGTGAAATAGCATAATTTATACAATAAACATCCAAGAGCCTAAGAAAAAATAAAGAAAAGCAGATTGCTACTAGTGGTGTATTTACCATAACATAAATGGGTCTACTGAGTGATATATTTACTAGCAGATATAAAAATTATATACTATTATTAACCTATTAACAATTTGAATTTAGAGCCCAACACCACTATTAAACTGCTGAGTTACATTATTTCTACTATCATTACCAAATTGAGCTCTAATAAAGAACAAGTATTTCAGCTGTTTTGTTCTTAAGAATTAGTATCACATATGTGACAGCCATCTGAATAATGGGCAGGTCACCTGAATAATTCTCACAGAGCTCTCAAGTCGTTTTCTTTCACATGCTTAAAGAAGCAATGGTTGGTTACCTCGGGTTAAGATTAACCTCTAAGAATAACCTCGAGAGATAAGTAAACAACAAGTTGCCACAGTGGCCACCCTTGCTATGGCAGTCTGGATGAAACTTGGGAGGTTACAGTCAAGACTGCTGATATCTGAGATGTGGATAGGTTAGTTGAACCTACCCAAATGTCTGCCTTCGTAGTGATGATTTTGCCACTGTACAGGTTGACCATTTCTGGTGCTCGATAGGATAGCGTTGTGTATCTACAATCAAAAGATTCATTTTTTGTTAAACATGTCAATGACGTAACGACCAGGGGTAGCAGAAATACTTCATATATAAGCTCCCTGGGAGCAATCTGTAGAAGAGAGTATGAAATATTAGTGCAGATAAAATAAAAGGCTGTCCTTGGTACACGGCCGTGGCCCTCTAGCGGCAGTCCTGCTCAAGAGCATGTGGGGACCCAGACACTGTGGCATTAAATAAACTCCAAAAGCAATTTTTCTTGGGTCCTCAAATAACAAAATTTCCTCCTATAAATCAGTGGTTTGATATTATATTTTGCTGGTATGTTTTTAAAAATTGTAATCCCTTTTAATGTGACTTGACACAGAAATATAATACTGGCTAGGATGCTGGAGAACAGCAGAAAATGGGCCCTGGCTGGGGTGGGGGGTGGGTGGATCTTCGTGGGTGGACTGGGGTTGAAACAACAGTGACTTGTGCTGCTTGAGTCTCTAGAGCCCAGAGGGTACTTGGTTTAGGTGTCCACTAGGGTTTTGCATCACAAGTTTTCCTGGCCCAGGCTTCATTGTCAGGGTTGTGATGCAGGAAAGGACAAAAAGGATCAGGATATGAGTGGGCATGCTAGACTGCTGATTTATTAGTAGTAGTAATAGTGAGTGCTGTTGCCTGTAAAAATCTAACACTTTGGACAACAGGAAAAATGGGTCAGGTTCTTACTGGAGTCATATAACCAAAGAAGCTTTTTTCCTCATGAATGTCAGTGACTCAATATCTGTAGAGACTTCAATAGCCCTACTCAGCCCTCCATCTACTGCAGGTGAGTTCCTTATAAGAAGAAAGGAATACAAAGCAAGTTAGGGTTCAGTAAAACTGTACCCAACAGACTAATGACATCAGGGATGTTTTATTTCTATGATGTGTGTACTATTCAGCTTTTTAAGGGCAATACGACATAAATAAAAATATCTATATTCAATTACCATAGGCCCGTTGCTAAAGTATATCAGAGTTTTCATTTTACTCTATTAATCAATAATTATAACCCCCCTCCAAATTCTCCATTTAAAATCAAATAAGCCAACTACCAGCATAATTATCTAAGAAGAGGAACAAACTGACTACCGTCCTTGCCATCCCACCCTGATCTTCTCATCCATAGGCTGAAAGCTGCTGATCTCCAAGAAAGAAGGAAAATCTTACTTCTTAATCTCATCTTCCACTGCATTCACTCCTTCAGCTTGCGGATTCTGGAATTTGTTGGTGGCACTTCCAAAGTCACACAAGACGTAGTGGCCTCGGTCATGCAAGAGGATATTTTCAACCTGAAAAACATTCCCCAATCATTCATTCCAAGATGTCACTTGTAATGTGTGTGAAATTTTGGATCTCATTAACATAAATATTATTTTTATCTTTGATAATCCCATTAATGTGCACTCTCTATCAACAGAGGTCATCCCAAGTGGAATAAAACAAGATGCACAGCAACAGGGGAAAATGAGAGTGGAGAGGGCAAAAAGAGGCAACTCCACATGGGGAAGCAAGAGTCTCAGTTTTCTGTTTCCAGGCTCATTTCTTACCTCTGTAGAAACAGTCCTTTTATTTTCAAGCCTTTGCATCTTTTAAATACACACACACACACACACATATATTTTTTTAATTGATTTTACAGAGGAAGGAAAAGGGAGAGAGAGATAGAAACATCAATGATGAGAATCATCAATCAGTTGCCTCCTACACACCCCACACCAGGGATGGAGCCCGCACTTGTGCATGTGCCCTGACTAGGAATCAAACCATGACCTTCCTGGTTTATTCACTGACACTCAACCACTGAGCCACACCAGCTGGGCAGCCTTTGTCTCTTTTGTCATGTTCTTTTATCAGTCTTGAATGCTCTCTCTGATTCCCCCACTTTTACCCAGCTACCAAAATCCTATTCCTCTTTCAAACTCTAGTTTAAATGCTGCCTCTTCTTTGAAGCCTTCTACAGGCCCCCAATCAGACAAATATCAATCCTTCCCTATGATCCATCAGTACTTTGTTCTTCCTGATATCAATTATTTCACTTGGGCCTTGTAAAAACATACATCAATTTCTTTACTACAAGAGGTTAGAATTTTCAGAATTAATAAATATTTGCTATATTTTAGTTAATTCTCAAAGTGACTCAAGAGCTATGGGAAAACGTGCAGTATTATCCTTGTCTTTTTATAGATGAATTCTTTGGGCAGTTCTGGATAGAATGGGACTTACAAAGTCTAGTACCTAGTAAAATTCTGGTATCAAAGGAGTCTGTCAGTAAAATAACAACTCCAAAAACCACGAGCACTACTGTACTCAAGACATATTAATTTTGGTATAGGTAAACTTGAGACAGCATAAGGACCTGAGCCAGGAGCCCGAGAATACCAGATGGCCCGATGAAAAACCACATAGCTGGAGAGACCCTGATGCCAGAACTCCAAAGATGCCAAAAGGCCAGATAAGTTCACACAAGAATGTCACACACTCCCCCCCTACGCCCCCCCCCCCCCCCCCCCAAAAAAGGTCACCACTCCTCACTGTGGCAGGAACAGCACTGTGCTGGTCACTGGTACTGCAAAGAAAACTGGAAACATGGGACTGAACACATTATGGGCTGGCGCTCTTATGAATGGGGAGATGAGATAAGGCTGGGCCTTGGAGGAGTGAAGGCCTTAGAAAAGTGGAACTAGTAACAGGAACAAAGGCACAGAGGCAGGCACGATAATAACAATGGTATCAGCAAATAATAGCACTTACTATGTGCTAGACACTGCTCCATGCACTTTTACCTATAGTATTTCATGAAATTCTTACAAAGCCTTTTGTCCCCACTTGGATGAGAAGTGGGATCCATTTCTAACATACCTGAGGTCACAAGACTGCAAGCGCAGGATTGGACTCGGGCTGCCTGACTGCTGGGACTACACCATCACCCACTGCACTAATGTGTATTGCAATTACGGAATGTGGGCAGTTAGGACTGAGAAAGAAGGGTGCAGAAGGAGAGAAGAACAGAGAAGCAGACAGAGGGCAACTGAAGAAGGCCACTAGGGAACCACTCAGCATTTTAACCATCAGCAGCAGGTGAAAAGACGTTTTAGGAAAGCTGGCATGGTGATAGAAGAGGGAGAAAAAGAAAGGAGACAGTGAGGTGCAATTGTCCAGGTGTGAGGTGAATAGAGCCAGGTCTAGACTACGGCCAGGAGGGATTAAATGAGATAAGAAAGGAAGAGAACCAACTGGATATTGACATTCATCTTCTGAAAGCTTGGGAGACTTTTAAAATATATATATTTTATTGATTTTTTACAGAGAGGAAGGGAGAGAGATAGAGAGTTAGAAACATCAATGAGAGAGAACGTTGATCAGCTGCCTCCTGCACTCCCCCCAATGGGGATGTGCCCGCAACCAAGGTACATGCCCTTGACCGGAATTGAACCTGGGACCCTTCAGTCTGCAGGCCGACGCTCTATCCACTGAGCCAAACCGGTTTTGGCAAAGCTTGGGAGACTTTTTATAGTGACTATGTTTTTGGCAATATCCCTTTTAGGATGTAAGCCTAGCATTGAAGATCTTTCCTCAAATATGGTTACCATTGCTTACAATCCTCAAGTCATTCAGCTATCTGAGAGTTTAATACACTGACCTTACTTCCCAACCCATTGGCTTAAAAGTGTTACTAAAGTCATCACTCCCAAACTCTGATTATAGCTTCAGCCAAAATGCCTGGAAAGCCACCTCCTACTGACCTCTACATCTTGACATTATTTCAAACAGATATGGCACTCAGGCATTTCAGTCACAGGATTTATTACCACTGGAAATTCTGGAGGATTAGATGAATGCAGATTTTCAAACCTGTGATTCTAAAAATAGGACAAGAATCTTCAGCCTATTATACTTCATGAGATCCAAATCTCTTTTCTGACAAGACATGCATGACTTTTTAATCTAGATGCATTTAAGTCTTAATCCTGTTCCCCCTTTCTTAAGCCCCGAGAAAAAACACCATAGTACAGTAAAGCAAAGCCAAATAGACAAAATCCAAAATGAAAGTAAAAAACACCTCAGCCTCTGTTTTGATTTGGTCACTGAATTAACTGCAGGTCACAACCTTTCTGGACAGAGGTCACCTGACTGGTCAAAGGAGAGGGCTGGCTTTAGGGGACCTTCCCAGGCTTATGATTCCATGATTTGTAATAATAACCTCTATCTTTCCCCAGAGAAATAAATATTTTTAAATGAGGGAAATAATTGAAATGTTAAAATAACATATTTGAGGAAGGATCTTCAATAAAAAACAGAACTGTTTCAGTTATTTTTAGAACATAAGCTGCTTAAGGACCAGAACCGATTTCAGTGTATTTCCTATGTGTAATGTGACAGAAAGACCAGGCGGAACAAGTGGTTTTCTCAGTTCTGCATGTGAACAAACAGAGCCCTACACAGGGTGGTACTGACTCAACCAGGAGGTCCACAGATGTCCTGGCCTGTGCTCTTTCTGTGTCCCTTTGACTTTTATTCACAGTGGTGTCTCTTCACCAAATGGAAATCCTGCTCGCAGAGAAGCAACCAGAAGACCAGCGACCAGCACTTCCCTGGGCAGCAGGAGAATAATGAACTTCTTGGCTCTGCTACCACTAGGTCTACAGTGGCTGGTTCCGCTGTGACAGAGCTCAGAGTAGCGCAGGCTATATGATAAATGACACAGCCAGGGCAAACAAGACATAGCCAAGGCAAACAAGAGGTATATGGGGACTTCACTCACGGCATAGGAAGCTGGCAGTGTGGCAGGCAAATGCGACTGCCCACCACGCACATACTAGTAGGAATCAACAAAATCTAACAAGCTAATGAAAGCATTTAGATGGCACCAAGTGTAAGATTTGGGGAGCTGTAGAAAGCTTCAATCAAAATAGATTAGTGGTTACACAGGGTTAGAGGCTCAGGAAATGAAGAGTGATTGCTAATGGATACAGGATTTCTTTCTGGGGTGATGAAATGTTCTGAAATCAGATAGTGAGGACGATTGCATGGCCTTGTAAATGAACTAAATTGTACCCTTTCTTTTTTGAATTGTACACTTTAAAAGAGTTTTATGGTATGTGAATTATGTCTCAATTTTTAAAAAAGAGCCCAAACATAAATGCTAGTATACTGCTGAACATACAAAAGAGTATACTTTCGAATATAAACAACATGAGGTGCTTATTAAGATATGAATTCCTGGGCCTCCCTGACACTGCTACCAAAATTACAGTCCAATAGATTCAGTGTGGAACCCAGCAGCCTGCATTTAACAAGCGCACTAGGGAATACTGATGTAAGTTATTAGCCATGAAGCACATTTCTCAAAACATGGCTATAATAAAAAAGAAGCTGCAATTTAGAATCAGAAGAATTGTACTCAAATTCTGATGCTGTTCCTAGTTATATGACCTTAGGCAAGTCATATAACCTCTGTGCTGCTCCCTACATGAAGTGTCGAGCAGAGTATGGCACTCAGCTGGTGCTCCATAAATGCTAGCCAATTCTATTCAACAAACATTGCGAAGCGTCTACAGCGTGAAAGGCCTGGTGCAAGCAGATGGTAATTAGTAGGACAAATTTTTAAAGTAATACATTAATAGATTTTGCAAAATAGGAAATAGACTTCAAAGACCAAGCATCATTGTTTATAAACTATTTAAATTAGATATAACTTTTCATGACCCTGGAAAAGTGCATTTGGCAGTGTTATCAGGAAAAATAAAAACAATGTGTGCTGAAGATTTGATGGCTATGAAGAATTTCTGAAAACTACTTAATAAAACTGATATCTGTACTGTACTGTTGTAACTTTTCTTTCCCCAAGAAGAACGAAAGCTCAGAATTTGGAACCATGCCTCACACTTCTCTCATATCCCCATCCCCGGGACAGATAAAAAATACTCTGTAAGAACAAACAATTAAATAGGTGGTCTGTTACCTTCAGGTCACGGTGAATAATAGGAGTTTTGCACTGATGGAGGCGGGCAACAGCCTCACAGGTGTCACAAAATATCTGGAGCACTTCGTTCTCTGTAAAACCTGTTTGCAGGCGTTGGTTCATCAGGTTGACCACCTGGCCTCCTGCGAGGAGTGTAGAGGAAAAGAGAGGTTATAAACATTCAGACTCATCACCTACCCAAGAGAGTAAATGACTCTCCACAAAGCAGCAACCTGGACCAAGGTGACAGACATGACTACTTGGCTCAACAGACTTAGTTGTGCCAGGACTAAAACCCAGATGTCTTGATGTACAATCTGGAATTTGTGTGTTTTTTAACAATCAAGTGCTTTCTCCAATGTGTCAAAAACAGTTTCCTGCCCTGGCTGGTTTCTCAGTGGTTAGGGCATTAAGCCATGGACGAAAGGATCACAGGTTTGATTCCTGGCCAAGGGCACATACCTCGGCTGCAGATGGATCCCGGGCCCTGGTCAAGATGCAAGCAGGAGGCAACCAATCAATGTTTCTCTCTCTCTCCCCCTCTCTCCCACTTTCTCTTGAAAATCAGTGGGAAAAAATAGCCTTTGATGAGAATTAAAAATAAAAAAACAGTTTGCTTATTCCATTATGCACCCCAGACATGAGCTGCCCTCATTATGGCTTCAAGATTAGTAATAGAGCTGACAATATGGTCCTGCTCTAGTTGCCTGGTTATACTGTCCCTGCTGTGTATGAAACAAGACCACAGGTTCAATATGCCATATCTTTTAGTAAGAATCCAATTGCATAATAAACCTCAGGAGAAGCAAAGAAGACAGCTTTTATAGCCTGTATTTCAGGAACAGCCTGGTCTTCCTGGCTTCACTACTTGCCGCCTAATCTGTAGAAATGCTACGCCAACATTTACTCTCCAGAACCAAAAGCCTAATGGCTTCATTTACAAAATTAACCAGACCCCTGAATGCTCCTACTGCCTCATCTCTGAACATTTTACTGTCCAAAAAGGATTGGGCAGGAGGAAATAAACTGTCAAGTAAAAATTTGGGAGTATTTTAAAAAATCAGGTTAGTAGTAAAAGCTGAAATTATCAGTTAGCATCACATTTTTTGGATAAGCAGCATACTTAGTTTATGGACAGTATCTTAAAGCAAGGAAAATGTTAGTGGAAGTAAGGGTGACTACATAACAGTGAGACAGTGACCCAAGCTTGTAAGTGGCAGCTGCTTAAACAAAAAGAGTCACACCTCCAAATAATGGTTGCATGAAATGCCATCAACTCTGAATAAAATCATGCTATAGTCTGGATTTCCCAAGATAAATACTGCTTGAAACTCCATGCTTTCAACTACTAAACTCCACTGTCAAGAGCAGCATAGTTTGAATGTAGCCTTCCTGGTAATTATAGCTCTTGAGCAAGCGGAGGAAGGTCATTTCCATTACAGGAAAAGG
Source organism: Pipistrellus hanaki (assembly GCF_964339955.1). Taxonomy (NCBI): domain Eukaryota; kingdom Metazoa; phylum Chordata; class Mammalia; order Chiroptera; family Vespertilionidae; genus Pipistrellus; species Pipistrellus hanaki. The sequence goes on from NC_140514.1 coordinate 37,159,180, forward strand.
ATTCTTTCATCCCATAACAAGGACGGTGGTGTGGGTGGAGAACAGAACACACGAGAGAGGGAGTATGGAAGCTGAATTGTTTCTGTAGTCCATCTGGAGTTGGGCCTTTATTATGTGCCTTCATTATTTGTTTTAAAGCACCACAAAGAACACATTCATTCTCATTCTGATACATCCTCATTCATATCCAAGCGCCAACCCTTCCTAAACCTAAAAAAATGGAATTGTGCATTATTTACCACTTTGAACTGTTTCTGCCACTGATCCCTGCCATTATCAGAATTACCAAGAGGTAACAGCAGACTCTGTATTTTTTTAGCCTCTTAGTTTTCCCATCTTTAAAACCAGAACAACATACATACATTAGGGTTCAGTGTAATAACTGAAATAACCACCATGCCCTTGACAATTCAAGTGCTAGTGAAATGAGAGCTTAAGATATGACTCATATACTCACCCCTACAGAAGTCCATCAGAATGAGCACTTCCCATACATCACCACTACTCACATTGTTGATACTAGAATCAATGTAACCCACAATGTTCTTGTGTCCCGACAAGTCCCTCTGTGAAAAAGAGTTAAAATATTATTAGTTACAGACACCAATAGAAATACAATGAGCCAATCAGTTCCGTTACCACAGATAATTTAAATACAGAGAATAAGGAGCAGGGTCAAGAGCAGATTCCCAGTGGTCTCTGAGATTCATGGCCAGATCTTCAATAGCAATCCAAAAACCCTACTAAACCATACACTATCCTGAACCACATGGACACAGGGTGACTACTTGCTTACTGCATTAGTGATCCGTGAAAATTGGAAGCAACACTGCGGGACCACTGCAGAAGGGCTATGAGGAGAGAAACAGTATGAACTATTTAAACATGTGAGTTTTTAATTCAGAAAAGTGAAACTGATGTTTTTTCCTGGGTTGTAGGGAAACAAGTAAATTCAACCTGATTTAAACTGTTCATACTATTATTGTCCCTTTAGAACTATATAAAAAAAAAATAACTGCTTTACAGAAACTACAATGGAATCCAGACCTAAGCATTTTGCTTGTAATTAAGCCTTTCAAGCCAACCAGCTGGTATATAAATAAGATGGGTCATGTTTCCAGCTCTCTGGTTGGAAATGCATATTATTCCTCAGGCTGCTTGTGGAATTAATTTCGTGTCAGGACCCAGTGAGGCACCATAAGTTGTTTCTCACTCTGATGTAGTTATTACAACATCTAAGGGGCAAATCTGTGTATTGAGGATGTTCAAAATCTAAGGTCATTAGTAAGCAAAAAAATGAGCTAGCTGGAAAATATTTTTGCAAAAATCTGTTATTAATTCATTTTAATAAATTATTTTGCTTTAATAAAAAGTGGGAGAAAAATATGTGGTTCTGTAAGAGTGACCATACAATTTTGGCAGTTTGGACCAGAGAACAGTAACTATCACCACATAAACTAGAGATTCATTACACTGTTTAAAGTGATAAAGTCTCTTGCAATCTCAAATCACATACCCAAATAAAAGGAAGCCTCATAATATCAAATGAACACAACTAAACCCTGAGCATCAAAGTTAAAACTCATTAGAACTTTCCTCTGAATGAGAGATTAAAAATGTAGTTGCCTCAGAAGGTTAGACCAAAAGCAGAAATGTCACCACTGCAATTGGCAATGGGTAAGTCATTGGAGATCTATGCAAAAACAGTTTCAGAGAGGGCATGGAATGGAGGTGAGAATTAAATTGGATTTGCAAAGAATGGGAATCAAATATATATACAGGAATTGTAGATAGGAGAATTATCTACAACTACAGATTACTCTTTCAAAACATTTTGTGCTGAAGAGAGAAGCAGCACTGAGGAAAAGAATTTTTAGGATGGGAGACAGATGAGCAATGGAGAATGGAAGGAGCCAGGAGAAGAAAGCTGTAAGGCTGCGATAACTGATGGAACAAAGTCCCATAGGTAGGTAGAAGAGGTGAGGATTCAAAGCAAGATGTGTCTAAGGAACTGTCTTAGACACATCTTTCTTGGCAAACAGGAAGGAAATAAAAATGGATATGAATATTGGTTGGGAATAAGGGTAGGGGAAAAATGTGAGTGAGCTCAGATCTACTGTTTTGGTAGAAAGCAAAAATCATCTTCAAGTATATGGGAATGAGAAAGAAGCTTGATGAGCAAAAAGTCTTAGAACAACTGTGTTGGGTAACAGACAAGAGAAATAATGAGGCAGAAAAGCAGCCTCTAGAGTTCAAGTTTCTCCAAACAGAGAGTGATTTCAGGACTCATGTTTCGCAGGATTATTATTGCCTATGCTTTTCAGTATTATCAACTCTTACGGAGTTGTTTCTTTTACACAGTCCTGGAAATAGAAAGAACTGAAGAGAAGTTCTTAGAAAACAAGGAGGAATGAAAGACTAATATTTTTACACTAAACTGTTTGAAAAAGAACCAGCAATGTTGCCTGTGACTTTGTATTGCCCAAAGAGGAATAAAAAGAATCTACAAGAAAAATAAAAAGCATTTGGTAGAGTCAAGAGGAGGTTAAGAGCTATTAGAGGACCCAAAATAATTAACATCTGCAGATGGCATCCTAGAACAGTTTGCCAAGATGTTTGCTGATGAGTTCAAATCCATCTTTATCTTCAACTGATAAAATTCCTGTTCATTTTATCTTCTGCAGAGATTCTGAGATATATCTACCAGAAAAGACCACCTCTTTGGAAGGAGACCTTGACTTTTAATGACTTGATGATGCAGCAATATCTCAGATCTTAGAGTAAAACATCACTGCTTTATAACTGATGGAGAAGATGAGTTTGAATAGTTTTGAAATGTAGAAAAGGTCAAGAGAAATCTTACTGCAAACTGAGACTGACTTACATTTGCAGTACTCTGGCATTAGCTCCCAGCAGCTGCAGGCCAGAAGATACCCGTTTTCCCAGGCTGTAGTTAAAAGACCAGCCCCAGGCTTACAGAACAGACTGGATACAGAAGTATGGGATGGAATCCACATTGGGAGAAGGAAGGAGGGAGGGAAGTAGGAGGATGGGACAGAGGCAATCTCAATAGCTATCTATTCGGGAAGAGGCAGGACATGGGAGGATGCTCTGATGCCCTTGGCTACAACTAGCATTTGGAGTACTGGGGTAAATATCTACACGGCGAGTGTAAGTCAAAACCTGGGTTTTAGGGTAGGGGGATGTTCACTTAACTATAGATCAGATCAGTTTATATTACATGATTTTAACAGTCTAAAGAGATTGTGTTGTCATTTCAAACTTTACTTTTAAATTAACACTAGGCAAAATGAATAAAGTACCGACAAACATGTTATTAGAAGACCTACTTTATTAAATAGATATCTACAGTGGTTTAGAGTTAGTAATTAACTTCCATATTTAACTGCTTGAAGTGCTTAAAATCTTTTTTCATAAACACACACAAAAACTACCGTTTGAAAATCAGCCCTTCAACCCAGATCCTATAGATGACAAATTTCAAGTTTATCTGGGATCCTAATTAATGATGCTTGTAGCACAGAACAATATTCTATCTTTAACTTCACAATTCCTGTAGCAGAATTCCTACTTAAAAATCTTAAGGCCTTATATAGAAAAAAGAGGACTCAATTCCTAAATACATACCTAAAAACCTTTATATTCATGTGCAAGAAGACAGCATTTTAAATAGCAATTCAATAATATCACTCACCTCAAAACAGTAAGTGTAAGTATTACATATAACTAATTTCCTTACATATCATTTCTCAAGCCACCCTTCCTTGCAATGTCAGCATCAAACCTACAGATTCTTACAGTACTTATATTTGCGTAAAGTAAGTTTCTAAAAGGTATATTAACTCCTTTTGACCCCCCATTCAAATATTCAATGTTTTCTGAATTAATTCAACATTATTGCAACCTATTTCTAGAACCACACTAGGGTTGCACAGACCCTTTTAACCAAATTTCAGCTTCTTAATTTAAAAGATGAAGAAAAGCAGTGCTAAAGCTTGAAATTAATTTCTCTCTCCCAAAGTTGCTTTGTAAAGGAGTCTTTTGCCTTACTTTTCCTTCTCTATAACTATAAATTTCCTTTATAACTCTCCTCTTCAAGGAGTTATTCACAGGCATACAAAAACTGTCAAGTGCAGTGTAGTAGTGAAAGGAAAAACTCTGGAATCTGGACTGGTCCTGGAGTTATAGAAGGCCAAGGTATCTGGGGGGCTTGTGGGTTTACCTACATAAGAAGTCCTAGATATTCTCTTATCTACATTCAAATGTACTCTCCTTTTCCCAAGTCTTACCATTAATTAATCCTGTACTTACTGAATAGATCTTTAAAGTCATTTAGAGTCTGATTCTAAGTAATGTGGTCAAACACTCATATAAATATGAATCAGCTGAGGGTTCTGTTTAAAAACAGATTCTAGCCCTGGCTTACAAACATAAAAAGGGAATCTTTAAGATTGGAATAATAGCAGAAACCGGTTTGGCTCAATAGATAGAGCGTCGGCTTGGGGACTGAAAGGACCCGGGTTCGGTTCCGGTCAAGGGCATGTACCTTGGTTGTGGGCATATCCCCAGTAGGGGGTGTGCAAGAGGCAGCTAATCGATGACTCTCTCTCATCGATGCTTCTAGCTCTCTATCTCTCTCCCTTCCTCTCTGTACAAAATCAATAAAATATATTTTAAAAAAAAAAGATTGAAATAATAATTGCTTAGTTAAAAATACATGAAATATCTAAATAAGTTGAAAATTATGCCCACACAATACCTGCACACATATCTTTATAGCTACTTTATTCATAACTGCTAAAATGTGGAAGCAACCAAAATATCCTTCAGTAGGTGAAAAGGTAAACTGTGATACATCCATTCAAAGAAATATTACTCAGCCCTAAAAATAAATGAGCTATCAAGCCATAAAAAAAGACACAAAAAACCTTAAATGCATATTACTGAGAGAAACCAATCAGAAAAGGCTATATACTGAGTCATTCTGAATAACTTCAACTATATGAAGTTCTAAAAAAGGCAAACTATGGCAAGAGTTTAAAAAAAAAAAAATCAGTGGTTGCCAGGGACTGGGGAGGGGAGATCAAGAATTAGCAATGTCAGCATGTTAATTAGAAATATAGCAAATCAATTAACTAAAAGTTGTTGCCTTGGGACTCTAAAATGGCATAGGAGGAGCCCTTGGGGAATGGTTTGACGTTTTTTGTAACAAATTTATTTAGTTCATCTACTTGAGTATTTAAGTTTTTAAAAAGTATAAACAAAAATCAAAACAAAACTCCCACAGCTAATACCTGGCTGGACTAGAACTTGAACCCACATAATTTAATTCCTAATCAGGTTCATTAATTTGTTAGCACCTATGGGGCCTGTCTCTTCTTAGTTCCTCTACTCCAGTGCCTGCTTAACACAAAGTAAGCCCTCGAACATGATTATAAATGAGTGGGGAAAAGTTCAAGAGAGGATTGCTTTGCTAACATCAGAAAACGAATTAGAAGAGCATTCCAGGCAGAGAAAATAGCAGAAGCAAAGACAGGGAATGAAGTGTGAGAGCTGAGCAAGACAGGGGCAAGGTGAGAATAGTAAGCATCCAGAAAACCCATGAGATAGATAAAGGAAAATACCAGTATAGTGAGCACAGTCATTTTGAGTTGTGTGGCAAGGTAGTGGGAAAACACTGGTGCCTTGTGGACAGAAGCTCATGGCCCTGACTATATTTACTAGTATATGAGACTTAGGGGCTTTTGTTTATTTGTTTTGCAATAATGTCAGCAACACATTTCTATCAATAGTTACTTCCCAAATAGTTTAAGTTTTCTGAAATTCAAAGTAGTATGAGGCTCTCTAAAATTCTGAATTCCTTCAGTAACTCAACTACAGTATAACTAGTTACTCTAAGGAGCCCCAGAAAGGGCAATCCCACAGAGGTGGGCAGGGGCAAGCAAAGCCTGGTGGAATCCCTACAATGCCATCCTCATCCACTTTTTAGATCTCTTTACAAAAGCATTAAAATCCAGAGCACAAATGAATCATCTCTTGATGAACATGCTATTACCATTACTCATACATTAATTTCATCTAAAGTTTATTAAGTATTTACTCTATGTCAAGCAATGCGCTGGAATATAAAGTTTCTGATATTAAATAACTTACTTTTTGATAGCAGTACTATTTATAAAATAACAAGATAAACAATATAATTGGCATTAACAAAAGTACCGTGGAGAGGGAGTAGGAGAGGACAGGGGTAAGGGGGAGAGATCAGCCAAAGAACTTGTATGCATGCATATAAGCCTAACCAATGGACACAGAAAACAGAGGGGTGAGGGCATGAGTTGGGGAGGGTGGGGGGTTAATGGGGGGATGAGGACACATATGTAATACCTTAATCAATGAAGAAATTTTTAAAAAATTTAAAAAGTACTGTGGAAACATGATGGATTAAAAGACTATTTACATTTTTTACATATAATGTTAAACAGAGGTGAAAGAGGCAACTCCAACAAACTCCATCACTCTGCCTTGATCATAATCAATTCATTGCCAATCTTATTCTCTTCCAAATCCACTCATTAACCTCAAGACATCACATTATTTTATCTATAAATATTTTTGTCATATACCTCTAGTAGACAGGAAATATTTTTAAAAACATATTAATCTGTATCTTGAAAACTAAGTTTTTAAGGTATAATTAACATATAATAAAATGCACAGATCTTAAGATGCTCAACAATTATACAGGCTTGTGTAACCACTACCCAAAACAAGGTATAAAACATTTCTATGGCCCAGAAAGTTCCCATCTGCCCTTTTCTAATCAATTTCTTACACCCTGGTAACTGCTTTCTGACTTTTATTACCAAGGATCACTTTTGCCTGTTCTTAGACTTTTATAAATGAAATCATAGAGTAAGAGGTTTCTAGGCCAAAGAAGAGAAAAGCATTCCAGGTGGAAAGAACTACATGTACAAAATAAAAATGTGTGGAAAGATACGTCACAGAATGCTGAAAAGCTCAAGGGAGTTGAAAACTGGATTGGTAACTGACAGAAGATAAGATTAGAAGAAGAGCTTGTTGAAAAGCTAGGGTTTCCAGATTAAACTCTACACTTAATTCTGGGAACCATGTTGTGAAATAAACTTTCCCAATGCCCAAAACTATTTCTCTGACCTAAAAAGTATAGCTGTTCTTTCAATAGGTCCTTTTCTCTTCAAACCTGCAACCGAAGGTGACCAAGGCAGGAGCGGCATCCTACACCGCAATGCTGTTCATTCCCATCATGTGCAGAGGCCTCTCCCCCTCGGCAGGGAAGGGAACAATCTCCTCCCCCCGCCTTTCTCATGAGAGGGCACAGTCCCTCCCCGTCCCCGTTTTAAACAAGCAGGCTCAAGTCTGAGGGGCAGCCTTACCATTATCTGGATTTCTCTCTTGCACACTTGGAGATCATACTCATTGTTGACAAACATGCGTTTCAAGGCACATTTCATTCCATTGCTTGTCCTTACTAGAAACACGATAGCAAATCCACCTGTGAGAGAAACAAACATACAAGTTCTTCTGAGTCATGTTGGAAAAGTCAATGACTTTTGGTGGCTGCTGTCACTGTTGGTGGTGCTGATGCCGCTGTCAACTACGCTTGGCACGGGCCTGGCTTTGAAGGCAATCTTAGATTCTCGGGACTCAGAGGCAATCGGGTGGGTTGCAGAAATGAGAGAAATTGTTCCTAAACACCAATCTCAGGAGAAAGGAACAACAGTAATTACCTTCAAAAGAACCTACAAATAAACAGATAAACAGATGAAAGGGAAAAAAACTACATTCCAACTACTGTCCAAGGCACTTTGAGCTCTTAATTCTAACTATAATCCTGTGAAGCTCCGTGTTATTTTTCCCTTTAATGCAATAATTACTAGCTGAAGCATTCTTAAATACTTTAAATTTGTTACACTTTAGAGTTCCACAAATCCTTAGAACTCTTCACCTTGTCATCACTCCCCGTACACTGTATGAAGTGCTTTGTGTAATTGTTAAAAGGGGTTATAGATAGATAAGGTGCTGCACAGCTGTCAACGTTGAAGGCTTTGGGATAAGTGGAACCTATACTGGACACTCAGTCCATCTGCCTGCTCGTGTACCTTCATAATTTAGCTTGAACTATCCTGTGCATTGAGCCTATGTAACAACAACAAATCACTGCACAGAGGTAATCACTAGTTAGATGAAGGAGAATGCAGAGGGAAGTCATCAGTATGGGAACTTGAGTTGAAGTTATGGCATCGGTTTGGGGCTAACAGCCATATGCAAAATTAATAGAGCAATCATCAGCGATTATAGAGATCTCAGGCCTGAGACAGGACTTGGATACTGACTACCATTCTAGTTCCTCTGAAGCCCAGCTGAACTTCAGCACCTGTTTGTTGATGTTCACAGAATTTCCTTTTGCATCTTTACAATAATTATTTCTTTTTAAGTCAGCTTGAGTAAGTTTCTGTTCCTTATAACCAAAGAGAGCTTTAATCATAAAGCACTGTTTCATGTTAAAATACACACATAATTCTGTGTTAGAAAATTTTTAATGGATTCAAATGTTCCAATGTGTATATTGATAATGATTTACTGGAAACTGCATGTTTATATATTTACTGTCACTATGCTCTTCTTCGGTATTCAGATAAACATTAAAATTTACCATATAATCTTTTTTTATTTATTGTCTCAAGTTTTATATATGTCTCCTTTTTCCCTGCTTGACACCCCCTCCACCCTCCAGTAATCTTTATTTTTTCTAAATATTGTTTTTATTTTTCAATTACAGTGACATGTAGTATTAGTTTCAGGTATAAAACCTATGTTTAGACATTTATATTACTTATGAGTCACCCAAATAAATCTTTAATTTCAACTGTCATCTCTTTAATCTTTGTACCTCAATAACATTTTCCATTTTCTTCTAATACTTTAAATTACACTAACACTGCTCAATTGTAATTCTAGAACTTTGAGTATTTACAAAAAGAGATTTCTAACCCTTACATGCACTTATCACACATTTACCCCCCAAAATGTCAATGCCAAGATGCAAATTTTTACTATTTAATTTTTTTCAATATCTGAAATTTTCTTATTATAAATATGCACATTTAATAAAATGCTATTTGTCTCCCTTCCAAAAAAAGGCTATTAAAATTCATGATGTGTCTTAGAATCAAGAACTGAGGAAAACGATAGTATAAAGTATAAAATTTCAATGTATATTCATACCTGTTTTGTAAACAGTCTAAGTTGTGTTTCATTTTATAAATATTTTGAATTTTGAAAAAAATCACAGAACTACAGATTTTATACCAGTAGTGCCTTAGAGAACATTAAGTTCAAGCATTTTGCTTTATGGGTAGAGAACCTATTGAGGCTTACGAGTCCCATGGCTAGTTATGGGCAGAACCTGGAACAGGTTCAATCTCCTGATCGTCCAAAATGTGTTCTTTCCAGTTCATGTACCTTAGAGAAACTGTGCAATCCCCTGATAGTGCTGACAGTGCTGCAGAACAAAAATTGGGAATGGCCATTTCCTGCAGTTCTGTGATGCATGGCACCAATAAAGAACAAGGCCATCCTTTCAGAAGCAAGTTAATGATGCAGCAATTTGGTGTAACTGCCACCAGATGGGGGCAGTGTCGTTTTCTTCACCAGGTAGCAAGATGACCTTTCCAGCCAAGACTGAAGAAATGAGCCAGATGCCTACCACACAATCTAGATAAGCACAACTGGTTGAAAAGAGCCAGCCCAGATTCTCAAAGCCCATGACCTTCATAAATCTAAAGGCAGAGCAATAAACCATACACCTAATAGAAACAGAACCATTTTATTAAGCATCTATGCCCATACAAGGGCCTATTTGCAGGTTGAGAAGCATTTAAATCAGGGTTTCTTGACCGTGCAATCAAAATATAAGCCTGAAAGGCCTGCCAATATAAAATCTTGGCCAATATAAACTGTGTAGTTGACCAAATAGAGATATAAATTACTAGAAGGTAGAGGGGAGATAGCAAGATACTTCTCCAGTACACAAGGACCAGGGTTCAGGCCACTGCAGAAGGCAGCTATATGACTGTTAATAAGAAGCTCATTTCAGAATGATTTGCATCACAAGAGCTTGATTAAATGGAAAAATTTTACGCTAAGGTGGGGATAGTTTGAACAGAGCTAAGAACAGCTAACATTCAATAGAGCCTGTGACACTCTCTGACTACCGGCATTTTCTGAAATACTAAAATAATCTCCATGATTTTACTGGAGTAAATTTTTTGGATAATCCATGAATTTATTGAATAACAAAAGGAAAAAAGATTTGATCCATTTTGTGAGTTAAGCAAGTAAAACAGGTAAGATAACTGTAGCACATACACACTCTTGCCTATGAGATATATGGGAATTTTTTTTTTTTTTTTTTTACTTCCACAAAGAAATGTATTTCTTCCCACTTTCCCTAAAATATATAGCACTCTTGGTCTAAATTTCTCCTAATTTTTGATAAGTACTTTCTACTCACTATGATAGATATTTTGTCTGTTTGGTTTCCCCTCTGTATAATCATGTCCTAACATAAAGAGGGCACTATAAAATGAATTAGCTTTGCTCTTAATGTTACTACGGAGAATAGAAAAGGCTACAGAGTGTGGTGGACACTGTGGAAAACTAAAGCATATGGCCCCAAAAAAGCAGCAGCTACTACACAACTTCAGGCACTTGTTGCCATGTAGGAATATGGACCCAGTTTTTTCAGATCTGCTCACTTCTAATGATAAACTGGGGGGGAAACACACACACACAAAAAAAAGAAACTGGAAACACAAAACTTTATGTGCAATCTACAGTTTTAAACACTGGCAACTAGTCATATTTTAAATAAATAATGGACAGGCCGACACTATAGAGCAGTGGTTCTCAACCTTCCTAATGCCACGACCCTTTAGAGGCTAAAGAAAACACCTTTGGAAGGCTTTAAAGAGTCTCTGAGCCTACACCTTTCTATCTCTGATCTAGTCCAACCCTGTCATTTTACTGATGGGTAGAGGGGCAGTGACACAACCAATGTTACACAGAGTTAAAAGATGACTTGCAAATACAAACCAATATATATATATGTGCTCATATATTGGTTATCACAGCTCTTGCCTTTCTTCCCTTAAGAGTTTATGGAATTTCCCCCTAACCCCCAGCCAGCATTAGTGCATGACTTTATACTTTTTATGACTTTATACTTTCTATAGTATACTTTCTTAAATGCATTTCAAAGTAAATGATTTTATTTATAATGCACAGTAATTAAATGGGATAGGTGAGCTACCTATTGTCCCCATTTTCTTAATAGGAAAGAGATGTAGAGAGATTAAGCTCCTTTCTTTCTTTTTTTAGATTAAGCTCCTTTCACAAGAACACATAGAGCTAGTTAATTAGTAGTAAAGCTCAGACTAGATCCCTAATCTTTTAAAATCAACTTCATGTGTGATACAATGCACTCTTTTAAGTGTACAGTTTGACATATTTCCACAACATTCTTGCAAACATCACTGCAAAGAATTCCTCATGCTTACTTGTAGGCATCCACTCCCTCTTTCTCACACCATCCTATACTAGTATAATAAAAGCTTAATATGCTCAGTGTCCGGTCAACCCATTGGCCGTTCAACCAATCAAAGTGTAATATGTTAATGATATGCTAAGGCCGCTCAACCATTCGCTATGATGTGCACTGACTACCTGGGGGCAGACGCTCCAACCAGTAGCTTAGCTTGTAGCTGGGGCCCAGCTGATCGGAACTGGTTGAGACAGGCCGGACAAACCCTAGAGCCCTCCCATGGTCCCTCCCTAACTGGCCAGCCTCCCACATTTCTCCCAGGCCCTGATCATGGGAAGGAGGGGATATTACAATCTCTAAAAATCTCTTTCAACTCTGACATCAAGAGATCATGGTCATCAGCATCATTATGGCTTAAACTTTTAAAACAAAACCTCCTCAGGAGCCTGCTCATGATATTCAATACCATATCAGCAATGGGGCTTTTGAAGGACTAAGTGTAGTACCTCTCCTGGCTTGGTCTCAAACACTGAGTCATGCTGGGTGGTACCAGACCCCAGGGGCAGTTCTGAAGAAATCAAGACAATTAGTGACTTCCATTTACTAGTAGCAAGGAAAAGTGAGAGATGGGGAAAGTAAGGTGAGCAGGAAGGAAAGAAAAACAGCAAACTGATTATGAGCAGCAATGTGCACAGAGATGGGAAACAGCTGGGCAGACAAAGAGAATGATTAGACCATGAGACAAAGCCCATCATGGTGCTGAGGCAGGGTTTCTGGATTTGCAGCCAAAGAAGTTTTGGTGGATATTTTAAAATTGGGCCAAGATTCTAGGCATTAAAATCTGCTGCCTGCTTATTTCCTGCAGGTTAAAGAAAACTTCTTTTGCTAACTAACATTAGCCCCATCTACACCTTTAGGAATGGCTTTCACTTATCTGAGATAAAAGGAAAAACCAAACAAAGAAGCCAGATGACAAAAAATGAGAGAAAACAGCCAGACCCATAATCTGATCCTCATCTTCCACTTTGTTCTCTTTTAGAATAAGGTTTAACCCACTGAACGATGCAGTTTCTCTTTAAATCACAGGAGGAGAAATGAACATAAAATAAAATAGCATTCTGAGGTTTTTCTAAACAATCAGATGGAGAACCCGTTCAAGTACAATTTATCTGGAAGATATAAAAGAAGGGGCAACACTGGACAAATTAGTGGATCCCTTTGGCTTCCATTTCCTCAACTGCAGAAATTAAGATTAAATTATTGCTTTTAAAACTCCATTCCTCAGAGCCCTAGGATTATAGGAGGTATGTACTTCATTGCCCCAATGATGAAAAAAAAAAAAAATGACTCCACTTAAGGATAGGGCTCTGCACACAGCTTCCTCTTATCTGTTTAATATTAATTCTGAAAAAGATGCTAGGACAAGAAGGGGAAGACAACACCTCTTAAAGAAGAAGAAGAAAGTACACACAGAATAGTCTGTATATCTATATAAACGTATTTTAAAGAAAAAAGGACTACATCACTGCCAGTCATGCAAACAGCCTTTAAACACACCTCCTGCAGATACATGTGTGTGGAGGCAGCTTCTGGGAAGGGTGGGCTGTGGCACTGCATCCATTTCACGTTGAGACTATGTAGCACTCCTTTAAGGTCCACAGGTTCAAGCAAGCCACAAGCTCTCTGAGGCCCTGTCCTCTCACAATGAAAGGCCACTGAGATCTATCTCAGCTTTGTGGAGGATTACATGATAAGCAAAGCACTTAGCATATAGGAGACGTGTGAAAAATCTAGTTATTCCCTCCTTACCTCCGCTCCTAACCCCCGCCCCCCCAAAAAAACCTTTGTATTTGTATGACACTTATCATAAAGTTCTCAATCTGGAATATCTTCTGGAGATCAAGGGCAAAAACCCAAATGCCTATAGCCAGACAGATCATCTAAAGGAGGGACACAGTCCAGGTATAACACAATATATGCAGGGAGTCTGGTGACATGGACTCACTGAGGAGGATAGGGGACTATGCAAACCAGATGTGCACACCTTAGCTCATCAGTCAATTTTGGCCATGGTGAAATTTGGGCCGAGGGTTGCCCATTTTTTTTTTTTTTATTTCCAAGAGAAGCTGGATTTTTAGGTAAAATCCAGGCAACAAACTTTCAAAAAATCTGTTGCACCGTGTCCATGTTAAGGAAAAGCTATTTCTACGTGAGGACTGCATTAGACGCCCTTCTCCAATCTTTATGAGAACCTTGTGAAGTAAGCATGGCATGTATCACATTCTCCACTGAACTGGGAAACTGAGGCACAGTGGCTTCCTTCCTTCTGCCCCGTAGTGGCAGGACCAGGGCTCAAATCCAGGCGTACCAATCCCTGGCTCTCATCTTGGTCCACTCTCTCCTACTGCCGTCCCCTCCCATAAGCAGCGCACCATGCAGGAACACCTCCACTACCAGGGAAGGTCAGAGCTCAGACACAGCGAAAGGCAAGGGGGGCTGACCAAAGCTTTACCTTTCTAGGGGGAATAGAGTCCTCTGCACCGGGTGAACTTGAGCGCACTGTCTGCAGGGTCTGTGATCTCCCATAGGCAGTGACAACCAAGAGGCTTACAAACACCCACCTACAATATATTCATATGGAAGACACTGCCAAAAGTTTCAGAAGAAAACAAAAATTTCCAAACTTCAGAACAGATGGCAAGGAGCAAAGCAAAGATTTCACAGGAGAAAAGGTCAATCTGAAGCATTCATCACAGTGGGAACTTGGGGTTTGTTTTTTCATCTCTCCACACTTGCCTCAAATTAAAAATCATCATGTGCCAGCTCCTTCTGGGGAGCATGTCAAAGCAGTGCTTGAACACCCAGATGGGGGATGACTTGAGGTATTCAACTTCCTCTCTTCCCATCAGGAGCTGTGGGCACAAGCCGGAGACTGGCAAACCCTGGCAGTGGAACAGAAGCACCAATGAAATCCAGTCAAGGCCACAGCCCCGACTGAACACGGGCAATTGTTTCTTCCTTTCTAGGATGGTAATAACTGGGGAGCATTTCCAGGGAAGTCATCTGCCTACCTGGAACAAAAGATTAGAGTTTCAAGAAATCGAGTTGGCTCACACACACCAGAAGCTTGTGAATCACTGCCCATTGAACCACTGCAAATTGGGCCTGGCCTGTCAACAGCTAAGACCCACCAAAAAGAGGGCCTTTCCCAGAGCTCCCTGTACCATTATCATAGGGGTAATTATCCTATATAATAAAAGGGTAATATGCAAATAGACCGAACAGCAGAACAATCAACCAACCAATCAAAGCATAATATGCTAATGATATGCTAAGGCTGTTCAACCGCTCGCAATGGCATGCACTTACCACCAGGGGACAGACAATCAACTGGTCAACCAGTCGCTATGCTGTGCACTGACCACCAGTGGGGAGAAGCTCCAACAGGTAGGTTAGCTTGCTGCTGGGGTCTGGCCAATCAGGATTGAATAAGATGGGCTGGGCATGCCCTGGAGCCGTCCCACAGACCTTCCCCAGCCTGGCCTGCACCCTCTTGCAATCTGGGACCCCTCAGGGGATATCAGAGAGCTGGTTTCAGCCGATCCCACAGGCTACTCCTCCCCTTGGGAGGGCGCCAGATGCAGGACTCATGGCTAGGGAGCGCTGCTGAGGCAGTTCAAGCCTCTCAATTGGGACTGATTGGGCACGAACCCACAGCAGGCACAGTGGGGCTGGGATGAGTGGGAGTGGCAAGTGAGAGCTGCAGGCGGTGTTGGATTGCAGGTTTCAGCCTGATCCCTGCAGGCTACCCAGAGGGATCCCACCTGTGCATAAATTCATGCACCGGGCCTCTAGTTTGGCAAATAAAGAGAGAAATGATCGCAGATATCAGTAGGACCATATTCTTTGTTCACTTAAATTCACTGAGTAGCTTCCCCACATCAGACTAAGCCATTTTCTATTCTCTATAGCTAGGGTGATCTTTTAAAAACAGAAACTCAGTATCATCCACCTATTTGAAACTCCTTAGTGGCTTCTGGCCCCTCTCAGAATAAAGCTCCAAATGCTAATGATGGCAAGCGAGGCCCTATGTGATAGGGTGTGATCTCTCTCTCCAGCATCATTCAAACACAACAGCTTTTCACAGCTCACTTTGTTCCAGCCAAAATTGTCTTCTTTCTTCCTCAATGTTGCTTATATTCCATCCTTCCTAAGGATTTTTGTGCATGCTTCTCCCTTTGCCCGATTCACCTCATTCTTGGACTGACTATCTCCTAATTCCTATGTCCCTTGTTATACACAGCACCCTATAATGTTTCCTTTAGGGCATCTCAGGAGAATATTCAATATTTAGGTGGGTAATCCCTGGTTTGGCGCCTTATTTCCCTAAACCCAGTAAACTGCACAAGGACAAGGACAATGACTGACTCACTGCGGCCTGTCATCCAGCACAGTGCCTACTAAGAAAGGCACTCAGGAGTTTGTTACACAGTATATGTGCCTAGTACTATAAAAAAAAATACACCCTCCCCCAAAAAGAAACAACAACAACACACTATACAGCTCTGGCCAGTGTGGCTCAGTTGGTTGAGCATCATCCCATGCACCAAAAGGTTGCTGGTTTGATTCCTGGTCAGGGCACATACCCAGGTTACAGGTTTGATCCCTGGTCAGGGTGTGTATGGGAGGTAGCTGATATCTCTCTCTCTCTCTCTCTCTCTCTCTCTCTCTCTCTCTCTCTCTCTCTCTCTCTCCCCCCCCCCCACCATTCTCTTTCTCTCCCCCGCTTCCTTTCCTCCCTCCCTTCCTCTCTCTCTCAAATCAATTAAAAAAATTTTTTTCCTTTAAAGCCAAATACTACATAGCCTCAGCCTTTCAGAATATTAGAATCCAGTTTGGAACAGAAGAGACACATTTTGTGAGAAGGGCCCTCCATGATAAGGTAGTTTTCTACCCTTCAGAGAAAAACCCAGCACACTGAGAGCTGCATGAGATGAACCCACTGGACGACATCCTGGGACAATATGTGCAAGGTGCAGCTTTATGGAGAGCTTTACAGAAATCTCTGTGCTGTCACAGAGTGCCACTTGTTCTATGTGCAATCCCTTCTTTTAAAAATAACACTTGAGCTGGATATAAAAACACTCTTCAGTTGAGAAGGAAAAAGAAATCAAACACTGCAATGCTCAATCAATCCTGCATCAATCCCTCACCTGAAGGAGTGGAGAGTCTCTTGGACATGGACTATCTCAGCCCACTAAGCCCCTGGTGCCAGCAATCTTCTAACAAGTGGTGTGCACACAAATAGAGCAGCTGAGGTCAGCCAGAGGATGTGGCATCCATGCCCAGATGTCAGACACCCAAGCTCTGGCTATAATCATTTCCACCAAGAGTTGACGTGTGTTACTAGTCCACATTCTCCAAAGGAGAACTGGGGTTTTAACAAAGCCAAAGCTTGGCTGGCATTCTCTTGGCTCTCAACTTTTAATTCCAGAGCACTCCACTTTAACTTCATGCTTCAAAGCTTACTTCGTTTTCTATACTTACTGCTTTTGCAACAAGATCAGGTCAACTAGCTGTGTTCCAGAAAGAGCATTCTATTCCAAAAAGAACATTTACTAGTGTGATGACTTGAGCTTAGCAGCCAGGTTAAAAGCTGTGTCTTCTGTCCTAAGAAGATATGCACTAGCATCAAAGGTATGTAAGTTTCCAACAGTTTAGGTTTTGTTAGAACTGGTTTCTCAACACAGCTGCTTTCTACAGGTCATCCTAATCTGCCTCAACCCTCCTAGTTGTCAGAGAAGGTGAGTTCTCATCCTGAAATGCAGGAAGAGAACTCATGTTCCAAAGCTTACTTTGTTTTCAGCACTTACTGCTTTTGCAATAAGATCAAAACATTTTCTCAGCTCCTAATTGTTAAGTCCAGAGCATTCCAATTTAACTTCATGCTAAAGTCTTTCTTCTGAGGTTCAGGATATCTGATTGTATTACCTATCACTGTAATTGACCAATCCCTAGGTCATGGTTCCTCACCCAGTACTTGTGCACCAGTTCAAAATCTCTCCTCCATCCTATCGATAACTCCTGCCATCACCCAAGGTGATTTCACTGAGTCTTAATAATTCTATCCCCTAAACCTCTCCAGAATCTATCCCTTCTATACCATCCCGACGCCCCTTCAAACTCTTCTCTTTTCTTTCCAGAAGAACTAAAATAGGATCCTAACTTTCCATGTTTTAGATCCTTTCTGTTCTAAAATTCATATAAAATAACTACTCTTAAAAACATTCATTGGTTCCCCAAAGCCAGAATAAAAATCAAATTCCTTAACACAGCAATGCATAAGAACATTTTTTATTTTCCCCCACTTTGTTCTGAAAAATTTCAAACACACAATAACATTGAAAAGACTATACTACGTCTACGGCCATACAACCCTGAACGTGCCCGATCTCGTCTGAAAAGACTATACTACAAACATCCATAAACCCACCATCTAAGTTTAGTTTATAATTGTTAACATTTGTCAGACTTGTTTTATCACATATTTATCATCCATGTAAACATCAACTCATCTTGCATTTTCAAGTTAGCTATAGACCTGAGTGGATTTCACCCTAAATACTTCAGCATGCAAGATAGAACACTATCTTTAATCAGTGTTCAGAATTCATGGTTTTTTTGCGGGGCAGGGCAGAAATAAATTCTATTTATAGAAAAATGTACAAATTTTAAATATATTGCTGGAAGAAGTTCTTGAACTAAATTTATTGGGATGCTATCTACACTAATAAAAGAAATATGCAAATTGACCATACCTCCGCAATGCCCACCAGCCAATCAGGAGGGGGTATGCAAATTAACCCAACAAATATGGTGGATTACTTTGCATATGCAGGCATGGAGCACCCGGGCAAGGCAGGGTGTCTGCTATGAAGGGGAGGGCGGGGGTGGGGGGAGCTACAAGAGCAGCGCTCTAGCCAGAGTGGAGAAGACTGAAGGCAGTGGCCAGAGCGAAGGCCTGGGTCCCGAGTGCCAGAGGAAAACCAGTGCCGGCAGTGAGGGGAAGGAAGGCCTATTGCATGAATCTTCATGCAACAGGCCTCTAGTTTGTTAATAAAATTATACAGGTTTCAGGTATACAACTCTATAATACATCAACTGTATTATGTGTTCACTCATTATGGATAAGTTTTTTGGTGTGTATTTTTTTTTTAAATCTCACTGGAGGATACTTTTCCCATTGATTTCCAGAGGGCATGGATGGGAGGTGGTGTGGGGGAGACAGAAAGACAAAGAGACAGAGAGAGAAAGAAACATAGATGTGAGAGAGGCACACAATTGGTTTCATATTGCACATGCTCCTACCAGGGCTGGGGAACCTGCAACCTTGACTGGGAATCAAACCTGAGACCCTTCAGTCTGAGGGCTCTAACCACTAAATGAAACCATCCAGGGAAAACTGGGTAAGTTTTGATATATACATATCTTCAAGTGACCCAAACCTTTGTCAAAACACAAAGCTTCCATCACACAGAAAGTTCCCTCATGGTCCTTTCCAGACAATCTCACCCTCATATCCTAGAGGCAAGCACTGTTTTAAGCTCTTTCAGCTATTACTAGTTTTGCCAGCTTTAGAACTTAATATAAATGGAACCACACAGTATGTATTTTGAAATGTAAGGATCTTTAACTCATAATTGTTTACATTGTAGAGTATATAGGATAGTTTGTTACTTTTATTGCTGACTAATATTTCATTATTTAAATAAATCTGTTTATCCTTTCTCTCAGACATTTGGGTTATTTCAAACTTGGAGGTATTATGCAAAAAAGTTCTATGTGCATTCTTCTACAAGTCTTTTTGTATCATATGTTTTTATTTCTCATGGGTAAATACCTAATACACTAGGGTATAAGTGCTTGGCCACTGGGTAGGTGTATATTTAATTTTATAAGAAATTTCCAGACTTTTCTCCAAAGTAGTAATATCATTTTATACTCCTACCAACAACATATGACAATTCTAGACCCTTTAGAATCTGAATACTGCCCTGTTCTGGCCCAAATCTATCTCCTAATGCTCTCTCTTCCTCTACCACTAAGCTTTCAGAACTTGAACCTTTTTGCTGCTTTACATTCAGGAGATTTATGCACACTATTCCCTCTGACTACAATTTCTTGTCTCAGTCTTCTGCTTGATAAAAGGAGTTTAAAATTGTTAAAATAATGTCCCTTTTGTGAATTCTTCCCTTTCCCTGACAATTACCCCCAGGCTTTCATATTATGGTACAAATTTAGCCAGTTCCTCTATTATTATTATTATTATTATGCATTATGATTTATCTGTGATATGCTAATCTCTCCACCTAATAGGCTAAGTCAAAGGGGGAGCTACTCTTTTCTACCCTGGTAGACATGACAATTGTTGTTATCATAATACTTTATAATATATGACACTTTAAAAAGTATTTTTATATAAAACTAGTGGCTCGGTGCACGAAATTCATTCCCTCAGCCCAGCCTGCACCCTCTCCAATCAGGGACCCTTTGGGGGATGACCCGATCCACAGGGTTAGAGCCTAAACCGGCAGTTGGACATCCCTCTCACAATCTGGGACCAATGGTTCCTAACAGCTCACCTGCCTGCCTGATAGCCCTTAACATCTCTGCCTAACTGCCTGCCTAACTATCTCTGCCTGCCTATCTGATTGACCCTAACTGCCTTCCCCTGCTGGTCTGATCACCCCTAACTGCCTCTGCCTTGGCTTCCATCTGGAGCTCCTTAATGGATTGCCACAAAGAGGTAGGCCGGAGCCAGGGGTCCAGCCTCCATGGTGGGAACAGGGCCACGGGAACCCCATCTCCACTGTGCAAGCAGCAATCTTGTTACTGCATCAGGGCATCATGGCACAATGGCATGAGGACCACCTAGGCTTTTATTAGTAAGATATCATATATAGGGTATCTCAAAAGTATATACACACA
Source organism: Pipistrellus hanaki (assembly GCF_964339955.1). Classification (NCBI taxonomy): domain Eukaryota; kingdom Metazoa; phylum Chordata; class Mammalia; order Chiroptera; family Vespertilionidae; genus Pipistrellus; species Pipistrellus hanaki. The sequence continues at coordinate 37,179,770 of NC_140514.1, forward strand.
CTTTGAATAATAATAAAGGCAGTGTTTATTAAAATACATTTCATTTTCAAAAATGAGCTGTCAGTTGTTACCGTGTATGTACATTTTTTTGGGACATCCTGTATACCTTATCATTTCATATTATCAATAAAATACCAGTTTAAAGACTTTGAATACTGTGACACCTTAAGGACAACATTCTACTTTGTTTTTTAGGTGGAGCACTTGAAAAACGAGTCACCAAAGAAAATTAAAATGACAAGAGCTTCTTATTTCTCTTGGAATCCTCAGGACTAGCACAGTACTTGGTACATGGTAGATGATTAACAGCTAGCTAATAATGTTGTTTCCCTGCTTATAACTCTCTAGCTCTCAACCACCTACAATATAAAATCCCAGCCTAATTTGGCATGCAAGGCACATCGTAACCTGGAGCCCAGATTGAACTGAGTGCCAGGACACCACCCTCCAGTGTGCTTTGCTTTATATTCTCTATCTAGAATGCCTACTATCTCTTTAATTAGTAACTGTAATTTAATTAGTAATTTGTAACTGTTAAGTCCAAGTGTAGCTCAAACCAAGACTCCAAGGTAAACTTTCACCTACAGAATGCCCATCTCCACACTATTTTCTTACTCTGATTACTAATATATCTCACTTGTCTGAATACCAGTCTTTCTCACCAGGAGTATATTATCTCAGAGGACAAAGATTTTATTTTATTTTTATTTATTATAGGAAACATATTGGTCTAATTTACCATATTCTTCACCCCACGCGGAAATAATAATTAATGTTATCAAGCAACGCCTTTCCCCTCACCACTGCTAGCTGGACCAGGAATGGGCAACTGGCACACATTCTCTATTGAGACAACCTCAGGAACTATAATCAGGTGGTGTTGCACAGTCAAGTAGACTAGGCTGGTGGGTACTGTCAGTCATGTGCATGCTCACAAATAAGTAGAGAAGTATTCTCCAAAAAGGCAAGAAAATGGGGTAAGACACTGGAAGAAGCTGTAATCTAAAACTATGAGGCTCCAAGGAGAGACAGAAAGACAGAAGAGCAACTTTCCAATACTCACAAAATCCAGCTTCACTTCCTGCTGTTGGGTTCTGGAAAATTCCCCTGTATTCATCCAACAAATTATTTTTTACTTACTATAATTTGAATTAAATTTCTGTTCTTTGCACCCAATGACCCTAAGACATTTTGTACCAATATGTTTATAGAATACATATGATTTGATTCTAATAATTCTAACCATTATAGGCTCTTTTAAAAGAAAGCATCTAGAACACAGTGTTAAAACAGAGTATTAAAAATTGTACTTGAAGAGTGAGAATTTTTAAGTTAAGAAACTAGCTGTACATTAAAATAGAACCTGCATTAAAGATCTAAATAAGAGAGTGGTCAAAAATCTACTTGGGAAAGTAGAGTCACAAGGAACTTGAACAGGGGGACAAAGGCTGCATTGTAACGTTTCTTGAGCTCAAAGATCAGGATTAGGGAATGGGGAAGGAAAAAATCCCAGCACTAATTTCCTCAGGAATGTCGTGAAGATGGTTTTCCCTGGGATTATCAAAGCATAATCATAAAGAAGAGGTTTTAGTCCTCAAGTGGGAGAAAACAATTCAAGTGAAAAATGAACTCAGCCATGGACAAACCTGGACAGACCTGTTGAGAAGGAAAGTCTCCAAAGGACCAGGAGCATAACAGCAGCAACCAATCCACTGAATTACACGTGGGGAAAACTTCCTATGTCTTTGGTGTAAAACCAAGGGCAAAACTATGGTGATCAGTGAGGCACTTGCCATAGGCACAAAAAGACAAAGTCAGTAGTACTGACTTTTCCTTTGACTCAGGCTGCAGTATTGCTGGGCACAATGCTGTTAAAGTGACCCTGACTTTATTTTAAATTCTGATATTTTGTTCATCATGGTTTCTTGCACTTATTTTTATTTTTAAATATTGCATGCATTATTTATATTGATTACTGAGTTTTTTGGATGCCCCCTTAAATTCTGCACTTGGAGTATCTCACTCTAGTCCCAAACCCATGAGAAACTGCTGCCTGCACAGTAGAGAAATCTGCCCAGGCATTACTGTTCATGTTGTTCTTCCACTCTGCTCCCTGGGAGACCTGAGAGGTTAACACATTCCTCGGGGGAGGGGAACAGAAACTCAATGGGTGTCTCAAAAAAAGTGGGGGCTGGGACCGGCCAGCATGGCTCAGTGGTTGAGCATCAACTTATGAACCAGGAGGTCGCAGTTTGATTCCCAGTCAGGGCACATGCCAGGGTTGCAGGCTTGATTCCCAGTGTGGGGAATGAATGATTTACTCTCATCATTGATGTTTCTATCTCTCTCTCCCTCTCCCTTCCTCTCTGAAATCAATTTAAAAACTTTTTTTAAGTGGGAACTGGGAAACAGGAAGAGAAACAGAGTTGTGGAGTCAGCTTCTGGCTCACAGTGGAAATTACAGTGATGTAGTAAAGCTCCAAGGATAGCCTACTCCCAAGTCTGCTTGAACACAGATGAGATCAGACTTGACTCAGGCGCCAAATAAGCATAAAGGAACCAAGCTTCACTGAAGCAGAGACACCAAATGAGTATAAGCTCATCAACTAGCTTTCTAATAAATGAGTAACAACCAAAACAGAACAGAGAATTATGGGTTAGGAAGAAAGGTGAGTCTTCCAATAATCAGAGTCTTGAGGAAGAAGGCGGGGTTGTCAACAAAGGGTTGAAGAAAGAGGCTACAGAACAGCCAGAAACCTAGGGGGAAATATCTAAAACTAAATCAGGAAAGTGCTCACTCATTCAGCAGCCAAGATAAGGTACCAAGAGAAACCAAGATGTTACAGGGTTCTAAGAGATTTATGCTAAACTAAGAAGGAAAGTAGATCTGAAAAACAGAGAACCCTACCCTACTTGAAGTAAGAGAAGGACAATTCCACCCAAGTACCCAGTACTACTCAAAGTTGAGGAGAGGAAAGGGAATGAGAGCTGAGTATTCTCTAAGAATGTGAGCTGCCATGTGCCTGGAAAGCAAGATAGATATATGTATAAAAAGCCCAAAAGAACTTTGACGTAAAATTTTCACTTCTGGGAATCTATTTTAAGGAAATAATCTGAAATATGCACAAAAATGCTTGGAATAAAAAAAAAAAAAACTGTAAGGAAAAATAGAAATTACTTAAATGTCCAATAAGAAAAATTTTTTTAAGAAAATAAACATTTGTTCATACAACAAAACATTATATAGCCCAGGGGTCGGCAACCTTTAAGACATAAAGAGCCACTTGGACCCGTTTTCGAAGGAAAAAAAAAACCTCGGAGCCGCAAAACCATTGCGACATAAGTGATACAGCTCCCCGCCCCGCCCTGCTATCTGCCCTGCTAGTGTCGGACCTGCTGGGGGCCGCAGAAAAGGTTCAAAAGAGCCGCATGCGGCTCCGGAGCCGCAGGTTGCCGACCCCTGATATAGCCATTTAACATTTAACATTTTAAAATGCATACAATATATTAAATGACAAGACACAAAGCTCTAAATTTATTAAGAACACAGCTATGTATTAATAATAATGCACATGTGTAGCAAAGAGACTAGAAGAAAATACAAAATGCCATGACTGAAACAATCAAAAAATTTTTCTATGACTGAGTTACCTGTGGATGATGGGATTACATAATGATTTTTTTTCTTCCTTACCCTTTTCTCTATTTTTCAAGTTTTCTGTAATGACCATGTATTATCTTTCCTAAATTATTAAAACAACCATTTTAATTATTTGTTTTTAAATAAAAATCTGCCCTTCAAATCTGGGTAAAGGTATTAAGAAAGGTATTAAGTCTCCAAAAAGGACCCACAAGCACAACAGTACCGACCAATGCAGTAAATTCTGTGCAGAGAACATTTTCTCTGCCTTTAGTGTAAAACCAGGGCTGGAACTAGGGTGAGGGTAATAAGGCACTTGTCAGGAACTCCAAATTTGAAGGAATACCAAAACAAAACAAAAAAAGAAAAACAGTAATAAAGATAAGTAATATTTTAACATATTTTTAAATGAAAATCAATGCAAAAAATCCATGATAACAAATTTTAAAGTTTTAAATAAAGTCAGGGTCAATATTGATTTTTCCCTTTGCCTCGGGCTCCAATCTGGCTGGGCACAGTAATGTCACTGATCCTATCTTTGCTCATTGTGGATTTTTTTGCATTAATTTGTTTCTATGCTTACTGTAATCGTGACTAATTTCCTGGAAATTTTTCACCTCTACAATCATGTGAAGTGTACCAATGCCTGTTTGGTGTGATGGCAGAACAAAGCAGGAACAAAATAAAGAATGATAATGCCTTGAGAGGGAGTAATCTGGTCTAGAGAGCCCCCATATATTCTCCCAGATTCCCTTAGACCACAACTCGAGCCCAACCTCTCTCTCCAGTGACTTAGTGGGATTAAAATAGGAAAATTCTTTCCATTCAAAAAATACATAATATACAATGACTGACAACCTACCAACCATAGAAAGATGCATTAGGACTTAATAGAATATTATTTTTAAAATATATATTTTATTGATTTTTACACAGAGAGGAATTGAGAGGGATAGAGAGTTAGAAACGTCGATGAGAGAGATACATCGACCAGCTGCCTCTTGCACGCCCCCTACTGCGGATGTGCCCGCAACCAAAGTGTATGCCCTTGACCGGAATCGAACCCGGGACCCTTCAGTCCGCAGGCCGAAGCTCTATCCACTGAGCCAAACCGGTTTCGGCTAGAATATTATTTTTAAATATGTTAACAATTATGTTTGAGTTTAATGGCAATATAAAAACACATGCTGCTCAGATACAAATTCAAAGAGCAAGTTAAGGAAAGTGAATTATAATAATTAGCCCAATTAACCATGGTTATGAAAAGTTTATCAAGGCCTCCATCCACCTGGGAACAGGCATAGGCTCATGTGCCTAGCATCACCACCCTGGACAGCAGTCTGAAAACAGTTCTGGTAATAACACGAATATAACCTGAATATAAGAAGAAACATACACACATTATAATGCTTCATGGCATTAAGGCTACATGGCCAACTCTCAATCAGACCATCACATCTTCCAGCTCCTTTATAGCATCTATTTAGGACACATCCAAAAATAGCACTTACTGAGATTCAGTCTGCACCACGCACTTTCACATGCTACATCTAATTGCATCCTCATGATAATCCTGTGAGGCAAGTATTATTATATCAGTCTATCCAATAGGAAATCACAGGTCTATTCTGTAAGCAGCAGAACCCAAATAGCCTGGGTGTGTGCCCACTGCCCTGCATCTGTGCCTGGCAGGCTCATTTCCTAAAGTTCACCCACAAAACATGCTTCCAAAGACTCCTCCAGTATATTCTACTGTGATCTTCTCATCAAATTACCCCCATTACCCACTCAGAGACTCAAGTCCCACTTTACCAATGAGGAAAGTGAGACACCCCAAAGCAAAGAATTCACTGAACTTTCCATTATCTGACCTCTGGCACCATGCACTTAAGAGTGGCCACTGTGCTGTCCTGAGACACCAGGCCATCCTGTAGAATTTTCTCCCCTGCTGTGAGGGAGAAATGGTACCCTAACACTCCTATCGGGTTCCATTCTACTTAAAAACTCCATGGCAAGGAGAGCTGAGTGACGATATAGGAGAGTGCCAGGTAACTACTGGTGCCTCGGCTTTCAGCGTATCTTCTACCTTCCAGCACAGTGGAGATCATTTCCCAGACCTGCCTGCAGAACCAGACTGTGGGAAGGATTTCAGCTACAAGGTTTGAGTTACAGCCCTTCCTTCCTGGCCCGAAACCCCTCTTCTCTTGTCCTTTGTATTTGCCCTGACAGCAGGAGGCAGGTGCCATCTACACTGTTGCAGAGAGGAGCCTCTCCTTATCCAACCACATTCATTGACAGGGGAGGGATAAGGGACCCAGACCAAGCAGCAGCACATTTCAATGGGGATGAGCAGTTTAGGGTGAGGAGGCACTGGGGACTATAGAGATGGTTTACTTATTCTTAAGTTCAAATTCTCTTCACCATCCTTCATATCTCTTTCACTTTCATCTTCACTCGGGCGCGTAGGGGAATTCAGACTTCCTGGGCAATGGGCAACTTCGGTCTGAGTTGGGAGGGGAAGGGCTTGTGTTGGGAGGAAGGAGAACTCACTGCACTTCCCGCCCACTCCCAGAACTGTAAAAGGTGACACTGGGCCTTACCTCTCAGCTTTCAAGCAGTAATTAATTATGGCAATTCAAGTTTGGGGATGAAGCAGAAATTGGAGAGCATTAGACAAAATCAGACCACACACACATCCCAACAGGACTGTATTAGTAAGAATATGTGACAGGGTGGTGGGAACTCTTTATAGTGAAATATTGGACAGGAAGATGCCTTTAGGCTTTCTCGGAATGCTGAGAATTAAGAGATGCTGACTGTGTCTGCTTCATCGCAATTAGTGATTCAATCCTAAAGAAACCTGAGAGTGCAATGCTGAGCATATCTACAACCTGGCTCAGACAAGAGTTCAAATGCAACAAGATCCTGTTCCCATATGTACCACCTTCCCCCAAACTCCCACTAATCTATACAGCACAGCTACTCACTTTTGCTCTTAAAATTCTTCAGAGTCAAAAGCATCATTTAAAATATCTGAAAGGGGTCTCAATTCCTCCCTTTCCATCACCATCCCTAACCTACCAACAGTTTTTCAGTCCTGAAAAGCTCAGGATCCACCCAGTGACCTTAACTTCCACATCCCTCACGCTTCTAAGTTAACTGTAATAGCCCTTTCCTTACCTCTGTCCTCCTCCTGTCTCTGGAACCCATCAGTCTCCTTTTAAGGATTTCATTCCAGAAATCCTCTCCCCTCTTTTATTTTCGTGTGTGTGTGTGTGTGTGTGTGTGTGTGTGTGTGTGTGTGTTATTGATTTCAGAGAGGAAGGGAAAAGGAGAGACAGAGAGGAAGAGAGGGAGGGAGGCAGAAGGGAGGGAGGGAAGGAGAGAGGGAGGAAGGAAGGGAGGGAGGGAGAGGGAGGAAAGAGAGAGAAAGAGAGGGAGGAAAGAGAGGGAGGGAGGGAGGGAGGGAGGGAGTGAGGGAGTGAGGGGGAGAGAGAGAGAGAGAGAGAGAGAGAGAGAGAGAGAGAGAGAGAGAGAGAGAGAGATCAATGATAAGAGAATCATTGATCAGCTGCCTCCTGCACGGGATCAAGCCTGCAAACTGGGCATGTGCCCTGACCAAAATCAAAACATGACCTTCTGGTTCATAGATCAACTTTCAACCACTGAGCCACATCAGCTGGGCTTTTGAGTTTTCAACCTATCCTCTCTTCTGCCTCTCTTCCATCCGTATTAAAACATGCCCCAAGTCTCTCTGATCTTAAAAAGAAAAAAGGAGAAAAAAATATTTTCATGCCTTTCTTAATCCAACTAGCTACCACCCCTTTTCTCTCATAAGCAGACATTTTTAATTGCCTATACTCCTTTCTCTCCTGCCATCGCCCAGTCATTCAGAAACCTCTTGGAATGCGGTGGTGTCTGCCCTCTCCGAGGCCCTCGCTGTGGCTCAGTCCAGTACACTACTTTTCAGATGTTATCTCAAGGGACAGCCATGCAGCTCTGCTCGCTGGTGACACTCCAGAATCAAACACTTCAACTGGGTGTCCAAATGAGAGAACGTTATATGTTCAGTTTTTCTCCTATGTTTCTGTCCACTTCTTATTTTTTTTTTTAAGATATTTTATTGATTTTTTTTACAGAGAGGAAGAGAGAGGGATAGAGAGTTAGAAACATCAATGAGAGAGAATCATCGATCAGTTGCCTCTTGCACACCCAGGTACATGCCCTTGACCGGAATCGAACCCGGGACCTTTTAGTCCGCAGGCGACACTCTATCCACTGAGCCAAACCGGTTCTGGCCACTTCTTATTTTTTTAAAAAATATATATTTTATTGATTTTTTACAGAGAGGAAGGTAGAGAGATAGAGAGCCAGAAATGTCGATGAGAGAGAAACATTGACCAGCCGCCTCCTGCACACCCCCCACTGGGGATGTGCCCACAACCAAGATACATGCCCTTGACCGGAATCAAACCCGGGACCTTTCAGTCTGCAGACCAACGCTCTACCACTGAGCCAAACCGGTTTTGGCATGTTTCTGTCCACTTCTTGATCTCCTTTAGAGTTCTTCCTTTTCCTGTTCCTTACATTCCAGTATTTTTCTCCCCCCCAAGATTCAGTCTTGAGTCATTGTATTTACTACATGAATGCTCTGTAGGTGAGCTCATCCTTTAAGCAGTTAAGCATCCTTTAATTACATTCATAATATTGACAACACTCCCATAGATCCAGATCCATATATTCGACTTTCTCAATTAGCCTAATGGACATTTCCTTATAATTTCCATAGGCACTCTAAACTCAACATATTTAAAACTAAAATCAAGCTCCCTATGTCTTCCCAACTTCCAAGCCTCCTTTCCTGTGGTCCCTTATCACTATGAATGTGACCACCATCTACCCCATTTCCCTTCTTCAACAATTCCCTCTCCCCAACATCCAACTAATCACCAGAGCCTTTTGATTTTTCTCCATCTTGTCAAATCTGCTTACTCTTACCATACTCATTGCCACGGCCTTATTTCAGATGCTCATTTTTCTCCTGGAATTACAATTTCTTAATGCACTCTCAGAATAGAAAGCTGTGGAGTGTCTGCCCAACTTGGTGATTCACCTTTCTCGGAAAATTCCCCTTTCCCAACCAGTCATGTCTGACTAAATACTAGTAATGCCTTTACCCATCCTTGCCAGAGTTGATGGGACCAGTAAGGATAGCTGACCCAAGCTTGGGCCAATCATATTCATATTCATTCATTCTCCCTCTCTCCCTCTCTCCCTCTCTCCCTCTCTCCCTCTCTCTCTCTCTCTCTCTCTCTCTCTCTCTCTCTCTCTCTCTCTCTCTCTCTCTCTCTCTCTCTCTCTCTCTCTCTCTCTCTCTCTCTCTCTCCCTTTTTGGTGTAAGTCTGTGCAGGCAACCTAAACTATAACAAGTGAATGTGAGGGCTTTATAGTAACCATATTAAATACATGAATGAATGAGCAGAAAAAGTCCATCTGCAGAGAAAAAGAGAAGACCAAAACAAGTGCAGGAAAATAGACACAAAAAAGCCAGAGATATGAGAGAGACAGATATAGAGACTCCTGAGACCTTCTTTTCCTAATCTCAGACCCTTGCCAAGGGTTACCCGCAGGCCTCCTGAGAGAAGCCCTCTCCCCACATGCACATACCTTGTCTTTTTAACATTTTCCTCTTTATTTCAGCTAATTTAAGTAGGTAACTAACCATTATGTGCCTATACAAAGTCTTGATTAATACATTTGGATCAACTCATTTTTCACTGCGTCTCTAGCTTCCTCATCTGTAAAACTAGAAGGTTGAATTAGATGAACTCTATGAGAACATACTACAGTTTTCAGGCAGAGTCTGTGCTATTCAGTCTATATGCAAAAAAGGACAGTCACCATCTGCTCAAGGACAGCCAAATGTATACCTTAGGAAGATGCTTTTTAATAATCAAGTTTTTAAAAGATGCTGAGTTTTAAAACAAATTAATAAAAAGAATCTATTTTTAACTCAAAGAAAGTGTTTTATTCGGATCTATTTTCAACCCATTTACCATAAATGTAAATTTTTAAATGACTTCCTTTTTAAAGCCCTGAATTAAGACATTTCTCTACAATTTAGTACATCTCATTTGGCACTCTACAGGTAGGTCAGTCTATTTTCTGAACATATTTAGAGAATGCTTTTCACTATTCATTCTTTTTTTATTGCAAGAAAAAATTGATTCACTTTGCAATGCTACATTGATTGTTGTACACTAATTTAAAAAAAAAAATTGTCTTCTCAACAGATTCTAGGTAAATTAATAAGCTACTGATTAAGTATCCAATATACAAAGTACATATTACATCACTGATAAAGTACTTGGTAAGTAGCTAAATGCTGATAGTCTAATTCAGTAGACCTAGGTGGGGCCCTGGGATTTTTTTTTTTTTTTTAAAAAACCTCCCAGCTGGAACCGGTTTGGCTCAATGGATAGAGCGTCGGCCTGCGGACTGAAAGGTCTCAGGTTCAATTCCGGTCAAGGGCATGTACCTTGGTCACGGGCACATCCCCGGTGGGGTGGGTGCAAGAGGCAGCTGATCGATGATTCTCTCTCATGGATGTTTCTAATTCTTTATCCCTCTCCCTTCCTCTCTGTAAAAAAATCAATAAAATATATTTTATAAATAAATAAATAAATAAATAAATAAAAATAATAAAGTACCTCCCAGAATATAAATATAGATCATCTGCCGAAACCAGTTTGGCTCAATGGATAGAGCGTCGGCTTGGGGACTGAAAGGTTCCGGGTTCGATTCCGGTCAAGGGCATGTACCTTGGTTGCAGGCATATACCCAGTAGGGGGTGTGCAAGAGGCAGCTGATCAATGACTCTCTCTCATGGATGTTTCTGACTCTCTATCTCTCTCCCTTCCTCTCTGTACAAAATCAATAAAATATATTAAATAAATAAATAAATATAGATCATCTGCCAGTCTGGGGAGCCACTGCCCCAAAATAAGGGGTGTTTCAGATCTTTTTAAAATAAAAAGTAAAAACTGCAGTATACTGAGAACACCTACAATAGAATCAGAGTATCTCTTTACATAAAAATCCTGTGTGTATATTACTAAATTCAATAAACCCTTCCCGTGGTTTAGGGGTGAGAGAAGTGATAAGGAATTTTGACATGCTGCTGTCTTTGTCTAAGGAAGGGATCTAATGATTTTGCAAATTCCTATTCTCCTAAAAAGATCTGCTACTGGGGAAAACAAAAATATACCATAATCCACATTTTAAGTGGCTACTCAAGATCCAACAAAGAAACCTCTTCACCACATACCTGCTCAAGCTCAAGTATGAATGCTTGGAAAGTCGGGAAAAAGACAAAGGCTAACCCAAGATTATTAAAGAAACAGGGTACAACAAGAAATGGTGGTCAAACCAAAGAGAAGAGACAGGCTCAGTGAGTAAATAAACCTTCGCTCCAAAGTCTTTGCAAACTCATGGAATAGAATGCTGATGTCTAGCAACTTAAAACTCTTCCCTGTTCTGTGAGGACTGTGCTAGAAGTTAAGGCACTAAGGAGAGGTCGACGTAATGCACAATATCCATGTACTGTGCACGGCCACTGCCACAGAACTCCTGGCAACGTTTTATTTATTTTTTATTGGTTTTGGAGGAGGAGGAGGAGGGGGAGGGGGAGGGAGAGAAGGAGGAGGAGGGAAAGGGGGAGGGGGAGAGGGAGGGGAGGAGGAGGGAGGAGGGGGAGGGGGAGGAGGAGGAGAGAGAGAGAGAGAAAGAGAGAGAGAAAGGTAGGGAGGGAGGGAGAGAGAGGGAGGGAGAGGGAGAGAGAGAGAATGAATATGAGATTAAATGAGAATCCTGGCAACATTTTTTTTTTTTACAGCTGCATAGTATTCCATAGTGTAAATGTGCCATAGCTTTTTTTTTATCCACTCATTTACTGATGGACTCATGGGCTGTTTCCAAATCTTAGCTATTGTAAATAACGCTGCTATGAACATAGGGGTGCATATATTCTTTCTGAATGGTGTTTTGGGGGTTTTAGGATATATTCCCAGAAGTGGGATCTCTGGGTCAAAAGGAAGTTCCATTTTTAAGTTTTTAAGAAAACTCCATATTGTTTTACACAGTGGCTGCACCAATCTGCATTCCCACTAGCAGTGAACTAGGGTTCCCTTTTCTCCATATCCTCGCCTGGCAACATTTTAAATAAATCTCCATGTGAGACTTCAAGAGGTAACAGAAAGAATAATGAGCCAAGAGTCAGGAGACCTAGTTCTGGTCCAAGTTGCACATATGACAAACTATGACCTTGAGTAAGTCACTACACTTCTCTAGGTCTCCATTTCCTTATCTGTAAAATAAAAGTGTGGCAATTAATTAAAGGGACAGAAAAATTTCTGACCTTTGGAGCTGGGTACCTGCCACCCTGTGGTGATTTTTTAGGGATATGAAACATACCAAACAACCTTCTAAATTCTATTCAGGAATTTGAGTGATCAGTTCTTTAAAAGACAACACTACTTTCATACTGGGAGGTCAAGGGGGTGGCAGTAGAAGGAAATAAATTAAAAGCAGCTCTCTGACAGGTGGGAATAGAGGGAGGAATTGACAAAACATGACTTCCTTTGGGAAGCTCACTGTTTATTACAGCAATCATTTGCTGATTTTCCTGATCTGGGCATACCTCAGAGATACTGCAGGCTTGGTTCCAGACCACCACGGCAATAAAGCGGGTCAATCTTTTTGCTGGCGGAGGATCTTGCCTTCAATAATAAAGTAAGTTGTAATCTTTCTCCTGGAGCAGGGTGCTGCCTTCAATTTGTAAAAAGCTTAATATCTATGAAACACAATAATGCAAAGTGCAATAAAGCAAGGCAAGCCTGTCTAGGCACATTTTCAAAACCTCAAAGCAAAGCGATTTCCTGTTACAGGTTCTCGTAAAGAGTGTTTGGAAAGTTTGATATTTCCCTTGAAAACTCAGTCCCAGTGTGACTAGTGTACAAGCAGTGTGTCAGTATCCTCCTGGGTCTTATTCTCTTGGCTCAAAGTCCCAAAACTCCTTTCAAGCTAAGCACAATACCCACAGCAGGGCCAAAGACACACTCCCTCACCTGCCACTTTCCTGATAGCCATATGATTTTTTTTTTCATGGTTTTTGGCTCTTGGTCCCTTCAGAGGCAACTAATCAGGTGCCCTGAGCATAGTGGTCTGTATTTTAATTCTACGTTAATGTAGACCCATTTTTTCAGGATCCTGGATTTAATGTTTTTATCCACAGTAAAAAAAAAAAAGTGGATTTTTTCATTCTTTCTCTGGATGGAGAAGGATGTCTCAGTTGGTTCTCCTGGTTGGCTTAGAGTTTCTGGACATATTCTGACAGCCACCTTCACCTAACGGCCCTTCCCATGATAAATACATGGGGTCTCTTCTACAGAATAATTAACCTTCTACGACTGCTCTCCATACTAATGGATGGATCACATCTGCTTATTAGCCCTCCAAGGCTGCTTCATTTCCCTCCCCTCACAACCTATCAACCTCCTTCCAAGAAAGGAGGTGTTTACGTACCACACACACACACTGCTCCTTTAACAATCTAGCATCCTCCTTGAAAGTCGCAATCAGGGAATCCTAACCAGGCAGGCGTGACTCCTAAGCAGATGGCAGGCCTCATAATCAGGTCATTACATAACACCTCTTCTCTAACCAGTTTCTCTACACTTCACTCAGAGACCCTGCATTGCTGAGCTTTCAGGATGGTTACTTTAATTATATGATTCACTCTTGAGGACACAATAATACCTGGTTTAATTTTTTTTAAAAAGGAAAGGGATGAGAGTGTGTGGGAGAAGTAAAAGATTGATGCCTTTAGCTCCAGTTTTGAGTAATCCAGGCTTATATAGATAACTTTCTGTTGGTGCCTTAATTTTCCAGCCTGTCACATAGACTCATGCCAACCCCAGTTGCATTGTTTCCATTACAGGAGTCACATATAATTGTTATCTCACGTGATTATATTTCTATAGGATACTCCATCATATTTAGGTGTCATGTCAGGCTCTCAACAATTCATCATCGAGCCAAACACTGCACAAGATAGTATCCACATGCACATGGCAACTTCTGCCCTCAGTAAGACCTCAGTTCAGCATCAAATCAGGTTTAGTCTTTGATCTCCCTCAAATTCCAAATGTAAGCAATCAGAGATCTCATATATATCCATTCCACTCCCAAGAAATCTAAAGCCTTTCAACCCACACCCAATGCAGCTTCCCCACTCTGGTCTTGCTTCTTCTGGAGTTATTCACACTCCAAAAATCACTGCCCACTTTACCCAACATCAATACTGCCATTCTTACCCTGGTTGGTGGCTTAGTTGTTGGCGTGTCATCCTATACACCAAAGGCTGCAAGTTCGATTCCTGGTCAGGACATATGCCTAGGTTGTGGGTTCAATACCTGGTTGTGGTGTGTACAGGAGGTACCCAATTGATGTTTTTCACATCGATGTTTCTCCCTCTCCCCCTTCCTCTCTCTCTAAAAATCTGTAACATATCCTCAAGTGAGGATTTAAAAAAAAAAAACAAACAAAAAAACACCTGGCATTCTTAAGGATCTGTTAGTTTTTAAGGACATTGGAGTCTCATACATAGTATTCATATGGATAGTCTACAGTTTTCAAAAGTCATTCACACACACACACACACACACACACATATATATATATATATATATATATATATATATATATATATATATATATATATATATCTTTATTTCCTCATTACAATAAGCCTTAATTATCACTTTGTAGATTCAAAAACTGAGGCACAGATAAGTATTACACAAAAAAAGAGGAAAGTACATAAAAATTCAAGCTATAATTTAGAAAAGAGTATTCCATAAAAGAAAATATTAGTTATCTCTAATTGGTATAATGTGTAATGGGAGATATTTCTGAACTGAAAATTCATCTCTCTAAGCCACTTGTGGTCCCCCAAGAACCTTGGCTTAGCATTTATGCTTTTGTCACATCGAGTTTCCCAAGTTCTGACAATGGCCTGTGACAGTGGCTGTGTTGGCCCCTGGTTCCAATGGTCTGGGCTAGGGGTTTGGCACCTACTTTTACCACAATTCTCAGACAGTATACCTAACGCTTCCCTCTTTAGACTCCTGTCCCAAGTCCTTTACCTCTTCTGGATTGTTAAATCAAAGCCTTAATGTCTAAAAGCTACTGAAGATATAAAAAATTAAATTTAAGAGTCGCTTATCCAAAAAGTAGTTTCAAACTAGATCAAAAGCTTTACATATTAATATGGCATGTGGTACCATCATGGGTAGCATGGAGACATTTCAGTCAACAACTGACCACATAATGATCATGGTCCCATGAAATTATAATGGAGTTGAAAATTTTCTACTGCCTAGTAATGTCATAGCTACCTTAAAGTCATAGAGCCAGACATTACTCACAAATTTATGGTGATGCTGATGTAAACAAACCTACCTCTGCCAGTCATAAAAGGATAGCACATACAATTACAGTGGTAGGCTATTCCATCTAGGTTTGTATAGGTGTACTCTTTGATGTTTGCACACTAACCAAATTGCCTAATAATGCATTTCTCAGAACACATCCCAGTCATGAAGCAGTATATGACTGTACAAGAGAAAGAACATGACTTTTAGATTAGAAGGTTCTATGGTTAGATTTCTAGGATGAAATCTACTTGTTTATGTAACCTCAAAAAGTTACTTAACTTTTGTAAGCCTGCTATCAGCCATAATTCTGCAGATATCAAAACTCTCTCCTCCAAGGCTACTGAGAAGCATTAAAGAAAAAAATACACAAAACAGGGCCTACCAAGCACAGTGATGGGCACACAGGGTCCTCCTCCTTCCCTCTCCAGTGACTGTGCTCCCAGACCTCCACTGTATTCACTGCCCTGAGAAGTCAGAAAAACTCTGAAAAATATGCAGCCCACAAAAACACTGTGGGATGAGTCAGAAGACTGTGAACTAATCAGAAAGCACAGCAAAGAGATCAGGGTGACCACCAGTAGGGCAGGTTTTGTCCAAGCACTGCATTTCTAAAATAATTATTGTGTAACTTTTCAGGCCTTTTCCAGGTGAGATGCTTAAAAAATGAGTGGAGAACAAAGCAGTGAACTGAAAAGCTGTAGGCCTGTGAACTTAAGGCAAAATTAGTGGTTGAATACCAGGCTGGTAATGAGGCAGAAAGGCAGGCGGGAGACTTCTGGAACAGAGAAGCCAGGGGCTTAGGAGGCCACGTACCACAGTGTTAACAGGAACCATTTACACAGCGTGGGGATTCTCAAAGAGAGCCTGGCAATGACGATATTCAAAAAGCTTCATATGCCATGGCCTATGTGGCTCAATAGTTTAGAGTGTTAGCCATGTACCAAAGGGTCTCAGGTTCGATTCCCGGTCAAGGACATGTACCTAAGTTTCATGTTCACTCCCCTGCTCTGGTCAGGGCATATGCAGACCAATGTGTCTCTCTCACATCTTTTATGTCTGTCTGTCTGTCTGTCTGTCTGTCTGTCTCTCCCCTCTCCCCCACCCTCTCCCTCTTCCCTTATCTCATCCCTCCCTCTCTTCCATTTTCTCTAAAAATCAATGGGAAAAAAAGCCTTTATAATCCCAATGAAGTCAGAAAACCTGGATTCCAATTGTGCTTTGCGTTAATAGGCTATGTGGCCTTTAGCTAAAAAATCTTCAAAGGCAGGGAAAGTATTTTTTCTTTACACTTTCTGAATCAAAATAACAATGTTGGGTAAGTGCTAGGCTGAATGAAGAAAGAATATCTGGCTTCTGAGCTGTCTGGACCTCAGTTTCCTCTCACAAGAGGTTTAGAAATATTTCTAGGGCAACTCCAAGGTTCACAACTGTTCCATCATTCTTTATACACAGTTTCTCAATCCTAACTGCACACCAGAATTATATTGGAAGTCCTAGCCCCAAATCCAGAACCCACCTGGATTCAGAATCCTTGGGCTGGTGGGTTTGTTTTCCTTTTTAAAAATCTTCACAGGTGGTCCTAATAGACAGATGGTGTTGAAAATTATTGCAGCAGACTTTCAAAGTAGCAATCTATGAAACAAGGGAATCAAAGCTGTCCTTACATATCACCTGGCTTTCTGCTAAAATCAGCAGCTTCCATTTTCTAAAGCAAGCCTGCCTCGTTCTAAGAAGCAAGGCTTTGGAGTTAGGTCCAAGTTCAAATCCCAGTGCAAACACTCCATAGTAATGTGAGCTCAGCTCATTTATAAAATGAGCAACCATCAGCTACTCCACAGAAGTGTTATGAAGATTACATGAGATAGTATCATAAAGCACCTGACAAGTGTTTAACCACAGAAGCAGTCAACATCTATTCATCCCCATCTCTACTACCCCTTTCTTCCTAAGTAACATCCGCTAGATAGTGTCTGATATCATCTGCAGCCTTATAAAACTCAACTGGTTACAGGAACTTTTGATGATATAAAATTTATTCCATTTTCAATATTTGTCATGAGCATCAGCTTCTCCATCCCTTATATTAAAGGGGAAAACTAAACCCATCTCTTCTAACATGACTCTTTATGTATTATAATGGTTTGCTGTCAGTAATAATTGGCTTCAGAAGATGCAAGTATCCAGAAATCCTTCCCTCAAAACGAGTCCTAGTCCTGGAACCACACCTGGTAATCTTGTGACTCCTTAGTTCTGACATTTGTTTTACACTTGCTACTATGGCTAAATGTTTTTTTTTGTGTGTGTTTGTTTTGTTTAGTTTAGTTTAGTTGGTGTGTGTGTGTGTGTGTGTGTGTGTGTGTGTGTGTGTTTTGTCATGCAGGTTTTTATGACGCTTCCATTAAATAGACTGGTTTTATTGACTTCTCCTACATTATTTTTATTAAATGGCACATCTGATCTGTGGATCAAGGTTTACTATTGTTAGAATTATCACAGTACATAATGTGGGACAATATTTATAGAGATCAATCTGGATCCTCCAACAATAAATGAAAGAATTGCTACCAAAAAGGCAGCCTGATTTTCAAAAGCACTTCTGTTGCTTTTTAGCTATCTTTTAGGGTAGGTGCAATTAATCCTAAGAGACATATGAACAATATGCTCATATAGAACACACATAGCACACATGAAGTCAGTCTTCTTTCAAACCCTAATCACAAATTCATCTGAGGTGAAGGATCACAGTACAGATGAGAAACCAGGGTTCTAACTAAATGCCTTGGGGTGGGGGTGGGGATGGGTGGGGCAAAGATGAGTCAGAGTGAATAGTTCTTAGACCAGGGAACAAGTTAACCTCGGCGGAAACACGTCAAAGTCAGGAAATAAACCAAATAGAGCCAAAACAAATAGATTTTATGCTGGACAGAGTGGAGAATACAATTACTGGACTCAAACTGACTAGTGGTCAAGCACTAAGGTACAGAGTCAACACCTTGAAAGAAGATAATCAGGAAAAGGAGACCTAGGGGATGCAATATTCCAACTAAAAGAAGGTAGATGTGCTCTGGCCAGTGTGGCTCAGTTGGTGGGGCATCATCCCATGCCATGCACTGAAAGGTTGCTGGTTCAATTCCCGATCGAGGAACATGCCCCAGCTTCAGGCTCAATCCCCCAGAAGGGGGCATATAAAAGGCAGCTGATCGATGTTTTGCTCTCATATTGATGTTTCTATCTATCCATCGCCCTTTCTTATTCTCTAAAAATCAATTAAAAATCTTAAATAAAAAAAAAGAATACCTTCAGATGACTTTGTGATTAGGGTTTGAAATAAGACTGGCTTCTTGCATAGTATATGTATACTATATGAGTCTGAAAAGCTGACACAAATGTCCTTCAAGCAGAGAGTAATCCCTAGGCATGACCTGCCTCAAGTGTTCAGATATAGATACAGAGCACCTGGACGAGGTAGTTCAGGCCCAGGGAAGTTAACAGCTCCTAGTTTGTTTTAAGGTAGCTTCCATTTTATCTTTAAAGAAGAAACTAAGCCTATGAGGAAAAGAAAACATGGTCCAACTGGTTCTGATAAAATAATCTACAGAAGCTAACTCTGCCAGGCTAGGGGAGTAAGTCAAAACCTCTATATGACTCTGCTCGATGCATGGGACAACCAACAACGGAGGTCAGACATGCAGACAAGCTGGGAGTTTCATTCCCCATTCTATGAACTTAATAGCTACCAGCAGAGAATGTCGGCAGTTTGCATGCTGAATGAGGCATGCTAACTTTCTGATTACTCCAGTCACACTGGAGAATATCCCTAAACACCCAGTTTTAGCTGATATTATCACAAAGCTCTATCAGTAGTAACAGAAATGCTAAGGATTACAACAAAGGACATTGGGACTTTGGTCAGCAAAGGGGCCTGAGAACAGGAAAGAACACACATTCCAAGAAGGCCATAGAGAGAAACTGTGGTATGATCAGTCTGTACAGCCACACCCAGATTGCTGTTCCGCAGTGTCTGTCCTTCCTGGAGGACAGCGCCAGGGCAGGAGTGATTCAGCATAAGCCATCCCCACTAACCTTGTACACAAGCCTACTTAATATAGAAGCTTAGATGTCTCAATACTTTAATTGGCAACACTAAGATTCTGCATGCTGCAAATATAATGACAAGTCAAAAACAGTTTTTAGGTTTGGAATCCCAATACTTAACAGGTACTATCATTGGCTTAACCACCTATTAACTGGTAATGCTGGAAAGGCTTTTCTAAAGCTCCATTTTCTGTTGTATGGAAATAATTATATTTATCCTAATAATCTTAAAGTTAGTAGGAAGATCAAATGAGATAAAGCATAAAAAGGACTTACATAGTATAAAAATGTGATGTCCCATCAAATCCCCAATTCTGTCTCCCCAAAAAAACACTTTTATAATTTGTTGGCAAGATAGACATGAAACAAAGAGAAGAAAAAGAAAGCCTATGGAAAAACTAATGTTAGCTAGAATTGGTAGAAAAAGTTTCTTGGGACACGTGAAATTTTTATGTTTTATTTTTTTATTTTATTGATTTTTTTTACAGAGAGGAAGGGAGAGAGATAGAGAGCTAGAAACGTCGATGAGAGAGAAACATCGGCCAGCTGCCTCTTGCACACTCCCTACCGGGGATGTGCCCGCAACCAATGTACATGCCCCTGACCGGAATCGAACCTGGGACCTTTCAGTCCGCAGACCGACGCTCTATCTCTGAGCCAAACCGGCTTCGGCGGGACACGTGAAATTTTGAATGGATTATGAAGGACTGGTAAGATTTAGAAAGCCAAATCCTTTTGTATGTCCAAGTTTTATAGAGCATTTACTTAAAATGTAGTTAAGAAGTTAGTATTTTAAATATCACTGCAATTTTATTACTCTCACTGACTGAGAAATAGGTAGGTTTAAGGCATAAAGTGGATAAAGGAATTAATTCAAAAGAGCACAGCAACGAAACAAAAAATGGAGTCCATTTCAATACCCTGTATAACCTGGCTCAATTAGAACATGAAATAATTAGAAATGAATCAAAACTAGTAAGGTCTACTAATCATACACAATGCCATTTTGATCCCACACAAGAGATTCTGCCATTTGCCATCAAGATATAAAAAGTGTCATTCCTACAACTTACAGTGAACCAGAGCAAGAGAAACAAAACCAGGTTTAAGAGAAAAGTCTCTGTAAATGACATAAATCATTTTACTCTAGAACCAAGAGAATCAGAGTTGGTTCTATATTTGAGACCACATCAACCACAGTCTAATGGAGCTTAAATGGGAAAGTTGGGACAAGATATCGTTAGGGATCTGCTGACAATTTTCTTAACATTTTATTAATAACTTCCGGTTACCCTCTCCTGGTACTCCTACTCCACCGAGGGGCACTAAGAAGACTGGAAAGTGAGGCAGAGGAACCAAGTGCCTTTAGAATCCACAAACTGCAACAAAAGGAAAACTACTTCTCCAAATTCCCAGTTTCTCTAACTTCTAGAATACAATTTTCAAGAAATGGTCCACCAGGATTCCACCAACCAATGAAATGTTCTCATGTCTTATCAGTGTTTCTTATTGGGTAGCATCTAAACCCACTTCAAGATTTGTCATACCACTGTTTCTCAATAGGGCAATTTTGCCCACCAAGAGGAAACATTTGGTAGATATCTTGAGACATTTTTGGTTGTCACAACTTGGAGGAGTAGAGGGAACAATTGGCATCAAATGGGTAGAGACCACAGATGCTGCTAATATCCTACAATGCACCCACAATAGTAAATGATCTAGCCCTAAATATCAATAGTGTCATTTTTGAAAAACCCTGCTCTAGGCAATGACCTATCACATATATATCCCAGGATCACATAAAAGTTATCTGATAACTCATAAAGGTTGATAAGTGATTGTGACAGGAAGGTGAAATTATTTAAAAGAAAAATATATACATTTTATAAAAGTAATCCACCACAGCCGAAACCGGTTTGGCTCAATGGATAGAGTGTCGGCTTGGGGACTGAAGGGTCCCGGGTTCGATTCCAGTTAAGGGCACGTACCTTGGTTGCGGGCACATCACCAGTAGGGGGTGAGCAAGAGGCAGCTGATCGATGACTCTCTCTCATCGATGTTTCTAACTCTGTATCTCTCTCCCTTCCTCTCTGTACAAAATCAATAAAAAAAAATATTTTTAAAAAAAAAGTAATCCACCACAGAATTTCTACAATATGTAACATAAATTGATACATTCAAGCGTTTAAAGATAGTAGGCACTTCTGAATCTATCATAGGGAGAGACAACAGAGTTTGCTTATCCTTCAAGTTTATATAAAAACATATTAAAAAAACAAAAAACATTTATGCTTCTTTCTCCCTCCCTCCTTGCCTCCCTCCCTGTTTCCCTCTCTCTCCTTGTCCCTTCCTCTCCCTCTAAAATAAAGAAAAAACATGTTTTTTAAAAATAAAAGAATTAAGGAGACCTTGTGCAGAAGAACCCAGACTATAATCATCATCACCATCATCTGCTTTGAGACTACGCAGTGTAAAAAGTACATTATTCAGAGTGCACTTGTATTAAAACGCTCTGGTATTTCAGTTATTGACAATAGTTTTTCAGAACTCAAACAAAAGACTACATCATTCAAGTAATGGACAGACGAGGAAGCAAGAAAAGAGGTAGGAGCTCCTTGCCGGGACCGGTGTGGCTCAGTGGATAGAGCGTCGGTCTGCGGACTGAAAGGTCCCGGGTTCGATTCCGGTCAAGGGCATGTACCTTGGTTGCGGGCACATCCCCGGTAGGGGGTGTGCAAGAGGCAGCTGATCGATGATTCTCTCTCATCGATGTTTCTAACTCTCTATCCCTCTCTCTTCCTCTATGTGAAAAATCAATAAAATATATTTTAAATAAATAAATAAATAAATAAATAAATAAATAAGTAGGAGCTCCTTCAGTGGTGCTATTCTCTATCTATAGCCGGAAAATAAGGCATTTCCCAATAATAAAGAGCACAGAATCCAACAGGAAGTATGCCCACTCCCAATTCCAAAGAACCTGCCCTGCAAAAGGTAAAGAGCATTCTGAAACCAGGGAAGTTAAAGAGTCTGATCTCATCCCTCCAGAACATCCAGAGCTCAAGGTTACAGTAACCTGACTCCCCAGTATTATTTTGACCAACTTCAGAAAAACAAAAGCTGCCTTTGATGCATTTCAATGCCCAGACACTTCAGAGAATCAGATCTTAAAAATTAATCAGGCTGGCAAGGCACAATTCCATGTTGGACAGCACTACATATGAGATGGAACTCTGGGTAGATTTAGACTGAATGCTGATTTTCGTTGTCATGAACTCTACAACTTAGGTATATTATGGCCTGTTTCTTCTAGTATGTCTAATTCTGGTTGGTCAGGTCTGCTGTGACTGAGCAACCAAAATTCCATCTGGCCTAGCTACTTTTTTCTTCTGCTCTCCAACTGCTCATCTCCTTCCCTTGAGCTTGCCACCTCCAAATCCAAGTCCTAACTGACCTGCTTCTTTCCTTTTCTACAGTTGGGTATCGCAGACAAAATTCACATGCTAGCAAAGGTCAGTTGGTATCTGTAGACAAAATTCACATGCTAGCAAAGTTCCAACCATTAACTCTATTCTGAAGTAGGTCTACTGGAGTGGGATTTCACCTTACAAGAAGGAAGAAAGGGACATTCCAGGCCAAGGCACAGACTTAAAACATGCTGAGGATAGATGATTTGAGGAAGTGGCAAATGCTCCAGTGTGGAAGCAATTTAAGGCCCAATACATCTCTCCTCTCTCACTCTAGGCTTTGCTTCAACTGAGCTCCACAAATCAGGCTCTCCACATGGGGTTCGTCAGATACTTCAAACCCAATATATTCTGGCCAAAACCTTTCCCTAAATTTTGGCTAATAGAGCCACCAAACAGTCAGTCAAACACACAAAAAACTTGGTCTAAACACATTTTATATCAACAATTTGCATCAATTTCAAAATAGTCTTGAATCCATTCCTCGCTCTCAATTCCTACTACCATTCATTTTAGCTCTATCTTTCACCTGCACTATTGCAGAACCCCAGTGTATGCTACCCAAACTCCCACTCTGCCCTCAGTGCCAGCTCATTGTGTCACTCACTATGAAACCTTCTCCAGCAGTTTGTCCCCCACTTTTCACAGTGCTTTGAAACTTTTTTTTAATTAAATGAATTTTATTTCCATTTAATTGATTTACATTTATTTTTATTTATTATTTTTTAAAATATATTTTGATTTTTTTTGCCCCCCTCCCTCCCTCCCATCAGTGCTTTGAAACTTTATCAATACAAAAACAACACTATTTAAAACATGTTCGTCTCCTCCACTCAACAATTCCTCATGTTTTATAACTTCCCAAATATTTTACATAGTATCTGAAGTAGCATTTCCCAATAAATGCAAGCTCTAATCATTCTCCTTGCTCCAGCTTCTCCTTCATCCAAGTTTTCCTTCTTTCCCCCCCAACTTGTTATTCTGAAGTATAAATTCATAGGAAGTTGAAATAACACTACAAAGAGGACCTATATTCCCTACAACGATTTCCCTCAATAGTAACATCTCATAAAATTGACTTTGGCACAATCTTCAGACCTTATTGAGATTTTGCCAATTTTACATACACTTATATGTATGTATGTGTAGGTATCATTTTACACAAACATATCACATATTCATGTAACCACCACCACAAAGATCTTTTGCACTGCCCCTTTATAGTCAACTCATCCTCCTCCCTACCTCTTCCTCACCCTCCACCATTCCTAATTCCTGGCAACAACTAATATATTCTCCATCTCTATAACAAAAACTTTTTAAAAAATAATTTTTAGAGAGAGAGTGATTTTTAGAGGGAGAGGGAGAGAAACGTTGATGTTAGAGTGAAACATCAATTAGCTGCCTCCTACAAGTCCCCTAACTGGGGATTGAGCCTGCAACCCAGGCATATGCCAACTGGGAATTGAAGCAGCTATCTTTCAGGATGAAGCCCAACTGAGCCACACTGACCAGGGCTATAACGGACACTTTTAACAGCATTCCACGGCCTATAGAATAAAGTTCACAAATCTTAATATGGCATTCAAGCCTTCATGATGTGGTCTGGATCCACTATTGCAGCCTATACTACCTTTCCTCCACCCCATAAACTCACTATTCCAGCCATACAAGACAACTTACTGCTCTTGGAGCATGCTTTGTACTTTCCTGATTTTGTATTTTTGCTTGAGATGTGTCTATGCTTACTACATCCCCTCCCTGTTTTTTCTACTCTGAAAAACTATCTTTAAAGGCTCAGCTCAAATATCGTATTTATAAAAAGGCTCTTCCTGATCTCCAACATCCCCTAAGACAGTGTTTCCCAACCTTCTCTCATGATGAGAATCACCTGGTGGAGTTGTTAAAACACAGATTCCTGAATCCCAACTAAGAAGTGCTAGCCTAGAATTTTTGGGAACATATAGGTAAAATTGTATACCTAACTAGTGCTCTAACACAGATGTTATATACAGAGCACTAAGTTAGGTATGCAATTTTACCTATATGTTCTCAAAAATTCTAGTCTAGCACTTCTTAGTTGGGATTCAGGAATCTGTGTTTTAACAACTCCACCAGGTGATTCTCATCATGAGAGAAGGTTGGGAAACACTGCCCTAAGGAATTGTTTTTTGCCTTGTGATCCCTCTCTTACAGCTCTTAGATCACAGATTATTGTGTGTCCATGCCTTCCCCACTTTACCACAATCCAACTGAACACAGAGATATGTATTATATACGTTTGTCTTCACAAGACCCAGTGGTTTTTAGTTCAACAGACTTTGACAAGTCTTTCCTTTTTGTGCTGGCACTAGTTGCACTTAGTGTTGGAGATGCAAAAATAAACATGCTTGTAAGAAGTTCTGAGCTAGTATCTCAGTGCCTGGATATATAACAAAAACTTCTTAAATGAATGAGTGAATCCTGAATACCTGCCAATTACTTTAAAATATTTTCAAGACTAAATGACCTAGAATAGACATACATTATCCATGATCCTGATGTAAAGAAACACAAGAATAGAGAAAATCCTGCATTATGAGCTGGAAACCAGGAGGGTACCATCCCACCTACTCAGACTTTAAGGAATTTCTGCTATCGATAGATATAGTCAAGATGGAGCAGGACCACAAAAGGCCTAGCAAACTTTCTATAGAGAAGCAATGTGTTATGGCAATACATGTGTGATAGGCAGTTAGAAAGAAAGAAACACAGCAAGGATGATAGGCCAGGTACATAAGGTTTCCAGGATAGAAAGCCCCAGGTGCCTAGCAACTGGCAAAACTGGGAAAACAAGCACTTGCCACCCCCCACCACCCGCCCCCCAGAGTAACCTATCCTCCCCTAGTATACCACTAGTCATGTGATTTAGACCCCCTTATCTTTCATATCACTGGTCATGCAGTTTGAACCATCCCCTGACCTTTCCTCCCCGCACATGTTGCTAGTCATGTGGCAGACTCCCTTAGAGGAGGAACAAGGAGCAGGAGAACCCCATACAAACTTTTGCAAAGACTAATGACCCCTTGCCCTGGCACCAATCAATCAGTGGAGACAATGACCCTGAAAGGGCACACCTGAAGAGCTGATGAATATTCTAATGAGATCCTCCCCAGGGAATTCCTCTAAATTCCCCACCCTTAAAAGCCCTTAGGATAGAGGATCCAGAGCACTCTACCTCATAGGAACACACCCAATACCTTTCCTATCTCTCTCCTCTTACCCCCAGGCAAGTTACCTTTACCCTTCTTTCTTCAAAGCTCCAAGGGGCCTTCTTTTGCCTCCATAACTTGTTTCCTGAGCCCATTTCTTCTACCTCTGTGACTTTCTAAATAAATTTTCTTTTATAGATTGAGTCTTGGCTCTGAATTCCAGTAAAGCACTAAAAGTAAACTCATTATTATGAAGACCACTCTGACGATGACAAGACTAACACCCAGGAGTTTGACCAGAAAAGGACTACAATTGTATTTTTGTTTTGTTTTTAAATTTAAAAAAAAAATTTTTTTAAATATATATTTTATTGATTTTTTACAGAAAGGAAAGGAGAGAGACAGAGAGCTAGAAACGTCAATGAGAGAGAAACATCGACCAGCTGCCTCCTGCACACCCCCTACCGGGGATGTGCCCACAACCCATGTACATGCCCTTGACCAGAATCGACCTGGGACCTTTCAGTCCACAGACCGACGCTCTACCACTGAGCCAAACCTGCTTCGGCAAATTTTAAAAATTTTTTTAAAATATATTTTATTGTTTACAAAGAGGAAGGGAGAGGGATAGAGAGTTAGAAACATCAATGAGAAAGAGAAACATCCATCAGCTGCCTCCTGCACACCCCCTACTGGGGATGCGCCAGCAATCAAGGTACATGCCCTTGACTGGAATCGAACCTGGGACCCCACTTCAGTCCTCAGGCTGACACTTTATCCAATGAGCCAAACCGGTTAGGGGTAATTTTTCTTTATTGTTGAAAGTATTACAAATTTCCCCTCCTACCCCCCATTAACCCCCTCAACCCTGTTCCCACTCTCCCACCCCAGGCCTTCACTGCATTATTGTCTGTGTCCATGTGTTATAGATATATGCGTGTAAGCACAACTGTATTTTTAAAGATATAATGCTTTTTGTTTATGTTTTCACTGTATTTAATTGATAACGGTGCTTTCTATTATCTCCCTTAATAACCCTTGTCCCCTTCACCATTCAACCTTCCAGGACTAAACTGTGTACATTAATTTTTACTCAGCAGGTCTCAATGTCGCCTAAGGAGGCAGCATATTACTTGGAAAAATTAAAAACTGGCACCTTCATGCCACAGTGGAAGACATGACCCAGTTTATAAAAAGCAACCCAATCATGATCTCCAAGATAAGCAAAGATTCCAGAGCCTTTGTGTCATTCACTCTACCTACACTCTCAACATTACAGATTTGTCAATATTTTTGTCAATCTTAAAAGTATTATTTGGAGAAGGGCTGACTGGGTTTCTGGACCTTTAGTAGTACTATCATCATTAGGGTATATGTGGATTTCAACTGAGTACTTTAACCATATATATTGGGCCAAGTTCTAGACCTTGGGGGAGACCAGGAATATTCGATGGAAGTGGGTAATTCAAGGTCTCAGGAGACCCATCCTCTCCCTTTATCTAATGAATCCCTATTATACAGGCACACTATCAAGGAAAATGAAATATAAACATTTGAAGGCACAGGCGTGGTACAGTCCCATTAGCTCCTAGACTCACATCCCAAATCCCAAATCAGGTGGCCAAAGATCAAGAATCTAGGAAGGGAGGTCAGTGCAAGGCTCAGCACCATCATCTGCTGAGGGAGCTCAAAAGACAAGCAGCAAAGAATTACTTAATAATCATTAGAATTACTAAAATACATACTTCTGTTTGATTTACTGTCCATGATGCAAACAAAACAATACCGAAGGAAGCAAAGTACTGGAGAGAAAATCTCTGACAAGGAAGAAAAAAGGGAAGAGGAAGGGCTCACGGAAGAAATACCAATGTGGGTCAGATAGATAAAGGTTCACTAGGTGTGAGCTGAAGTCTAGTAAATTGTCTCTGGTAAAGCCAGGTTTGATCAGGTCACTGCCGACCTTCCCCTGTGGAGCTGGCATTTCTAGCTAAAAGGTTCCAGGGAGAGTAACAGCAATATTGTAGGTGCCCCATGAGGGTTTCAGCTGTGCCACTCTCCACAACACCTGTCTCCTCTCCAAATCAGGTACTCCGGGCACCTTGTCTCCTTCACCCCTGTGGTGGGCTGAGTGATGGTCCATGTCCTAACCCCACAAATCTGTAAATGTGACCTTATTTGGAAAAAGGGTCTTTGCAGATGTAATTAAATTAAGGATCTGAAAATGAGATCATTCTGGATTAACACTGGTAGGCCCTAAATCCAAACAGTGTCCTTAGACCAGAGGTGGGGAACCTTTTTTCTGCCAAGGGCCATTTGGATATTTATAACGCCACTTACAGGTCATACAAAATTATCAACTTTAAAATTAGCCTGCTACATTTGGTCAAACATTTAACACACCCCTAATGCCTTGGCAGGGCCGGACCAAATGATTTCCCAGGCCTTATAAGGCCTATGGGCGGATGTTCCCCACCCCTGCCTTAGACCAAAACACTCAGAAGAGACACACAAAGAAAAGAGGAGCCTTAGCCAGTTTGGCTCAGTGGATAGCATGTCAGCCTGTGGACTAAAGGGTCCCATGTTCGATTCTGGCCAAGGGTACATACCCAGGTTGCGGGCTCGATCCTCCCTCCTCAGTAGGGGGCATGCAGGAGGCAGCCAATCAGTGATTCTCTCTCATCATTGATGTTTCTATCTTTCTCCCTTCCTCTCTGAAATCAATTTAAAAAAAAAAAAAAGGCAGAAAAACAATTGCTGAGAGAGAGAGAGAGAGAGAGAGAGAGAGAAGAGAAGAGAAGAGAAGAGAAGAGAAGAGAAGAGAAGAGAAGAGAAGAGAAGAGAAGGTCATGTGAAGATGGATGCAGAGACGAGTGATACAGCCACAAGCCAAGGATGCCCTAAGCAAGCAAGGATTCTCCCCTAGAGCCTTTAGATGGGATATGCTCCTGTGAACATCTTTATTTCATATTCCTAGCCTCCATAACTGTGAGAATATAAATCTCTTGTTGTAAGCCATTCAGTTTTTGGTCACTTGTCACAGCATTCCTAAGACCCCACTATGGGAGAAAAAGAAACACTTTGCTGTATTCCTTCTTCATGGGAACTACTACCTAAATACTTCCTCCTGGGGAATGTTCACTGACATAGTCTGCCAAGGAAACTTCGTGTCCACTGACCATTATTGTGCTTTCCATGTGGACTTGAACCTCAGCTTAGCCCACATCTCAGTGACTTCACTGAGAAAGGCGCTCTGCAGGTCAGAAGAGTTCAGTCCTGCCCAGTCTCTGGCCCACCTGATCTCACTTGGGCTCTGATTCTGAAAGATCACACTGATGAGCAGCAACATAGGCAATTTTGCTTTTTAATCAATTCAAAAGGAAATACAATTGTCCCACCTGTATGGTGGAAATGATAAAGACAGATCACAATGAAAGATGTTTTAAGGACCAGCTTCAGACCCTAGCCAGGTGGCTCAGTTGATTGGAGCATCATTCCATAGACAAAAGTTGGCGGGTTTGATCCCCAGTCAGGAAACATACCTAAATTGAAGGTTTGATCCCTGGTCAGGGTGCCCAAGGGAGGCAACCAAGTCAAATGTTTCTTCCTCACATCAGTGTTTCCTTCTCTCAATAACAAATAAATAATAAAAACATCCTTTGGTGAGGATTTTTTTTTTTTTTTTTTTTTTAAAGAAACAGCTTAGGAAGGTTTTAAAAGAACCTGAAACACAGGATTTCCCCAGTGGACTACAGGGCAGGGACAAATTCCACAGCACCAGCTCTCCCTTCTTCTCACTACTGGGTTTTGTATTTCTTTTCCTTTACTTTTTTCTTTTTGTCTTTTAAACTTTAAACTACTAATTTGCACTTGAAAGGAACCTAAATACATCTAAACCAACATCTATACTTTCTGCAAAATCACTTCCAGGACATGACAACTTTGAGGTAGGGCTTCAATAATGCCTCCTCCTCAGGGCCTATGTCTGTTCTGCTCAGTCTTACTTTCCAGTGCTTTAATGGTGCCCTCATGAGTAGGGCCTCAAAATACACTTGTTGAATCACTAGTCTGTATCAAAAGTGAAATAGTAAAATTGTAAATTCTATGTGTATTTTACCACACTAAAAAATAAAAAAGATACTGCTTTATACCTACTAAGTTGGCTATCATTTAAAAAGAACAAAAACAAAAAACAAGTGTTGGCAAGGATGTGGAGAAACTGGAAGCCCCATACTTGCTGGTAAAATGTAAAATGGATCAGCCACTATGGAAAATATTTTTGGAATTCTTCAAAAAGCTAAACATAGAATTACCATATGACCCAGCAATTCCACGCCAAAAGAAAACCTGGAAAATAATTTTTTTTTTCAACAAAAACTTATACATAGATATTCATAGTTGCATTGATGAAATCCGCCAACAATGGGCAAAGATGGAAAACAATCGAAATATCCATCAATAGGTAAATGGATAAACAAATTGTGGTATATTTATGTAATGGAATATTATTCAACCATAAAAATGGATGAATTACTGATACATGAATGAATCTCAAAAGTATTATGCTAAGTGATATAAGCCAGTCACAAAAGACAATCATGATTCATTCCATTTATATGAAATATCCAGAATAAGTAAATCCAGAGACAGAAAGCAGACGGGTGGTTTTCATACTCCTGGGGAAGGAAGCAATGGGAAATAATTGCTTCAAGGTACAGGTTTTCTTTTGGGGTGATGAAAATGTTTTGGAACTACATAGAGGTGGTTTTAATACATTTAATATGAATGTATTAAATACATACATTTAATATGAATGTATTAAATGCAACTGAAATGTTCACCTTAAAATGACTGTGTTATATGAATTTCACCTTAATTTAAAAAGAATGAAAATAAAAAGGTGAAATAAATCCAATTTTGCAATTTAATCATGGAATATAAAGTCTAGAATACATATAAAACATTTGTTTCAATGACTTAACTAATCATCAGGGTCTAAATCAGGGTTTCTCAATTTTAGTAAAATTAACTCTGAGCTAGATAATTCACTCCCTGTTATGAAGGCATGTTGTATGCACTGTACAATGTCCAACAGCCTCCCTGGTGTCTACCCATTTGATGCCAGTAACACACACACATACACATACGTGTACACACACACACACACACACACACACACACACACCTCTAACTCACTAATTTGTGACAAGCAAAAACCTCTCTATCCATTGCCAAATGTCCCTTGGCAGACAAAATAACCCCAGATTAAGAACTACTGGTCTAAATGAAGAAGAAAAAAAAACTCTCCCAGAAATTACGAAGAATTTGTTATTTTTCAATCCTATCAACCTGTCAGTGTGACTCACTATTTCCTGCCAACCCTACCAGCCACAAATGACCTACATGTGAACTTCTGGCACCCGGTAATAATATTTTTTTTCTAGTCTCAAATTCCCCACAAACCACTCACAAGTGCCCCAGACGTGCTGCTTCTGCCTGTCAGGTCAGAGATTATCCAGTTTCACCCTATCCCCAGTGCATAGTTCCATGTCTTCACTAGCACCCATGAGACAGAGGATGTCCTGAAGGTACAGGCCAAGGAAAAAGCAAATCTACCAGTTTTACAAGTAAGGTAAAGCCTTCCTATATGCGTAGGCCCTCATTCCCCAATCTCAGTCGTTAAAGAACAACAAAAGACACACCCATCATCCCATCCCCAAATGGTAACAGGTGAAATAAGAGGTGGAAAGCCCCAGGAGATATAATTAAATTATCAATAATAATAATTTAAGTTCAATTATCTCTAACTTTGGTGAACATTATCAATCCAGGCCTACTTCTTTTGACATTAATCTTTCAGAAAGCCCCAAAACCTTGAGAAGAGAAGTGGATTCTAATATCATCTGAACCTACGTAGCCTTGGACAGACATTTAATCCTCTGGGCATAGTTTTCTATGTAAGTTAGGCTGTTTGAATTCTAAGTTTAATGCATTAATTCAACACTTATTTCCTAAGTATGTATCTACTTATTAAGAGCATATAAAAGAGAAGTAGAAACCTACCATACCTCAAGGAGATCAGAGGTAGGTGGAGACAGTTTAGAAGACAAAGAGAGAGCCAGCCAGCCAACCAGGCAGACAGACAATACATATACATACATACATACATACATACATACATACATACATACAGTAAGATGGGACAAAAACGAAAAAAAAGTATTGTGCCAAAAACTCTCATGTGTATGAGAAAACAAACATTTTAAAAAACTAACCACATATAAAATAAATCAAAAGATAATTCCAGCAGGAGGTGAAGAGAGGAGTGTGTAGTATTAGTGGGGAAGAGGCAACATTTAATGGAAACTTCCCAGCTAACTATTTTGGTTCTTTGGAAATATGCAAGATACCATTTATAACTCACAGATGAAGCATTTTTGCTGACACAATCAGACCTCTTCCTTTATCTAGAGGCTGAAGAGCAAAGACTCAGGGAAGTGGTCCTTCATCACTGAGCAACCTCTGAGGTCAAGGGCTTTCCTAAGAGTTAATTACTAGTCCAGTGAGACAAAGAACCAACAGGCAACCAACCTAGCTAGGAGGGATTAAAAGTTAGAGGTAACCAGAACCTCCCAGAAATAAAATACAAAAGACAGAGCCAAAACTATATATATACTAAGGATGTCTCTACAGTGAGTGACTATATGAGGTCTCTTTCTTCATAAAGCCAAGACCTAAGAGAAAATTTTTTAAAATTGTTTTATATATATTTAAATGCAAGTAAATATAGTATATAAGCATATATGTAAATGTAAATAAAAGGAAAGTTTATTCCTTTTAATAAGAGGAAACACAAAGTTGTCAAAGAAATGCTATATATTATGTTTATATAACAATAACAATTTTGCCCCAGAATCCAGCCAAAAGAAATATCACCCAAATTGCTTTGACCTGCTCCTGCATCAGCCAAGATCACTTACATCACCAGCTTTCTGTTGCCAGATTTCCCTGCACCTCAAGAACCTCAGGGTAGGTCAGAATGTCCCTTGTTCTCTTAAACTGATTTCAGATCATTACTTCTTGTTTTTTCATTACTCCTTGTCTCCCTTCCTATTCATTTCCCAACATTCACTGAAGCCTTTAGCATCCCAGCGTCCTCTTTGCCACAGCTCCTGCCATTATCCTAGGTGGTTTCAAAATCCACAAGGATGATTCATTCCTATATTTCAATTTCTAAATATCTTCACTACAATGACCTTTGGTCTTCTCAACCACCTACATCCATGGCTACACCCTAGACTTTGTCAACACAAATCTTAAATGTCAATCGTTCACTTTCTGACACAACTCCAGGCCTTCAGTTCTGTCATGTCTCACTCTGGCCTGATCTGTTCTTCAAACTCATCCATCCTCCAGGCTCTGACTGTATTCCCTCTCAATCAACCAACCTGCTCCTTAGAGGACCTTCTCTTCCCAATCTGACCCCATGGTTGACAATCTGGACTTCTCCTTTGATTCCTTTGCACCTGTGGCCTCCCATCACATCTATCCAACCCTGGATCAATGCAAAATCCACCCATTTTGCTCCTAACTCACATCTCCTGTGTTCTACCAGAAAAAAAAAATCAGACAACCTTGCAAAATTGCATCAAGTCAATTCATAGTCTTTATCGTGGCCTGGGTCCTTTACTTGTCCTTGCATAGCTCCGAATCCCGAGCCTCTCAACAACTAACCCAAACCCTCAAGAGTCTCTTCAGTCCCATACTCACCATTACCTCAGCAGACCACCTTGCCTCCTTATTCCAGAAAACTGGGGGCATCTGCCATTACTAATTTCAAATTTCTATCTCCCCACACACCCCCAGCCTTCCTAGCACAACCCTATCTATATCCACACTGATCCATTTATCTCCTCCTGTCTCAAGGATGAAATTTCCTCCTTATCCAATGACCAGTCTTGACCCCATTCATTCATTCATTCACCTATTTAATTCACAAATAGTTACTGCCTACTCTGTGGCAGCTATGATTCTAGGCCTGTGAACAAAACAGACAAGCTCAGAAAGTTTACATTCTAAAGAACGGAGGCACGCCAAAACCGGTTTGGCTCAGTGGATAGAGCGTCGGTCTGGGGACTGAAAGGTCCCGGGTTCGATTCCGGTCAAGGGCATGTACATTGGTTGCAGGCACATCCCCAGTAGGGGGTGTGCAGGAGGCAGCTGGTCTGTTTTTCTCTCATCGATGTTTCTAGCTCTCTATCCCTCTCCCTTCCTCTCTGTAAAAAATCAATAAAATATTTAAAATAAAAATAAAAATAAAAAATAAAGAACGGAGGCAACAAACACAATAAGTAAACTATAGAGCATATAAAGGCAGGAAAGAGGAATAAGGAGAGCTGGTGGAAGGGAAGATTGAAATTTCTTTCTTTTTAAAAAAATATATTTTATTGATTTTTTACAGAGAGGAGGAGAGAGGGATAGAGAGCTAGAAATGTCGATGAGAGAGAAACATCGACCAGCTGCCTCCTGCACACCCCCTTTTGGGGATGTCCCCACAACCAATGTACATGCCCTTGACTGGAATCGAACCTGGGACCTTTCAGTCCCCAGACCGATGCTCTACCACTGAGCCAAACCGGTTTCGGCTGAAATTTCTAATAAAATGATCAGAGAAAGACTCTCTGAAAAGGTGACATTTAAGCAAAATGGGTGAGGAAGAGCAAGCTTTGGGGCTAAGGAAGAGTATTTCAGGCAAGGGAACAATAA
The DNA here is from genome assembly GCF_964339955.1 of Pipistrellus hanaki. NCBI lineage: Eukaryota > Metazoa > Chordata > Mammalia > Chiroptera > Vespertilionidae > Pipistrellus > Pipistrellus hanaki. The sequence continues at coordinate 37,214,421 of NC_140514.1, forward strand.
GTACAAAACTCTGAGGGGGAGGCGGGAACTCGCCCTGCTTTAAGGAACCATAAAGAAGCCAGTATGGATAAAGTGCAATAACCAAAGAGGAGAGTAAAGAACTAGAAAAGAAATAACTGTGGGCCAAAGCACAGCACTTTCTAGGCCCACATCAGGATTTACTTTCAGTGAGATTCGGAGTCACTACTGAAGTTCTGAGCAAAGGAATAACATAGAATGATGTGCATTTTAAAGAACATTCTGGCTATTGTGTTGAGAGGAGACTGAGGAGGCACAGGTGGAAGAAATAGCTAGTATAATCCTGGCCAATAATAGCTTGACACAGGGAGACAATGGCAGAGAAAGTTAGAAATGGCTGGAATTTGGGTGTACTGTAAATGCAGAGCAATCAGGATTTTCTGATAAACTAGATGACAGGTAAAGGTTATTGGTCTGAGAATACAGAAGGACCCAATTACATGACTGGAGGAAAGGTTTTTGACCTGAGGAGCTGTTGCAATTCATCTCCCTCATTCTCCTCTAGAACCTCACTCAATCAAGGAAACTGCCCTCACTCTTGTTTTAATATCTCTATCTCTGTTTCTTTCACCTTCTCCTGGTGCCTTCTATTAGCCTATAAATATGCTCAAGCATCTCTTGATATAGCTGCAACACTACCTCTCCTTTTCTCCTTATTTCCACTTCTTGAAGAAATAGTTTAGATTTGCTGCTCCCACCAATCAACTCACAATTCTTCTGAAACTGCTCTGACAGAGGCCAATGCCACCCCATTGCCCAATTCGGAAGATGTTTTCCAGGTTTGGTATTTTTTTTAATTTTTTTATTTCTTTTAAAAAATATATTTTAGAGGAAGAGAGAGGAATAGAGAGTTAGAAACATGAATAAGAGAGAAGCATCTATTAGCTGCCTCCTGCACGCCTCCTGCCCCCCCCCCCCCCCCCCCCCCCCCCCCCAGGATGTGCCTGCAACCAAGGTACAAATCTGGAACCCTTCAGTCTGCAGGCCAACTCTCTATCCACTGATATCAAACCGGTTAGGGCTGTTTTTATTTTTTAACTTGTATATTTTAACTTGTATATGTTTCTATTGATTTCAGAGAGAAAGGGAGAGGGAAAGAAAGATAGAAACATCAATGATGAGAGAGAATCATTGGTCAGCTGCCTCCTGCCCTCCCCTGACTAGGGATTGAGCCCACAACCTGGGCATGTGCCCTGACCTGGAATCAAACTGTGACCTCCTGGTTCATGGGTCAACGCTCAACGACTGAGCAATACCAGCTGGGCTGTTTTCCAGTTTTTTATTCTACTTTATGAGATGACCACTCTGGAGTAGCTGATTCTCTTCCTTACTCCAACTTGTTAACTCTATTAGAGTCCCATATGTTCAAGACACTGCAGTCTGTTGACTATCTTCGCACCTCTCTGGATAGTCTTTCTCTGTCTTTTAAGAGCTCTCCTTACTAAACTATCCCTTAAATGTTACTAAATCTCAATTCCACTCTCAATCCATTGCTCTTCTTACTCCTGACTCTTCAAACTTGTGAGTACAAGTATCACTGCTTGAACCGCTTCAAATAAATCAATTGCATAATATTTAACTTCCCTAGGTACTCTTTCCAAAAATAATCTAATTTCCTCAAATCCCTTATTCCACTTTACCATAAATAAATAACTTTTTGAAAGGTACACCCTTCACCCAACTCTCACTGCGGTGCATACCCCAGAGTGTGAAAAACACCAGAGCTCTGTGTATAAACCCACAGGATTTCCTGTATTTCTCTGACACATACATTTCTGTAAGGATGAAGGATAGTGTTATATGCTTCATCACAGAAAAGTGATATAATTGTCCATGTTGGGATGTTCTTAATTCAGATATATAGTACAGTAAGGTGGTAGGAATAAAGACAATTTTAACAGACCCCAAATGAGATGAGTAGAAGCCCCAGCAGAGATCCAGTAGAGATCCAGCAGTCAACCCACAGAATTATGAGAAGTAATAAACTGTTGTTGTTTTAAGTCACTGGGTTATAGGGCAGCAAGAGTACAAACACAGTACAAACTGAGCATATTAAACTCATTACCTTCCCTCATTACACCTGTCTTCTCTCTTTCAATCTTTCTTCTCTTCTTGAATAATGCAGCTCACTTAGTGTCACTGCTATCTCATGTACCCGGGCACTCAAACTAAAAACCTATTATCACTCTTGATTCCAGACTGTTATTCAACCTTTAAAATCCAGTAAAGGACCAAATCCCGATATGACCTCCTAAATATTCGTCTGCACTCTTCTCTCTTATTACCACTCTGCCCCTCAGATCCTCACGGTCTCTAATCTAGACCATGGCAACAGCCTCCTAAATGCTCTAGACTCAGCTCCCTAATGTCATCCTCCACAAATCTAACTAAACTGCAAATGTGACCATACCATCTCCCTCTTAAAACTCTAAATGGCTTCCTTATTGCTTAAAGAGAAACTTCAGGCTTACAGGGTCTCTGTGATCTAGACTCTATATTTCTCCTCAGACCTTACCAAGTATGATGCAAACAAAAATCAAAAAGGAAAAGACTGACATACTTGATTGCATAAAAATTAAAAATATCTGCCTGGTAGGTGTGGCTCAGTAATTGAGTGTCAACCTATAAACCAGGTCGTCTCGGGTTGATTCCTGGTCAGGGCACATGCCTGGGTTGCATGCTTGATCCCAGTCAGGTATGTGCAGGAAGCAGCCAATCAATGAATCTCTCTCATTATTGATGTTTCTATCTTTCTCTCCCTCTCCCTTCCTCTTTAAAATCAATAAAAATATTTTTTTTAATTGAAAATACCTACAAAACCCCAACTTAAGGTAAATGACAAAATAGAAGTAGGTAATATGCTATATATAGAGACCTTAAATATGTAAAGAATGTCTATGAATCATTAAAAAAGATGAATGCCCTAACAGGAATATGAGCAAAGAAACATAAACAAAGAATTCACCATAGAAGAAATATACAACAAAGAGAGAGAGAGAGAGAAGGAAGGAAGAAAGAACAAATGAACACATCCAACCTCATAAACAAGAAACATTTCTGGTGGAAGTATATATTGGTTTAATCTTCCTGGAGGCTATTTGTAACATGTATCAAAAGCTAAAATATGTGTATCTCTTGATCCAGACATTTCATATTCAGAAATTTATTCTAAGGAATAGAACAAGTACTCAAAAGACTTAAAAAATACTTGTGGTTATTTTGAAATAGCTACAAATAACCCAAATGTCTAGCCCTGGCAGATGGCTGAGTTGGTTGGAGCAATGTCTATATACCAGAAAGGTTGCAGGTTGGATCCCTGGATAGGAAACATATGGGAGGCAACCAAAATATGTTTCTTCTTCGTCATTGGTATTTCTATCTCTCTCTCCATCTCCCTTCCTCTCTGAAATCAATAAAAATACATTTTAAAAATAATGATAATAATAATAATAATAAATATCAAATGGTAACTCATTATCACTCAGAACTCAATCTTTTTTTTCCTAAAACATGAGGAATAAAAACTGGTACCTGTGCCAAAAGGCATAAAGCCCATGCATAGCAGCTCATGTACTTTAATCACAGACAAGACCCTCAAACTGTCAGTAAGCATCTTTATTATTAATTTTTAAATATATTTTATTGATTTTTTAGAGAGGAAGGGAGAGGGATAGATAGAAACATTGATGGGAGATAAACATTGATCAGCTGCCTCCTGCACACTTCCTACTGGGGATGTGCCCACAACAAGGTACATGCCCTTGACCGGAATCAAATCTGGGACCCTTCAGTCCACAGGCCGACGCTCTATCCACTGAGCCAAGCTGGTCAGGGCAGCATCTTTATTATTAACCACAGTTCTAACAGTCATCTAGTTTCAAATCCACAGATTAAAAGTGGCAAATTCGAGAAGCACTTATTCAGGAAGGCACATGGACAGCAGCAAGAAGTGACAGCTGACATTCTCATAAGAAAGGAACCAGAAGTCACTATAAAACACCAATCTGAAATTCAAAAAGCCATAGTAACTCAGGGCCATTTTACTCAGGAGCAAACTACCTTACCGATATCAAGCAAACATCCTATTCACTCTATAACAAAATAACATTCTAATAACAATGAATTTGAGAAATAAAAGAACAGTAAGATGTTAGAATTGGAAAAAGACTTCACCATCATCTAGTCTTCATTTTACAGACGGAACCTGACGGCCAAAGTTGGAAAGCAATTTGTCCAGAGGACAGAGCATGGTTGTCAACGACAAGGTTCAGATCAGGAGTACTTTCCACCTATATTATGCTGCCTCTGTAGCATTTAATCTAGAAAACAGAAAATATATACTGTATTTTTTTTTAAATCCTATGTATTTTTATAGGATTTCAAAATTGATTAAATCTCAGGGGTCAGAAAAACCTCTTTCCATTATGAGTCATCTCAAATGTTCTCTCCATATGACCAAGCCATCTCTGTCAGTTCTCTCATTCAACTTAAGGAACTCCTCCACATCCTTCCCTATACTCTTTAAACCCCCAAGTCAACTCCCAGCCTGCAGTATTTAATAGAAAACAGAAGCCTTGAAGCAAGAACTCTCTCAACTTAACAAACCCCATCAGTTTCTTTGTGTACCCATTCTTGCTCCTCTTTCTTCCAGGTCAGTTAATAAAGTGCTCTTTCTCCTGTCCAAAGTCATATCCTCCACCTGAGCTCATGATTCCATCCATTACCTCCTCAGCACTATTCCATCAAGAATCGCACCCCCTCCCCAACTCGTACTGTATCTTTAAACTCCTCCTCTCTGCTTAATGTACTCAACAATATTCCACCATTAAAAATAAATTCCTGCCCTGACTGGTTTGGCTCAGTGGATAGAGCATCGGCCTGCAGACTGAGGAGTCCCAGGTTCGATTCCAGTTAAGGACATGTACCTTGGTTGTGGGCACATCCCCAGAAGGGGGTGTGCAGGAGACAGCTGATTGATGTTTTTCTCTCATCGATGTTTCTAACTCTCTATCCCTCTCCCTTCCTCTCTGTAAAAAATCAATAAAACATATATTTAATAAAAAAAAATTCCTCCCTGATTCAGTGTCTACCCCTTCCCATTCACTCATTTCACTGTTACCTGGATTTCACTCCATTGATTCACTTACACATTGCTCTAACAAAAGTAATGAATAATCTCTATATTTCCAAATCTAATAACCCTTTCTAATTTTTAATTTCCCTAGTATCCACATCCTCCCTTTTTTTTCTTTTTCTTTTCATTTTTCTTTTTTACCTGGTGCAAAAGGAAAGAGGTTTATTCAGGTGCCACGACCTGGGGAATAGTGGATTCCCATCTCAAAGACCATCCATACCTTCCTTCCTTTAAATCTATTTGATATTCATTTTCATCATCCCCTCTCTCCTGATTCTACATGTATGTCTTTGATCATTCCTTCTGTCTTCTTCATGTGCTCATTCATTCATTCAACTGGTTTTCACTGAGCTCCTCAAATGTGCCAGGCACTACACTAGATACTAGGAATATAGCAATAAAGTGAATCAAGGTCTCTGCTTTTACAGAGGTAAAATTCTAGTAGAGAGAGATAAGATGAAAACCAGTTGATACACGCTACCTGGCAAAATAAAACATAATGGATTCCTTATACTGGATGATCAAGGAAGGCTTTTCTTCCTTTAAGTAGGATCTGAACAGGGAGAAACAGGTGCCTATCTATAGTCTAAAAGCTACACTCAGTGATCAATTTTAGACATCACTTCTGTAGATTCAACTTATGACTAAGCTGCAAGAGCCATATGGATAAGCCTTTTAAAAACTATATCCTTGCCTTGCCTGGCATTGCTCAGTGGTTAGACTGTCAGCCCTCACACTGAAGGGTCATGGGTTTGATTCCAGGTCAAGAGCACATACAGGAGTTGCAGGTTCGATCTCAGCCCTGGCCAGGGCACATATGGGAGGGCAACCAATCGAGTGAGATTGATGTTTCTCTCTCTACCTCTCTCTCTCACCCTTTCACTCTCTCTAAAAATCAATGGAAAATAAATATCCTCTGGTGAGGATTAATAAAACAAAACAAAACATATCCTCCTTAATAAATTAAAAGTCTCATGTCCTCTCCCCCCCCCACTTCTTTAATATGCCTCCTAAGAGGGTATACCACCGCTCCCCATCCTCGTTGAGTTCTCTCCTTTCCTGGCTGGACCTGAGGTTTGTCTGTGCTTTTCAAATTATATTTCCCCCTCCTATCTATCCTCCCTGCTCCCATGCTCAATATCCCAAATACATGTTGAGAATCACTACCCTAATTTCCTGTGGGTCAACAACCATCACAAGCTAGAAAATATTAGAATTTTTGACTTCTGACCTAATAATTTCCTTTATCTTCACAATACAACATTTAAATCATTTTAGAATTCCTTTATATAGTTAACATAATTATATCTTTTATCTCTATTTTTGAGATTGATAGTATTAGGTTCCCATAACTGAATCCAATCAATAAAGAAATTTACATGTTTTTCTGGAAGGTGTTCCACTTAGCTTTGAATTTTATTATTTTCAATTTTTCCGAAAACCTAGAAGATTCAATAGTTCTTATTGTAATAGTGTGCCAAACATAAATCTACTATATATTATTGAAATAGAGATAACAGATGTCTGTAAGTTTCAAATATGTTTTGTCTCTAGTGTCTGATCAGTGAATCTGAATTAGTACTGGTTTAATGTATTATTCATTCAATTTATTTATTCTCCAGTACCCACTGTTACATTGTTCAAATTTAAGAGTCCTGAACTGGATACAAAATAAACCTAAGATCCACACCCTGCCCCTAAGAACCAATTATCTAATCCTAGAAAGTAGATACAAATGAAATAGCTTAACAGCAAAATAAAACTTTGAGATTATGGGCCCAAAACAGTCAGCATAGCCAAGCCAGAATGACAGGAATCCAGAGGATAGGAGGCTAAATGAATCACTTGGGCAGGTGTGGTAGGACAAAGGTTAGGTGGGATTAAGATAGGTGGTGAGGAAAGAGAGGGCATCCCAGGTGCCAGGAACAATGAGAGTAAAGCTCTGGAAAGAACTAAATCCACGGTGCATGGTCGGTGAGGAGGGCACAGGCCTGAATGAAGCAGAAGACCTGTGTTAGAGCACCAGAATTTGAAGATGGAAAGGCAGCTGGGGTCAGACATTCCTCAGGGGCAGAGACACCCATCATAACTAATAGCAACTTGATAGTTTGGGGAAATTTTCCTTAAAGGGGGGGTGGGGGGAATCAAACCACAATATCTATTTGAGACTTTCTCTCTTCTCTTTACTCCTCATTCTGGGTTTTATGAATACTAGATAGATAGCCTCTGATATATATATCCAAGACTCTAGCTTCTCCAGTTTATACACACAGCAAAACAAATATTGCCTGATAAAAACAAAATTCACACAACCAAATTTTAAGAGTTATCATTTACAGACTGCTAACTATATGCTTACCAGGTGTCGGCAACCTGCGGCTCCGGAGCCGCATGCGGCTCTTTTTGTTAAGTGAAAAAATCCTTTTTCTGCACGATCCGGTATATAGCATTAAGGTAAGAAACAATATATGCAGTGTTATATTTGTTTTAAATGTCGCAATGGTTTTGCGACTCCCAGGGTTTTTTTTCCTTCGAAAACAGGTCCAAGTGGCTCTTTATGTCTTAAAGGTTGCCGACCCCTGGACACTATCTTAAGTGCTTTGCGTAATTTCATGTAATCCTTACAACTATCCCCAGTTATTACCCACATTTTATAAATGAGAAGCCTGGGTCTTAGTAAGTTGCCAACATTACAGGGACAGGTCCATAGGCTGCCTACCTCCAATTCTCATGCTTTTAAAGCACCACACTTGGTGGTAACTTTGAAAGTCTTCTCTGAAGGAGGACATCATAGTGCTCCCTTTTTTTCAGAGGGAAGAAAGACAGTACTGGATATCAGGTTTTCCCTAATCATTACCAAGTTACACCTTCTGGTCAAACCAAGACTCTTTCCATTGCCAAAGGCCAGGTGCAGTTATTTCTTCCAATACTTCCCACCACATCACCATCAAGATTCCCAGACGTCTAAAAATAGTAGAAGACAAACAAAGGTCTGAAGAACAGGGTGGACTACTAAACCCGTAAGATTATCAGCACTTCCTGAATCAACAAGATTCACTGACCAGGGAAAAATGTGAGTCAAGTGTACAAGCAGGAACCTTGCCACCTCTGTAAGCGTAGCTCCGGCCCCAATCCTCCAAGAAGAGCCCAACTGATGAGGCCTGAGTCCTCTTCTTTCTTCCTATCCCCAAAGGGTAATCAAATCTCCATTTTGTTCGCAAATTCCTGCTCAGTACCAGAGGCACAATAATCATTCTCTCGTCCTAAAGGTCCCAGCACAAGAACTGTAAGCATCCTTAAAGACAGGCAACAAACAAATTACATGGCATCATACTGCTTTCTTCACGATTCCAGTCCTCGATGAAAGGCAGCATTATTGAAGATCGTTTTAATTATAAATGATAATTTAACATCAATGCTGTGCTTGGCCCTCTAATATAATAATATAGGGATGCCATATACTCTTTCATCCAATAATCTCTCAGCTCTTCAGAAATCATAAATAACAAAGCTTCAATTGGCATTGCTGTCCATCATCTGCCAAGCTTAACTCAAGCCCAAGGAGAAAACTGACCAGCTCAAGTTCATTCCCTCACAGCAGACCTTAAATGAAATTCCAAATGTTTACTCCTTCAACTTTATTCCAATCTGAGGAACCCGCCCCTCTGCCAAGGTGGAAGTCTCACTTATAGGACTTCTCTTTCCTAACAATTGTCCGTAACTCAACAGAACAGAGGTTAATGTATACGTAAGAGACTAAATAATAAAGATAACAGACTAAAAATAACTAAGACAATAATGGAGGGAGAAAGTAGGCACAAAATGGTGCAGCCACTGTTGTCTTAATGTGCTAATATTTGTTATTCCTGAATGATTCAAAATCATATAGAATAGGCTTTTTTGCTTTGAGTATAAATACAGGACATATGATTTATTTATGAAGGCAATTTTGTTCCTCAAAAGAGACCAAAGATGTTGCAATACTTGCTCCAACTTTACTAAGAATATAACCTATGCAAAAGTGCTGAACTCGATCTTCCCTAAAAATGGTTCCTCGAAGAAGGGAGTCTTAAGATTGTTAGGAGCAATCCATCTTCACAGTCTTTCCTAATCATTTCCTTCCTCACCGATCTCCTTCCCGTCAACCCTTCCAGAACTGGAGACTACACCACACTCCCCAAAATACCAATAGCTATTATCTTGTACTGTGCACTTAATTTCTTGTGTGTTGATCATCATGTCAACTAGGAGGGCAGGAGTCAAGTCTTCTATTACTTCTCCATTTGTCATGGCAAGATTATTTAAATAGCCACTGGTGGCACATGATTACTTTATTGGACAGCACAGCCCTGGACCATTAATAGAAAACCGCTATCTCAAAACATATAGCTCCCAGCAAGCAGTGCACTTTCTGCTTTTGTGTCTTTGGCCATGTTATTCTCTCTGCCTAGAATGTTCTCTCAGCCTTATCTACCTACTAATAAATTATTATTTTTGAAGACATACCCCAAATATCACCTTTCTTTAGCTCTCCCTAACTACTCTTCATCCCATTAAACTAATTGCTCCCTCACATCTGTTCCCCTAGGGTCAGTGGTCGGCAAACTCATTAGTCAACAGAACCAAATATCAACAGTACAACGATTAAAATTTCTTTTGAGAGCCAAACTTTTTAAACTTAAACTTCTTCTAATGCCACTTCTTCAAAATAGACTCGCCAGGCCATGGTATTTTGTGGAAGAGCCACACTCAAGGGGCCAAAGAGCCGCATGTGGCTCGCAAGCTGCAGTTTGATAACCATGGCCCTAGGCCTTTTATATCCTTAGAGCTATTGGCTCATGTGTCTGAAGTTCTACAACTGTGAGCTTAAAGCAGAGCAATGTCTTGTTTATCATTGTATGATGTCCAGCACATAGTGAGTGCTCAACAAGTTATCAAATGTGGCAATGAATGAACCAACCAACCCCGATCTCCCAATTTATACTGCAGTGTTCCTTCCACTTAACCAAAAAGTGGCTCCACAAATGTAGACTGAAAGCTACTCTTTGCTACTTCAAAGTGCTAGATGCTATTCAATAGATACCACTTCTATTATTATTGTTTGGCCCTATAAGATACAGATATCACAATTATTTCTTAAACCGTTCAGAAAGCACTTTTCCTTGGAAGAATAAAGATGAAGGTACATGATGGTGTTGGTTCCCCTCCCCCCCCACTTTTTTTGTTTTTGTTTGTTTTTGAGTGGCTTTTTGCTGTTGTTGTTAATCCTTGCCCAAGGATATTTTTCCATTGATTTTTAGAGAGAGTGGAAGGGACAGGGAAAAATAGAAAGAAACATGTGAGAGACACACACATCAATTGGTCGCCTACCGCTGACTCAGGCCAGGGATCAAGCCTGCAACCTAGGTGCGTGCCCTTGATCGGAAGCAAGCAAACCCACTACCCTTTAGTCTGTGGGCCAAAACGGCTAGTGCAGTCCCCTTTCTTAAGTGTCAACTTTCAAATACTATAAGTTCAAATGACTGCTCTGATGCAGTAATTTGTTTTCATATGCACCTTATTAATATTTATCAAGCTTTTTCTAGATACTCTACATGCAGTCTCAGCTACTGCAGTACAAGTGTATGCCTCCCCCATACCCTTCCACTCAAAACCCATGTGAAACTATTTCTCTCATTAAATGAGCATGACTTTGTTAAAAAGACCAAAGGAAAGACTCTGACCAAGCAAATGCTTATTCTGGATTTCACTTCTGAATTCTGGATTTCGCTATATTTAGTAAAGCTATAACTATCATTATGCCCGAAGCCAGGAAGAAAACACCATTCACAAACCACCCCCTGAAAATCTGCAGTTGCCACCAAAAAAACCAGACTTCCCAGCAAGGCAGAGACATCTGAAGTGGGAAAGATTAAACTGGTGTTTGCATCACGAGAAGGCCTCAGGTGCTTCTAACTAACCTCTCTGCCTGGTGCTGAAGCTCTCCAGAACTTTATTTCCTTTTCTTCTCTCTCCAACATACCTTCTGCTCTGGTCAAACATCATCGTTTTCTCCCGACAACTCCTTCCTGAAACAGTGGTCATCTCACTCCCCGACCTGCTTCTGCTTCAAACTTCTGCTTTTCTTTGAACCTTCAGGACCACTCCTTGCCCCACAATTAGGTGAGGCCCAGAGGAGAGCAGTGCATACTAGATACCTATTCAATAGTTACTCAAAAGACCCCAGGCCTCTGGAGAAAGCGAGCTGCAAGCACAGCCAGAGAATTATTTTAAAAAAAAAAGTTTCTACCATTCCATGTTCTTCTTCCCTTGATTCTGGAAGGGAAACTTGTGCTGACCAAAATTATAATACTAGTCAGTATCCCAGGAAATCATATCATTTCACCATTCCACACTTTTGCCTATGCTATTCTCTCTGCTTGCAAGACCTCATGTAATCCTCATCTGGAATATCTGCTGGACAATTTCCACGTTCAAATCGCACTCACCTATAAATCCTCAACTCCAAGCCATTTCTCTCTATCATCTCTTAACATCTTTTTGTGCCCTAACATCCACCAAGGGCCATGCTAAAGGCTAGACGCTTACCTTAGGGTTGTTGGTCTATGAGCTCCGTAAGAGCTGAGCCTAAGTCTCATTCATCATGTAGCTCTGGAACCTAATACAGTGCCTGCCACAAAGAAGGCATTAAGGAACATACACTAAATGAATACATGCATGCAATATATTGATACTGCCAACAAGTTAGAATTATATGCCATGTATGTATGCTTGATTCTCTTTAGGTGGTTTCACATATATTTTAAAACCTCACTACCCTGTGCTGTAGGTAGGAGAAATTGTCAAAATTAACTGATTTGGAGACTTACTCAGTAATTCTCATTAGCCCTAAACCTGGATTCCTTTAATGTAGGTGAGAAACTGTTCTGAAGAGCCACCTTGGCCACCTTATATAGAACTAAAGCAGTTCTGGAATGTTGCTGTGGACACAGGAGGTAGTCAACAAACATTTATTTATGGTTTAAAGCTTAGATATTAGGCTTCACATAGCTAAGGAGATGTGGATAAAAGCACAGTTTTTCATTTCTTCTTTAAGCATTGTTCCAATTTTCCCCTTGAGCTCATTCTGGAAACTTAAGCCAAATATTCCCTTGACATCACATGCCCATTACATCAGTCGTGATCTCACATCTCGTTGTGGCATCTTTGCTGAGGAAGCTAGAAAGAAAATATCCTCCCCAGCACCCAGCCTAGAGTTAGCCAAATCTCTCTGAACTCATGAAGTAAAGCCTTCATTTCCCAAGATAAGTAAGCCCCCACTAGAGGAGTGGGCTGATGCTGTTGATGGAGGTGGCAGGCCAGGCATTCTCCCTTCTTCCTCCAACACATCCTCTCCGGGTGCTTGCAATTCCACACTGTAAGGCATAGACCAGTGCCCACCCACATTAGGGGGAAAGGGATGTGGTGGTAATAAGCCCCTGAACTTCCTGGCCACTGCCCTAGACACTTGATTGCACAACTCTCATCAACCTCCAATTCTGGCTGGGCTGGAGTCCAGGTCAGCACTTGATATCTCAAACAGAAGAGGGTCCAGGAAGGAGTATGGCTACCCAAAACATCTGTTGACCCTTTAAGGAGCTGGTGAGACTTCTGCAAAGAACATCTGGTTCTGTACAACCACAATGGGGGTGGGGGGGTAATTCCTGAAGATTGCTGTAACCAAACTAGCCTTCACATTGCCACCCCCAACCCCTTTAACTATATATATACATATATATATATATGTGTGTGTGTGTGTGTGTGTGTGTGTATATATATATATATATATATATATATATATATATATATATACACACACACATATATGATGATGCAATGTTGCTGGTAAATAGAGGCTACCATATTGAACACCTGGGGGAAAAAAGTTAAATAATTTACATACAATGCCTCATATAATCTTTAAGATCCTCCATAGGACAGTGGTTATCAAACTTTAGCCTCAATCAGAATCACTGCAGGGACTTGTTAAAGCCCTACACTCATGGCTTATGGAGTGGGCCTGAGAATTTGCATTTCTTATAAGCTCCCAGGTAATGCTAATGCTCCTGATCCAGGCTTCATGCTTTAAGAATTGCCCATAGGAAAACAGAGATTCAAGAGAGGTTTAAAATGTCTTATCTAAGGTTTCACAACTAGTGAAGAACAAATCCAGAATTTGAATCTAGATATGCCTGACTCTACAGTGCTGGTAACCATACTATGGTATGTGTGAATGTTTGTCTTGTGTTCCCAAATTCACTGGCAGCTCCTTAAAAACACACATTAGATCTTCTGATATCCATACTCTCAGAATCTACTGTGTCTCTGTACGTGGTAGGTGCTACACAAATACTTTGTATACTGGCTCCTAGAGTCACAAATTCAAACTCAATTTTAGTGAAAGAACATAAAAGAGGGCAGCACTGCCAGACCTGGTTTTACATGAGACACTCTCTCTCTTGTCACTCTGAGTCTTTGTCCATGATGTCACCACACCTGGATAACTCCTACTCATTCTTCAGTCTGTTACTTCCTGCAGAAAGCAACTCTTGGTTCCCTATATTGGAGGCCACCCTAAGTTTAACTCCATTCTAACTGGCTATTTTCCATCTCTTAAAGCTGGAGTTTATAAACTCCAGCATCTAGTTCTGTATCATATCCCAGACCCTGGCACAGTGCCTGGCACATCATAGACACTCAACGTTTGCCGAATGAACGAATGAATGAAGGAATGAATGAATGCAGAACTGCAAGCCCTAAGTTCCACTTTAAAATATAATGCATGATGTGCAGTTCTCAGGGTTGAATTCTGGAGCGGGGAGGGCAGCCTTGACAATAAAGACCAATTTTTCCTTTTCTCTTTCCCATCACCCAGAATCTGAGAACAGGCACTGCTTAGGGTGGCACTGTCCACAATGAGGCAATATGGGAGCTGAACAAAATGCTCTTGGGTGAGCAGAGGCCATTCTGAGAGAAAGAAAGAGCTCTGCACCCCATCATTCCTCCCCATTTGTCTCTCCCATACTCCTCCTTCTCTCCATCCCACTGCAGTCAAGGGCTTTGGCACGGGGATGAGAGAGACAGATCAGACTGAAGGGTGCAGATCTGGCAGCGGGCACAGAAGCATCTCCCATCCTGCACCAAAGCTCACAAGGAAAGATCCAGAGGGACAGTGACTCAGGCCCCCGATTAAGGACAGCTAGAGCAGCACTGAGAATGGAAAAGAACAACAATTTCACACAAAAAACGTTGCCAGCCTTTTTTAAAATGGTGTTTCAAAGTAAGGCTTCAACCCCAACCCCGGAAAACTGGGCCCAGCTGAATCCACTGCTCAGACAAGCTGAGAGCCAAACACAGCTTCTTCCTCCTCCCAACCCACCCGCCTGCAACACTCACCATAACAGGCATTTCCCAGGGCCGGGTTGGAACTCTTGCTTCAAGCTTAGCTTGCAAAAAGGCTCCTTCCCCAGTTAAACGGGTCCCCCCCACCACCATGTTGCAGTCATAGAGGCCTCCCCCATCCCCCATCCCTTCTCAGCAGATAACACAACCTACAGCAGGTTGGCCCCATCCAATTAGTTTGAATAGCTGTGTGCCAAGGAAATTGCTGCTTTTATTAAAAATAAAAGCACACTAGGCAGGCAATGGGCTGTAAAGAGTATGAGTCTGGCATAATTATGAAGGTCGAGGTTAAGGTTACCAAAAGAGATATACAAAGATTTCCAGAGGCCTGGGGAATAAAGATGTAGATTTAGATATAGATATGGAATTTACACGGCAAACACAGCAGCTCTAAATACCATCTTCAATAGAGGAAAAGCAAAAATAAGATGTCACTCACAAATAATTCTTTTGGTATTCAAAAATAAAATAAAAAATTTTTAACCTAAAACTGAAGGAAGAGGGGCCTTACTGACTGGTCTCAAAATAACTACACTCATTTCAGGTAATTTCTGTTATCTTACCTACATCCTGGGGACCTGATTACAGTTGGGTCAGGAAACCTTGTCAAATCCACCAACAGCCTTAGCTCATGGCAGTGGGAAAGTTGGGGGGAAGAAAGAGAAGGAGAAAACCCTCTTTTCAGCCCTCACATCAATTATTTCAAGTTTTAGCAGGATGACAAGACCACCACCTTCATCGTATGCGAAGCTTCCCACCTTCCCACGTACGGTAGGTCTTCTCGTCTGATCCTCATTAATTCAGTGAGACAAACAAGACTTGGTTTGTCAATGTTTTTGTTTTTTTTTAAATAAACGAAAAGGCCCACTGAGGCAAACAATGTCCAGCAACCTCCTCCCGCCCCATAAACCCTGTCACTCTCCAATCTCAGTTTTCAATTTCTCAAGGGCAATGATTCACAGGGCAAGGGAATGAGAAAGGGAGGGTCAACTGGTGGGAAAAAAATACAAAACCCATTCATACAGGGGCAACAACTAAGAAAACAGCATCTTGCTGCATCAGCGCAAGATTTTCACGTAGGCGCCCTCGGTCCCACCGTACCTTCCGCCAGCACCTCGTCCACCGTGACCTGCTGCCGCCCGATGCCAAAGACCCTTCCGATGTAGCCGCTGCCCAGGCCCGAGGTGCTGCCCCCTCCTCCGCTGGAGCCGGAGCCCAGGCCAGAGCCGCCCTGCTCTCGCCGGGAGTCGAAAAACTTCTTCATGTTGCGGATAGGAAAGCAGTAAAACAAAACACCGACAGCCTCTAGGGTCTTTTTTTCTTTTCGTTTTCTTTTTCTTTTTTAAGAAAACAAGAGATCCAAGGATTTCTTCTCGGATTTCAGCTCGGAGAGGGAGCCACCCGAATCCGGCCGTGGGGGTGGGGGCGGAGGGAGGATGCCTATAGGAATATGCGTGTCAATCGCGCGGCGGCCCGTCCCCTCCTCCTCTAGAGAAGGATTCGTATAAGTTTAAACCTGTGATGACAGAGGGAGAGAGAGAGAGAGAGAGGATGAATCAGGAACACACACTTAAACACACTCAACTCCTGAGTCCTAGGGGCAGCCAAAGCCATCACCCTGGGCAGACCAGGGGAGACGCTCCATGAATTTTCTAAACGAGAAAAAACGCTGGGGCTGAAAAAGCGTCCCCAAACCCCCAACCCCCCAAGCCAGAGACCCTGTGCCCAGGGGTCGGGGGAAAAAAAGAAGGAATTCGGGCCGCCGACTCAGCCCGGCACTGCCCACCCCCGCCCCCCGGCTCCCCGGTCTCTCCCCGCCGCCCCGCGAGGCAGCATCCCGGCAGCACCCACTTGAGATGGCTCGACGGCGGGCGCCCAGCTACCAGCCCCGCAACATTGTCACGGCGCCGCGGGGCGGCCTGCGTCTGCGAAAGGAGGCGGCGCTGCAGCGAGAGCCGGGGCCGCGTCGGGCACCCGCCCGCCCACCAGCTGATCCCCGGAGCGCCCGGCGGAGACTGACCCGCCGCCCCTCCCCCGCGCGCGCTCCCGCCCGGCTCCAGCCGCCCAACCAGGAAGTGAACCGCCGCCGGAAGTGCCTCTCGCGGCGGCGCGGCGGCGCGGCGGCGCGGCCACCGGTCAAGGGCCCTCTGGCGGCCGCCGCTCTGTCGCGATAGGCGGGGAAGGGGTCGTCAGAAAGAAAGGGAGAGAAGAAACCGGGGGGGTCTCCAAGCAGAGAAAGTTTTTAGGAAAGAACGCCGATATTCCCCCCAACCCCCCGGGCCGCAGAGCACCATGGGAAATGTAGTTCGGCGCAGCCCCGCGGCTGGACTACAATTCCCAGGATGCCCTGGAGGAGCCAGCGAGGCGGTGGCGGTGGCCTCCTCCGCCGGCCTCGAAGGTGGTTAGCGGGGTGGTGCATTCGTGGGGATTCGGTTATTTAAACACACATCCGGTAAAGGGGCTGCCAGGGACTAAGTGTTTCCACCCTGCTGCGTGGCCCACCCTTCTGGAGCCATCTTATTTGCGGCTTGACCTTCCTGCACCAGGGACTCCGGGGTTTGTGTGGTTTGCAAACGGATCGAGGCTGACACTTGAAGGACGCGGCTTAACCGCTGACCCTCCAGGCGGTCCTGCGGGGCTTCCCGACGTCACCTGGGCGGAAGGTGGAAGACGGAGCGTGATCGAAAAAAAAAAAAAAAAAAAAATTGCTGGCAGTTAGTACCAGGGCCACACCCTAACTTAAATAAAGCCGGTATCCTTCCGTCCCCAACCTCAACAGCAGATTTGGCTCCCAGATGTTACTGAGAACCGGCTCGGCGGTAGCTCTGAGCTGTGCGCTGTGACGACGCCTAATGCAGTGTCCCGTTTGAGCATCTGCAGGCGAGACTCAAACCGAGAAACTTGAAGGGTGTGTGTAGGACAGATCCTAGGGTACCAGGAGATGCGACCCCAAACTTGGGCTCGTCTAGCCGACGTTGACCCTTAATTCTTCCACCCTTGCTGATGCTAACCCCTTTCCACACAACAACCCCAGGCTGACCTGTTACCTCTCTCTCTCTCTCTCTCTCTCTCTCTCTCCTTGGTGCTTATTTTACCCTAATTTCGTCTGAGTGCCGAGGGTGGGGTGTACAATGTGATTTGCGTCTATCAAATGCATAAGATTTGCAAGGCCGGTCGGTAGCCTTCTCCATCCCTGGATTTCCTGATAGATGATGTCAAATCCTTGCTCCCCCTTTTTTATCCCCCCACCCGCGCAAAAAAAAAAAAAAAAAAAAAAAAAATCCATGATTTTTCGAACCCCTGAATATAGGTTATTTCTCACCTCTGCCTGCTCTCCCCATCCCTAATCTTGCGACAACCCTATTAGCTTGTAGTTCGTCCCAGATTTTTTTTTTTCAGCTGGCATTTGAGAAGCGTGGAGAAGGGTGCTCCAGGAAAAAAAAAAAAAATAAATAAATAAATGGTGCTTGCTTTTTCTAGTCTGAATATTGAACTGAGCTGTGACTGGTCTGGCAACGGTGTTGCTGCTGCTGCTTCCCCTTCCTCCCCCTCCTTTTCTCCTTCTCCCTCTTATCCTTTTCCTCCTCCTTGTTTCCAGTAGTGCCACTGAGGTTAAACTTCCTGTGTAAAGACAGCATCTTTTCTTCCAAAGGGAGTCAATGTTGTCACCTCGGTTCACAAATTCACGCAGCCACCTCCACGGGAGAACGCAGCACCTGCTAAAACAGCCCCTCCACGCAAGCCCACGGAGGCATGTTCTCTGCACTTGCCTTAAAAGGCCAGATTTCAGCTAAGGAAATTTGGAATAGACCTTAAAATAGATGGGAGAGCTCATTTAGAATTAGATTCATTGACCTCCATTTTTCTCTGCCTCTATTGATCTCGGCTGTCTTTTTTTAAAGAAGCTCGGTTGGGTCCTAGAATCTGTTGCTATCTTTTTACTTTTCTAGACTTTCCTGTTACCAGACTAGGCCAGATTTACACAAATCCCAAATCTCACTTCTGAGACACAAAAACTCATTTTTATCCGGTAGGATTAAGGCAGATAACATGTATTTATGGGCACTCACCTGGATGCTTTGATCAGAATCTGAGGGCGGAGGTTATGAAAAAAGAAGATAATGTGGAATCTAATGCACCAAATAAACTGTTGAACAAAATAGATCCAGAGACATAGAAGCATGGAACAGTGTTGAATCTCAGAAGGATGGTGGGGGTGAGTGGGTGTGGGGAAGAGATTAACTAAAGAATTTGTCTGCATAATGCATAACCCATGTATATAGACAGCAGGAGGGCGGTGGTGGGCAATAAGGAGTGAACGGGACAAAAAAGGGGGACTGTAATACTTTCGACAATAAAAATTTTTTAAGTAAGTACATAAAAACTATAGATTAAAAAAATTAGACTAGCTTTTGCCTTTCATTCTCTCAGAGGCTAATAGCAATTATAATTTTTAAAAAATAACACTGTTTTTAATGCTTTATATGTATTATTTAATCCTCACAACAGCCCTATGAAATAGGGTGCTATTATTATACTCATTTTATAGATGATGAACTGAAGCATAGAGATAAGTCTCACAGAGAGTAACTGGCAAAGCCAGAACTCAAACTCAAACATTTTGGCTTCAGAACACAGTGTTTAACTAGCTGGATAAAACTGCCCAGTTAAAAAGAGCAAACATAAACTGATTAACATATTTGAAAATAATTGGAAACATTATTTTCAGCAGCATGGGACCAGGACACAGGAAACCTCTGCCACTCCTGAGCTGTGCTCCTAGACCACTGAGATCTCTGGACCTATTTTCTCAGCCCTAAAACCAGAGCTCTCTTTAACTCTTGGTCATTATTTAGCTCCTGAGAACAAAATAATAACAGATCAGCCACTAAAATCTCAAAACTTCTACCATGTTTACTCTCTGTATAATTTGTCCTACCCTGTTTTTCATTCCCATTCAACTGTTCATGTATCTTTATCTCCCCAACCAAGTTCCTCAAGGTCAACGGTCTTCTTCTTACCTCCTTGGACATTCAATACAGTAGTTTAAATAGAGTGTAAGAGTGTATTCTTACCAATACTCAAGCCAAATAATTAACTTCCAATTAAATGTGACACAGAAGAGAGCAATCTGATTAAGGTGGAAAAGGTTGATTTGAGGTATTCTGTGCTAAGTGAGCTTTTGAACTTGGTCTGGAAGATACTGTGGATAAATACTAATTAAAGGAAACTGACACTATTATCTCCCACGTGCCAGTTACTGTATTAGCGCTTATCATTTAGTTTAGTCCTCATGGATACATCTCTGTGAAGTATATTCTATTATCTATTATATCCAAATAGATTTTATTATTCCCAGTTTTATAGATGAACAGTAAAGATTTCATTAGTAGCAGAGAGATGTGCATGATTTGTTAAGTTTGGAAGAAATTATTTGACCTGTGATATAGCTAAATCATGTCACAGTATGCCCTGGGCTTGCAAATGTGTGATGCATCCTTAGGGTAATCAAAGTGAAGAGGGGACCAGTATTAATTAAAGACCTTAATTAGGGCCACACTCTGTTGGCTATTTAATCATATCATCCAGCTTTCGCAATGCACTTATGAAGTGTGTATTACTTTTATTTTGTCGATGTGGAAACGGGCTGAACAGGTTGTTAACAGAGCCTGCAAAGGTCTGACCTTTTTACTAGACTAAGCTCCCAGAACTCAGAGAAAGTTTACTTACTAGCTTACCAATTTATTACAGAAGACTATAACTCAGTTATATACAAATCCTGACTGACCTCAAAACTCAGGTCATTGTCACTGCACCAAGTAGTCTATGTTGCCCTCTGGTAGTCCAGTGGGATGTATTAGAAATGCAATTATCAGGCCCTACTCAGATCTACTGAATGGAGAAGGGGGGCTCAGGAGCAGTAATCTCTTTTCAGTATTTTCTGCATTTAGTTTCCTTACAAATACCCCTTAGCTTTCCCATCTTTCTTTGATTCTTACCTACCTGACTGCCAGCTCCCTCCTTTCCTCTCATCCGTATGTTTCATCTCTTATTTCTCTCTCTTTTTTAGTGTTCACTTTTATTTATTTATTTATTTATTTGTTTGTTTGTTTGTTTATTTATTTATTTAAATATATTTTTTACAGAGAGGAAGGGAGAGGGACAGAGAGTTAGAAACATCGATGAGAAACATCGATCAGCTGCCTCCTACACAGCCCCTATTGGAGATGTGCCCGCAACCATGGTACATGTCCTTGACCAGAATCGAACCTGGGACCCTTCAGTCTGCAGGCCGACTATCCACTGAGCCAAACTGGTTAGGGCTCTTGATTTATTTTTTTTATCGCAAATATCAGTTGATGCTTTTTTCAGAAATTGCCTTTAGTAAATCTTGCTTGAGAGGGTAGCCTTCTTCTGCATCTTGCTTACTGAGTTTTCCTTTTATATGATGTAGAATCTTTTCATAAACATTTGAGGGTTTTCCCCTTTTTAATCATCTTTAGATAAGCAGTATTGTTATGAGTCTTAATTTTTTTTTTGAGTCATTGAGGAATTTTAATTAGTTGTTGAGAGAAGCTAATGGACATCTAGCCAGATACCTTCTTAAATTGGGACTCAGCCTTTTCACGTTGGAACTCTGTTGTATTGACTAAAATGAGCACATTCAACAGTGAACTAAGATATACTTGTTATAACTGACATAAAAATAGAGTTTCCTGAAATGGAACCTAATGTGGATTTCATCCACACATGCATGAAATCTAGGACTCTAGTTTCAGTACTTCAGGACTGTTAGCCTGAGCAAACACTCTTTAATACCCAAGTAAGAATGTCCTCCTATAAGTCTTATTCTGACTCCTTAGAATGGTGATACTCAAAGTGTGATCTGTAAATAAGTGCCAGTTTTTAAATTGTTTATTACTGGTCCACAGTAAGTATAGAAATTCAGAATAAACATTTACAGTAGGTAAATTACATATAATTTACAATCTAGGTCTGGCCAGCATGGTTCAGTGATTGAGCATTGACCTATGAACCAGGAGGTCATGGTTCAATTCCCAGTCTGGGCACATACCCAGGTTGCAGGCTCCATCCCCTGTGTGGGGCATGCAGGAGGCAGCTGATCAGTTATTCTCTCTCATCATTGATGTTTCTATCTCTCTTTCCCTCTCCCTTCCATATATACATGGTTTTAGCATCTATTCAAAACACTTTGAAAATTAAAAGGGGGATATGATTCTGCATCCCTGATTACAGTGTGTAGAGTTTCCTCTACACCACCAAATCTCCATCAATTGGGTATCCTACAATTTTACTCAGTTCTGATACTATCTACCTGGAGATAGCACCAGTTTTTACAAGTTAAGGACTCTGTCCTATAAGATGCCAGTCACAACTCCAGCCTGTCACCTGTGCTTCTGACCAACTGGCTATAGATTGGCAGTTCTGACAACCACCTCCTTTGGTTCCATTAATTTACTAGGCTGGCTCACAGAACTCAGAGAAACAGTTTACTTACTAGCTTATCAATTTATTATAGAAGAATATAACTCGGTTAGATACACAGAATAGATGTAGGGCAAAGTATGTGGAAGGGCATGGAGCTTCCATGCTCTCTCAGAGAATACTGCTCTCCAAACATCTTCCTGTGGTCCCCAACCCCAACGCTCTCCCAACCCCCATCCTTTTGAATTACATGGAGGCTTCATTGCATAGACATGACTGACCACTGGTGATCATTCAACCTCCAGCCCTGATCCCCTCCTGGGCGGTGGGGGAAGGGGACTGAACATTTCAATCCTCCAATCATATAGTTGGTTCCACCAGCCTCTATCCTTGGCTGCTTTCCAAAAGTCATACCTTTAACATAAACACTGTGTGGTTGAAAGGGGGTTGCTAGGAATATTAAGACACCTTTATCACTTTTTTCACTTACTTAGGAAATTCCAAAGCTTTTAGAGGCTCTGTGCCAGAAGCAGGGATGAAGACCAAATAGATATCTCTTATTGTAAATCGGGGGGAGGGGAGGACTTTTAACAATTACCTCAGGACAATAGACATTATAACTGGTATACAGGCAAATTGGTATGTATGGTCACCTCATCCTTAGACCTCATTAGTGGTAGAGCCCTATGGGCACACCTATCAGATAACCTGGACCTTTTTTTCTAAGTGTAATACTATACCCGAACTCCCAAATCCAAGGCACTATCCACTTGATAAGACAGCCTAGCAATTGCACTTGGACCCCTTGTGCCCACCACTTCCTTCTTGGAAATTGACTTATGATCAGACACTGTGTCTTGCCCACTTGCCCCAAGCTGAGACTTCCTGCCAGTGACCGTCTTTTCCCAAGAGGGCATGTTTGAGAGCCAGACTCCAGTCCTCAGCCATATCTCAGTGTGGAGTCAAAATATGATGCATGGTCATGACCATTGAATAAACTATCGAATGCAGCAGTGACCCCAGATTTTAAGTGCTTTTCAGCAAATAGTTCCCAAATAGTTCTTTTTGCTGATGGACTTGATTTAAGGAGAGGTCAGAGATTAGATCACAGTAAAAATCTACAGGCTTTTAGCAGGGCCTCTACTGGGAGCATCTGTGAAATATCATGCATTACTTGGGAATTATTACAATGGTCTTCAAATGTTTTCACTGAGATAATCATTAGGTTCATTTTTTTTTAAACCCTGTATTCATATATTTTAAAGTTGACGTATAAAAATTTCATCATAAGTTTAAATAATTGCAAAGGATGTAATTTATGGCGTTTTATAAATACTGTCACTTAAAAATAATTATCTTTATACAATTGATTAAAATAATATAAAATATAATGCAAAGTTTGACAAATTGACCAAAAGTACAAATATTTTGGGAATGCATTTTTTCCCCCACAAGGTGAATGGGTCTTTAAAAATTTTTGTTCAATTGTATGCCTGTGTTTTGTTTTCATAGATGTAAGCACCAAGAAAACTTTTGTTAAATATATAAATAAAGGGGGCTCAAAAAGTTTTCCTTTAGCATTATCACTTAGTTCTTTGCATTCCTGAGATCTAAGGAGGAAAAAAAAATTCAAAGGGGATAATCTATTTTCATAAATTTCTTTTAACAATATATCAACTCTAACTTGATTGATCTTTTTATAATTTTATCAAAAGCCTAAAAAACCACAAAACTACCATTTGCAAACATGTGTCACACAGTTATTGGAGCTGTTCACTTCCTTACTTTCTGGGAAATGTATAAAAAAGGTTTTATCAAGATTTACCACGTGACTTCTATTCTTTCCCTTAGGCACCTTGTTTAACCCAGTGTTCTCAAAAAGAGTTGAAAAAAATAATGTTAAGTCAAAGCACATTTGCCAGTATAATATTTCTTAATAAATTGCTGTTTTTATAATGTGATTTAAATATGTTTGTCAAAACTGTGGAGATTTTCCTCGTTTAATGTATAAAAATATATGTCATATAGTCTGATTAGTAAAGTCAGTTCTCTTTGTCAAACCAGCTAGGAAAATCAGATTTTGTGAGAAAAGCCTCGCTTTCCTCCCCCCGCAACTTTATATTCAATACAAATAGTGTTTATATGTTTCAAAAAATTATAAAGCATTGAGAAGAAAATTATAGAAAGCATCTAGCAACATAAATAAGAGCAATCACGTTTAAAATTATAAAGATCTGGGCAGACAGTCTGGCTCCATGGTTGAGCATCCACCCATGAACCAGGAGGTTATGGTTTGATTCCCAGTCAGGACACATGCCCCAGTTGCATGCTTGGTCACCCAGTAGGGGACATGCAAGAGGCAGCCGAGCAATGATTTTCCTTCATCATTGATGTTTCTATCTCTCCCTTTCCCTTCTTCTCTGAAATTAATAAAAATATATTTTAAAAAATAATAAAGATCTAATATAATTGGCTTTTGCATTTTTTGTTATAAAACAAGATAAAAAGAATATGCTATTTCCTTATTACTTATTTTGAAATAACAAACTAATATGTAGCTACAAGTAAGTCATCTATTAAGCAAGGAATATGATACAAGGCTTTGCATTATTTCTGTTAAATATGTGTGGCATGCATTAAATATGACTTTTCATAATGAGAATCATATATAAAAATAAGAAATAGCACATAAACCCTTTAGCTATCATGCTCAAACTCTCTTGTGTATATAATAAAAGAGAAAGGTACAAATTGCTAAAAATTAATTGGCCTGGCAGATAGTATATACTTTTATTTTAAATTGGAGATAGAAAATATTTAACATTTAATTGGATGAAATAAAATGATGGAATAAATATTTTATTATATGATTTCTCAAATAGATTTTAATTTATTGATTCACACTGAATTGTAAACAAATTAAGTAAGTTGCTCACCAAAATTCATGCATAGTAGTCCCAGAAAACACTAATTACATTTAAAAGAGTCAGCTTCAGAAACTTATCCTGTCATCAAAATTAAAAATGTCTTTAAAAGACTGTCAAGAAAACAAAAAGACAACCCACAGAATGGGAGGAAATATTTATAAATAATATATCTGGTAAGGGTCTTGCATCTAGAAAATAAAAAAAATAAAAAAATAAAAAACTCAATAAAAAGCATCCGAAACTGGTTTGGCTCAGTGGATAGAGCATCGGTCTGCAGACTGAAAGGTCCCAGGTTCAATTCCAGTCAAGGGTATGTACATTGGTTGTGGGGACATCCCCAATAAGGGGTGTGCAGGAGGCAGCTGGTCGATGTTTCTCTTTCATCAACATTTCTAGCTCTCTATCCCTCTCCCTTCCTCTCTGTGGAAAATCAATAAAATATATATATTTTTAAAGCAAATGTGCAAAATATCTGAATAGATATTTCTGTGAAGATATACACAGATGGCTAATAAACACACAAAAGATGCTAACATCATTAGTTATTAGGGAAATGCAAATCAAAATGACAATGAAATACTACCGTACTTTACACCTATTAGACTGGCTATGATTAAAACAAAAGATAGGCAATAACAAGTGTTGACAATGATATGGAGAAATTAGAACCCTCATACACAGCTAGTAGAAAAGTAAAATGTGCAGATAGTAAATTAATCTGGCAGTTCATCAAAATATTAAAATAGCATTACCATATGACCTAGTGCTTCCATTCCTATTTTATACTCAAGAGAAATAAAAGCATACGTCTACACAAAGACATTTATGAATGTTCATAGGAGATTATTCTATACTAGAGACCCTGTACATAAAATTCGTAAAAATTCTCTCAACCCAGCCTGTACCCTCTCCAATCTGGGACCCCTCGGGGGATGTCTGACTGCCAGGCCCACCAGGACTCGGCCTAAACTGGTTGTCAAACATCCCTCTCACAATCCAGGACCACTTGCTCCTAACTGCTCACCTGCCTATCTGCCTGATCATCCCTAACTCCCCCTCCCAGCCATGGCCTGGTCACAACCAACTGCCTCCCCCCCCACCAGCAGGTTGCTCCTCATTGCCCCCCTCTGCTGGCCTGGTCACCCCTCACTGCTCCCCCACCCCTGCCGGCCTGGTCGCTCCATGCAGCCTGCTGTTTGGTCGTTTGGTTGCTCCTCTCTGCCCCCCTGCAGGCCTGGTCGCCCCACACAGACTGTTCAGTCGTTCATTTGGTTGTTTTGGTTGTGACAGTCGCTTAGGCTTATATATATATAGATTATATTAGAGGTCTGATGCACAAAATTCGTGCAAGATTAGGCTTTCCTTCCCCTGGTTGCCGGCATCAGGGCCTCACTCCAGCCACCAGCAGGAACCTGGGACCTGGGCTTTCCTCGAAGCCCCAGCTTTGTCCATAAGGATGTCAGGAAGGATGTCCAGTCTAATTAGCATATTATGCTTTTATTATAGATTAGTATATTATACTAGCCAAAGTGTGAGAACAACTCAAATGTTCATCAACTGATGAATGGATAAGAAAAATATGACATAATTTATACAATGGAATATTATTTAATCATAAAAAGGAATGAAGAATTGATACATGTTACACCTGGTATGAACCTTTAAGGCTAATTGGAAGAAGCTAGTCACAAAAGATTACATATTAATTTAATTTATAAGAAATGTCTAGAAGGAGTAAATCTGTAGACAGAACCTAGATTAGTGGTTGCCTAGGGCTAGAGTTGGTGGGGGAGAATTGGAAGCAAATGGAGAGTGACTACTAAAGATTTCCTTTTGAAGTGATGAAATGTTCTAAAACTGTGCTGATGGTTGCACAAGTCTGTGACTGTACTAAAAATCATTGATTGTATACTTAAAATGGTATGCAAATACTTCCCATAAAACTACTGAAATAATTTAAAATGTCCCATAAAAGTATTATAAGCTAAGATTTAGTATAATTTACAAAGCCTATACTTAGACAAAGGGCCGGAATATGCTGTGATGTGATTGGTGGATGAGAATCCTATGGCAAAGTTTATATAAATTGTCCCTTTTTTCTCCTCACCACACAGCATATTATTTATTCCTTGTCATTGTATCAGTTATCCATTGTCACATTGATGCTGGTTACAAACCACTTGAAGCCTAATTCTTATCTCTGTGGTAGCTGAGCCATTAGCCACCATGCTTCATATACTGTGCCTGATGCAAAAGAGGTATCCAAGATGTGTTTGTTGAATTGACCTGAGCCATTGTCAGCACTTAACTGAGCTGCTGGTAGGGCAAGAAAAGAGCTACGAAACATCTGTTGTGTTCCCTACAGATGTCCCAGCTCACATCCTGGCCCACTTGCAGGAGGCTGACAACAGGTACTTAGATTTTTTTTTTTTAAGATTTGGGTTTAATTTCAAATTAAGGTTGACAAACTGGGCTCTCCTCCAATGAGAAACGCATTCCACTGTCTTTTCCTGCCTTTTTAACATTGAAGCCAAGTTCTTACACCCATCCACCCATACAAACCTTTCTTGTTCAGAAAGTCATCTGAGCAACTGGCAAAGGCACCAACTCGGAATTTTCTATTTTTATCCCTGTGTGTAATCAATGGGAACACGCTGTGACAGAAATGGAGAATTATGGGTTGATAAAAGTGAACTAGTGGCATTTGCTTTTCCTCCTGAGTAAGGTAACGAAGGAAAATGTACCTGGTGTGTAGAAGTATGATGGAAACGGTATGGGTCAGCCTCTCGACAAAAGTACCCAGTGATTTCTGTATCTGTTTTCAGGTTAGGCTTGGAAAAAGTTTCCACAGGATCTGATTTTCTAGAAACATTGAGATATAGAATCGTATCAGCCCTTTCTCCTACAAATTATTAATTAATCTGTGAATTCATTGTTTCTTTTCTGCCATCCTTTTATAGTTCAAAAACTATTCTCCCACTGGATTACACTTCATTTCAAAAACTGCACACTCCAGCCCTGGCGGGTAGCTCAGTTAGTTACCGTGTCATCCTCATACACCAGGGTTTTGGGTTCAATATCCCGTCGCATCAACAAATTGATGTTTTTCTCTCCTCTTTCTCCCTTCCCTCTCTCTAAAATCAATAAATAAAATTTAGCTCCAGTTGGTGAGTCTCAGTTGGTTGGGCACTGTCCAATGCACCGGAAGGTTACAGGTTAGATTCCAGTTGGGGCACGTTCCCAGGTTTCAGGCTCGATCCCTGGTAGGAGGGGTTCAGGAGGCAGCCGATTGATGTTCTGCTCTCATATTGATGGGTGTTTCTCTCTCCCTGTCCCTTCCTCTCTCCCTTAAATAAACAAATAAGTAAGAAAGTAATTAAATAAAATTTAAGAGATTGAACTATCTAAAAATAAGTCATTTTCATTTTCTATAGTCTTCCAGTCTTGCTTTATACAAAGGTGTTCTTTTGAAATAGTGGTATCACAGCAGTTTTGTATTCTGTTATTTCTATCAGTTGTATGATGTAGGACTTCAAGATCAAGTGGCACGTGAGTCTCAGTCATGCTGATCACACATATCATCACATATACATTCACGTAAAGATAGATAAAAGTTTTATATTTTAAAAATATCTGTGTGTATTTTATTGTACGTAAATGTCATCTTAATTTATTAGGGGCATGGTGTGAGAGCCCAGTTAGGATATGCCTGTCTAGCAGAGCATTCAAAAGAAGTGGAGCAAAACCCTGAGTGATTCATAAAGGGCTGGGCCCATCAGGGCACGGTTCAGACCCCCTCCAAGGGCAGGTTACTTAGTTGGCTGTGTAGCCATCTCCTGCAATCTCAACTATTAACGATGGTTTCTCCTAGTTGGCCTTGATTGTGGTTCACCTTCATGATTGCTTCAATGTCCTATCTAGCATTATGATGGCAGCCCTAGGCGGTTTGGCTCCATGGGATAGAGCATCCACCCAAGGACTGAAGGGTCCCAGATTTCATTCTGCTCAAGGGCCTGTACCTCAGTTGCAGGCTCAATCCCTGGTCCTGGTCGGGACACATGCAGGAGGCAACCAGTCGATGTGTCTCTCACACATCAATGTTTCTCTCTCTCTGGCTTTCCCCTTTTCTTCCACTCTAAACAAACAAACAAACAAACAAACAAACAAATACATAAATAAATGAAAAATATCCTTGAGTGATGATTAACATAAATTAAGAATTTTAAAAATTAACAGATGTGATTTGTAGATTTATAGGAAACTAGAGGCCCGATCCATGAAATTCATGCATGGGGAGGGGGAGAAGAGGGGAGGGCGGGCCCTCAGCCCAGCCTGTCCCCTCACCAATCCGGGACCCCTTGGGGGATGTCCAGCTGCTGCTTTAGGCCCAATCCAGCAGTTGGACATCCCTCTCACAATCTGGGACTGCTGGCCCCTAACTGCCCCCCTGCCTGCCTGATTGCCCCTAACTGCCCCCCTCCCCACCAGCCTAATCACTCCTAACTGCCTCTGCCTGCTGGCCTGATTGCTCCCAACTGCCCCCTGCCAGCCTGGTCACCCCTTACTGCCCCCCTCTTCTGGCCTGGTCATCCCTAACTACCCCTCACACCCCCGCTACCCTCCCCCCCCCGCCAACCTTGTCACCTCCAACTGTCCCCCTCTGCCAGCCTGGTCACCACATACAGCTTGCTGTTCAGTCATTTGGTTGTCCCTCACTAACCCCCTTGCTGAACTGGTCACCCCATGCAGCCTGCTGTTCGGTCGTTACTGTTTCTGTGATGGCATCCTGGACAATTTGCATATTCCTCTACTATTATAGATAAAAATGACTATGAAATTGTGGGCAGCCCAGAATTGGTAATTAACTTGTTAAAAGTCTGCCTCGCCCCGCACGCCTGACCCACTGCACCCGCTGCTGCTGCTGCCTCCGTGGCCACACCTGCTGCTGCTGCCTCTGGGGCCACATGTACCACTGCTGCCAGTGCTTTCCCTCCAGCAGCCACAGCTGCCTTGCTTTCCACTTTCCCTCCCTCTTTGTTCTATGCTGACTTCAGTCTTCACTTCTCCCTCCCTCCACGTATGCAAATTAACAGCCATCTTTGTTGGGTTAATTTGCACACTCACTCTGATTGGCTGGTGGGCGTGACTGGTGGGCATATTTTTGTGGCAGAGTGATGGTTAATTTGCATATTACTATTTAATTAGGTAGGATACTTCATAAATATAATTTTAAATGCTTCAGAATATTCTAATTTATGGCTACACTATAATTTGCTTAATCATTCCTTTATTATTCATTTAGGACATTTATAATTTTCATTATACATAATGATCTGCTTTGTGTATACAGGTTTTGCCTGTATTTCAAATTATTATTTAAAAGAGAGTTCTAGAAGTAGAATCACTAGGTAAAGATTATAGTTTTAAGATTCTTGGTTTATGTTGCCAAATTGCTTTTGAAAAAGATATTAAAAATTTGTACTTACAGTGGAGGTATGCTATCACCACTGAACAAGAATCAGACCCAATATTCATCAGGCATGTGGTTTTTACCAGATACTAAACTAATTATTTAATATACTAGAGGCCCAGTGCATGAAATGTGCACTTGAGGAGGGTCCCTCAGCCTGGATTGCGAGAGGGCGCAGGCCAGGCCAAGGGACCCCACAAGTGCACAATCAGGGGAGGGGAGGGATGTGAGAAGTTGGCCAGCTGGGGAGAGACCCTGGGAGGACTCTAGGGCATGTCTGGCCTGTCTTGCTCAGTCCTCATTGGCCAGCAGCAAGCTAACCTACCAATCAGAGCATCTGTCTCCTGGTGGTCAGTGCACATTATAGAGAGCAGTTGAGTGGCCTTAGTATTAGCATATTATGGTTTGATTGGTTGAATGGCTGACCGGACAACCGGACGCTTAGCATGTTAGGTTTTTATTGTATAGGATATTAGCTCAACTTTAAAATGTTTAATATTACTGGTGAAAAAACATTATCTATTGCTTTAATTTCATTTATTTGATTACTAGTGATATTGAGCTATATTTTATTAAGCAATTTGTAAGTATTTTTTGTAAATTATTAATTACCTATTTTTTATTGTGTTTTATTGTCCTTATTGGTTTATATGAGCTCTTTATATATTATCATATAAGCCTTTGCTATATTTACTATAGCTATTTTATTATTTTATAAGTTGTTTCTTTTTAAATTTTCTTTATGATATTTTATATTTCTATCAAGTTTTACTTAGTGATTCATCCTTGCTTTTTAAATGTTTAATTTTATTTAATGGCTCAGTAATAATAAAGGCACATATTACATATCTATTACATTCACTGATTGTATACATTATTTCAAGCTTTTGCAGTAGGAACAACCAAAGCAGATTCTTGTGCATATGTGTTACTTTACATAACTTTACATCCTTTACATAACAGTTCTTTTCAAGCTTAAAAAAAAAAAAGTTATTTCTCAACAACCTATATTTCCATCCACAGGGGATTGACTAAGTATATACAACAAACAGAATAAAAAGGAGAACTATGGAGTTCCTAAAAGTCATGCTATTTACATAAAGATATTAATGACTTTATTGAGGAGGAAGAAAGAATACAATGCTGCAAATAAAGAACAAGCCACTGGCCGAAACCGATTTGGCTCAGTGGCTAGAGCTTTGGTCTGAGGAAGGGGCGGGGAGGGAGTGGGGGTCCCGGCTTCCATTCCAGTCAAGGGCATGTGCATTGGTTGCGGGCACATCCCCAGTGGGGGGTGTGCAGGGGGCGGCTGGTCGGTGTTTCTCTCTCATCAATGTTTCTGGCTCTCTATCCCCCTCCCTTCTTTTTTTATTGTAAAAAAATCAATAATAATAATAATAATAAAAGAACAATCCACTGGTGTGCAATTAAATGTATATATGAAAAGGAAAATATCTGGAGAGACCTTACCCAAATTCTAGCAGTGTTTATTTCTGGATCATGAGACTTCAGGTGATTTTTATTATATTCTTTGTGCTTTTATAATTTGTTTTATTATTTTGCAATGAGCATGTATCATTTTTACTAAGAAACCAAGTTATTTTTAAAAATACAAACAAAACATTTTCACATACAAAAAGACAACAATATTTGCCTTTCCCCCCCTGTTTTTTTAAGTAAATATTTGCACACACAAATAACATTTTCCATAGAATTCAACCAATTTCCAGAAAGGTATATACATTTCTACACATGAGTTAAATATACACACATATATTAATAAACACATTTGCTAAAAACTTTGGGACTTCTATGGGGGGGGGGATGAGGACAAATATGTGATACCTTAATCAATAAAGGAATGTAAAAAAAGAAAATAACTTTGGGACTTCTAAATACTGGCTACAGATTGCTAGTGAAAGGAGCTCTTAGGTGAGCTATTCTAGTCTGTATGCCCTCCTGCTGCATAACTTTCTGGGTGATGTCATACAGCCCTCTTCCTGAAGCTGGGATTGTTTCCAGTGGCTCCATGTGGGAGCTTCCCGTTTTTGTTCTACGTGAGTGATGTTTACTGGAAATGGAAGTTCCACGAACAAGATCTCAGTCCAGATAGTTTTGTGGGGGCAGGAAAAGAAATGATTGTGAGATGCACTTGGCCAAAAACTTTCACTTTCTCCCTTGTCATTATCTTGTTTTGATAGGTTGGCTTAGTTTTGTTTTGCAATTACTTCTTGTGAAAAACCGAGGAGGAATGATGTGGTCTGTCTTCGTCGTCGTCGTCCTCCTCCTCTCCTCTCTCCACCAAAACTCTCAACGCAAACCTTTTTCTTCTCCATCCCTCCATACATGTCTGCACACTCACAGCTAGAGAGAGTAGGTGAGATAGCCAAGAACCTATAGGCAGGATAATGGGTATTTTAGTACTCTCTTCCCTGAGATCTGCAAGGGACTTATTATACAACATTGAGATGTGAACAAAAGAGACAAAGGGATTTGCCCTAGATTGCTCGGCTGATTAATGGCGGAACAAAATGGAAAATCCAGGCTTCATATCTCATAGTTAAGAGCCTCTGGGATAAAACCCATAAAGATTGCTAACATTTTTTTAGAATTATGCATAAGGGCAATTTAGGTAAAGGAATTTAGGTTCCAGGTAAAGGAATGCTGTATGACAAGAGTTGATTAAGAGGCTGTTTTATGTTAAACACCAGCTAAGTAAAATTAAAGAAAAAGGCACTTAAATATACTGAATTTTCCCTCTTTGTGGATCCTCTTGATTGTGATGTGATATCAGAAGTATCCACAGTTTTTCCCCCAATTTTTTTCAAAATAAAAAAATTATCAAGACAAAATTAACGGAAAATGTAAAGACTAATACATACCATGCTTCACTTTAGTAGGTAGGGGACCTGTTGCAAATTCATACAAGGATGTGGTATTACAATATCTGAAAAGTCAGGCATCTTTTATCAAATACTTATCCTACCATCACATTGCCATTACCTGTGTTAGAATAGACAAGGGTCACCGTCTAAGTATCAATAAAGCTAAAGCTCCAAATAAGGTCAAGTTATTCTAAAACTAAAAGGTTATGTTATGGCTGTCATTTGGGTGTTACACTCTTTTTAGTAAAGTTTTGAAATGTCAAGTAAAGGATAGACCCTAAAGCTTGCAGCCACTGTCAATGGGGGGGATATAGAGAAAACGGAGCTCTTCCATTTTATTTTGTTTTTGACTTTCAGGGAAAGAACATTTCTTCTCCACGTGGAATGAGTGAGGTGAAGAGGAAGAGAAAAAAACCCATAATGAACTTTGGTAAAGGAAGATGGAGTATGAAGAATAAATAGTCTTCATATTGAAGAATAATGTCCTAGGGCCCTGAGAAAAAGTTATTATGAGATCACTAGACTACTGTCAGTGACCTTCGGGGCATCACTGAAAATAGGAGACATATCAAGAGACTGGAGACAGTGGAATATTCTAATTTTCAGGAAGAGAAAGAAGGCAGAGTCAGAAAATTTGTAGACAATTGTCTATAAATTCAATCTCAGGCAAGAATCTACAATGGATTATGAGAGGAATAGTTTCAGGCACTAAGTAAAGAAGTAATGATCACAAGCAAGACTGAGTTTACTAAGAACAAACCAAGGCTGATTTACCTCTTTTCCTTTTTAACAAGGTTACCAGCCAAGTAGCTCTGGGAAAACCTGTTTATAGAGAGAATATTTCATCATCGGTTAGACATTTATTGCATTTCTCATGATATTCCATTGGACAAGATGGAAAAATATAAACTGGACCCTGGCCTACTGGATGAACCAGTTTATACACAAGATTCTAACTGACAAATTTATATTAAATTGTAAGAAAGTATATAACGATATATCCCAAGGCTGTGTCCTTGATTTGCCCATCATAAATGCTTTCAGAATACATAGAAGGCATGCTCATCAAGTTTATATGTAACTTGATGTTGGAAGTCTGATGAATATTTGGATGATAGAATGAGAATCAACAGATTGAGTCTAAAAGGATACAACTTAAATGTAATTAATATAAGGTCTAAGGAACTAATTGTATCAGTAAGAATAGGTTATACTGCACTTGTTTTAGCAGTAGTTAAAAGCCTAATTTGAGTCATAAGAGTAATGTGGTTGCCAAAAAAACAACAAAACAAAACACACACACACACACACACACACACACACACACTAAGATTTTAGACTGAAACTAATGTTTAACAACTGAATCTCTGGAGGGAAAGAAACACTTTGATTTATATAGCACTTGCCAATTTCTGTAGTGTAAATATCCCCACCACAGACAGTTTCAAGCTACCACTATAATGTCACTGAATACAGAGTTTGGAAAAAATGTACACTAACATATCATTATATGATATTTTTACTACATAGATACAATAGACGTAAATAACCACAAGAAAAAAAGAAAATAGTAAAATGTACCAAAATAATTAGGAAATTATGAGTTTTAAGTATTTTATACCTTTGTTTTAAATACAATATATATATAATTAAAGTTTGTGTAATTTCACTTTTCATTTATGGCCGTGTTTAACAATTGGCTTATGAAGTTACTGAAACTTTAACACTCAGCTCTTGGAATTTTGTGCACCCAGGCTCCATCCCCAGTAATAAGCAATGAGGTAACTGCAATTATCAGGCCACACTCCAATCACTTCATTTCAGAGCACATAATTTACAAGTCAACTCTTCTGAGATCAGAGCACAGCAGCCAGGATGGTAGAAAACCAGTCATGGGTGTGTGGAACTGTTGACAGAATTGGGGCTATTTGGGCTGGAACTCAAAAGACCTGCATGTGGCATAATGGTGAGAGGAGAGCTAAATTTATTCTTGTTTGCAAATATCTGAGAGACTGTTGTGTGAGGAAGGGCTAGGGCTATAATCTATGGGTAGAAGAAAGATATAGAGAGGCAGATCTCTGCTCAGTATAAGAAAGAACTTTCAAAACCATCCCATGTGAAATAGGCTGAAGGTAATCCTGCAGAATGCAGGCAACAACCTTTAGGGACATTGTAGAGGTGGTCCAAGCCTCACAGAAAGGGGCAGGGCTGGATAATACCGAGGACTACGATTTTTTTAAATTTTATTTCTGATCCACTGCTTTTTCTAGATACATGAAAAGAGGCATTTCCTACTCCTGGCTTTGCTTGGCTCTCATTAGAAGGGTGGTGCAGTGTATTTAAAAAAAAAAATTTTTATTAAGAAAAATTTCAAATGTTAAAAAGTAGAAAGAATAATATCCATATAATGAAAACATCAACAAGTGTATGCTGCTTGCTTATCTACTGTGTGCCTAGCTCTATATAAGGCTAACTGTCTTTGGTGTGACTCAGAGTAGGCTTAATTTCCTTTTGTCCAGAGATCAAAAGATAAATGCCAGTACCTTATGAATCCTCAAAGAAAAATTAAATTATGTTCAGAATTGGGTTACATCAATTGATTTTATTGCATTCTAAATAAGCATCACCAAGAACACTATCTGTAGAATGCTAATTTAATTGTGTGTGTGGTGGCGGGTGGAGGGGGAGAGGTCAGGAAGTGAAAGTGTTGATTGCCCAGTGTCATTCAGGAAACGCTGAATTAAATTAGTTCTCCCTGAACTTTTGGCATACCATACTTAAAGGTGATTAGTTAAATCTTCAAGAAGAGCATCTAACATGCAGTTTCCCAAATTCGTTGGCCTAGTCAACCCCCTCTTTTTGTTGCACTTATCAATTTACTCCAGAAAAGGTGCTCTTAAAAACACAAGGAGAGTTGCAAATGCAGTTGTTCTTTGAAAAGTGTGCACCCATGTTTAGTGAGGACCTCACAGGAAAACAGGGGCCTGTGTCAGAGTGCCAGTGATGGAGCTGCAGAGGGGAGGAAGGTGGCTGGAGGGAGAGAAGGCAAGGCTTGGAGGAAAGTCATGGGTGGGGAGGTCACTGGCTTGGGTCTGAGAGAAAGTGAAGGGTCCTAAGTAGACATTTAAGGAGCAGACATTTTCTCCTTAAACTGTGCGAGGCATTTGGGGCACAAGCAGATGGGCTTTGGGGCAAGACATACAATGTACCCCAAAGAGGGCAGAGAACACTTCTATGGGAACACATAGCGTGGCTTCCTCCCTCTGGGGGCTCCAGAGGACATGACTCCCTGCCTGCTGCTGCCTGTGAGCTGCCACACATCCTGGCCACAGGACCGGTGGCCGTGGGGGAGGGAGAAAATGTGGCAGGCACACCGTGGGTGACCAGGTATAGGAATCTCACTGTCCGCGTGGAAAGAGTTCCGATTCAGGGTTCAGGTTCTGGAAAAGGGCCGCACACAAATGAAGATACTTGAAACTTGAAGAAATTCAATTTGGCGATATGGGGGGCCAGGCGGTAGTCCAGTTCTAGTGGGAGAACTACTCCTGCTCTGGCCCTGCCATCCCCCTTTTATTAAGGCTTTGGGGAAAACATGTTAGGCAGGAAATAACAGAAACTTACATGGGACAAACAAGGTAGAGGCTGTTTCAGCTAACAATGTCTCAACTAAAGGGTGAGTGGTTAGAGCAATTAAGGTTGTTGACCAGCCTTCCTGGCTTCCTGTCAACATCTCTCTTAGTGAAACTGATTTGTTTCTGGCAACCAGGTGGTTTCATCCACATCTGTGAAACCCACCGCCCAGGAGCCTCCTGGACATTGGGGTTGGATTAACAAGGGGCTGCAGCAATGAGGAACAAAACTAGATGGAATGGGAGCCAGGGGACAAGATCAGCTACTTAATTTGCAAGACCCAGTGCAAAATAAAATTAGGAATTTCATGATGGCAAGAGCAGTGCATTACAAGCTAGAGGCCCACCTAAGCCGGCTCTGCCTCAGAATTATCACTGGGCCTGAAACCCCATTTGAATCCCAGGCTCATGTGGCCTGGAGAAACCAGCTTACACAGAGGTTATATAAAGGGAAGGTCTCCTTCCCCCAAGGTACTCCGTTATCCTGGAAATCCTGGTAACCAGCCACTCAGGGTAAGCCTGACCGTGCTCTCAGATAAATCTATGTACACATTACATTCCAGGCACCTATTTAATGCGAAAAACCCAGGCACATCCAAGCTCTTCCCAAATATAGTTCTCACATCACAAACAACATTCTTTCTTCTCCTGCCAAGAATAGAGACGGGTTTTGCAGCTGCACAGCAGAAATGTCCCACCTTTGACTTTGTCCTGGGGTTAAATACCAGCGTTCAGTCGGTGCTGAGGCAGCACTCGGCAGCACCCATGCTGCGCTCTCTCGAAATGAAAAACAAACTCGGATGGAAAATCCAGGCGAGCGATGTCATTTGCTATTTTGGGAGATGGGGGAGAGAGAGAAAGTTGTGGGAAATGTTGTAACCATCCTCACAGAACAACATACCATGAGTGTGAAGGAAAACAGCAGCCACGTGCCCTTGGTGGTGACTGGATGGAAGCAACAAGGCGAAGCAGGAACCCTGGGGGAAAGCTGGTGTCCCCTCGCCAGGGGCCCTCGGCTTCCACACTGGGGCACGAATGCATGAGTTACCTCACCCTGTGAGACTGCTCTTCAACCGCACAGCAGTCCCACCTCTGATCCCCGCCGTGTATTCACTGTTCCCTCAGATGCCCTGACCTTGAATCAAAGAGGGAACCTTTCAGTGCATGGGACAAAATTCTACCAACGAGCCACACCGGCTAGGCAAACACTGAATTTTTGAAGAACTGACCTCCAGCTCCATGTCCTTTGCATTCCCCTTCCACCAGCCTCTCTCTCTCTCTCTCTCTCTCTCTCTCTCTCTCTCTCTCTCTATATATATATATATATATATATATATATATATATATATATAATTGATTTTTTACAGAGAAGAGAGGAGAGCAATAGAGAGTTAGAAACATCAATGAGAGAGAAACATCGATCAGCTGCCTCCTGCACACCCCCCACTGGGGATGTGCCTGCAACCAAGGTACATGCCCTTGACCGAAATCGAACCTGGGACCTTTCAGTCCGCAGGTCAACGCTCCATCCACTGAGCCAAACCGGTTTGGCACCCGCCTCTCTCTTATGTGTCTCCAGCAGGTGCTGTGGTTTGCTGAAGGGGACAGGCCTGAGTGGGGTAAGCCACGAGGTGCAGTTAGAGGGAAACTATGGCAGCAGACAAGCATTCCCAGAGGGCCTGGGCATGGGGGGTGTCACCTTCAGAGAGGATGGATCCCGGGTACAAACTGAGTTGTAGGCTCTGAGCAGGTGGGGCAGGGCAGGGTTGGGAGATGAACAAGAGTGAAATGTTACTGTCTCCACTATACATACAAAGGAACCGAGGCTCAGGGAGGGTAAGAGAGTTAGTGGTGCTAGAAGCCAATTTCCCTCCTTGGTCCTCTAAGACTCATGTCCTTTCTACCATATCAAGCTTGAACCCCGCTTCTCAAGAATGTGATGTAAATGAGAAATGCTCTGCCAGGGGGTGGTTTTGAGTTATAATTCCAATTAAGAGAGGAGAGAAGAGGTAGAGAGAAACTAGATTTATTTTTACAATTTGGAATATTGATTGAAGGAGTCAGCATCCTTCAGAAGGAACTAAGAGGATAAGAAGAGCACCGAGGTGCCTTAGCCAGTGTGGCTCAAATGGTTGAGTGTCGTCCCATGCACCGAAGGGCTGCCGGTTCGATTCCCAGTCAGGGCACATGCCCAGATTGCAGGCTTGATTCCTAATTGGAGGTGTGTAGGGGGCAGCCATTGATGTTTCCCTCTCACAGCAATATTTCACTCTCTTCCTCTCCCTTCCTCTCTCTCTCTCTCTCTCTCTCTCTCTCTCTCTCTCTCTCTCTCAAAACCAATTTAAAAATCTTAAAAAGGAAGAGCAAGGAGGGCGGAAAAGCCAAGCAACAAAGCTTGAAAAATATGCTATGCTGATATCTTGAACAGCTAATGAGTTGAAGGAAAGATTCTGGGGCGGGAAGAACCTAAGACACATTGTGAGTGAAAAGGAGGGTGTGATGTTCTTTAGCAAACACGAGAACTGGTAGCGAGAACTTGGGGGTGAGGGCAGGGGTGGCGGTTGGAAGGTCTAGAATTCATCTCCATTTCATAGGTAAGGACATTGGGGCTAGACTCACACAGTAAGTTGCTGGCCAAGCTGGGGCCAAACTTTGGTATCCTGGCTCAGGGCTCAGCACTCTTTTCTCTACATTGCTTACTCTGAGAAGGGGGCTAAAGGACCAAAAACATGGAAAACCATATGAAAAGTTAGCTGAAACCAGTTTGGCTCAGTGGATAGAGCGTCGGCGTGTGGACTGGAGGGTCCCGGGTTCAATTCTGGTCAAGAGCATGTATCTTGGTTGCGGGCACATCCCCAGTAAGGGGTGTGCAAGAGGCAGCTGATCAATGATTCTCTTTCATCGATGTTTCTAACTCTCTATCCCTCTCTCCTCCTCTCCGTAAAAAAAAAGTCAATAAAATATATATTTTTTAAAAAGTTAGAGGATACTCACTAAGAGGTTCAGGCGTACCACGTACAGTGAACATGACACCCCTAAAAACGTAGGGGCCCTGAATAAAAGAGGTGAAGGGTAGAGGTGCTGGGAATGAAGGATTCAGGATGACAGCTTTGAGGCTTTACTAGTAAAAGCAAGAGCATCAGTCACGACTGAGGAACATTTGTTTTCAAAGAAGTATTGAACTTTCAGTATGAAAATTTTATTTTTTTAAATAGGTATTGAACTGTTGGTACGTGCTATGCCTATACCAGGAGCAAGGAGAGTTACAAAGAGGAGTTTTTGAGAATAGCTGTTTTTAGTCTTTTTTTTTTCCTAGTCTTTTTCTTAGTGATTTGTAAGCTTTTATAAATTAAGGAAGGCGACACTTCCAAAGACGTCCCAACGCTGTGTGTACCAGCCACAATGAGGTTGTTTTGGGTTTAGACAGGAAAGTGAGCACCTAGGAGTAAAGGAAGGAGAAAAGGAAAAATGAAAGAAAGTTGCAAAAAGGCAAAATGATGTTTAAAGTTATGATTTTGAAATTTGACCTATTAAAAAGATAGTGCCAGACCAAACCAGAGAGGGTCAGACCTGCATTACCACCATTTGTCCACCATCCAGAACTGAAATATCATTGTTGACATGTATACATAAGGAACTGGCTGACATTGAAATTGAGTCTCAAAAGAACTGTTGGCCCAGAAAGAAACTCACCTCAGACTGATTCATTTGCCTTTCAGCATAACCATTATTGCTTGTCTCATTTTCGGTTCTTTTAAGTGTATTTCCAGTAGCACATGATCTCACTCATCTAGGGGAAATGGTGAACAACATAGACTGATGAACAAGAAAAGACCCAGAGACAAGGAACCATGGGTCAGACTGTTGAACCTCAGAGGGAGTATAAGGGAGGGTGGGGATAAAGGGAAGAGATCAATCAAAGGACCTGTGTGCATACATATGAGCCTAACCAGTGGTCAAGGACAACAGGGGGGTGGGGGCATGTATGGGGAGGGGTGGGTGATGGGAATGGGGGGATGAGGACAAATATGTGATACCTTAATCAATAAAGAAATTGAAAAAAAATATATATATATATATAGTGCCCTGGCTGGTGTGGCTCAGTTGGTTGG
The DNA here is from genome assembly GCF_964339955.1 of Pipistrellus hanaki. Classification (NCBI taxonomy): domain Eukaryota; kingdom Metazoa; phylum Chordata; class Mammalia; order Chiroptera; family Vespertilionidae; genus Pipistrellus; species Pipistrellus hanaki. Next base: position 37,255,483 of record NC_140514.1, read on the forward strand.
AGAACTGTCCCATATACCAAAAGGTTGCAGGTTTGATTCCTGGTCAGGACATATGCCTGGGTTTCAGGTTCAATCCCCCATCCCCCACCCCATCTCTCCCCTGGTCAGAGTGTGTACAGGCAGCAACCAATGTTCCTTCCTCTCTCTCTCTCTCTCTCTCTCTCTCTCTCTCTCTCTCTCTCTCTCTCTCTTCCTCTCTCCCCTCTTTCCTTCTCTCTTAAAAAAAAAAAAATCAATGAAAAACATATTCTCGGGCCAGGATTTAAAAAAAAATAAAAAGGATAGTTAGATACAAGATCTAAATGGAAATACATCTTGTAAACCATATGCTAGGGCTCACAGTGTCTGGGTACAAAATGTTACATTTCCTTTGAACTTAGAAAAATAAAAAACAAATACATTCTAATAGGGGTGGGGATGGGGAATCCAAACACTACATATAGTTTTTAAATTAAATTTCACTGTCACCACTCTTCTCCCCACTATTAAGAATTTATAACTCCAGAAAAAAAATATGCTATGGTTATATAAAATTTATTATAAATATATCTCACACACACAACACATACACTTTAAAAAATGTATACTGTGGACCATGCAAGACACACTCCAGGAGAACTCTATTTGATTGCATAGTGATATATCTCAGAACTCAATCCACTTTTCCAAAATCTCTGCAGAGATGTTGTAGCACTTTGCCATAATTTATTTAACCAACTTACTATTGTTTAAGTTGTTTGAATTTTTGCTGTTACTATGGGAATGAACATCCTTGGCCTTTTTTGTTTGTGTAACCTAAAGTAAATGTTTGGAAGTGGAATTGCTGAGTCAAGGGGTATGTTGCTTTAATATGTTTTCACTGATTTTAGAAAGAGAGGACGGGAGAGGGAGAAATGTTGATGAGAAACATTAATTAGCTGCCTCCTGCACGCCCTCTACTAGGATGGAGCCCACAAGCTTGGTATGTATCCTGACCCGGAATCAAGCCAGCCACCTCTGATTATGAGAGGACACTCAACCAACTGAGCCACACCAGACAGGGCAAAGGGCAAGGGAGTATGTATTGTTATCCAATGTTTTTTTAATTGTGGTAAAATATACATAGCATAGAATTTACTATCATAACTGTTGTTAAATGTGCAGTTCAGTGGTGATAAGTACATTCATATTGTCGTGCAACCATCACCAAAATCTATTGTATTTCCAAACTCTTTTTATTTTGCAAAGCTGAAACTCTGTACCCTTTCAGCTGTAACTCTCCATGACCCCCTGGCCCCAACCCTTGACACCTACCATGCTACTTTCTGTCTTAATGATTTTGACTCTTCTAGGTACCTCATATATGTGGGACCATATGATATTTGTCCTATTGTATCTAGTTTCTTCCATTTAGCATAATGCCTTCAAGGTTTATCCATGTTCTTCTAAAAGGTGGTACTAATCTATACCACCACTGCAAGGTGTAGGTACATCTATCCACCCCTACACACACACACACACACACACACACACACACACACACACACTGCTTTTTAGCCTAAACCTCTTCAGGTTTGCCACCAATTGCTAGGTGGAAAACGACACCTCGTTGTTGCTTTTCTTTGCTTGTATGAGTAAGCTGATCATATTTTCACGCATTTATTAACTTTGTTTCCTTTACCTTGTTATACTTATGCTGCAAATATTTGTTCCTAGTCTATTTGTCTTTTTTAATTGCACATAGATTTTTTTTCTTGCTATTTATTTTTTCATTTTTATTATGGAAAAGTTAAACATATAAAAAAGTAGAGAGAGAAATACCCTGTGTACACATTACCAAACTTCACCCTCACCCCACTCAAGTCATTCTGAAGCAAATAAATCCCGGACATCATATCATTTCATCCACAAGTATTTCAGTAGGTATCTGTAAAGACAAGACCTTTTTAAAAACTTAAGTAGGATACTACTATCACATACTAGTATATGAAGTATTTCAATATAAAATGCTAATTTCTATGCAAATGGATCAATTATTTTTCTTTTGTGTCATGCATAGAATGTCATAACAAAATTATAAATGAATTTACATATGTTTTCTTCTAGTACTTATTTCCTTTTAAAATATGTTAATATTTTTTTAAATTGAATTTTAGAGAAAAAAGAGGGGAGAGGGAGAGACAGATAGAGACATCAGCGAGAGAGGAATGGCTTTGATTGGCTGCCTCCTACATGCTCCCTACTGGGGATTAAGCCTTCAACCTGGGCATGTGCCCTGAACAGGAATTGAGCCATGACTTCTTGGTTCCTGGATTGACACTCAACCATTGAGCCACAGTGGCTGGGCTCCTCTAGTAATTTTTTAAATTCAAAAACCATTTCATCAGCTTTAAATGATTACCCAGGACGTGCAGGGTCCTTAAGTACTGGGAAAAGGGAGAGTGAGTAATCAGAGCCAAGAGGGATCCGTTCCTTTACCCTAGGGGTGTCGAACTCAATCAGAGAAGGGGCCAAAATCTAAAATCCAGCCTAAATCGCGGGCCGAATGGTTTACTGAACAGTCATAAACTGACAATGTCATAAACTGACAGCGGAGTGCAGTGATGACAGCGCGGTGCGGGCCACATTGCAAGGCCTGGCGGGCTGGATTTGGCCCGCGGGCCTTGTGTTTGACACATGTGCTTTACCCCCTTCCTCACCTATAAAACATCTGCTCCAAAAAGCACCCTTTCAGACCCAGCTCTGCTGTCCTTGGCCTCCATGCTCGGTTCAGAGCCTCCTATGGACTCCCCACCTTCTGGGCAGCTGCTTCTCTTTCTCCTCCTCCTTCTCCTTCTCCTTTCTTCCCCTTCCTCTTTCTCTCCTTCTCCTTCTAAAACAAGACTGCTATTGAAATATAATTCACATACCATAATATTCACCCTTTTAAAGTATACTACAATTCGGTGGTTTTTAGTATTTTCACCATTGCCACTATCAAATTTTAGAACTTCTTTACAAGCCCAAAAGAAACTTTATATCTAGTACGTAGTCACACCCCATTTCCTTCCCGCAGCCCCTGTCAATCACTAATCTAGTTTCTGTCTCTATGAATTCCCACGATATTCCTATAAATGAAATCATACAATATGTGGCCTTCTATATCTGGCTTTTGACTACTACTACCTTTACATAGTTTTATTTTAGCATTTTATTACATTCCTGCTGGAATTTATTTTAATGATAGAAATGGGCTTATACAGCTTGTTCACACACTCCCCATACACAATAGTTCCAAAATGTTTTTTATTCATTTTTAAAAAATATTTCTTATTGATTTTAGAGAGAAAGGGAGAGGGAGAGAGCAATATCAATAATGAGAGAGAATCATTGATTGACTGCCTCCTGTACACCCACACTGGAGAGTGGGATTGAGCCACAATTTGGGCATGTGCCCTAACCAGAAATCAAACCCTGACCTTCTGGTTCATAAATTGATGCTTAACCACTGAACAACACAGGCTGGGCCCCAAACTGTTTTTTAAATGGTCCATCTCGCTGAAACCGGTTTGGCTCAGTGGTAGAACGTCGGTCTGCGGACTGAAAGGTCCCAGGTTCGATTCCGGTCGAGGGCATGTACATTGGTTGCGGGCACATCCCCGGTAGGGGGTGTGCAAGAGGCAGCTGGTCGGTGTTTCTCTCTCATCGACGTTTCTAGCTCTCTATCTCTCTCCCTTCTTCTCTGTAAAAAAAATCAATAAAATATATATTTTTAAAAAATAGTCCATCTCCCCTCTCATGGATTGGAAATGTCACCATTATCATTTACTAAAATCTCATGTGTATTTCAGTCTATTTTTGGATAATTTATTTTATTTCACTGATCTATCTAAATCTTTTCTAGAACCAAACTTTTTTATTCTTGTAACTTCAAAATGTACTTGAATATCTAATTTAATTGCCCTCTACCAATATCTTTCTTTTTTAAAAAAAAATTAAAGTATAGTTGACATAGACTATTATCTTAGTATCAGGGGTATGACATAGTGATTAGATATTTACATGCCTTACAAAATGATCGCCATAGTCTGTCACTATATGAAGTTTTTCAATATTACTGACTATATTTCCATTGCTATATATTACATTCCCACAACTTATTTATTTCTATCACTACAAGTTGGTACCTCTTGATACCTTCACTTTTCCACCCCTTCTCCTCACCCCCAATATATATATGTTCAGATTTTTCTTATTTATTTCTACATATGAACCCAATGTCATTTTTTCAAGTTTTAAAAAATAACAATATTTTTAATTGGGATCATATTGAATATATAGATTAGTTCAGCAAGAAGTTATATCCCTTAATAGAGATTTTACTTTTTTTTTTTTTTTTTTTTTTTTTTTTTTTTTTTTTACATAGGTCCTGTATATTTCTGGATAAGTTTATTTTCAGGTAAATTGGTGATAGCATTGCTATTGTAGATAGAATTTTTTAAAAATATATATTTTATTGACTTTTTACAGAGAGAAAGAGAGAGGAATAGAGAGTTAGAAACATCGATGAGAGAGAATCATCGATCAGCTGCCTCTTGCACACCCCCTACTGGGGATGTGCCTGCAGACAAGGTACATGCTCTTGACCAGAATCAAACCTGGGACCTTTCAGTCCGCAGACCGATGCCTCTATCCACTGAACCAAATGGATAAAATTTGGTTGTAGATAAAATCTTTTATTCCATTATATTTTCTAACTAATCAATTTTGTACATTAATTATATACAAAGTACGTGCAACGTAAATAAATTCTCCCATGATGTCTCCGTCAGTTAGCTTTTGCTGTAGTGGCTTACGACAATAAGCATGTGTTCTTTCTCATGACTCTGAGTCAACTGGTGGTTCTTCTAGTCTGGGCCAATGCAGTTTATCTCTGCACTCAGTTGGCACCTCAACTGGCCTGGAGAGTCTGGGACGCCTCCCTCAGCTGGCTGGAAGCTGGTTCTGTTCCACGGGGGGCAGTGTGAATGCCTCAGCCACACGTCCAGCAGGCTCACCGGCAACTCAGAGTAGTGGTCTCCAAGTTCTTTAAGATGGTTAAAAAGGGCAAGTGCCTATGCACAAGCCCTTTTCAAGCTCCTGATTGCATCATGCTTGCTAATGTCCTATTGTTCTAAAGAAAGCCACGTTGTCTAACTCAGGATCCAAGTGTGAAGAAATAGACTCCACTTCTGAGAAAAAACTGCCACATGCATTGTATCCTGTTTTGCAATTTCCCACAACTTTCTAACATTTCTTGGGCCTAATCTCTTCAGGCTTTTAGTTATACTTTAACTCTTAAAATTGTTTTCTTAGTTGTACTGATTGGGATTTCCAGAACACTACTAAAATATAATATCACCTATGTTAATGAGTTTTAAAGTATGATGCTAGATCTTTATAATGGCAATAAAATGTATTCCTAGGCTTTCTAGAAATGTATACTAAGGCTTTCTGTGTGGGATTTTTTTTTTTTTTAAGTTTTTTGTTTTATTTGTTTAATCAGGAATGGATGCTCAATTTTGCCAAGTGGAAATTCAATATCTATTGAGATGATTACATTGGTTCCCCCCCCCCCCCCAGAACTATTAATATAGTAGCAGATTGATACAAACCCTAATCTTATCACTGGGTCATCTCCCACCCCTGAGGGCTCCCTGACTCTTGCACTTCTGGTATGAATCTCACAACCACAGGAGTTTTTGTTTCAGCTGATATAGAAAAATTATGTCTCTGGATCTGCCTATTCTAGACATTTCATATAAATGAAAGGATAGCACAGACTATCGAGCATGGTCTCATGCACCAGGAGGTTGCCAGTTCAATTCCTGGTTGGGGTATGTGCCCTGTGTTCTGGGCACGATCCTCTGTAGGGGGTGTGCTGGAGGATGTTTCTATCTCTCCATCTCCTTTCCTCTCTCTGAAATCAATAAAAACACACTTAAATGAAATTATACAATGTGTGACCTTTTTTGTCTATGGCTTGATTCACTTAGCATGTTGTTTTCAAGGTTCCTCCATATTGTATCATCTAACTTGACATCATTCCTTTTTATAGCTGAATTGGAGGCCTGGTGCATGAAAATTCATGCAGTAGAGGGGGACGTCCCCCAGGCCAGCCTGACCCCTCTCACAGTCTGGGAGCCCTCAGGGGTGGGAGATGACCCAGTGATAAGGGGAAAGCAATGCCCCCATCACACCTCTGTGCTGCCATTGTCGGCAGCACAAGCTTCCGCTGGCCCTGGTTGCCTGAGCCTCAGGTGGCCCTGGGAGTATGGACAGCCACCATCTGAGACTTGCCTGCACCTCCGGCCAGTTCTAGGCAGCTAGGGGGCTGAGGGAACTGGGGGACTACAGAGGCAGGCGCACAAAGCAGGCAGACCAGCCTGGAGATGGGCCCAACCATGCCATGTGCCTGGTGCCCTGGAGGGGCTGAGGGGACTGCCATCTTGTGTCTGTGAGCACTGCCATCTTTGAGGGCATGGCAATCAATTAGCATATTCCCTCCATATTGGCTGTGGGCACCGCCATCTTTGTGAGGGCATGGTGCTCAATTATCATATTCCCTCTTTATTAGATAGAATAAACCACTGTATTGATATAGCACACATAAATCCGTTTGTTGCATCTACCAAGTTAACATTCACATCCTCCTCCTCCTTTATTTTGCTTTTCTACTGAACTGAGTTCTAGATATTTTGGTTTTGAAACATCCTTTTATTTCTGGATAAATATTACTTGGTTGTGATCATTATTCTTTAAAAGAATTGCAAGATTCAATTTTCTAGTATTTCATTTAGAATGTTGGTATCTGCCAAGACTGGTTTGGCTCAGTGGATAGAGCGTTGGCCTGCAGACTGAAGGGTCCCAGGTTCGATTCCAGTCAAGGGCATGTACCTTGGTTTCCGGCATATCCCCGGTGGGGTGTGTGCAGGAGGCAGCTGATCCATGATTCTTTCTCATCGATGTTTCTAACTCTCTTCCCTCTCTCTTACTCTCTGTAAAAAATCAATAAAAAATATATATTCAGAATGTTGGTATCTATACTAATAATAGCTTCAGTGGCGTCACGCCCTCACGTCGTCACAAGATGGCTGTCACAAGATGGCCATGCGCACAGTGGAGGCAGGGCCTGGCAGGCACTTCATACAGTGAAAAAGGCGTAAGGTCCCACAGCTCTGCAGGGCGTATGTAGAGGAAGCCGGTCCTGGAGTCTCCATCACCTCGCACAGAGGAGTCAGGTCAAAGCAGGGGAGGGCAGTTGGGGGCAACCAGGCCAGCAGGGGAGCAGTTAGAAGATGATAAGGCTGGCAGGCAGAAGCTGTTAGGGGCATTCAGGAAGGCAGGCAAGCAGGCAATTAGGATCCAGGATTGGATTGTGAGTCGGACATCCTCTGAGGGGTCCCAGATTGGAGAGGGTGCAGGCTGGGCTGAGGGGCCTCCCCTCCCCCTGTGCATGAATTTCATGTACCGGGCCTCTAGTCTATTAATAAATGAGCTGAACTTGTATTTTACATTTCTCTGCTTTCCTCATTTGGTTTTGGTATACTAGTAAGAATTATGTTATGATAGGAACTGTTGTATAAGAGGAAATATTTGCTCCTGGAAAGTTTCATAGAATCTAATTATAGATTCACAGATCTGGGTTTTGTGGAGTTTTTTTTTTTTTTTTTTTTTTAGGAAGTTAAGTCTTTGGCTACCATTTCAGTTTCATCTATGAAAACTGGTTCATCCAATTTTTTTGACACAAAAAAACAGTAAAGTTTACAAAACAGGTTGTTGACATTTCACAAAGCAACCCCCAGGTCAAGAAGTACAATATCATCAGTACTTTCCATTTTATCTGCCCACCTTGCTTCCCTCCGGCTAAGTCTATGTTCTCTTTGGTCTTGTTTTATTTATTTATTTTTTAAAATATATTTTATTGATTTTTTACAGAGAGGAAGGAGAGAGATAGAGTTAGAAACATCGATGAGAGAGTCATCAATCAGCTGCCTCTTGCACACCCCCTACTGGGGATATGCCCACAACCAAGGTACATGCCCTTGACCAGAATCAAACCCGGGACCCTTCAGTCCCCAAGCCGACGCTCTATCCATTGAGCCAAACTGGTTTCGGCTCTTTGGTCTTGTTTTAATTTGACTAACATCAGGATCATCTTCCCAAGTCATTGACCACAAACCCAAGATATTTTATATACTACAGAGTGCAGCCCGCCCTACCTGATTGGGCTCAGTGGATAGAGCGCCGGCTTGTGGACTGAAAGGTCCCAGGTTCGATTCTGGTCAAGGGTGCATGCCCTGGTTGTGGGCTTGGTTCCCAGTGGGGGGTATGCAGGAGACAGCCAATCAGTGATTCTCTCTCATCATTGATGTTTCTATCTCTCTATTCTTCTCTGAAATCTACAAAAATACATATTAAAAACAAAGCAAACAGCAGATCGATACAGTGAATATCAAAATAAAGCTAGTCTTAGTCTTAAAATAAATAGATGATAGATAGATAGATAGATAGATAGATAGATAGATAGAACAGCCTGTCTGGCATGGCTCAGTAGTTGAGTGTTGACCTAGGAACCAGGAGGTCACAGTTCAATTCCCAGTTTAGGGCATATGCCCAGGTTGCAGGTTACATCCTCAGTGGGGGATATGATGGAGGCAGCAGATCAATGATTCTCTTTCATCATTGATTTTTTCTCTCTCTCCCTCTCCCTTCCTCTATGAAATAAATAAAAAATATACTTAAAAAAAAGGGGGGGGGTACATATCTGGAAAACCGTTCCCCAGAAACTACAGGCAACTTCGTAGATTCTTCATAGTTCTGAATCCTATTTCAAACAGAAGGGTAAAACTGCCTGGAGTTCAGGAGCAGAGCTGGAATTATAGTTCAAAGCTTTTGGGTGGTCCATTATGCAATTAGCTACCTCACTTGGTTATTAATGGTATCGCAAATCATGCTGCAGTTCAGGTGAGCTTGTAAAGGAAGCAGCACCTCTGCTTTAAACATTTACTTGTTTATTAGATTTTTTTTTTTCCTTTTTAACTAAAGCATGCTTCCTGTGTAAATCTTGAAAACAATAGAAAAGGGTAGAGAATAATTAAACACCAGCCATAATCTTACCACTTAGACATTATCACTCATTACTTTGGCATATACTTCCAAACTTTTCTTAATGCATAGCTGATATTAAACATAATTGTATTTTCTGCCTAAAGTTACAATAGTTCCCCCTTATCTGTGGGGGATATATTCCATGACCCCTCCCCCCAGTAGATGCCTGAACCTTCCAATAATGTCAACCCTATATATACTACGTTTTTCCCTCTACATAGATACCTCTGATAAAGTTTAATTTATAAATTAAGCACAGTAAGAGATGAAGAATGACTAATAATAAAATAGAACAATTACAGCCCGGTTGGCATAACTCAGTGGTTGAGCATTAACAGCATCAACCTATTAACCAGGAGGTCATGGTTCAATTCCTGGTTAGGCCATATGCCCAGTTGTGGGCTCGATCCCCAGTGTGGGGCATGCAGGAGGCAGCTGATCAATGATTCTCTCTCATCGTTGATGTTTCTGTCTCTCTCTTCCTCTCCTTTCCTCTCTCTGAAATCAATAAAAATTTATGTTAAAAATAGAACAATTATAATAATATACTGTAATAAAAGTTATGTGAATGTGATCTCTCACTCTGTCTCTCAAGATATCTTATTGTACTGTAGTCACCTCTCCTCTTCTTGGGGGTCAAGCACAAAGTCAACCTGGTCATCAAGATGCTACAAAGAGACCCACAAGCAGGTAAGCAGACACACTGGGTTAAGGGATGATTTGCGTCCCAGATGGGATGGAGCAGGACAGTGAGAGATTTCATCATGCTACTCAGAATGGAGTGCAATTTAAAACTTATGAATTGTTTTTATTTCTTTAATTTTCCATTTAATATTTCAGACTGCAGTTGACTATGGGACCATGGAAAGCAAAATCACAGTTAAGGGGGCGGGGATGCTCTACATCAAAAGCAAGTTTCTATGTCTTTAAATTGTTAATATCATTAAATGACTTTAAAAATATGTGTTTGAATCATAAAGAAGTGAACAGTTTCCCTTTTATTAGATGGTAACTGGTTTCCAATTTCATCATAATTGTATACAATATTGATGGGAAAACATGCATGTCTCTTGGTCTATACTTTGAGTTATTTCTATAGGCAAAATACAGGACTTGTATCCAGAATATCTAAAGATCTCTTATAAATCAATAATAAAAAATAAACAACACAATTTTTATTTATTTATTTAATATATTTTATTGATTTTTTTACAGAGAGGAAGAGAGAGGAATAGAGAGTTAGAAACATCGATCAGAGAGAATCATCCATCAGCTGCCTCTTGCACACCCCCTACTGGGGATGTGCCTGCAACCAAGGTACATGCCCTTGACCTGAATCGAACCCGGGACCTTTCAGTCTGCAGGCTGACGCTCTATCCACTGAGCCAAACCAGTTTCGGCACAACACAATTTTTAAATAGGCAAAGAATGTGAAAAATTTACCAAAGAAGATATACATAAGGCAAATAAGCACATGAAAGTAAATTCAACATCATTAGTGATTTGAAAAACACAAGTTAAATGGACAGTGAAGTAATAATACACTACACTTAGAGGGTTAAATTTAAAAACTGACAATACAAAGTGCTGACAATGATGAGGAGCAATTGGAATTCTCATATATTACTGGTGGAAATGAAAATGGAGCAGCCCCTTTGGAAAACAGTTTACCAATCTTTTATAAAGTTAAACTACACTTACCCAGCAAATGCCTTCCTAGAAATGAAACAAAATTTTAAACCCAAGAGATGGGAAACTATACGTCCATGCAAAGACCTATATGTGAATAGTCATAGCACTTAGTTTATCATAACCCCAAATTGTAAACAGTGCAGGTATTCATCAGCTGATAAGTGGATAAATAAATAATTGTGATGTGTTTCTACAATGCAATGTTCCCATGAATAAAAATGAACGAGTTACTGATCTATGCAACAACATAGCTAAATCTCAGAAGCAATATGCTGAGAAAGGAAGCCAGACACGAAAGACTACCTACTATTTGATTTCACTTGCATGGCATTCTAGAACAGGCAAAACTAGATTGATACGGAGTAAACCTTCTGGGGAGGATGAAAATGTTCTCTCTTGATTGTGGTGGTGGTTACTTGACTGCATTCATTTGTTAAAATGCATCAAACCAAACGCTTAAAAATGTAAATTTTCCTTGTGTGTAAATTATGTCTCAATAACGCAGGTTTTTCAAATAAGAAGTGATTCTGAGTGTTCTGTTTTTGTTTTCTATTTGTTTTTTTGTACTTGAGCAGCTCATGTGAAGTAGAACCAGAGAACAGAAGGGAAATTCAGCAAGAGGAGCGGAGCTCCATGGGTGAGGGAAATGGTGTCAGAATTATGACTTCTGGGTTTGGAAGTGTTAACAAGGTTGAGATAATGAGGGCACACAGAGAGGAAAAATACACATCAACATGAAAAAAAAACAAAACAACAACTGTCATGCAGGAAGAAGGGAGAAAAATAGCATGAAATTGAGAAGAGATTTGGTTTTTGTACACAGGCCTGTTTTGTGTTGCCTGTTTTTCTTGGTTTATTTTATTTTTCTTCCCCCTTTTTCGTGGGGGAGGAGTTGTCTTATACCTTGTACGGGACCATTCTGCCCTGCAAAGTCTCCCTCTAAATAGACCATTACATATATTCCTTCTCCCTCTCTCTCTCTCTCTCTCTCTCTCTCTCTCTCTCTCTCTCTCAACAATAGGAGGGAAGAAAACCGAAGGTAAAAAGTTTGGCACCTGCCCAAAGTGCACTATAGGAAGGGTTCACGCTTGGTCTTCCACAGTCCATGGAGAGAAGCAGCAGAAAAGTACCAGGTTATTTGCCCTGAGTTTAAACAACTGAACAGGGGAAATAGCTTTAATAGCTCCATTAGGACCCTGGCCAAAGGCTTCCTTTGAGTTTGTTGCGGATAATTAAAGGTTAATGGTGTCATTTTTCTTTCAGCCTGGGGGAGGCAACCACACCAGTCATGATCCTAATTGAATCCAACTGGGAAACCCCAGAAACCTTCCCTAACAAATGTGCAGGGCCCTTTAATCTATGTCCACCAAAGGCAATGAAGCTGCATTTTTATTTCCTTGTGATGGATGAGGAAATTAAAAATTCAGAAAAGCCACAGGATATATATATATATATACATACTCAGTCCCTCATAAAGAAGGGCCCAAAGGACTCATGTGAGGGGCAGGATCTCCATTTTGGCATTTTGCTCTTGGATGTGACACAAGAGAGTAGGGCATAGACTGTCTTCGGTCTGCATCTCTGACCAAACAAGTTCCCAAAGACAGCAGTGCCTGGTGGATGGTATCTCTCCGAGTTTTTTAAGATGTCTGAGCACATTTATTTTAAGTATAAAATCTTTTTGTTGAAAGTATTTCATATGCCCGGCAGCTGTGACTCAGCATTTGATTGTCAACCCAGGAACCAAGAGGTCGCTGGTTGGATTCCCCATAAGGGCACAAGCCTAGGTTGAGGGCTTGATCCCCAGTAGGGGGGTGGCAGGAGGCAGCCAATCAATGATGTTCCTCTCTCATTGATGTTTCTCTCTCTCTCTCCTCTTCTTTTTTTTAAAATATATTTTATTGATTTTTTTTTTACACAGAGAGGAAGGGAGAGGGATAGAGAATTTGAAACATCCATCAGCTGCCTCCTGCACACCCATTACTGGGGATGTGCCTGCAACCAAGGTACCTGCCCTTGGCCGGAATTGAAGCCGGGACCCTTCAGTTCGCAGGCCAACACTCTATCCACTGAGCCAAACCGGTTAGGACCCTTCCTCTCTCTCTTTAAAAAAATCAATAAAACATACTTTTTTTTTTTTTTTTAAAGAAAGTATTACATAGGTCCTTGTCTGAGCACATTTTTGACCTTCCTCTTGGAGGCTCGTCTCCTTCCATGTCACCTTCCCACAAGCCCCGGCTCTTTCCCCTTGTTGAGATGGGCCCTGGGCTGGGGTCCGGGCGGCGAAGTGGGAGCACTGTGATTGGCAGCCTCATCCAAACCCCATGGAATAACTCTGACTTCCTCAAAGGAGGAGCAGATACAGTTTCTAAAAAGAAGGAAAGATGCTCTGAGGACCAAAGACATCCACCCCACGACTTCAGATATAAGCTCTAATCCTGACCATCAAAGCAGGGAGCGCATAAGAAGATTGGACACTGGGGCTTCCGTGAGAGAATATGACTGAGACCTCTCATAGCATTCCAGCCTTCTCCAGTGCCGGCATCAGAATATGAACCCAATTCAGCCAGCCTGCTGTTCACAGCACACCCACCGCTGGACCCACTGCCACCCCGGGGACACAGGCTTTATTACATGTCAGGACTTCATTTCCTGGGACTCAGGCAGGGTTGAAAGGCTGGGTGGGCTCCCACTGACCTTCTGGGTGTTCACTCAGCTCTTCTACATGGGTGAGTGCTTCTATTGGGCCTGTTTCCTGGGCTGAGAGCTAATTTGTGGTGAGATGCCCTGGGAGGCAACTCTGTTTCAGCCTGAGACCAGCCAATAGCCAGGAACCCGAGTCCAGAAGTTGTCTCAGTCAGTTGGTAAGACAGCTGTGTCTGCTCCAAGTCTAGGTTCTGAGACACCGCAGTTTTCTCCTTGGACTTCCCAGGGCTTGTTCATAGCGCCCCCTGCTGATCATTTCTGGTTAACCTGTGTCTTCTGGATCCCTGGCCACTTCTGTTCCAAACACCAGATTCGGGGCCCTCTGGTGTGACGCAGTGAAGTCAAGTAATAGATGTGAAGGTGCTTTGGAGAGCAGGAAAAGAAAGTCTATATAAATGCAGTGGGCCATGGTTATAATGCCCCAATTGAGGAGGACAGAACTAAATGCCTCCCTTAGTCTCAAAATTTGCCTTATCACGTGTACCTTTTTAATGACATAATGTTTTAGTGGACAGAAATTAATTGTAATTGGCTGAATTGTATCCCCCAATAGTCATATGTTGAAGTCCAAACCTCCAGTATCTCAGAATGTGACTGTATTTGGAGGTAGTCCCATTGAAATGGTAATTAAGTTAAAATGAGGTCACTAGGGTGGGATCTAATTCAGTATGACCGATGTCCTTATAAGAAGAGGAAATTGAGACATAGACACACACAGAGGGATGATCATGTGAAGCCACAAGGATAAGCGCCTTCAAGCCAAAGAGAGGGACCCCATAAGAAAATGATTTGGCTGACATATTTTTTTAAATGTATTTTTATTGCTTTCAGAAAGGAAGAAAGAGGGGGGAGAGAGATAGAAACATCAATGATGAGCGAGAATCATTGATCAGCTGCCTTCTGCACGCCCCCTACTGGGGATTGAGCCCACAACCCAGGCATGTGCCCTTGACTGGAATCAAACCCTTTAGTCTGCAGGCCAATGCTCTATCCACTGAGCAAAACGAGCTAGGACAGTTGGCTGACATCTTGATCTCAGAATTTTAGCCTTCAGAACTTTAAGAAAATTTCTGTTGTTCAAGCAACCTAGTCTGTGGTAATTTTTATGGCAGTCCTAGCAAACTGATATAACAGTCTCTGATATCTGGTATTTAAGCCCAGCTGCTATAACTGAGTTCTCTTGTTCCTAAAACAAGGCCCTGCCTCAAGTAATTCATGGTATAGAAGGAGGATACAGGCAAATACAGATTATTATGTGTTATGAGCATTATTAATAATGGTACATCCTGTATACCAGACACTTTGCTTAGGTTGCTTTGAATCCTGACAACAATCCTAAAACATTGTTGAGAAAGTAAAAGCATAGAGAAGCTTAAAACTTTCTCAAGGTCACATAGTTATTATAAAGCCAATAATTGAATCTACGCCTATCTGGGTAAAAATCCTGGGCTCACTCCTCATTGGTCCTTCTGCCTCTGCACGGAGGGCAATGGGACATGAATAGAATGGGACACAGGGGTGAGGCAGGCTAATAGACACGGGTGGTTTGCTCTCTTTTCCTGATAACAGCACCCATCCTCAATAGGGGGAGGCAGCTGCTCAATGATTCTCTCTCATCACTTATGTTTGTATCTCTCTCTCCCTCTCCCTTTCTCTCTGAAATCAATTAAACACACACACACACACACACACACATACATACACACACACACACACACACACACACACACACACACGGACAGTTCAAGGCCTGGCCAATCATAACTTTATTTCTTCAGCCATGGGTCAATGAGTGGGCACATGTCCCCAGCCAAGCTATTCTTTCACTTTCCTATAATTTTTACAAGCTGGAATCAGGAGAAAGGACATTGACATTGTTCCACCTCCACCTCAACCCCCGAAATCACCACACTGTTGTCCATGTCAGTGAGTTCTTTCTCTCTTTTTCCTTTTTTGCTCAATCCCTCTACCGCCAGCCCTCCACCCCCAGCCAGCTGTCTGTCTCTATTTTGCTTGTTAGTTCAGTTTAAAAAGAAATATATATATATATATATATATATATATATATATATATATATATATATACTTCTATTGATTTCAGAGAGAAAGGGAGAGGGGAGAGATAGAAACATCAGTGATGAGGAAGTATCATTGATTGGTATCTTTCATGCCTCCTACTGGGGATCAAGCACACACCCGGGCACTTGCCCTTGACCAGAATTGAACCTGGGACCCTTCAGTCCACAGGCCAATGCTCTGTCCACAGATTAGATTCCACAGATGAGTTAAATCATATAATTTAACTGTGATAAACCTGCATACAGTGAAGTAAACAAATCTTAGGTGCAAAGCTAGGTGAATTTTTACACATTTATACACCTGGTGAACCACTATCTAGATCAAGATAGAGAATGTTTCCAACACTCCAGTGATTCCTTTGTGCCCTTCAGTCAGTAGGTCTCCATCTTCAGTAATCACTGAACACCAAGACCTACCAAATGTAAGATCCTGATGCGATCCCCATAGATTAACATTGCCTGTTTTTTGAACTTCATATATAGATCCAGATAGTGTGTACCCTCCTGTGTCTGATTTCCTTCATTCTACATTTTGCCTGTGAGATTCACCATGTTGTTGCATTGTGCCAGCAGTCCACTCTTTTTTAGGGCTATGTTATATTCCATTGTGTGACTATGTCACAATTTACTCTTAATGGTGGACATTGGATTGCTTCTAGTTTTTGGCATCACAAATAAAAGTGTACATTTATTTTAGTAGATATAAGCACCGTTTCTCTTGTCACCTAATGATATTTTACACTAGGTTTAATAAAGCGTAGCATTCAGACCGGATTGGGTTCAGGCCATGTGAACTTATAATACCAGATCTCTACCATTCAAGGTTAGCTCCCTGGATAGGCAGTGATTTTGAAACGATGAGTAGTGATTTTGAAAACAGAAAATAATGCCCATGTCACAAGTTTATATGAAGTCTAAAAGAGAAGGAGCCCGCGACAACCCCAGCACAAATTGAAATCTGCTGTGTCTTTTCTCTCTGGCATGCGAGATTCATCCCTTCACTGATGAGTCAGCCCCGCCTTCTGCCCAGCCTTCCTAACCGCTCATGGTTGTAGAGAATTGGGGGATTCTCAAAGAACCGCCAACTGTTCATTGATAATGTCAGGGATCTACCACAATTAATTTTTTTTTTCTGTGGGGTCCTAAGAGGAGAGAAGATTTTTAACTATTTGGCCCCGCGTCCCGCGTCCCGCGGCGTTTTAAAAAAGTCCCGACACGTCTGGTCACCTTACTTTAAGGACCTCCCCAACCCATGCTTTTCTCTTTGGAATATTTTGTTCTCTATTCCTTGCCCTCCGCTGCCCCACCAAAGCTTTGCTTCATCATCGTGAGGCCCTGTATTGGTACTTCGTCTAATATACTCATCTCAGCGATGTTTAAACTACGAATCTGCCCGGATCCCTACAGTGCACGCTCTGGGGTTTGGCTTTCCACTCTGAGAAGCTGACACAGTCCATGTAATCCCTTCCCTCTGGGATTTTATATCAGCAGTCTTCCAGGGAGAAAGCTGAACTTAAAAGTCTTTTTAATGACGGAGAATCTGGCTGGGAAGATGCTGAGCTGTGATAGGAACCACAGAGCTGTGTGTCTCGCTGGATTGGCAGAGCTCACCAGGATCTGCATTTCATTGCAGATGTTTGGTTTGGAAAGTCTCTTGGCTATTTGGCTGCTGGAATCCTTTCTCCTCAGGAGGCCCCTCTGTGGGAACACAGAATTCATCAATCACATTCCCCAAATGTCACGTTCCTGCTGTGTGACCCCAGGAGAACCTTGCTTCCCTTGCTTGCCATCTACACGTCAGGAGCAAGGGCTACAAGCAAAAGAACCCCTGATGGCTGGGGTTCCCAAATAAAACTACTTCTGGAAGAAAATCTCTTGAATGTTTGTCATTTCACCCTTCTTTCATTTCTTTATTTTTAAAAAGAAATATATGTGTATATATATTTATTTATTTCAGAGAGGAAGGGAGAGAGAGCTAGAAACATCAATGATGACTGAGAATCATTGATTGGCTGCCTCCTGCACACCCCAACTCTAGGGATCCAGCCCACAACATGGGCATGTGCCCTTGACAAGAATTGAGCTCAGGACCCTTCAGTCCACAGGCCAATGTTCTATCCACTGAGCCAAGCCAACTACGCTGCCCTTCCTTCATTTCTTTCCTATAGTCTCTTACACTCTTAAAAGGTTCTTGGGGGGTGTAATTCACAAGCCAGAAACTAAATTATATTTAACACTCTCAATGAGATATTATTTCAACTATGTAATTGATATGCTAAACCAGAACTTGGGGTCACTAGAAGAGGTCACAGGATCATTCAAGTTCTGACTTAAGTCACTTGACTTTCCAGAACCTGCCACTCCTTCTTTTAACTCTAAAGCTGGAGGTACCAGTAATGTAAAGAGGTAACCATAGGTATATACGCAAAAGAATGAAAAACAGCGACTCAGACACATACTTATATGTCAGTATTCATAGCAACACTATTGACAACAGCGAAAAGGTGGAAACAACCCAGGTGTCTGTTAACAGATGAACGGATAATCAATATGTTATGTCTGTACAATGGAATATTATTCTGCCATGGAAAGGAATGAAGTTCTGATGCATGAAAAAAACCTTGAAAATATCATGCTAAATGAAAGATGCCAAACACAAAAGGAAAAATATTGTATGATTCTACTCACAAGAAATACCTGGAATGGGGAAATTCATAGATACAGAAAGTAGTTTAGAGGTTACCAGGCAAGGATGGAACTGGGAAATTATCATTAATGGGTACAGAGTTTCTGTTTAAGGTGGTGAAAAAATTTGGAAAGTGGTATTGGTTGCACAACATTACATATGTAAGTAATGCCACTAAATTATACACTTAAAATGGCTACAAATAGCAAGTTTTATGTTGTATACATCCTATATAATAAAAGAGTAGTATGCAAATTGACCACACCTCTGGTACATCCACAAATCAAGCCCACCAGCCAATAAGGAGAAAGTATGCAAATTAACCAACCAAGAAGGCTATGGCCACAGAAAGAGCAGGAGGTTTGGGTTTCCCTGGCAATGGAGGAAGCCAAGCTTCCTGCCTGCTTTGGTGGGCCCAGGACTCCACTCAAGGTTACAAAGTTTCAATTATAGAAGATAAATCTCAACAAAAATGGCAGCAGTCACAAAGCTGGGGAGAGCAGGAGGCTTGAGTTAGAGGAAGCCAAATTCCTACAGCCCTGGCCTGCCTTGGCCTCCACTCAAGGCTACAAAGTTTCAATTATAGAAGATAAATAAATCCCAGATCCCATGGCCTCCACTTGGGGTGCCGGGGGTGTGGCCAGCCTGCTAACCACCACAGGCCCCTCACCCTGGCTGTCCCCGACCCCAAGGAAATCCCCATCCTGATCTGGGACACCCTTCAGGGCAAATCAGCTGACTCCCACCCATGCACCAGGCCTCTATTCTATCTAATAAGAGTAATATGCAAATTGACTTTCACTCCAACACACAAGATGGCTGCCCCCATGTGGTCAAATATGACTGACCCTATGTGGGCACAAGATGGCCAGCAGAGGAGGGCATTTGGGAGGGACAAGGCCTGCAAGGGAGGGTAGCTGGGGTCAATCAAGCCTACAGGGGAGGGCAGTTAGGGGTGACCGGGCCTGCAGGGAAGGGCAGTTGGGGTGGGGGGGACCCAGGCTGCAGGGGAGGGCAGTTAGGGGCAAACAGTTAGGGGGAGATCAGGCTGGCAGGCAGAAGATTGTGAGAGGGATGTCCAGCTGCCTGTTTAGGCCCGATCCTACCTGGGGTTGGATCGAGGGGTCCCAGATTGAAGAGGGTGCAGGCTGGGCTGAGGGACACTCCTCTTCCCCCCATGCATGAATTTCGTGCACTGGGACTCTATTTTTACATAATAAGAAGAAACATAAATATATGGGTTCAACTTCAACTAAAGACACCAGAAAAAGCCCTAACTGGTTTGGCTCAGTGGATGGAGCATCTGCCTGCGACTGAAGGATCCCAGGTTCGATTCTAGTCAAGGGCATGTACCTTGGTTGTGGGCACACCCAGGGGGGAAGGTGTGCAGGAGGCAGCTGATCGATGTTTCTCTCTCATTGATGTTTCTAACTCTCCATTCCTTTCTCTTCCTCTCTGTAAAAAATTCAATAAAAAAAATATTTTTTTAAAAGCCACCAGAAAAAGAACAACAGAGCAAACGTAAAGAAAGTATAATAAAGAGCCGAGACGGGTTTGGCTCAATGGATAGAGCGTCGGCTTGGGGACTGAAGGGACCCGGGTTCGATTCCGGTCAAAGGTATGTACCTTGGTTGCGGGCATATCCCCGGTGGGGGGTGTGCAAGAGGCAGCTGATTGATGACTCTCTCTCATCGATGTTTCTAGCTCTCTATCTCTCTCCCTTCCTCTCTGTACAAAATCAATAAAATATAAAAAAAAAAAGAAAAAAAAGGAAGTATAATAAAGAAATAATAAATATTATAGCAAAAATTAATGAAATAGAAATAATAAAGTCAACAAATCAAAAGCTAATTCAAACAGGAGGGGAAAGCTAATTAAATAAACATAAACAAGTCAGAAAGAAGTAATTATAATAAAATATGGTAGGTGCTAAAAGAGATACAGAAATAAAGTGCTTGAGGGAAACAGGAGAAGGTTTCCCAAAAGATATGGGAGAGAAGAATAAGAGTTTTCTAGGGCACAGAGCCTGGTGTGTGTGTGTGTGTGTGTGTGTGTGTGTGTGTGTGTGTCTAGCCCAGTGTCTCAAATAGGGTGTTTAAGAAATGCTGCCAGAACCGGTTTGGCTCAGTGGATAGAGCGTCGGCCTGTGGACTGAAAAGTCCCAGGTTCGATTCCGGTCAAGGGCATATACCTTGGTTTCGGGCACATCCCCAGTAGTGGGTGTGCAGGAGGCAGCTGATTGATGTTTCTCTCTCATCGATGTTTCTAACTCTCTATCCCTCTCCCTTCCTCTCCGTAAAAAATCAATAAAATATATTTTTTTAAAAAATGCTTTCCAAATTAATAAACATCTTCACTCTATTAGTTTCACAATGTGTCTTTTGTCTGTCCGTGAATTTTAAATTGTAAGATTTCCTAAACCCCTCACCTATAACTTTTGGATTTGTCCAATTCCTCTCTATAGTCTTTCATTACAAAGCAGTGTGATGCTATTTCCCTAAAGACACGACATTAGAATTTCCCAACTTTGTCTCTGTTTCACCCGAAACGAGGCCTTCAACAGCCAGGCCTGAATAGAAACCAGAATTGCTGGTGCCTGTTGAAAAGAAAACTGAAATTCATAAGGACCTTAAGGATTCATATGAGAGTGGGGTGTGCCCATCCAGTGCCCCGCTTTAGGAGTTGGTGTTTGCTGTGGGCAGGTGAGGTGCCAAGAAAGGTACTGGTGCTTCGTGGAGTCTGCAGCGTGTGGCTGTGCAGGTTGTCCGCTGCACAAGAGCTCCTGGCAGAGTTGGGAATGGGGGCAGCTGGGGGAGGGCCTGAAATACACAGCCTGTAGTTCTCTTACCGAGCCGTGCTCCCTGGGATTGTGTCCTCTCTCATAAAAGAAGCCTTTTCCTGTTTGGCACAAACGCGTCAGTGAGTACGGGCCAATGCAGCGCTGTGTTTTTGGCTGGCATCGCTACTGCCTGCCTCCCTGGCTGGAGGAGAGTCAGTACCTGGGAGTCCCCGTCTGTCCCTTCAGAAGAGCTCCCTTAGTCCTCTTCAGCCTCAAAGCTGCTGTTCAGAGGATCTATTCAAGCCCTTCGGAGGATGACGAACCCTCTGGCAATCCACAGATGGAGAGTTATCTTCTGCCAGGAGATAAAAAAAAAAAAAAAAAAAAAAAAGGCAAACAGGCTCATCTTCCCCACGCCGCTCTTGGCTCTGCGATTGCCTCTCCTGCCACTAGATGGAGACCTCGCCCAGGAACCAGAAGCAGGCCTTCCTGAGGGCTACTCTGGGGAAACAAAAAGCCTGTGTGAACGACTTAAATTTGATCCCAGCTTTTTAATTATGTAGTTTGGGAAGGCCCTGCCACCCTACCACGCAATTTTATTAAATGGAATGAAAGTTTCACAGCACTCACCAAACTCGTAGAGACCCTCTTCTCCTTTTCTTGTTCATCTAACTGCATTCCCGTCTGCAGATGTTCAAACCCAATCCAGGAGACAGGGCAAGCCACTGGGGACACATATCCTTGACACCTGATATTTCTGGGCAATGCTAAGAAGCTTCAGTGATAACATAATGGGGTACTGGTTTAATAAATTCTGATTCCAGGCAATCAATAGCTATCAGTCATGTTGCATTTTTTTTTTTAAGGGGGCAGGGAGTGTCATAATTTACATACACTTAAAAGGTACATATTTAAACTGTACAGTTTTTTTTTTCTTTCTTTTTTTTATATTTTATTGATTTTTTACAGAGAGGAAGGGAGAGAGATAGAGAGCTAGAAACGTCGATGAGAGAGAAACATCAACCAGCTGCCTCCTGCACACCCCCTACCGGGGACGTGCCCGCAACCCAGGTACATGCCCTTGACCGGAATCGAACCTGGGACCCTTCAGTCCGCAGACCGACGCTCTACCACTGAGCCAAACCGGCCTAGGCTAAACTGTACAGTTTGATGTACAAAGGTATACACCAGTGTAACCACCACCCCAGCTAGGACATATAGAACATCTCCATCGTGCTGTTAAATTCTCTTGTCTGCCTTCAGAGTCAAGCCCCATGGCCTGAAGAAAAGCAGAGCAGTGCACACAGTGGGGACAGGGAATACGCAGCCAGTGCACTGGACGACACTAAGTACAATTCTAAATGGTTCACAGCCATGTATTTTTGTGTTTTTCTGATCAAATAAAGCGACCATTTGTTTGTAAGAAAGAAATGGAGGGTCCCAGGTGGCCACAATGAAGCAAACATCGCATAAAAAGAAAGAAATGGTATTTTAGAACCTGTTTATTTTAGCCAGCGTTTTAGTAGTATAATTTTCTTCCAGGGACGTAAGCACAGGAAATTCTCTAAAATATGTTTTGTCATTGCTTCATGATTTAGTTCTTGTGTAGTTCTCTCACTGTGCTGTTGTTAGGCTGCAGGGGAGAAAAATGATCAAAATGGTTCAGTGAGACCAGCAATCTGTTTTGAAAACCTTCTTTCTGGGATTCATCAGCCCAGGATTTGAATTTACTTGTCAGCCTGCTTTACCTGTGTCTCTTTGACTAAGCTAGAGAAATGAAGCTATTTCTATCAAGATGATTCCTTTGTTGTAAACTTAAATATATATATATATATATATATATATATATATATATATATATTTAATTGATTTTTTTACAGAGAGGAAGGGAGAAAGAGTTAGAAACATTGATGAGAGAGAAGCATCAATCAGCTGCCTCCTGCACACCCCCTACCAGGGATGTGCCCGCAACCAAGGTACATGCCCTTGACCAGAAGCGAACCTGGGACCCTTTAGTCTGCAGGCTGACGCTCTATCCACTGAGCCAAACCAGTTAGGGCTGTTGTAAACTTTTTTTTATTATTATTAATTTTTTACAGAGAGGAAGAGAGAGGGACTGAGAGTTAGAAACATCGATGAGAGAGAATCATTGATCAGCTGCCTCTTGCACATCCCCTACTGACTGAGGATGTGCCTGCAACCAAGGTACATGCCCTTGACCGGAATCGAACCAGGGACCTTTCAGTCCGCAGGTTGATGCTCTATCCACTGAACCAAACTGGTTTCGATTGTTGAAAACTTTTTATGGAAGCATAACATGCATCCAGAAAAGAGCACAGTTCAGTGAATTTACATGTCAACACACCTATGTAATCTGCACCCAGATTAAGCAACATATTACAAAAGCTGTTATAGCAGCATTATTTGTAATAACCAATAACTGCAAACAATTTATATGTGAAACAATATGTAACCCCAAAAGCTCTTCCAGTCATTCCAAAGGTAACCATTACAATGACTTCTAAAAACAGAGGTGGCCCTGGCCCGTGACTCAGATGATTGGAGCATTATCCCATAAACCAAAAGGTTGTGGGTTCAATCCCCAGTCTAGGCGTGTGCAGGAGGCAACTAATGTTTCTCTCTCGTTTCTCTTCCTTCCTCTCTCTAAAATTCATAAACACATCTTTGATGAGGATATAAGAAACAAAACAGAGATAATTTTATCTGCTTTGAAATTTTCCATGAATAGAATCATGTAATAGGTTTTTGTGCCTGGCTTCCATCATTCAGTGTTTTATTTGAGAAAGACATCCATGTCGTTATATTGTAGTTCTTTCTCTTGCTCTATTCATGCTCCGTGGTGTGACATTTATCCATTTCACTATAGACTAGAGGCCCGATGCAGGAAATTTGTGCAAGAGTAGGCCTTTCTTCCCCCAGCTGCTGGCACCAGCTTCCTTCTGGCTCTCAGGACCCAAGGCCCGGCTTTGTCTGGAAGGTCGTCTGGTCAATTAGCATATTATGCTATTATTATTATAGATTTTGTTTCACATATAAATTGCTTCCAGTTATTGGTTATTACAAATAATGCTGTTATAAAAACTTTTGAAAATATCTTTTAATATATATATATATATATATATATATATATATATATATATATTGATTGATTTCAGAGAGGAAGAGAGAGAAACATTAATGATGAGATTCATTGATCAGCTGTCTCCTGCATTCCTTCTACTGTGATCAAACTCACAACCCAGGCATGTGCCCTGACCAGGAATCCAACCATGACTTCCAGGTGCCTAGGTCGATACTCAACCACTGAGCAACACAGGCCGGGCTGAAAATACCTTTTGATGTACATTAGCTACACATTGCTGGGTCATAGAATTTGCATTTGCTCTACTTAAATCCGTGCTGTCAAACTGTTTCCCAGTGTGGTTGTGCTAATTAAACCCCTACCATCCGTGTATGAGGAGCGGTTGTTCCAATTTGACCATATTTCATATAATTAGTCCTTTTCACTTTAGATATTTTAGTGTGGACAGTGGTATCTCACCTGGACTTTAATTTGCAATTCTCTGATGACTAATAAAATCAAGCACTCTTTCACATGCTAAGGACTATTTGTATATCCTCTTCTGCAAAGTGCTTGTTCAAGTCTTCTGCCAATTTTCTACAAAACATTTGAGGAGGCACTTAACAAAAGTTTTTAATTATTAATTTTCATCTTGAAATAATTTTAGACTTTGGCAAATAGTACCAAAAAATTCCAATTCCTTTCACCCAGCTTCATATCTTGATATCTTGTATAACTGTAGTCCAATTATGAAAATCAAAAAAGTAACATTGGTCCTCATCTACAGACCTCATTAAAACCTCACCAATTGTCTCACTTGTGCCTTTTTCTGGACCACGATTCAATCCAGGGTCACACGTGTTTTTTAGTTGTTATGTTTCCTTAATATTAATCTGGCATAGTCTTCTTCACTCTTACATTGTCTTAATTACTTTCTCACTTTCAAAGAGCACTGGCCAGTTATTTTGTACAATGCCCTCAATTTGTATTTGTTTAATGTTCCCTTAAGATTCATTCGAGCCGAAACTGGTTTGGCTCAGCGGTAGAGCGTCGGTCTGCGGACTGAAAGGTCCCAGGTTCGATTCCAGTGAAGGGCATGTATATGTTGGTTGCGGGCACATCCCCGGTAGGGGGTGTGCAAGAGGCAGCTGGTCGATGTTTCTCTCTCATCGATGTTTCTAGCTCCTTATCTCTCCCTTCCTGTCTGTAAAAAATCAATAAAATATATATATTTTTAAAAAGATTCAATTCGAGGTATGCATCTTTGAGGGAGTGATGTGGTATCCTTCTCAGTGCATGATAGCAGGAGGAACTTGATGTCAGTATGTCACAGCAGTGGTGGTGCCAACTTTGGTCACTTGGTTAAGGTAATGTCTGCCAGGTGTCTCCATTGTGAAGTTACTTTTCCCCCTTTGTTGTTAGTAAATACCTCTTAAAGCTACATGTAGCCAAAACCGGTTTGGCCCAGTGGATAGAGCGTCAGTCTGCAAACTGAAAGGTCCCAGGTTCTATTCCGGTCAAGGGCATGTACCTTGGTTGTGGGCACATCCCCAGTAGGGGGTGTGCAGCTGATCGATGTTTCTCTCTCATAGATGTTTCTAACTCTCTATCTCTCACTCTTCCTCTCTGTAAAAAATCAATAAAATATATATATTTTTAAAAAGCTACATGTAAATATCCTATTCCTTGTTCTTCTTTTCTCTACAATGTTTTTAATGTATAGTATTATTTATATCCTGGAAGCCCCATGCACAAAGATTCTTGCTAAAATGGGCCTTCCTTTCCCTGGCTGCTGGCACCACCTTCACTGTGACCAGAGCTGCCCTTCCGCCTTCCCACGCTGCTCAAAGGCCCAGAGTGGCTGTGTATGCAAATTAACCCACCATCTTTGTTGGGTTAATTTACATACTCACTCCTGATTGGCTGGTGGGCATCGCAAAGGTATGGCCAATTAACATGTTACTCTTTTATTAGGTAGATTCTTATTAGTCTGTTTTTGTTTTGTTTTGTTTTGTTTTATAAATGTATTATAAATATCTTACCTTACTCAAAAGGCTTGCTTTAAAAAATATAGATAGAAAAAAAATATATATAGATAGATAGATTGATTGATTGATTGATTTCAGAGAGGAAGGGAGAGGGAGAAAGAGATAGAAACATCAATGATAAGAGAAAATAGGAGAATCCAAGATGGCTGCCCAGGTAAACACCTAGCCGCAGCCGCACACAACAATTTCAATAAAATACAACTAAAATATAAAATGGACATTACCCAGAACTACAGGAAAGTCGACTGACTGGAAATTCTACAACGAGAAGCAAGGAGAAAACCAGAAGGAAGCGCGGAGGAGCTGTAAAAACCTAAGGTACGGAGACACGCGGCATGCGCGGAGAGGACGGAGCCGGAGAGGAGGGAGGCTGAGTGCCTGGATGGCGTTCCCTAGCAGGAAGGAGATAAAAGCTCTGATTGTGTTGGGCCCCAGTTCTGACTGCTCTGAACCCTAGTTCTAGGCCAGACCCCAGGGACCCAGGCTCATCCATAGGGAGCTGGGCTGTAAGGCGGAACCCCGGGGGAGCGGCGAAAGGAGGTCCCAGAGGCACGCACATTGCGCGCAGAGAAGGGCTGGCCGGCTGTGCCGCGGGATTGCCCTGACGGGAAGGAGACTGGGGCTCCAGACTGCTCTGAACGTCACCTCCAACTCCACTTCCAACTGAACTGAACCCCAATACCGGGCTCATTAGGGGAGAGCATAGACTGTTTGGTAGCAGGCGAAAATCGAGGGCACCTTTCTCTCAGAGGCGCTTGCAGCGAGTACTGAAGGACCCTGAGACCCAGGAACCGCATAGGGCGGGGCTGACGCATAGGGTGGGGCTGACAGAAGCCAAGGCTGTAGGCTCCACCCTGAAACTCCGCCCCATCTGTAGCTGCAAAATGCGACAACGAAATAGATCACAAACGAAAGAAATGGAGGACAAAAAGCGACTGGATATAGAGTTCAAATCTACTCTTAAAAGGTTTTTCAAGAATTTCCTAGAAAAGATTGATAAGACCTATGAGGATATGAAAAGAGATCAACTAGAATTAATAAGGAATCAACAAGAAATGATACGGGATCAACAAGAAATGATAAGGGATCAACAAGAAATGATAAGGGATCAACAAGAAATAAAGAATACATTGCCTGAAATAAAAAATATTATACAGAGTCCTAAAAACAGAATGGAAGATCGCAAGAATCAAGTCAAAGAGTTGGAACATAAAGATCCAGAAGACACTCCTCCACAGAAGCCAGAAGGCAAGAGAATCCAGAAAATTGAAGATAATGTAAGAAACCTCTGGGACAACTTCAAGCGAACCAACATCAGAATTATGGGGGTCCCAGAAGATGAGAGAGAGCAAGATATCGAAAACATACTGAAAGAAATAGTGACAGAAAACTTCCCCCACCTGGTGAAAGAATTAGACTTACAAGTCCAGGAAGCGCACAGAACCCCAAACAAAAGGAATCCAAAGAGGTCCACACCAAGACACATCATAATTAAAATTCCAAGAGCAAAAGACAAAGAGAGAATATTAAAAGCAGCAAGAGCAAAGAAGGTAGTTACCTATAAAGGAGCACCTATACGATTGTCAGCTGACTTCTCAACAGAAACCATGCAGGCCAGACGGGAATGGCAAGAAATATTCAAGGTGATAAATAGTAAGAACCTACAGCCAAAGAGAATCTATCCAGCAAAGCTATCACTCAGAATCGAAGGTCAGATAAAGAGCTTCTCTAATAAATAAAAGCTAAAGGAGTTCATCACCGCCAAACCAGAATTATATGAATTGCTGAAGGGGGTTCTTTCAGAAGAGAAAGTAAATAAAGATAAAAATTATGAACAACAAATACGTAACTATCAACAAGTGAATCTAAAAACCAAGGAAATTAAAAAAAATCTGTTGAACAATATTAACTATTGAATATAATAGAATCAGAGGTATGGAAGGGGAGTGAACTGACGATTCTTGGGAAAAAAGGGAGAGGGGGGTGTGGGAAGAGACTGAACATAAACTGTGCACCTATGGATGAGGACAATGGGGAGTGGGGAAAGGGCAGAGGGTGGGGTGGGAACCTGGTGGAGGAGAGCAATGGTGGGGGGGGGAGGGGACATTTGTAATAATATGAACAATAAAAATTAAAAAAAAAAAAAAAAAAGATGAGAGAGAATAATTGATCGGCTGCCTCCTGCACATCCCTCACCAGTAATCAAGTGCTCGCAACCTGGGCATGTTCCCTGACCTAGAATCAAACTGTGACTTCCTGGTTCATAGGTTGACACTCAACCACTGAACTACACTGGCAGGGCTAAAGGCTTGCTTTTTCACTCTCTTCATGTCTTTTGATGAACAGAAATTTTTAAGGTTAATATAATTAAATTTGTCATTTTTTCTCTTGTGGTTACCACTATTTGAATCCTGTTTAAGAAATCTTTGCCTCTTCCTCAGAAATCAGTTCTCTCAATATTTTGCAGAAAAAAAAGGATGTTACCCTATGAAATTTCTTTGTGGTCAGTAGGTTACAAAACAGAAAGTGAGATGCCAAGGCATTTTAGCTACTGGGATAGAAGCTAGTAAAAACTTACAAGCTAAGATTTAGATTAAGCTGGCCAGTGGTCTACCACAGAGGTAACTTAGAATTTTTAGTACAGGAAGAGCTTACATTGAGATGTCAGAAAGTATTCAACCATAAAGGCATTCAAAGAAAAATATGAGTCAGTTCAAAAGTCTTGTAAACATAAAAACAGTGAGCATAATACCTTTGACTAAGTGTTTAATAAACATTTGTTGTTTGATCAAAAAAGAAAAGATCCGAAACCGGTTTGGCTCAATGGATAGAGTGTCAGCCTGTGGACTGAAGGGTCCCGGGTTCGATTCCAGTCAGGGGCATGTATCTTGGTTGTGGGCACATCCCCAGTGGGGGGTGTGCAGGAGGCAGCTGATCAATGTTTCTCTCACATCAGTGTTTCTAACTCTCTATCCTTCTCCCTTCCTCTCTGTAAAAAAATCAACATATATATATATATATATATATATATATATATATATATATATATATTTTTTTTTTTTTTTTTTTTTTTTTTTTTTTAAGGAAAAAGCCTGGCCTGTGTGATTCAGTGGCTGAGCATCCACCTATGAACCAGGAGGTTGAGGTTAGATTCCTGGTCAGGGTATAAGTCCAGGCTTGATTTCCAGTAGGGGGTGAGCAGCAGGCAGCTGATCAATGATCCTCTCTCATCATTGATGTTTCTATCTCTCTCCCCCTCTCTTCCTCTCTGAAATTAAAAAAAAATAAAATTATATATATAACTTTTATATATATAATTTTTTTAAAGGAAGCTTTACCTATCCCAAGGTCATGATTACATTTACTTATTTCTTCTTCTAGAAGCTTTGTTGTTTGTCCTTTCATGGAAATTACAATCTATCTGCAATGGACTCTCTTCAAGGTAAATACCAATATTCATTATTTTTCTAGTTTTATTGAGAAGTAATTGACATAAATCACTGTATACGTTTAAGGCATACAACATGATGGCTTGACTTATAGATTTATGAAATTCATTATTTTTTCATATGATATTAAATTGATCTAGCACCATTTACGGAAACATCCATCCTTTCTCCACTTTCACCTTTGCCATAAACCTAGTGAGAGCATGGGTGAAGGGCTATTTCTGTTCTCTCTCTTCTGTTCCATTTGTCTGTATATCTATCTTTGTGGGAGTACCCTACTGATATAATGGCCGTATTATTAAATATTGATGTCTTTCTATTTCTGCTTTGATCTTCTCCTTCAAGGTAGACTCGGCTATTTTTGGCCCTTTGCTATTCAGTCTACATTTTAGAATCAGCTTGTCAATTTCATATGCATATCATAAACCCTTGATGGGATGATTTAAGTTGTGTTGAATCTGTCGATGAATTTGGGAGCATTACATATGTGCAATACCAAATTCCAGTTATGAACCTACTTCTTCCCTCCATGTAATTAGACCTTTATTCCTCTCAGTAATGTTGTATAGTTTGCAGTGTAGTTGTGGTGTTCAGCTTTCATCGATTTACACCTGAGTTACTTGATGTTTGATCATTTGTTTTTAAAGTAGGACTCCATGAGAAGAGCAGGAGCTCTCGGTGGGGGGTGATTTTGCTCCCAG
Source organism: Pipistrellus hanaki (assembly GCF_964339955.1). Taxonomy (NCBI): domain Eukaryota; kingdom Metazoa; phylum Chordata; class Mammalia; order Chiroptera; family Vespertilionidae; genus Pipistrellus; species Pipistrellus hanaki. Next base: position 37,285,812 of record NC_140514.1, read on the forward strand.
GACGGATGTCTGCAGACATTTTGGTTGTCACGCTGCGGGCAGGGCTAGGACAGCTAGTGGGTAAAGGCTGTGATGCTACTGAATATCCTCCCATGCCCAGAACAATCTCCCTCAACAAATAACTATCCAGCCCAACGTGCCATACTGCTCCTTTCAAGAAACTTCAGTGCACAATACAGTTAAGAATTTCTAGAAAAATTTATCATCATAGTCATTATTTTATATATATATTATTTATGGATCTTTGTATTTCACGTGGCATAGTGATCTACAGTGACTTTTTCTAAAAAAAAAAAAAAAAAAAAAAAAAATTAACTCCTCACCTGAGGATATATTTTTTTCTATTTTATTTTTTTTGAGGGAGGGGGGAAAAGGGAGAAGGGGGGGAGAGGAAAAAAAAAAACACAACAATCCACGTGAAAGAGATACATTGATTGGTTGCTTCTTGCATGTGCCACAACAGGGGCCGGGTGGAATCTGCAACCAAGGTATATGCCCTTGGCCGGGAATTGAACCTAAGATCCTTCAGTCACAAGGCCTACACTCTAACTCAGGGGTCCTCAAACTTTTTAAAGTGGGGGCCAGATCACGGTCCCTCAGAGAGCTGGAGGGCCGGGCTATGTGAACTACTAATTCCTACTGTAACACCTCGGCTGCGCTCACTGCCCAAAAAACCTGGCGGGCAGGATCAGACTCCTCTACGGGCCGCATGTGGCCCCCGGGCCGTAGTTTGAAGATGCCTGCTCTAACTGCTGAGCAAAACCAGCCAGGGTGTGACTTTTTTTTTTTACTCCTCACCGAGGGACATGCTTGTTGATTTTAGAAATAGGGAGAGAGAGGACAATATAACATCGGTGAGTTGCCTTCCCATATGTGCCAGACCAGAGATTGAACCCAAAACCTAGGCATGTGGCCTGACTGGGAATCAACCTGCAATCTCTAGGTATAGGGGATGATGCTCCAACCAACGGAGCCGCACCGGCCCAAGCTAGAGTGGCATTTTTATCTTATTACACTTATTCTTTACTATTGGGGTGTAAATGATACGACATCTTCAGAAGTTGATAAAAAGGATGTTATAATGTTGGGAGATAATTCTCCATGAGTTTTGGATTTCTGTGCCTCTTCTGAGCAAACGCATTGACAGTTTTGTTCAAGGATGTTTGCATGACAGACAGCTTTGTAGCTGTCCCTCCCTACAGGTATTCCAGGGCAGTAAAGCTTGGCCTTATTTCCCTAAGAAAGATTTGCTTACATTCCGGAGTGATAGAATATAAAACCTCCCTCTGCCCTGACTGGTTTGGCTCGGTGGATAGAGTGTCGGCCTGAGGACTGAAAGGTCTCAGGTTCGATTCCAGTCAAGGGCATGTACCTTGGTTGCAGGCACATCCCCAGTAGGGGGTGTGCAGGAGGCTGCTGATCGATGTTTCTCTCTCATCGATGTTTCTAACTCTCTGTCCCCCTCCCTTCATCTCTAAGAAAAAAATCAATAAAAAATATTTTAAAAAATAAATAAAATAAATAAATAAAACCTCCCTCTGGGGGGACGGTCAGTTTTGTTAGCAATGCCCTAATAAGATCAGGGGTTTTCCTAGGGCTCCTCAGTTGTGGCACCGATCCTAGTGTGCTCCGTATCTACCAGGACCTGCCTCTACATTGTCCCTATGGGACTTGGAGGCAAAAGTGAGCCTGTGCTGCTTGCTGCACTAACGAACGGTCTAATTCCATTTGGGCTTGTCTTCTCCCTGCTGGCTGACTCTATAGAAGTGTGCTGAGCTGATCCAGCAGCAGCAGTAATCTGCTGCCGGTGACTCCTTAGCCAGGCCTCCAGGCAATGTAGGAAGGGGAGGGAGGAGGCACCATACTGTCACGGGTGTCTTTTCTCTGTCCTGGAGTGATGATGTAGTTTGGAGAAAGCAAAACTGTGTCTCTATCAAAATTTCCCAAGACCTGCCCCTTAGAAAGATGGGTTTGAGGTGCTGATCCTGAGACATTCAGTGGAACCAACAGTCACCATGTCATTGTCTACTTTCTTTCTATATATTTTTTTTAATTAATTTTTTTACAGAGAGGAAGGGAGAAGGATAGAGAGTTAGAAACATTGATGAGAGAGAAACATCCGTCAGCTGCATCCTACACACTCGCCACTGGGGATGTGTCTGCCATCAAGGTACATGCCCTTGACCGGAATCGAACCTGGGACACTTGAGTCCGCAGGCCTCCGCTCTATCCACTGAGCCAAACGGGTTAGGGCTTATTGTCTATTTTCAAATTCACAACTTATCTGTAGTCATCAAAGGCCTACCTGGGCCTCCCAGGATACCAAAGGTAACTAATCAAGGCTTAGTTTGGTCCCACTCATTATTTGCAATTTATTTCCTGGAGACTTGATGCCAGCTCTGCTCTTAGGGCCCTGGGTCCCCTGCAATGACTTGATCTTTGTTACTTAGTGAGGTTCAGCATGCCTAGTTCTGTCCCCACTTTTTACATTAGGATTCTCAGACTTCTGGCAGACCCTTCCCAACCATTTGTCACATCTACCCAGACTTACCTGAGCCTCATGGTGGCCACAATCTAATTCAAGCTAAAACCCTACATAAAATATAGTTTGTGAAAAAAGATGGGTTATCATGCTAACTCTCACCCTGTACTATTTGCAGCTGCTGTGATTTTGTGATTGCTAACTTACCTACAGTCACTTGAGGGCTGCCCATGTCACCTGGAGTATTTGTGACAACAAATGAGACCATGGTGATTCCTATGACCAGAGCTAATTTTTGTATTGTTGGCTTGATTTCACAAGGCATATATGTGAGCTGCAATACAGCAGCAGGAAAGGTACACGCTAGAAGAGCAGATGTCTACGAAAGTCAGCAATCTTCGTTGTTGTTAATCCTCACCCAAGGATATGTTTTCCATTGCTTTTTAGAGAGAGTGAAAGGAGAGGGAGGGGGAGAGAGAGAGAGAGAGGGAGATGTAGAGGTGTGAGAGAAATGCATCGATTGGTTGCCTCCTGCATACATCCTGCTGAGGTCAGGAATCGAACATGCAACCCAGGTACATACCCTTGACCAGGGAAACAAACCTGTGACCCTTCAGTGCCCAGGTCAGCACTCCAACCACTGAGCAACACCAGCCAGGGCAAAAAAAGTTAATAATCTTGAAGGAAAAAAATACCTTCTGGTCAGTGACTATGCTTCTGAGTAGGAGGAGGGATGGGGATGGGGCACTTCCCCAGAGTCAGTGATCTGTTAATGCTTTGCTATTTGACTATTAAACCATGCTGAAGTTTATATTGCTATTATTCACCTCCCTGTGTTCAATAGGAAATGCTACTGCTTTTTCTTCCGTATATATCCAGAATATTAGACCATCACCTGGTGGGGAATGAGGTTCAGGCCATAGGAGATTCCTTGCCTTTGCTCAATATGTCTGCCTGTTAGACAAACCTAAAGTTCTGAGATCCTGTTATTTAGAAGTGAGACACATTGGGCAGTGGTTCTTTCCAGACACCAATGAAGTTCAATGAATAAAGATTATCACTGATAGCCAAAACCGGTTTGGCTCAGTGGTAGAGAGTCGGTCTGTGGACTGAAAGGTCCCAGGTTCGATTCCAGTCAGGGGCATGTACGTTGGTTGTGGGCACATCTCCGGTAGGGGGTGTGCAAGAGGCAGCTAGTCGATGTTTCTCTCTCATCAACGTTTCTAGCTCTATCTCTCTCCCTTCCTCTCTGTAAAAAATCAATAAAATATATTTTTTTTAAAAAAGATTATTACTGATAGATCCTCCCTTCCCCCAACTGATGGACGGAGTATGACATAACATGCACCTGCGGCCTGGACATTCCTGAGCACCTAACCAGGCACCTTACATGGACTGTACATTGAACCACCAATCAGCACCTGCCAAATACCCTAAGCCTTTGATTCCTAAATACCCAAGTGCCTAATCATTTGCCTTATATAAAACACCAATCAGCGCGTGCTGAGTCCCCTCAGCCCCAAGCCTTCCCACTCCCCGCCTCAAAAGGCATGTTCACCTCTGCACATGTTGCTGTTCTCCCCTTGCGAGACAGTCCGGCAGGTCCTTCTCCTCTAATAAAGCCTGTAGCCCTGGTTTTTCAGTCTCTCTCTCTCTCTCTCTCTCTCTCTCTCTCTCTCTCTCTCTCTCTCTCTCTCTCTCTCATTCTTTCAATTACAGTACCAAAAGAGGACCCAAAACAAAAGTGTGTGCTAATCTCTGGCGGCATTTGACTCACCTGTTGCCATGCTGTGCCTAAATTCCTCAGCAGCCCCGGTGGGGAGACTGATCTCCTGGCGCAGGTTTGAGGAGGTGGGGAAAGGGGAAGTCAAGTGCTAATGGAGGTAGAACTGTCATTACCATTGGGCTCAGGGAGGGTCTGTCCCAAAACAGACTTGTCTTCCTGTAGACTCCTTACTGTTCTCCCCCTCACTCTCAATTTAGCAGATTGAAAACATGGGTTCTTCATGAGGATCCCTCTTGCAAACCATTCATAATTTTTTTTTTTTTAAAGCAAGCCTAATACGCTGCTGCAACTTGGGATTCTGGTGCCCTTTTGTATAACTTCAGAAATCATTGGATTTGTGTCTGAAGCAGCCCTAGTTGCCTGGTAGAAAGATTGGGGGGGGGGGCGGGAAGGGGGGAGAGACAGGGGGTGAAAAACTGCTGTTTGTTTTGTAACAAAATTTGTAGAACTATCTTTCTCTTGAAACTGTGTACATTTGTAACTTTGATTTTTTTAAAAAGCTATATTTTTAAAAATTTGGAAGATGAGCTGAATAGAATGGACACAACCGAAAATAGAATTAATAAACTTGTTAGATTAATCCTAAGGATTCTTTCAAACTCAGAGCTAAAGATCTAAAACAAAAACAACCAACAAAAGCAAGGTTAAGTGACATGGAGGCTAGAATCAAAAGTTTGTTTCCTCAGTATCAAATAGAAATTCCAGAATAACAACAAAATGGAGATAATGGAAAAGAGATCATTGAAGAGCATTTCTGAATTTGGAAAAGATTCAAATCTTCAGAGTGAAAAGATCTGAGTGCCAACCAAGACTAGCGAAACAGCCCTAACTGATTTGGCTCAGTGGATAGAGTATTGGACTGAGGACTGAAGGGTCCTGGGTTCTATTCTGGTCAAGGGCATATACCTTGGTTGTGGGCACATACCCAGTAGGGAGGCAGCTGATCTATGTTTCTTTCTCATATATGTTTCAAGTGCTCTATCTCTCTTCCTTCCTCTCTGTAAAAAAAAATCAATAATATATATTTTCACTTTAAAAGACTAGTGAAACAGGTCTCACTCCTAAAAACATTCTTCAAGGGAAAAAGGAAACCTTAAACTTTTCTAGTGAGAAGAACTATATTAAACTACAAAGGAACAAGACAATGAAGAAACATCTTGAAGGATAGTGTCCAAATCAGTTTCCTATAAAGCCCCTAGACGTGACATTTAAATGAAAAGAAGATACTTTCTCTGTAGAATATGGAGTCTAGTCCAGTTCATAACTATTAATTCTACCTCATGAATAATACTATTCAGATTACTTCTGTTTTTGTCTGTTTCATCTATCAAAGACATAGCAGAGACAGTTTAAAATTTACTTCTGCTTCATACTGTGAAGGAAAAAAATAGTGTCTTCCTCTGACTCTCAGGTACTGTTTTCTTTTCTGCGTTCCAGAATTTTTTTATACTTCTGTATACTTTTTATGCTTAGTCATCTTTGAAAGTTAAAAGTTTTGTCCACACTTTGCATTTGTTCCCCACCAAGATGAGCTCATTCCTCTTGGCTCCCAGCCTGCCCATTTGGATGCTATTAGAAGCTTCTCGCATCTTAGACTGAAGAACTGGTTACCTTCCAGCAGCCTAAAAGGATTGTGGAGGCGCCATCTGGCAAGGAGCGTCACCCTTGCAAGCTTTCCTCTCAATGTTTCCAAAGCCACTGTCCCAAGTGGCCTAAGGTCATCTGGCCTTTGTCCTCACATCCTTCATGGCCAGTGGCCTGGCTATCCTCCTAAGACGGTCATCTTCAGAGAGGAGCCTGCCAATCAGGATAAGAATTCCCCTTATTTACATGCCATGGGCCATCTCAGTGAGTATTGGGAAGGAAGATTCTGGGCTGACCACCCCTCTGCTCCCCCCACCCACACACACATACTTTTATTTATTTATTTATTTATTTATTATTATTTTTTACACACATATACTTTTATCTGAAAGTGGTCTTGGTTATCTATGGCTTCATTAAATAACACCCAAATTTTGAGGTATGAAACATCAATTATTCACTACTGTTATCTCTCATGATTCTTTAAAAAAAAAATATATATATATATATATATATTTTTTATATATATATATATAAAATAATAAAAAAATCAATTATATATATATATATATATATATATATATATATATATATTATTGATTTTTTTTACAGAGAGGAATGGAAAGGGATAGAGAGCTAGAAACATAGATGAGAGAGAAACATGGACCAGCTGCCTCCTGCACACCCCCTACTGGGGATATGCCTGCAACCAATGTACATGCCCTTGACCGGAATCGAATCTGGGACCTTTCAGTCCGAAGACAGATGCTCTATCCACTGAGCCAAACTGGTTTTGGCATTACTTATGATTCTGGTGATTGTCTGGGCTCAGTAGATACTTCTCACTCAGGTTCACGCAGCTGGCTGAGTGAGACAGAGACAATGCTGGAGGCATCTTGAAGGCTTCCTCAGTCTCATGTCCGGCACTGGAACTGGGGAAGTTCAAACTGCTGGGGCTGGAACAGAGAGGGCTCCTCCAACTCTATCTTCACGCGATCTGTCCGTGTGGTCTCCGCAGCACATGGCTTCAGGGCAGTTAGGGCAGTTGAATTCATTACCTCGCTGCTCAGGGCTCCACAGGCTATACTTTGAGTGAGAGAACTAGATAGAAACTATCACCTTTTAAGACCCAGCCTTGAAAGCCACACTGAGTTACTTTTGTTGTATAGTCACAGAAGCCCCTCAAGGAGCCCACTCAGGTTCAAAGAGAGGGATCGGAGGTGCCATGTCTTGACTTGAGAGTTCTTGAAGAGCATGTGAGACTCATCTTGAAAATGCAATCTGCCATTGGAAGTTTAATACAATTCTGTTCAATGAAAAAGTGATTGTATACCATCAGTAGTGATACCTATTGATACCGATATGGGGGGTCCCGAGCAAGTTACCCCAAGATGTGCCTCTATGGTATGCAGATTATTTTGAGCTAAAGGCAACTTTAGCTGAAGACTCAAGAGAAGCGTCTGCCCCTCCCTTGACTACCTGGAAGAACTTTAATAGGGGCCTTTGCCTCTTTTGACCTAGCTATAGGGCAGGACAAACTTCTCTTTACTACCTGCTTTTCTTACACCCCCAGGGCATCTTACCTTGTCCCTACCTCAGCACATTTCATTTAGCTGATCTCCTTTCTAATCTCTGAAACTCTTGTGCATGCAGGGGTCTCTGACTCATAGCTGTGCCTATGTATGTATTAAATTTGGTCATTTTGCTCATCTGTCTCATGTCTAGTTGATTACCAGATCAGCCAGAAGAACCTTGAGGGTAGAGAAAAGTTTCTTCCTCTCCCACACAATTGTATGCAAGTATCTAACTCACAGAACGCTTGCAAGGATTAACTGATTATATCTAAAGCACTTAGATATGCCCGACACATAGTGCTTATATAAATGTTAGCTATACTCTGCAGTTAAGGAAAATTAGAAATCAATAACTCCAGTGCTAAATAACCACCCTTCCCCACCATCGGATTTTCAGTTGTCCATTCTGCTATTCTACGTTTTTAAACCTTCTTGTTTTGGTTGAACACACCATCTGAAAACTTCGTAAGAAAAGATACATGAGAGAAATATTTTGTAAAATCTTGCGTGCCTGAAAATATCTTTATTTACCCCCACACTTGAACAATAGTTTGGATGGGTCTGGAAATCTGTGTTGTAAATTACTTTCCCTTAGACTTGTAAAGGCCTTATTGCATTGTCTTCTAGTTTCACATGTTGCTATAGAGAAATCAGATGCCACCTGGTTCTTGATTCTTTGTATGATACCTCATTCCCCTCTCCTCCCGCACTGGGTGCTTATAAGATCTTCTCTACATCTTCAGTCTTCTGACATTTTATCATGATGCTCCTTGGTGTGGTTCTGTTTTTGTCCATTGCGCTGGGTTCAGCAAGCGCTTGCAATGTGAAAATATATGCCCTTTAGTTCTAAAAAAGCATAATTGAACTATTTAACTGATTTTTTTCTCCTCTGTTTCCCAGATGTCCCGAGCTGACTTTCCAATTTTCTTATCTTTTATGTCAGTGCCCAAGACAAGCTGCCCCAAAGTGGCTCACAATGGAATATTGATTTCTTTGAATTAAAATTACTTAACAAGCAGCCGGTGCCAGAGGGGTACCTTGAGTCCAGAAATTAAATCTCCCACCTGGGAAGACACCCCTAATTGTTAGAATTAAATAACTCAGAGCCAGAACAGTCTGTTCAAACAAATCCTGTTGCTCTTTTCTAACTTAATACTTTGTTTTAGTTTCTCATTAATAAATACTCAAACTCAGATTCCATTCTAATGACAAAGAACTTTTTTTGTCCTATCAATGTCTTAAAAATTTATTATTTCTTTATCCAAAAACAGTCTCTTTCTTCCAAGTTTCTTTTTCTTTTTTTCCTGTTCTATGTTTCATGTCAAAACTTTCCCTTAAATTCTGATGACCTTCAGCTCTCTGCTCTTATTTAAAAGTGCCAAGCTTAGCAAAACAAAATAGGACACCTCGTTAAATTTGAATTTCAGGTAAATAAATAATTTTTAGTATAAGTCTGTTCCATGCAATATTTAGGGCATACTTATAGTATATAAATGTTTTATACTTCAGTAAAAATTTATTTGTTTATCTGAAATTTTAAATTAACTAAGTGTTCTGTATTTTACTTTGCAACCTAAGAGTGAGATCTAAAATGCTGCCTAGGCCCGGCTGGTGTGGTTCAGAGGTTAAGTATCAACCCATGAACTAGGAGGTCACGGTTCAATTCCTGGTCATGGCACACGCCCTGGTTTCGGGCTCAGTCCCCCATGGATTCTGTCTCATCACTGATGTTTCTATTCCTTTCTCCCCCTCCCTTACTCTCTCTGAAATCAATAAAAAAATATTAATAAATAAATAAAATAATATAATAAAATGCTTTCTGGAAGCTTTGTTCCTGTGAAAGTGGGAGGGGCTTAACTACAGTGAGTTCACTAAAGGGTTGCTCCAGTTTCATTGAGTAAGGATGACTGTCTCTTTAGATCCTCACTCCTCCCCAAAGAAGAGTACAGTGTTCCAAACTCCCCACCCTAGTTTCCAGTGTTCTGGGAGCCACATGAAGAAAACTGAGCAGCTCAGTATTCACCACATTAAGTTTTATATATCAATACATCTTCAGTTTCATGTCACTCCCCTAGTCTTGAGTGGCAGATTAAAGCTGGTAGCAATTTTCTTTTTGTGAGTCTCCCTGAGGCAGGATAGAATGAAACTAGGAAAATTCCTTGACAACTGGAATGGGGAAACTAAGACAGAGAGCTGCACAAACTGGCTGAGCAATTTACCGCCAGATGCAGAATGTCACCAGGGCTTTTGCCCCCGGGCCTACCAGCAGGCCAAACTGGTGCTGGCCCTCGCCCCCAGGGTGGCCTTCACTGCATGGGCATATATACCATCTATGGTCATGCGGTTTAGATCCTCCTGACCATTCCTCCCTAGAGATAACATCTAGGCCTCGGGTTGTTTTTCAGATCCAGGCCCAGAAAAGCAGCAAAACCGGGCAGTCGAGGTCGGGACCAGCTGCGATGATTAGTGGATAATTAATGGCCCCCTGTCCTGGAGCCGACCCATCGGTGGAGACCACTATTCTGAAAGTTTATACCTGGAAAGGCTGATGAATCTTCTGTTGGGATCCTTCCTAAGACCTTCCGTAAACTCCCAGCCTTTAAAGCCCTCAGGACGTAGGACACAGCACACACTCTCCCTCCTGGGGGCACACCCGCACCTTCCCTTTCCCTTCTTCTCCCACAGGCATGCATCTCCTAAATTCAAAGGGATCCCAGGAGACTTGCAACCAGGGGAGCAGTGGGCATCGGCAGCTCATCTGGGACTAACCCCTGAACCTGTCCAAGACCCCTTTTTCTCTGACTCTCCAGTGAGCTGACAGCAGCCCTGCCCCCTGTGGCTCACTTCTTTTCCGTGACGTTTTTAGAGAGCCGAAGCACCCATCCTAGTCTTTCTCCTGTTGCTTCTTCTACCCTAGCTCTTCTTTATTTAATTGTCCCCAACTTTAATAAATGTAGTCATAAAATCACCTGGACTCACGTTGTGAAATATTTCCTGCCCCAGGCCCAGAGCCCACACACTACAGGCCAGCCAGAAGCAGACCCCCTCAGGGTGCACCCTGTCCAATAACACCCCCATGCAGGGATAGAGTCTAATTGCCCTTCCCTTGAATTTGGGCTGGCTGTAGTGATTTGCATGACCTATAGAATGCAACAGAAGTAACACTCAGGGACTTCCAGGCCTAGATAATAAGCCCAGTAGCTCCTTCCTGGGCCTCTTGGAGTATCCTTTGTGGAAGCCCTGAGCCTTCGTGTAGGAAGTCCCATTACTCTGAGACTGCCTTGGGGAGGGAGCACATGTAGGTGGTCTGGCTGACCGTGCTGGCTGAGACCAGCCTGCCAGCTGTCCTTGCCAGGGTGCCAGATATGTGAGTGAGTACTCCAGACTGGCCCATCTGCCAGCTGAATACCACCAACTGACCTTTGTTGATGCCACATGGAATAGAAGAATTGCCCAGACAATCCCTGTCCAAATTCAGACCCCCAAAAATCATGAGACACAGCAAAATGGTCCTTGTTTTAAGTCACTAGGATAGTTTGGGATAGTTTGCTAGGCAGCCTTAGATAACCAAAACACTGTATAACTGAAACGTCCCGTATTGGAGAGCCTCTGCTTCATCACCTCCAGAGAATGTTTCCAATTTTCTACCCAGAGGCAATGGCAGCTGTGCAGTGGGGGAAGGGGATGGAGGAGTCTGAGAGCTTCCTGTACATACTTAGAAAAAATCCTCCTAGTTTTAGTCTTAACTATACATCCACTTTCAGAAGTATCTGATGCAGCCAATTCCTGCGTATCCTGAGAAATGCTACTATATCATGTTGCTTCTCAACTTTCCCTCCTCCTGGTTTAGAAGTCAGTTTTCTCAGGTCTGGGGGAAGTCCATTATCACTTGCCAATCTGCTTTCAAGGTTTCTGTAAATTTGTTATTTTCTCCTAGCTTGTTTCCTTATCCTTGTGAGATTAAAAACAAAACAAAACTGCTCTTTTATTAGATGGATTTCCAGAGGGAGTTGAAGCAAATGCATGTGTTCATTCTGCTCTCTTTAATTTAAAGGCTCCTTTGAGTGTTTCATTTCAACAACTGCATTAATTTTTAAAACACTGTGTCTTCGGTCAGGTTACTCACAGCAGAGCCTGAGCTAGGGATTCTCCCTGGTAAGTGCCTTAGTGAAGGGATATTCTCAAGAGAAACTGCGAGACATAGGATAGTGTATCAGTAGAGGAAGAAGCGGAGCAAAGATATGGTCTCTGCTGAAATTTAGTCTCAGGGGAAGTGTGTGGGAGCTCTGGAACAGGAAAGGTGTCCCAGGTTTATTCCTGGCCTTTTGTGCCCCATAACAGTTTGCTTCTGACTGTGGCTTCCCAACCTGGGCTGGGAGAAGGTACCGGGAGAAAGGAGAAGCTGTGAGCTGGGTGCACTGAAAATAGTAAAGGCAGGGTAATTGTTATTTTTAATTATTTTATTTTTTTTTAATAATTGTTATTTTTAAAGAGATGTAATAACCTCTCTGAGGAAATGAATTATCCATATTTTATTCTTTTCTTTTTTTTAAAAATATATTTTATTGATTTTGTACAGAGAGGAAGGGAGAGGGATAGAGAGTTAGAAACATCGATGAGAGAGTCATCTATCAGCTGCCTCTTGCACACCCCCTACTGCCTCTTGCACACCCCCTACTGGGGATATGCCCGCAACCAAGGTACATGCCCTTGACCGGAATCGAACCCGGGACCTTTCAGTCCCCAAGCCGATGCTCTATCCATTGAGCCAAACCGGTTTCGGCCATATTTTATTCTTTTTCTAAGGTTTGTCTTGTTAATTTTGCTTCCTCCTTGGTTCATAAACAGCAGCTCAGAAACTTTAAGTTTGCAGAGAAAAGGGGCAAAACCAAGTTTAGAATCGACATCAGTCTGATCCTTCAGCCACATCTGAAATGAAACCACTTTATGTTCCCTCTCCAGCTTTCAGGGTGCTGATAGCCACTGGGGTTTTGGTCTGTTGGATAGTAAACCCACTCGCCCAAAGCTATACCTACCCTTTGTGAAAATCGCAATTTGCCTGTAGACTCAACGGATTCATTCCGCAAGCACTCACTCGGCGCTTACAGGGAAACAGCACTGGGCCCGGGTGCAAAGACTAACCGGACCCAATGCCTTCAAAAGGCTTGTGTCCGGGCGGGGAGTCAGACACCAGCACACTGAGCTGTGTTACAAGGGGCGAACCCAGGAGCCGCAGGCCAGCAGCAAACCCTGGCAACCTAACAGGTGAAGAGGGAGGGATCTGGGGCTGCTGCTAATTCCTGTCCCCAAAGGTTTCCCCCCAGTTTTCCACAAGAGCTGCGGGACTGTGTATTTTAAAGCACAAGAGGGGATTGATTTGACTTCCCACTTTCCCAGCCACAGGCTCAGCGTGCGCCCCGCAGGGAGGCAGCGGCGGGACTCCGGGCTCCAGCGCAGAGGCCGCGGGCACCGGGGCCGGGGCCGCGGTGGGCACGGGAGCTCCAACTCTCTGGGGCCAGAGCGGGCGGGGCCGGACGGTACCGGGCGGGCTGGGCGATCCGGGGCCGGGGGAGTGGGACCTGCCGAGGCCTGGGGAGCAGGCACGTGTCCGGTGCCACCTCCCCCAACCCTCACCCCCCAGGTCTGGTGACGCCCCCCGCGGCCCCAGTCTCGGCTCCCGGTGCGCTGCGCCCCGGACGGTGTTCCGGTCTCAGGGACCAGGAACTCCGGCTCAGTCTCCACCCTGAAGCGGGGCGGGTCCGCGCGGAATAAGACCGGCTGCCCAGCCCCGACGAGGGTGTGACCTCCGCAGGCTCTGAGCACAGGCGCAGCCCCGGCTCGGCGCGATCGATCGGTAAGGGGGCCCCGGGCCGGGGTCCTGCGCTCCGGGGAGGGGCGCGCAGCCCCGGGGCGCCCTTCGGGGACGCCGGGCCGCGCCGCGCCCAGGACGGGGTGCCCGTCGCCGGGGAGGGGCGGGCAGGCGGGCCCGGCGGCGCTGGGCGGAGCGGAGGCCGCGGCCCGGACTCGGGACTCGGTCCCGGGGACAAGCATTCGCCCAGAAGGACCCCCAGCGCAGGCCAGCCCGCTCCGGGCTCCAGGCAGGGACCGAAGCTGGTCCTTACTGAGCTCATGCGCCTAGCACGGTGCCGGATTTGGGCATCAAAAACAAAGGACTCAGTTCATGTTCCCTGGCGCTGACTCAGGCTAACACCCAAGTTTTACTTTTTCATTCTTTCCTCGATCCTTCTAAGAAACTTTCTCCTACTTTCTTACCTTTTCTCTCCTGGTGTATCTAATGCCCTCAGCACAATGCCTAGCACATAGGGCTCTGTAACTATTATTATTATTATTATTGAATCTGTTGTTATTATTAGAAAATAATAATGATTATTATATAATCTGCAAGAGGTTCAGTTTCACTCCTTTGTCGTGGCTTTGACCAGCTGGAGACTTGAGGGCCAAAGATATTATTGCTTTTCAACTGTTTTCCCAACATTTGTGGGAAGAATGGATAGGACTCCCTCCTCTAAATGATCCATCCCATTGCAAGTGACTCTATTGATAGGCAGGCCAGGGACTTCTCAGATGGCAGACAGGCGGAAGAGCAAGCAGGAGAGGAAGGGGACAGGATTTAGAAAATGGGTAATGCCGGGACCGGTTTGGCTCAGTGGATAGAGCGTCGGTCTGCGGACTGAAAGGTCTGGGTTCGATTCCGGTCAAGGGCATGTACAATACCTTGGTTGCAGGCACATCCCCAGTAGCGGGTGTGCAAGAGGCAGCTGATCCATGATTCTCTCTCATCGATGTTTCTAACTATCCCTCTCTCTTCCTCTCTGTGAAAAATCAATAAAATATATTAAAAAGAAAATGGGTAACCATAGCCACCCAAGACCGGCTTATATCCCAAAGCCCTGAATGGCCAAGGCCAGATCGCCTACATTCATCTTAGGCCAGATTTCTATTGCTTTGGGCACATACATACAGACACCACATAGACACAAGCATGCACAAACACACAACTACTGAATCAGCGGTGCCAATGGATTTCCCTCCTAGATGTTCTTGCCTTCCTTGGGGATAATTTTCCTCTGAAAGCGATTTCAAGCACAGCCACGTGGGACCACGCCAGCTCTCAGCCTCTGAAGACTGAGTCTCCTGGTCACACCCAGATGTCTTGTGGCTGGTTTCTTTGCTTATGTCTGGTCACTCATTTGTTTTCCTCATCCTGCTCACCTGCGTGTAGACTAAACCTGCTCCTCTCCAAGAGAGATGGAGGTGTACAGGCCCTGGGGATGCTAAACGGTGTGCCAGGGGTCGCCTAAAGTGTCAGAATAAATAAGATGTGCTTGGGGTGGATTTTCCTTGGGTGTCAATTTTACCCAAATATTGAAGGCTAAAAAAATTTTTTTATACAAACACAGGTACATTTTGGAGTAGAATCCAAAGTTTAGATACCTTTTTAATATAAAATAAGAAACTTCAAAATATATATTTTTAAAGAATGGTGTTATTTTATTTTATTTATTTATTTTTAAAAAATATTTTTTATTGATTTTTTACAGAGAGGAAGGTAGAGGGATAGAGAGCTAGAAACATCGATGAGAGAGAAACATCGACCAGTTGCCTCCTGCATATCCCCCTACTGGGGATGTGCTGATGCTCTCTCCACTGAGCCAAACCGGTTTTGGCTAAAATTATTTTTGCATAGGCTTTAGGCTGTGGTTTAGCCCAAATCTAGCCCTTGAGTGTTTGCTTTCACTGCAATTAGGGCTACTTATGAAGGCAGTTTGCTCAGTGCTCCATTGTCTTTCCTGGAGCAGAGCGACTCTGAATAACAGTTACCCCAGGTTCTCTTGTTAGTCTTGATTACAGCCTGAGGAGGGTTATTAACCTGGTTTTACAGATGAGGATCCCAAGGCTCCCAGTCGTGGTCCTGGGTCAGGGTCAGGGTCAAGGCTATGGAAACAGACTGAGTCTCTGTCCTACGATGGCCCCATCGGTGCTTGGCTCATAGTGATTTGAGGTTTGGATTTGTGGGTTCCTGGATTATTAACTAAATCCTGACCACATGTCTTTCTCTTCCTCTTTAACTTACCTTTTGCCAACCATATCTTGAAATATGGTTAAAAGAACTAGAGCTGTTTCCACTAGAGTGGGTAGACTGAGGGAGTGTGGGGACAGATGTGAATAGCCCTCCATGCTTGAGGGGCTTGGCATAAGAATGAGGAAATCAACTCTGTGTGGCGCTGGGCAGAGTTGGGTAGGCGTTTTTTGGATGGTAGTTTCTGGTTAAATTTAAGGAAGTGAAACCCGTAGGCTGGGTGGGCTCGCAGTTGGTGAGAACTCTCTCACGAGAGGTATTGAGGCAGAGGCAGTCACAGGCCCTTTCTGATGGAGCTGTGAAGGGTAGAAGGCTAACCTAAGACGACTTCTAAAGCCATGGTTTCCAAGCTGCAGGGACATCCCCCAGGAAGCTTGAGCAACATGCAGATTCTTGCCTCTTTCCTAAAAATTCCCATCTCATATGACAGGGTAGGACCCAGAAATCTGCCTATTTCAGAGGCTCCTTTGATAATTGTAATTCAGGTGTTTCTTGGGCCTTGCTTTGATAAACTTAAGTTTTGAAACATGCTTCTGACCATTTTGTGAGTATGTGCATGTTTGATAAAGCATTAATGAAACCATAGGCCTGTTGTTATACTATAAACTCTAGGTAATGTGGTAAATGCTGAAATTGGCCCCACTCTCAATGAGCAATAATCACACCTCAGATAAACCTCATTGGCTATTATATTGCCATTGCTCAAGGCTGAAATTATCCCTATTCTCAAGTTTTTTATTATACCTATCACATCAAATTCACCCCATAGGTTTTCAGTGCTTAACACCTCTAGACCAATATAGATTTCCAACAAAAGTTTGTTTTTTTTTTAATATATTTTATTGATTTTTCACAGAGAGGAAGAGGGATAGAGAGTTAGAAACATCGATGAGAAAGAATCATCGATCAGCTGCCTCCTGCACACCCCCCACTGGGGATGTGCCCGCAACCAAGGTACATGCCCTTGTCCGGAATCGAACCCGGGACCTTTCAGTCCGCAGGTCGACGCTCTATCCACTGAGCCAAGCCGGTCCCGGCAACAAAAGTTTTTTAGCTTATTTTAAAATAAACCAAATTGAAACTGAGATGGGGGTTACTCTATTAAGACTTATTTCCCTAAGATAAATAGGGCTAGGGATGTAACGTGCAATATGATAAAGATTGTTAACTCTGCTCTATGATATATGAGAAGGATGCTAAGAGAGTAAATCCTGAGTTCCCTTCATGTGGAGAAAAGTGTTTTTTCTCTTCTTTTTATCCTATCTGAGATGATGGGTATTGGCAGAACCTATTGTGGTGATCATTTCACAGTCTGTGCAAATCAAATAAAAATAAAGTTTAATTTCCCAAGGGATTTAGGATTTCTATTTAAGGCCCCTTGTTGGTTCGACGGGAGTAACTTGTTGGTGTTCAGTTGTGTTTGCACTGGACTGAGAGTGTTTGCCATGGAAACCTGAACCACCACCTCTGAAGAATTCTTAGAGAGGTTCAAGATGTTTGCGGTCAGGAAATTGCCATATCACTTCTTGGTCTGGACTGCTAGACATGAATACCACATGCATCTTTTATCTCTCATCAGCAGCAGAGGTAAATTGCAGCTAAATGCCAGAATGCAAATTACTCTGGAGAAGACCTTTAACTTTCTGCCTCAACACCATGAACCCTTTAAGGCCCAGACATAAGGCAGCGTGAGTAGCCTGACTTGTCACAGAGCAGAGATCCCCATGAACAGCCAAAGAATCACTGTGGATTTGAAACTCTGGTTTAGGGCACTCACCTTTCCACTTCTAAGAGGTAGTAGTAAGTTATTTTCAGAAAGTAATGTAGAGGGGCCCTGAGGTGAGTGGGGGCAAGGTTCCTCACTTATGTGTACCTGAGCCGTCTTCCTTGGAGGAGGCCCATCACAGGAACAAGCCCAGTGGGATGATCAGCCTCAGGCATTCTCCCTCTCCCTCCTCCAGGGAGCTCAGGAAGGCATTTCCTGGGCCCCACTTAGCGTCAACTTCTGCTACAGTTGCTTTTTGATGCGGTACAAGGACTTGTTGTCTCAGTGGTTCTTATCCTTGTTAGAGTCACAGACCCCTTTGAGACTCTGATTAGAGCTATGAATACTGTCTTGAGAAAAACGCACATTTGACATTTTTCATACAGTTTCAAGGGGTTTACAGACACCCTTCTAAGCCCAGTCCCCATGGACACCTAGCAGGTATATAGACATTAAGTTAAGAATTGCCCTGGGTTGTCCAGTCTGTGGGCTGCAATATTGATGGTTGCCACGCTCGTGACATCATAGATGACATCAGCAGGTCAACAGTAGTGCAGGGAATGTCCAGCTAGTTAAGAACTACAAAGGAGCCCTGGCTAGTGTTGCTCAGTGATTAGAACACCAGCCCACACATCAAAGGGTTATGGGTTCAATTCCCAATCAAGGGCATATACCTGGTTTGCAGGTTTGATCCCCTGCCCGGGTCAGGTTACATGCAGGAGGCAACCAATCAATGTGTCCCACATTGATGTTTCTATCTCTCTCTCCCTCCCTCCTTTCAGTTCTCTCTAAAAATTTATGGAAAAAATATCCTCAGGTGAGAATAACAACAACAACAGCAGCAACAACAATATCAAAACAACACAAAAAGAACTACAAAGGAAGATATTTCAATTAAAGATCATTTGATATGGACGTTTTGGCTAAGATCATTTGATAATCAAAATAAATAAAATAAAAGCTCTGAAATTGGACAATGTTTGTAAAAAAAAAAAAAAATGCATTTACCTTTGTCCCAGCAATTTGGACTCTAGGAATTTATTCCAAAGATGTACTTGGGCATGTGTGTAGAGACGTGTGTGCAAGGTTATATGCAATGCAACCTCTTTTGTAGCAATAAAAGGTTATCCTAGTAAATGGCCCAAATGTCTATCAGTAAGAGACTGATTAAATTATGGACTACCCATGCAGAGCAATATTATGCAGCTCTTAAAAAGTATATTAATACAGCCGGGACCGGTTTGGCTCAGTGGATAGAGCATCTGCCTGCGGACTGAAAGGTCCCGGGTTCGATTCCGGGCAAGGGCACATCCCCAGTGGGGGGTGTGCAAGAGGCAGCTGATCGATGATTCTCTCTCATCGATGTTTCTAACTCTCTATCCCTCTCTCTTCCTCTCTATGAAAAATCAATAAAATATATTTTAAAAAAAAAAGTATTAATACAGATTGCCCTGGCTGGGTGGCTCAGTTGGTTGGAATGTTGTCCTATACACAGAAGGATTATGGGTTTGATTCCTGGTTAGGACATATACCTAGGTTGTGGGTTCAATCCTTGGTCAGGACACATACAGGAGATAACTGATTGATGTTTTTCTTTCACATGAATATTTCTTTCTCTCTCTCTCTAAAAAAACATATCCTTGGATGAAGCTTTTTTAAAAAAAGTAATGCAGATTGATAGAAATAGATATAATATCAAAGATACTTTTTTTCTTAAAAAAGTAAAATATAGGTTTTCATGGTAAGCTACCATTTCTGTGGATAAGAATGACAGAGGCCATCTATATTCTTATATACTTGTTAATACATTACTTCTGTAGGAATACACAGGAAAAGAGTTACCAATATCACCTGCCCATTTTAACATTGTAAAGAAGAAGAATGAAACAGGGATGAAGAATGTATAATTATCAGATTTTCCACCTTCAAAATTAGCGTGTGATCATATACGTTCTCATTTGAATACAAAGAACCAACATGCAGTTATACTTCAGCATCCACTCTGCCACTACACACTCCATCTGCCTTAAGTTAATTTCAATTCCTCTCATCTTCTGACTCATGTCAGTCCTAGTGTTTTTGGTTTTGTCCCGAGTTTCTTCCTTTGTCTTCCCATACCTTCATGAGGTTTTTAAAAGATATATTTTTATTGAATTTAAAAAGGGAGAGAGAGACAGAAACATCGATCGGCTGCCTTCTGCACGCTCCCACCAGGGACAGAGCCCGCAACCTGGGCACGTGCCCAGACAGGGAATCGAACTGTCGCCCTCTTGGTGCAAGGAAGGATGCTCAATCCAGTGAGTCACACTGGCCAGGCCTTCATGAGGTTTTTAGTGAGCATTTGGGAGAGGCTTTGTCAGAAATAGCAAGTTCCTTATGTGAATCAGAAATCCCCGGTGGAAGATTTTTCACAGTTCTGTTTTTGTATTCTCCTGCCAGAGTCAACTTGGATTCTGGAAAGATTTGGAAATAGAACCCTGCCCTGGCCTACTGAAGGAGTGGCTGCACCAGGGCAGGGGGAGTTGCCCACAAAACTAGAAGATTTGTAGAGCACAGGAGCATCAGAATAAAAGGGAACACTGGAGAGCAGTGTTTATTCTTAGCTCACTCCCAGAGGCTAAGGCTGCCCTGGCCCACTGGAGGAAAACCTATGAAGGAAAATTCAGCTGCTTTTCCTATCCACCTGGGCAGTGTTTGCGTACCTTCAAGGCAAACAGATGCGGTGTTGGTAGGGAAATGACTGGACTGCATAATACCTGTTTTCTTACCTACAGGCAAACAGGAAGCCTGGCTGCATGTCTGCCTTTCTCACTGACTCACTGCAAATCCCTTCCCTCCTGTACTGTAGCTCCTCTTATACACGGGGATACGTTCCAAGAACCCCAGTGATGCTTAAAACTGCAGATAGTGCTGAATCTGATGTGTACTGGGTTTTCCTATACAGACCTACCAATAATAAGGTTTCATTGGTAAATTAGGCACAGTAAGCGATTAATAGCAATGACTAATAATAGAATAGATCAATTATATCCACATACTGTAATAAAATCAATTATAACATACTAAATGCACTCTCTCTGTCTCTTGCTCTCTCTCTGTCTCTGATAACCAAGATAGCAACTCAGTGACTAAAGGCAGGTCGTGTATACAGCATGGATATGGCTGGACACAGGGGTGAGTCCCGCCCTAGGCGGGACAGAATGGGACAGTGCGAGATTTCATCATGCTACTCAGAACAGCACGAAATTTAAAACTTATTAATTGTTTATTCCTGGAAGTTTCCAGTCAGTATTTTTGGACTGTGGTTGACCATGGGTAATTGAAACCAGAGAAAGTGAAACCGCGGATAAGGGAAAACGACTATGCTTTAGTTTTCTCTTCTCTTTCTGCATCACAAGGATTTTGTAAATACAGGTGCAGGGGATTTTAGTTTCTTTGGGAAAGGTTATAAAAGACCATATATTAAATTCAAGGTTCTTTTCTTTTTCCTCTGATGAGACAATTATTTGAATACAAAGAGCCAACATGTAGTTATGCTTCAAGATCCATTCTACCACCCACCGTGGTATCTACCTCAACACCTCTTGGCTGGTTTGGGGGTGAGTAAGTGACTCAGGTGTTCCATTTAAGACGCTCCTCTTATTTTATCCCCAAGGCTTCTGATTGCGGAGATGAGAGAAGCCATCAACCTTGCGATTTGAGCCTCAGGATATGGTAGCCTGTAGTGTGTGACTCAGAGGGACAGACCAGAGGTGACGCAATGCAGTTGGACCTATGAGAGTTCCTGGTAGTAGAACAGACGAGAACTGGAGATCAATGCCAGTAGCTTATGATCAATTTGTTCCTCCCCCTCTTTCCACTCCAAAACAATAAGTACTGCATTAAGTACTTACTTGCTTAAAGTAATTTACTTGTGGTATTTCTGAAAAAGGAACATGGAATTAATTGACCCTTGATTCTAAAATAACTCTGGAAGTGAATTAGGAAGCAACATGAAAGCCTAACTATGCTGGACTTTTTTTTTTCTTTCTTTGAATAATTGTTATACCTGAGAACATAGGATTTTACCCAAGATGCTGTGCAAAAGATATATGGATTTTTAGATTCTCCACTGAGTTGGATTTTTACCTTAGAGTGGATATTGCTAAATGAAGGATAATGGCAGCATGCTTCCCCTGAGAGGCCACTGTCACCCTACAAAGCTGAGACCTTGGCCTCTTTTTATTGAGGCATAATTCACATACAATAAAATGCACATATTTTTAGTAGTTAGTTGATGAGCATTTTTTTTTAAAGGAGTGCACATTTTTTAAATTACTTTTACAAATTGCAGTAAAATACATATAAGATTTGCCACATTAATTATTTTAAAGTGTACAGTTCTTAAGTATTAGGTGTACAGTTAATTATTTTTAAGTACATTTACATTGTTGTGCAATCATCACCAACATCCATTCACAGAACTCTTTCATCTTATGAAATGGAAACTCTACCTGTTAAACTATATAACTCCATATTAGCCCCTCCTTCCATCCTCTGCCACTGCCATTATATTTTCTGTTTTATGAATTTGGCTACTCTAAGTATCTCACTAGTATCATGTCCTCAAGAATTATCCATGTTATAGCATGTGTCGAATTTCTTTCCTTGCCCAGCTGGTGTTGCTCAGTGGTTGAGCATTGACCCAGGAACGGGGAGGTCAGGGTTTGATTCCCTGTCGGGGCCCATGCCAGGGTTTGCAGGCTTGATACCCAGTAGGAGGCGTGCAGGAGGCAGCCGATCAATGATTCCCTCTCACCATTGATGTTTCTCTCTTTTCCTCTCTCTGAAATCAATAAAAATATTTTAAAAATTCCTTCCTTTTTAAGGCTGACTAATATATCATTGTATGTATGTTCCACATTTTGTTTATTCGTCAATTGACACATGGGTTGCTTCATTTGGCTGTTGCAAATAAGGCTGTTGTGTACATGGGTGGATAGATATTTCTGAGTCCAAGAAGTGGAATTGCTGGGTCATATGGTAATTATTCTGTTTTTATGTTTTTTTAAAAGAATTTTTCCCCAAAAGAATTTTTATTGACTCTGAGGGAGAGAGGAAGGGAGAGAGAGGGAGAGAGATCGATGAGAATGTGAAACATTGATCGACTGCCTCCTGCATGCCCTCTATCTACCAGGGATTAAGCTGAAACCGAGCTTGTGCCTGACTGGGAAGGGAACTGGCAACCTTTCAGTGCGTGGGGCGATGCCCAACCAACTGAGCCGCATTGGCCAGGTCTATTTTTAACTTTTTGAGGAACCACCATGCTGTTTTCCACAGTGGCTGTACCATTTTATACATGGGGTCCAGTTCTTTCCACATCTTCACTCACACTTATTTTCTGTTGTTGTTGTTTTTTTTGTTTTTTTTTGTTTTTATAGAAGCCATCTTAATAGGTGTGAGGTGACTCAGTGAGTTTTGGCAAATGTATGCCTCTGAGTACTACTTTCTACCCCAGTCAAGATAAGGAACATTTCTGTTGCTCCCTAAAGTTTCTTCTCTTATGCTTCTCTGTAGTTAGTACCCCCTCTGCCTCACCACCACCCCCAATCCCTGACCCCAGGCAACCATTTTTGTGCTTTATAGCAGTATATATAAGCCTTTTAAAAATATTTTTTATTGATTTCAGAGAGGAAGGGAGATGGAGAGAGAGAGAGAGAGAGAGAGAGAGAGAGAGAGAGAGAGAGAGAGAGAGAGAGAAACATCAATGATGAGAGAGAATCATTGACCAGCTTCTTCCTGCACGTCCCCCACTGGGGATCGAGCCCACAACCCAGGCATGTGCCCTGACCGGAAATCAAACCTCGATCTCCTAGTTCATAGGTCGGTGCTCAACCACTGAGCCATGCCAGTCGGGCAGTATATATAAGCTTTGCTTGTTCTAGAATTTCATATAAAACTGTTTGGCTTCATTTATTCAGAATAATGTTTATTTATCAATATTGTCTTTTATGGCTAGTACTTTTTTGTGTCTTCAGACATCCTTGACTACTTCAAGCCAGAGAATACAATAAACCCCAGTGCGACTGGCGCAATAGAAACTTTGCTAATGTTTCTTTAGTGAATACCATGGGCTCAGAAACAAGGTGCGAGGAGGAGACTGTGGGTAGAGCTGGAAAGGGCTGTAGGGAACCTTCTTGGGGACCAGGAAGCCCAGGGAGCCAAGGTGATTAAAACTGGCCCTGCAGCTTCGTGAGCAGCCAGTTCAGTTGGTCAGCAAGCATTTCTTGCAGGTGCACTGCCTGTAAGGTCCTGGTAAGAATTCGAAGCGGGGCCCTTGCTGGTTTGGCTCATCGGTTAGTGCGTCGGCCCTCAGGCTGTAGGGTCACGGGTTTGGTTCGGGTTCAGTTCCGGTCAAGAGTGCACACTTCAGTTGCAGGGTGTCTCCCCAGCCCTGGTCCGGGCATGTGTGGGAGGCAGCCAATTGGTGTGTTTCTTTCACATCAATGTTTCTCTGTCTCTCCCGGTCCCTTCCACTCTCTCTGGGAATTAATCGGGGGGGGGGGGATGTCCTTGGTTGAGGATTAACAAACAACAAACAAACAAAAAGAATTAGAAGCAGGAAAGTTGGGGGTCCAGGATGGGCATCTGGTGAGCAGAGTCCAGGGAAGTGCTGTCTTAAGAATTCAGACAACTGTGAGGACAATGATTTTACCAGAGGGGACACACACGCACACACACACTCACACACACCACACAGTGCCTCACTGATTTGGTGGCCAAAGGGAAATCTGGTTTGACTTGCTGGTAGATATGAAAGCTTGAACTCTGTACACCACAGATGTTTTTAATATGGGCCGAGTCGATAACCCCCACCTTAGCTCCCTGAACAGCTCACTAAAATATAAAGATAATGGGAGATACTGGGAGAGCATAGTAATAAAAAGAATACCTAGCTAATATTTGTTGAGTACATAATGTGTGCACCTTTCTGATATAATAATTTGATTAATCTTTGCAACAACCCTATAAAGTGTTGCTATTAATTCCATGTGACCAATGAGGAAATTGAGGAACAGAGAAATAACTTGCCCCAATCATACAGCTAGGAAGTGGGTATGGGAGGTTTACAAACCCGAGTGATTGGGCCCTGGACTCCAGCCACTCTGTTAGGATGGTGTGATCTTTGAAGGAGGAGGTCCTGCCAGAATGGCCATCATGGAAAATTAGCAAGTAGGCTGTGAAGTTGGCTCCACCAACTCAGATCTCAACAGAAGGATGGCATGGATGCTCCCATCTTTGTGGGCGCTAGTGCTGTTCACCATGCCAGCACCTGCCAGGCCTCGGGTCCGATGAGTGAACCCAACACGTTATTACCATGCACATTACCCAGAAAGTGGTCTCGGGGCTGTTTCCTGTCTACAGAATGAAGGGGTGGGCTAGACACTCAAGTCTTCCCTACCTGATAATCCAGCACTGCGGAAATGATCTCTTTAAGGGGGCAAGCATTCCCCCCACCCCTACCCCAATTTCTACTCCCGCTTTCTTTGAGTACTTACATCTCAGCCTCGGAATTGCTCTCTCACCTGTGGTAAGCTTAACATGTTTATCTCATTCTTATTGGAAAGGGGACCCGGCCCTGAACAATAGGGACAGCCAGTAGTGTCATACAGGACAAATTTCACAATGTGAGTCCAGGTGAGTTTTATTTTATTTTATTTTTTTAAAATATATATTTTATTGATTTCAGAGAGGAAGGGGGAGAGAGAGAGAGAGAGAGAGAGAGAGAGAGAGAGAGAGAGAGAGACACTCATTGGTCAGCTGCCTCCTGCAAACCCCCTACTGGGGATCAAGCCCGCAATCTGAGCTTGTGCCCTTCACCGAAATCGAACCCGGACCCTTCAGTCCGCAGGCCGACGCTCTATCCACTAAGCCAAACCAGCTAGGGCAAAGCCAGGTGAATTTTAGAGGATGTTTATTAAACTGGGGACTGAAACAAGAAAGGACTAGGGGAATGAGCCTGGGCTGGTCTGCTTTGGCTCACTAGGAAGTCAGAGAAAGGGGTGGGGGAAAGGATTGAGGACAAGTTCAGGGTTTGTCTGGGACGAACAGCTGCTGCCCACTGCTGACCTGGTTGCTAGCCTCAGAGTTTAGGAGATGCAAGTCTCTGGGGGAAGAAGGCAGGGGAGACACGGGCGGGTGGGCTCCTGGGAAGGAAAAGGCTCTCTGAGTTTTTTGTCTGAGGCTTTCATCTCTCTCCTGCAGGCAGGAATCTTAGGGGAGTTCTCAGGAGAGGGTTTGGACAGAATATTTACCCGTTTCCTAGGTGTGCTCCTGCAGGGTTGTGGTCTTCACTGATTGATCAGTGTCAGGACAGGGAGACCTTGGTCATGGCAGCAGGTACTGGCATCGCCCACTTGGTTTGCTGCTTTTCTGGATCTGGACTTGAGATACTTACTGCTGAGGCCTCCTGTTTCTAGAGAGGTGACCGTGTCTGCTGTAAACTGCTCTGCCAGTTGGTTCAGTTATCTGTCTCAGTTTCCCTATGCTACTTGTCCTGGCTTACTGGCATGCCTCACTGTCAACTCCGTGAGCAAAAGAGCAGTTGTGTTTTAAGTCTAAAGGGGCACTGCCTCTAGCAGCATAAGCAACTGTCACCTAGGGCTCGAGAAAACATGTCATAGCTGCGCCAAAGCCATAGCTTTGGATGAAACTCTGCAATGTTTTTGATTCAGAGCAAAAGCTAGAAGAGCTATTACTGGCATTTCTTTTTTTTTCACTTGCTACTGATGCATACTGGATAATATTATTATTGTATTAATGTGGCTAGCAGTAGGATAAACATAATCAAAAGGGTTGTTATTTCTAAACTCCTTTGATACTAGCTGCAGAGCACAGAACAAACAATACAAGACTGGCCTTCCTGATGCCGCTAAGCAGGGGCAGGGCCTGCCCTGTGGAGGAGTGAGCCCCATGACCAGAGGGAGAATGACTGGAGGCTGGGAGAGAACCATCCAGAAAGGCTGCAGACAGAACGTCCTTGCAGGGGGAAGGAAGTTCGACAGAGTCATCCCAACTGCCTCCAGAAAATTATCCCATATGCCTTTTTGTTTCAAGAATAGCTTCTTTTTAAACAATAGGCTACTCTTGAACGGAGAAGGCATATGGGATAATTTTCTCTATGAAGGGGATACAGGTGGAAATTGAAGTGTGCCTTTTAGTGCCCAGAATGGTGTCAGGCATGGACAGGCATTCGGAGAATGCTTGCTGAATGATGAACATGAAACATCAGTGAAACTGTCATATCAGTCCCATGACTGTGAGCAATAATCAGCATCACTAGCACATCAGCTTCTTGTTTCAATGGTCACTGGCGTGGGAGGAGGGGAATCCAGTTTATCTGCAGTTAAAATGCAGAACAGTTCAAAAACACAGACACCAATAAAAAAACCAGTCCACTAGAATTCCCGAGGTCTCCAGTTCACAGATTGTATTAGGAGTCACTCGGCTAACAAAAGAAAACCAGCCCTAGCTCGTTTGGCTCAGTAGATAGAGCATGGGCCTGTAGATTGAAGAGTCGCAGGTTCAATTCTGTTCAATGGCACATGTCCGGGTTTTGGGCTTGATCTCCAGTAGGGGGTATGCAGGGGGCAGCCGGTCAATGATTCCCATCATTGATGTTTCTATCTCTTTCTCCCTCTCTCTTCCTCTTTGAAATCAATAAAATATATTTTGAAAAAATAAATAGAAAAATATTCTCCGGTAAGGATTACCCCCCCCCCCCCAATAAAAAGAAAAAGAAAAAGAAAAGAAAACCACTTGTGAAAAATTTCAAGCACTAAACTATGTAAGCTGAATTCAGTACCCAAAGAAACAAGATAGGGTAGCCATCCTATCTAATAAAGATGGATATGCAAATTGACCATAACTCTGTGACAAATATGGTGGTGCCCACAGCCAATAAGGAGTGGATATGCAAATTGATGCAACAAGGTGAGAGGCAGAAAGGCGGCTCTGGCCAGAGCGAAGGTGCTGGCAGGCAGGGGAAGGAAGGCCTATTCTTGCACGAATCTTTGTGCATCGGACCTCTGGTATATTTATAAAGCTTATTAGAATATGCTTTGATTTGTGCCCTACTAGAAGTTTCTGTCTGGGGAAACAGGTATTATGTGAAGTAGAAAGACCTTGAACAAGGCAGGCATTGAACAAAGAACAGTATCCAACCAACTCTCCCAACAATCGTGTAGGCCACCTCAGTGCTCTCTTTATTTCTCTAATCTTAATGTCTCCAATGGTTATTGAGTAGATTTGTAAAGTAATGCAGAGGAGTATTTAATAGATGTTTCTTCCCTCCATCCCCCTGCCTGTTAGACAAAGGAATCATTGGAGTAGAAACTTTATTAGACTGCTGTGAATAAGTGGGTAAAACTTAGACAAAAGTCTGTCAGTAAGTTACTTGCCAGGTGCTGGTTGGATTAGATTCTTTCCTAAGAATACTTAGGCAGGTTTCCAACGTTGTTTGCTTTGATTTAGCTCACACACTTTGTCTTTGATTAAAAGTTCGACTCTTATTTCTCCAGACTTAAACCCCAGCTCTACAAGCTTCTTTACTTTTTAGAAGGATCTTAAGTTCCAAGGAAAAAGAGCTGCTTCCATTTTCCTATTACATAGACAGTTTTGAAAGCCTTCGTGTTTGGGTGGGGCCCAGTCACACCCTCCACAAATCTACAGACTCGAACTATAAATTTGTCAGCCTGTGGGTTGTAAAATGAAACCATGTACCAAAGAAAAATGGTGAATGACTCACGCACATGTGACCTTCCGGGAGTGGGAGGGATACAGTAAGAATGTGCCACAAGGACAGCAAATCCCTCCAGAGAACTGTTCTGGTTCCCTGTTCTGGGATGTGGGTCAATGTTATGAGTCTGAATGAAGGCCACCAAGTTCAGTTGGGATCTCAAAGATAGTATCCGCTACTGGGTGAATTCACCATGTTGCCCCACCCAGCAGGAAATTGGACTCATCAGCACATCAAGAAGGGGTCCAACTCTTAGGGACAGGTTTATATTTATAAGCTTATCACACACACACACTCATGCACGCACATATGCACTCATACACACACACACACACATACATACACAAACAGACACACTGCTAATTTATTGACTTACATTGAGAAATGCAACTGTTACTTAGATAAAAAGCCTTATGCTCCAGTACTTTGTAAACAGGTGCACCTGGGAAGCCAAGCTCTAGTCCAGAGGTTGCTTGGCAACCATGGAAGTAGAACAAAAGGGTTTCAGATGGATAAAACTCACCTTCACAGTGGGGAAATACCTGACTCTGGACCATTGGGTCCTGGGACTAAGCCACTGTTTCCTTGGCACTGGGCTTTGAACAATATTTCAGAGTGAGCCTCTCAGGATTTTTGTGTGGAACTTGCATTGCAATGGAAACAATTTTTCTTTAAATATGATAATACCTTTCAGCTAGTTAACTTCCGTTCAGGAGCCGTTCTTTCTCATTGAAATTAGTTTGTCTATCTTTGTTTTGATGCTTACTAGCTGATTTTACTCATCTGTGGCTCAGGGAACAATATACTTTGCCTGCTTTCCAATTTTTGGTGTGGGAGGAGGAAGGCACCACACAGCCGGCTCCATGTAAGGCCCACTGAAGGATCACTTGAAATCTGAGTTCCACAGGCCTGCCACCTGCCTTAAGGACATAAGAAACTTTCTACTTGAGTCAGCACTCAGCTTTCAATGTCTGGCAGTGATACCGGTGGGCAATTTGTTAGATGGTGTAATAATTATCCTTCTAGACATTCAACCTGAAAACAATATGGATGCACTCTCCACATGTTTCATTTTTCTTCATGAATCCATCATAAATCATCTCTGCAAATTTTTGTAATCTTACCTGAAATAGATTGAACTTACTTACATTATTTCCTTATGCAACTGCTATTGGAATAGGTTTCTTATGTTTAGGTCCTAGCTTTCTTTCCATTTGCTCTAAAACAATGTCTTAAAATCTTCAGCCCTGCCATGAACCCTCATGGCAGAATTCCATATTGTAAAGAAGTGACAGTTTCCCACCCACATACTGCCTACCACTTAGGTTTCTTTAGACGTCACAAACATATGGTCCCTTCTGTCTTCATCTGTCCTTCTTGAAGAATCCCCATGTTTTTAGGGTCATTTGAACCACACCCCGTCTTGAGTGTGTTTTATAGCTATCAAGGCCGAGCCACAGTTGCTCAACATTTTGCTCCACCTGTGAGCAGTAAAGGAGTTTTTCAGACCCCGACAGAAAAATCTGAGTCATTGTGAACTTGGTCACATGGTTCAGTTTATGGAACTGCAAGCTGGCAGAGAGAGAGAGAGAGAGAGAGAGAGAGAGAGAGAGAGAGAGAGAGAGAGAGAGAGAGTAGAGAGAGAAGAGAGAGAAGAGAGAGAAGAGAGAGGAGAGAGAGGAGAGAGAGGAGAGAGAGAACACGAATGAATCAAGGAAGCTGAGGCAGAAAGGATTCCTGTGAAGAACCCTTGGCTCTGCAGGGCGATGGGAAATATGGGAGGATTTATAAGTGAGCTTCCCACAGAGACAGACCTTTCGTCCTTTGGGGGCCGGTCATTTTGTGCGGTTAAGGAGAAGCCTATGCAGTTCTGTATGGGGAGAGGGGTGTGTGGGGTTCCTCCCCTCTTTCCACTCCTCCCCTATCCTTGCCAAGCATTACCTAGACCAGAGGTCGGCAACCTTTAAGACATAAAGAGCCACTTGGACCCATTTTCGAAGGAAAAAAAAAAACCTCGGAGCCGCAAAACCACTGCGACATAAGTGATACAGCTCCCCGCCCCGCCCTGCTATCTGCCCTGCTAGTGTCGGACCTGCTGGGGGCCGCAGCAAAGGTTCAAAAGAGCCGCATGCGGCTCCGGAGCCGCAGGTTGCCGACCCCTGACCTAGACCTTACTGGATGCCAGATATTATGCTAGTAAGCATTCGTATGGATTAATTTTACATGGATTATCTGAAATCTAATGAAAGAGCCAAGGAGCACCTTTTCTACATTCACTTCTCTAATCTACTTAGAAACTATTTTGGTACTAGTAAGTAATAAATGCACAACAGCTGTCTCTCTATAAATGGGCTTATGCTGTGTGCTGTCCAAGTTTTAAAATAAATTGGCTAAAAGTACCCTGTGTTCAAGTACGGTACATTTTTTTTTTCCTTTAGTAAAATATTTCTAGCTCATTGAATAATAACCCTCCGTTATTTCCAGAAGGCTTTGCTCAAACAGTCTTTCCACTTCTGGACGTGGGCATAAGAGCTGGAAGGGACAGGTTGTATTCAAGTCTGGCTTCTGTGGGAGGTGCCCCCCTGCCTGCTCTCTCACTCACTGTCCTTTAGTCCAAAGCCACGTGGAAGCAAAGGGAGGACCCTTGCTCCTAAAGCAGTGTCTGCCAGGCTGTCAACCAATCAGCAACAGCTCAATCCAACTCACATGTTAATTATATTAATAATGAATGTCGGAGCATTTGGTAGTTTATATGAGATAAAGCAGGGCCTCTGGATCAGGGGTGGGTAACATTCAGCTCATGGGCCATATAGAGACCGCAAAATCATTGGATCTAGCCCTGCCAAGGCATTAGGGGTGAGTTAATTAAATGTTTGACCTAATATAACGGGCTAATTTTTAAGTTAATAATTTTGCATGACCCGCTAATGATGTGATAAGTATCAAGATGGCCGTAGGCAGGGGAAAAAAATTCCCTACCCCTGCTCTAGATAAAGGAGTGGCTAAGGCCCACGAAAGTCTCAAAAAGCCTTGCTCTTGGCTTACCCTGGCACATTCTGGGCAAATGTGAAAGCGGCACCTCTTCCTGCCTCCATAGATGGTCTTGGCCTACTCCATCCCCATTTCATGCCACTCTGCCCCTTTTTCTTTTCTTTTTAATATTTTATTTTATCGATTTTAGAGAGAGAGGAAGGGAGAGGGATAGAGAGATAGAAACATTGATTGGCCACCTCCTGCATGCCCCCCACCTGGGATCTAGCCAGCAACCTGGGCATGTGCCCTTACCGGGAATTGAGCAGGTGACCTGTTGGTTCAGGGGTTGACGCTCAACCACTGAGCCACACCAGCAGGGCTGCACCTCATTCTTGAAGCTTTTGTCCATCCCTCAAACACGGTAGGTTTATCCTTGCCTCAGGGCCTTTGCACTAACTCCTCCCTCTCTAGAACTTTGGATGGCTAGCCCCTTCTTAATTAAGTCTTAGCTCAATGTTATCTCCTTGACAGAACTGTCCATATGCATAATAATCTGACCACTCAGTGTATATCCTATATAATAAAAGACTAATATGCAAATTTCCCCTCGAACAGGAGTTCGACCAGCTGGTAGGCTGGCCAACCACCCATGTTCTCTACCCCTGGCCAGGCTGGCCAGACCCCACCCATGCATGAATTCATGCACTGGGCCTCTAAAAAATAATAATAATAATAATTAATTATTATTATTATTAATTTTTTTTTACTGAGTGGCCAGATTATTATGCGTTCAGAGATCATAATATTCTGAGTGGCCAGATTATTATGTGTTCAGAGATCATAATAATCTGGCCACTCGGTGTAGATGCGACAGCGCTCCAGTGAGTCTTTGTTGATGAACACTGAACATTGAGTTTCATATAATTTCCACACCTCATGAAATATTATTTTGGTTTTGTTTTTTTTATCAATTATTGAAAATGTAAAAACCCTTCTTAGCTTTTAGGCTATACAAAAAGACAGGATTTGGCCCATGAGCTGATCCCTCCTCCATACCCCGAACCTGTTGTATTTCCATCTGACTGGTATCTATATGTTTCACGAGCCACTAAATCCAATAAGGCCCTCCTTCCACATCTCTCATATATACTTTCTTCCAGGCGCCACACCTACCCAGTCTTTGCCTCTGTCTGTCTGTACCTGTAGTAATGTCTCAAGCCTTCCTGACCCCTTGTCTCTCTCCAGGTTACCCTATAGTATAGTCCCTTGCTAAATAGAGTATGCCTTTTACTATGTCATTTCTCTGTGAAACCCAAAACCTTTTCATAATTTCCCCATTACCTACAGTATCAAGTCCAGTTCCTCAGGTGGGCCCTTACTAACCAGTTCCCTGCCTGCTTTTCCAGCGTTATTTTCTGAGCCTTCCCTGGAATGAGCCCTCTGCTTGAGCCCCCTCCTCTCCTCATGGACCCTGAAGCCACTGCTCAGGCTGTCCCCCAGAACCCTTTAGCATTCCCTCAAGCAGGCATCCCCTGTGTAATAGGACGTAAGTCTGCAGTGAATGATGGGCAACAGGAAGGATGGAGCAGAGTCTAAGGAAAGCCAGAAGATGAAAAGTGAATGTGACCAAACGTGACTGTCGGTAATAAAGTAGGTTAAGGAGGACTTAGTTATTTGGGGAATCATTGAAAAGTGCTGCTTGGTATGGTAATCTGGGCTTTTCAAACTGCTATGCAGACAAATATTTGAGGAATCTTGTTACGATGCAGGTTCTGGCCTTAGGTCTGGGGTAGGGCCTGAGATTTTGCATTTTTAACAAGCTCCCCGGTGATACC
Source organism: Pipistrellus hanaki (assembly GCF_964339955.1). NCBI lineage: Eukaryota > Metazoa > Chordata > Mammalia > Chiroptera > Vespertilionidae > Pipistrellus > Pipistrellus hanaki. Next base: position 37,318,689 of record NC_140514.1, read on the forward strand.
CATGCTTCTGGCTCTGGGACTATCTTTGAGTACCCAGAATCAAACTAAATGCTTAGGAAAGGAGCCTTTTCCATCGGACTTAGATAAGGAAACAGGAATTGGCCTCCCTCAGGGACCGGCCTGTCTATCATGAGAACCCCCAAAGGTCCTAGCCGACAGTGAAGTTTCTTGCGGTCTGAATGGCTGGATGGATGAGAGAGGATTTAGTCTTCTTGGGGAAGCAGGGGTCGCTGAGGAGAACTATGTGTGTGTTAGGCTGCAGCTAAAAGGAAGAAGCACCTTTAAGTCCCGAGTTGGTGGCAGTGAAAATGGCATTGGGAAACGAAAAGAGGCTAATGTTGATTGGGCAGCTGGCCTGTTGTCACACACACACACACACACACACACACACACACACACTCACCCAAGGAGACACCTCTCCTGATCACTAGAACATACAGTTCAGAACCTAGGTTTTGCTGGAGTACAAGCAGTGTCTGCCAGGCACTGTAACAAGATAGGAATCATCCCTGTCATGTGTATCTCCAAACGGAAGGGCAGGTAGGAAATTATTTTGCTGGTGTAATAAACTTGCCTGTTCAAACAGTTTCTCTTTAATTATTAGCCTGGCCCTTGTATCTTTGGCTAATCAATAGCTGGCCTTCTGATGAAATTGAGTGTTATTTCCCTGAGGTTTGACTTTGTGCAAACTGTAAGTTGTCCAGATTAATGATTTTAATGGGGCACTTGATTAACATCAGTCATTTTCCCTCTGCTTTTATTACAGAAGGACTTCTGCTTGGGTGACTGAACCCTGATCCTGACTCAGTATGGTAAGTCGTGGAGTGCCTCACCTTACCTGGTGCCAGCCGCAGACAGGTACAGGATGCTTACTCAGTGGCTATTGACTTATACAGAGGGTTGTTTGCTCAACAGGGGGCAGGGAGGAGGAAATGAAAAGGCAGTTTCTTCGTTTTTAAGATTTTTATTGATTTCAGAGAGGAAGGGAGAGGGAGAGGGAGATAGGAACCTCAATGATGAGAGAGAATCATTCATCGGCTGCCTCCTGCATGCCCTCTCTTGGAGATCGAGCCCACAATACAGGCATGTGCCTGTGACCGGAATTGAACCCGGGACCCTTTAGACCGCAGGCCGACGCTCTATCCACTGAGGCAAACCAGCTAGAGCAAGGCAGTTTTGTGTGTGTGTGTGTGTGTTTTAAGCACCATTTTAATTTCTTTTGGGAGTGGTGAGTAACTTGACCCTGAAAAGTAATTCAAAGAGAATCCTTTGAATCCTTCTAACATCCTGAAATACAGAAGCAAGTTGTAGACCATTATAGAAAATTTAGGCAAAGAAAAAGGAAAAACTGAAAACCCTGTAGACTCTACCACCAGGGGATGAGTGCCTCCTAATTTTGATGTGACCCCATGGTTACAGACTCATCAAGAAGGCAGTGTCCAGCCATATAGGCTTGTCATTTGCCTCCTGCTTTTGGCTGCGACTGGACTCCTCGGAGTTTGGTTATCTGATCTTTGAGACAGGCGAGCAATTGGATCCCTTTGAGAATTCTATAAAGTTCAATGCTGAGATGAAAACTGAGACTCTGAGTTGCAAACATGGCTCTACCTGAGGCTGGCCATCTGCTCTCCTTCTCCCACCCAAATACGGTTTCTGAATAGGCAGGTCGTTCTGATCCCTGCTGGTTGGGAAGAGAATAATAGAAGTAGAATCTTATACCTGGGGAGAACTAGAGGTCCTGTCAGATCTGGACGCCTTCCTTTAGGAAGATGGACTTGTAAACTATCCTGAACAAATAGTAATATTTAAAAAATGTTTTACGTTAGACATTCCAGAATTTTCTTCATCATCCCTGGCAGTTACTCATGTCTGATCCAAATCATTTATGCTTTCATTTAAAATTCATTCCTTCTTGATAGATTCTCCTTGGACATGTAAAAAATTTAGTCAGAAATGTTTACGGAGCCCTTACATTGTGCCAGAGATGGTATTTGGCTCTGGGGACTCAAAATTAATGGGATACCCTTTCTGTGTGTAGCAAGTTCACAGCCTTCCTGCATGTGATGACTGTAATCAAGGGACCCTTTAATGTGCTTCTACTCAAGGAAAATTACCTCAGTTGCTCTCATCTTTCCTCCTAGGGCCTGTTTTCCCATCATGACTATTACTTATTGAAGAGATGGAGGAAATTTTTTTAAAATATTTTTTTCTTGATCTCAGGAAGTAAGGGAGAGGGAGAAAGATAGAAACATCATTGATGGGAGAAAATCATTGATTGACTGCCTCCTGCAGGCCTCCTACAAGGGATTGAGCCAGCCATCTGGGCACGTACCCTTGACCGAAATCAAACCCAGGACTCTTCAGTCTGCAGGCCTACCCTCTGTCCATTCAGCCAAACCAGATAGGATCAGATGAAGGAAATTTTTAAAGGAAAGAAAAAACACACAATAGTCACAATATTGTAATTTCTAATAATTTTTCATTTTATTTTAGACCCTACTCACATGTATCATGGTTTTTAAACAGTAGTAATAAGAGCATAAATAATATGTATTTACTCTAATTTTTGCAATGAAATGAGTTTTTTTTTTAAAAATATATTTTTTATTGATTTTATACAGAGAGGAAGGGAGAGAGATAGAGAGTTAGAAACATCAATGAGAGAGTGTCATCGATCAGCTGCCTCTTGCACACCCCCTACTGGGGATGTGCCCGCAACCAAGGTACATGCCCTTGACCGGAATTGAACCCGAGCCAAACCGGTGCCGGCTGGTAAATGAGTTTTGACAAATATTTGTACCATGTGATGTATTTCTCTGTCACGATAAGTTGTTTTATCATTCTAGGAAGTTCATTCATGGCCCATCCAGGTCCCTGCTCTACTCCTCACCCTACCCCGGAAATGCAGCCATTTTTCTGATTGTTATCACCATAGATAGTGACTGTTTTGCCTGTTCTAGAACATCCCATAAATGTAAACATAGAGCATGTACTCTTTTGTATCTGGCTTCTATTGCTTAGCATTATATTTTTTGTAATCCATTTGTGTTGCTCTATCAGCAGATTGTTCCTCCATTGCTTTTTATTGTTGATTAGTATTTCATTATGTTGCATTCCAATCCTTTTTACTTTTATTATCTGTATTATCATTTCAATAACCGGATAATATCTCATTGATTGTGATATATCACCTATTTATAGCTATTCATTTTTGTCCTTCTCCCACAAATCTTTCCTGTTTCCTTTGCCTGCTATCACAAGAAATTTTCCTGGGGTGGAATCCCCTCCGTTCCCAGAATGAATAATGGTACATTACATTATGCCCTGGAATGTAATCAATACAAATATTTTAGAGGTAACAGGAACAAATTTCCCAAGCTTATCTTTTTCCTGGAAAAAAAGTCACAAAGAATGCTAATTGATAAGCTGAACCATGTTTGCAAATCCGTCTATCGATTCATCTTGTTAGATAGTAATTTTCATCTCTTAGTCCCTTAGTAATGCATTTTGCTTCAAAGTTGAGTATCATCCAATTTTTTTTTTTTTTTCAACATTGGAGTTTCAAAAGAACTTTGTGAAACATTCAACTCAGGAAGCTGTCTCATGGTAGGGTCAAAGGCTGAATTAGGCCATGTGGGAATTTTTTATAGCAAATTATAAATATGCTTATAATTGCCAATATACACTGAGTGGCCAGATTGTTATTAACTCTGAATACATAATAATCTGGTCACTCAGTGTAAATACTATATAATAAAAGGCTAATTTGTAAATTGGCCCCTTGACCAGAAGTTTGACCAGCTGGCAGGCCAGCCAACCACTTCCCACTAAGCTTTACTATCTTTCTTTTTTAAATATATTTTATTGATTTTTCACAGAGAGGAAGAGAGAGGGATAGAGAGTTAGAAACATCGATGAGAGAGAATCATCGATCAGCTGCCTCTTGCACATCCCCTACTGGGGATGTGCCCGCAACCAAGGTACATGCCCTTGCCGGGAATCGAACCCGGGACCTTTCAGTCTGCAGGCCAATGCTCTATCCACTGAGCCAAACCGGTCCCAGCTAAGCTTTACTATCTTTCACTATAGCCTATAAAAAAATAAAATAGAACCACAGTATCATTATCATACCTAAAAAAATGTTAACACTGATTCCTTAATGTCATCAATATTTTCAGTGTTCAAATTTCTAATTGTCTTATAAATATTATGTTTTTTTCCTGTTTGATTCAGGATGAAAATAAGGTTCACCCCTTATGGTTTTTGATATGCCTTTCAAATCTCTTTTTAGCTATAGTTCTCTATTTCTCTGTTTTCTAATTTCCCTTGTAATTTATTTATCTATAACCCTGTGGTGTGGGTTAATATTTTCTTCTCATTCACTGTAAGTTGGTATTTGACTCTAGAGGCTTGATCAGATTCAGATTTGATTTTCTTTTTCCCTTTTGTGTGTGGGGAGGAGAGGAGAGCAAAATTACCGCATAGGTTGCTGTATCACTTATTTTACCACTCTGCTCTTTGCCCACCACCTTGAACCACCCTGGCTTCTGTCCAGCTGCTCCCATAAAAGCTAGTTCCAGCCTCAGGGGCTTTGTCTTAGCTGTTTCCTCTGCCTGTAACACTTCCCCCCTGGTCAGCTGCTTCATGTCATTGGGATATCGGCCTGTATGTCACTCCGCAGAGCAGCCCCTCAGGACCTCTCAATCTGATCCCTAACACTTCTCCCCATCGGACACGTGGTGGAATACTTATTTGTTGGCTTGTTTACTACCTGCTCTTCCCTCCCTTCCCCCCTGAACTAGAACATCAGCTCCATGAAAGCAAGAACCTCGTCTCTCATGGTCCCTATTGTATTCCTAGCAACTAGAATAGTGTCTGGTCCATGGTAGGTGCTCAGCAAATTTTGCCTAATGAGATGCCTCCATGTCAGTAAGATGCTGCCTCTCAGTCACCTCTTTCTCTGTGTTCAGGCAACCAAAGGAGGCACCATCAAAGCTGCTTCAGGATTCAATGCCACGGAAGATGCCCAGACCCTGAGGAAGGCCATGAAAGGGTTGGGTAAGTGCTCTGGATCCCAGTCACAGTGTGCTGGGTCCACTGTCCACTGTGAACAGGTCTCATTCTAAAAACACACAGTGGGTCTTAATTATTAATTTTACTATAAAAATTTTTAATTTAATGTTCTCATTCTATCTTTTTCCAATTATTTGAATCTGTTTTTGCATTACAGCATTTTGAATCTATATATAAATATTTAGAAATGTATTTGTCCTCCCATTAATGCTAGATGTGTGTGGTGCCATAGGGTTTATAAAGCACTTTCACAAACACTATCTCAGTGATTATATACAGTGACCCTGTGGTTTAGTGAAAGCAGCTATGGCTGCTGTTACTTTTGCCCCATTTTACAAATGTGAACTTGAGCCCCAGAGAAGTGAAGTAACATAGTGAGACACATAGTAAATAGCACTAAGCCATGACTCACACTCAGCAGAGCCCAGTGCCGCACTTGGCTTGCCCACTCTAAGGTCACGTTCTTCCCCCGGAGTCCCTCCGCCTGTTCCTGTGATCGGTACAGCTGCCCAGGCCCCACGTGCTGGGTATGGGACTTTATGTGAGAAGACTGTGTACCCGACTGGGAGGGCTTGCCTTCCCGTGCACTGCCCGCCACTCAGCTCCCTGAGGCCAAGGCTCCATGCCAGGTGCACTGCAGGCCTCCCTGGCCTACGTCCTTGCCTGGGTGGACATTTGGCCAGAGAAGTGCTCTCTGGTTGTAGCTGCTACTTAGAATTTCCCTGAGATTTAGATAAAAAATCTTGGCCATGTGGCCTCAGTCCTCAGTTTTCCTATCTAAGAAGAAATTATATTACTTAGACCCGGTGCTCCTAATAGCAGCAGCAACAACAGCAATAGTAATGAACATCTGGTAAGCCCTACTATGTGTCAGGCACAATGGATTATATGGATTAACTGTTATAATCCTGACAGCAGTTTTACTGATGTGAAAGTTGAGATTTAGCCTGGTTGGCATGGCTCAGTGGTTGAGCATACCTATGAACCAGGATTCTGGGTCAGGCCACATGCTCGGATCGTGGGCTTGATCCCCAGTAGGTAGCGTGCAAGAGGCAGCCGATCGATAATTCTCCTTCGTCATTGATGTTTCTCTCTCTCTCTCTCTCTCTCTCTCTCTCTCTCTCTCTCTCTCTCTCCCTCCCTCCCTCCCTCCCTCCCTCCCTCTCCCTTCCTCTCTGAAATAAGTTTTATATATATATATATATATATATATATATATATATATATATATATATATATATATATATTTTTTTTTTTTAAGGAAGAAAAGTTGAGATTTGGGGAGGTTTGCTAACTTGCCCAAGGTCTCAGAAGTGGTCAGTATGAAAATCAGGATTCTAGGCAATTGCAGATAGTCTGACTGCAGAGCTGGAGTTTGAGTCACTCTGCTCTAATGCTGCCCAGCTCTGAACAGATCATTGTTCTAAGTCTGTGCATTTATCTCCTCATTTTCTGTTTTCCATTTTTTAAAAATAAGAAAATGTACTTGGCATATATAAAGAACACCAACATTTCAGAACCTGGACCACATGGTATTCAGAATTGTCAAAATAAGTTTCAGGAGACATTTGACAGAGCCAATGCTTTTCAGTGCTGCTGGGTGGGGGCCAATGTAAGCTGGACGTTGGAGGAGACAGGGTTATAAAACCTAGTCCTTGTGGTCAACTGGTCCATGGACAGTAGGTGGCTAAGGCAAATACAGAAATAACTGTGACCAGTTCATAGTGTGATAGCGATAGGAAGGGCACAAATAAGATCCTATTCGGGTTCAGAGAGGAGATAAGAACCCCTACACTGCATTTGGGGACACCAGGCAAAACCTCCTGGAGGATGTAGACTTTGAGGTGGGCCTTGGGAAACAGATTGAGTTTTAATAAGTAGAGCTAACAGAGGATGCGTTTCAGGTGAATGGAAGATATAAACAAAGACATGGGATGAGTGTGAGGATTGTCCCATTTTCCATGAGGCCTAGGCAAGTCACGGTAAATACATGGAAAGGAGATACTTGCAAAGCAGGAGGTGGCTGGTTGGGGACTGTCGGAGAAGGGAGGTATAAAGGGAAGTCTTAGGGTGCTACTGAAAAGCCACCTGTGGGATCACAGACAGGGAGGGTGGGATGGCCCAAGGCATTTGCCAGGAAACAACCAGTGCCAGAATCACGATGCCAAATGGAGAGGCTTAGGGAGACATAAACCAACAGATGGACAGCGAAGGAGGTCAGGAGAAGGAAGTACAGCACAGTGGGGTCAAGTACAAAAATTCAAGAGCTTAGTCTGTGGGTTTGACTGCCTGGTACCCTTTTATATGGATCTCTCTTCACACACTAGTGAATGGGATGCTGTACTGAGTCTCAAATGCCTGCAGTAAAGCCAGCAAGCAGTGGGGAGCCACCGTGTATTTCTGGCTAGGGGAAGGGACACTGTGAGAGCTTTTCTTATAGGAAAACGAAATCTGGCAAAACTCCAGAAAGACAGATTAGTAGGTAAGAATACTGGTTAGCGGACTGTTGCAGTCGTTTAAGAAAAAAGCCTGAAATCCTGAATGGGAGTGGTAGTGGTAGGAATTCAAAAGAGGGAACAGATGCAAAGAAGATCCCAGAGCTAGACATTTTGCATGTCTTGGCAGGAAATTTGAATGTAGAGGAAGAACAAGGGTAAAAAAAAAAAAAAAAAAAAAAAAAAAAATTCAAAGCTATTTTGAGGGTTCAGACTTGACTGGAAAAGGATGGTAAACAGAAAATGTGGTAAACAGAAGGTGATAAGCCTTTTCTCTCTACCTGAGATATTGGAAAGAGTAAATAATGGTTGTATCTATTATCCTCTTTAAGGAGAGAGAGAGAAAGAGAATGGATGCCTAAGTCTTATAGCTTCTTCCCTACATATCACATTTTTTCTGGATCTCTGATCTTGCAAAGAAAAATCCTGGTGAGTTTATGGTTTTTCATTTCTCTCTGAAATATTTCAATAGAATCTTCTGTAACCCATAACAACTCCCACACAGTACAAAAATGAGGAAACAGAAAACTCATAAAACATATATGAACATGCAGTTATTGCTAAGACAAGGGACCAATTTGAAAAATCAGAGTAAATGACCCTGTCAAAAAGCTGTTGCAAAAAAAAGCCAGGCAAACACAACTTAGGGCATTTCTAATTTGTAATTCATATTGTGAAGTTTCGGGAGTGTATTGCATCATGGAAATTTATAGGCAATTATAAAAAAGGATCCATCTGAAATCAGGAAAGACAGCTTGAAAATGAAAAACACAATTATATTAAAATGCAGTAGATGCAGTGAGCAGCCTAAGTGCCAAATCAGTGAATTAAAAGACAAATTTGAATTGTTTCAAAACTCAGAGAAAATTATAAAAAGATTAAAAATGAGGAGAGAAAAGGTAAGATCATGGAAATAGATGCAGGAGAACCAAAAGGCAGTATAACAATTCCAGAGGAAGGGGAAAAGCATGCTCCCAAAAGCATTATTGACTAAGTGCTAAATCAGCTATTTTCAACCTTTTTCATCTCATTGCACACGTAAACTAATTACTAAAACTCTGACAAAAATTTAGGGATAATTTTGATTGACTTGCAAAAAAAATAGTAATTACATACCCCTTTTGCTCCAAAGTGACTTTTTCTAAAAAAAAAAATCAGGTGCCTATATTTGTATATAAGGATTTCTGGTAGCAAGAATTAACCAATGAGATGCAATCTTAATATGTGACATGACCAATAAGATGCAATTGTATTATATGACCTATACATTTATGGTTCAAATGGGGCCTTCACACCCAGCAAGCATTATTGTGTTGGCTGTTGTCATTTCCTTATTTGGCAATCTAAGGGGAAAGAGGTTAGTGCCTTTTAAATAGTCAACTAATGCATGTTTTAAAAATTCTTGCATCACACCGACAAATTGCTGTGCTAAGTAATTCACTTAATTGTTCTAGTTAGCACTTGTAGTGACCTTGAGATCACTCACATGTATAGGTAAGGAAACTAAAGCTCAAAGAAGTAAACTATTGTTTTCGGTGGCATATCGTTAATTAGAGAGGCGAGGACTAGTGTCTGTGTTCCCCCAAATTAAACAAACCTCTTTTCTTAGAAAGCTCTCTGCATGTGTTTGGGTGACTTCAGTTTCCACAGAGGAACTCGTTTTCTCACTCCTCTCTCCAATCACACTCACTGTCCTCTCCGCTCCGCCAGGCACCGATGAAGACGCCATCATCAATGTGCTCGCCTACCGCAACACGGCCCAGCGCCAGGAGATCCGGACGGCCTACAAAACCACCATCGGCAGGGTAGGCCGCAGTCTCTCTGATCGAGGTGCCTGAAGGGGCCCCGTGTTTTTGAACGGTGGCTGCTTTGCGTTGTTTAACGATGTTCTTGGAAAACACGCACAAACGGGTTTCCACACACTTCCTCACCGCTCCTTGGCAGAGAGATCTCGGAGAGCTCTTGATTCACGGAGCTCAGGGCCAAGCTTGGTCTCTGCCCACCCAGGCTTTGCAGGGACCTGGTTGTTGAATGGACTCAACCTGACCTTGACTAGGCTTCTTTGAGGCCCTGTGGATGAAGACCCTCCACACAGACTAAGATATTTAAATCCAGTTTGTTTTAAACAAGTGGTCCTAGGATTTAGGGTCTATTCCTACTCTCCCACATGAACCCATTTGTAGCACATGTGCATTCCTTTGATGATTCTCAGTTGAGGAACCCCTCAGATTCTAGAGTGGGGCTTATGTGTGTAAAAATTTTTTTTTTAAATATATATATATGCGATTTATTAATGTATGCATTGTTTATTCACCGTGTTTCAAATGTCTGTGATGCCTGGCTTAATGGAAGACAACTAGATTCTCATATCTGCCTCTTCGTTGTTTGTTTGTTTTATGTGGTTTTGGTTGAAGTATATGAAGAAAACCTGGTCTTGTACAGATATGTAGTTGCAAAAGGGAGGAGTATCTTAATAGGCTTTTAAGATACTTGTAGGTTTGTTGATATACAAATAGTCTTTGGAAAACTCCATTCTGCAATTGTGAGAGAAGGACAGCGAAGAGGCAGCTCCTGTCTTAGTGTGATTATGAAGATAGTGCTGGCCTTGCAGGTCCCCTGAACGGTTGTGAAGCCCCGGGGACCACACTTGGGAGAGTGACCAGTTTGAGTTCCCGTAGCGGTTAAGCAGGCTGCTTCCTTGCGTTGCAGGACCTGATCGATGACCTGAAGTCGGAACTGACTGGCAAGTTTGAGCGTGTGATCGTGGGGATGATGACGCCCACCGTGCAGTACGACGTGGAGGAGCTGCGCAGGGCCATGAAGGTCTGTGTCTCCCTCCTCCCGTGCTCTCCAGGCGGCTGGCGCCCGTGCTGCGAGCTTTCTCCAGGAACCGTGACAAAGGCCCTCTGAGAGGCGGGAGGCTGAGGGCTAGGAGAGCGATTTGCCTTCAGTGATGACAACTTGAAAACATGGCATTACACTATGGCAATTGCAATTTAAAAGTTAAATTAAATTCTAGCCTGGCTGATGGGGCTTAATGGTTGAGCGTGGACCTGTAAACCAGCAGGTCACGGTTTGATTCCTAATCAGGGCACATGCCCGGGTTGTGGGCTGGATCCCCAGTGGGGGGCGTGCAGGAGGCATCCAATCAATGATCCCCTCTCATCATTGATGTTTCTATCTCTCTGAAATTATAAATATATATAAATATATATAATTTCAGAGAGAGAGAAACATATGTGTATATATATTTTTTTAAAGTTGTTTTTTAAATTTTTTTTTTTAAGTATGGAATTATTCTCTTTCCTGTGGCTCCGTAGGGGGGGATTATGGTACTAATTATTGGTGGAGTTCCAGAAGCTTTCTTGCCACCTTAGCTACGTTTGAGACATGAAACTTTGCAACTGACACCTTGGGGGCCTCTGAGTCTGCTGCAGGCTCCGAACTGGCAGAAAAGCATCCTCAGCCTCCCTGGAGGCCAAGCCACTGTGCTGTAGCCCGGGGCTCTGCTGATTTTTAATGACCAAGTTTAAACTTCAAATCCAAGCACTCTCCTCAACCGTGTCAATAAATATTTAGTCTCATGGATGGTTCTTGAAAAACAAGGACACAACAGCCTTTGCCAGAAGATTCTGCCTTTCAAGGAAAAGCACAGCCCGATCTAGGGAAGATTAAGCCCCTGGAGAGCAGAAACTGCGCCTAACCTGGCACAATCACCACCACAGAAACATCCCATACATGTTGGTTTTACTAACAGTGATCACTGTAAATGCGTTGGAATTTGAGCAGGACGTTTAAAAATGAGAAACATCCTGCAGCTAGAACCCTGTGGGTAGTCTTTATTCTCTGCAGGTTCTTGGTTATATTGCTTCTCTCTCTGGGACTTGACTCTGTAAACTGACTCATAAAGCCTTCTCCTCTGGGTTTCCCGCGCAGGGGGCTGGCACGGATGAGGGCTGCCTGATTGAGATCCTGGCCTCCCGGACGCCTGAGGAGATCCGGCGCATCAACCAGACCTACCAGCTGCGTATGTAGCTTCCTCAGGGGCCCTGGCTGAGGTTTCACTGTGGTCTGAGAACGAGACTAGCAATGGAAGGTTACCCACGGATCAGCCTTTCTTCATAGAAACAACACTACAAGGGATCCTCCCTTCTAAGCTCCCTGTTAAGACAGATCCCTGTCCAGACAAATGATTGTCTGTTGGTTTCCCATGACGTCTCAGAGGAATAAATTACTCTACGCAGGCTACCCCGTGCCTGAGGTACCTACTCCCATTCATTATTCTGAAAGCTGGAAAGTTGTTCCTTCTTATCAGAGCATCGAAGGTGCTTGTCCAAAAGTGGTGGCACCAGTGAAGCTCAGCATTCCAGGGAATGGCCTGGAGGGGCTGTCTCGCCCAACTCCTTACCTTCATTCGGACTGGGCTGTATGTCCTCCAGCCGTCTCAGGAAGAGAGCCATTATTCCCTTCTCAACAATCTCCGGAGGCTGGTACAGATGAAGAGCCTTAAATGTTGCCTGCCTTTCTTGCCCTAAGGATATAATAAAGAATGCTCAAAGGTTTAGATTTCATAGTGTTTATTCAGTATTTGTTATATTAGCTAAACATGCCCAACAGCTTAGCAGGTTAGTTAAATAAAATAGGGTACACCCACACAGCAGACTATTATGTAGTCCTCAAACGCATATTGTAGGATATTATTAAGTTACATTAAATGGTATAGAATATGTGGATATGTGAAAACTGCACATCATAAAATAGTATGGCATTATCCCATCTTTTCAATAGAAGGAAAAATAATATGGGTATGTGGGGTGAAAATAAGGAAGGATAGCCGAAACCGGTTTGGCTCAGTGGATAGAGCACCGGCCTGCGGACTGAAGGGTCCCGGGTTCGATTCCTGTCAAGGGCATGTACCTTGGTTGCGGGCACATCCCCAGAGGGGTGTGTGCAGGAGGCAGGTTTTTTTACTTTACACACAGTTTCTTAAAAACAGCTTGACAACCCCTAGTATAATCCCAAACATGGTTCTGAAACTCCACAGTATTTGTGTGTTTTTTTGTTGTTGTTTTTTTAATATATATTTTATTGATTTTTCACAGAGAGGAAGAGAGAGGGATAGAAAGCCAGAAACATCGATGAGAGAGAGACATCGATCAGCTGCCTCTTGCACACCCCCTACTGGGGATATGCCCGCAACCAAGGTACATGCCCCTGACCGGAATCGAACCCGGGACCCTTCAGTCCCCAAGCCAACACTATCCATTGAGCCAAACCAGTCTCTGCTCCACAGTATTTGTTTTCCATGGTTACTGTTCTGTCGTCACTGAAAACTATGTTTAGACAGCCCCCTCAACAGGAGGAACAGTGAGGATTTCAGCCCGGCCTTCTCCACCTCCAGCTGTAAGGAACAAGCACATCTTGTTTCCACTATAATGACAAGCTGGACTTTTTACCAGAGTTGTTTTTGAGAAACTGTGCGTAAAGTAAAAGTAAAAAACCTCATGAACAGTAAACGGGCTGTTCCAGGAGGGGTCAGAGGCTCTGCAGTGTGTCACCGTGCTGAACAGGGCTCTGTCCTGATGTGGCCAATCTTTCTTTCTAGAATACGGGAGGAGCCTTGAAGATGACATTCGCTCTGACACGTCCTTCATGTTCCAGAGGGTCCTGGTGTCTCTGTCCGCTGTGAGTGGCGCCCTCTGCTGGCTGTTTCTGATAGGGGTTGGGTTTATTGGCATGCTCCCTCTATTCCCGTTTCCAGGTTATCTCATCCTTTCAACTTCCCAAATGTGAACATTCTTGGGCCTCTGTCCTTTCTCCCTAGGCTGGGAGCGTAACCCCTTGTGGCATTCTGCCTTGTTATCACGTCATTGGCTTCCCAAACATTCTGTCTTCTCCAGATCTTTGTGACTGCCCTCTCATTCTCTTTGGCTTGTTTCTCTCATCCTCAGGGTGGCAGGGATGAAAGCAATTTCCTGGATGATGCTCTCATGAGGCAGGATGCCCAGGTGAGTAGGACTGCGGCTCCTTTCTTCTCTTTTGTCAGTAGGAGAGTCCTTAATTGGTGAGCCCCCTCTTATATTTCAGTGTATATTGGTCTGGCTGGGGTATGTTAAGAAAAATAATCCTCACTGATAATATAGAAGAGCAGAAGTTTCAGAAGCGCCTGGGGCTTGGGGGTGGCATGAGGCATCATTATATAAGCACCCCCGGATTCTAGATTTCTTGACATTGGGGCCATGGTGTGGTCACCCCCAGAGAACCGTGGAGTGTCTTCCGAATGGCTTGGAGGTGAAGGGACCTGCCTTTGTTTTGTTTACCTTGCATTTCTATTAGCCCAAAGAGAATTTTGATATGATCTGCATGAAACAGCATGGCACAGTGTGTGCCCTGTTGGGTAAAATCAATACCAAACCCAAACAGGCAGTGGCTTCTTTGGTACCCAGCCCACTAGTGGCTGCCCTGGCACCAACCCTCTGTCTGTTTACTGTGGCCAGATAATACTAATAATAAAAGCTAATAAAAAGTGGGTCTTTTACCAGGTGCCAAACACTGTTTTAGCTCTTGATATGGTGTATGTTGTTGAATCCTTGTGGTATTCGTATGAAGCAGATATTGTTACCCCTATTTTGTGGAAATGGAGACTCAGAGAAGTCAAGTTCCTTGCTCAAGTTCATACAGATAAAAAAAAAAAAATGGCAGAACTGGGACTTGAACCTAGGCAGTTTGGATGTATAACCACCGAGAAGGACTAGCCCCATTCAGTATGTGAGGTATGGACCACTGTGGATTCTACAGGCGAGAAGAACCTGTGCTGTCACTGGAAGAGAGAGGGGTCTGTGTGTCATAGGCAGGTAGCATGCTGAGGGCTCAGGGAGGCCCAGGCCACACAGGAGACACAGGAAATGGCCTTCAGTGCAGAAGCTTTGAGGAGGGAAAAGGTATGGATCTCCTGGATGCTTTTGTGAATGTCAGCTACCTCAAGGAAAGCATTTGGGGGTGTGCTGGAAGGAACCTCCAGAGCCCGGGTGAATCCCAAATTAAATGAAGAGCTAGTGAGCAATTTATTCCTGAAGCATTATATTCATTATCAAATTTTTCGTGGGTTTGCTAAGTGCCAAGCATCGTGTTAACTACTGTACGTGTTTTTCTTACGACAAATCTGGGCAGATATTGTTACATCTGTGTTAACGATTAAGATGCAGATATTTCAGTAACTAGTCCAAGATCACAAGGTTTGGTAGAAGTGGGCTGTTTGGATCCCCGTCTGTCTGATTTTTTTTTTTTTTTAAACCATGCAGTTCAACAAACAAATATTTTTGGGCTTTTCAAAGAGCACAGTTCTCCTTGGAGGTGGCTGTGTGGAAGGTGCTTTGAAACAGGTTTGGGCTGGGGAAGTTGGAGAGACGGAGTAGAACTTAGAATAGTTTTTCTGGAACTTCCATGTCTTAACAAGAGGCAAGGAATTTAAGAACAACCCCAGTCAAGGTTTCAGCTCTTCTAGGATAAGACAGTAGGAAAACCTGGCCAACCTTTGCTCTTTAATTTGCATCAGCAGCAAGGGTATCATTGGCAGACTTTGGTTATTAGAGCTGGATTTTGATGTAGGAAAGTAACTGCCTTTGAGATGAGGAGAATGGTCAGGGCAGGTGGAATCTGGTAGTAATTATTTATAAAAGGTAGAAATTTTACCATGTAGAGGCTATTATCTCCCCTGTTCAATCTCCTCTGTTGTTGAGATGAAACCAGCACAAAATGGAAATAATAGGTAGTGTTCAGAATTCCTACTTTAAAAAGAAGTCCATGATGTATTTTAATGCCCTTCAAAGCTTTTGCTAGAAAATGGCACAGATTTGATTCCCTTGTTCTGGGGAGCAGAGGAAGGAGAGGACCAGGAAATATAAAAATAGGGAAAACTGCTTCAGACTGGAAACGATGGAAAAGGGCCATTAAAATGCCAGATGGGCAGCAAACCTGGGCCAAGGACACAGGAGGGCCACCCTGTCCCAGAAAAGAGGCTCAGCTCCCTCCAGCCTGGAGCAGGCCTCATGAAAACCGGAAGAAATGCCTCAGAGAAGACCTGTGCTGTGTCTCGGCTGCCCTCAGTGGACTAGCTGTAAGTGCTCCTGCTTGAAATTCATCTAAATGAAAAGTGAGGAGCTCCTAGAAGAATCCACTCACCTTGTTCTGGGGGTGTGTGTATGGGGGGTGGAGGGGAAGCATTGGTGGAGATCAGGTCTGGATAGACTGCTCATCATCTTACCTAATAAAAGAAAACATGCAAATTAACCATCACTCCAGTACACCCACAGCCAATCAGAGCAAGTATGCAAATTAACCAGACAAAGATTTATGTTAATTTGCACATGTAGGCGGGACCGACTAGGAGAGGCATGACACCTGCTATGAGGGGAAGGAGGTGGAGGGAGCTACTGGAGCGGTTCTCTGGACAGAAGCAAGGACTTGCCACAAGCGCTCATCCCCCCACCCCTTTTCTGCTCCCACAGACTTGTTGGCTCCAGGCGGGCAGAGCGCAGGGACGTGCTGGCTCCTGGGCAGCTGGGAGTGAAGCCAGGGGGAGGAAGGCCTATTCTTGCACGAATATCATGCAATGGGCCTTTAGTTTAAGAATGAAAGAGCTTGCAAACCAACAGATTGTCACCTCAAACGCTATGTGGCCTATAAACAGAGGCATGAAAGGAACCAAATAGGGTCATGCTGTAAGGAAGAGAAAGAAGTCAGATTGCTCTGGGCCCAAAAATAATTGAGACAAAACTTGGGTTATAATTAAACGAGAGCTTTAAATGAAGATGCAGTGAGAAAATAGCAGATGAAGAGGAGCTGGATGAAGGGCAAGCAGAGCTGCTTTTCAAAGGGGAAGCTAGATGGGTTGAGGAGAAATGTCCTTAGATGAAAAAGGGAAAACCAGAATTTTGAAGCTCATTAGAAGCAGGCATGATTTAAAACGATATTGCTGAAAATGGAATTATTGTTGTGGAAAGCTATACAGAAAAAAAAAATCTTCAGAATTCTGAAAAAAGGGATGAAGCAATTAGAGAAAAGGAGGAATGTAGAGGGAAAAGGATGGCGATTAGAATCGTGACAAAAAGGATGTGGAAGACTTTGTATTGATACATGCTTAAAGGTATAATAAAGGTAAAAAAATAAATTAAGGAATGTGGCGTTGGTGTAAGAATTGTGAGAACCCAAGGAATGACTAGAAAGTGTAGGAGCCGAGCCAAGCCTATGTGAGAATAGACAGGTAGCATTCTAAATCAGTGAGGAAAGCAGAGTACTGAGTGGAGTTGGAATAACTGACGAATCATTTGGGAAAGAAAAAGGTTAGATCCCAACTTCCACCTCATATCATAATGAATTCCAAATATTGATAGATTACAATTTTAATGCAAATAAATGAGATCAGGAAGATACTGCAACAAAACGTTAAATATGTTTTAATCTGGAGCTGGGAAAGGTTTTGTTATATGCCTGACACGCAAGGCAAACTATAAAGGAAAATGACTGGTAGTTTGGCTACATTAAAAAACAACAACTCCCGCCGAAGCTGGTTTTGCTCAGTGGTAGAGCGTTGGTCTGCGGACTGAAAGGTCCCAGGTTCGATTCCGGTCAAGGGCATGTACCTTGGTTGCGGGCACATCCCTGGTAGGGGGTGTGCAAGAGGCAGCTGGTCGATGATTCTCTCTCATCGATGTTTCTAGCTCTCTATCTCTCTCCCTTTCTCTCTGTTAAAAATCAATAAAATATAAAACAACAACAACAACAACTCCCTAACTGGTTTGACTCAGTGGATAGAGCGTCAGCTTATAGATTAAAGGGTCCCAAGTTCGATTCTGGTCAAGGGCACATTCCCGGGTTGCGGACTCGATCCCCAGTTTAGGGGCATGCAGGAGGCAGCCAGTCAGTAATTCTCTCTCATCATTGATGTTCTATCTCTCTCTCCCTCTTCATTCCTCTCTGAAATCAATAAAAAATATATATTAAAAAACAACACAACACCACCATACAAATTTTTCAGATAATACCAGAAACAAAATTCAAGGTCAAATGATAGAATGGGAAAAGTCTCACCTTATGTATAACAAGCTTAACATATAAAGAGGTTTTATAAATAATATAGTTAACTATGTTATTGATAAATCAAAACTACGATTGTGATAATAGAGCATAAGAATGCTGGAGTTTTTAAATAAATGGACAATAGAATTTTTATTGAATTTATTGGGGTGACTTTGGTTAATAAAATCATATAGTTTTCAAGTGTAGGGGCAATGGACCTTAACAGGCAACTCACAATTAAAAATAGAAATGGCAAATACACAAAAAATGTACAATCTCAGTAGGTATTTGGCTCTGTTGACTAATGAGTTTGCCGACCACTGCTCTAGACACTTCATATATAAGTGAAATCATACAATATTTGTCTTTTTATGACTGTCTTATTTCACCTCGCATGATGTCCTCAACATTCATCCATGTGGTAGCACATGGATTGATTTCTTTTTAAGGATACATAGTATTCCATTGTATGCGTGCCTCACATTTTATTTATCCATTCTCAATGGACATTTGAGGTGCTTCTACCTTTTGGCTATTGTGAATAACGCTGCTATGAGCATGAGTATACCAATATCTTCTTAAGATCCAATTCTTTTGGGTATATCCTCAGAAATAGTATTGCTGGTCATACAGTAATTCTATTTTTAATTTTTTGAAGACCAGCCATACTATTTTCTCATTTTACTTTCCCACCAACAATGCACAAAGATTCCAATTTCTCCACAACCTTGTTGACATTTTTTTAAAATAGCAGCCATCCTAATAGATGTGAAGTGATATGGATTTACCAATAGTATAGTTAAAGCAATTAGAATCAGTTTCTTATATTCCCACCTGGTCAGAGTATGAGTAATTACCAATGGGTCTTGGTTTTACTGGGAGACCTTTGTAGCCCCAAGAAAATCACAACTCATTTTAGAGCAGTGTTGTCCGATAGAACTTTCTGCAATGTGTGAAATGTGCTACCTTTGCACTAAGACGAGCAGACACTAGACACATGTGGCCACTGAGCACTTGACATGTGGCTGGGAGGCTGAGGAGTTGAATTTTATTTATTTTTTATTTAATTTTAATTAATTAAAATTTAAATAGCCACATGTGGTTAGTAGGGGACCACCCCAATCTAGACCATGCATTTTAGCTCTTAAGATAGAACCATGTCATCTGCATGTAGGGAGCTGCTAGTGACTGCCCTGACTCTCGTGAGATGTTATAGGGCCCCATTAGTTATATACCTAAGGAATAATCCTGAGTCATTGCTACTCACCACCAATACCGCTTCTACTCCCATCACCAGCAAAGTCAAACTAAGCCAGCTCAGCTCTTTAAAGTTCTGGAAATATGTGGATATGTGCTGGCACCTTCTCTGTGGTGTCTTAAACTTGTGCTTTTTTTGGCTTCAGGACCTGTATGAGGCTGGAGAGAAGAAATGGGGAACAGACGAGGTGAAATTTCTAACTGTTCTCTGTTCCCGGAATCGAAACCATCTGTTGCATGGTAAGGCACTGGCTTCATCCTCCAGAGAACCTGTTGGAAAGCTAATGAAAACTGCACTGAGTGGCCCGATTTTTATGATCTCTGAAGGCATAATAATCTGGCCACTCAGTGTGTGTGTGTGTGTGTGTGTGTGTGTGTGTGTGTATGTCTGTGTGTGTTTTAGAGGTCTGGTGCATGAATTCGTGCATGGGTGGGGTCCGGCCAGCCTGGCCAGGGGGAGGAGATGTGGACAGTTGGCCGACCTGCCTGCTGGTGGAACTCCTGGTCGAGAGAACAATTTGTATATTAGCCTTTTATTATATAGAATATACACTGAGTAGCCAGATTATTATGCGTTCAGAGATCATAATAACCTGGCCACTCAGTGTATATTGCCCATAATTAATGGATAACCTTTCCTCCTTTATTTGTTGCAAAAACTAATGGTCTGGAACTGCCTTACATGTCTTACCTTGGAAATGTGTGAGTGCAATTATGTGCATGAGGGCCAATTTCTGAAAGATTAATGGTGAATAATTAACAGATGTATTCATAGAAATTTGGCATTCCTGTTTATAGTAAACCAACCTTCATAGTCAACCCTTTTTCTAGAGCAGCTCTATTTAAATTGAGTTACCTAAGAAAAAATCTTTAGTATGTCAGAGAGCAAGAAAATAGAAATAAATTTTGATTGGCATTTATTCCTATTTAACATCCAGGTTGTAAAACTAACAGAAGTGATCTCTTTGGGGAGTATATGTTTCATCAGATGAACAGTGGATAATTTAAGGTTTATTTCCTAAGTGGAATGTTTTTAATTTGCTTCTGATAATGCTAGTCTACATAATGTGCTTTTAACTTCTTTGGGGAAAAGATACCAAACAATTGTAGAATATTTGTTGTCAGGTTAATTTTCTTCTTGTAAACAGCAAAAGGGTTTAATAAGATTTTCTTTTTTTAATAAGCTCTTTAAGTCTTTATGCTATGTCATAATTTTATAAACCCACTGTGGCCTTATAATCACAATTTACAAAACTTGTGGGAAATTTGAGAATGAGTTTGCAAAATTGAAAACAAAGTAATTGAAAAATTACAACACACTTGGAAGTTGAAATTATCTTAGATGTTCCACAGGGATAAGAAATAGGTTATTACTCCTGTTAATAAGTGTCATGGACTATGGAACACACCAGTTGCACCACCTTCTGACGGCTCCCTGTTCCTTTGCCTTTCTTTTCCTGATTACAAATAGCACACATCTCCCCCTGGTGGTACTTTCCAAAAACTGCAGGTCCTCAGAAGTCGATTTCATGCAAATTCATTTATAACAAATTTCACTTCCAGGCACAAGTCAATAATTGGGCAGTTATAAAAGAATTTGTTTGTAAGCCACTGGAAGAAAATATAATAAGCATTATTTAAATAAAGAAAACTTTATAAGTTTCTTACCAATCAACAATAATAGTAAGAATTCATAAGAAAGGTTTTGTTAATTCTCCAACTTTTAGGTGTTAGTGCTAAGTATATTATAAGCATTGTTTGTTACAGCATCCCAATGGAACAGCTATCATTTCCCTCATTTTACAGTAGAAAAGACTGAGGCTTAGAAAATGTGTCAATTAGATTCTTTTTTTATTGCAAGCAATATACACTGATTCCAATTTAAGATTTTAAAAAAAGGGAATAATATAGAATGGGACAAGAGGGAAAATGGAGACTCTTGGTGGCTTATTGAATTGAAGAGAGAGCTGAACAACTTCAGGAAGAACAGAAATTAAAGCAGATCTGGGGGTCTCACTAGAAGGGAGTCATGGATTTTATTTCTAAGGCAGTTTCTCTAAGTCTGGTCTCCATGGAAAACGCTGATCCTTGAACCCCGACTTCAGAGTGGCAGACTTAGAACAACATCTGAAAGTGACCCTCAGGAAGTTTAACAGGTTTTCCAGATGATGCTTTTGTTCTCTGAACGTGCTTTTGGCCATCCCCAGGATCTATATACTCAATTTAAATATCCCAGGAGGGTGAGACTGGTTGGTGCTGATTGGGTGAACTGCTCACCAATGTGGTAGAGCTTATGGTGTATGTTGAGGGACAGGGGTGTCCTTGGGTTGACAGCCTGGTGAGAATCACACTATTGGGAGGCCAGTAGAAGCTGATGCTAAGATGATAAACAAAACAGACAGCCCCTCTAAGAAGGCAGCAAGAGAGGAAGATTCATTCATCACATTCAAAAACACTTGACAAAAAAAAGTGAAGAAAAGTCATTGTGTTAAAATCTATTAAAAGATGCAACCAATTGTGAAGAGTTTGGATTGCTCTAGTTTTGATTAGCTAAAAGGAGGATAGATTGGTGATTGCCAAGGCCAAAATTATAAAAAGACACATTCATCTTATTACGGAAACAATGAGAAAAGAAAGCAGATGTCTCCGAAGGTTATCTCCATTTGATGCGTGAGAAAACGGGGTCTCATATAAGGGAACAGACTTGCCTGATACCCTCCTCTCCTCGGGCTCATTCCACGTGCCTCCCTGGTCTCACCCGCATTGCTAACTAGTTTCTTCCTGAAATATGCCAAAGAATAGCGTGATCTTGTTCAAAGATGCTCATTAAATGTTCATTTTCTGTAAATGTTCATTTCCTCTACTCTTTTTTTTAATTATTTATAATTCCATTTTGTTATTGTTTGTAGTATTTGATGAATACAAAAGGATATCGCAGAAGGATATCGAACAGAGTATTAAATCTGAAACATCTGGTAGCTTTGAAGATGCCCTGCTGGCCATAGGTAAGCTTGGCAAGGGTTGGGGTGGAGAAACAGATGTTTACAGACTTGGCTATCAGTTTGTAGTCATGGGATTAGAAATTTTTTTTCAGGGATAAAAAAAAATTGTTTAAATCACTCATGCTCTGATCCACAATTTTAAACAAGAACTATTCTATACAAACCTCATTTTTATTGTACCATATAGCTTTATATATTTTATATACTCTGTGCCTTTATATTTAAGGGTATAGGAAAGATAATGCTATACTAACTGCAACTTATAAGTCTGTGAATGGTTAAAACAGTGGTTCTCAACCTTCCTAATGCCACGGCCCTTTAATACAGTTCCTCATGTTGTGGTGAACCCCCAACCGTAAAATTATTTTTGTTGCTACTTCATAACTGTAATTTTGCTACTGTTAATGAATCTCAATGTAAATATCTGTGTTTTCCGATGGTCTTTCCACAGATTGAGAACCACTAGCAGGGTCGCCTAAGACCATCGGAAAACACCAATATTTACATTATGATTAGGGTCACGGCACTAGGAAGGTTGAGAACCACTGGGTTAAAACAACTTCACATGGTAGAGATGATAATCATTTTTAAACTATAAGCTGCCTTTTGCTTTAATGGCCTTTATTAATGACTTCTCCAGGAACTTGACAATAAATGGAGTGCTTCCCATCTGTGAAAGTGCTTTCAGCATAGCCTGTCTTCATAAAACATTGCTTACCTACAATTTTTCTGACAAAGAGATTCTATTTCATAGTTTATAGAAACAGAAGGAACAACTGTCACGTTTTCTCATAGATTTTATCTGTAATCTTTTCATTTTTTCTTCTTTTTTTTAATCTCTTAACAGTAAAGTGCATGAGGAATAAACCTGCATATTTTGCTGAAAGGCTTTATAAATCTATGAAGGTAAAGTCTTCTTTTTAAGCATCTGAATGGCTCTGACATGTCTTGTGTCCAAATGAGACAAAATCAGTCTAATATATTCAGTTTAATTGATCAAATACTTCACTGAGTGCCTGCTAATAATACTACTAGGTAATATTTATTGAGTACTTATAATGTGTGATCATTCTTCCTAACACTTTCTCTCTATATATAGGGTGTCCCCCAAAATGTATATGCATATTTTGACTAATCATACAGACAGTGCTTATTAAAATACATTTCATTTTTAAAAATTGAGCTATCATCTGTTAAAATGTGTATACATTTTAGGGGGGACACCATGTAAATTAGTTTTATTCCCATAACAGCCTTATGAGGTATGTACAATTATCAACCCCCATTTTACAGATGAGAAAACTGAGGGATAGAGAGGATATGCAATTTGCCCAGGGTCCTCGTGAAGAAGTAATGGAGTTGGGATGCACACACTGGAGTTTGGCTTCAGAACTCAAGCTCCTAACCATGCATTGTACCCTGTGCCAGTACCTTTGGTGGGAACGGGGCGGAGGGGGGGGGGGGGTTACAGGAAAGATGAAAATGTAGTCCTTGCTGTCAAAGAACTTCTAGCCTTGAGGGGAAGGCAGGGATGTGCAAAACACCAATAAGAACAAAATAGAATGCAATACAGTAGCTGACTATCAGAACAGACGGAACAGAATTATAGGAGCACAGAGGATAGGGTATTTCACACATTTGGTTTTTTTGGTTTTTTTTTAGAAGGTATTGATCAGAAAAGAATATATAAAGAAATTGTTATGTTTAAGCAGGACCTTAGAGTAGGTTTTACACTGGAAGCTATTACATGGGAGAAAGGATGGGGCGGGGAGGATGCCATGGCCTGGAGGGGTGGTCTGGAGGGGTGGCCTGGAGGGGTGGTCTGGAGGGGTGGCCTGGAGGGGTGGTCTGGAGGGGTGGTCTGGAGGGGTGGCCTGGAGGGGTGGTCTGGAGGGGTGGTCTGGAGGGGTGGCCTGGAGGGGTGGTCTGGAGGGGTGGTCTGGAGGGGTGGTCTGGAGGGGTGGCCTGGAGGGGTGGTCTGGAGGGGTGGTCTGGAGGGGTGGCCTGGAGGGGTGGCCTGGAGGGGTGGTCTGGAGGGGTGGCCTGGAGGGGTGGCCTGGAGGGGTGGCCTGGAGGGGTGGTCTGGAGGGGTGGTCTGGAGGGGTGGCCTGGAGGGGTGGGAAGGAATCA
The DNA here is from genome assembly GCF_964339955.1 of Pipistrellus hanaki. NCBI lineage: Eukaryota > Metazoa > Chordata > Mammalia > Chiroptera > Vespertilionidae > Pipistrellus > Pipistrellus hanaki. Next base: position 37,342,723 of record NC_140514.1, read on the forward strand.
TTGCAAGGGAAGCTTGTAGCTGGAGAACACAGGGCATGTCTAGAGGGTCAGAACAGAGGACTGGAAAGTTCAGTTGGTGAGGAGAGGTATTCCATACGCCCCGTAGGTCGTGGCATAAAGGACATCGTCAGGAGAGTCGTGCACAGTCTTGCGCTGACTGACGGACGAAAGAGCATGTCTGGAAACCATCGGACCTTAATAGGGTGGGATCTTGTTTTCTTCCCTAGGGCTTGGGCACCGATGATGACACCCTTATCAGAGTGATGGTTTCTCGGGCAGAGATTGATATGTTGGACATCCGGGCACACTTCATGAGGCTCTATGGAAAGTCTCTGTACTCCTTCATCAAGGTAGGGAGTCTGCCCTGGCCCCAGGGAGGCTCTGATGAAAGGATGGGGTTCTGACCTAGGTATTTAGACACATCTCATCCTCTCATTGGCAGGAAATAAACACCTTTAAAGTGAAATAAACACCTTTCAAGGGAATATTTCCAGTCTCTCTCCTTTCACACAGATGTTTCAATCTCTGCCAGGTTAGAAACTGGAAATGTTTGCGTTGTAAATATACTAATTATTTCATGTTGATCCCAGACACAGAAAGATTATATTTTAATGAACACTTTAAGAGCCACAATTTCTCTGTCTACCTGCTTACAATGAAAGATAAGCAACTAAACCAGTCCTTCAGAATCTGATCCAGGACCAACTGAGGTCTACTGAGAATATAGGAAAGCGTGTTCGCCATCTTGGGTTGCTGTTCTTTTCCTGACACTAGACTTCTAGGCGGGCTAACATGGCATGGGTGGGATGAGAAATGAGTCACATCCCTAAAACCCCTCATTACTTGGGTTTTGCTTCTGGAAGATAATTATGAGGCCATAAATATGAAGCCAAGACCCATTTTTCTAGAAGCTGGTGTTGCCTGCACAACAAATTCAAATCAGAAAATGATCTGTGAATTAAATATTCTGAATCCTCCTGAGAGCTTGGAGAGTATAACTATTAGGTGATTTGAGCTACAGATTTCATGGTAGTATTATTTATTCAGGAACTTGCTTCTATTTCTATCTGGCCTATAAGGCAACTTTATTTTGCAGAGCCGATATATAGCTATTTGTAAATAAAATACTTTAAAGATTCATAGATGACCATAAAAGAACATTTGACAAACATGAAAAAGAAAGTAGGGTTATACTGTAAATAAAAAAAGACTTTAAAGAGAAAAAGAATTAATAGGAGAAAGTGGATCACTTCATATTGATAAAGGCAGTGATTCACAACAAAGATCAAATTCTTATGAAACTGTAGGTGCCAAATAGAATTGCACTCAAGTATACAAATAAGACATTCAAGGCTCCAAAATAAGACACTGATGAAGATACTATGCAAGGGAGACTTTAATATACCGTTGTTCTTTGGCAGATCAATGAGGCAAAGTATAAACAAGAATATATTAATATATTTTAACAGATGTAAGTTAAACTTTGAACCCTATAAACACAGACTCCATCTTTTTTAGTGCCTATGGAACACTAGCAAAAACTGCTCTATTAATTAGCCCATAAAAATGTAGAAATTATAGCACCTTCATTTAGCCTATTTTGCAACCCTTATCAAAAGACTTAAGAAAATACATGATCATTAATTCAGTAATTCTTATTTTATGACAATTTATCCTGAGTAAATCATCAAGGAAATGCAAAAAAAATTTAACTATGATAGACTTATTGCAGCAGTGTTTGTAATACTACAAAATTAGAAGCAATGTAAATATCCAACAATGGGGAGAAGATCAAATAAATTATTTTACCTATGTACAGTGGAATTATTTGTAGTCATTAATCAACAATGCTGTGTAAGAGTATTTAATGAATTAAAATAGGGAAATATTCAGGCTATATTAAGTAAAAAATCAGAATACAAAATACTTCAGTCCCATCATATAGGAATCTATATGCATAGGAAAAAGTCTGGAAGGACATGCACAAACCAAAATGTTAAGAATAGTAATCTCTCTAGCCCTAGCTGATTTGGCTCAGTGGATAGAGCGTAGGCCTGTGTACCAAAGGATCCAGGGTTCAGTTCCAGTCAAGGGCACATGCCCAGGGTTGCGGACTTGATACCCAGTGGGGGGCGGGGGGGGAACGGGACATGCAGGATGTAGTCATCAATGATTCTCTCTCATCATTGATGTTTCTATCTCTCTCTTCCTCTCCCTTCCTCTCTGAAATCAATAAAAAAATAAATTTTTTAAAAAGAATAGTAAACTCTAGATGGTGGAATTATGGATGATTTTTATGTTCTTTTATGTCTTCATTTTCTTCATCGAACAGTAATATTACAAGTATTAACTATTGTAATAAACAATAACAAACGTTATTTTTAAAACTCTGAGAAAAATCCAAACAAGCTTTACAAAGTTAACCTGGAGACTTCAAGCTGTGTATTCCATTTTAGCACTCATTTATCTGACTGTAACTTTGCTTCCCTCTCCTCAGGGTGACACATCTGGAGACTACAGGAAGGTCCTGCTTATTCTCTGTGGAGGAGATGATTAAACTGAAATCCTGGGAAGATAAGAGGATTCCCAAAATCTTGATATTTTTTAACTTCATTTTTCTACACTGCTATTAGCATTATCTCAGAACACTTATTTCCCAATTAAAACGCCTACATTTGCATCCTAGGATATAGACTGTGTTATTATTCATCTATAATTATAACTCATGATGCTTGGAAGCTGTACTTGTATTTCAAAGCTCATAAAACTTAAAAGGAGATTTAAAATTAGAAATAATAGTGTGTTCCATGTTTTTAATATATCTCTTCCTCATTTGTATTTCACAGAAATTGGGTTATATTAAATTATTTCATGTTTCTTTTTGGTGAAAATCTATAAAAGTGGAAGACTGGAAGGCTATTCTAAAGTCATTTTTCTTTCCTAATTCTATTTTTAAAGTGGCTAGTAATTTCTTAATTTGAAATTGTGAACTTCTAGTTAGTAAGAATATCTGTCCAATTTCCTATTTCACATAGTCATAGTTTGAAAGCACCCACAAATGTTCTTTGTTTAGGTTCTGTTGATAGCATTAGTTGATCCTTACTATGTTCGTTGTGAAATACTTCCTCCATCACATCTTATGTCAAGATCACTTACTCTCTCCAATTTGAATTGTACCAAAATCACCAAGTTGTCTGAAAAAATTAAATTCTAATTATGGTTATACAGATCTTATATGTCTGGTTACCAAACATAAATGTTGGACATTCCACAATACTTTTGTTAACGTCTTAAGCCAGTTTGTAATTGTGAATGTAATGCTCTGAATTTTACTTAAATTTTTTTGTGCTAAAAATAATTTTTAAGTCATTTTGGATTTTGTCAATTTGTACTCATTTACATTTGCACTGTGCCTTTCAACTCTAGAATAATTTTGATTAAAAAGTTCAGTTTGTATACATCATGGAAAAATAATTTGAATAAAACATGTGTCTTTAAAATGAGGTATACTCTTTATCCGACTTTACCACTTGTGAATTTTTTTCATCCTGAAACCTAAAAGGTGTTTTAGAAGGACTTGTGTTACTCAGTTTCTATTAAGAACTACAATGCCGAGACCAGTTTGGCTCAGTGGATAGAGCGTCGGTTTGGGGACTGAAGGGTCCGGGTTCGATTCCGGTCAAGTACCTTGGTTGCAGGCATATCCCCAGTAGGGGGTGTGCAAGAGGCAGTTGATTGATGACTCTCTCTCATCGATGTTTCTAACTCTCTATCTCTCTCCCTTCCTCTCTGAACAAAATCAATAAAATATATTAAAAAAACAACAACAAAAAAAGAACTACAACATTGAGGGGGAAGAAACAACATCATTAGTCTTATGTACTGCTACACCTACTGCTGTAAAACTAATCTTCACATATACCAAATGGTATTCTTACTTAATGACATAATGTATTTAATTTATTCTCTGAAAATGAGTGATTCCATTCTAAGTGGAATACTTTTTAAAAAATATATATTTTATTGACTTTTTACATTGAGGAAGGGAGAGGAATAGAAAGCTAGAAATATTGATGAGAGAAACATCGACTAGCTGGCTCCTGCACACCCCCCACCAGGGATGTACCCACAACCAAGGTACATGCCCTTGTCCGGAATAGAACCTGGGACCCTTCAGTCCACAGACCGACGATGCTCTATCCACTCAGCCAAACCGGTTTTGGCTGGAATACTTTTAAATATATATATATATATATATATATATATATATATATATATATATAATTGATTTTTTTGCAGAGAGGAGGTAGAAGGATAGAGAGTTAGAAACATCTATCAGAGAGAAACATTGATTAGCTGCCTCCTGCACACACACCCACTGGAGATATGCCCACAACCAAAGTAAATGTCCTTGACCGGAATCGAACCTGAGACCCTTCAGTCTGCAGGCCGGCACTCTATCCATTGAGCCAAACCAATTTCAGCTAAGTGGAATACTTATCTATAATAATAAAAACAGAATATGCTAATTAAACTGGATGACCTTCCAGATGAAGCAGGGTCTGTAGCCATGGGATTGAGGCAGCCGCTGAGGCTGCGAAGGCCTACTCTTGAGCAAATTTCGTGCATCAGGCCTCTAGTATTAAATAAGAATATTTATCTTCGCTGTTCATTCTATACTATTTGTATGTTGACAGGTGAAATATCAGGGTTTATTTTTCAATTTGTTTCTACTTATTATACTAATAAGTGATCAAGCAATTGGTAAAAGCTATTTACACGAATACTTAGTAATTCTAGTTAAAAATAGGAAATAGTTCTGCTGCTTTGATACCTACGCAGAAGAGCATGAAATTTCCAAATAATTTTATTTGATTTTAGAAGCATTACACTTTTTTTTTTTGTAGTGTTACTATTAAATTGTATATGACTTAGCCAGAATTTTAAAACAATTTGTATTTGTTGACTAGAAGTTTTCTAGAGGGTAGGATAAAGCCACCTTAGAGGAATGTTTGTTATCCTATATATAATAAAAGCATAGTATGCAAATTGTCCCCTCGACCAGTTGTCCCAGAGTTTGACCAGAGGGCGTGGCCATCCAGGGGGAAGGGAGGGAGTACCCAGCCAGCAGCTGGCAGCTGCTAGGGACCCTACCAGTGCATGAATTTCGTGCACTGGGCCTCTAGTATTCAATAAGTCTGATGTAATACTATAAGAAGTCACTTCATTTTCCTCTCCCACTATTCATTTATATTTACTTATTGGGCCCAATTCTTCTGTCTTTAGGTGAAAATTCCAATAGAGAATAGAGTTATAACTTTTCTGGTGACTCTTAGATTATAAAAAGTCCTACTGTGCAGTCCCTTAAGGTCATAAAACAATCATTTTAGTAATTAATAAGCCCAGTCAAAATTCCAAATTTGATTTTAATTGAAGCTTCTTCCTTCCTTCAGCTCTGGCCTATTTTTTTTATTTTTATTTTTTAAGAGATAGCCTCTCTTTTCTTTTGTAATATATTTTATTGATTTTTCACAGAAAGGAAGAGAGAGGGATAGAGAGTTAGAAACATCGATGAGAGAGAATCATCAACCAGCTGCCTCCTGAACACACCCCCTTCTGGGGATGTGCCTGCAACCAAGGTACATGCCCTTGACCAGAATCGAACCCGGGACCTTCCAGTCCACAGGCCAACGCTCTATCCACTGAGCCCACCGGTTTCGGCAGCTCTGGCCTATTGATGGCTTTGGGGGAAGGATCATGGTAGCCTCTCTTTGTCTACGTAGGCTTCCTTTCGTGCTCTATCCCTTAGCCCCCAACCTAGCCAGGGTTGTAGTAGTGTTGCCAGTGGAAATCATGTTCTTTCACAGGATCTCAAGTGAAGCTTTTCATGGACCCATACATGAGAGATTGTTGTGTGACAAGATTTATTTGGGTGGAAATAGATGGCTGCCCCTCCAGTGTCCCATCTCCATCCATTATCTGCCATGAGGAAAAGTCCAATCTTATCTTCATTAAGGGCAATACAAAAGCCACTGTCCAGAGTTCCTGGGTAACATTTAGTCTTGGAACCTGCTGAATTTTGGCCCCAGTTGGCTACTAGATGAGAGAGAGAGAGAAAGAGAATCTATCTTCTTTGTTCCCCTGGGATTGTGGGGTTATAGTATCTCAGGCTTTTAAAAGACTAGGGCCACCTTTTGCAAAATAACTAGTCTTTTTCCCAAGCTTTCCAAACTGCACTGGGCCCACCTTCCAACCAATCTAGTCCTTTATTTCCCCAGGCTATGGTCAAGCACCTCCCCCTGTGCCATTCTGACTTCCCTTGTGCATGTGCTTAAGTTCCTCTTCGTTGTTCTATCCCTTCTCCCGGTGTTCTATGGGGACAGACAGGTGGTTTCCTGGGAAGTGTGTGAAGCTGTGACTTCCAGGCAAAGCAAGCAGGCTCATGCTCCCCAGTTGATTATACTTAATATCTGATTCCCTTTGCCTCCTGCCTTCATTAATAGCTAGCTAACTACTTCCACTAACATTGCCTGACTGTGCTCTGGTGTTGATGGCCATGCTGTGTGCTGTTGGCAGATGTTTAAAGCTGATTCTTATGGACATTCTCTTGGGTTCTTTTATCAACCCCATCATCAGGGGATTCCTCACTTTCGGTTCCCTTGGCAAGTCAGATGAAATTATTGTTCTTCAGCCTTTAAGAATCCGATGGAAACTTCAGGTTCTCTGTGCTGCATTGCTTGTCCTTCCATCCAGGCTTCTTGCACAGGCAAGGTGATCCCCATGCTGGATGTCTGTGGTGGCCCACACCTGTTTCACGGCCAACACTGGCATGTCCTTTGATCCTCTTTCAGCCATCATTCTCCTTTCCTAGCCTCTACCCTCAAACTGCCCCAGTTAACCTTTCTCAATTCAGATTTCTCAGGGTAAGACACCTGGGAAATTGCTGAGATAATTTCAGAAGCAGTTTAACAGATAAAGTTGAAAGTTCCTAGTAAATTCACTTCTGGGGATTCTACTTCGTGAATCTCTTACACGTGGTGTTCACTACTGCTCTATTTAGAGCATTAAGGTAGAAAAACCTAACTCCTTCAGTAAGGGGAAAAAAGTAAATTATGGGTTAGTCACACAATGAGCAGTGAACATTAACTAGAGATTTGTCAGTTGGATAAGTCTCAAAAGTATAATTTTGAGAGAAGAGAAAGGTGTAGAATGATAGGTATAGCATAATTCCATTTAATTACATGTCTAAATGTGTAAAAGAAAGCATATTGGTAATGTGTGTGTATATACTGTGTGTATATGTGAACATGCATGGGAATAATGATATACACCATTATCAAGATAATGGTCACTATATGTGAAGGAGACAGACTGAGATGGAGAGGGAGTGTCTACCTTTCTGCATTCTATATAAAAGAACGAATCAAAGCCAGTATAATACATTTAAGTTTTATTAAAATTTGTTATTATCGTTATGGTGGGTCCACAACTTATTCCTAATTATTTATCTTATTACTCTGAGCAATTCATTACAACTATTTTATTTAAAAAGTAGCCAGAGGGAATCAGGGAGTGAGAGTTATTCCAGAGTCCCAGAGCAAGGGCTGCATTCTCTAGGCAGACACCTGTAGCTTTTACACGGACACCTGTCAATTCTGCACCGGCCTCCAGAAGGCCTTTTAAGCCCTGACTGCCCCAGCACAGACCCCACGGCCCCTGGGTGGAAAGGAAAGGAAAGGAATGCAGGGAACGTTGACCACAATCCGTAGAGGAAGCGGAGAACTGGTGCTTAAGAAACCCAAGGGCCTAACATTCCAAGACGCACGTTCTAGATCCCCCTCCCTCGGAACGCCAGGCCCCACGTGGCGCCTCCTCCAAAGAAGAGCTCCAACAGCAGCACTCTTTGGGGGGGCCCTCGAGGAGCCCCGAGCCCCCTGGACCTCTAGAGCTCAGAGAACTTTTGCAGAAAGAATGAGCTGCAATCCCCCGGCCCCGTTAACCCCACAGGGTGTGGGTGAAATAACGCTGAGAGCTCAGCCGGCCCCCCAATTCAGGCTGGTAGCAGATACAGGCCGATCACGGCCCCAAAACCCCAAGCCCGTGGGAGCGAGGCGCCCCCCTCAACGTCGTCCGGCGCCATGGAGAAGGCCCCGCCCACCCCGCTGATCCCGCCCCTTCATGAGGCTCCACCCACTCGCCTGGCCCCGCCCCTCGCCCACATGGCCCCGCCCCTTCCGGAGGCTCGCCGCGAGCATGCGCCGCCGGGGCCGCACTTATTTGCGAAAGCCAGCGGCCGGGACCCGCAGCCCGCACACCCGCGCGCAGAGACGCGGCCGCGGGCGGGGCGGTGGATGGAGGCGGCGGCGTTCCCTGCAACGGTCGGGGCTGCGCGTGAGGAAGGGGTCGTGTAGACAGACACCCGGGCCCGAGGGACACCGGCGGCGGCGGCCGGGCCATGGCGGGAAGCCGGGCCCGCTGGGCTCCCTGACGTGCGCCCCCCTGACCTCCCGGGGCACAGCCGTGGCCCATGGGCGCGCTGAGCAGCCGGGTGCTGCGCCCCCCGGGGCGAACCCGAGCCCAGCCGGAGCCGGGTTCGGGGGCGGGGGGCCCGGCCCGGAGGCCGGAGGCGGGCGGCGATGCGCCGGGCCACGGCTTCTGTGACTGCCCCGGCAGCCGCAAGCGTAAGCGGAGCAGCGGGGCCCTCTGCTACTGTCACCCCGACTCCGAGACCGAGGAGGAGGACGAGGAGGAGGAGGAGGAGGAAGGGGACGAGCACCAGCGGCTCCTCAACACCCCGAGAAGGTAGGTGGAGGGACGCGCCCCCGCACCTGTTGGCAGGGCGGCGCTTGCGGGGTGCAACGTGTCCTTGACCAGGCGCAGGTGGGCGCCGGCCCGAGGCAGGGCAGGTGCGGAGCGCCGTGGGGAGACGCTTGGGGTTCACAACCGCAGACCACAGACGCCGCCCGCAGGGTGGGATGGCCCCAGAGCAAAGAGGAGGCTCAGAAACGCCAAGCCGAAGCTCGCGCCTCGTTAAACCTCAGACGCGTCCCGCCGGCTGCCCTGCACCTTTGTCTCCTCGGAGTGAGTGGGCGGCAGTGAAATGGGTTGTTTTGCATCCGGTGGCCTTAAACAGTCCGGGCTGGTTCAGTGTGGGCTCTGTCTGAGACGGGCGCTCCCATGGTCGTGCACTCGGGGTAGCGGAAGTGACTGCAGTTCTGAACCGTGACGGTGGAGCTCACCCCTGTGCACGGATGTGCCTTACCAGGCACAGGCTTTCAAAGCCTCCGAACTTGACCGCTCAGCTCATCCTGACCTCCCTCCCCCCTCCCCCCCGCAAGAGTTGCAAACCAGGATGTTTACTTGTGAGCTACAGTGTTGTTTCTAAGTAGAAAATGTTTGCACACACACAGTCTGGTTGCTCTGTTTGTTTTTAAAGGTCATCAGCGGGGTCACGTAGATTTAACTTTTTTAGTGACTTTTCCCCCCCATAATTCAAACATTTTTTTGCTTACACAACCACCAGGTACTGTAAAATAAGAGCCTTACAGAGAACTTCCGTTGACAGTTTGGTTTATAAAATCTTTCATACAGTTTTATGTAAGCATGCTTGTCCCAAAAGTGGACCCCCCCACGGTCAAATTGGTACCTTTTGGGAGAGTCAGCTTGATATAGTTTTATCAGCTCAGATTCTCTGAGTTCTAGTCTGTAGTCTGCACATTAATAGTCTTATTTCCTCATTAGTAAAATGGAGATACTAGTAGTTGCCGCAAAGGGTTTATGGAAATGCATGCGATGAACGGTGCTCGGTATGGAAGAACTCGGTAAATCTTGTCTCCTTGATGAATCAATTGACTCCCTTTATCGTCACAAAATGTCTCTCTCTATCCCTGATAATATAGCTACTACCACTTTATTTTAATAAGTGTTTAAAAGGTATGTATTTTCCTATACTTTCTGTTTTACCTGTGTTATATTTTAAGTGGCATCTACAGCACACAGGTGGATCGTGTGTGTGTGTGTGTGTGTGTGTGTGTGTGTGTCTGTGTGTCTGTTTTAATTCAGTAAGATAGTTTCTGCCTTTTAATAAGTATTTAGGTCACTTATACCCCATAACCTCCTTGTTGACAAGAGCCCCTCTTCCCCCTGTTTTTTTTTTTTAATGGAACTTTTGGAATTTTATTCTTTGGTATTTGGGGATTTAATTAGAGTATCCCAAATGTGGGCCTTATAATGGCCTTGGTACTTAGTGTATTGTTACAATCTAGAGACTACTTTAGTCGGAAGAAATTGTCTTCCATTAATTTTCTTCTCTTCGTTTTCTCTTTTCTTGGACCCCTTTTAATTGGATTTCTTGGATTATACGTCTTTCTCCCCTCTTTTTATCCCTTCTAAGTCTTATTTGATTTGTTTTGAGAAATTCTCTTAACTTTGCCATTCAGCCTTGCTTAGGGGTTTTTCATTTCAGCAACCATGGTTTTAGTGTCTAAGAGTTCTTTTATTTTCTTGTTCTGAGTAATCCTTTATCATAGCATTCTGTTAGTTTATGAATGTAATATTCTCAGATCTCTAGATGTATTAGACTATTTTTGTTTTGCTTTGCTTTTAAGTTTTTTTGTTTTTGTTTTAATTATGTTTCCTCTGGGGTCAGTTTCTCTCTTTTTAATATTTTCCTCAGGTTGGGTGATTCTTGGTTGTCCGCTTATATTTAAGAATGAGAAACTGGTGTGTGTGTATCTTAATTAAGTCAATAGATCTATTTCTACTAATCTCCTTTGAGTAGGGACACTGACTACTACATTGGATTCGGGTGGGGTATGCTTTGTTTCAGAGTTGAGCTTCCCAAACTTTGTTTAAAGCACTCTTAGTATCTCAGCTATTTTCTTCTTGGCACTTGGGCCCCAAAGAAATATCAGGTAATTAGGTCCAACCAACTTAATGGTAGTAGACTGCATGGTATCTGAAAGATGTTGCTGTGTTTCCTTCAAATTTAGAATAGTCCGCATACTTACCTGAGTTTGCTGTGGTGCTCCAGGTATTTTGACACACAGTTTGGGAACCATGTTTGGTGAGTAGGTTGGGAGCTATCAGGCTATAGATCCTTCATGATTGCTTTGTCGGGGGCACTGACACCTGCACTGAAGTCTTACATCTTTTTGATAGATCTGTTTTATTTCTTTCAAGAAGATCCTTGGAATCTTTATATCTGATTTATCTGTACTCTGTGTTCAGAAAGAGTGGAGAAGGCCATGAGAGGAACTAGTTTCCCCATTTTCTGTCTCAGTTTCTATTTCTGCCTTCTGTTTACCCTGAGACCTCATCTTCCCAACTCTCACATACACAGCTTCTGCAGGGTAACTAGGCTTCAGCCTCCATCTTAGACCCTGATAAATTTTGGACTGTGGCTTTTGAGGCTCTTTTCCAGTTTGTTTTCTAACTTCCGGATCTGTAGAATTCTCTCCTTAGTTGAGAGAATGTTTTTGCTGTTTGAGCTTATTCCTTTCTGTACTTTTAATCTTTCAGTGTAAGCTGGGGAGGATGCTGTAGGAGCTGGAACCTACATTGTCTCATTTATTTCCCCAGTAACCCAACGAAGTGGGTGCTGCTGACACCCTCTGCGGTACATCGGGGGTGACCGAGCTATGGTAAAGCTGGAACTCAAACCCAAGTCCGTCGACCACCAAAGCGTGTGCTATTTCTTCTGCCTGTTGGGAAGAGATGTTAAATACTCTGGTTCAAGACACCATCTGAAACAATTACTTCATTTTTAAAAATATTAAAATTTGCTTCCTTGGAAAGCTGTCAGGCTTGGCTAGAAACATAAAAATATTGAGCAGCCTCGACCTAGGGCTTTTCAAATGTACGGGACCATCTTGAGCAATAATTGTCAAACTTAAAAAAAAATTCTTTGTTTAAATTGCATCTTATGTAGAAATGCAAGATGTTTACAAATATAAATGTGATGCCCCTCTGAAGTCAGGTGGGATGCTCTACCCTCTCTTCTCAGCTCTTCCTGGTGGCCACTTTTCCATTGGACAGCATTTTGAGAACCTTTGGTCTAAGGACCAATTGTCCGCTTGGGGGATGAGGTGACATTTTAACCAGTTTTTAAAATAGTTTGATACCAAAATAAATTAAATGTAAATTATTTGGTTGGTTGAAGTTTTTACGCATGTTCTCCATTCTGTAATTGTAAAGCAGTATTATTGTAGTGGTAGTGAGATGCTCCTTAGTACTGATTTCTAAATAAGGTAATAAGTAAAAATAATCCTGACTTATCTTAATTTATTGAACAGGTAATTCGCTTAGTTCAAAAATCAAACATTGCAAAAACATGGATAGTGAAAGATCTTACTCTCATGCTCCCCCCATATATCTCCAATTACCCCACTTGGGAATAGAGTACCTCAGAGGTAACCACTACTATTAGTTTTTTAATGTACTCTTCTGTACATGAGCAAATTTAATATATAATATACCTCTGTTCTTTTACTCATTGGTTCTATTTAATAAAAATTGAATAAAAGGAGTATCTTGAGTTATTTGCAAAGTCAGTAAAACATTCAGTTTTACACATATGTAACAGTTGCATTTCTTTTAACAGGAAAAAATTAAGGAGTACATCCAAATATATTTATCAAACATTATTTTTGAATGGTGAAAATAGTGACGTTAAAATTTGTGCTCTAGGAGAAGAGTGGAGTTTACACAAAATATATTTATGTCAAGTAAGTATTTTATTTTTCTGTTTGAATGACTACATTTAACAAACTCAAACTCTTTTAAGTCATGTTCTTCATATTTGCATTTCATAGTAATCTTTTGCATGGAGAGTGGTTAACTCCTATCATCTAATAAAAAGTATGGTTTTATAAGAACTATGGCGAACATTTTTAGTGAAAGCTTAGTTTGGTCTAGAAAACGAATTTTGAATTTTCATTGCCATTTGGGCCTAGCAATAAATACCGTTAGTCATTATTTCAGTAGGGTGCTTATTTTGGTGCTTTCTGTTGACAAAAAGGGAAAAGTTATGGGAAAAAATGTTTAACATTAAGACTAAGATTGCTGCATTTGTTTAATATGCATATGATCATTTAATTGGATGAACTCAGCTAGAATGTTGCTTTGTAATTAACATTAAATGTGAATGGAAAGTTCTTGACACTTAATCTTCCTTCTGGAAAATGCAGTTAAAGACAACATCAAAAAAGTATGTAGACTAACTCATTTAGCTAATACACATATCTGATTTCTTGCTGAAAATATTGCTATATGTCACCCATTTTAAAGATTTAAAAATTTCAAAATATTGCTTTAATGGCTCAAATATTTTATTTTCTTATCAAATCTGTCTTTTCTTCAAATCATTGTTCTAGGCACTTGGAATAGAGCAGTGAACAATTCAGTTCTTATCCTGTGGAGCTTATATTTTTCCCTCTCTTTTTCACCATTTGACAATAATTACTGGTAAGACAGTATAGTTTAAGATTTTTTAGAATAAACATCTGCAAAATTTTTCTCTAACATTTTAACCTTAGTTTTTATTTAATTTTTGAACAGTTTTATTTTGCCTTAAAGTATATAGCCTAGAGAATAAATATATCAGAACATTGGTCTCAGCTTGAAGATATGGTTCATATCTTTCTTTTTAATCTCACAAAGCAATTTTGTGATTTTAAGGATGAAAATGCCTCTTTCCATCTCAAGAGAAACTGGATTAATTATAGTGCAAGCCACATGTTAAATTATAAGCCCCCTGAGGACAGAAGCAGTGTGTTTTATTTACTGCTATATTCATAGTGCCTTGTATATATTAAATACTCAGAAAAGTTCTTAAATTAGTTAATATTTGATCCATTCCAAAGTAATTCTGATTATGAGAGGTGCTATCTGGTAAATAACTAAATACTCCATCCATTCTGGAACCTTTCCAAGAATTCAGGTTCATTCTGGAATTTTCTGATTAGATAAATTAAACTTTGGATTTCCCCTAATTTCTTGGGAGTCATCCTATTAGTGTTGACTTGGGACTGGTCCTGATCCTTCACAACCACTGAGGTTCAGTACAGTAGGGACTTAACAGTTTGAGGGCTTTATTCTATTCTCTTCCTTGTTACATTTTTATCTACCTTGTGTGTTGTCATATGTTTGAGAGACTTAAATATGTAACATAATTTCTAAGTTTGAATTTAGAATGTCATTGACAAGGAAAACATATACATGTAATATACTCAGAAATTGTTAAAAGCTAAAGTAAATGCAAATATTACTATATAGGAATTCAGTTCAGATAGTAGAAGAATTAAGTTTCATTTTCATTAAATTAGTACTAAATTGAAAATATTTTTGTATACCTAACAGTGTCTTTATATCAATTTCTTTTCTCCTATAGACACATTTGGCAATTATTTTTCTATTGAAATAATACAAGTTTGTTTCGATAGAATAGTTGGCTTAAAGTTAGAAATGGGGAAATAATTTGAAAGACACAGGAAGTACTGGGTAATCATTTATTTATTTTTATTTTTTTTTAAGTCTGGCTACTTTTCTAGTATGTTCAGTGGTTCTTGGAAAGAATCCAGCATGAATGTTATTGAACTGGAGATTCCTGACCAGAATATTGATGTAGAAGGTAACCACCACCACAGTTATTACTATTATGCAAAGTAATAAAAACATAACTTATTATACTTTTAATAGAAAATAAATATTTTCTTTTAACTTTGGAAGGTAGGGAAAAAGTTCAATTTAATACCAGAAGGCAACAACATTATATTGATTTATTCCATAGTTTATCAGTTCTGTTCTACTTACCTTTAATATTTTTAGTCATGTGGGCCATATCAATATGTTTACTTAGGTTTATAAATAAATCTGCCTAGGATACGGAAGCTATAAGATGAAGGAAGGAAAAGTATGACCACTTATTTTAATTACATAAAAAGCTGGTGAATAATACTCATTGATTATTCCTTATTATATATAAGACCTTTTCTGGGAACAATAAGGGTACAAATTATATAATCAATGTTGATTTATTTATTTAGTTTAAAAATATTTAATATATTTTGTTTATTGATTATTGAGAGGAAGGAAGAGGGAGAGAGAGAAAAACATCAATGATGAGCCCTAACTGGTTTGACTCAGTGGATAGAGTAACGGCCTGCGGACTGAAGGGTCCCAGGTTCGATTCCGGTCAAGGGCATGTACCTTGGTTGCAAGCATATCCCCAGTAGGAGGTGTGCAGGAGGCAGCTGAATCCATGTTTCTCTCTCATAGATGTTTCTCACTCTCTATCCCTCTCCCTTCCTCTCTGCAAAAAATCAATAAAATACATATATTTTTAAAAACACATAAATGATGAAAGAGAATTATTGCTTGGCTGCCTCCTGCATGCCCCCTACTAGGTATTAAGTCCACACCCCAGGCATGTGCCTTGACTGGGAATTGAACCATGACTTCCTGGTTCATAGGTCGCTACTCAACCTGCCAGCCACACTAATCAATGTTGATTTAGAGCTATAAGGATTTTTAGATGAGGAAGCTAAGAACCGGAGCTTATGTTAGGTCTCAAAGCAGTTTAACGAGCTTAGATCAGATTCTAGTTCTCATAATTGCTATTCCAATGATGTTTCTACTGCCTTCTTTTTCACCCCTTCTTATTGAATTTATTGGAATGATACTGGTTAAAATTATACAAGTCTCGGGTGCAAAAATATAAAGTAAACCATGTGAGACATAGATGCAAGTACAGCAGAGAGAAGGATGGGCAGGCTTACTAGATAGCTGTGGTGGCTGGGTGAGAGTGTAGCATGCATAAGACCATAAGCTATTCCACACCAGTGGTGAAGCCCTGAAAGTATTAGGGTTAATATTATCATTGTGTCTATACTGTACTTAATTGGTCTACTTTGGGATATCTTTATAAAACTTTTGGAAGGATGTCTAAATTCTGACCACTAATTAACGTCAAGATTAGATCTAGAAGAATCTAACTCAATTTGGCAAAATAAGTTGAAAATTAATAATTTAGTATCATTAATCAGTAACCATCACTAGTATTTTAATTAGTGATAGTTCTCTTATCCTTTTAAGTTCATATTAGATTTAGATATATTTCTTAGTATGTAAAAATATTGTTATTTTTATAATACTCTCATAGATAATAATTGTTATTTCATTCTACTTTTGCTTCCAGCACTGCAGGTTGCATTTGGTTCACTGTATCGAGATGATGTCTTAATAAAGCCCAGTCGAGTTATTGCCATTTTGGCGGCAGCTTGTATGCTACAGTTGGTAAGTATGCACATTATTCAATGAAAGGCTTACAGTTGTATTTTTATTTCAAAGTATTCCAAAACAAAAAGTCTAGTTTAGCTTTTTATAATTTTGAAAACAAAAATGAATTGTATAAATATGCCATTTGTGGTGTCATCAAAAACGCTTAACCAAAAGCAATTTATTGCACCCAAAGAGGTCATGATGTGTATGTAAGATGAATGCAAGCTATTTCTATGTAGACATCTTAGAATGACAGATTTCATTAATGGCGTGTTTTGACTGTTATGAAGCAGATGGCTTATAATTATGTGCTGATTAGTTCATGGGTTCAAAAAACAACGAGTGCTTACTATGTAAACTTTTTCTTAATTATGAAATAACTATGTGTAAATGTGTATAATCTATTGGTAGAAGGACAGATTTGTTCATTCAACAGAAGTATACTGAGCAATGTACTAAAGTAGGCATAAAGATCCAAAGATACTGTCCCCCACCTTTAAGAAGCTCACAATATAAAGAATGTCGAATGGAAAAGGGTGGGTTGATATGCAGATCCAAAGGTAAATAAGAGCTGTCCAGTATTATAGGTACAATCATAAACATCCTGTAGGATTTAGTAGGTGCACAAAGTGATCAGTTCAATGTGTTTGTGTCATAGAAGGAAGTTTTGTTTGAGGTGAGTCTTGAAAACCAAAAAATTACTTCTTTTGCAAAGTAAGAAGAGAGGAGAAGGGAAGAGCATTTCAGACAATAAACTAAGACATAGTGGTGAAACTGGAGAATTAGAGAATCTCAATGGAACATGGCTCTAGCATAGAATATAAGAAGGGCTGGAGAGAGGGAGACAGAGGCCCGCTCATGAAAGCTCTCTATACCTTTCAAAAAGTTTAGGTTTTATGTATAGTACATTTGGGAGATTTTAATCAGGGGAAAGACAAAGTTATGTTTTAGAAAGAAAGCTTTAGGAACAATGTGAAGGATGGATTGAAGAAAAGATAAGTATAAAAAACTATCATAATCAAATGAGGGCCTAAATTAGAGTCTAAACGTTAAGAATGGAGAGGAAAAACTGAAAACCACAGAGGATAAGCAGGTGTAATCCACTGGATTTGGTGACAAAGGAGATGTTAAGAGGAAAGGAGAGGAATCTAGAATGACTTTTTCAGGTAAGTTTAAGTCAATGATTTATTTTGATCTTTAAAAAAGTTAATTGAGTTTCCTTTTATGTGGCATTTGTATACTGATTTCTTTGAGATTTACTTAATAGCTTGCTAAGTATACTTGCTTGGAGTTATTTGGTGTTTTTTTTTTTAAATGTTTTGATCCTTACAATTATTATTTCCATGTAATATCCTTTATTTTCTAACTTTAGTCCTGTTTTGGTTTTGTCCTAAATCCACTTTCTGCATTATCTTTATGGCTTAACTGTTTAACCTAATAATATATTTGCATGAATATATTTTAGAAATTTGAGTAAACAGTGATAGTCTTCTTCACATATATTGAATAAAGTTTGCTTGAAATCTTCTGTATAAACATTTTAAATTAAAATTTCAATGTAAGCTTAAAACAAAACTGTGTTTGGTTTAGGTACATCTCTTAGATATTGATAAGTGTTTTAAACTTTAACAAACACTTTCTGATGATTTATAGTTTCTTGCTTAGCCCATCACATGGTCTGTGTAAAGAGATTTTAATTTAAAAAGAACTGGTAAAACAGACAGAATGTTGCTTAAATTTGCAAAGATCCCTGAAAGGGAAGAATTGAAAGAGAATAATAATATTCATCTCTGCCTACTCCTTTACCCCGCTCTTCCACATTTAATTCCAAGTATTTAGTTGAATATTTGCTGGATTTTTTTTTTCAATATTTTTACTGGACTTACTGCTGCACTTAATGAGTTTCTTTCTTTCTTCCTTTAAAAAAAAACTTTTTAATATGTAAAAGCACATGTTCAGAGCTAATTTTTCCCACATGAAATGGGCCTTTCCACTGCTTATTTATATTTACAGGATGGTTTAATACAGCAGTGTGGTGAGACAATGAAGGAAACAATTAATGTGAAAACTGTATGTGGCTATTACACATCAGCAGGGACCTATGGATTAGATTCTGTAAAGAAAAAGTGAGTTACCCTTTTTGTTTTTCCTTCCATTCCACTTGTGGGAATTTGGCTGCTTTGGTTTCCTAAGAGAATGTGTAGTGTGACAAAGAAAGAAAGAAAGGAAAAAAAAAAAATAGAAGAATAGAACTTTATTTAAAAAGTTCCTTTTTACATTTGGACAGATTAGTAAATTTCTCAACAGTGTTGTCTTTGTAAGTGACCATGGGTGGGTTACTAGTATACCTGCTTATAAAAACTACGGTCACTCTTTACAGTATGGTCATAGTTATAGTAGATCTTCTATAAAATCTTTCAAATAGTAGACATGCTAGACATCATATCAGTGCAACTACTGACAATGTTTTCAACACTTGAGAATTTCCGTACCTATTTTCAAATTATAAAGAAGTAATGGAAGTATGTAAGTCCTTTCATAAACCATTTAACACAAACTTGAAATGAGGTTTTCTTAAGTTGAAATATACTTATTAATATAAAGGGAATATTCCCTTAATAACTGCTGACAAAAATAATACTAAATTCTCAATTGTTAAATTAAAAATTTTGAGCATGTCGTAGAAAGACTAATCTGTTTTTATTTTAACTGTAAGTCATACTTAGTAAATCATCAATCCATGATATACAGTGTAATAATTCCTTGTTTAATTTCAGGTGTCTTGAATGGCTTCTAAACAATTTAATGACTCATCAGAATGTTGAACTTTTTAAAGAACTGAGGTATTTGAATTTTAAATAACTTTGTAATCATTCTAAATATTGTTTTACATTTTCCAAAGTATGCAAGATATTTTTGTATAAAACAAAAATATATTACTGCTGTAACTGGTTTGGCTCAGTGGATAGAGCATTGACCTGCGGACTAAAGGGTCCCAGGTTCGATTTCGGTCAAGGGCATGTACCTTGGTTGCAGGCACATCCCCAGTAGGGGGTGTGCGAGAGGCAGCTGATCGTTGTTTCTAATTCTCTATCCCTAAAAACTCAATAAAATATTTATATATTTTATTATGGAATAATAAATATATATATTATGAAAAAGTAAATTTTTATTTTAAAAAAATATATTTTATTGATTATTTACAAAGAGGAAGGGAGAGAGATAGAGAGCCAGAAACGTCGATGAAAGAGAAACATCGACCAGCCGCCTCTTGCATACCCCCCATCGGGGATATGCCCGCAACCAATGTACATGACCTTGACTGGAATCGAACCCAGGACCTTTCAGTCCGCAGACCAACGCTCTACCACTGAGCCAAACCGGTTTCGGTTGAAAAAGTAAATTTTAAAAAATAAATATATTTTTATTTCAGAGAGGATTCGGTGGGGTGGGGGGAGGGGGGGAGAGAGAGAAAAAGAAAGGGAGGGAGGGAGGGAAATCGAAATATCAAAGATATGGGAAAATCATTGGGCTGCCTCTTGCTTGACCACCTCCACCAGGGCGTATGCTTTGACGGGGAATTGAACCATGATCTTCTGGTTGATACGTCAATGCTCAACCACTGAGCCATGCTGCCTAGGTAAAAAAAAAAAGTAAACAATTTAACAAAAGGTATTTTGACTGCATCCATGAACTAATGAAATGCTATACAAATTATAAATAATACTAGAGGCCCGGTGCACAAAAATCATGCACTGGAGAGGGGCGGTCCCCTCAGCCCAGCCTGTGCCCTCTCACAGTCCAGGACCCCTGCTAGCTTAGGCCCAATCCCCTAAGCCAGCAGTCAGATATTCCTCTCACACTGGGGCTCTTACAGTCCGGTACCCCTCTCAGTGGAGTTGGGAGAGGCTCCCACCACTGCTGCTGCGCTCGTCAGCCACAAGCCCAGCTTCTGGCTGAGTGGCGCTCCCCCTGTGAAAGCACACTGACCACCAGGAGGCAGCTCCTGCATTGAGCATTTGCCCCCTGGTGGTCAGTGCGCATCATAGCGACCAATTGTTCTGCTGGTCATTCTATTGGCACATTAGGGTTTTATTATATAGGACTAGAGACCCGGTGCACGAAATTTGTGCAAGGGGTGTGTGTGTCCCTCAGTCCAGCCTGCACCCTCTCCAATCTGGGACCCCGAGGGATGTCTGACTGCCTGGATTGGGCCTAAACGGGCAGTCAGACATCCCTCTCACAATCCAGGACTGCTGGCTCCCAACTGCTCGCCTGCTTGCCTTCCTGATTGCCCCTAACTGCTTCTGCCTACCAGCCTGATCACACTCTAACCACTCCCCTGCCAGCCTGTGGTGGTTTATAGGCCAGCCATCCTCCCGGCAACCCAAGCAGAGGCTCTGGTATCTGGGATTTATTTATCTTCTATAATTGAAATTTTGTAGCTTTGAGCAGAGGCCAGGGCAGGCAGAAAGCTTGTCTTCCTCCATCGCCAAGTGCAACTCAAACCTCCTGCTTTATCCAGCTCTGGTGCTGCTGCCATTTTTGTTGGGATTTATTTATCTTCTGTAATTGAAACTGTAGCCTTGAGCGGAGGCCAAGGCAGGCCAGAGCAGATTGAAAGCTTGGCTTCCTCCATTGCCCGGGGCAACTCAAGCCTGCTCTCTCTGTGGCTGCAGCCATCTTTGTTGGGTTGATTTGCATACTCACTTCTGATCGGCTGGTAGGTGTAGTGGAGGCAAGGTCAATAATATGTATTATGTTGACTGGTTTAACCAATTTCAGTGAAAAAATTCATTGCTGCTATAAAATTATAGGAAAATCTTTAAGTGTTACCTCACTTTCATTGTGCTCTTAGAGAACCTAAAAGTTTATCTTTAAAATCATCTTTAGCCCTGGCTGGTATGGCCCAGGGTGTTGTCCTGTGCACCAAAAGGTTGCTGGTTTGATTCCCAGTCAAGGCACATGCCTGGGTTTTGGACTCAATCCATGGTGGGGGCCATTTAAGAGGCAGCCAATCGATGTTCTGCACATCAATGTTTCTTTTTTTAAAAATATATTGATTTTTTTACAGAGAGGAAGGGAGAGAGATAGAGAGTGGACAATACAGAGATGATTATGTCATGGCTCTGCCCCCAAGAAGCTTAATTGTAGTAATGGGGGAATCTGAGAAATTCAGGGTGGGAATAATCTTTTAGAGACCAGTAGGCTTTTTAGTCTTGCATTTCAGGCTTGCATTTTCTTTACACTCCAATGGAAATGTACAAAACCAATGACTTATTGCTGCATAGCTTCCTGGAATGTCAATTTTATTGATTTGGGGTGGGGAGAGGAGTAGGAAGCATAGAGAGACCTAAGAGATAAACACTTTTATGCATTAAAAACAGTATGGAGTAGAGAATTCCAATTTCTTTGAACTTTCAAGATAAAATACAAGAATTAATGTAAATGTTGCTTTTATGGCTAGACCACCTTCTGAATTCTTGGATCCTTTCCTTTTCTCTACCCTTCAATACTTTAGTAGAAAGAATTATTCTACCCCCAAAAAAAGTAAATAAATAAAAATCATCACCTAGTGATGTCATGGTATAAACAAATTTATTTATTTACTCTGCAGTATGTTTGGTTTGAAAATCATTAGAAACATTATTTTTTTCTATCATAATCTCTCATTGAGCTTTTTCAAAAGTAAGATAAATCACAGGGACTATCTTAAAAACTCAAATGCTCTTTCTTATTCTGACTTGAAGGAAAGAAAAAGGAAAAGAAGGAAAGCAACTGGTGATATTTTTTATCTAAATTTAAGTTAACATATGTTTGTTTCTTTTTTGATGTTGTTTGTTTGTTTTTGGTAATCCTCACCTGAAGATATTTTTTCCATTGCTTTTCAGAGAGAGGAAGGGAGGGAGGAAAACATTGATTGGTTGTCTCCTCAGGCTTCCCTTTGGGGGGAGGGGGGGAAGAAACAAGGAGGAAATGGAGGGAGTAAATCCAAAACCCAAGTACATGCCCTGACCCCTTGGTGATGGGCTGATGCTCTAACCCAGGGGTCCTCAAACTTTTTAAAGTGGGGGCCAGATCACGGTCCCTCAGAGAGCTGGAGGGCCGGACTATATGAACTACTAATTCCTACTGTAACACCTCGGCTGCGCTCACTGCCCAAAAAACCTGGCGGGCCGGATCAGACTCCTCTGCGGGCCACATGTGGCCCGCGGGCCGTAGTTTGAAGACCCCCTGCTCTAACCACTTATATACACAGGCCAGGGCAAACGGACACACATTTCTTGATCTTACTCTCATGAACAATAAAAGCATTGTTTTATGACTAAGCAGTTCTCTTAAGCCTAGTTTAAAGGTTGCTTTGGAGATCTGTTTCATTTTATTTTGACAGATGTCTTTTTTTAAACATTAAATGGGAGGAAAGGAAAAAGAGTAAGGCTGCTACTTTATTAGAGCATACTAAATGTTTTCTTATTGGGACCTTGCTTTAACCGAATTAATTAGCAGATCAGAACTCTTTTCGTTTTCCTGTTAGTATTATCCCTGTGTTCAAATGGATTGTTTCCTGCCAAAGATTCTTTGTCTTGGGCTAAAAGACTGGTTTAATTTTTAATTGCACGTTTTCTTTTGCTAAAAAGACAAAGTTTTCATTTCCACCAGCCTCTGTGCATGAAGATGACTCACTACCTCTGTTTTATCTTTTCTAGTATAAGTGTCATGAAACTGCTTATTGGTTCATCTAACTTATTTGTGATGCAAGTGGAAATGGATGTGTACACAGCTCTTAAAAAGGTATTGATGTAATATAATGTGTGTGGGCTATTACCTCGGCATTGATGATAATAGTGAAATATTGGTAACTGATAGTGTCCAGTGATAGGGAATAGTTATAAATTTAAGAAAAATAAAGTAAATATGGGAAAATGTTAAGAAGTCTTTGTGTTTAGGGATTTGGTGCCACAATGAGTGATTTTAATTTGGTCTTCCTACTTTCTCTCCTAGGAATACATTTCTGTTTTTCCCCAGAATTTTTCAACAACAAATAGGTTATTGTTATGCTATTTACATAATCAGAAATGTTAAATGTTTTACAGTTGACTCTTGAACATTTCAGGGGTTAGGGGTACTGAAATTAATCTCCTCTTACCCCCACCCCCAAGTTCTTGACTCCCCAAGAACTTAGCTACTCATAACTACTAATAACCTATTATCGGCCTCACTGATTAACACATATTTGGTGTGTTATATGTATTCTGTGTTCTTACAATAAAGTAAGTTAGACAATAAAATGTTATAAAGAAAATCAAAGGGAAAAGAAAATACATTTATAGTATTTCTTAAAGAAAACACACAAGTAAGTGGACCTGAACAGTTCAAACCTGTATTGTATATGGTTTTCAGAAATGTTTTCAAGTTGAGGTTTAAGTGAAGTAATAAATATAATGAAATCTTCACACATGCTTTTCTAGAAAACATTGAAATTCTTCTCTTAAAGACCTTGTTTGCATTCAGGCGTATGTTTCATCCCATCCTTTTCAAAGGTTTCAACATTTTAAATGTAATTTTATTTTCACCACTCTCTCAAGAGACAGATTTTTTTGTAATTAATAAATATTATTTTTATTATTCTTGTTCTATACATACTAAGACTTAGAATACTTACAGTTACTAAGTGGCAGCCTTGAGGCAGAACCCAGGTGTTAAGAGTCCCAATCCATTGCTTTTCTCACTGCATAATTTTGTCCCCACCATGGAGTCTATATTTAACAAGATTGTGAAATCTAGGAATGCAACACCTTCTAGTTATATCATTGTGGTTGTTTTTATGGTAGGATGTTATTCCTATTTTTCTTCAAGAAATTTGAGCCGAAACCGATTTGGCTCAGTGGATAGAGCGTCGGCCTGCGGACTAAAGGGTCCCAGGTTCTATTCCGGTCAAGGGCATGTACCTTGGTTGTGGGCACATTCTCAGCAGGAAGTGTGCAGGAGGCATCTGGTCGATGATTCTCTTTCATCGATGTTTCTAACTCTCCATCCCTCTCTCTTCCTCTCTGTAAAAAAAAAATCAATAAAATATATTTTAAAATAAAGAAAAAGAAAAAGAAAAAACTTTAAAAAAAGAAGAAATTTTAGTAATGGGGTTATCTAATCCAGTGTTTTTCAACCTTTTTTGGGCAAAGGCACACTTGTTTCATGAAAAAAATCACGAGGCACACCACCATTAGAAAATGTTAAAAAATTTAACTCTGTGCCTATATTGACTATATATAAAGTAATTCTCTTGAATAGGAATCAAATAAACACAAAGAAAGTATTTTATAATTACTTTATTATGAAATATTAAGTAAACAAAATAGTGAAAAATTATAAAATTCTTGTCTTGTCTGCACCTACGGCACACCAGGCAACATCTCGCGGCACACTAGTGTGCCGCGGAACAGCGGTTGAAAAACGCTGATCTAATCATTAAAGGAATGGTAGATTATTTCTAGAAGAGTAGTAGCTCATTTCTATTGCTAAGCCACCGGTAGCATTCATACTTTCCTGTTATAACTGCTGTTAGGCCAATAATGATAAATGTTTACTGTGTGCTAAGCACTGTTCAAAGTGTGCTACACATACTGATTTTTTTAATGTTCTATGAGGTAGACATATTAAGCTCATTAAATAATTGAAGAAATTAAGGCCCAGAGAAATTAAGTAATTTGCCCAGCTACTAGTTGGTAGGGTCAGGATTTAAAAGTCCATGCTCTTTACTGTACTGCATACTGTCTCAACAGCGATAAGGTAATAAGAAACTCCTTTTTCCCTTGTTTAATTTCTCACATTTATAATTTCACATAGTATGTGGTGGAATCGAGTTAATTGATCAGTAGAATAAATTAGTATAAAATTGGAATAAATTTGCTAATGTAATGTAATATATATTAAACCTTTACCTTTTTAATAATAAAACTACAATGTATTTGAGATAATAAATACTTTAAAGAATTATTTTATTCTCTTTTTAAAAATATATTTTTATTGATTTCAGAGAGGGAAAGAGATAGAAACATTAATGATGAGAATCATCGATTGGCTATCTCCTGCACACCTCACACTGGTATTTGAGCCCACAACCCAGGCATGTGCCCTGACCGCGAGAATCGAACCATCACCTCCTGGTTCATAGTTCGATGCTCAACCACAGAGCCATGCCGACTGGGGAAGAATTAATTTATTCTTTGTTGCACACTCACCTAGTTTTTATTATTGGACAGTGATTAATGCCATGATTAATTTAAAGCTTGTAAGCATGTCATGTAATAGTTCTACTTCTTTCTGTTGCTTGTAATGAAATTAAATTTTTTAGCATTATGTTTAAAGGGGAAGCAGTTTAAAAATTGTAAAAATCATAATATGCTAAAGTTTTTGTCAATTTTTTATTTACTTTTTTAACCTAGTGGATGTTCCTTCAACTTGTGCCTTCTTGGAATGGATCTTTAAAACAGCTTCTGACTGAAACAGATGTCTGGTTTTCTAAGAGGAAAAAAGGTATACCTGAAATTTTTGTTAAAAGCTTGTTTTTTTTAATTGAAATTTATTAAAATCATTATAGACATAGAAAATTTTAGTGCTGGAGAGCACCATTGCAATTATCTAATTCAACCCCTCATTTCCACTGAGAAAATTGAGGCTGGATAAGGAAAATGCCTTGCTTAGCAGTAACTGAATTATTACTCTTTAAACCATGTTTTGAGCTCCCAAACTACTGTTTTTAAATTTATCTTTTGTTTGATCGTATTGAGTTTTCCCTACAAATTAAACCTGTGTATTAGAAAACAATTCTTCACTTGGGGGGCCCACAGATAGGCTTCTGTGTATCACTAACCTCTGAAAGTGGATGCAAAACTGTGTATGTGTGTGTGTGGTATTTTTGGGGGGAGAGTTTCCATAATTTTCATCAGATTCCCAAGGAAAATTGACCTGAAATTGGTTAAGATCAACTGCTATAAAGTCTTCCTTATCCGGACAGAGATAGAGCATGTAATATATTTATTTTACTTTACTAAAATAAATACAGGTTAAAAATTTAATGGCCCTCAGGTAAGGAAGTACATAACTTAATAATCCTTAATTCATGATTTTCTTAGTTTACTGTCATTTTTGGTCTATGCCTGGCCCCATTTTTTGTTTATCTATACCAGTGGTCAGCAAACTGTGGCTCTGTTGACTAATGAGTTTGCCGATCACTGATCTATATTAATAAAAGAGCAATATGCTAATTAGATCGGATATCTTCTGGACAAAGCCATGGTGGCGGGACAGAGGTAGAGACAGAGGAGGTTAGGGGCAATCAGGCAGGCAGGGGAGAGCAATTAAGAGGGAACAGGCTGGGAGGGGAGAGTAGTTAGGGATTAGGCCAGGAGGGGAGAGCAGTTAAGGGGATCAGGCCAGCAAGCAGGTGAACAGTTAGGAGCCGGCAGTCCCGGATTAGGAGAGGGATGTCCAACTGATGATAGATAGCCCCCCTGTGTCATCACCCGGCATAAGCTACAATGCAATCTGCAGATGGCTGCTATTTGTGCTGGACTTGGAAGTGCCCAGGAGAAACCAAGCTGTGAACCAAGACTGGCTGCCACTAGTGCTGGGTCTGAGACCACTTAGCAGGAGCTAAGTGGCACACTATGGCCAGATGCTGCTTGTTTTAGAGATTTTTAGGAATTCCAAAACATGAGCCAAGACAGGCCTTTTGTATGGAATAGCCACTGGAAACAATTTTTGGGCCTGCAAGTTGGATGCAGTGGGGTCTCAGGGAATCAGCAGGGTGAGGCTAACAGAATTAGCCAGATTGATGGAGGCTCAGTTATGGCACCTCCCTACTGGCTCTGTGGAAGGGAGAGTACTTCTGTCTGGGAGAAAGCCACTCCTTTAGCTCTCACCCCAATGCCAGACAACTTGGTTTCTCCCTGTATGTCCCGGGTTTCCCAGTGCTGAAACTCAGAGCAAGTGAGACCAATTAAGTCCTTACTTGGGCCCTTTAAGAGAAACACTTGAGACTCTAGCAGCCCTCTGTCTCACTCAACCACAATCCAAGCTGGTTTTCACAGTCAGAAGTTACAGAGACTTCTGGTGCTGGCATTGGAACCATGGTCAGGGGACCTGGTATGGGGCTGGCACTCCTCCCTCTACAGGGAGCATCTCTGCATGCAAAGATATCTCCTGAGTTTTATTCACCACTCATGAGTGTGGGGCAGCCCATTCCACATCTCCGACCCTCCTACCAGTCTCGATGTGGTTTTTTCTTTATATCCTCAGTTGTAGGACTTCAGTTCAGCTGTATTTCAGGTGATTCTGAATGATGGTTGTTCTGTAGTTTATTCGTAAATTTAATGTGGTTGTGGGAGGATTTGAGTACAGCATTTACCTACTCTACCATCTTGACCAGTTAAGCCATATACTTCTTACTTAAATTATTTTAACAATAAATACTATCCATGTGTACAGTAGCTTCAGTGTTTTTGTATCTTATTTCATATTTGAACTAGAGGCCTGGTGCACGAAATACATGCATGGGGGGTGGGGGTGTGTCCCTCATCCCAGCCTGCACCCACCCTCTCCAATCTAGGGCCCCTTGAGGGATGTCCGACTGCCCAGTAGGATTGGGCCTAAACTCCAACACATAAGATGGAGTGTGTGTGTGTGTGTGTGTGTGTGTGTGTGTGTGTGTGAGTGTGTGTCTCCAAACACCCCTGACAACATTTAATAAAAAAGTAAATTAATAGATTTTAAAAGAATGGCTATTTAACTTAAACTATTTATTTATTTTTTTTATAGATTTTGAAGGTATGGCTTTCCTTGAAACTGAGCAAGGAAAACCATTTGTATCAGTATTCAGATATTTAAGGTTACAGTATATTATCAGTGATTTGGCCTCTGCACGGATTATTGAACAAGATTCTCTAATACCTCCAGGTAAGAGAATATAATGAAATTATGATTTTAAGTAATATCTTTCTGATTATAATAATAATAATAATATATATCATAGAAAAGCATACTTAATAGAAATTATCCTTAATCCTAGTAAGATACACAGTTTTATACCAAAGCTGAATCCTAACATGCAGGTAATTTCCTGTGTTCACATCATATATTTTGGGTATTTTTCTATGTCATTAAATAGTCCTCAGAATATTTAAGTGGTTATATATTTTTCTGTAATATGGGTGTTCTTTCATTTTATTAACTAGTACACTACTTTGCTCCAGACTTTTTAAAACGGTTTTTGTAGTATTCTTTAAAGTTTATAACTCCTTTTTTCTATTAATACTCCATAAATTTGCTTATTTTCTTTTTTCCTTATTCTAATCTTAAAGCTCTAATGTTACATATTAGAAAATGTAATATCTTTGCTAATTATAATTTAAAATTTTAAGACAATTACTGATTTAATATTCTCAACTAAATCTCTAGTGCTTGTATAAAATTCAGTTTAGTACTATATATACATCTAAGAAGCATAGAATAGACTTTCTGTAATCTGTATACTTATTTAGAAAGGTATTCAATGGAAAGCAAACCAAAAGTAACACTCTGATACATTTGAAAGTAATGTATTTTTATAAAATCACTAATAGTTTTATAGACATTGTTTTTCTATTAGTTTCATATAAGTCATTTTTATTTTATTTCTTTATTTTTAATGTTAAGGAGGCCCTTATTCAGATCAAGAGGCCTAGTGGATGAAATTCGTGCATTTGGGGGAGGGGTCCCTCAGCCCAGATTGCAAGAGGGTTGCAGGCCAGGGTGAGAGACCCCACCAGTGCATGATTGGGGCCAGGGAGGGACGCAGGAGGCTGGCCAACCGGAAAGGGACCACTGGAGGGCTCCAGGGCATGTCCAGCCCATCTCTTGCTCAGTCCCACTGGCTGGATCCCAGTAGCAAGCTAATCTGTTCGGAGTGTCTGCCCCTGGTGGTCAGTGTACATCATAGCAAGCAGTTGAACAGCCTTGGCATATCATTAGCATATTACTCTTTAATTGGTTGAATGGATGACTTGACGCTTAGCATATTAGGCTTTTATTATATAGGATTATTGTGAGAAATGTAGAAACTACAATATTTCAACAAGGGAGAGAGATCAAACTCAACTCCCCATATGAATCATTTTCATAATATTAGTTTTAGAGAGCCAAGATGAGATGGTGTGTACTGTATTTGCATGGTTGTGGGGTTTTTAGACACAGTTTCTCTGAAGATTATATTCTCTACTAGAAGCCCAGTGCATGGATGGGTTCTGGCCAGCCTGGCTGCAATCAGGGCGGGTCGGGGCCAGGCCTATTGGGAGGAGAGACGTGGGAGGTTGGCTGGCCACCCGCCCCAATCAGGGTCAGGCCAGTTGTGGGGAGAGATCACAGGCAACTGGCCAGTGAGTCTCGCCCTGATTGGGATTGGTGGGCCAATTAAGGGCAGGGCCGGCCATGGGGAGGAGCGTGGGCTGTGGGAGGTTGACTGGCCAGCCCTGCCCCTGATCAGGCCGGTTCTCTGGCCACAGTGTACATCATAGTGACTGGTCGTTCCAGTCATTATGGTGTTCCCGGTTGCTGGCTTTTTATATAGATAGATAATTTAGTAGTTTTAGTGTGTGTTATATATCAGACCCTAGCACAGGGGTAATACTAGATGCTAAGGCCAATTTGAAAGAGAGAGAGACAAAGAGTAATCTATGTGAGAGCAAAACATCTGTTGGCTGCCTCCAATATGCCTCCTAGCAGGAATTGAGACCACAGTTCAGGCATGTGCTCTGACCAGAAATTGAACCAGCAATTTTTCAGTTGCATGGGATGACACCCAAACAACTGAGCCCTACAGCCAGGGCTAATTATACTTCTTTTTAAGGCTCTTTATAAATGAATTTTGAAAGAGGTTAAAAAAAAGAAAGTCTATTCTAAAGCAATTTAATTTAGGTGTGTCTGTGGTACAAGGGATAAGCTTTATATTTTTGGAATGCAAAGTGGGTATTAGTAATTTTAGTCTGAAATATTTAATTCAGTGTAAAAATGAAAATAATTTAGATCCCATATTTCTGACTAGATTTCAGCTTTTTTTTTTTCTGACTTAAAATTATGGAGGGACTTTTTTCATTTTAGTGAATAGTCCATCTTACAATTATAAATGGCCTAGAGGCTCGTTGCATGAAATTCATGCACGGGGGAAGGGGATTATCCCTGAGCACAGCCTGCACCCTCTCCAATCTGGGACCCCTTGAGGGATGTCTGACTGCCCGTTTAGACCCAATCCAGACACGATCCAGGTGGGATCTGGCCTAAACAGGCAGAAAGACATCCCTCTCACAATCCAGGACTGCTGGCTCCCAACTGCTCACTTGCCTTCCTTCCTGATTGCCCCTAACTGCTTCTGATCATCCCCTAACCACTCCCCTGCCAGCCTGATTGATGTCTAACTACTCCCCTGCCAGCCTGTTTGCCCCCAACTTTCTTCCTCTGCTGGCCTGGTCACCCCCAACTGCCCTCCCTTGCAGGCCTGGTCCCTCCCAACTGCCCTTCCCTGCTGGCCATCTTGTGTCCACATGGGGGCAGGATCTTTGACCACATGGGGGCAGCCATCTTGTGTGTTGGAGTGATGGTCAGTCTGCATATTACTCTTTTATTAGATAGGATAGAGGCCTCGTGCATGGGTGGAGGCCAGCTGGTTTGACCTAAAGGGTGTCCCAGATCAGGGTGGGGGTTCCCTTGGTGCATGGGGTGACGTGGGCTAGGAACCTGTGGTGGCTTGCAGGCCGGCCATGCCCCCTGATGACCCAAGCCAAGGCCCTGGTATCTGGGATTTATCTTCTACAGTTGAAACTTTGTAGCCTGGAGCGGAGCCAAGCCTTCTGCTCACTCCTTGGCGGCAGCCATTTCTGTTGGGATTTATTTATCTTCTATAATTGAAACCAGCCAGGGTATGCTGAAAGCTTGGCTTTCTCCATCGCTGGGAAACCCAAGCCTCCCTCCTGCTCTCTCCGTGGCTGCAGCCATCTTACTGGGTTAATTTGCATACTCACTCCTGATTGGCTGGTGGACGTGGCTTGTGGATGTGGTGGGGATGGTGGTTAATTTGCATGTTACTCTTTTATTAGATAAGATGAATAGGTTTTCCTATATCCCAATAAAAATTACAGTTTCAAAAGCAGAATATAAATTAAAATGATATCCTATACTGTTTGTAAGGGGTTAAAAAGTGGCACATAACTCAAATTAGATAGATTAATGTGTTCTCTCAATAGCAGTAAATCCTACATTTGAAATGAATTAAAATAATTTTTATTACTTAGCTAAAATTCATTGATTATTTTTTAGAAATAGTGCCAAACACATGTTAATATTATTATGCATTCTGAAGAGGTTTACTACATCCATTTTGACAATCTTTAGGTAAAAATTTTAAGAAATATGTTTAATTCCAAGTAAGGCAGGACTTTGTATAGAAACAGTCTATTTTAGAATTCAACTATGTCAAACACATTTGAACTCCATTGTTTCAAGAAATTAGATCTGTCTTAGGTCAGATTAATAAATCTGTTTTATTCCATACTCTCCTTGTCATACTTCCCTTTCCCTTGGTACCTCTGACCTATCATGTTATTCCTCCCAAACCTTTCAGTTATGTGTTCTGCAGCTAGGGTCTATAAACTTCCATATCTTCCATCTCTTCCTTCCATTTATTTAGCTCACCCAGAGAATACTATTTTCTCCCTATAGAGGACTTTCTATTAAGAGACCATGCCCCAGTATAGGGGTAGGAGGCCAGAAAGTCCTAGGCCCTCAATGCCCTTTCCAAATATTATTACATATGATCAGACTCACCCTGTATCCTTTCTCTCTTCTCTTTACATTCATATAAGACTTGGATGCTTGATTTACTGTCTACCTTCCCACTCCTGTACAGTCACATAATGATCATTCCACTTAATAACCTAGCTTCCTAGTAATTTGACCTCAACTCTAGTAACATTTATGTTTGCTGAACATTAGGCACTCACCACCTCTGGAAACATCATGAACCTTATAACCCAGAATTTCTTAGCATGAGAAGTCTGGTAGTCTTCAGGCTATGTATAACCTTCTATTATATTCATAGCCTCATTTCCTTTACATTGTTATTTTATTTCCAATCCATTTTAAGCCTTTCATTGTCTATCAGCCTTTCAAACTTCTGCTATTTTTGGCCCTTGGATTTTATGATAGATCATTTGAGCTGCTTTCACTATTATCTTTAACTCATTCTTTATTTGGCAAATCCTAAAACTAAATTAAACTTTCTTTGTTCCATATCCTCTACCCTGTGCTGAATACTGCACAGAGAAATCTACAACTTTTTAATTGGTGCCACTGCAAATTCACATTTCAACACTAAGCTTGGACCTTGGGCCTCCTTATACTACTTTTACTTGGTCAGTCCCCTTTTTCATTCGCTTTAGCACTTAAGTCAAACCTCTGCCACTCTGTTCAAGCTTCTAATCTAATTACCTTACTGTCAGCATGAACCCTCTTCTGCTTTTTATATAAATTTGAGGTATTCAGGCAGTAATTTATTTAAATTCCTAGTCTTTCCACCTGTCTGTTTTCCTCCTGTCACAGAAGTTGAGGTCCTCCTTCCCTGTTCAAGATAGCCATCTACCTTGTTCATAATCCCATTTAGCCTGTTTGTTCTGGAATTTTGCTTTATCAGTCTTAAACCTTTTCCCACCTATTGTACCTCAGCCTATAAAATATGATTAGGTCTCTTTTGTTAAAAAACAAAACAAAATACTCTCCCTTGGCTGAGTCCCCCCTCTAACAACTATTGTTTCCTTTCTGAGCCACCTTTTCACAGTAATCTAAACATTAACTCTCTGCCAAGAAGGATTCTGGTAAACTCTTCCTAGTGCATCTATCTGCCTTCTGGAAATATGACTATATAACCATATTTAAAACTCTGCATAAAGGAACAAGTTTCACATATTTTCACCTCATGTTTCTCAAATTCATTTTAGCAGGGATTCT
The DNA here is from genome assembly GCF_964339955.1 of Pipistrellus hanaki. Classification (NCBI taxonomy): domain Eukaryota; kingdom Metazoa; phylum Chordata; class Mammalia; order Chiroptera; family Vespertilionidae; genus Pipistrellus; species Pipistrellus hanaki. The sequence continues at coordinate 37,376,032 of NC_140514.1, forward strand.
TTTTGAGGATGTTTCTATATATTATCTGTCAACATTACATTTGAACTAGTGTCCTCTTGACTTATTTTTGGACTGCTGCTACTGGGCGAAATACCAGTGACCAGAAAGATTTCTGGATTTCTAATATGACTTTTTGCTTTTTTAGATTAAGGCAAGAAAGCAGGGACAAATATATGCATCCATGTTTTAACTTGTTAAAATGCTTTTGGTTTTAAAGGAAATTATTTAATGGTTGTTGAAACTTAATTTTTAAAACATTTTCATGCGAAATATATGATATTAAGAATACATATATATAACCCTTTCATTCCAATTTTGTAAGTGAATCACAAAAAGCCATATTCTATCTCTTGAATTTTAGACTGCAAATATAATCATTAGTGAGTTGAGAAGTCATTTTTATGGGAAAGAATCTGCTTTTTAAAAAATAAAAAAGCATGGCTCAGTGGTTAAGTTCGATCTATGAGCCACGGATAATGGTTGGATTTCCAGTCAGAGCACATGCGTGGGTTGCAGGCTTGATCCCCATTAGGGGCATGCAGGAGGTAGCCAATTGATAATTTTCTCTCTTCATTGAAGTTTCTATCTCTCTCTCCCTCTCTCTCTTCTCTCTGAAATCAATAAAAATATACTTTAAAATAAATAAAAATAAAATACAGTAGAACAAAACTTCTAAATCTGAATGCATTGCAAATAAAATACAGTATGTGTGTATGTATACCGGGTCACATAAACTTTGCTTTTCTTTTCTTTTTAAAAAAATATATTTTATTGATTTTTTACAGAGAAGAAGGGAGAGAGATAGAGAGCTAGAAACATCGATGAGAGAGAAACATCGACCAGCTGCCTCTTGCACACCCCCTACTGGGGATGTGCCCGCAACCAAGGTACATGCCCTTGACCGGAATCGAACCCGGGACCTTTCAGTCCGCTCTACCACTGAGCCAAACCGGTTTCGGCTAAACTTTGCTTTTCAGTAGTATTGACCTACTGAAGACAAATTGTCTGTGGCCTGGACATTTAGCAGTTATTCTTTATAATTGCAAGAATAGTATTTTGGCCCTAACTGGTTTGGCTCAGTGGATAGAGCGTCGGCCTGCGGACTCAAGGGTCCCAGGTTAGATTCCAGTCAAGGGCATGTACCTTGGTTGTGGACACATCCCCAGGAAGGGGTGTAAAGGAGGCAGCTGATTGATGTTTCTCTCTCATCATTGTTTCAAACTCTCTATCCTTCTCCCTTCCTCTCTGTAAGAAAATCAATAAAATATTTTTATCTTTTTTTTTAAATGTATTTTATTGATTTTTTACAGAGAGGAAGGGAGAAGGATAGAGAGTCAGAAACATCAATGAGAGAGAAACATCGATCAGCTGCCTCCTGCACACACCCCAATGAGAATGTGCCCACAACCAAGGTACATGCCCCTGACCGAACCGAACCCGGGACCTCCCGGTCCGCAGGCTGACGCTCTATCCACTGAGCCAAACCAGTTTTGGCCAATAAAATATATATTTTTTAAAAATTTGAAGGGACAGAAGAATTCAAGAGTTCTGAGGAAAGATACCAATAAATCAGTACAAGTCATCTGGATCCCTTTATTAGAGACTTACAAAGTGAAAATCCAGATTTTAACTACAGTAGAGTTTCCCCCTTTTTTTAATTTTGGGTAGAGATTGAGAACATAAAATATAGAAAAACTCTACTAGTCAGGTAGCTCCGTTGGTTAGAGAGTCATCTGATTAGCCAAGGTTGTGAGTTCGATCCCCTAGTCAGGGTGCATACAAGAAACAATGAATAAATAAATAAGTGGAACAACAAAGCAATGTTTTATCTCTCTCTAAAATCAATAGGTATAAAATTTTAAAGAAAAAGGAAAAAATTTTACATCATAAAAAAAATTCTTGTGGTTGAGAATAAATAAAAGCAGAAAAATATGGTGTTAAGTCAATTCTACTTATATTTTTAATATAGCTATGTTTTTTATCTAAAATAATTTCAGCTTATGCATATTGATTTGATGGGGGAAATTATGTTTATTAAAGGAAAATACCTGCAATTTTTATTCCATTTATAGGATTTAAATTGGAATTTTTATTTTTAATAATAGTTACCTAGGTTTAATATGCTAGAATCATTTCTCTAGTGTGCATAATTCATCTGGTAATTTAAAGATGGCTTATTTTCCATTAATTAGTTATTTTTAGATAATAAAAGAACAATCCATTAGTTTTCTGTTAAAACTTTTTTTTTTCTGTTAAAACTTTTGTAAAAACTGAAAATATTTCTTTAGGGTATGTTTCTCACAAATGAAAGTTATGAAAAGAAAACTATTAAATACAAGAATATACTTTTAGCTAAAGATTTAAGTTCTAATTTAAATGTATATAATCTAAATAGAATCTAACGTAAGGCAAAACAAAATAGCACCACTTTAAAAATCATTAAGCCATATTGTTATAGCATATTTATAAAATATAAATCACCAGCTTTATTTATTGCTATTCTAAACTTGAATTTAGAAAAAGTAACAATTTTATCAAATTCTTAAAAATTTTAAATCTTTTCTATTTTTCCATGTTTCTAATATATTTATTCATTTTTACATTTTAGGATGGCTGTCTTCTGTGTATAAACAGCAGTGGCTTGCTATGCTCCGGGCAGAACAAGACAGTGATGTAGGGTAAGTATGTTACATTATATCATTTCTCATTAAAAAAAAACTGGCTAAAAACGGGTTTGGTTCAGTGGATAGAGCATCGGCCTGCGGACTGAAAGGTCCCAGGTTCGATTCCAGTCAAGGGCATGTACTTTGGTTGTGGGCACATCCCCAGTAGGGGGTGTGCAAGAGGCAGCTAATCAATGTTTTTCTCTCATCGATGTTTCTAACTCTCTATCCCTCTCTCTTCCTCTCTGTAAAAAATCAATAAAATATATTAAAATAAAAAAAAACTTTGGCTATATGAATTTAAGAGCATTCATTATATTGAAAAATCAGTAACAATATTGAAAAATCAAAAGCTATTAAAGTAGAACAAAGATCATGTAATCAGCTTTATTTATCTTTCTACTAGAGGCCCGGTGCACAAAATTCATGCACTGCAGGGGGTGGGGGAAAGCAGCCTTCAGCCTGGCCTATGCCCCGTAACAGTTCGGGAGCCCTCAGGGGCTGTTCAACTGACAGCTTAGGCCAGCTCCCCACGGAGGTTCCCACCACTGCCACTGTGCTTGCCAGCCATGAGCCCAGCTTCTGACTGAGCAGTGCTTCCCCCGTGGGAGCGCACTGACCACTAGGGGGTAACTCTTGCATTGAGTGTCTGCTCCCTGGTGGTCAGTGAGCATCATAGTGACCGGTTGTTCCACCATTAGGAACAGAGACATCCCCCGAGAGGTCCTGTATTGCGAAAGGGCACAGGCCAGGCCAAGGGACCCCACCAGTGCATGATTGGGGCTGGGAGGGACTGTAGGAGGGCTCCAGGGCGTGTCCAGCCCATCTTGCTCAGACCCCAGCAGCAAGCTAACCTACCAGTCAGAGTGTCTACCCCCTGGTGGTCAGTGCACGTGATGGCATCTGGTCAGTCGACTGTCAGCCCCCTGGACAGTTGAGTGGCCTTAGCATATGATTAGCATATTATGCTTTGATTAGTTGAATGGCTGACTGAACAACTGGATACTTAGCATGTTATTAGGCTTTTATTATATAGGATAACATCAATCTTACAACTATTTTTCTGGTCAATTATATTATAATAATGGAATGTTTGAATTGTCATTTGTTATATTAGTGAAATTGAGTATCTCATATACTTTGTTTCCCCTAGTGATATTTTACAATTTTCTTTCAACATATTAAAATATTACTTGGGCCGAAACCGGTTTGGCTCAGTGGTAGAGCGTCAGTCTGTGGACTGAAGGGTCCCGGGTTCGATTCCGGTCAAGGGCATGTACCTTGGTTGTGGGGGTGTGCAAGAGGCAGCTGATCGATGTTCATCTCTCATCGATGTTTCTAACTCTTTATCCCTCTCTCTTCCTCTCTGTAAAAAAAATCAATAAAATATATTTTAAAAAAATAAAAAAATAAAAAATAAATATTAGTTGGAATACTCCTATATATAATAGTAAAAGCCTAATATGCTAAGTGTCCAGTCTACCATTCAACCAATCAAAGCATAATATGCTAATGATATGCTAAGGCTGCTCAACCACTTGCAATGACATGCACTGACACAAGAGGGCAGTCAACCAATTGACCGGTTGCTATGATGTACACTAACCACCAGGGTGCAAACAGTTGATTGGTCAACGAGTCACTATGATATGCACTGACCACGAGGGAGATGATGCTCCAACCGGTAGGTGAGCTTCCTGCTGGGGTCTGGCTGATCAGGACTGAGCAAGATGGGCCAGACACACCTTGGAGTCCTCCCGCAATCCCTCCCAGCTGGCTAACCTTTCATGCCCCTCCCTGGCCCCGATCATGCACCGGTGAGGTCCCTCAGCCTGGCCTGTGCCCGTTTGTAATCTGGGACTCCTCAGGGGATGTCAAAGAGCCAGTTTCAGCCTAATTCCTCAGGCCAGGCCAACGGACCCCACTGGTGCACAAATTCGTGTACCAGGCCTCTACTGCTTTCACAAGACATGATTTTTATGAAGAATTTTGAGTCTAAAGATAATTAACATCCTGTGGTAACAGATTGCCTTACCCAAAAGCGTATGATCTTCTACATAAATATTTATGGGAAAGAAAACTATCTCTTCTTTCAATTCATAGTCCTCTGTGGTTTACAAAAGTATTGCCACATTTATTACTTGATCTTTATACTAGTTGGTATGAGCAGAGTGATGAGACAATCCATGTGTGAGTATATAAAAGAGGTCTTAAGAACTTTAATATTTTTGCCCCTGATCCCTTTTAGCCATTTTTTAAGATTTTTTTTTATTGATTTTTAGAGAGAGAGGAAGGGAAAGGGAGAGAAACATCTATATGAGAGTGAAACATCAGTGGGCTGCCTCTTGCATGCCCTCTACCAAGGATCGAGCCTGAAACCTGAACCTGTGCCCTGATCGGGAATCAAACTGGCAATCTTTTAGTGCATGGGTTTATGCCTTACCAACTGAGCCACACTGGCCTGGGCTAACCATTTTTATATACCAAAGGACCTCCTAAAATAATGGCCTTGTTATGTTTATATCCAAACAATGAGTGTATAAAAGTTTCATACGAATTTATTATAATGATTATGAGATTATCCAGAGTTCTTAGTTTTACTATATATCCCATTTTTCTCCAAATATATTCACAGAATACTTACCTTAAACAAGCATAAGATTGTTGAAACAGAAATAATAAAAACTAAAAAATGAAAGTTAATTCTCAAGAGGAGTTCAGATTTGAAATATTTTAGTAATGGAGGAAATACTTTATAAATCATTCTATTTCTTTTGTATATTCAGAACTGTTGGATGTTCTTTATTTTTTAAAGATTTTTCTCGTCTATATATTTATTGAATTTAAAATAGAGTCTCATTGAAAGGATTGAACTATAATAGTGGTTTTCTTGCTCTCAGAAATATAGAATTAATTATATTGGCCCTCATGAAACACTCTATCCACATATATTGAACATTGCTCATTCTACAGGGCTATTAAAGTGAGGACCATATTTAATCAATGAATTCTTATTTTATCTGCACCACAAAACACTTATTTTTTAACAAGTTTTAAAACATTTATTTTCTTAACTAGTAACAAGTACTTCTGTTCTTTTAAAATATATTTTTTATTGATTTTTCACAAAGAGGAAGAGAGAGGGACAGAGAGTTAGAAACATTGATGAGAGAGAATCATCGATCAGCTGCCTCCTGCACACCCGCCACCGGGGATGTGCCCGCAACCAAGGTACATGCCCCTGACCGGAATCCAACCCAGGACCCTTCAATCCTCAGGCTGATGCTCTATCCACTGAGCCAAACCAGTCCCGGCCTTCTGTTCTTTTTAACTCACAGTTCTTTTTCAATTACTTGTCTATTTCCTATGAGATTTCATGATTTATATATATTTCTAGGCCTCAAGAAATCAATAAAGAAGAACTAGAGGCAAACAGCATGAGGTGTGGTAGAAAGCTTGCCAAAGATGGTGAAGTAAGTATTGGTTGTGACTTTTAATAATTCTCATACAAATTGCTCTACTTTCAGTGCAAAATTCATTTTTAGTTACAGTCAGACACCAGAAGAGTTTTTTTTTGATAGTTTCTATAGCATGATCTCCTGGACAAAAAGTTACATGCTCAGTGGTGATTGATTATTCGGCTTTGTATCAGTTGAACTTTTTGGGTCCATAAAAAAGATATAAGAAGAGGATCCCTGGGCAATACAAAAATCAAGATAAATAAGCACCTATATGGCCGAGGCCAGTTTGGCTCAGTGGATGGAGCTTTGGCCTGCGGACTCAGGGGTCCCGGGTTCGATTCTGGTCATGGGCACATACATTGGTTGCTGGACTCATCCCCAGCGTGTAGGAGGCAGCTGATCGATGTTTCTACTAACTCTCTCCCTCTCTGTGAAAAATCAGTGAAATGGCCGGGACTGGTTTAGCTCAATGGATAGAGCGTCGGCTTGGGGACTGAAGGGCCCCGGGTTCGATTCCGGTCAGGGGCATGTACCTTGGTTGCGGGCATATCCCCAGTAGGGGGTGTGCAAGAGGCAGCTGATCGATGACTCTCTCTCATTGATGTTTCTAGCTCTCTATCTCTCTCCCTTCCTCTCTGTACAAAAATCAATAAAATATATTTTAAAAAAAAAAAAGAAAAAGAAAAAAAGAAAAATCAGTGAAATGTATTTTAAAAAATAAATAAATAAATACGCACTTATATGGAAACTGTTACATAGTCGAAAAAGTAATTCTATTTTATAATAACCATTAAAAACATTCAAACCATTTCATTGCTAGAATGAAGAATTACATTTTTCATTACCCCCAATATAAATGTATAAAAGTGAAACAAAAGTGTTATGAATTAATCTGCTGCTGTGTCCAAAGATCCTATTTGCTATTTTATTTTTTGGTGTTTTTTTGTTGTTGTTAATCCTTGCCTGAGGATATTTTTCTCCTTTGATTTTTAAAGAGAGAGGAAGTAAAGGAGGAGAGAAAGAGACATGTGGATGTGGAAACACACATCTTATTGGTTGCCTCTCTCCCACATCCTGACCCAGGGCCAGGGATGGAGTCCACAACCGAGGTACATACCCTTGACCAGAATCAAATCCTCAACCCGTCAGTCAGCTAGGGCTCTCTTTAATTTTTTAAAAAAATGGATTCTGACTCATTAAATTTATTTTATGGTCCACTAAAGGGACTTAAACTACATTTTTTAAAACTCCACCTCTTCAAAATATCTATTTCAAGCATATCATTTTTAGACTTTACCTCCTATTATCTTTCTAGCTCTATCCCCTCTAGCACCTGACTTCAACAGCTTTTTTTTTTTTTTAACTCCATCGATTTTTAGAGAGATTGGAAGGGAGGAGTGGTGGGAGGGAGAGAGAATGAAACATACATCTATGTGAGAGAGGCACATTGATTGGTCGCCTCCGCATGCACCCCAACAGGGGCTGGAAATTGAACCTGCAACCCAGGTACATTCCCTTGACTGGGAATCAAACCCAGGACCCTTGAGTGTGCAGGCCAGTGCTCTTCCACTAAGCACACAGGCCCAGGGCCCTTGGTTTGTATGCATAATGTCCTTCTTGTCAAACTCACCTGGCAAAACCCAATTCTTATTAAGTACCAACTTTCCATAAACTCCATACCTGTTCCCAAACAGATGAATGTAACTAAAAAAAAACACTATACCCCAGCAGGGGTTTGTAACTAAATTTCAAGCACATCTTGAGTGTTGCATGGTGATCCTTCTTAAGTTCCCTCAGGGAATATGTCCTCATGAGCCACATGCTGCTCTTTGGCCCCTTAAGTGTGGCTCTTCCACAAAATACCACGTGCAGGCGGGTGCACACGTACAGTGCAATTGAAACTTTGTGGCCCATGCACAGAAGTTGGTTTTTGGCTTTCAAATTTTAATCGTCGTGCTGTTGATATTTGGCTCTGTTGACTAATGAGTTTGCCGACCACTGCCCTAGCCACAGTGCCATTCCTCAGATAAGCCAAGCATGTTTTTCCCTACAAAGCTTTGTATTTACTGTTCTCTTTGACACGCTTTCCCCATATAGCTATCTAGTCCATTTCTTAGTTGACTCGGGCCTCCACTCACCTAGCATCTCCTTAGAGAGACTTCTTTGACAACCTGTCTGAACCAGTAGGCTCCCCAACTGCAAGCCCCCCTCCTCTTCCTTGTTCTCTTTCCTGACAGTTCTGTTCTATTCCCTTTTCTTCCATTCCACTTTAGTTCATATGCATTATTAATCTACTTCCACACAAACATATTAAAATATACATTCTATTAGGGCAGAAACTTATTTACTGCTACTTCTTCAATGCCTAGAGCACATAGTATGTACTCAGTAGATATTGGTGAACTATTAAATTAGTTGTTTACTGGTAATTCAGAGTGTCAACTAAACACTTGAAGACCCTAAGTTTACTTCACTGTACCACACCATCTTACTTAATAGCCCCTCATTATTAAACTGCAGGATAAACAAACTTGTGAACCTAATATGGTATTTAAAATTATTCAGTTGTGTATCTTTGGTTACTTACTAGTTGTGTATCTTTGGTTACTTGGTAGATCTTAATGAGCTCTTACTATCTCCATTTAGACTCCTATACCCTTAATCTATACCTACTTAGAGTTGCAGTGAAAAGCCACATTACATTTGACAGAATTACATCATGGAGATGTATAAAACAGATCACAAAGAGGTGATATTAGGAAAGTACTTCAAGGAACAATGACATAAAGGCTGCTTTGGGGCTTTGATATTTACTCTATCTGTATGGTACGCCTTTATATATATTCACAGGTATATGGAAAGCCTCAAGGGAAAGGCACTGTGTGGAAAGCCTCAGGGAAAGGCACTGACAGAAAGTATGGACCCATGAGAGAAATATTTGGAATGAGTTAGAAAAAAAACACACATTTTGAACTTCGACTTGCTAGTGTGACAAACTGAAGTAAATCTTTCTCTTTTGTGTTTCTTAGTATTGCTGGCGGTGGACAGGTTTTAACTTCGGCTTTGACCTGCTTGTAACTTACACCAATCGATTCATCATTTTCAAACGTAATACACTGAATCAGCCCTGTAGTGGATCTGTCAGTTTACAACCTCGAAGGAGCGTAGCATTTAGGTATGTTGAGATCGTCCCACCCTATTTCAACTCCCCAAAAATATAAAAAATAAAATCAAACCTTGGTAATTTATACCGACAATAGTAGAACTTTGAATATATGAATATTCAAATATATGAATGTGCAAGGGGACAATAGGGCTCCATTCCTATAATCCTATATAATAAAGAGGTAATATGCAAATTGACCATCACATCATTGCACAAGATGGCCGTCCCCGTGTGGTCACAAGATGGCCAGCAGAGGAGAGCATTTGGGGGTGACCAGACTTGTAGGGGAGGGCTCTTTGGAGTGACCAGGCCTGCAGGGGCAGGCAGTTAGGGGCAACCTGACCAGCAGGGGAGGGCAGTTGGGGGCAACTGGGCCAGCAGACAATTGAGCTGGCAGGAGAGAGCAGTTGGGGGCAATTGGGCAGGCAGGGGGGCAGTTAGGCATCGATCAGGCTGGCAGGGGAGTATTTAGGGGGTGATCAGGCTGGCAGGCAGGTAGGCGAGCGGCTGGGAGCCAGCAGTCCTGGTTTATGAGAAGGATGCCCGACTGCTGGTTGAGGCCCGATCCCTGTGGGCAGTTAGACATCCCTCAAGGGGTCCCAGGTTGAAGAGGTACAGGCTGAGCTGCAGGACACACCCCCATCCCCACTACCCCCTACACACACACATACACCCCACCTCACCACCCCACCCCACCCACACACACACACACCCCACCACCACCACCATCCCACCCCACCCCACCCACCCACCACCACCACCACCACACCACACCCCACCCCACCCACCCTCCCCTCCCCCTAGTGCACGAATTTTGTGCACTGGGCCTCTAGTATATTAATAATCTAAGTCATAAGATCTAGATGTCAGGGAGAAAGATAGGCTGTAATATGAATGTTAAAGGATTAATACTGGGCTTGATGCTGAAGCTGTTACTTGCTGCTATTCCTAGCAAGTAAAAGGTCCAAACTGGAAATAACAGCAAGGTATTTTTTCACGAAAACATGCTTGGTATTATCCCTCACTTTATGTAACATTTAATATGTCCAATTTTGCCTGATAGTTGAACTGGCAATATTTTTCTGAAGAGGATGCTGACAAATTAGAAAATAACTTAATGAACATTCTTTTTTAAGTCACTTATTTATACTTAACTTAAATCATACACAAAAATTATCTCAAAATGGAGCAAAGAGCCATAGCTGATTTGGCTCATTGGATAGAACGTCCGCCTATGGACTGAAACGTCCCAGGTTCGGTTTCCGGCCAAGGGCACATGCCCAGGTTGCAGGCTCAATCCTCAGTAGGGGTGTGCAGGCGGCAACCTATCAATGATTCTATCTAATCATATATATATTTTAATGGAGCAAAGACCTAAACATAGAACTAAAACTATATAACAACTCTTTGAAGAAAATATTGGGGAAAAGCTTCTTAACATTGGATCTGGCAGTGATTTCTACAATATAACACAAAAATTAAACAATTACCATAAGATCCAGCAATTCTTCTTCTGGGTATATGAGAAAAAAATTGAAAGCAGGGACTTGGACAGATATTTGTACATTCATTTTTTAACAGCAGTAGAGGCCTCCAGCCATGCCCCCTGGTCAGACTCCCGGATGAAATCCCAGTGAAGGGCACAATTTGCAAAACTATGCTTTTATTATATAGAATTATTCATAATAGCTAAAAGGTAAAAGCAACCCAGTTTTCATTGAGAGATGAACAGACAAAATGTGGCGTGGAGTATTACTCAGCCTTAAAATGGAAGGGTATCCTGACACATGCTACAACATGAACCTCATAGACATTATGCTAACTGAAATAAACCAGTCACACAAAAATAAATACTGTATTTATTCATCTCACACCCGGCATCTGGAGTAGACAAGTTCGTAGAGACAGAAAGTAAGATAGTTGTGTGGAGCTGGGGTTAGGGGGAATGAGGAGTTGATGCTTACTGAGTACAGAGTTTCAATAGAGCAAATGAAAAAGTTCGGGAGACAGATGGTGGTCTGACTGCAGAACAAGGTGAATGTATTTTATTGCCAAGAACTGTACACTTAAAAATGGTCAAATGGTAAATTTTATGTATATACTACCAACATAAAAAAGGCACTTATTATTTTTTCAGTTATGTGTAATAGCACAAGTTTATAAATCTAAAAGGAATCAGTTTATAGTTTGAAAAGACTTTTTAAAGTTTTTTATCAAATAAAGACTTTTAGAGAATATGGAAGACAAAAATAAAGTGAAAGGGGGCTTATTTAAATTAATCTGTGGTTTTAAATAATTGTATATGTGTTTTTTTATTTGTGGTATGTTGTTTTTTTAAATCCTAGATTACGTTTGGCCTCTTTCGATAGTAGTGGGAAACTAATATGTAGTAGAACAACTGGCTATCAAATACTTACACTTGAAAAGGATCAGGTATGTTTGATTACTTTTTTTGTTTCATTATAATTATTTGTCTTTTTTGAATCCTTTTAATTAGAATTTAAATATATATAGAGATTTTACCTAATAATAGACAAACATATAAATTGACCATACCTCCGTTAAGCCCACCAGCCAATCAGGAGTGATATGCAAATTAACCCAACAAAGATGGCGGTTAGTTTGCATACACAGACAGCCGAATGACAGGAGTGTGATGACCATGCAGACTTTTTGCTCCCCCACACCTCCCCCCCCCACCCCCAACCCCCACCCCCATCCTGTCTCTCAGGGCCTCTGGGCAGTGTAGGAAGGTGGGGCTGGAGCGGAAAGAGGGGCTGAGCCTGAGTGGAAAGGCAGTGCCAGCAGCCAGGGAAAGGATGGTTCATTCTAGCAGGAATCTTCATGGCATCAGGCTTCTAGTATATATATATATATTTGTATTGATTTCAAAGAGGAAGGGAGAAATAGAAACCTCAATAATGAGAGAGAATCATCGATTGGCTGCCTCCTGCACGCCCCTATTCGGGATTGAACCTGCAACCCAGGCATGTGCCCTGACTGGAATTGAACTATGACCTCTTGATTAATAGGTCAACACTTAACCACTGAGCCACACCAGCCAAACAGCATAAAATTTTTTTTTTTTTAATATATTTTATTGATTTTTTTACAGAGAGGAAGAGAGAGGGATAGAGAGCTAGAAACATCAATGAGAGAGAAACATCGATCAGCTGCCTTCTGCACATCCCCCACTGGGGATGTACCCATAACCAAGCTACATGCCCTTAACTGGAATCAGACCTGGGACCTTTCAGTCCACAAGCCAACGCTCTATCCACTGAGCCAAACCGGTTTCGGCCAGAGTAAAAATTATTAAGTAGAATTAACATTTGATTTAAAGGTTTTTGAAGGCAAAGATGTAAGTATCATGTTCTCTTCCATATAGTTTACCTCATTCTACTAGAAGTACAACTAAGACAAAAAAAAAACACAACAATTTGATTTTAAGATACAGGGAATAGCTTTCATAGGGAACTACTTATTTATCCTCAAAGAGTTATGAATCTTAATTGCTTCATTCATTGTCTTCATAAGTGCATTTATTTATGCAATAGCAAATACTTTGAAGATAATCCAGTTTGTCTCTATATAGTTATTGAATATTAAGAGAACATATCCTCTAGCACAATAGGCTTCTAAAATAACAGACATCTGTAATGTTCCAAGTCTATTTTGAAGAAGTGGCAGTAGAAGAAGTTTAAGTTTAAAAAATTTGGCTCTCAAAAGAAATTTTAATTGTTCTACTATTGATGTTTGACTCTCTTGACTAATGAGTTTGCCGACCACTGGACTAGGCCATAGTGGCTAAAGCACTTTAGCACCATCAGCCCAGGTGATTGCCTCACCTGACCCATCATCTTACCCATCTTGCTCACTTTCTCTGTTATAAAGAATATAGAGCCGAAACCGGTTTGGCTCAGTGGTAGAGCATCGGTCTGCGGACTGAAAGGTCCCGGTTCGATTCCGGTCAAGGGCATGTACCTTGGTTGCGGGCATATCCCCAGTAGGGGGTGTGCAAGAGGCAGCCGATCAATGTTTCTAATTCTCTATCCCTCTCTCTTCCTCTCTGTAAAAAATCAATAAAATATATTTAAAAAAAAAAAAAAAGAATATAGAGAAATAGTGCATGAGTGTGTGTGTGAGGCATTTCTGCTCCTTACTTTTTTGTTGTTGTTGTTAATTCTTATCCAAGGATATTTTCCCATTGATTTTTAAAGAGAATGGAAGGGAGAGACAATTGGTTCCTCATACACACACCTGCTAGGGCCAGTGAACCTGCAACCAACCAAAATCGAACCTGGGACCCTTTAGTCCATAGGCCAATTGCTCCATCCAGTGAGCCAAACCAACGAGGGCTCCCTACCTTCTTTATCCAAATGTATCAAGCTGTTCCCCTAGTAGAAGACTATATTGAACCTATGTGTGTCATACAATGTTCCAGTTTCAGTTTCCCTTTATTCCAGGAATACATCCCAGAAGCATCTGCCTTAGTAAAAAATTAAAAACTCTAGTTTAACAGTGTTGTGTAGCATATTCTCTAAAATGTATAAAATAAGTTGAATCTACTGCATATTATTGCAGAGAATGTATCCAAGTATTAAAGAAGTAAAAATTATAATTTCATTACTGCTGCTTTTACTCTAATGATTTATTCTGGTCACCAAGTGCTTTAAAGGGTTCCAAACAAGATACCTGTAGCATGAGTCATGGTTACATGTGTGGCCCTCAGGTGTATTATCAAATCCTGTTTCTTTGGGATTTCCAGACATTCTTATGTGTATTGAGGTAACTGAACTTGAAGTTGATTTTACATGGTGCTTTATATTCCAATAGACAAATGACATGTCTGCATTTGAGACAGTGGGAAATCTTAGATAAGAATAGGAACAATGAGCCGAAACCGGTTTGGCTTAGTGGATAGAGCAACAGCCTGCAGACTGAAAGGTCCCGGGTTCTATTCCGGTCAAGGGCATGTACCTTGGTTGCGGGCACATCCCCAGTAGGGAGTGTGCAAGAGGCAGCTGATCGATGATTCTCTCTCATCGACGTTTCTAACTCTATCCCTCTTTCTTCCTCTCTGTAAAAAAATCAATAAAATATATTTAAAAAAAAAAAGAATAGGAACAATGATTGTTGGTAATAAGGACTCCTCACCTTCATCCTAATTATTTGCTATATCTAAAAGCCCTCAGAAATTGAAGCCAAATGAGAAATCTACATATATCTGGACTCTGTCCATACAGAAAATATGTAGGTACTTGACAGAAATTTTTCAACAATGAAAATAACTACTGTAATTGAGCACTTCATAGATGGCTGCTTTGCTAGCCCTCTGTGTGCACTGTCTCATGTAATCCTATGACGTGGGCACTCTTATTGTCCCCATTTTACAGTGAGGACACTGCAGTTGACAAGGTCAATGATTTGTCCCAAATCACACAGATAGTGGGTGGGAGTTTTGAGATTTGAGTGGTGACTCTCAGACTGAAGTTGTTTTTTTGTTTTTGTTTTTGTTTTTAATGAAGATACAAGTTCTTAACTACCATACTATCTCCTTCAGTTCATTCAATTCAGCAATTTGGTTTTCTACTTGTTTTTCTAATATTACTATTTACTTGTCATTAAAACAACCAATTTGTTTTTTAGGAACAAGTAGTGATGAACTTGGACAGCAGGCTTCTGATCTTCCCTTTATATATCTGCTGTAACTTCCTGTATATATCACCAGAAAAAAGAACTGAAAGTAGTCATCATCCAGAAAATTCAGAAAACTGAGGATCTTTTCAGTTGGAAACAGTAGCACTTTGAAAACTTTTCACATCTAAGGTGACTAACGATGACAAAGGCCTTAAGAACTGTACAGATAGAACAGAAGACTATTCTCATTCTCATTACGTTTCTGTGACTATATTAAAAGCATTAGATGTCAGCTCATGTTTTTAGCATCAGTAGAAAATCACTTAGGTAAATTTCACATTTCTCTGCAACCAACTATAGATTTAATTTTTAGATTAAACTTTGATCCTACTTAATGTTAATGTACCTCAGTTATCCATCTGTAAATTTTGTCTATAAGAATGCTAAAGGAATAATTTGAAAAGCTAATTGTAAATTCTCTTTCAATTGATGCATTTAAGGCTGTTCTTTAATTTTTTTATCTGCTCTTTATGATTCCTCCTATTACCCTTCCAATATGTAGCTGTTTTTAATCATTAAATACTTTTTTTCATGGCTTTGGAGACTAAACTGAAGACTTTATTTACCTTAAACATTTTTATCCTATTTTATTTTGCTTTTAATTTAGCTTTTCTAGAATTTTAACAGAAGAATCAGCTTCAGACTTGCAAATGACTGGAATGGGGGGAGGGGGGATCAGTGTGACTCTTAATATATTCTTTTGCCTTACATTGTCTTTTTTCTTTTTTTTACATTTTGTACAAGTTTATTATTAGCTCATAAGATTATTTATGTACCAAATATTACACTCTAAATATTTTCATAACTTCTGATTATTTATGTTCAAATTTTAGTTGGGAATCTTGTTTCCTACGTAAGCTCAGGACTTTATAACCTCTGAATTGAGTGCCTTTGAGTTACACATGCTAATAGTTTCATAGTAAATATAAATAAGGTTAGAAGATGTCATATAGAAGCTGATAATAAAGCATTAATGTAAAAATATATCTTATTTTTGTCAAAAATGAGATGTACACTTGTCATGATTTATATGTGTTGGCTTCTTGTATTTACTGCTGTTTTGAAAATACCCATGCTCATGGTCTTTACAGAGTGAATTCTTATGGTTAATGTATATTTTTAGTATGTTTAAAAAATGGGAATCACTTTTATATATCTGTACAAATAATAAATACCCATTTGGAAAATGAATAAGTTCTTACATGAAATGGACAAAAACAAACCTTAGTTGAAACCAGAATTTTTTAAAGTTAGATATTTTCCAATTAGATTTAACTTTTAGAATTTATGGATAGTTTTTCTTCCCCAGTAATATGTCCATAGATTTGTAAATTGCTTTTGACTTTTCAAAATTAATCCTCCAGGTTAATTTAAAGGAGGCTTTAAATGCCTCCCCTTCCTCTGCCCCCAGAACTGCAGTTTAAATGTTTCTAATACAATAATTTGGCTGCATCAAGAGGCTATATTTTTTATTCTCTTATTTGCTATTATATTTTATAAGATGCCTTTGAATTTTTTAACATAACATATCAGAGATTCTTTACCCTTTATATATTAAAAAATGGAAATACCAATCTTGAAGTTTTTTTAATAATTGAATTTTTACAAATCTTGGGAGTAAACATAATTAAGGTTTTGAGTATCTTAGTGAGTCAAATTAGCTATTTTGTTGCACTTATATAAATCAAATTGGAATTATATATGATTCTCTCTTTTTTTTATTTTTTTATTTTTTTTTATTTTATTTTTTTTTTTTCTAATACATGTTTTATTAGTGTTAACCATGTAGCCTGGAAAACGCTTGGAAATTACACAAAAACATAAAGAATTAGAAATTACATCTGTCTTCACCACTCAGGTATGTTTCTCTGCACAAAACATACTTTTAACAGAAATAGAATCATGCTTTACAAGTTTTAGAATTTGCTTTCTTCATTCATCTGTATATAGTAAACATTTCCCACCATACTAAATATTTTTCTCTGGTAGCGTTTTAGTGACTATAGATTCCAGTTTATAAGTAGGTGTTAGTTTCATCCATCCTCTGTTTGGGGACTATGTGATATCTACAATTATCCTTGTAGGAAAATTATTCTTGCCATCAGCCATGATTATAACCTTGGGATAAACCTCCCAGAAGTAAAACTTAGCTTTTGTCTGAATAATATACACATATTCAATATCCAAGGTACACATTGCCAAATTACTTTGCAAAATCTTTATTAGTCTCACCAGTCTATTTACTTGCTTTAAGGATCTTTCATAAAGATAAACTAGTCAGTAATTATCTATGATGCAAAAGTGTTCTTCATTAATGAACGAAGGATTTACAACATGGTTTCTTGAAACACGGAACTCTCCTAGTACGTGTATAATATTACTCAATTTTATTTTTTTTTTTATTTATTTTTTTTTTCACTTTATTTTTTTATTTATTTTTTTTTACATGCATTTTTATTTATTTATTTTTTTTTTAATTTTTTAATTTTTTTAATTTTTTTATTTTATTTTATTTTTTAAAATCAATCTTTATTGTTCATATTATTACAAAGGTTCCTCATTTCTTCCCCCCTCCACCAGGTTCCCACCCCAACCTCTGCCCCCTCCCCATCCCCCATTGTCCTCATCCATAGGTGCACAGTTTATGTTCAGTCTCTTCCTCCCTCCCTTTCCCCGATAGTAAATCCCTTTTCAGATAGTAAATCTGTTACTTAGCATTTTCTCATATCAATAATACCTCCACATGCCCAATGATACACTTCACACAAAAGACATTTCCAAATAGGTCAACCAGCCTCATCCAGGCCCCACCCAAGGCACTCACAGATCAACACCCCAGCGCTATACTAACTCAACACATCCAGATCTAAGCCTTCATCACTTGATTCAGCAGACCCTCAAGTTCCCGCAAAAGTTTCCAGCCATGTCTGAGAGGCAGCCGTGGGCAGGTACAGGCGAGGAGCAAGCTGTTTCGGGCCTGGTTGCTCCGGGCCTGGCCTCTGTTGCTCTGGTTCGTTCCACAACCAGCTGCTCCGGGTCTGGTCACTGCCGCTCCCGACCTAGTTGCTCTGGACTTGGCTGTTGCTGCTACAGGCCTGGCCGCACCCGACCCGGCTGCTCTGGGACCGGTTGCTCCGGTCCCAGCCGCTCCGGGCCTGGCCGCTCCCAGCCTGACAGCCGCTGCTCCGGGCCTGGCTGCTCCCAGCCTGGCAGCCATTGCTCCTGGCCTGGCCGCACCAGACCCGGCTGCTCCGGGCCTGGCCGCTCCCAGCCTGGCAGCTGCTGCTCCGGGCCTGGCCGCACAAGACCGGGCTTCTCCGGGCCTGGCCGCTCCCAGCCTGGCAGCCGCTGCTCCGGGCCTGTCCGCACCAGACCCGGCTGCTCCGGGCCTGGCCGCTCCCAGCCTGGCAGCTGCTGCTCCGGGCCTGGCCGCTCCCAGCCTGGCAGCCGCTGCTCCGGGCCTGGCCGCACCCGACCCGGCTGCTCCGGGCCTGGCCGCTCCCAGCCTGGCAGCCGCTGCTCCGGGCCTGGCCGCACCAGACCCGGCTGCTCCGGGCCTGGCCGCTCCCAGCCTGGCAGCCGCTGCTCCGGGCCTGGCCGCACCAGACCCGGCTGCTCCGGGCCTGGCCGCTCCCAGCCTGGCAGCCGCTTCTCCGGGCCTGGCCACTCCCAGCCTGGCAGCCACTGCTCCGGGCCTGGCCGCTCCCAGCCTGGCAGCCACTGCTCCTGGCCTGGCCGCACCAGACCCGGCTGCTCCGGGCCTGGCCGCTCCCAGCCTGGCAGCTGCTGCTCCGGGCCTGGCCGCTCCCAGCCTGGCAGCCGCTGCTCCGGGCCTGGCCGCACCAGACCCGGCTGCTCCGGGCCTGGCCGCTCCCAGCCTGGCCGCCGCTGCTCCGGGCCTGGCCGCACCAGACCCAGCTGCTCCGGGCCTGGCCGCTC
Organism: Pipistrellus hanaki; assembly: GCF_964339955.1. NCBI lineage: Eukaryota > Metazoa > Chordata > Mammalia > Chiroptera > Vespertilionidae > Pipistrellus > Pipistrellus hanaki. The sequence goes on from NC_140514.1 coordinate 37,394,961, forward strand.
CCAGCCTGGCAGCTGTTGCTCTGGGCCTGGCCGCTCCCAGCCTGGCAGCCGCTGCTCCGGGCCTGGCCGCACCAGACCCGGCTGCTCCGGGCCTGGCCGCTCCCAGCCTGGCAGCCGCTGCTCCGGGCCTGGCCACACCAGACCCGGCTGCTCCGGACCTGGCTGCTCCCAGCCTGGCAGCTGCTGCTCCAGGCCTGGCCGCTCCTAGCCTGGCAGCCGCTGCTCCAGGCCTGGCCACACCAGACCCAGCTGCTCCGGGCCTGGCCGCTCCCAGCCTGGCCGCCGCTGCTCCGGGCCTGGCCGCACCCGACCCGGCTGCTCCGAGCCTGGCCGCTCCCAGCCTGGATGCTCCGTGCTTGGCTACTGCTGTTCTGGGCCTGGCTGCTCCCAACCCGGCTGCTCTGGACCGGGCTTCTCTGGGCCCAGCCACTCCGTGTCTGGGTGTTCCTGGACTGGCCACCCTGGGCTTGGCCGCCTCTGCCTCAGGCCTGGCTGCCACTGCCCCAGGTCTGGCTGCTCCAGTGCTGGCCGTTGATGCTCTTGTTCTGGCTGCTGCTGCTCTGGGGTCTGGCCACTGCTGCTCCGGGCCCAGCTGCCACTGCCTTGTGCCTGACCACTCTAGGCCTGGTCGCCGCTGTTCCAACATTCTGTCCCTTTTTTCTCTTTTTTTTTTTCTTTTTTTTAAAAAAAAACAAAACGCATTTATGTTGCAATGTTGGCTGGTGCGTTGAGTTCTGACTTAGTCTTTGATTTTTCAAGATCTTCTTTGTATTCTTTCTTAAGTAATTTTACTATCATTTGCTCTCACTTGATTTCTTCACATTGAGAACTTCTTTGGTTTCTTCCTCCTTGTCCTGGGAGCTCAGCAGGTTGGCCTGTGACACCCCTTTGTTCTCCGCGGGCTCCCGCGCTGCTCCAGCCTGTTGCCGGGGTCGGCGCCGCCCAGGAAGCAGCCCCCGTCCTTGGCTCCGTTGCCAGCGCTCAGCAGTCGAAGGCTCAGGGGCACCCCCCCCACTGGGGGCCCCGTCGCCCGGCTCCTTGCTGGCGCCCGGCTGGCCGGTGTCCGGCAGGGGCTCCTGCTCCTCGTGGCGTTCCTCCAGTCTGGAGCTTTCTTTCTCCCTCCCACTAGGGGAGTCCAGGATCAGAGTCAACAGACTGTCCTCTGCGCACAGTGTGCGCGACTCCGGGGGCTCGGCCTTTCGCCGCGCTCCCAGGACTCCACCTCACAGCTCCGTCTCCCCCGCCGTCTCCCCCGCCCGAGCCTGGGTCCCCAGGGACTGGCCCAGACCTGGAATTCGGGGCGGTCTGGACTGAGGCTCAGAGCTGCCGCCGGAGGCTTTGTTTCTTCCGGCTAGGGTAATCCAGCATCAGAGTCAACATTCAGTCCTCTGCGCGCCATGTGCGCGCGACTCCGGGGGCCCCGCATTTCGCTGTCCCCGGGATTGTCTCCCCCTGCCGGAGCCTGGGTCCCCAGGGTCTGGCACATACCTTGGGGCTCAGCGCTGCCGGTTCGGGGGTTCAGCCCAGGCTGGGGGTTCTATTTCCTTCCTGCTGGGAACGCCAGGCAGCACCCAGCCCTCTCCTCCTCTCCGGCTGCGACCTCTCCGCGCGCGCGTGCGTGCGAGCGCGCAGCATGTCTCCGTACCTTAGGCTTTTTTTCAGCTCCTCTGATTTTCCTTCTGGTTTTCTCCCTCCTTCCTATTGTAGAGTTTTCAGTCAGTCGACTACCTATAGTTCTGGGCAATGTCCACTCTACATTTTAGTTGTATTCCCTTGAAATTGTTGTGAGCTGCTGCGGCTAGGTGTATACCCGAGCAGCCATCTTGGATCCTCCATATTACTCAATTTTAAATATGATTCGAAGTTCCTGTGGAAATTTTCAGTAACACAATAAAAAAATAAGCTATTTCCCTATTTGATTTTTGTTTTAAATGGAGCATTCCACCTCTCAAAGAATTCTCTTTCTGTCCTCATCCAGATGAAGAGATACCACAGTGCAGCACAGTGACTGTGCTCTTAATCTGTCCTCTATTTCATATTCAGTTTCCCATCATGCACTGCACAAATACGGCAGCCTGACATGCTGAGAAGCCTTCCCCCGATTCTCTCTTTTTTTTAATTATATATGGTTCTTGCGTATTGGTTCTTTCCTGACCAAATTGCTTGTGTCATCTACTAAATAATTACTTTAGTCACAAGAAGGTTGTGTTCTCATTTGAGAAACTGGAAATTGTTTTCACACTGATAGTAAAGACCTTCTTTTGTTTTCTGACCCAATACTTTAATGTTTGCATACTTTTTACTCTTTTTTAAAAATATATATATTTTATTGAGTTTTTGCAGAGAGGAAGGGAGAGGGATAGAGAGCTGAAAACATTGATGAGAGAGAAACATCAACCAGCTGCCTCCTAAACACCCCCCACTGAGGATGTGCCGGCAACCAATGTACATGCCCTTGACCGGAATCGAACCTGGGACCCTTCAGTCCGCAGACCAACGCTCTACCACTGAGCCAAACCAGCTTCAGCATTTTTACTCTTTTCAATAGGAATCTATCAGCTGACATCATATAAACTTCTATATGTAAAAGCAATTGCCTTAAACCCTTTGCAAAGTCTTTTTTTCTTAACATGCAATGAATAGAAAAAAATACCCAGTAATAATTATTTTTGTTTAACTATCAATAAAGTTCCCGAAGAAAAAATGTTCCAGAGTCACATGCTACAGTATTAAAGAGGGATATGAATGTACCTTTCCTTTAAAATATAAATACGTATATTTGGCTTGAAATTTAACAAGCCAAAATTAAATGAACAGTGCTAGTTACTAGCTTTTTAAATGTTACTTATTTTAAATTGATTTCAGAGAGAAAAGGAAAGGAGAAGAGAGAAACAGTGATAAGAGAATTCTTGATTGGCTGCTTCCTTCATGCCCCTTACTGGGGATTGAGCCCACAACTTGGGCATGTGCCCCTGTCCAGGAACTTTCAGTCCACAGACTGACCCTCTATCCACTGATCAAAACAGGCTAAGGCTAGTTACTAACTTTTTTACCAAGTGTTTAACAGCTAACATTTTATTGAATTTCAAGCCTTTGAATACTATTACCATCGTTAATGAACAATTCATGACATCACATGCAAAAATAGGGTTATCAAGACTCACTGTGGGTATCTAAATTTGAGTTCATTAAAATTTACTTTCTCAGAGTAAGCACATTGCAAGTGCTTAGGAATCACACATAACCACTGGCTACCATATGGGGCAGTGTACCGTAGATAGAATATGCCCACCATTGCAGAAGGCCTATCAAATAGATTTGGTATATCGGACTGTCAATATTAAAACTATGCCAAAGGTTTTATTCCCTTAAAGGTGAACCCATGTAAAGATAATAGAGCCAGAGTACAAATTAGGTGATGATTTGCCAATCACCTAAAATGATAGATTCAGTCATATTTCAAGCAATGTGGATCTAATAGCTTTGATGGCATTTAAAAAAAAAAAAAAAAGCGTAGTACAGTTCCTTCTCCAAACAGAGCCTGAAATTCTTCCCAAGGTTCAGGGTACAGGTGTAAAAAAAAAACCAGGTCTCCAACAACAACAATCACTGTTAACTAGTGGTCAGACTACATCTAACTAGGGGGAAATTACTGACTCAATAGCAGGCATCCATATAGAATGGTAAAGTAGGATACTTTTATAAAGGATTATCTGAAACAGGACTCAAAACAAAATTTAACCCAGGCTAGATAGTACATTTGCAGAGAGTCACAGATGGTTCATGTTGGTGAATAGAAACTCATGTACTTACATGAGGTACACACAATTTAAATGCAGTTTGGCTTTAAATACTGAGGACATCTGGTTGGTTGGGGAAGAAACACAAATATGATCACAAGTGTTGACCTCCCCACTCAAATTCTATCCCAATGGCTTCAAATGAGGTGAGTTCAAACCATGGATTGGAAATATACAGGATTTCCTTCCTGGTACAATGCTGAAGATTAACACTGCTGGGTAATGTACAGAACATCCTAAGAGAGGGCGACTTGATTATAGTAAATAGGAAAGTCCTGGCAGAACCCACTTTCTATCCCACATGTTAAAGGGGAGGAGCCATTTAGTGCCTGAGATTGATCCCCTTTATAGAATTTAATCCTTTGGTGTTTTGTTTTTCCTTTTTATTCTTTACTTTTTCCCTCTATACTGACTATTCACACCAATATTTATTTGGGTATAAGATTCTCCCATCTTTGAGAAACTGTCAGTGACACATTTACCTCTACCCATTATATGATTTGCCCAACATCACCAAACTCCTTCTCCCTCCCTCCCTCCCTCCCTCCCTCCCTCCCTTCCTCCCTCCCTTTCTCTCTCTCTCTCTCTGTCTCTCTCTCTGTCTCTCTCTCTCTCCCTCCCTCCCTCCTTCCCCCCCCCTTTCTGAAATAAAATGCTTTTTCATTTATTAATAGTTTTTAAAATTTATTTATTTATTTATTTACGGAGAGGAAGGGAGAGGGATAGTTAGAAACATCAATGAGACAGAAACATCTATCAGCTGCCTCCTGCACACTCCCCACTGGGGATGTGCCTGCAACCAAGGTATATGCCCTTTTCCGGAATCGAACCTGGGACCCTTCAGTCCGCAGGCCTACGCTCTATCTGAACAAAGCCGGTTAGGGCTAAAAATATATTTTTTTTTAGAAAAATACTTTTTAAAGAAATATTTTGCGCATTTAACAAGAACTACGAAGATAAATGGTGGTAGGGGGAATGAAAACTGAGTTTAGGTGGTAAGTATACGTTTTTTTTTTCTCTCCCAGATTTCTATAACAACATAAACTGGCACACTTTCATGTCCACCCTGAAACAAAAGCCTCGGCTAAAATGGGGCTGGAGGAGCGGAAGTAACAACTTGGTCCCACCCACATCTCCCCGCTCCATTGGGCCCCTGGAGCCTGGGCGGGCTTTGCGCAGCCGCACTTCTCCACAGGCTGGAACCTTTGCGAGTCGTTGCAACGTTTTCCAGCCGGCAGTGAAGGCGCACTTCCGGTCCTCACGGAAGTTGCTGCGCGGTCGTTTCCGAGGCGGTGAGAGGTAGAGAAGCCTTCCTAATGGATCGCAGCCGCAGCCCGAGCCCCAGCCGCAGCCAAAGCGGTAGCCGCAGCCGCAGCGGCAGCCGCAGCCGCTCCCGCTCCCCGCAGAAGGGTGAGTTAGAAGCTGTTTGGAGGGGCTGGGGCTGGATTAGAGGCGCATCTATCCCCCCTTATTTCCTCTGCGAGCGCTACGGAGAGGCAGGCCCTCTACGCCTGAGGAGAGGAGCGGGATGGGAGTGGGGGGAGGGGAGGGGATGGGGAACGAACATCTCCGCCCTCCGGTTCCAAAGTAGGCTTTTCCCCCTTCTAAACTGAAGCTTCGTTCAGCTTCCAGTAGTAATTTTTTTTTAAATTGTTGTGACTGGGTAATTTAGAATCAGACCGCGGTTCCTTCGTTTAATTTCTAAGGTGGCCATTTGCAGTCATCCAACCTTTCGGAGTCCTAATTCCCGGAATTAGGCAGTGGGGGTAATGTTACCTAGCTTTAAAAACCGATGTGAGAGCCGAAACCGGTTTGGCTCAATGGATAGAGCGTCGGCTTGGGGACTGAAAGGTCCCGGGTTCGATTCCGGTCAAGGGCATGTACCTTGGTTGCGGGCACATCCCCGGTAGGGGGTGTGCAAGAGGCAGCTGGTCGATGATTCTCTCTCATCGATGTTTCTGACTCTCTATCTCTCTCCCTTCCTCTCTGTAAAAAATCAATAAAATATATTTAAAAAAAAAAAAAAAAAAAAACCGATGTGAGAATTAATGGCACCTTCCATAACTACTCAGCATGTGATAACCGCCTGTAACGTGAATGCTCAAGGTTAGGTTCTCTTCCAGCTTATTACAATAGGGAAATGTATATTTTAAAAAAATATGTTTTTGTTGATTTTATTTTTTAATTTTTGAAATTGATTTGAGAGAGAAAGTAAGGGAGAAGGAGAAACACGTATTTGCTGCCTCCTGCACACACCCTACTATCTCCTAATGGGAGTCAGCTCTTTATTCCAAAGTGGAATTGAACCAGCAAACCCTTGGTGCATGGGGTGACTCTGAACCAACTAAGCCCCACAGGCCAGGTCTGTTTTTATGGATTTTAGAGAGAGAGGAAAGGAGAGGGTGAGAGAAAAAGCGATTGGCTGCCTCCTTCATGGGCCCCCTACTTGGGATGGAGCCCACAACCTGGAATTGAGTCAGTGACCTCTTGATGCGTGGGACAGTGTTCAACCAACTGAGCCACACCGTCCAGGGCATAATATTTTTAAATATATATATTTTTATTGATTTTTTAGAAAGAAAGGCAGGAAGACAGAGGGAGAGGGAAACATCAATTGCCTGCCTCCTCCTGGCAATCTGGGCATGTGCCATGATTTGGAATAAAACTCAAAAACTTGGTGTGCACTAAGCAACTAAGCCACACCGGCCAGGGTTGGACATTCATATTTAGAATTTTCCATCCAGAAAAATCACCTCTTAAGGGCTCCTGATCCCCATCCCCCATACCCTGACTTAAACCCTCGTTTCTGCCCCTGATTGGTTTTTACCACCTTCAACTTGTTAAGAGGTGATTTTCTTAAAAGTTAAATGAGGCCAGGATCCACATTTGGCTATTGAGGATCTCAGTCAGAATAAAGATGTGCCCAATCAGGATTAAGAAGTGCTGTTTAGCCCCAGCTGGTTTGGCTCAATCGATAGAGCGCAGGACTGAAGGGTTCCAGGTTTGATTCTGGTAAAAGGAGCATGCCCGGGTTGTAGGCTAGATCCCCAGTAGGGGGCGTGCAGGAGGCAGCCAATCAGTGATTCTCATCATTGATGTTTCTATCTCCCTCTCCCTTCCTCTCTGAAATCAATAAAAATATTTTTTTTAAAGTGCTATTTAATTGTAGGATATACACTGGGTTTCCTTGATATAGTACAGAGAAATCTAAAAATCTCAATTTTTTATATTGAGTACTTGTTGAAATGATAATAGTTTGGAAGTATATATATTTAGTCAAATAACATTCTGTTAAAATTAATTTCACCTGCTTTTTACTTCTTTAATGTGACTACTAGAAATGGCTTGCATTATATTCCTATGAGACAACCCAGCACCAAATATTTGAGGTAATTTTTGGCTCTGCAACTTTGTTCCTTGTAGTAGAGCCAGAACAGAAGCGGTCCCGGTCCGCTTCTCCCGAGAAAGAGCAGAAGAGTGGGGACAAGTCTCCGGCCGGGGAGGGAGAGCCGAGGAGCCGCTCTGGGTCTCCGGCCCAAAGACGCTCCAGGTAAGTGGGGATCGTTGGCAGAGGTTTTACCACAAGGCCCAAAGAAACTAGTTGTTGCCTTTTACTTTGTTTTTCTCACTTACACGGCCATTTACAATGCCATGAAATGAGGGGGATTTAAACCCATCTTCTTCTAACCCTAACATTTCCATGGGTGAAAGGGGTTAATAAGTCTCTACTCCTAGAGTTGCCTTTAGGAGTAAAAGAGAAATAATACCAGAAAAGCATTTAACATGATGCTTAGCAAGAATAAGAAATGTGTTTTTGACTTTTTGGTGATAAAGATTTATTCAAGTATATAATAAAAAATGTGAGATCTTGGAAGTACCTTAGAATGGACTCGTGATTTCCTGTTAAGCATCTATTGCTGTTTAAGTCAACTTTTTGTGTGTGTTTATGTGCAATTGTTAGAAACTCTTTAGTTACATTTTTCTGCCTTGCAGAACATTTTTTAGCCCTAGCTATACTGAGCAAGACTGTATTTTTGTTTCTTTGTTAACAGTCAGGCTAGGCAGAACCTTCTAACTTACTCTTCTGTAGGAAATGGGTTCGTGGTTCTCTGCAGCCTGGCTTTTGTTCAGCCTTTACCTTCCAGGCACTCATGCATATCTGTGCTGATTGACACAGTGGCCAGGTATGTCTGTTTCTGACATGTTTACTTATTAAATATTAGATCCCCAAGACGTCCTAGATCCACTTCTCGTTCTCCTTCTCGACCGAAAGAAAAGAAAGATGAAGAAAAGAAAGAAACAAAGAGCAAAGAAGGTCAGATAACTGTTATTAGATAAATAACTGTAGCAAGAGTGCAGTCTTGTTTGGATAACTTCAGGCGTGGATAACATAAAAGTATCAGGTTGTTGATTTTGTTTTAATTGTATCTTAGAGAGTTCCTGGTTATCTATGGTGCTCCTGATGTAGGAGGATCATGTGAGAATCTTTTATTTTGGAAGCACCTTCAAAACAAGTGTCATGTCTGATATGAAAGGTGGTCCTGCCTAAAGCTCAAACATGTCCTTTTAAGCAGTTTCCTCTGTTGGAAGGTTGAGAGCACTTTCCTTCCTTGCACCTCAAGTTACATTCTGCCCAAATTGAAGAGAAATTTTTTCTGTTAGACTCAAGTCTTTACCTAATTGTTTTATATGTTTCTGCTGGTAAAGTGGAATGACTATTAATCTAGTCCCACCATTCCTTTAATATATAAAATGATAGTTTTAAAAATTATCTCTTATTTTTGCAGAGGAAGATGTAGAGGGCCAAACAGAAGAAGAAATAGAAATGATGAAGGTAATGGGATTTTCCGCCTTTGATTCAACAAAAGTAAGTAAAACTCGAAGCTAATTAAGCATTCTGATTTGAATTAATCCATTATGACTGTCCCATTTTTCCATTTTTTTTCCTAATTCAGTTAAAAGACTGTGTGAAGGGGTTTGAGAGTACAGAGAAGGAAGCAGTGAGGTACCTTGGAATTCAGAGAGTGTTCATCTGGGATGATGTCCAGTTAGATCTTAAAGGGCCAGTACAAAAAAGAGAAGAAAGAGCATTTGAGGTAGAAGGGGTTCATGAAAATGCCATGCAGACATGAAGTAGCATAGTGTATTGTGGGAATTTCAGATTCAGTGACTGTTTAAAAGCTGCTGATGGACCACTGACTACATTGAGGCTGGAAATAGGGGTAGGAAGCAAATCATGACAGACTTTTGCTGCCCTAGCCTCGCTAAGGAATTTAGAGTTGATACTTTGGATGGTGAGAGATAGCAAAGATTAAAAACAAAACGGGTGTTTGGATTACATGTGTGTTTTAGACAAGACCTAGGGCAGCCTTGGAGCACAGATGGGAGGCATTTGATTGGAGGCAGGGAGAACTGCTGAGTCATGCAAGTGAAAGATGATGAAGACATGAACTGAGAGGAGGATCTGGAATATTGAGAACCATTCAGGAGCCAAAGTTCATGGTAGTGGGAGTGAGCAGTCAGTGATGATTGACGTGACAGGCTGAAAGGCTGGGTGGTAGGGTTAACCAAGAAAGGATTATGGGAAGAGGAAGTGCTGTGAAACAGAAGAAAAGTCAGCTGCTGGATAAAGATGGCATTGGGTAGCTGCACACATATCTCATAGCTCAGAGGGTTGAATGCTCTAATACTGGAAAGAATAAGGAAAAGGAGGAAAAAGGGAGGGATGGTGGACAGGGAGCTGAAGTCAGGGATTATAGGGAGGGTGAGGGGGAGAGTAGAGGAATAGGGAGAGGTAAAGAGAAATAAGGGAAAGAAGTGTTGGAGAGGGGAAAGGGATAGGAGAGGAGGACGATTGAGGGAGCTAATAAGGATAGGGAAAGTATATGTGGAGAGAGAATATATTTTTTAAACTTCCTTTTATATCTGTTAATTTTATAAATGGAAATTGAGAATATTGAGAAAAATAGTTGTGAAAGGTGTGGGGTGATTTCACTTGGTATAGGAGTTTCTAACTGATGTGATTGTGTAGGGCTCACATATTTGAATGTTTTGTGTGTGTGTGTGTTACTATTTTTTAAATTTTTTTTATTAATCCTTACCCGAGGATTTTTTCCCCATTGATTTTTAGAGAGAGGGGAAGGAAGGGGAGAGGCCCCCACCAGGGTCACGGATTAAACATGCAACCTAGGTTTGTTTGGAATCAAATCCAAGACCCTTCAGTCCATAGGCTGACGTTCTATTAACTGGGCCAACCCCCCTATGCCTGTGGTCGGCAAACTTCAGCTTGCAAGCCACATGCGACTCTTTGGCCCCTTGAGTGTGGCTCTTCCACAGAATACCACAGCCTGAGCGAATCTATTTTGAAGAAGTGGCGCTAGAAGTTTAAGTTTAAAAAGAAATTTTCAATCATTGTACTGTTGATATTTGGCCCTGGGGCATGTGTGTATGTTTTAAATGACAATGTATAAACTAAGGAGTACTGAGGCATGACTGTTTGAAGTGAAAAATTTAAGGCATGCTGGAGTGGCTCAGTGGGCATCCACCTCTGCACTCAACTGTTGCTGGTTCGATTCTGGTCAGGATGCAGGCTGGGTCACAGGTTCCTTTCTGGAGTGCAGAAAGCAGCTGATCGGTATCCTGCTGGAGCATTAATGTTTATATCTTCTTGCTTCCTCACTCTCTAAAAATAGACTATCCTTTTAAAAAGTACATAAACTATGAATAAATATTGTTTTGAATATTGTATTTGTTTACATGTTATAAAAAAAGTGAACAGAGTTTTAATACTTGGGAGCTCATGGGATATTATCAGCATCTGAAAATTCTTGCTCTCGTTGGGCTACCTCATTCTTAGATGGATCTTGTCATGTAAGTCTGTCTGTAAGATCTGGTTCTTTTGATCAAGGCATTTAATGTATCCTTCCTGTTCTTATAATTTGTTTATTGCTTTTCTCCAGGGAAAAAGATTGGATGGCTGTGTAAATGCCTATGCCGTAAATATATCTCAGAAATTCAGGTATGCATAATCCCCATTTCTATGTTTGTTTGTTTTGTTTTTTAATATATTTTATTGATTTTTTACAGAGAGGAAGGGAGGGGTATAGAGAGTTAGAAACATTGATAAGAGAGAGACATCGATCAGCTGCTTCCTGCACACCCACTACTGGGATGTGCCCGCAACCAAGGTACATGCCCTTAACCGGAATGGAACCTGGGACCTTCCAGTCCGCAGGCTGACGCTCTATCCACTGAGCCAAACCGGTTTCGGCCCCATTTCTATGTTTCAACCAATGATATAAATTATGTGCTTTTGTTATGGGATAATTATATTTGTAAGAAGTATAGCAATTTTCCATACATTCCCTTGTTTTAATCTTCCTTGCTTATGTTCTGGCTTTTAATTTCCAATTTATAGGTAAATTAATAGCTATTATAGAGAAGGATAGTTGGCTTAAATGGTTTAGAATTGTATAGATGGTTCTTCAAAACGTCGGTTTTAAAAAGTCTTTATAATTTATTTTTATTATAATTATAGATTTTTCTTTCTTTAAATCTTGTTTTTACTGATTTTAGAGAGAGAGAAGAGGAGAAGAGAAGAGAGAGAGAGAGAGAAGCACGAGAGAGAAACAATAGGCGGTATCGCTCACGCACCCCGACCAGGGACCGATACCGCAGCTCAAGCATGCGCCACGACCGAGATTCATACCGGAGACACCACAGTTCACGGGACTACGAGCCACACCGGCCAAGGCTAAAATTATAGATGTAAAATATATCTCTTCTAAATTACTCTGCTAGTTCATTGTGTAAGGATTTTAACTGTAAATACATTATCTTGTTAAGTGGAAACATTTTATTAATACCACAGGTCAAACCAATTCATACTTAAAATCTTACTGAATTCCTAATGAATTGGAAAGTCAGGAAAACATCTTCAAACATTGCCTTTCTCTCTACCTTTATCACTAATAAAAGACTAACATTCCAATTAATTTAGAATATGAATAATGTGATTTGAGAATGCTGGTGAGTTAAGGAACCAGTCATCATTGACATTCCTTTGTAAAATTACCTTCAAATAAAGTGTTCTGGAGAACACCAGTAGAGTATGTAGTCAAGAGTTTTCCTTACTTCTATTTGGATTTTACAGTAGTCTAAAATGCTTTTGCTTATTTTGAAAGTGAATAATATCATCTTACTACACATTAAATAATCTTGAATACTTCTTACCCTATACTTTGCCATCTTAAAGGTGATTCAGGCGTAATCTCTGAGTCATGTGATTATTTTTATTTTTTGAAGAGCAAGAGACATGTATTTGTTGTTCCACTTAAATCATTAATTGATTCTATGTGCACTGAGGATCAAACCCTCAACGTTGGCATTTGGGGACGATGCTCGAACCAACTGAGCTACCCGACCAGGGCCATGATAATTTTTTCTAAAGAGGAGTCCAGAATTTTTTGTAAAATAAACATTGAACTTTCTCTTCTTGTCATAGGCAGGACTTGAATTGCAAAGGTGGATTCAACAGACCTTTGGATTTCGTTGCGTGAGAATTGAAATGTTGAAGAATGGTTGTTTTTTCCTTCATCTTGATCAGAAGAGTGGGTTTTGTTTTTTTTGTATTTCATTGCATCAAAACAGGATCACAGTCCTTTGTGTAAAGTAAGAAAATTTTACCTATGGTGTGTGTAGTTCGCTTACCTTGCCTCAAAAGAAGAAATGTTAAAGATTCATTTATTTCTTTTAGGAAGTATCATTTGGGGCAATCATCAACCCCATTTGTTTTGTTTTATTTTGTTTTTATTCCTGTGGAAACTGTATATGTTTTCTTCTTGGGTGCTTGATAGGACTTCTTAAAACACGTAGATGTAATTTGGATGTAAGCTTCTCAAATAAAGCGATATTTCTACCCTTTCGTATTTTATAATACCATATTGTATTACTATATGAAAGTATTTCCCTATACATTTTCTTTTTTCATACATAGATTTAGATATCATGATTCTTAGTAGTTAAAAAATTAGAAGAATGAAAAAGCATAACTGGATTTTTGTATCTTAGCTTTTTACCTCAATATCATTTATTACTTTACCCCCATTTTATGTGTTTTTACTGATTTCAAAAAGGGAGAGAGAAAAACATTAATGATGAGAGAGAATAGATTGGCTGGCTCCTGCACACACCACACTGGAGATAACCCCTGACCAGGAATTGAACCGTTATATCCTGGTTTATAGGTCAACACTACTGAGCCATGTTGACGGTGCTTTTCCCCCCGTTTTAAAAGCAATACATGCTTATTAAAAACAAATAAATAAATTTCTCAATAAATAAATTTACTGAGAAACCAAACAGTAAAAGAAAAGCCAGAATCATCTATAACCTATCCCCAGAAACAATGCTAATATTTTGGTGTGTATATATATCTCGCCAGGATCCTATAGGTGTATATTTCCTACTCCCAACCATGAGATCAGAATGCAGTACTCTTGCTAATTCTTTTTTGCCTGTGTGCTATGAATATCTTTTTAATATTCTTACATATTCTTTGCAAACTTAGCTTTTAGGAGGTACTTCTAATTGTACCATAATTTTTTAATTAACTAATCATTTACTTGGTGAACATTGACTTCTCTTCCATGATTTGCTGTGAGTAGTATCCCTGTCACACATATCTTTTTGAACTTGTTGCATTATTTCCTCAGGTTCGGTTCTTAGATGTAAAATAAAGGGGTGTGGGTGCATGTTTTAAGGATTTTGATACATGTAAATGGCTAGGAAGATAACAACTGACCAGTATAGTATGAGCCATCCCATTTTATACACCACCAATATTGTGCAGAATTTATTTAGTTTTTTAGTGTGTTTTATTTATTTATTAGAAGGGTTAGAAGGGAAGAGAAAGAGAAACGTTGATGGGAGAGTGAAACCTGGATCAGCTGCCTCCTGCACACCTCCTACTGGGAATTGAGCTCAGCATGTGCCCTGACTGGGAATCGAACCAGCAACCTTTTGGTTGCTAGAGATGACGTCCAAATAATATACCAAGACTCACTGTGGGTATCTAAATTTGAGTTCGTTAAAATAAAATTTACTTTCTCAGTCACAGTAAGCACATTGCAAGTGCTTAGGAATCACACATAACCACTGACTTCCTTATAGGACAGTGTACCGTAGATAGAATATGCCCATCATTGCAGAAAGGCCTAATAAATAGATTTGGTCTAGAATATCGGACTGTCAATATTAAAACTATGCCAAAGGTTTTATTCCCTTAAAGGTGAACCCATGTAAAGATAATAGAGCCAGAGTACAAATTGGGTGATGATTTGCCAGTCACCAAAAATGATAGATTCAGTCATATTTCAAGCAATATGGATCTAATCGCTTGATGGAATTTAAAAGAAAAAAAAAAAAAGGCATAGTAAAGTTCCCTCCCCAATTAGAGCCTGAAATTCTTCCCAAGGTTTAGGGTACAGGTGTAAAAAAGCCAAGTCTCCAACAACAGTCACTGTTAAATAGTGGTCAGACTACATCTAACTAGGGGAAATTACTGAATAGCAGGCATCCATATGGAATGGTAAAGTACCATATTTTCCGGCGTATAAGACAACTTTTGAAATGGACAAAAAAGCCTGCTCAGATTGGCCAGAGTCAGAGAGGCGGTCTATTGAAAAAAGAACTGGTGTTGCCTCGGAAGTGGGGGGTAGTCTTATACAGCGAATATAGGCCTAAACCTATGTTTTAACTGTAAAATTAGGGGGTCTTATACGCGCGGTCGTCTTATACACCGGAAAATACGGTAGGATACTTTTGTAAAGGATTATCTGAAACAGGACTGCAAAGGTAAAACAAAATTTAACAAGGCTAGAGATAGTACATTTGCAGAGAAGCACAGATGGTTCATGTTGGTTCTTACATAAGGTACACACAATTTAAATACAGTTTGGCTTTAAATACTGAGGACATCTGGTTGGTTGGGGAAGAATCACAAATATCACAAGTGTTTACCTCCCCACTCAAATTCTATCCCAATGGCCTTTGAATGAGAGAACTTCAAGCCATGGGTTCGAAATATACAGGATTTTCTTCCAGGTACAATGCTGAAGACACACACTGCTGGATAATATACAGAACATCCTTAGAGAGGGCAACTTGATCAGTAGATAGGAAAGTCCTGGCAGAACCCACTTTCCATCCCACATCTTAAAGGGGAGGAGCTAAGGTTGTTCCTTTACAGAGCTTAATCCTTTGGTTTTTGCCTTTCTTTACTCTTCCTCTATACTGACTCATTCACACCAGTATTTCAAAGATTCTCTCATCTTTGAGAAACCCTCAGTGACACATTTACCTCTATCCATTATATGATTTGCCAACATCACCAAACTCCAAAGGGTTCTCCAAATTCACTTAAAAAGCCATCGACAACTCCACTAAAACTTCCTGAGTCAACAATGACTTTTTCTGCAATCTGTTACAGTCTCCATGTGTTTGGATTTTTTTTTATCACTTCTTTTAACGTTTAAAACTACCTCTTTGTTCTTTTAAAAAGCAGCCTTCTCTCAAACTCTGATATCACACTCACCCCGTTTTCCTCCTGTTTTTCTGGTCATTCCTTAGTCTTTGTGGGTTCTTCCTCTGGCTGTCTCCAGACGCTTTCCCTGAGCTTGCTCCAGGTGGGTGATTCCATGCACTCTGGGCTTCAATTGAACATCTGTATTCCTACTTCTGTGGTTCCAGCATAGATCTTTCTTCTGAGTTCCAGAAATACATCTAGTTGGCATCTCCCCTTGGGTGTTCAAGATGGCACCTCAGTTTACCTTGTCCTGATCTGAAGGTATCTTCTTTCCCCAGATTTGATCCTACATGCCTTATCTTAGCAAATGATGCTACCATCTACCTAGTTCCACAAACCTGAATCCTGGATGTCTGTCTGTCTGGAATCTTCTAATTCCCTCATCCTCTGCATCTAAACATCAGTTATCCTAGTTTCACCAACTTTATCAAGTTTAGGCACATTCCACCAAACCTGACAGTATTCTACTGCCAGCCACTAATTTTCTATCTAGATTATTGTACCAGCCTCCTATTACATTCCCCCGAGTGAAGCCTCCACATTACTCAGAAGTGTTTTCTGAATAAATTCAACCTAATTCCCTCTCATCCTTTGTCTCAGGATAGCTGCCATAGTTTACAAGTCTATTCTAGCCCTGTCTTTAAATGTCAGCTCCTTGTTCCCCAAGCGGCTTCCATACTTTTAGTTCTCTGCATAGCCCAGGCTATTCTCACATTTGTAACCTTGACAACCTCTTCCATCTTTTACCACAACAAGCGTCACCCCATTTCACCTAGCTAATTTGTATTCATCCTTAAGGTCTTGTTTGGACATCCTTTCATTCTGGAAATTTCTCTTAACCCTCCCCTTCAAAAACAGTTAGGTACCAGTCTTATGTGCCCTCATAATGTTCTTCCCCATCAATGCACTTTCACACTGTTTACTAGTTTGTATCTCTCAGTGGCCAGCAGTCTACTCAAGAGCAGGCATGCCTTTTTCACTACTAATCCTCTGGTACCCAGGTGTGCAAAATTGTATTGTGCCTTTTTATTTTCTCATGTTTTGACACCTGGGGCCTTTCAATTGGCAGCCTACATCCTCCAACCACTTCTTTACCAAACTTTCACAAGCCAGGCAACATTCCTCTACCCTAATGTCTCCAGGGCCAGGGCCAAACAAACCTGCACAGGCCCTACATCCACAAATCCGCTGAAATTATTCAAATTCACCAATCACAAGTTAACCCGATAATCCTGCCTCTCCCATTCCTTCCTGCAAAAAGCACAATCATGTCTCTTATCCATGCTTTCCCCTCGCTGCTTCTGCCTCCTGACCCACCCTGGTGCTTCCTGGTGTGGACTTAAAACTGCTTGCAGTTTAGAATTTATTTTATATGAAAAATCTTGTGCATTTAACAAGAACTACCAAAATAAGTGGTGGTGGTGGGGGGAGATGAAAACTGTGTTAGGATGGTGGGATATGGGTTTTTTTAGATTTCTATAACATCAACTAGCACACCTTAATAATGCCCATGAAACAAAAGCCTCAGCGAAAATGGAGCTGGAGGAGCGGAAGTAACAACTTGGTCCGCAGCTGCATTCCGGGCTGGCTTTGCGCAGCCGCACTTCGCTAGACGCGGAACCCTTGTGAGTGGTTTCCAGGTTTTCCAGCCGGCAGTGAAGGCGCACTTCCGGCCCTCACGGAAGTTGTTGCGTGGTCGTTTCCGAGGTGGTGTGAGGTAGAGGAGCGCTCCAGATGGGTCGCAGTCGCTCCCGATCTCCGCGGAGGGGTGAGTTGGAAGCAGTTTGGAGGGCCTGGGGCTCGGTTAGAGGCGCTTCCTGTCCCCGCTTATTTTCTGTGCGAGCGCCACGGAGCGGGAGGACAAGCGGGGTGTCTGTGTGGCAGGGGGAACGAAGAACTCCGCCCTTCGGTTCCAAAGTTGGTTTTTTTTTCCCCTTCTAAGTTGGCGTTTCGCTCATTATCAGCCTCCAATAGTAACTTTTGTAATTCTTGTGTCTGGTAAGTTAGAATCAGACCACGGGTTTTTCACTTAATTTCTGGGTGACCGTGTGTAAGTCACCCAACCTTTGAGTCCGAATTCCCATAATTAGGCAATGGGGGTAATATTACCTAGCTTTAAAAACTGATGTGAGAATTAATGGCACCTTCCATAGCACTCAGCATGTTATACTGCCTGTATCTTACATGCTCCATGTAGTTCAGTTTATTATAATAAGGAATCTTGTATCCTGGGAGCTCACCTCCTAAGGTCTCCTGATTCGACCTGCCCCCCCCCCCCCCCCATACTCTGACTTAGACCCTCGGTTCTGCCCCTGATTGTTTTTTTTACCACCTTCAACTTGTGAAGACGTGATTTTCTTAAAAGTTAAATGAGGCCGGGATCCACATATGGCTGTTGAGGAGGATCCCAATCAGAATAAAGATGTGCCCAATCAGGATTAAGACGTGCTGTTTAATGGTAGGTTATATACCGGCTGCCTTGATTCAGTACGGGAAAAGTAACATAATCTCAATACTTTTTTATATTGAGTACTTTTTGAAATAATAGTTTGGAAGTACCGTGTTTCCCCGAAAATAAGACATCCTCCGAAAATAAGACCTAGCGCAACTTTGGGAGAAAAAAATATAAGATACTGTCTTATTTTCGGGGAAACAGGGTATATATATTTAGTCGGATAACATTCTGTTAAAATTTATTTCACCTGCTTTTTATATTTTTTTAATGTGACAGCTAGAAATGGCTTGCATTATATTCCTATTAGACAATCTAGTTCTAAATATTTGAGGTAATTTTTGGCTCTGCGATTTTGTTCCTTGTGTTAGAACGTAGGCGGTCCCGGTCCACTTCGCGGGAGAGAGAACGCAGGCGCCGGGAAAGGTCTCGGTCCAGGGAGAGAGATCGGCGAAGGAGCCGCTCTCGGTCCCCGCACAGAAGACGCTCCAGGTAAGTGGGGATCATTGGCAGAGGCTTTACCACAAGGCCCAAAGAAACTAGCTGTTGCCCTTTACTTTGTTTTTATCACTTATAAGGCCATTTACAACAAGTATGTCAAACTCAAAGGCCAACACGGGCCAAATAAACAAGGTTTAAGTTAATGGAGTGCAAAAAAACAAAAGCTTCAATTTTCATAGAAATGTAGGTTTATTTCGATAGAGACATGCTAAATACAAAGGGCTGAAATAAATGAGTAATTGTTAACAAAATAATAGAACATTTTATTTTTATTTTAAAAATATATTTTATTGATTTTTTTTTCACAGAAAGGGTGAGGGATAGAGATTTAGAAACATCCATGAGAGACAAACATGGATCAGCTGCCTCCTTCCTGCACACCCCCTATTGGGGATGTGCCTGCAACCAAGGTACATGCCCTTGACTGGAATCAGTCCGCAGGCCAATGTTCTATCCACTGATCCAAACCAATTAAGTCAAATAATAGAACATTTTAATAAAACAATATTTTTTCTTGAACTTTAACTTACCAGACACTGAAAACTGCACAAATTATTATTATTTTAAAAAATATATATTTTATTGATTTTTTAAAAGCCGAAAGATTTATGCAATCTGAAGAGAAACCAGAGCATATTTTATTGATTTTTTTTACAGAGAGGGAGAGAGGGATAGAGTTAGAAACATCGATGAGAGAGAATCATCAATCAACTGCCTCTTGCACACCCCCTACTGGGGATGTGCCCACAACCAAGGTACATGTCCTTGACCAGAATCAAACCCGGGACCCATCAGTCCACAGGCCAATGCTCTATCCACTGAGCAAAACCGGTTTCGGCAAAAACTGCACAAATTAATAAGTGTAACGCATATAAACCTATTTATCTTCAGAAGCGAAATATTTCCTGTTGCACACACCAAACGAGTCAGTCCAAGACTAATAACGTGACAATTGGCTGCTAAAATATTTGCAGCATTAGTGGAGAGAAATGTGCACCTGCACTTAAGGATTGTAATGGAAATGAATGCAACATGCTTATAGTGGTCAGTCATTAGTGAACGTTGTGGTTTCTTGTTAATAATTATGTACTGTATAATAGGGTATTATAAAACTTAAGTTATAAAATTTTTATTAAAACGTTTCTTTTTTAAATTTTATTATTATTTTTTTTAATATATTGATTTTTTACAGAGGAAGGGAGAGGGATAGAAAGTTAGAAACATTGATGAGAGAGAAACATCTATCAGCTGCCTCCTGCACACCCCCCACTGGGGATGTGCCTGCAACCCAGGTACATGCCCTTGACTGGAATCGAACCTGGGACCTTTCAGTCCGCAGGCCAACGTTCTATCCATTGAGCCAAACCAGTTAGGGCTCTTTCTTTTTTTTTTAAATACATTTTATTTATTTTTTACAGAGAGGAAGGGAGAGGGATAGAGAGTTAGAAACATCAATGAGAGAGAGACATTGATCAGCTGCCTCCTGCACATCTACTGGGGATGTGCCCGCAACCAAGGTCCATGCCCTGGGACCCCTCAGTCCACAGGCCGATGCTCTATCCACTGAGCCAAACCGGTTTTGGCAAAACGTTTTTTTCATCTCATTATATTTGCTACGCTGAAAAAATATTCGTTCTGGGCCTCGAGTTTGACATGCTTGATTTACAATGCCAAGAAATGGGAGACTTAAGCCCATCTTATTCTAACCCTAACATTTCCATGGGTGAAAGGGGTTAATAAGTCTCTACTCCTAGAGTTGCCTTTAGGAGTAAAAGAGAAATAATACCAGAAAAGCACTTAACATGCCAAGCAAGAATAAGAAATAAGTGTTTGTTTTGTTTTTATTGACTTTTTGGAGATAAAGATTTATTCAAGTATGTAATAAAAAATGTGAGATCTTGGAAGTACCTTAGAATGGACTCGTGATTTCCTGTTAAGCATCCATTGCTGTTCAAGTCAACTTTTTGTGTGTGTTTATGTGCAATTGTTAGAAACTCTTTAGTTACATTTTTCTGCTTTGCAGAACATTTTTTAGACCAAGCTGTACTGAGCAAGACTGTATTTTTGTTTCTTTGTTAACAGTCAGGCTAGGCAGAACCTTCTAACTTACTCTTCTGTAGGAAATGGGTTCGTGGTTCTCTGCAGCCTGGCTTTTGTTCAGCCTTTACCTTCCAGGCACTCATACATATCTGTGCTGATTGACACAGTGGCCAGGTATGTCTGTTTCTGACATGTTTACTTATTAAATATTAGATCCCCAAGACGTCATAGATCCACATCTCCTTCTCCTTCTCGACTGAAAGAAAGAAGAGATGAAGAAAAGAAAGAAACAAAGAGCAAAGAACGTCAGATAACTGGTAACATTATTAGTTAAATAACTGTAGGAACAATGGTAAAATATGTACACATATAATACCTTAATTTAAAAAAATGGGGGGAAAAAAGAATAAATAACTGTAGGAAGAGTGCAGCCTTATTTAGATAACTTCAGGCATGGTAACATTATAAAACTATAATTTTTGACCATTCAGATATATTGTAATATTCATTGCATATGGATTGAGTTTTGTTTTAATTGTACCTTTTGAGTTCCTGGTTATCTGTGGTGCTCCTGATATTGAAAGGACAATTAAAAATGTGAGCATCTTTTATTATGGAAGCACCTTCAAAACAAGTGTCATGTCTGATATTAAAGGTCGTCCTGCCTAAAGCTTCAACATGTCCTTTTAAGCAGTTTCCTCTGTTGGAAGGTGACAAGCACATTTCTTCCTTGTACCTCAAGTTACATTTTGCTTGCACAGTTCACCATAGCTAAGATTGGAAACAGCCTAAGTGCCCATCAGCAGATGAGTGGATTAGAAACATATGGTACATCTACACAACGGAATGCCATGCTGCTGTAAAAAAGAAGAAATTCTTACCATTTGCAACAGCATGGGTGGAACTGGAAAGCATTATGCTAAGTGAAATAAGCCAGGCAGAGAAAGATAAATATCCCATGATCTCACTCATTTGTGGAATATAATGAACAACATAAACTGATGAACAAAATTGAAACCAGAGTCATAGAACCATCAAACAGACTGTCCAACCTATGAAGGAAGGCAGAGGGTGAGAGGGTAAGAGGTCTCTATATGCATGCATGTGAGCATAACCAGTGGACACAGACAGTAGGGAGATGAGGGCATGTCCTAGGGTTTGGGTTGGCCAGGGAGAGGACACGGGGAAAAGGAAACTTATGTAATATTTTAAACAATAAAGAATTTTTTTAAAGTTACATTACAAGTTGAAGAGGAATTTTTTTCATTAGACTTAAGTCCTGTGTGTGTGTGTGTGTGTGTGTGTGTGTGTAACAATTTATTTCAGAGACGATGGAAGAAGGAGAGAAAGATAGACACATCGATAATGAAAAAGCATTGATCAGCTGCATCCTGCACACCCTCAGTGGGGTTTGCGCACAAAACCGGGCATGTGCCCTGACCAGGAATCAAACTATGACCTCCTAAGCCCGTGGTAGGCAAACTGCGGCTCGTGAGCCACATGTGGCTCTTTGGCCCCTTGAGTGTGGCTCTTCCACAAAATACCACGGCCTGGGCAAGTCTATTTAGAAGAGGTGGCGTTAGAAGTTTAAGTTTAAAAAATTTGGCTCTCAAAAGAAATTTTAATAATTATACTGTTGATATTTGGCTCTGTTGACTAATGAGTTTGCCAACCACTGTCCTGGTTCATAGTTGACGCTCAACCACTAAGCCACACTTAAGTCTTTAGCTGATTATTTTGTATGTTTTTTGCTGGTAAGGTGGAGTGACTGTTAATCTAGTGCCACCTTTGCTTTAATATATATAAAATAATGGAGTTTTAAAATTTTTCACTTATTTTTGCAGAGGAAGATTTAGAGGGCAAAACAGAAGAAGAAATAGAAATGATGAAGATAATGGGATTTGCCTCCTTTGACTCAACAAAAGTAAGTAAAACTTGAAGCCAGTTAAGCAGTTTGATTTGAATTATGACTGTCCCATTTTTTCATGTTTTTTTACTGTTGACTAATTGCTTCCATTGATACAAGTTTATTCAATTAAAAGATAATAACTGGCTGTGTGAAGGGGTTTGAGGGTACAAAGAAGGAAGCAATGAGGTGCCATTGGAAACCAGGGAGTGTTCACCTGGGATGATGTCCAGTTAGATCTTAAAGGGCCAGTACAAAGAAGAGGAAGATCAATTTAAGTAGAAGGAGTTCGTGAAAATGCCATGTAGACATGAAGTCGCATAGTGTATTGTGGGAATTTCAAATTCAATGACTGTTTAAAAAGCTGATGGGCCAGTGACTACAATGAGGCTGGAAATAGAGGTAGGAAGCAAATCATAACGGACTTCTACTGCCCTTTGCCATGCGAAGGAATTAAAATTGTTTCTTTTTTTTTTAATGTATATTTTATTATTGATAGTATTACAGGTATCTCCAATTTTCCCTCCTATCCTCTCAAGAGATGATTCTTTAGGTGGTTGAGAGAAAGCAAAGGTTTTTAAGAAAATGAGTTGTAGGATTTATATGTGTTTTAGACAGATGGCCTAGGGCAGCCTTGGAGCACAGATGGGATGCATTTACCAAATGTACCGGTTAATAATGCAGATTCTTTTTCAATAGATGGAGTTACACATATGTTAATATGTATGTGATTTTATATGTATGCTATTTTGTATTAACATGCTTCAAAACTTCACATGTCAAATTTTCTAAAGGTGTTAACATCATAGATATTTTTACGCTTAAAATTGTTGAATTTTGTGCCCAAAAAAAGAGCATTTGCAGGAAGTTTTAATTCATTTTGAAGGAAAGTGCTGCTGAAAGTTATTGTGTATTTTGGGAAGCTTATGTTGAACATGTTCCATCTCCAGATACTTGTGAATGCTGGTTTAGATGCTTTAAAAGTGATTATTTCTATGTGAAAGACAACATCCAGGACAACCGAAAAAGTTTGAAGACCAACAATTGCAAGCATTATTGTATGAAGATACGCATCAAACTTAAAAACAACTTGCAGAAAGATTAAATGTTGCTCAGCAAACAATTTCCGATTGTTTACAAGCAATAGGAAAGATTTTAAAGGAAAGAAAATGGATGCCACATCAACTGAACAAAAGACAAATGGAAATCCGAAAAGTCATCAGTGAAATGTTGCTTCAACACCATGAAAGGAGGTCTTTTTATCATTGAATTGTGACTGGCAATGAAAAGTGGATTTATTTTGAGAATCCCAAACACACAGAATCATGGATTGATCCAGGTCAACCATCAACATCGACTGCAAGACTAAATCGTTTCTGAAAGAAGACAATGCTCTGCACTTGGTGGGATCAGGAAGGTGTGGTGATTATGAGCTTCTAAAACCAGATGAAACCATTAATACTGATCACTACCGATAACAAATAATCAATTTGAACCATGTTTTGATTGTAAAACGGCCAGAATGGGCCAGAAGATGTGGCAAAGTTATTTTGTTTTATGATGACACACCATCACACACTTCAAAACCAGTTAAAAGATATTGCCTGGGAAGTATTGAACACCTCCCCCCCCTTTGCCATATTCACCAGACCTTGCTGCTTGTTCGGAACAAGATTACCACTTGTTCCAATAGATAGCACATGCGCTTTCTTTTTTCTTTTTTTTCCTTTTTTTAATATATTGATTTTTTTACAGAGAGGAAGGGAGAGGGATAAAAAGTCAGAAACATCGATCAGCTGCCTCTTGCATACCCCCTACCGGGGATGTGCCCGCAACCAAGGTACATGCCCTTGACCGGAATCGAACCCGAGACCTTTGAGTCCGCAGGCCGACGCTCTATCCGCTGAGCCAAACCGGTTTCGGCAGCACATGCGCTTTCTGAGCAGCACTTTAAAACGTACAAAGAAGTGGAAAATTGGATCTCTGAATGGTTTGCCTCAAAATAAAAAAAGTTCTATCGGGATGGTTTATCAACAAATTACCTGAAAGATGGGGGAAATATGTAGCTAGCAATGGACAATACTTTGAATAAAGCACTTTTCTTTATTTTGTTTCTTTTGAAATTACTGTGTTTTCTTTGATTATAAAATCCGCATTATTAACTGGTACACCTGGTAGATTGGAGGCAGGGAGAACTGAATCATGCAAGTGAAAGATGATGAAGGCATGAACTGAGAGGATCCAGAATATTGAGAACCATTCAGGTGGTAGTGGGAGTGAGCAGTCAGTGATGATTGAGGTGACAGGTTGAAGGACTGGGTGGTAGGGTTAACCAAGAAAGGATTATGGGAAGAGGAAGTGCTGTGAAACAGAAGAAAAGTCAGCTGCTGGATAAAGATGGCATTGGGTAGCTGCACACATATCTCATAGCTCAGAGAGGTTGTGGTTTGGAGATTGAATAGTGTGTAACCATCATACTGGAAAGAAGGGGAAGGAAAGATGGATTGTGGAGATGGAGGTGAAGTCAGAGGTTATAGATAGGAGAGGGAAGAGAGTAGGAAGAGGTAGGTGGATAGAGGTAAAAAAAATAGGGGAAAGGGAGTTGGAGGGGAATGGATGGGAGAAGAGGGACGGAGGGAGCTAGTAAGGATATACAAAGAGTTTGTGGAGAGAGAATGTTTTTTAAAAACTTAATTTTCTAGAATTTTAAGTCTTTTTAGTTTTGTAAATGGAATTTGAGATTTTTTTTTTCGAGAAAATCCATTTCCCCTCATCTTGTATTCCATCGAGTTGTGAAAGGAGTGGGATAATTTCAGATGCTCTAAAAGTTTCTAACGGATGTGGTTGTATGGAGCTAAATATTCTTTTTCTTTCCACATACTCTTAAGATGACAATGTATAAACCAAGAGGAGAACTGTTTAGAACTGAAAAAATTAAGAATGAGCTTTGATTTTCACAAATGGTTTGTGAACCCCATTTTGGAATTTAATGTGAATAAAAATATCTTCAAAGTTAAGCAACTATATTTTTATTCTTTTTAGAAGAATATAGAGGTGACTTAATCAGAATTATTTTCTTTATTGGGGGTTAGAGGGATATCCCCAGTATTCTTTGAAATTCATGAGAATCATATGTGAAGATTAAGTCTCACTTAGATTTTAAATATAGTCTGCTGAAGATGTTCGTTTCTAAAGGAAAAATTAGGTGAATAGAAGTCCCATGAGAATTATGGAGTACCACCAGAATAAATAATATCAGTTGTTTTTTAATGACATCCTCAAGAGTGTTATTTTAGTTTGTATGTAGTTAGCTTTAGTTGTAGCTCACTTGTGCTGTTCAGTAATGTGCTTATTGTGATATCATATTGATTGATCTATGATGACACCTTTTCATATGCCAATGTAGCCCTTCCATTTTAACATTTTGGAAAAATTCAAAGTTTGGTTATGATTATTAATGGATAATTTTCTATTCCAGCATGTAAATGAAAATAGGGCTATTATATATAACTCCGCAAATAATTTTCAAAAATTATTAAGCCTTTAGGAATTGATCTTAGTAAAAAGGTTACTATCATTTTCTTTTTTTCCAAGCCAATGTGTGCAAGACATTCCTACCTACTGTTCTTGGGAGGTCAAAATTCTGCGCACCTCAAGTAATTTTACCCATTGATCTTCCCTTCCCCATAATGTAGTGAAAATAGAAAAAATAAGATCAAATATATTTATTTTAGCTCCACTTTAAATATGTATCTCATTTGTATATGACTTTAGGCCAGTGAGTAAGAATCCTTTTTTTGCCCTAACTCAAAACAGGTAGGGCACAATCCCATGAGTAATAATGAGAAAAGGTGGGGATTGAGGGTCGTGTGTGTGTGTGTGTGTGTGTGTGTGTGTGTGTGTGTGTGTGTGAGAGAGAGAGAGAGAGAGAGAGAGAGAGAGAGAGCATACGCAAGTGAGTGCTAACCGATGGTGTTCATACATCTAACAATCATTTTCTGAGCACCTGGAAGTGCAGTGGCCTAGGATGTGAGTATGCAAAGGTGACTCGGGCATACCCCTCCCTCAAGAAGCTTGCAGTCTCATAGGGGAAATGACATCAAGTGTAATGCAGGTTGGAACATGGAGGGTATCAATGCTGCTGGATCATTTGAATTGAGCCTTAAACAATGTATAAGCTCCCCATAATTGAAGATTGAATGGGAGGGATGGTAATTCAGGCATGAGGAACAGCAAGTGGTGAGTTAACTTGGCTGAATCAAAAGACCCATAAAGGAATTAATGAAAAAGAGGGTAGATGCCACATGAGAAAAGGCCAAGATACAAGTGACACTCAACATTAGCATATATTATTCTGTATTCTCATTTCTGATTTAAAAACCCAAATTGCAAGGCCTGTGTAAGAAATGGGATTTAGATGAATAGTGACTGATCCAGCCATAATTTGAAAACATGAATTTTTCTAGAGAAAATACCCTTGACTTATATATGGTTTCAAATCATTCTTTGACCAAAAGAGGTTAGGATCTGCTACACTATTTCCCTTCCTGCCTTGCCCATGATACATAAACCAGGAATGTTTCTTGATTTGAATATTATGTTATTTGCTTATGTGTGACTATAAAAAGGTGAACAGAAGTGTAATACTTGGGAGCTCATGAGATGTCATCAGGATCTGAAAATTCTTTTTCTCGTTGGCCTACCTCATTCTTAGATGCATCTTGCCATGTAAGTCTCTCTATAGGATGCAATTTTGATCAAGGCATTAATGTATCCTTCCTGTTTTTATAATTTGTATATTGCTTTTCTCCAGGGGAAAAAGTTGGATGGTTCTGTAAATGCCTATGCCATAAATGTGTCTCAGAAGAGGAAGTACAGGTATGCATTACCCCTATTATTATGTTTAAACCAATGATATAAACTGTGTGCTTGGAAAAGAATTTATTATAGGATAATTATTTGTAGGAAATGTAACAATCTTCCTTACAGTCCCTGTTTTAATCTTCCTTACTTATATTCTGGTGTGTGAATTTCTGATTTACATGTGAACTAATTATTAGAGAGAATGGTAGTTGACTTAAATCTTTTACAACTATATAGATAGTTCTTCAGAACATTTTTAAAGTCTTTTAACTTTAATTTCATTATAATTATAGATTTAAAAAATAGATAACTCCTTAATTATTCACTTGGATTATGTAAGGATTTCAACTATAAATATATATCAAGTACACACATTTTATTAATAGCATGGGACAATTCATACTTGAAATCTTACTGAATACCTAATGAATTGAAAAGTCAAGAAGACATCTTCAAACATTGCTTTTCTCTCTACCTTTATCACTGATAAAAGATTAATATTCCAATTAATTTAGAAAATGAATAATGTGATTTGAGAATGCTGGTGAGTTAAGGAACCAGAATCATCATTGACATTCCTTTATAAAGTTACCTTAAAATAAGATGTTATAGAAAAAAACAATACCTGTCTTGAACTCTGCTCTAAATCCTTTAACCAGGTGTTTGGTGTTACCTAAAATAAATAAATCTATTGTTTTAAGTCTGTGGGATCTTCTCAAATAATTTTGAAAGTAGATTTCCATACTTCTATTTGGATTTTACAGAAATCTATAATGCTGTTGCTTATTTTGAAGGTGAAGTAATCTCTTCTTACTGTACTTTAAATAGTCTTAAATATTTTTTATTCTATATTTGACATCTTAAAGGTTATTTATAGGTACAATCTCTGAAGCATGTGATTTTTTATAAAGAGAGAGAGGAAAGGGGGGAAAAGTGAAAGAAATATCAATTTGCTTTTTGTACTTGTTGCAGTTAATACAATATTAGTCTTGTATATGCCCTGATTGGGGATAGAACTCACAACTTTGGTATATTGGGACGATGCTCTAAACAACTAAGCAACCTGACCAGGACCATGAATATTTTTTTGCAAGACAAGTCCAGAATTTTTTTTTTAATGAACATTGAATTTTTTCTTTTTGTCATAGGCAGTACATGAATCGCAAAGGTGGATTCAACAGACCTTTGGATTTCATTGCGTGAGAGTTGAAATGTTGAAGAATGATTTTTCTCCCCCCCCTCATCATGATTAGAAGAGTGGATTTTGTATTTTGTATTTCATATGCATCAAAACAGGCCAGGATCACAGCTCTTCCTCCTTGTAAAGTAAGAATATTTTATCTTTGATGTGTGCAGTTCACTTACCCTGCCTCAGAAGAAGAAATGTTAAATATCACATTTTTTTCTTTTAGGAAGTATCATTTGGGGCAATCATCAACCCCATTTTTTGTCTTATTCCTGTGGAAGCTGTATATGTTTTCTTCTTGGATGCTCGTTAGGATTTTTTAAAACACATAAAAGTAATTTGGATGTAAGTGTCTCAAATAAAGCAATTATTTCTACCTCTCTGTATTTGCTAAATATTTTATTACTATATAAAATATCTCCCTGTACATTTTATTTTTTCATGCATAAATTTAGATATGATTCTTATTAGTTAAAAAATTAAAAGAATGAAAAAGTATAACTGGATTTTTGTATCTTCTGAGGGTTTTTTCCTCAGTACCACTAATTTCTTTACCCCCTTTTTAAAAAGCAATACATGCTTATTATTTAAACAAACAAACAAAAAATCCTTGGGAAAATGAAACAGTAAAAGAAAAGCCAACCTACCCCCAGAAACAACGTTGTTAATATTTTGGCATATATCTCCAGGATCCTATGGGTGTATATTTCTTATTCCCAACCATGAGATCAGAATGCAGTTCTCTTGCTAATTCTTTTTCACCTGTGTGCTGTGAATATCTTTTTAATATTCTTACATATTCTTTCGAAACTTAGCTTTTCGGAGGTAGTTCTAATTGTACCATAATTTTTTATTAATTAATCCTTTACTTTTTAAAAAAAATAAATCTTGATTGTTCAGATTATTACAAATGTTCCTCTTTTTCCCCCTCTCCATTGCTCCCCCTTTACCAGGTTCCCACCCCACCCTCTGCCCTTTCCCCATCCCCCATTGTCCTCATCCATAGTTGCACAGTTTTTGTTCAGTCTCTTCCCTCACCCCCCACTCCCCTTTTCCCTGAGAATCGTCAGTCCATTCCCCTTCCATACCTCTGATTCTATTATATTTAACAGTTAACATATTGTTCATCGGATTTTTTAATTCCCTTGGTTTTTAGTTTCACTTGTTTTTTTTTTTTTTTTTTTTTTTTTTTTTTTAAATATATTTTATTGATTTTTTACAGAGAGGAAGAGAGAGGGACAGAGAGTTAGAAACATCGATGAGAGAGAATCACCGATCAGCTGCCTCCTGCACACCCCCTACTGGGGATATGCCCGCAACCAAGGTACATGCCCTTGACCGGAATCGAACCCGGGACCCTTCAGTCCACAGGCCGACGCTCTATCCACTGAGCCAAACCGGTCCCGGCTGGTTTTTAGTTTCACTTGTTGATAGTTACATATTTGTTGATCATAATTTTTATCTTTATCTTCCTAAAGAACCCCCTTCAGCAATTCATATAATTCTGGTTTGGTGGTGATGAACTCCTTTAGCTTTTTTTTTTTATTTGTGAAGCTCTTTATCTGGCCTTTGATTCTGAGTGATAGCTTTGCTGGGTATTTTTGGCTGTAGGTTCTTGATATTCATCACCTTAAATATTTCTTGCCATTCCCATCTTGCCTGCTTGGTTTCTGTTGAGAAATCAGCTGACAATCGTATGGGTGCTCCTTTATAGGTAACTACCTGCTTTGCTCTTGCTGCTTTTAATATTCTCTCTTTGTCTTTTGCTCTTGGAATTTTAATTATGATGTGTCTTGGTGTGGTCCTCTTTGGATTCCTTTTGTTTGGGGTTCTGTGCGCTTCCTGGACTTGTAAGTCTTTCTTTCACCAGGTGGGGGAAGTGTTCAGTCATTTCTTCAAATAGGTTTTCAGTGTCTTGCTCTCTCTCTCCTTCTGGCACCCCCATAATTCTGGTGTTGGTATGCTTGAAGTTGTCCTAGAGGCTCCTTACACTATCTTCAACTTTTTTGATTCTTTTTGCTTTTTACTTTTCCGGTTTGGTATTTTTTGCTTCTTTGTATTTCAAATCTTTGACTTGATTCTTGTGATCCTCTAGTCTGCTGTTGGATCTCTGTATATTATTTTTTTATTTCAGTCAGTGTATGCTTAATTTTTGTTGGTCCTTTTTCATATCTTCAAGGGTCTCGCTAAATTTATCAGCCTTTTCTAGAAAAATCCTAGAAAAACCTTATAACCGTGGTTTTGAACTCTATATCCATTCTTTTGCTTTCCTCCATTTCTTTCATTTGTGACCTATTTCTTTGTCTCTGCATTTTGGCTGCTTCCCTGAGTTGATAGAGTGGCTTTGTGTATTAGGTGTCTTATAGGGCCCAGTGGGTCAGCCTCCCAAGTTACCTGAGGTGGATATTCTTGGTGCACCCCTTTGTGGGCTGTGTGTACAGTCTTGTTGTAGTTAAGCCTTGATAATTGTTGGTATTACTGGAAGGAATTGACCTCCAGGTCAGTTGGCTGTGAGGATCATCTTTGTCTATGCTGGGAGAACTTCTGTGCTGGAGACATCTTTATGAGACAAGACTTGCTTCAAAGGGGCTTTAGTGCTTACTGAGTCTGCCCTCTGAGTGTGTCTCTTATGGATCGGAGGAGTTATAATCTGGATGGTCCCACTCTGACCCCTGAGTACACTGGCTCTTGGATCTACAAGGAGATGCTAATTTAGCCTCTGCCTGAGTCCACCCAGCAGGAGCTACAGAGAGATCTGCAGATTCCTCTTCTTTGTTTGGGTTTTGGAGGTGCCCAGTTGGGGCCCATCTGTGAAGCAATGCAAGCTGCTGTGGGACCTTGGGCCTTCTTTTGGATGTTCTGGGTCTCACTGACTCAGCTGCAGTTTGTTAGGTAAGTTTAGAATTCAAAGGACCATGCCATTCATATGCAAAAACTCTGTGCTCCGCTTGGATGGGGCAGAGTCTCTGGGTGGAGCAGATAGCAATGGCTTCCTGTCATCTCTACCCTAAGAGGCCCGAGTCTTAGTGTCCCATGGTAATCACTGCAAGCACCTCTGAGAGGAAGCCGCCCTCAAGTTTTGCCTGCTGCCACAGTCCAGTTTTTCCCTGTATGAGTCTGAATCCCCAGAGTCTTGCCCAGAACTGGAGTTCAGAGCAGTCAGGAGCTCTTGTCTCCTTCCCAGTTGAGAAAGCCAGCCAGTACTCAGATGCCAGCCCTCTCCACACATGTGCGCCTCGGTACCTGTGCCCTCTGCAGCTCCTGTGAGTCTGCTTTTCTCTTCCCTTCTAGTTGTAGAATTTCCACTCAGCCAGCCTTCTTGTGGTTCTGGATGGTGTCTGTTTTGTCTTTTAGTTGTAGTTTTGAAATTGTGCGAGGCAGCAGTTTACCTATGCCGCCATCTTGATTTTTCTGACCTTGTAATCACATTTTTATTTACAATTTATCAATTGAGGGGCATTTTGGCTATTATGAATAGTGCTGCTTTGAACATTTTTATACAGATTTTTCTATGAATATGTTTTTAATCTCTTGGGTGTATAACTAGAAGTTGAGTGACAGTGGGTCACATAATAATTCTGTTTAAGTTTTTGAAATACTGTCAAATTGTTTTTCCAAAACAGCAATTTTTGAGTGTCCAGTTTTCTACATACTCTGCAAACTTTCCTTTTCCTTATAGCTTCTCATTGCCTAACACACTCTACATTCATTTGTTACTTTGTGGGTCTTCCTCTAGACAAGAAGAAATGGGGCCCATGGCTTGTTTGCCACTGTAGGCCCAGCACCACTCAGTGCCTGCACAGAGCAAAGCAGTCAGTAAATCTCTGTTGAATTTGTAGATATAGTTCAGTAACCTTTTTTCACTTCACCACTTCCCTTCATTTTTATGTTAACCTTTACTTACCCAAGTAATAAATAAGGAATAAATAAATTTCCCTGGAAACATTTTAAAACATTATGACAAAGCTAAATCCCATTTGCACAGAACCCCTCAATGTTAGGCCTATTGCACTTTCTTTGCACTGTATCTTTCCAGACCTTTGTCTATGCATACATGTAAATAACAGAGTTAGAGGTGGAAATGAGGAATATACATTGTTTGGGATTTATAAATACAAATAAGCCGAGACCAGTTTGGCTCAATGGATAGAGCGTCGTCTTGGGGACTGAGGGGTCCCGGGTTCAATTCCGGTCAAGGGCATGTGCCTTGGTTGCGGGCATATCCCCAGTAGGGGGTGTGCAAGAGGCAGCTGATCGATGACTCTCTCTCATCGATGTTTCTAACTCTCTATCTCTCTCCCTTCCTCTCTATACAAAATCAATAAAATATATTTAAAAAATAATAATAAAAAATACAAATAATATGTTGTAGGGATCATTTTACAACTAATTATTTAATACTGCCTTGGAAATGTTTCTATGTCAGCTTATGTACCTCTACTCCCCCTTTTTTTAAAGCTGCTACATAGTGTTGTATGTGCACTGTATATATCACTTGGTCAGCCATTGATTTGTTTTTAAAATATTTGTCGAATAGCTAATTTTTGCAAAGCAGTGTTCTTAAAGGTTTTAAAACTTAAACTCATGATATTAGATGTCATGGCATTGAGGTGTCCAAAGTAACCATAAAGATGAGGATTAATATTACTGAAGTACGAAATTCCACTCCTGATTTTTACACTTCATAGAAAAAATCAGTTCCTCCAACATTTATTTACAAAGTTTTATTTTATTTGTTACTTTGTGGGTCTTCCTCTAGACAAGAAGAAATGGGGCCCATGGCTTGTTTGCCACTGTAGGCCCAGCACCACTCAGTGCCTGCACAGAGCAAAGCAGTCAGTAAATCTCTGTTGAATTAGGGAGTGTCAAACTCCATTATAAATAAGGTGTTTTACTTCATTTTGGAACTTTTTAGACATTTAAGATTATAATACACCAGTTGTCTTTTCCCTGCCAATCTGAGGTACTCACTGAAGAATTATCTCTCAGAACTCCCATAGCATTTAATAAACCTGCTGCTTATTCAGCATTTACATACTGTGCTATGCCCACCTGGGTATGTAAGCCCTTCCAAGTCAGGAGACTGAGTCTTAGCTTTCTAAAAGATGCAGTAAAGCCTTAGCCAGTTTGGCTCAGTGGATAGAGCATCAGCCTGCATACTGAAGGGTCCTAGGTTCGATTCTGGCCAAGGGCATATACCTGGGTTGCAGGCTCGATCCCCAGTAGGGGGCATGCAGGAGGCAGCAGATCAACGATTCTCATCATTGATGTTTCTGTCTCCCTTCCTCTCTGAAATCAATAAAGAAATATATTTTAAAATAATCCTACATAAAAGCTGCAGTAAAGATTATATGACTGGTAACATAGCTATGTCTTTGTGCTTTCCCATTTTCAACATTTCCTTTTTACTTCCCAAACCTATTAGTTGATCTGAATGTCTACTCTAAGATATATAAACTATTGTTGTGCCATATTTATGCTGTAACACATCAATTTGTATAAATTCCTGATAACAAAAGTCAGGTTCAAACATTCTGGAATTTCCTATTTTTATTTGGGGGGTTGTGCCTATCAGTCAGTGCTTAGGTAATGCTTCTGAGGTCCTAGGTGCTGGGAGTCACCACTTCTACTCTTTTAGGATTTTCAGTACTTCAAAATCTTCACCTTAAAGCTATCTTTTTTTTTAATATATTTTATTGATTTTCTTACAGAGGAAGGGAGAGAGATAGAGAGCTAGAAACGTCGATGAGAGAGAAACATCGACCAGCTGCCTCTTGCACACCCCCCACCGGGGATGTGCCTGCAACCGATGTACATGCCCTTGACCGGAATCGAACCTGGGACCCTTCAGTCCGCAGACCGACGCTCTATCCACTGAGCCAAACCGGTTTCGGCAAAGCTATCTTATTTGACTGGTCATTGTATACATTTGTGTAAAATAATTTCTCGAAAAGCCAAACCAAACCTTTGTTTTGTATTACTGCTTAGTTCCCAGTAGATGGCACCAAATGCCCTTTAAAGTTCTTAATGATACCAATTCCTAGTTGGTGTTGCTGGCTAATTCATGTTTCTCCCACGGCCACCAGGGAACAGTCATGACCCGTTCTGTGGTCTGATTCTCTGATTGTTACATAACTTCGTGCTTTTTGTGGAGTGTAAGATAGACCTGGTGGTGTTCAGATTTTAATTTGCTATTTCTGACTCAGATTTTGACGTTTTCTCCTTTATTTTTTACAAGTGTGATTTTCATTCAGGGTTATTTTAGGGAAAGGGTCATGATACAAAAGTAAGAATAGGTTAGGGGGAAAAAAAGAATTGAAGGTAAAAGAGGAAGAATAAAGAGATATGCTGAAAGTTGGTTGAAGTGTCGTCCTGGGCACCAAATGGTCTCGGATTCTATTCCTGGTCCTGGCACATTCCGGGTTTGCTGGCTTGACCCCAAAGCAAACCATCCATGTTTCTCTTTCTCCCTCTACCTTCCCCTCTCACATCAGCAAAAACATATCCTCAGGTGAGGATTTTTTTTTTTTTTTTTTTTTTAAGTATACAAAACCCAAAATTAAGATGACATTAAAGCGTCTTTACCATTACCAGTTTTGGTACTTTAGTAGAATTTTATTCATTATGATTTCCTAATTTGTTTTTACAAATAAGTTGTAATTTTAAAAACAGTCCTTAAAAACAGTCTTTAAAATTGTTATATCATTCTCATCTCCAATTTTTTGTGCTTGTTTGAAAACTTTGCCTTTAGTATGTGTATTTACTAGTGTTTTTATAAAGAATCAGCTTTTAGAGCCAATTAACCATTAAAACCAAAGTGTTTCCTATATGTTGGGCATAGTTTACAGTGTTTATTCTACTTATTAATTCTATCAGGTTTATTTAATTTTAATGGATGTCAACCATTGAAAAGAACCCTTTTTAAATTTTCCAAAATTACCTTTAAATGCTTTTCTTTCTTTTTCCTCAGAGTTTTAAGTGTCTGTTTTGTGTCCCACCTAGAAATCTATTGTCTTTAGAACAAACTACTAAAGGGAGCATTGGTGTAGCATGGGTGGGTGAAGCAGATCAAGGTACAGTTCCCATCTCCGGCTGCATGAGTAGGAGAGTAATTCAGTTATTGTGGACCTCAGTTTCCTCATTTGCAAAATGTAAATAATTAACCTACTTGATGTGAGGTTTAGAGATAGTTCATGTAAACTACCTGACACAAAGTAGCTCTATTTTCATATATTGGCAACAATTACAAACTTAAAAAAAGCTTTGTGAAATATATTCTTGCTTCACTCATTTCTATATTCACGACTCTCTATTTACTGAGCTTTATTTGTACTTTTTAAAAATGGAAGTGTTATGTTAACAGTGTAATTTGGGCCTCTAACTTTCAGTAATCTTGACAGGCTTAGGGACAATCCTTAATGAACTTATTAATTTGATACATTTCTATTGGTACCACCCCACACACAAACACACCATTTATAGCCATCTTGAAAAGTATTTTTAAAATATTTTCATCTAGAATCAAAGGGGAAAGAAAAACCCTAAGATATTTAGGTCAGAGAATCTCGGGATTCAACGTCAGGTACAGGAAGTTTCTGAGCTTTAAACACCTCTCTTGCAAGGGGTAATTATACCAGCACTTGGAGGGATAGTGCCTCTGGAGAGGGCTCAGCGCTGCAGACAGCCGCCCGATTCCAGCGCTTTCTGGACAAGAGAAACGCAGGGAGGCGAGCATTTAACTCAACTAAAAGCCAGGCTTTTCCCCTCAATCACCACAGCTACGTGGCACCCGCCGGAGCCTGGAGCCCACTGGCCACTTGCCGGGCTGCCAGCATCGCTCTCCCTTCAGAGGGAGTGGAATCCCCGGAGCTGGTCTCATCCCGGCTCCGACCCGACCCCGCGCGGGGCAGATCGCCTGGGCGAGGCGTGGTGCCAGCCTCACACCCAAGGGAACTTTTCCCCCGGGGCAGGTCCTGGCAACAGGTCCTAGGGGAGCAGGGAGGGGCCGGGTGGAGCCGAACTCCGAGACGGCCGGTGAATCAGCGCCGTCGGGCGCCAGGGCGCCCTCCCCGGCGATGCCAGTGCCGGGGTGGGGAAGCGGGGGCCGTGACTACCAGCCGCTCCGGGATCGCCCGGCTGGGGAAGGGTGACGTCATTGTAGCTGGGAGGTTTCGGGAACCGGCCAATGGGAGGCAGCGCAGGGGCTCGCTTTCTGTAGCTCTCGGCCAATCCTAGCCAAGCGGCGGGCGGTGTAGAGCCAATGGGGAGCTGGGAAGGAGCACGGGGCGGAGTTGCGAATCCTGTCACCAATTGGGAAGAGGGGGCGGAGCCTGGGCCTTGTCAAGCATGGCCAACCAGCGAGAGGAGCGGACCCTGGGGGGCGTGGTGTTAACACCCTCCCCCAATCGAGCAGGGCCGGAGGCGGGGCGGCCCTCGGGGTGCCCAATGAGGGACGCGGGCGCAGCGGGCCTGTCAAGAGAAGGGGCTGGGGGCGGGGGGATGGTGAGTCGGGGATAAACACTCCGCGGCGGGGGCGGCTGCTGCTCTTCTTCGGGTTCTGTCACGGCGTCGGCGGTGCCCAGCTCAGCGGCCCCCTCCCCCTTCCGGCCAGCGTGGTCGCCCGAGAGGCTCTGGGAGCCCCGCTCTGCCGGGTCCGCAGCGGGTCGCGGGTGTCCGGCGGCGAGCCCGTGGCAGTGGGGGTTGGTCCCGCGGCTCCGGCCCCCGGTGCAGAATGGCGACGGCGGTTCGGATGAACATCCAGATGCTGCTGGAGGCGGCTGACTTCCTGGAGCGGCGGGAGAGAGGTGCACGGGGGCGAGAGGGGTCGGACCCCACCAGGGGCCGGGGGCTCTGAAGGTCCCCGCTGCGGGTCCGGGCGCCCTGCCGCTCCGGGGGTAGTTGGAGGCGCGGAGAGCGCGGCCGCGAGCGCTCCTAACCCCTCCGGCTCTCCCTCCGCGCTGTCCGGAGGGAGGACGCCCGCTGCCCCCACCCCCAGGCAAGAGTGGGGGGTAAAAGGGGAGCCCCTGCACCCCGGGGTCCCGAATGTCGCACCCTCCCCACCCCGTCGCGGGTGGGGTGCCGGGGACCACCCTCGCCCAGGCCCTTGGTCCACCACCTCGGGTTCTTCCCAGCTGGCCGGTCTCGGTGGAGGAGCAGCGCCTCCCCTGCCCTCCCACCCCCCGCGCCCGCCCGGCGTTTGCCCCGCACCTTCGCCTGCGGCCGGCCCCACCGAGCACACCTGCTGGACGTTGCCCATGGGGAGCCCGGGCTCCATGCGCTCAGCGACTTGACGGGTCTTTTCTCAACAATGAGCAGCTGGAATGCTCCTTACACCTGCTCCGAACTGAGGGCATTCACACAATTTTAAAAACAATCATTGTTCTAAGAATTCCACCTGGCTGCGTTTAATTATTCCCATTAGGTTCCTTCAGTGAAACATAGGTAAAATTTTTAAAGGGAAATACTGTGGAGAAGAGAGGGTATTGAGTGTTCCAGGCTCATTCATTAACTGGATCCTCCGGTTTTCTAGAAGCTGAACACGGGTATGCCTCCATGTTACCATACAATAACAAGGACAGAGAAGCCTTAAAACGGAGGAACAAATCCAAGAAGAATAACAGCAGCAGCAGGTAATTTGGTCAATATCTCTCTTCCCCTGTTAGGCTATACAGCAGATAACACTACCTGCAGAATGGAAGTTACCTGTTGTGCTAATAACCCGGGAAATTAAGTGGCGATCATGATTCTGTAAGGCACACATGGTCTTAAGCCACTGGAGGAAGCAGCCCTCGGTTTGGGTGGAGGGAATTGAAACGAGAAATGGACATTATCCACTTCTTTCACTTTTCATCATGAAAAATGTATAGACATGTTGAAGTATCTGGCTTGGCATGGGTAGTAGGTTTTCATATTTTACATGTAAATGTAATACAATGGTTTGTCTGATGATGTAGTTTGTCCTATCTATTTATAATGGCAAAGAGGAATGAGTGAGGTTAAAATCTGCCTTTTGGTGACGAGGAACATATAACATCAAAATATTAATATGCCACAGCCCGTTTATATTAATTAGCCTTATTACAGTTCTTAAGATATGTGGCTCTCACTAGGAAGCATTGGATTAGTGGTCAGTGAATTCCCATGTTAAAGCCCTGAACACAGCTCCTGGCGCATAGGAATTCTCTGATAATGCTGCTGTCCTTTTAAAATACGTTAGCTAGGAAATCTCTTTTATTAGATCCATTCAACTATACCTTTCATTCCAGTAAATTAAAACCATTGGCATTTTCATTGCTGACTTGGAATCCTTATCCCTTTCCCATCCTCATGAATAACCCCCTGAAAGGAGCTGTATTTGGCGAGCCTCTGGGGTATAATACTGACCCCCGAAAACCAGAGGCTCCTACTTACACCTAACCCATTTGTTCCTGCCTCTCCTCTGCCCTTGGTTCAGCCCAGTGTCCTCAGTGTTGGTAGAACCACGGGATGTGGGCAGGACACAGGTGCTGAGCTCTGAAATAGGAAGGCACTTGGTGAAGCACAAGCCTGGTCACTGATTACCTGGTGATTGCTTTGTTTTCCCTCCTCCTTTAGCAATTACCTGAAAGTGGTAGCTAATAGATCTGTGCCTGGATACTACCTGTGTCTTTAATAAGGATGCTAATACTTATTGGATTACACAACGATATAGAACAATTTAGCAAGGTTGCATTTTGTTAGCAGTGTTAATTTTTTAAAGTTTTGTTTCTAAGAACTTGGAAGCCTTTTGGGTTATTTTTCTGGAAAAGAGTAGTAGTTCATTTATTCTTATCTACTCAGGATGAGAGAGGAATTGTCCATATTAATATTCCAGGATAGTCCTCAGCAATTAATTTTCCCCCAAGTTTCACAGGAGAGTTGTCAGGGGGTGCTCAGTGATTGGGAGAGGAAAAGAAGAGGAGGTTGAAGAGGAGTGGCTTGGTCCCGGAAGGTGATTAGGAAAGAAAAATAATGAAAGTTGAGAATTTCAAGCCAAAAAACAGCCCTTCTCTTCTCTTTATTATGAAGCATTATTCGTGGGGGGGAAATGGCTGCAACTCCTGATTTTTTGAAAAGCTCTGTTCTCTTCAAGGATGTGGTTTGCTTTCCAAGGTTAGAAATAGGAGGCCGTCACGGTTGTCCATATTCTTGACTAGTCGTGAATGAGTGCAATGCCTTCAGTGATGTGAGGATCTCTTGAGAGACCATGATTAAACCTGGAGAAGACGCCGCGCGATCTTATGAAGCAGGAGCAAGTTGTTTTATGTAAATGTAATCATTTCCTTCCTGACCTGAGCAGAGAGCCATCCCCCCTCCCCCCCCAAGAGAATGCGGTTTGATCCCTTGATTTGAATTAGACTTATACCCAGAGCTCTGTATCGCTGGGATTTTGAACTGAAGGCTGTGGGGAGATTGCTGCTGGTTTACATAACCATTGGGTAACAGTTTATTCTTGTTAATTCGGGCTGAAACGCTGTGCTCTTTGTTTGTAGAGCTGGGGTGGGGGAGTGCTTCTCCTTGGACAATAAAAAATGAGATTTAGCCACATATCACATTTCTTGGGAACTGAAAATGCAGATCTGAAGTTTTTTCTGATTGCTTGTTTTTAAAAAAAAAAAAACAACAAAAGCAAGTGAAATTGTGAATATTGATTGTTTTGGAATCATCCAGAGAACTACTGGCATACAGGGAGATGGAATCTTTTTTTTAAATTTTTTCCCCTTTCCTACTGGTTTTTGAAATAAGTTACTGAGAATGTAGAATTGAAATCCAGGCTTTAAAAGCATGTTAAATTGGTAAAGCAGACTTTGGCACTCATTTGAAAGAGGAAGTCCAGGACTTGCCACCCAGTTCTTTTATGAGACAGTGGCTGGGTAGCTGACCTGACACGGGGAGTCTGAGCCAAGGACTGTTCTCATTCTCAGATACTATGTAGTTTGGCTTAGTTATCTTTCTGTTAGAATCTATTTTTAAATGGGGACATTGGGCCTTTAATGATTACAGATTTATCAATCACAGGGGAAAATCATTGTGATACAAAGTATCTGACTCTTCTAATGCTGTAATTAAAAATATAAATGTTGACCCATCAACAGAGTTGGAGGCGATCTCTGAACTGGTTATTTCTGAAAAGGTCTGCTTTTTATTAAAAAGAAACTCGGTTTCAGTAAACCAAATGCACTTCAGTAATGCCTGAGCCATTAGGTCTAAATCCCCTTGTAAACATCACAGTGTGTTCAGCACCCCTAAGAATCAAATAAGATCTTTAGTTTCCAAAATTCTGTTCAAAGTTTGAAGGAGTTGTGGTTCCTATGGAATCTATTAAAAAGTCTGTCCTAAGGATTTAGAATTTTTAAATATGTGTCTTCAAAGAATCCAGAAATGGTTGGTGAGTGTGCCCCGTGTGCTGCTGTTTTCTCTGACAGGAGACCATGTTCTTTTCCAGTATCCACCCTCCTCCTCCTCCACTTCCAAGAATGGCACTTGAGGATGGTGCTGTCTGCGGTTAAATGGGGAAATCTTTGCCAGCTGTGGCCATATACTTCCATCCATTTAAAAAATCTGTCAGACTTTGAACTTGTTATTCCCTGTTAAAACTAAAATGTCACGTGATTTTAAGCCAGAGGTTTGCACTGTAAGCCAGATTCTTGTTAACTGTGATGTCCTGCTGGCCATTGCAGAAATAAACCTTCAGGAAAATGCAACTGAAGGATACAGAGGGGGAACCAAGGGACTCAACCTAAAGCTTTTAAGTTAACCAGTCTTAAAGTTCACGCATCCTTTATCAAGAAAAGAAAGATTCTAAAACTGAACGTGCTGTCATTTTCTAGTTTTTTCCTTGTGGAAGAGTTGTTTAAGTGCCAGATTGGAAATGTCCCATTTCAAGACTACACACACACACACACACACACACACACACGCACACGCACATATACACACACCTCCCCACACCACACACATGCTTCCCCACACCTCATACATACCACACACATACCACACACACACACACACACACAACACACACACACACACCCCTAGTCTCTGGTGTGAACAAATTTGATGCCCACCCCATGTAAATGAGGGGCTAAGAATTCATGGAAGTAGTGATTCATAATTACTCTGAGAATTTATCTCCTAGGCACAGTGAGGTTCTAATTATGGCCCCACAGAATTTCATGACTTGAACCCTAATCTCCTGAGGTGGCTAGATTCTAGAGAGCTTCCATAAGGAAGGGCAGGACCCAGGGCCTTTGTAACTCTGGGGAGTTCCTCAGGTTTATTTATAACCAGTCAGGGAGGAACTGTGTGAGCAGGACACTGAAGTGACCACTTGACTGACTGCTTGTGACTCTTGT
Source organism: Pipistrellus hanaki (assembly GCF_964339955.1). Classification (NCBI taxonomy): domain Eukaryota; kingdom Metazoa; phylum Chordata; class Mammalia; order Chiroptera; family Vespertilionidae; genus Pipistrellus; species Pipistrellus hanaki. The sequence goes on from NC_140514.1 coordinate 37,436,666, forward strand.
GAAACCTGTCCATAAATTTTAGACCAGACCTTACACTCAAGGTCAGCTATAAATACACTAATAATTTGATTTCACATCCACCACAGCTTTCACCCAGGGCTCTCTAATCACTTTTGCAGTTGCTACCTCATTGATCCATGCTTGTTCAGTAGATAATTAGCAATACTTTTTATTCCCATTTTACGGAGGGGTTAACCAAGGACAGAATGGTAAAGAGTTTTATTTCTTCCTCAGAACCAGTCAGTGGCAAAGCTTTAACCAGTCTATTGTCTGTATGTTGAAATGAGTTTTGGAAGCCCTTCCTAAAGTCATTTCATAGATATTCAATACAATCCTTCCAGGAGGTTCTATATGATAAAATAGTTACTTCAGGGAATACAAAGATGGAGGGAAGAGGGGTGATTTTTACCCATTTAAAACTGAATCCTGCCGAAACCGGTTTGGCTCAGTGGATAGAGCGTCGGCCTGCGGACTGAAAGGTCCCAGGTTCGATTCCTCTCAAGGGCATGTACCTTGGTTGCAGGCATATCCCCAGTAGGAGGTGTGCAGGAGGCAGCTGATCAATGTTTCTCTCTCATCGATTTCTCTCTCTCTCTCTCTCTCTCTCTCTCTCTCTCTCTCTCTCTCTCTCTCTCTCTCTGTAAAAAAAAAAAAAATATATATATATATATATATATATATATATATATATATATATATATATATATATAATTTTTTTTAACTGAATCCTGTAGTCAAACAGCTTAGCATAAAATTTTGGTGAATACTTCATCTAGAAAAACTCCAGGGCCGGAGTGGGGGTGCCACTTCCACTGCTGTACCCTCGGCCTAAAGTGAGCTTGTGGAATGATATAAGCCAAATTCACATCACATTGTGCAGCTGTTTTTGTCTTTGTATAAATAGACTTCTTTTCTTTCCTTTCTTAAAATGGATTACCTTCCCACTGGGGAATGCATGCCTCTTAGTTTTCCACTTCTCCTTGAACTCTGTTTTAGGTATTTACATTTATCTGACCCCCAAAGGGGCTGAGTTATGCTCCCTTTTTTCTGTTGAAGTAGTCCTTTAACAAAAAATAATCTTACCCTTTTCTTATTGTTCCCTCTTTCAGATCAACTCACAATGAGATGGAGAAGAACCGGTGAGTTGGGGTTTGGGGGTGGGATGGGGGAGTTGTGATGCATTTTCTAGTCATTAAATTAGGAATTGTTTGCTCTTCTTAGCTCCTCCTACAGGTAGGACGCGGTGTAAGAGCTCACTCTGAGCCTCTGAGCAGCTCTGCCCAGAAGTCACTTAGGTGGAGGAAGGGCTTGCTAGTTCTAAAGACCACACCCCACCCTCACCCCGCGGCCTCCTGAGGAATGCTTTTCCGTGTGACTGTTCCACAGGCCAGAGCATTTTAGGTCCCAGGCAGTGTTTCCCAGATGGTGTTTCTTTAAAAATTACATGCTACTGGATGTAATTGACAGAGCTGTTTAAATCATACACACATATATATATATAATACTACTATATATACATACAAATATGAGTGTGCGCAGTTATAATGTACTTGTGAACAGAGATTCTCAGAATGCGGGCAAACAGATGCAGAGCAGACATTGGATCAGTGACTCGCAGAGGAGCTGCGCCCTCCCTGGGCTCTTGCCCCCGGCCTCAGTTCCTCTCCCCCATCGCCCCGTGCTGCGCGTTCACATCTTATTGTCCACCACAGGGACACGGCCTGATGGCTCTCGCCTCTGGTTGCACATTAGAATCATTTGCAGAGCTTTTATATTTTAATAATGTTTTAGTAATTTTTTTATTAAATTATTAGCTGTGTACATATCTTACCATTCCCCCCACAGTAATTATTTTTAATGTTAAATACATTATACTTATACAGGTGTATATTTTGGAGGAAGAGAACAAATTGTTATCTTTGCTAATTTTATAAAGTAACTTTTTATTATAGGATGTTTCAAATTTACAAAAATAGAGCAAATAATGTAATCAACTCACATGTACCCATCACCCAGCTTCAACAGGTATCAACCTTCTGCCAATCTTGTATAACCAACACCACCCTTTTCGTGGGATTTTTTAAAGCAAATCTATCTCTAGTAGACTTTTTTACAAAAACAAAACATAACCACTTGCTTTTACTATGCAGAAGAATCATAATAATTCTTTGTGGAACTTAAAAAAAAAACAAACACCCAGGCATCACCCCTAGCCATTCTGATTTCATCGGTTTGGGTTGAGAGTAGTGTACACTAGCTGCTGTTGTTTTTAAAGCTCCAAGGTGATTTTCATGTCCATTCGGGGCTAAGATCACTGAACAAGCCTCGTTCTACTTGCGGAGCTCCCTTCAGTTTGAAATGTGGGCTCCCGCTCCAAACAGGCTGGCTTTCTGGGTGCCCTGCATGAACAAGGTGACACACAATATCATGCTTACCCTCCTTGATGAGGGAGCCGAGCCTGACTGTGAAAGTCAGGACTGAGTGACATGTTTCTCAATGAAAGGGCAGACCAGACCCTTACTGGGAAGGCAAATCTTGGAACAGGGCAAACACTTAGTATTATCCCATTATGTGAGAGAGAGAGAGTGTGTGTGTGTGTGTGTGTGTGTGTGTGTGAGGGGGGGGGGGTGGAGGGAGGGGGGAGATGGATAGCAAGTGTGTTGCTGGACACACGTTTCTCCCCGTCTCTTCTTCTCTTTTCATTTCTCTCTTGTGATTGGCCATGTTTTAAGTCGGAACTTTTTAAAGTCTGAGCTTCCTTTATGCTTTAGGGGTTTATATATCATGAACTGGAAACTCAGAAGTGTCTCTTCGGAAGGTGGAAAGGGAGCCTAGCTTTTGTTTTCCATGTTTAGATTCTCTCCCATCTTGCTCCTTTGGAGTGAACTGGGTAAATTGGGGATTTTTCTGCTGGAAATTCTTCTAGTGTTCCTTCTCCCCTCTAACATTTTACTTAGGCGTTTATTTTAATTATTGAAATTTCGTCCCTCCACGTAAGGGCTCTTAGGCTTCCTTGCTACAGCTTTGTGCCTTGCGCCTCTGCAGGAATGCCACCAGAACGTCAGTTTTATCATTTATTATAGTAGCTCCGAGATGTCTGTTTTCTACCCACAGTGGCCCAAGAACCTGTGCTGGGCACTGGTGTTAAGTGAGTTCAGACTGGGGCGTTAACTCAGCATGGTCCCCACCTTAGGGACACGTAGCTTGTCCGTGAGAAAGGCGCAGAGAGTTCCAGTTAACACGCTGAGTGCTGAAATGCAGGTATGCACAAGTGACTGGAGGCAAAAGTTACAGAAAACTGGAGTTGAAGTCACCACTGGGCAGGCTGCTTGTAACTCAGGCTGCTTCTGTATGACTAGTCAACTTCTGTTCGTTGAAGGGTTACTTATCTCGTTTCCTTATTGTCTTTTCATTTTTGGAATTTGGTCTTGTAAGGTCTTGATAATTCTTCCTGCAGCCTAGAGCCTGTGAACAGAAGAGAAGGAAGTAAGGACTCACATTTACGTAATTCAGCCAAGCATTGGCTGCTGCAGTCCGGGGAGGAGATTAAAGCTGTCGCCACTTCTCCCTCAGTAGTGCGGTTGCTTAAGATTTTAGGGTTTTGAGGTCAGTTGAACAACTGTGCTTACAGCCTCCCTGGTTTTAGTAACTGGATGCCATAAGAGAACACTGCTTTGCTAAATGCTACTACATGTGAGCCATTTTTTACCTTACCATCCCATTACAAAGACTGGCATAGCTCTCAAAAAAAAAAAAGAGGTAGCAATTTAGAAAAACAAAAACAAAAACTTCTACCTGGGATTTTCTTCCTCTTTGAATCTTTTCTGTGGCACTTTTGAGATTCTGAATAATTGGTGTTCGTCAGGACTCCACTCTGAGGAGACTGTATTCAGTGTACTGCTTAAATAATCCTGGCATTGGTGGGGAGAGAGAATGACCTAGGCTGGTGGAGGCAGTGGGGATTTCCATTCAGTGGACCAGGTGCCATGACCACCAAAGAGGCTGGAACCCAGAGCCATGCAGACCCACCTGCCCGTGGGGTGGAGGGCTCAGTCAGTGTCCCTGTGGGTGCGTGTTTAATGCTGTGGGTCTAGCCTCCTGAGGAAACACCCTGGGTGGGTAGATGGTGTGTTTCTTTTTGTCAAAAACTAATCTTGTAGAAGTAAGTGTCTAAGAAATATAGAAAAATCATACTAAAAATTAAATCATCCATGAATCAAGCAGCCAGAGGAAGCCAAGGAACCTTTGAAATGTATCTTTCCAATTGGTTTTGGAAAATAACTTTAAAAATCTAGTTCAGTGTAGCAAATTTGAAAATTCAGAAAAGAAATTTTTTAAGAGAATAGTAAAAAAAAAAAAAAAAAAAAATCGCCTGTAATAGACCTTGCAGCAGTAAAAACTGCTAACATTCCAGCTAAGTTATATATTTATCTAGACTTTTGTGCATACTTTTAAAAATTAACATCAGATCATATAGTAAATAATTTGAATCTTACATTATGAACATTTTCCACTGTTGTTAAATCTCCTTTCCTAACATTACTTTTAGTGAATGCCCAGTATAGCATCATATGAATGTGCTATAATTCATATAACCAATCACCTATGCTAGGTTCTTCCCAGTATTTTGCTAATGTAAGCAACGCTTCCTTAATTTACCTTGTAGATAAATCTCTGTCCAACACAATAATTATTTCCTTAGGGTAAAGTTGTAATTGTGGAATTAGTGGTATACAAGTTGATAGGGGTTTTGATGTTGACTGCTGGGTTGATTGCCCGCCAGCCAGGTTATGGCTAAGTCTTTCCATGCCAGTGTACATTGTTTTAATCACTGAGGTTTTATCGTGCACTTCAGGATCTGGCAAAGCAAATCTCTCTTCTCCTCCCCTTCTTTTTTTACTTAACCGTGCTCTTAGCTATTTTCATCAGGGTTTTTTTCCCCTGGTGATTTTAAAATCGGTCCATCAACTCCTCATCCCCTAACTACTTCTGGGATTTTCAAAATAAGAACTAAATAGTTCCAATATAAGTTCACCTTAAAAAGTTCTTATTTATAAATGTTTCCATGTACATCTTGCACATTTTTTTGTAAAAGATATTCCTTCCTGATTTACATATATTTTTTTTAATATATTTTATTGATTTTTAACAGAGAGAAAGGGAGCTAGAAACGTCGATGTTTCTCATCGACCAGCTGCCTCTTGCACACCTCCCACCGGGGATGTGCCGGCAACCAAGGTACATGCCCTTGACCGGAATCGAACCTGGGACCTTTCAGTCCTCAGACCGAGGCTCTACCACTGAGCCAAACTGTCTTCGGCTTGATTTACATATTTTTTATTGCTTTTGGTTTCCCATTGTAATTACTTAATGATTTTTATTGGAAAAAGAAAACATTTTAATCCTTTGTTATTATATTCTCTTTGCTGATGGTAATTCTGCTGTTTCCTTCTTTTTACTGGGAATTCTTCTGGTTTGAATCCCTTTCACTGAGCCCTTAGCAAATGGAGCCTGGGGGAATGCATATAAGCAGGCAGCGTTGTCAGGAGTCAGGTGCTAGCATGGACTTTTTTTCCCCCCAAAAAAAGAAGGCTCTAGCATCTCCTTTTGTAGCAGACACTGGTTTTTCTGGAATGGTGCATGTGCAGGCCTTGCTGGAATCAGGCAGCTGGTCTAGAGAGATTACCTCTGCCAGAGTCTTCTGCACCCCATGACGAAGACCTTTGTGTGTGCTCCGCGGGGAGGACTCGGCAGCCTGATGTAAGCTGTTATTTTCGTTTTGTCCAACAGTATTTCGGTGGCATCTGGCCTGGCACGTGAAACGTTTCAGTCAGGTCCTTTCTAGCAGGATATTCCAGTTCATCGCAGGCCCCTGTAGTTGTTACTTTCGAGTTTTGGCTTTTCAAATAGCTAAGCTCCTTCAGTCACAGGGAGAGGGGACTGACTTTTGCATGGGGTCTGAGTTGTGGTGTGCATTGCACCACTCTTACTGTGCCTGAACTCCCTCAAGTACATTCAGATCTCACTGTAGGATGTTGTAACACATCCACATCGCCTGGTTGCCACATGAGGCTAAGGGCACGACCTGGCTATTACACAGGGAGTATATAGGTATCAGTGTGCAGTATTTGATGGTGTGGAGGAGCACTCCGATTTGTATCCTAGAATCCCATCCATCTTTCCTCTTGGGTCAGTGGTATCTGCCCTTGGAAGAACTTGGAGAAGAGAGAGATGCTGGTTATTCAATCAATTTCCAATCCCCTACCTGGAACATTGGGCCACTCACTGACTTTTTAATCATAGGCATTAATAGTCAAAAGTATGAGATACAGCAAGCAAGTAGTAGTTACTATCTATCTATCTATCTATCTATCTATATATATATATACACACACACACACACACACATATATATATGTATGTATATATATATAAATATATATAAATTGGGCTCTGGAAAGGAAATATTAATGAGGCATACTTATGTATTTCATACTTTTAAAAAAATATATATTTTACTGTGTTGTTTTTTTACAGAGAGGAAGGGAGAGGGATAGAGAGTTTGAAACATCGATGAGAGAGAAACATCGATCAGCTGCCTCCTGCACACCTCCTACTGGAGATGTGCCCACAACCAAGGTACATGCCCTTGACCGGAATAGAACCTGGGACCCTTCAGTCTGCAGGCCAACGCTCTATCCACTGAGCCAAACCGGTTAGGGCTGTATTTCATACTTTTAATAGAGAAGTGATTTTATAACTTAAATGTAGCCACCAATTCATTTAGCATTCACTGTTCATGGAGTGCCATGTTCCTGTACAGCTAGCATATATAACTACCTTGTAATTTTTTACAAAGATTTCTATTACAATTCTGAAAAATCTCCAAGACCTTACAAAGTTTTAATTAAGATGGTAATAATGAAGCATTTGGCAATTTTTTTTATAAAGGGATCATTTTAGAAAAAAGAAAAAAGTCCTTTTTTTTTTTTCTTTTCTTTTCTCAAAGCATGACTTATACCTTCATCGGGATTCTTTGTTTAACCCAGTAAGGTTTGTTCTAAAACCAAACTCTGGAGAAGGTTAGGCCCTATCATCACTTTAAGGAAGTAACTTTTGACCCCTTAAGATGTGTTTCTTCTTACTTCATCCTGAAAAACCTCTTTTTCTTGCTACATACCTATGTCTGAAATTATTTTTATTCCCCTCCAATTATCCTTTAGGATTTATTAGGCTATTTAATTGGCTAACTCTGTGTGCATACAAAGGTAGGAGATAAAAATGGCAAAGCCTTGGCGTTAAGTAGACTGTTGTTTATATAACTCTTCTTCTTCTTTGGTTAATAATCTGAGGCCCAACTTGAATGAAAACTAGTACTCAGTGTATCATGTTTGTTAAGTAAGAAAGCTTTCTTCAAAGAGAAGGGATATAAATGATCGCAGACATCAGATTCTACTCTTAGTTCAATATCTGCAGACACATTGTCATTTCTATTTAACATAAATTAGAAGACTTGGTCTCTTCCATTATTTGGTAACAAAAGAAACAGAACAGTTAGATACATAGGACGTTTGTAGCATGTGAATACAGGAATGTGATCATTTGAAAAAAGAAAAACTTACAATACGCTATAAAAGCTTAAAAACCTTCGTGGAGAAGTTAAGTCAAACCAGATATGATTGAGAAACATGAAGAAATGTGTTTGGTAGAGGGCAAGGGGGTCCATTCTGGAACTTTCAGTGGGAGCTGATATTGGTCATGGTCTGAAGGTCACTCAGATAAATGATCCTGCAATAACTTGTTTACATGTCTGACCATTCCAACTAGATTTTAAGTGCCTCCAAGGCAGGGACTTGGTCTCACTCAACATCACACCCTGCTCCTAGGAAGGCAGCAGTGCACAGACCACTGTCCTCTGAGAAGTACGAGTGGAGTATAAATGCATGAATAAGGCTCAGTGTGTGTTTCAAGGTCCCCCTATAAGCCCACTTATTATCTACCCTCTTCACTCACTGGCTTCCATGTTGTTTGCTCTGCCCTGATCTTACAATTATGTTTTGTATCGTTTTCTCTGTACTGTGAAAATCTGAGGGAGAGAGCTCAGTCACACCTTCAATAAAGAAGACTAATCTCACAACAGAGAAGCGCGCACAGACACAGGGAACTGACCTGTTACCATTCCCAGTCTCCACGTCCATGTGAGGAAGAGCTTTAGAGTTGACACAGCAAATTCAGGAGCACTCTTTCCAGATGGCACCATCTACCTAGATTCTTATTACTCTTGTTGCATCTGTTCCCCAGCTTACCAAACCTGCTGGCCTGGGGTACACATGGATAGAGTCAAGGAAGCTAGAGTGTGGAGGCAGAAATAAAAAGAGCAGTGTTGCCCTGGCCGGTTGGCTCAGTGGATAGAGTGTCGGCCTGCGGACTCAAGGGTCCCAGGTTTGATTCCAGTCAGAGCATGTACCTTGGTTGCGGGCACATCCCCAGAGGAGGGTGTGCAGGACGCGGCTCATTAATGTTTCTCTCTCATGATGTTTCTAGCTCGCTCTCTATCCCTCTCCCTTCCTCTCTGTAAAAAATCAATAAAATATATTTAAAAAAAAAAAAAAAAAAAGGCAGCGTTGAGGGTCGTCTAAGAGCACGCTGGTCAGCCTGTGCCTTCTGCCAGTGCCAGGGCTCCGGGGATGACTGCCTCACCATTAGTGACTTTTCACTTGCTTGTTTATTTTCTCAGGTTCATGGCTGACAATAGTTAAGGAAAACTAACAACAGAACTGCATGGCATCCAGATGCATTTCATGTTTAAATCTTTAATATATTTGGAATCTATTTTTATGCTAATCTCCCCACTTCCCTGCCATTTTCTGACTAATCCATTTTCCCCTCCCCCAAGGATTTGCAGTGCTATTCCCACTATATGCTAAATTCATATCTTTTCTTGGGTCTGTTCCTGGGAATTTTTTATTCTATTCACTTGATTTGTCTCTCTAGTCCTGTATTAGTGTATACTGTTTTATTTATTTATTTATTTATTTATTTATTTAAATATATTTTATTGATTTTGTACAGAGAGGAAGGGAGAGAGTTAGAGAGCTAGAAACATCGATGAGAGAGAGTCATCGATCAGTTACCTCTTGCACACCCCCTACTGGGGATATGCCTGCAAGGTACATGCCCTTGACCGGAATCGAACCCGGGTCCTTTCAGTCCCCAAGCCTACGCTCTATCCATTGAGCCAAACCGGTCTCGGCTAGTGTATACTGTTTTAATTATTGAAGCTTTATAATACAATTCAGTATCTAGTACAGCACATTTCCTCCTCATTCTTCTTCTTCAAAAAATTTGGCAGTCTCTCTCACACATTTATTTCTCTAGCTGAAGTTTATACTAATTTCCCAGTTTTATAAAGAATACTGTTGGAATTATTTTCTTGGAATTATATTAGACTGACAGTTTTACTTTGAGGATTCATATCTGGGAATTTGCTGCTTTTTTCCATTTATTCAGATTTTTCTTACATCTCTCAGCAAAGTTTGGTCGTTTTCTTCCCAGAGATCCTTCCCAGACTGATTTAAGTTTGTTCTGGAGCGTGCTCTGGGCAGAGGTGTCGCAGGGTCTCTGGGTTTGGAAACACGTAGAGAGATGTGCTGCAAGTCCCAAGAGCGGCGCTTTGCCCCCGTCTTTACTTTCCTGGGGCCTCGCAGTGGAGGGGTAAGAGGGAGGCCAGGCATTTGGGACGGGCCCTCCGCCTGAGCCCCTCTTCCCCTGCCTCTACAGGATATGAGTGGCCCAAAGGAATCCTTTCCTTTTGCATGCGATAGCTTTATAAACTCCTTGCTAATTTTATAATGTAAAACAAGTGCTTTTAGCATAAGCAAGACCTGTGTTCCCATAGAAAATGGGTAAGATTTTCCATCTTTTAATGGCAAGAGAGATCTATTTTCTTTAAGGGTGAGTTTAGTGATTGGATTTTATCAGATAGCCTCTAGCTACCTAGTGAGACATGGAGTTCCCTATGATTTTAAGGGAATATTACAGAGCTATAGTTACACGTTTGCTCCCGTAATTACTCTTCCACAGAGGAAGCGGGGATTGGAAGAGTAACTGCTGCTGTATATGGGGCACTCCATGTCAGACCTGGCCCGGGGACTTCCTGTCTCAGTTAACACTCACAGGGCCCTCAGGTGGGACTGTCACCTTCTGCTGAGGAAATGATCTGTGGATAAAGAAACTCCTCAAGGTCACACAGGGAGAAAGGGGCAAAGTCAGGGTCCCAAAACTTAACTCTTAGTCACTATACTAATTATTGGGTTGTATAGATTGGCAGATTGTTTTTAAATTAAAAACAAAATAAAATTGATATTAAAAACTTAGTGACAAGAAGCTAGAGTTTATATCTAATTTAGTTATAGGCCACACTTTATTCCGAGTGTTACTGATTATAGCTCAGATCAAAGATTGGTTTCTTTATGCTGCCATAGACCAAAGGTGTATCAGCCCATTCAGAATAACTAAAGCAATGTTTCTGAAGAGTCAGCAGGTGAGGTTGTCAAAGTTCATGACCTAGGTACAGAGCAGTTGGATCGTCACAAAAAGAGGAGGCAGTCTGGGGCCGAAGGAGGCCAGGATTTGGCAAAACCCTCTTCTGCTGGGGGCGGCGGGGGGGGGGGGGGGGGGGGCGGTTTGGGGAGGTAGCGGGAGACAGCTCTTGGCAGCAGAAGGCGGGACTGTGTGAAGAAGATGTGAGGGGAGGAGATACGAGAAGATGTCTAGTGGTTTCCTGTTGAGGATATGTGGCAAAACCCCTGCCAGTTCCCCAAAAGGGAGTTGGGCCTGGTTCAAAACTGGTCACCAGGCCCCCCTACAAACCCAGAGCCCTGGGCAGGAGGCTAGGCAGGCCTGAGGGGAGAGCTGGGACACGTGCTTGTTCTGCTGGCTTTGGACCTGGGAGCTCCGTGGTGCTGCAGGCCTCCGGGTCCCAGGGTGGAGGTGTCTGTGTCTCAGAGTGGAGGACCCTCAGGGGGAGTTGTTACGGAGATGTCTGTGTTTTTTCATCTGGTTGAGGAATTGAGTTTCACTGCTCTGTGATGGAACTGAGCCTGCCAGGCACCAGGCAGGGTGTGTCTGCGGGCAGGTGGCAGGTGGGCAGGGCGGCCTCGGGCTGGAGCAGAGGCGCTGGCAAAGGCCAGAAAGCACTGCTGTCCTGTTTTCATACGAGACCAGAGGACACCCAGTGAACATGTACTGCCTCAGCTCAAGTTAGTCAAAGTGAGTATTTCTAGTTTCACAACTGGGAGTGTTCTTTGGAAACCCACATTTGGGTAGTGAGAATACTTTCTGGGCTAGACTCTGTAACTAGAATGACGGTGCATGGAAAGATGACTTTATTATATTTTTATCAGTAGACAAACTTCCTAAAAAATTTACATACTCATCTGTAGATAAACCTACGTCATAAAGACTAATGTGACTGTTCTGAATCATGCAGTCTTTGCAAATAACAAGCCAACTAAAAAATGTCTTAAACTCCTTTTAATTTCTGAGTTCTTTTTCCTAACTCGACAATTAGTCTATAAACTTTGTAATAAGAAATAAGTTGGGTAACTGTATAAGTATACTTTCTTATGGTGTTTCTAGTAACATGATCGATTTTCCCTGCTCTTTTTGGAGATTATTATTATCCACGGTGAACGAGTACATTTTATACACCCATGTTCCAAAAGACCTCTAATGTGAGTTTTTGCTTGTGACCATAATGAATGGACAGGTTTTCGGAGCAAGTGGAAGCCTTATAATATAGTTAGGCATTTGTCCCATTAAACCTTCCTGGCTCAGGAATGAGAGCTGTTCTCCCCAAGCTTATTAAGGCTTAGAGGGCCCTTCGAGAATGTAGGATGGGGAAGGAGGCCCAGAAGCAGATGAGGCAGGGGCTCAGAAGCCTGTGGAGTGCACCGCGGGCCAGATCTGCCTTGGGGACCATCTGAAGTCTTGATGCGAAGGGTGTGAACTGACTTCCTTGCATATTGACCGATCATAGAGCTTTCTGATGCAGTTTTCTTCTTTTGGCCTGCAGTCCCAAGTTTCAGTAACACCGTAACATTTTTAAGAGGGAGAAAAAGGGCAAACTAAGCTTTAAGGTTTTCTTCAAGTTCAGCTGAGAACAGGCTCCCTGGCTCCTAGGAGCTCTGCTCAGATCGTTGTGTGTCGGTAACGGCTCTGTGTCTAAAACCCTGGATCCTGAGCACTGTGAAGGCGCAGATAGAGGAGAAATGGACTCTACTCGAGGAGCTTCAAGTCAGTTGACTAGATAGCATGATCCACTCAGCAGCCCTTTAGTAAGCCTGTGGGACGGGGAGGCGCTGTGGGCACGCAGCAGTGATGACGCTCAGTCCCCACTTTGTAAGGAGTTTGCTCTGAATGGTTAAGTACCTGCCAGACAGGGCATCAGCCTGTAAACTCAGTGAACAGAATGAACAAATAAGTCTCAGAAGATGGCATCTCCATGGGCTGGAAGGCCTGGGAAGGCTTTAGGAGGTTGGAGGCTGAAAAAAAAATCCTGAATCTTGGCCATGTTTGTGGAACCGGCCATGTTTTAGAACAGGGATGGGAACCTTTTTCCTGCCCAGGGTCATTTGTTTATAACATCATTAAAAATTAGCCTGCTGTATTTGGTCAAACATTTAATTAACTCTCCCCTAATGCCTTGGCAGGGCCAGACCCAATGATTTGGCGAGCTGGCCGTTCCTCACCTCTGTTCTAGAATAACACCCAATCCAAGATTTCAAGGAAGTCTTACCTTCCAAAAATTCAGGGACTTTTGTGCTTCTGGCCAGTCTCTGCCGAAAGGCTCTCTCTTCAGGGTGTTGATGTGGCTTCTGCCTCATGCAGCCTCTCTCCTCTTCCGCTCTGTCCCATGGCTCCGTTCCGCCACCCTCCAAGAGGTACACGTGCTTCTCTCCAGCTGTTCAGCATGCTTGTTCATGTAGTAGTACCAGTGGTACTTTATTCATTAAAAAATATATATATATTTATCTTTTGAGTAGCAGTAGTCTACATCGTTGAAAAACCAAAAAGTATAACACATTTAGTGAAAATTTATCCCCTTTCCTCATCCCAGTCTATTCCCTGACTTCTCTCTGCCCAACTACTGTTACTAGTTTTTTATGTATCATTCTAGATTTTATGTCCATACAAGAAAACACAAATAGTTTTTCCATTTTTACCAAAGATAGCATGTTATATGCAGTTTACTTTTCTTCACTTAATATACCCGAGAGTTCTTTCCTAATAGCACATAGAACATATTCTCTTTTCATAGCTGCATAGTACTCCACTACATGGATGTACCCTAATTTATTTATTCCCTATGGTAATTTGGGTTGTTTCTATCTTTGCTATTTCAGATAAAACTAATAAATAGTAGGTCATTCACATGTAGGAATACTGTCTACAGCAGTGCTATAACTATAGTGACTGACTGGTCCTGAATGAGTAAAGATGAGGATGGTTTAAAAGGATTATCACCTGCCATGTCATTATTTTCTGAATTTGGATATTCTCTATTCACAAGCCTGGAGATAACCTGATAAATATGCCTGATGAACATTAGATGTTAGTCCCTATTTCAACACAGATATCTTAAATAGATTTAACTGTAGAAAACCCTGGATGTTGTTTCTCCTTGGTGTTTCCACCAGAGTTGTCTGGTTTCAGAAGATGTAAATTGGGCCAGAGGTCATTGGTGGTCTTTGACATCACTGGCCCTAGGCAACTGCATTCTCTCTGAATTTGTTCTCGAGGTGTGCCTGTGGCCTGCCATGAAATTCTGAAACGCTACTGTGATCTTTTTATAGACGGGCCCATCTTCGTTTGTGCCTGGAGAAGTTGAAGGGGTTAGTGCCACTCGGGCCTGAATCCAATCGACACACTACGTTGAGTTTATTAACAAAAGCCAAATTGCACATAAAGGTAAGTGTATCCTTGAGGTGCCTGTTTATCTTTGCCTGAGCAGTAGGGCTTGTTACGAGGACAGCACATGTACATCCGCAGGACCTCTGAGCTCTTCCTTCCCGCCTTTTGGATGAATCACAGGCACCCCCAACGCAACAGGTCCAGACCCATCTGAGTGTTTCTCACCCCAAGGCACCAGAACTTTTAAGTGGTCCATCCAACTGCCCATCGAATTATACAAGCCAGAAACTCAGGGCTCTTACTTTTTAGCCATATATCTAAGTTGTCTCCAACACCTAAATATTTCACAGCCTGTCTCCTTCACTTTTCACCCATCATCTACCATAATAAATCCCGCAGTGCCTTCCTCTGAGCTGATCTTCCCAAGAACAATCAGTCCTAAGCTCATGTTCTGTCACCCTGTTTAAAATTCTTCTGTGGTTCAGGACATGCTCTGCCACCAGGCCTGCCCCTCACCTGTGTGCAGCATCCCCCTTTGTGCCCCAGCCCTCCTTCAGTCCCCAGCACTTGTCATGTTCTCAGACCACAGGGCCTTTGTACATGCTGTCCCCTCTGTTTGGATGCTTCCCCCTCTTTCTTTACCTACTGAATTTCTTGTCATCATTCCTATCTCAGCACAGATACCACTAGCTCAGGGGACCTTCCCTGACCTGGTTACCTTCTGTGACAGGTGGTCCTATTACTGGATTTTTTCTCTCAGCACTTGGTCATAGTTGGCATCCAGCAGTGGTTTGTGACTATCCTTAGAATATAGACTTCTCAGGGAGGGGACCAGGTCTCTAGTCACCTGTGTCCCCAGGACTTCCGAGAGGGCGGGCACAGAGGTAGCCTCAGTACTGAGCTGGGATAGCAAAGGGGGAGTGAGTTCTCTTCAGGCTCTTGAGACCCACAGCCCAGATCACTGTGCAGCATGTTTTAATAGTCATGACTAGAGGCTCAGTGCATGAATTCGTGCATGGGTGGGGTGTGGCTGGCCCCGCCCACTAGTTGAACTCTGGTCAAACTACCAGTTGAGGAGATAATTTGCATATTACCCTTTTATTATATAGGATTGGAAAATGTCACTTTAATTATGGTTAGTAGCCTACATTAATGACAATTCGGGGGGGATAGAGGGAGAAGAACGTCTGTTTAGAGCAAAACAATCACAATTAAACCATCTTCTTAATTATCTGAAGAATATGAGAAGCTAGAGGACAGATTTGTAAAAACAAGTGGTCTACGGAAATGTGTTTTCAAAGCTCTTATGTTGGACAATTTGAAATCAGGGCTTCAAAAGGGACTATTATTTCCTGCTAACAAACAGAAGTTAATTGAGATTTGGCATGATGCAAAAAGCGCTTATGTAATTGGGCCATGCACTTGAATAAACACACATTTAAATGGAAGTCTGTTTCCTAAGCTCCCTCCACATGCACTGCTCTGGTTGGGAGATTAGGTGTTCAGGGTGTCTCTGCAGGCATGGGAGACAGGTTGGTTCCTGCCTGCAGCCTTTTCTGTATCAAAATTGAGGGGCACCAGGCGGCTAGTCTCAGATCCTCCCTAGAGTCCTCGTGACAGCACTGACACAGCGGTCAGTGCCCAAGGTGTCGGGCAAAGACAGGGGTCCCAAGCCAGTCAGCCAACTTCCTGTCTCTGTGTGAAGCTGCTCACATAAATGAATGAAATCTGCCAATCTTTTCAGAAGCCAATGCGAGAGAGGAAGATGCGGGGTCGTTGCCAATTTTGAAATCTGCTTGTGGGCTCTAACTACCCCTTTGACTTGCAGAAACTTGAAGATTGTGACAGGAAAGCCATTCACCAAATAGACCAGCTTCAGCGAGAGCAGCGGCACCTGAAGAGGCAGCTGGAGAAGCTGGGCATCGAGAGGATACGAATGGACAGCATCGGCTCCACGGTCTCCTCCGAGCGCTCCGACTCCGACAGGGGTGAGCCGTCCCTGCGTCCTCGCCGCCCCCCCCCCCCCCCCCACTGGCCACAGGCAGGACAGAGAGGGAACTGAGCGTCTGCGTGCGATGTCGGGAAGTTGAGCTGACCTTCAGTAACGAGTCCCTCTCTCCTTGTAGCAGCGAGGCCCCAGTGTCCAAAGGGCTTGCCCAGAGTCGCTCGGGTTTTCAGGCCGAGCTCTCTGAACGGTGCCTTTACCTCTCTCTCTCTCTCTCTCTCTCTCGTCCTCCCACAGAAGAAATCGATGTGGATGTGGAAAGCACAGACGACCTCACGGGCGAGTTGGACTGGAGCAGCAGCAGCGTGAGTGATTCTGACGAGCGGGGGAGCATGCAGAGCCTGGGCAGTGACGAGGGCTACTCCAGCGCCACCGTCAAGAGAATAAAGCTGCAGGACAATCGCAAGACGTGCCTCGGCCTATAAGAGGGGTCGCCGCGGCCGCCCGAGGGCTCCTGTCGATCTGAGTAGGTAGTGTACCGGACCCGCCCACGGTTCCCTCGCACGTCCACTTCCGTGTACCACCTTCACCAACTCAGCTCTGTAAACGTTTGCCAGGAGTGCTTGGGATTGTGGGCTTCTGATTTCATCCACTCGCTTCTTTCTCTCCACAGAAATTTGTCTCTGAGAGACTGTACATTCCAATCAATTTGAAGCACCCAAGAATTCTTAGACCGAATAAGCAATTTTCACATCTCAGCAATTTCCCCCCCTTATTTACTGTCCCCGCGCAGCCTACCAGGCCTTGCTTAATGTGTTCTGGCTTACTGTGTTACTTGCCTAGCAGAAATGTCTGACTGTGTCTTGTGCTTAGGAAATTGAAGGAAATAAGCTTCAAAGTTGAGAGCCTGATCTCAGAACTCCAGAGTCAGCTCTGACAGTGGCATTAAGAGCTCTTCCCCGCAGACCTCTCCCGGGGAGGGGTCAGAATACCTCCAGGAAACCCGCACCCCCTGCTCGGTCCCAGAACCCCGTGCGGACGGGCGTCTTTCCGAAACGGACGCCTAGAGAAGATGGCTTTGGGGTTGCACAGCTCATCCAAGTTCCAATATCGCTTGTTCTCACCAACAAAATAGTACAGTCTATTTTTGTGTGAAGTTTTTGGGGCTGCGCTGTGTACTGCTATCCCCAATGCGCATTCTTCTCCAAGTTTGTTATGCTACTTGTCTCTGGAACATTTTTTTTTCCTACCTCAGAGATAAATTAGATCTCCATTTCCCACTTAACACAAATTGATTATGCCTCTCCCCCCCCCCCCCCCCGAATAAGTGACATTTGGTCCAATTCTATTTTCCTATTTAACTTTCAGCAATAACTGAGCTTTGGCACTGGCTGAGCTGGTGCCCGCCACCAGAGAAAGGAGAAGTCCACGTGTCTGCTCTGTGTTGGCAGGGGAACAGGAGGGCTGGTACCAGTTACCAGAATCCCTCGTTATTTTTGGACTTACCCGGGACTTCTTCACGAAGGCTTTGGGTTGATAGTTTAAAAGGCTGATTTTTTTTTTTTCTTCTTGGTTAAGATTTCTCTCTTACGTGGTCTCCCACTTTGTAGCATTTTTATTTAAGCTAAAACAGAGCACATGTATATGTACATAAGACACATTAAATCTATAAAGACTATTTATTCATTTTATATAAACTAATGTAATGGAAAATAAATTCTTATGACTTTGTGCTTTTATAGATGTTCTAGAAACTTTGTATGTAGGTATCTACAAATTGGTCCATTCCCCCTTAATATTTTTGCATTCATATTTTTGAGGTCTTGATATTTTCAGCCTCTGGCGAATCTTTTCCATTGACTTTAAACCATTTGTAAAAACCTGTGATGCTGAAGCAGAGTGTATGTCACAAAGTGATGAGGACATTCCTAAAATCCACAGAAGCACTGCACCCTAAGGGCTAACGGCTGGACCAGTATGGGTGCCGCCCCGTGCCCCGCTGGCCTGCGGTCTCTGGCCTGCCACCGCCTCACCACTCCACCTCCACACACCAAATGTCCACACACTCTGCACAGCAGCTCACTCTGGACACGAGAGCAATGTAAACAAAGCCCGATGCCTTTTGTGTTTTTCTCAATGATTAAAACGAATTTTTAATTGGAAGCAGTGGATTGCTAAATGATCCCAAAGTCATGTAGAACTCTCCTCCTGTGTTTATTTTGTTCTGGTTTTTCCTTCATTTCAGCTTGGGGTGGGGGTGGGGCAGGTGACACAAAGGATTTTTTTATCGTTGGAATCTTTTCCAATTACCAGCTGAAGATTTGCACTGAAATACAACTCGTATGCCTTCTGCATTTTTAAAGCCTGCTTCCTGAGTTTAAGCAGAGTGATAGTGTTCAAAGAGCCAGCTCAGCCTGTAACGTGTTTGAGAAGATATGTCTGCACTTTGAGGTCCCTTTCGAATGCCGTTCGCTAAACCTCGCAAGCGTTCTGTGTAATAGCTATGTTCAGGCGCCTCACAAGTCCACGGTGCCGGATGGCATCAGATACTCCGGACTCTGGGAAAAGCTTGTGGGCTTGCGTTGGGGGAGGGAAGGGAACAGAATCCGTGTATTTGTTAATTTAGAAATAAGGCATCTCAGAGACGCCATTATTTTCTGTGTTTTAATTGTTGTGCCTTTGAGTTAAACTGCATTTTTTGTCTTTTGGTTAAAATATGAAATGTACTGTCCCGATATAAAACAGTAATTATTTTACCTTTGCACTGTTTGTCTGGTCCTTTTCAATTTGACTGCATAGAAATGTGGAACTTGCCAGATTGATAAACTGACACCAGGGTTAGACGTTACTTTCTGAACTCCAGGTAGACAGAATCAGCAAGCTAGATGGGCCTCTCTGACCAAAACTGTAACCTTCCGGACCAGCAAACTCAGCCCGTGGCAGCTAATTCCCTTCCCCACACGGCCGATGGGCAGCACCATCCGCCAGTCTGTCCTCTCATTCACTGACCCACCAGCTTGACTGTTAAGAGCTACACAGTCCTCTTGGTTGTTTTGATTTTTTTTTTAAGCAAAATGAAAAACCTTTCCGTTAGGGTTGTTGAGGGGAGGGGATGAGCAAAGACATAAACCCCAGCCTTTAAGATTTTGACAATTGTACGTAAATAGAGATGTGTATAAATATAGGCACATGCATATTTTTATGTGAAAATTGATTTTAAAAAAACTAAAATGAAATCTCAACTACATTCTTATGGAAACCATTGCAATGCAAATGGGAAAACAGGAGTGTGGCGTCCAGTTTCATTTTGTGCAGGGAGAGAATAGATGTGTGTGTTTCTGCCAACACCCAGGAGACGTAACTGCCCGTGCCTTTTGGCTTAGGATGGCGGCAGAGCACCAGGGCGTTTCGTGTGAGTTTTCTGTTGCTAAGCAGGGATACGAAGCCTTCAAGGTGCTCACAGCGACTGCGGGCACCTTCCTCTAGTGACTGCTTCAAGGAGCATCACTTTTTTTTTTAACAGGACCTTGATTTTTCTCCCTGTCAACCCAAGACTAAAATAATCTCACTTTCCATTCAGAATTGAGCACTTAAGTCTAAACAGGCCCTGACCCTGCAATTGGCCATATGTTTTTTGTTGTTTTTTTTTAAAGGTGGGCATTTCCTTTAATCTCTCTTTTTTTTTTTTTTTTTTTTAAAGAATCAAAGGAACCTTACCTGGGTTCCCAATGGGCCTCTCTTCTTCATCCCTCAGGTGGCCAAGAGCAAATCCTAGGGTGTGGGGAGAAAAAACAAGTGCAAACTAGGTAGGATTGTGATGTTCAAAATGACTAGCAATATTTGGGGGCTTGCTAAGGGATTTTTGTGTGTTTTTTTTCTTCTTGCCTCTCCCCATCCATTAGAAAACTTATTTTTGCAAAGAATATACATATACATTATCATTTAGGTTTCTATACCATAAGGTATTGGCAAGAATATCATCTATTTCCCCGAGTCTCTATCCTTACTTGTTTTCCCAAGTGTTTTTTTTTTTTGTCTTTTACCTGCCCTGTGTGTTGAGCACCAGGAAGCCAAAGGCTGCGAGGTAGTTTCCTGCATGGCAATCTATTATTTTTGTTTTTTCTGTGTCTAACTCTTGGATGCAGTATGTGTAGGTAGCTGGCTACTCACGATTTTAAAAATTCTTCTGGGAGAAGATGACCTAAAGGCCCTGTTAGATGAGTTGGTATTTCTCATTTTACTTGATCAGATCTCTTTGTTTTTGAAGATACCTGGGGGTTGTAGGGAGGGCTGCAATATGTGATTGATCATGATTTATCATTAATAGTACATGGGCAATTTTCTCACATTCTTCTGAAAGAAGAAATAATTGCCTGGCACTGCTACTTAGCTGTTGAATGGCCGAAGAAATCAAGTATCTTTGTCTTCTCGCAACAAAATCATAAGATGAGAATGAGTAAGACAGCTAATTGTAATGTTGATCCAGGTTTTCATTTTGATTTCTTATTCTCTCTCGAGGGCTGGGGGGAGGAGGGGGCATTCTTGATTTTACCAAACTTGCCTTCCCCCTTGTCCCTGGACGTGGTGCTCTGGGAATGTAGCTGTGAACCATCAGTGTTGGGGGCCATCTTCCTCATGATAAACACAGTCTAAACAGGGAGCAGATGACAGTGTGCAATTCTGTTTCCAGATGTTTCTTTATGTAAATACGACGCCAATGTAAATCCTGTGTCAAGACATAGAGAATGGTGCTTTTTACTACAGTTAGCACATGCGTTTTTAGAAGGACTACATGTTTTAGAGAATCTTTGCTGTGTATATGTAAACGTCTGTATTGTTCAACCATTAACAAATAATAAATTATTTCATTATTAAAGAAATCTGGGTCGTCTTGATGTTTTGTACCCCATTTTAACTTCTCATGCCTTTTATTTACAAAACTGAGTTCATCAGATTTATTTTTTTTCTTTCCATTTCATGGAGAACCCACTGGCCCTCGGATCCTGTGCTGAGAGTTTCAGTTGTGTGGCGTCAGTGGAGCCTGTGTGTTGATCAGAATTAGTAACAGCACCGGCTGCTCCGCTTACCCATGTCCCCTGCTCTTGCACTCCTCTCGGCTCCCTCATCACAGTGACACCTCCAACACAGGCAGCCGGTCTGACGGGAAAGATCACAGCAGGAGAGTTACTAGGGGAACAAACCCGTACAGGGACTTGCTGTGAGAAATCAGGTGGTGGCGTTCGAGCTGGGCCCTGGGGAAAGAGTGGGCATTCACCAGGAGAGGAGACTTTGCCGAGAAGGAAGAGGCAGGTGCTCAGGGGGCGGCCTGGAGGCTGGGAGCGTGTGGTGAGCGATGGGGCACGTGCAGGGAGGACACCACATTGTGAAAGAGCTCGTGTATGACACAACTCATGGAGAGGAGGGAAGGAACCCAGTGGAGCCGGTTGGCTCTTTTACAACATTAACCCGTTCGGTTCATTAATTCATTTAGCAAGTAGAGACGGAACACCTGCTCTGTGCTGGGCTGCGCCGCAGCTGAAGACACGCCGGTGCACACACCGTGAAACCCCTCTCTCTGGAGCTGGCCTCAGTGGGACTGCTGGGCACGGAGCTCCTTCCTCGGCCTGGCAAGCCTGCTGACCCGACTCCTCTGGCCCCCCAAGAGAGCACAAACTTAGAGTTAAGGGGAAGGAAAAGGGTCTTTCTCCTTGACCAGTGCCTTATCCTAAAAACCACTTAAATACATTTTTATTGATTTCAGAGGAGAAGGGGAAGGGGGAGGAGGAAGAAAGGGGGAGGGGGAGGGAGAGGGAGAGGGAAACATCAAATGATGAGAATCATTGATTGGCTGCCTCCTGCACGTCGCACACTGGGATTGAGCCTGCAACCTAGGCATGTGTCCAGACCAGGAATCGAACCGTGACTTCCTGATTCATAGGTTGATGCTCAACCACTGAGCCACACCAGCTGGGCCCACTTAAAACTTGTGAAAGGTTTTTATGGTGCCCTCGAAGTTAACTATGGTGGCATGCAGCCTGAGAGTCTTATGAGGAAGGATCTTGCTGTGACTTCTGCTTGGGGAAAGTGGCCTGGCTCTCCTTTCTCCAAAAATTAGCAGCCACGTGCTGGGTCTGTCTAAGATGCAATTCTAGGATCCCCCACTGGGCAGGCTCCAAACTGAACCCACCAAAGAGTGAACTACAAGAGTGAACATGGAAGAAACTATCTTCTACCACGGGGTCCAGGGTCCCTGCTCTGCGGCTGAGGAGAGGAAGCTCTGAACCACAGATGATTAAGGAGACAGCTCTCACGTACAGAGAGCCTCCCCACACGATGACAAATCTTACTCCAGGGTTTCCTGACTTTGTCCACAGTCGCCTGATGAAGAGCGTCCTTCGTCAGACTGCACGGCCCGTGTCGCAATGTTGTCTAACCCACACGTCCTGAGTGCTCGTTGTCTCCATGACCTCTCACTCAGCCCTCGGGAGGGGGTGGGGGAGTGCCATCCTGACCCCATTTCACAGGTGGCAAAGCCGGGAGAGAGGTGAGGCATTTGCTCAGTCACAGAGCCAGTGAGCTCTGACTCCAGACCCCCATTCCTTTGCCCCCATTCCTGCCAGAGCGATGTCCAACTGTAATCTATTTTCCAAGTAAAGCAACTTTCTTTTTTTAAGCCTTTGAATGCAGCTCCTCATGCACCATAGAGCGGCCTTAGGTTTCAGTTAATGGGGCAGAAATTGTGAAAGCACAAGACAACAGTGGATTCTCATTGCTAAGTCATCACGCTTCCCTCTATCCTAACTCCCCTCCCTGCCTGTCGTGAGGAATAACCCG
Source organism: Pipistrellus hanaki (assembly GCF_964339955.1). Taxonomy (NCBI): domain Eukaryota; kingdom Metazoa; phylum Chordata; class Mammalia; order Chiroptera; family Vespertilionidae; genus Pipistrellus; species Pipistrellus hanaki. The sequence goes on from NC_140514.1 coordinate 37,459,359, forward strand.
GGCTGCTGAACCTCCTGGGGCATCTTGTGCAATCACCCAGCATGCTCCTGGGCAAAGACATCCTGTTTGGGATTGAAGACATTCTTTCTACACCGCACCTTTCTGGTTGTGGACCCCATGACATCACTTTACTTATCCAACCGGTCTTTACTGAACACAACTTCCCCTGAGCCCGGAGTCCCTCTTCGGTCTCCCTCTCCGACGTCACTGTGACCTAGATGAGGAGGGACATCAAGGTTCTCTGCCAAGAGTCTCTGGAATAGCAGCTCCTCATTATTGCTTTCTTGGGCTTTCCCACCAACTAGGGACATTCGGCTCCCAGTGACCGAGGGCCCCCAGGCAGGGGCTGCACAGGAAGCATTGCTCAGGGATTGGCACTAACTGGGTGGTAAGATACCTGCCCACTCTGTCCTTGTGGAGACCAGTCAAGGTGGACGGGGCTGCCGACTGCTGCCTCGGGGTGAACGAACCGTCCAGAGGGGAATAACGCTGCATGGTGGGAGAGTGACTGGCCTCAGCAGACAGGAGGGCGGGCTCTGCCAGGCTGGAGCTTCCCTCCATGGGCGGGAAGGCAGGCTCCGGATTTAGTGGGGCAACAGAGGCAAGAGCCAGCACAGAAGCAAAGGGTATGGCCCCAAGGACAAGACAGAGCTGGGGGACCAGGGGCCGAAGAGGTTGGCCAAGGCCCTGAAAGAGGGAGGAGCCTTGTATAGGGTCCTCCTGGCCTCACCTGGGGCAGAGGGGCAATGTGACCCAAGGTAGAAAGCTCTGGGTCAGAACGTGACTTCCTTTAAGGAGTCCATGGGCCTGGGAGAGACAACACCTGGGAGGGCCAATGGGACAGAGGAAAGGGAGAGACACACCAGCCCATCAGCCCTATGGGCCACGAGGATGGCCAGGCTGGGTAACACCTAGGGACCGTCCGCAGCCACACAGAGTAGCCAGAGGAGATGGAAGACCCAATATCCATCCGTTAAAATGGTCATCTGGTTAAAGTCAGAGTGTCTGACAGGCTCTTGCCCTTCAATATTCCCAACCCCAGAAGGCAGAAGATGCTGGTACCATAAAGCACTGGAGCGCATTATGATCGAACGGGGGAGCAAGCTGGCCCAGGAGAATGAGAGACTCCGGGGGGAGGGGTGCCATGGCTGCCACGCCCTGTAGTTACCTGGAAAGGGGTTCTGGGTGCTGGTCAAGCACACAGACTGGTCAGATGGACCTAAGGACCAGAGGCAACTCCACCCTTTACACTCGGTGACCTGGGCAACTGTTCTGGGCTCTGCTTTGCTGGTCTGTAAAGTGAGGATGGTACAGTCGTCTCTTAGTATCCAAGGGGATTGATTCCAGGACACCCTCCCCCTCGGATACCAAAATCCAAGAATGCCCGGCCCCTTATATAACGTGGCGCAGTATTTGAGTGAACCTGTATTGGCAGGCAGGCTGAGCAGGTGTGCCTGCACCTCACTTCATCCACGTGGGCTCAGAACAGTGCTCAGCACGTGGCAAACTCAAGGGTTGCTTTTCCGAACTTTCTGGGATTTCTTTTTAAGAGTATTTTCATATTGGTTGTTAAATTCACGGATGTCAAACCTGTGCGTCCAGAAGCCTCACTGTACTTACTTCCAGGGCTTTGGGGGAGGGGGATCCCAGAGGAAAGGGATGAGAGAGAGCCTGGCCCAGGGCCTGGCGTTCAGGACGCACCCAGTGCATCAGAGCCATCACGTGATGATACTGACAAGGAGAGGGGTCGGAGCACCGGCAGGTCTACAGGTTTCCAGAAGACAGAATTCTGACACTCGAACAAGTAATCAGCCTTAAGGGAAAATGACACCAGATGGTAGGGGAGTGTTCAAATACGTCATTCTGACTGTGCTATTCAGACAACAGATCGTGGGCAGGAAGTGGTTAAACTGAAAGGGGGCTCAAGAAGAGGGTGACTCAGGGACAGACGGAGCCAACTTCAGGTGGCACCTCATCTGGGTGCTGTTCAGACAGTCACAAGCCCCATCCCTCCAGCCCTGCAGGGCGGCTCAGACTCTCAGAGAGGAGGCGCAGGAGTGGCTCAGCGAGAGACCCTGGCTAACATGCCGACATTTGCAAGTGTTTCATCTGCCATGCGGCTGATGCCTGACGTCCCCGCGTTTGCATGTGCCTTCCCAGCAGAAAGGAAACTCAGAACAATAGTAGCGACAGCTACAGCCAGACAGCCACGGAAGACACCACACTTCACGTGTCAACTCCAAGTGACTGCAGAAGTTGTGACAAGTCTCTGCAACTTTGCAGTCAACAGCTCTGGTCAAAGCAGCTGCCAGCCGAGTGCAGACCAGCACGGGCACGGAGCATGGACGGTCAGGGGGACCCGGTGAGGCGCTGCCTCCTCTCCATCACACGAGTCCTTTAATGTTGGGCAAAACCACCTTTCACAGCTCAGCCCGGGAATCCCATCGCTCTCCCTTCCCCGGAAACGGTGAATCACTAATGCACCGTTTTCCTCTTCGTGCTTCAGCTGCCAGGAAGCTCAGAGCCAAATTCACACCTCACCTTTGGTAATGATGTGAGACCTCGTGATTTGTATATTTTTGTCTGAAATTCTCTGACCTTGATTTTTATTTCATTTTCCCCCTATGTCAATTCATGTAATTTTGGAAGAAATCTCAAATCCACTTTTGTCGAGAACAGGAAGACGTGGTTGTATAAGAGCATTGCTGTGTATGATTTAAAAAAAAAAAAAAAAAATGCTCTGGCCCTAGCTGGTTTGGCTCAGTGGATAGAGCATCAGCCTGCGGACTGAAGGGTCCCAGGTTTGATTCCGGTCAAGGGCGCATGCCTGGGTTGCAGGCGTGGTCCCCAATGTGGGGGGCAGGAGGCAGCCGATCAATGATTCGCTCTCATCATTGATGTTCCTATCTCTCTCCCTCTCCCTTCCTCCCTGAAATCAATTAAAAAAAAATTTTTTTTTTCTGGTCTTTTCTTCTACAAGCAGAGGAAAGTGAGCTTGACTAAGCAGGAGTGAGTTAATTGGAGTTGAGAGCATGGAGAGGAAAGGAGAGTGTGGGGATTTTGGGTTTAGTTTTGTTATTTTGTTTTTTAAGTATTGGAAGCAAACTTGCCAGCCTAGACGGGAACTGCCTCGGGGCTGGAGGTAATCCCCCCCCTCACCGGAGGGGGGGGAACCGGGCTCCGGGGTTTCCTCAGCCCGAGGCGGAGATGGGCTGAGGGCCTGGGCCTGAGTCACCTGCCCGCGCGGAAGGAGCACCACCCTTTCTCCCGGTTCAAGAAAGCGCTCCGGGTTGCAAAAAAAGGAGAATAACATTTTTACAGGACTAGCCTGGACTTCACTCTGCTGCACATTTTCAAAAAGAAAGCGACTTGCAAATTTCAGCATTTTATTAACAAATCACTCATGGCCCCACCAAAATTAAATTAGTGGGCGTTGGTTGACCTGCCACTGTCCCCAGCCACGCCCTCTGTGACATGAATACAGTAATTTGGAGTCCAGTATGGATGGCACACTCCCCACAGGTGGGGTGACCCCAAGGGAGCAAGGTGGCACCCTATTGCCTGATTGACGGGAGGGTGCCCCTTGGACAGAGATGAGGGGCTCCTGCACTTGGCCATGAATGGATGAAGGGAAGCTGTTTACAGCCGGAGGGTCAAAGAGAAAAGGGCTCAACGCTGAGTCAGAGTGAAGGGCCATCGCAGAGGGAAGACCCTCTGTGCCACATGCACAGGCTGGAGAGCAAATCTGAGTGAAAGAGGGGCCACCGGCCCAGATCGGGGCAGCCCTGGGCCTCAGCATAGCCTGAGCTGGTCTCCCTGCTCCACCCCCGCCCCCTGTTCTGCCCTACCCCCCTCCCCAGGCTCTCCCAAAGCCTAGATCCTTTGAAAAGAGACATCAGTCCCAGCCCACCTTGACACAAAGCCCTCCTATGGCGCTCCATCGCTCAGCAGAACACCGGAGTCTCTAGTGGCAAGTCCCCTCCTGACCCCTCCCCCACACACTCTGCCCCACCAGCCCTGGCCGTGCGGTTCCCAGACCCCAGGGCCTTTGCACGTGTAACTCCCTCCACCTGGAATGCCTTCCCCATGACACCCGGCTGTTCCCTCACTTCACTCGGGTCTCTGCGTGACGTCCCCTTCTCCACCAGGCCCTCTAAGTCCCTTTGCATAATGGTACATCCCTCACCATCTACCTCCTATCCCCTGGCCCTGACTCCATCCTCATTACCACATGATGCATTAATGTTTGAGTCTGTCTGGTGTAAAAACGGGGCTGAGCCAGAGCAGAGACTGAACTTGTCACCGTGGCTGTCCCTGCACCTAGAACAGCGCCCGCACGTGGTGGGGAGAGGGGGTGGGGGGGCGCGGGTTGTGCTCAGTGAGACACAGTTGTGGGTGAGAGACAGAGACAACTTCAGGCTCAGAGCTAAGGCAGACCAGTGATTGCCAATGTCACAGGCCCCAAGGGAAGTTGGTAAAACAGAGTGTGAGTGAGGTTTTACTGCAAATTAAGGACTTAATCAGCATCAGGGCTGTAGGAAAGCCCCACAGTGAGGGCCTGGGGAAACCCTAGGCCCGTGGTCGGCAAACTGCAGCTCGAGAGCCGCATGCGGCTCTTTCGCCCCTTGAGTGTGGCTCTTCCACAAAATGCCACGACCTGAGTGAGTCTATTTTAAAGAAGTGGTGTTTAAAAAAAAAAAAAGAAAAAGAAAGAAAGAAAGAAAAAAAAAAAAAGAAGTGGTGTTAGAAGAAATTTTAAAAATTTGGCTCTGAAAGGAAATTTCAATCGTTGTACTGTTGACATTTGGCTCCGTTGACTAATGAGTTTGCCGACCACTGCCTTAGGCCTTTGCATAATCCAGGTGACTGGTCAAAAGCAAAAGCTACCTGATTGAAAATCTGGTTGAGAACAAGAGGTGGGAGGGGTGGGGAGAGGCAGGAGAGACAATTCAGCCCAAAGGACCATTTGGCTAAAACTCTCCTCCACGTTTTGTTTTGTTTTTAATTGGGATTTTTATGTAGCACGGAGGTGGAGTGCATCCTTTTGTGCCTCTTCAAGTGGTTGGCTTAAATGTATTTTACCCTCTTCTTTAAGTTTCCAGTTAATATTTCAGCCAACTATTTAATCCTGTTCATTTCTTAAAATGTACTGTGCGGTGTCATAACGGTGCCGAGAACGCAAACGTGCCACTTGGTGATTATCACACGGAGAACACAGCGCAGGCGAGCAGGAAGACACGCTGCCCGGGCCCTGCAGCCCTTCCCCACACGGCCTCGCCCCAGCTTCTGCCCTCAGCACGCCCGCTCCCGCCTTCATCCCTCTGCCTCCTGAGCCTGCGTTTCTGTGCACGTGGCTCAGTTTGGCCCGTTTGCTTTAGGATGACACACACACAGACTCCCATGTGCGTGCCCGGGCCCGGCCGTGGGATGTGTGTTGTACGTGACTGCAGTCCTTTCCTCTCACTGCTGCTCTGTGAGGTTTCTAACAGCGAAATGTCCAAAAAACGGGGGATAGGTTTAATCATATCTGGGTATTTATAAAACAGAGAGTACTAACGTAATCCTACTTTTGCTAAGAAGGAAAAAGATCCAGAGAGTGAAAGAAAACGAAAGAAGGAAAACACATCCGTGTGAATGTCTAAAGAGAAAGGTCTGGGAAAATATGCCCCGTCTGACCTACGGAGGGAGTGGGTGCCACGTTCTCCACGAGGTTTATTTATGTGCGTAATTGGAGTGACCTCATTTCCCGGCTTTCCTACACACGGCACTCATTGCTTTTTGTAGAAAGAACAACAAAACAAAAAAACACAAAGAGGAATGTAAGTGATGGAAAAATTAACCACGCAACAGTAAGGAACAGAGAGAGGGGCCTGAATTTTGTGGTTTCAGGAGTCTTTCCTCCCAGCTTCTCTTCACCCAGCCATGTCTCCGCTGCTTGGCTGACGATGTTGATATATATATATTTTTTTATTTTAGAGAGGAAGGGAGAGGGAAAGAGAGACAGAAACATCAATGATGAGAGAGAATCGTTGATTGGCTGTATCATCACGCCCCCTACTGGGGATCTAGCCTGCAACCCAGGCATGTGCCCTTGGCAGGAATCGAACCTGGGACCCTTCAGCCTACAGGCCCACGCTCTATCTATTGAGCCAAACCAGCTAGAGCTTTGATGAACTTTTTATTTTCTTCTTTTTAAAAAAAAAAATATATATATATATATTTTATTGATTTTCCACAGAGAGGAAGGGAGAGGGATAGAGAGCTAGAAATGCCGATGAGAGAGAAACATCGACCAGCTGCCCTCCTGCACATCCCCTACTGGGGATGTGCCCGCAACCAATCTACACATGCCCTTGACCGGAATCGAACCCGGGACCTTTCAGTCCCCAGACTGACGCTCTACCCACTGAGCCAAACCGGTTTCGGCTGAACTTTTTATTTTCATAAATTGATCAAATAACAATGAATGTCTCCATGTTTGTGAGTTTTATAAATGCCTTGTACACTGTTTAAACAAGATCCATTTGTTAGATACTTAAGCCTTTCAAATTCATGTCCCCAACTCTGTCTTGCCTTCTCTATTTGTGACAGATGAAAACAATCTAAGTTCATTTTGACCGAACCTCTGTCCAGGCCGCTCCAGCAGCTGAACCGAACACTGTAAGTCAGGTTGGCTTCAACTCCAGCCTCGGTTCAGCACTGACCATCTGAGCAACTGGCTGCTGGGCAGACTCCCCTCCCCTGGTTTCAGTTTCCCCATCTGTTCAATGGGGACAACACTGACAGTGCAGGCGTTTTGTGAGACTCAGAAATTGCCAAATCGGCAACCTGCATGTCACCGCAGGCCAGTTTCTCGGCCTCCGCACCATGGACGTTTGGGCTGGAGAATTCTGTGTTGCCAGCGGGGGAGCTACGGGAGCACCCTGTGCATTGTGGGAGGGTCAGCAGCATCCCTGACCTCTACCCCCTAGGTGCCAACAGCATGGCCTCCCACGTTGTGACAACCAAAACTGTCACCAGGTGTTGCTAACTGTGCCCTGGGGGCAAAGCTGTCCCCAGTGACAACTGTTGCCTCAGGCTGCCCCTCTCACCTCCCATGACGATGCCCCAGGTCCTGCTGGTTCCTCCTCCTTTTACCTCAGAATAGAATCCGTGCCCTTCCTCACGGAGCCTCCTCAGCCTGCCCCGGGGCCAGGTCAGAATCCTTCACAACCCACTCCCTCCATCCAGTCCGGGGGACAGGACAAAGCTAGCGTGTGCTTTTGCTCCGATTCTTCCATCTCAGTCGGCAGCCTGGCCTTTCGGGGCTCTCTCTGTCACTGAGCCAGCCAGGGTTGCCTGTAAGACATGACACTTTTCTTCCCCATCCCTTCTCTCTGCCTAAACCCATGGGTGAGAATATGTTCACGGGCCCTGGTCAGGGCATTTGGGGGGTGGCCTTGGGGTATGTAAGAGGAGATAAGACAGTCAGGCTGGAGCAGATGGATGGTGGTCAGTCCTAGAGAGAACAGGCACCCACACAGCACCCAGCGGCTCAGCCTAAGGGAGCGGCAGGACATCACAGGGAGGGGCTGCTGGTGTCCTGGGAAGGCAGGACCTGGGAGGGCAGCTTCTACACCGCCCGCCCCCCCCCCGCCGCAACCACCAGAAGCACCACAGCAGAAAGGCCTGAAGGGATCTTGTGGACAGGAGCTCGGGCATCTCCGTGGTGAGAGGGCATCTGGGCATCATGACTGGTAGCCCCCCGCCCCCCTTTAATGCTGCATAAGACTCTGGGACCTTCCCCAACCCAGAGCAGGGAGGGAGGGCCCCGGGAAGACAGAGTGGCTGTCTCTGCTGGCTGGCTGAGAGTTGGACATAATTAGCTTTAATTCTTTCTGGAAAATGACTTTAAAATGACATTCCTCACACCTCACTGAGCTCAGAGGCCTTACGAGCACAGATGTCAGCACGTCACATCCCTGCCTACAACTCTGCCCGGCCCCCCAGGCTGAAGGCCCTGACGACACAGCAGAGGAGCAGGGCTCACGCTCGACGCTTGTTCCCAGGGCAGACATCACTAATCAATCATGGCAGCGTTCTGGCTGCATCTGAACACAGTCCCAGAATCCTTTCAGCACCACCCACCAGGCCATGCATGGAGCTGACGTCAATCATTTTCTGGACGTTAGGACCCACTTCCGCCATCACCACTCCCACACGCATTTTACTGCTTCTTAACCCAGGGTGTACCGTTGGTATCATACATACATTTATGTTAGAGGGTTTCTTTTTTCTTTCTCCAAAAAAATATTAAGTTTATAGTGTACGTTTTAATTGAGTGCATCTTAGAGCTGAAGAAATGCAGCATGGCTATCCCTGGCTACTGCGGTTTCCTTAAAAGTCATTCATCCACACTGGCCTGTGCCCCTCCCCCGGCCCCCGTGAGCCTGCACCTGAGCCTGCACCTGCACCTGCCCTGCTCTTCCTGGCTCCCTTTCCTAACTTTCCTCCCTCTCTCCCACCTCTTCTTGTCTTTCAACACTCAGCTTCAAGAGGTCCCATGTGGAGCCCCTTCCCACCCCACCATGTGCCTGTCCCTGAGTCCTGACAGATGGGAGGGGACACAGGACAGGCCTGGCCGCTCCTTCTTCAGACTGTAAATCCCTAGCGGCCAGGGCCCATCTCACACACTTCCCAGGCATCAAGGGACTCAAATGGTTACCTAGAGAGGTGGAGCAGGACGAGATTGGCCCCACGTGCCTTGGAGAATTGGCCCGTCCAGGCTTGGGGAAGGCCTGCCCAGAGCATCTGAGCAGTCAGAACTCGAGGACCAGTGCACGAACCCACAATGAGGCACAGAACCAGCTGGGTGGAGTCGATGGTCAGAGTGGACTGACCAGAGTTTGCCCTCCTTGCAGCCCAGCCATGGAAGCCTCATTTATTACCCTGGGTTGCTTGGCAACAGGGGACTCTGGAGCAGCCGGTGACTGATAGGACTGGAATGTGTGGTGGCGTCAGCTGGCAGCTGCCTCCATGTGCCCTCAGTGGCTGAGGACCAGGTGGGCAGGCCAGGTCATGGAGACTGGCCACTCCCTCGTCATTGCCACCAGACAATTTGTGGCCTTTGGTCTCTGACTCCAGCTGGCCTCCTGATGGGCACATTGTGTCCTCAAGATAAAGTAGTCCCTTTAGACTGACACCTAAAGCCATGCGCAGCTGTGCGCCTCAGCATTTCTTAAGGTGAACACAGTCTGATTGCATAATTTGTCTTATTCGCTGCCAAGGACCACCCACACCTGGCACTGGGGAGGTGTTTAACAACTGGTTGCTTCCAGGTGTGTTTTTCATAGACATATGGGTTAGTATTCTGAAACTACATTCCGGAGCCTGGTTTCTCATTGTTGGGAAAAGAAGTCACAAACAAGGAAAGGGGGAAGGTTAGAATAGGCCCTGAGGTGCTGGGCTGGATTGCAGGTGTCAGTATGACCTCAGATTTTTAATATAGAGCGTGATAGATATAGAAGCACATACAGATCTAGTACATGTTCTTGTAGCATGGAGAGACTTAAGAGGTCATGACACTCAGTAGCAATGAGCACCCCTAACACACAGACCCTGTTTTCTGCATGCCAGGCTCTACCAAACAGAGCCAGGGCTCACCCCAGCCGGTTTGGCTCAGTGAATAGAGCATCGGCCGGTGGTCCCAGGTTCAATTTCATTTAAGAGCATATGACCCGGTTTCTGGCTCGATCCTCAATGTAGGGGCTTGCAGGCAGCAGCCAATCAATGATTCTCTCTCATCACTGATGTTTCTATCTCTCCCTCTCCTTTCCTCTCTGAAATCAATTAAAAAAAAAGAAAAAGAAAAAAAAGAACCAGGGCTCTTCAGAGAAACAGCTGATTCCAGGGCTGGTGCAAGGAAGGTACAAGATGAACCTGGAACATCTTGTGACAGAAAATAAGTCCCCATCAGATGATGATGGGGACTCGTCCCAAGAAGACAGGAGCCAGTGTGAAAAGGCTCCTGAGGCCAAATCTGAAGCAATTTGAGCATCAAAAATAAACAACGATCGTAACAGAGTACAACTGATGGAATAAAATGAGTCCACAATGGTACACACAGAGAGTAAAGAAATAAACAGGAAGGGAAAGCTTTTCTTGAGAGTTGAGTGCCAGCTAACAAATGCAGAGGGGCAGAACTGAAAGGCCACATTGCAGGCAAGGACCATCAATGGATCCAGTGGGTGACAGACGGACGAGAAACAGGCTATTTATATATTTCATATATAACATATATTTCTCAGAGTATTAACCCAGAGGAAACTCATTAACTACACAGGAAAAATTACTTTACAATGGAGATACCTGATAGACACCACTTTGACCAACTGATTCAAGTTAAATCACCAGTAATGAAATGAATAAGCATTTATTCCGTTATTAAATCCGGTGCCTCATGACATGATGCGCTTCTGGGTATTCCTGCCAAAAAATGTACAACCTGAATCTGATCGTGAGAAAATATAGGTTCATATTCTACAAAGTACCGTATTTTCCGGCATATAAGACGACCCCCTAATTTTACAGTTAAAACATAGATTTAGGCCTATATTCGCTGTATAAGACTAACCCCCACTTCAGAGGCAACACCAGTTCTTTTTTTAATTAAATTTTTAATGAATGACCCCCGATTTTCGGTTGACTTTTTTTCTTCTTATACGCCGGAAAATACGGGTAAGTGACCAGGTCTCTTCATAAATGTCAAGGTCACAAAGGACAAGACAGACTGAGGATCTGTTCAGACTAAAGGAGACTAAAGCGATGTGATGACTCTGCATTGTGTGGCTGGATTGGTTACCTTTGCTATAGAGATCATTAATGGGATAATTGGGGGAATGTGATACGCTCTGCACATGATAATAGGATTATACCAAGTTAATGTCCTGATTTTGATCGTTGCATTGTGGTTACATAAGAGGATTCCTTTCTTCTATAGAAAATACTAACGTGTTGAGGAGTAAATATGTAGCATACTTGCAATTTTCAAACAGTTCTTATACTTAGATACAGAGAGATAATGATAAATGTTAATTGGTAAAATGTTAATATTGGGGGAAATTAGGCTAAAGGTATATGAAAATTCTTTGTGCTACTCTTGCAAATTTTCTGAAAGTCTGAAATTAAACAAAAGCTTGAAAATAAATGTTTGCTGGATAAAAGCATAAGAAATTACCCAGCACCGTGGGAACTGGGGGCATTCGGTGTGTGGTGGTCATCGTTAGTAGAGAGGGGTCTCGTGGGTTGCCCTTTCACCAGTGGGATCAGAATGTTCTAGGCCAGGGCCTTTCAGACATCCGTGTGCATGCGAATCACCTGGAGGTGTGGCCTGATGCAGGTGCCGGCGTGTGAGGATGCGATGCTGTTTCTCTCCCCAGATCCAGCTGGTGCTCAGGCGCCTTCCTGCTGGTCCCAGGACCAGGGGAGGTGGATGCACCTGAGGTGTAAGCCGGGCTTCTTGAGCCGGCTGCTCATTGGGCCCGTCTGGAGAACCAGCTTTACTAGTAATTGCTCTTCCCAGGCGATTCCAATGCAGCCAGGGTTAGAGCTTCACACTGATGCCTGCCTGTCTCCTCCTTTCCATCATCTCAAACGCAGGCCCTAAGTCTGAATACCGCCAGGGCTTTTAAGCTAGATTCTTTGCTGCTCTTTTACTCCAACCTACACCTACAAGCCAGATAGATCTTCCTTGTCCTCCACCATCCAAACACTCCTTGCAAGCTACCTCAAACTCCTCGTCCAGGCATCAGCCCTTGGCGATGTGGCCGATCCAGTCCCTGTCTGCTCTCCAGGCCTCTCCCTGATACTCTGCTCTAGGAGAGCGGCCTTCACCACCCACAGCCCAGGTTTCACCCTCACACACGAGGTGGTGGAGGGAGGGGGCCGGCACTGGTAAAAAAAAAAAAAAACCCCTCCACACACACACACACACACACACACACACACACACACTGTACCTGTCTTAAGTCTCACTCCGAGTGAGACATACGGCGCTCTAGTAAGAACCACCACCCAGTTCCTTCCTCCATGGGGCCTCCTCACACGGGCCCCAGCGGGCACTCATGCCCACCCCCCCCTTCCCCAAGGAGAGAACCAGTGGCTCAGAACAGGGAGGCGAGGTCCCTGCAGTTGGGATACAGGTCACCCGCTCTTGTTCACCAGCCTGCTATGCATGGGGAAGGGCAGGGAGAGGGCGACTCTGGTGCTGCCCTGGAATTCTGGCCTGGCACCCATTCCCTGCGTCCACGCCCCTGCCCGCTTCCCCACCCACCATTCCACAGCCTCCCGCCTCAGCCCAGCCCGTGGCCAGGAGCTGAGGCCCTGGAGGAAATAGGTTTCAGGGAGGTGCCGCCTGGGCTGTCCCCTCAGGGGAGGGTTTGGCCTAGTAGACAAGCAGCTTCTGTTACAAGTTGAAAACCAAACTGAAGACGGGAGACCCGGGAGGTGAGGGCTAGGAGAGGACCTCCTTCCCCATTCTCCTACCTCCTTCTCGGCTCTGTCTCCACCTCCAGGCTCCTGGCCGGGCCCACCTCCTCCAGGCCTCACTTTCCTGGGAAAAGACTTCCCCCGGCAGCAGACCCGCCCATCTCCCAAAGTTCCCTGGGGCGGACGCTGTTTGGCTGCCCAGGGCTGGGCTTCGGGAATCACGAGGCTCGGGGCTGAGCAGGTGCCTCGGTTTACAGAGAATCAGCTGGAACTCGAGGGGGAGCAGCGCTCTCAGCCCAGACTGGCTTCCAGAGGCCCAGGGGCAAGTGGTACTCACCCTCCGGGCAGGCTGCTTGTCTCGGGGTGTCCCAGTGGAAACCTCAGGACCGGCTCAGGGAACCCTCCGGAGGGAGGGGAAGAGGCCCTGCCCGCCTCCCAGGGAAAGCTCTCAAAGCTGTGCCCGCAGTCCCCCTTTGGTTGGGATTTTCAGATTCCAGGCCCTGCTCATTCCAGAGGGGGGCAGGCATTTGGGAGCAGATTATGACGTAGACCCTAAAAGAGATGGACACCCCATTCCCAGATCTGGGAACCCCTGTCCCCCCCTCCATCCTGCCTCTCCAGTTTCAGACTCATTCCAGGTCCTTCCAGGAAGAAGCCGTCCTCCCACCGCCCAGGCCACCCTGGCGTCGCCACATCCCCTTCTCCCAGGACTCCCTTGGGTGGCCCACGCAGGCCAACACTTGTCCCTGGCCTTGTGTTCTGCCCTGATCCTGGCTCCCAGGCGGCTATAGGAACCTACTTGCCAGGCAGATCCTTTCCCATCTGTTAACAAATGCTGTAATTTTCCATTCTCAATCAAGACACCTCACAGATAACTTTAGGGTAGCCGAAACCGGTTTGGCTCAGTGGATAGAGCGTCGGCCTGCAGACTCAAAGGTCCCAGGTTCGATTCTGGTCAAGGGCATGTACCTTGGTTGCGGGCACATCCCCAATGGGGGGGTGTGCAAGAGGCAGCTGATTGATGATTCTCTCTCATCAATGTTTCTAACTCTTCTATCCCTCTCTTCCTCTCTGTAAAAAAAAATCAATAAAATATATTTAAAACAAAAAAAATAACTTTAGGGTAACTTTTGGGTACAAGGGGCAATAATATTGCTATAATATTGTAGTTTGAAATGATGAGAGGATTTATGACTCCATTAGAAATGATGGTAGGCATTATGGAGAAAATAAGTCAAAATATTTGAAATTGAGGCTGTCATAAAATCCAAGATACATAGTCACCGTCTATGTATTCTCCGATATCCAGGGTAGACACTCGGTAAATGCTGGAATCTTCCTTCTGTTTGACATTTACACCCTGTTTTCCTCACCCTCTCACATCCATCCCATTCCATCCCCAATCAACACATGATGTGGTTTTGCCATGAGTCAATCTTTATTGGGTTTGGAAGTAATGAGTTATTGGCACAAGGCTCCATGGGCTTCAAAGTAAATGACAGAAGGAAGTATACATCACGCAGGTGGGAAGGCCGGACAGGCAGGAGTCCCCGAGGACTGAGAGGACCCCGCAGCCAGCCCAGCGGACGGAGCTGCCCAGACCTGAGGAGAAGCAGCCCTGTCTCGGGGTCTAAGAGGTCCTCTGGTCCTCTCTCAAAGATGATCAGTTCTAGCCTCCATGGAACCTTCTTCCAGCCTTTGAGTCTTTGCCACCAATAGCAGCTTGGCAACCGTGAGGACCCTCTGTCCCTCTGAGAAAGCCAGCCTGCTCTCCCTCACCCGTGCAGTTCCCAATGGAGCCTCCCCCACCAGGGCAGATCCAGGTCCCTGCAGAGGGAGGAAGGGATGAGTGGAGGAGGGAAGGAGTTGGTTTTAGAGGGTTGGCCACGCCCAGGGATCCCCTGAGGACCTGCCCGTCCCTCCTCTGTGGTGGGTCTTCCACCAGTATTGGGGGGTGAGGGAATGGGGGCTTTTCAATAGGAGGGCTGCTGCCCCTCCTCTGAGGGCTCCTCCTCTATGAGCTCCAGGTCAAACTCATCTTCCAGGGACCCTCCAACTGGCAGGAGGCGGAACTTCTTCCCCTTCAGGGTGCACGTGCGATGCTCGAAGTCCAGGACGGCGTTGTGGTCCTGGAGCACGTCGGTGCCGATGATGGCTTCCTCAGCACTGGCGTTGGCCACCAGGAACTCTGCCTTGAGCTTCAGTTTGCCCAGCGACACCACCGTGTCCCAGATGCCCAGGATCTTCATTTCTGCCCCGTTGGCCACTTTGACCACGTTCTCAAAGGGCCGAAGGGTGTCCAGGTCCCCATCCGTGACCTCCTCCCACAGGTTCGGGTGGACCACAGACACCTGGGCCCCGGAGTCCACCAGGAACCTCACGGGCACTTTGCCAATTTTCCCCTTGAGGTAGTAGCCCTTACCCATGCTGTTGGCAAAGACGATCTCCTTGGGCAGGTGGCTGCGGGCGGCGGCGGGGCCCCCGAAGGTCTTCAGCAGGGCATCCTTCACGGCCAGGTAATCCCCCTGGTCCTCGGGGCTGAGTCCATCGTAGGCCTTCAGGGCGTCCCCCCTGAGGGACTCCTTCAGGAACCTCAGCTGGGTGGCATGGTCCCAATTGTTGAGGTCGTTGATGACCTCGAAGCGGTGCAGCCAGAGGTGGGGGGCTATGTTGGCTCCGTTGAAAGGCTCCGGGATGAAGGCATGCTCCCGGCGGCCGCCCTGGCTCCTGGATCCGCTCCCGGCCATCCCTCTGCTCTTGTCTGGAACGGCAGCAGCAACCCACGCCAAGAAGAGAAAGCCACAGAGCAGTGACGGCGCAATCACGCTGGAGAACAAGGCCTCTTAAACAGAGTTGCTGAGATGCCGGCCTGGGGCAGGCAGAAGGGACCAGGTGAGGGTTGTCTGCCGAACTGCTGGCTGCAGAGGTGGCTACTGTGGCACGCTTGCTCTGCAGAGCCTTTTTGATGCCTAGCCTGGCCCCCGGGCTCCCCTTCTCCTTTGTTCTAGAAGCTCCGCCCCTGCTTGTCCTGCCCTCCTGCCAGCATCCTGCCCAACGAGCAGGATCAGTGCCTCGCCCTTCTACATCCATCCATGAGACTGGCACAGGCCAGCCCACGTTGCCAGCCTCAGTCAGAGGGGGCCTATCAGGTACCCTCCCCAGACAGTGTCCCAGAATAACACATGAGGACGCAGAAGATGTTATGACATCCAGGTGTTGGTCATCAGCTGGAGAAGGAAGGGGGAGGCAGGGATCAGAGGCCCATCAACCTTCAGACTGAGGGAACCCTTTGCCCTCAGCCCCAGGTGACCACTGTGAGTGGTTAAAGGAAGGGGCTTTCATTAGCTGCACTCCTACTAAGTGTGAGCATGGGGAAGGGGTTTTCTCATACCTTCTGAACCAAGTGTGGAATCCTATAAGATTCCCCAGAGAGGGAGACAGAAGAGGGTCCCAGGTTCATGAATGCACAAACAGTTTTTAAATGATGGGGCACACACACAGCATTTTCCATGAACTCAATTGCTGCAATAATTTCCCCTCGTTGATCACATCTAATTCAGAGTCAGATCTCTTCCAGGCTGACCTTAGCCCTTGTGCCCTCACCAAGTCCCTGAGTGGGCTGGTGCAGACCTTGAACTCTGGGAGTGAACACCGGAAGCCGGTGCCGGGATCCAGCTCCAGCTCTGGGTGTGCCACGTGTGTTGTCTCCTCTCGATGGCCCCTCTCAACTTCCAGGAACCTCCAAAGAGACCCTTCTCTCCCTTCCCCCACCCCCCACACACCTGATTATTTATAAAAAGAGCAGCCAGGGAATTTTACTCCCATCTGTTCCCAGAAGGGGGAAGTCTGCCATGTTGGTGGAGCTTTGGCCGGAGGAGGTTGGGCTATGTAAGCTCCTGCTGCGAGGGTCACCCCATGGATGCTCAGAAGGTGGGTCTGTGGGCCCCAGGGCTGGAGCCTGACTTGGGCTTGTGCAGGGAGATGGGGGCTGTTTCGGGGGACCCACTCCTATGGCCCCTTCGAATGACACCTCCTCTATGAAGCCTTCTACCCAGCCGAGGGTGTGTTGCAGTGTGCTGTGCTGGTTTATTCACCAGCCTGTAAGGCTCACACATGTCAGGCAGGTGTGACTCTCTCTAGCCCCCACGGAAACTTATTCTGGGGTCAGCAGGTGCTCTCTGCTGGCTCGAGGCCTGGCCGAGTGCTCTCACCACACAGGAGAGATAAGACAAGAACCAGAGGCATATCTGTGGCTCTGTGCTGTTTTCCTGTCCCGTGGCCTATTCCTCACTGGCTTCCTGTTCCACTCATCACCTAGGAGCTGGCTGAATCCAGGGGACCCTGGCCTCCATCCTGCCTGGAGACAGTTCCAGGTTCCTGACTCTGAGGAAAGACCCTCAACCCTGCTACTGTCTTCACCCCTTCCACCTGACACGGTGAGCCAGCAGACAGGCAGCTGGGTCAACACCTCTCACCACAGCTGCCAAGCTAAGGTGGGGCCATTCCAGGAGCCCAGAGGAGGGGGAAGTGAAGTCACTGGGAAGGTGTCAAGAGCATGTGGGTCTCTGAAAAGATTGCATAATAAAATCCTGCACCAGAGAATGTCCCGGCCACACGCAGGACCAGGAAGCCCCTTCCGCAGGTGGCCTTCTGCGGACAGACTCCCAGCCCCTGGAATGGGCGTTGTTCTGTGGCCCAGGGACCTGACTAGTGGCTTCCTGGCTCCCTGGTATTTGTCACCCACACATACCTGGTCCCTTGGCGGTGAGAATGAGTGAGGAGGCTGACATGTGACCAAGGAAGGTGAGAGGCAGGGTGGCTAATCAGCTGGCGAATTAGAACTGCTAGATGCCCCAAACTGTGGCTCTTCAAACCACACTAGGAGGAGGCAGCCATGGAACTTGGGTTGTGGCACTCCACTTGATTGGGTTTGGTGTACATTTTGGCAAAGTCATTTCCTATCCATCGCCTCATTGAGCTTCATAACAACCTGTGAGGCAGACCCGCCCACCCCCCTCTAGGGTCTGAAGCACAGGGAGCCTGAACATCTGGATGGCTTGCGTCAGGCCCCAAGATGCCCAATGCATGGAGAAGGGCTTTCTGTAAATAAAACCTGGGAAGTGGGCATGCTGGGCTCAGGGAGGTGTGCAGCGAGGGCCTGGGGGCTTGTGCTGTTGAGGGCCTCTGACGGGACAAAGATCTAATGAGCAGTAAGTAAGCAAGAGCTGATTGTTGAGTCAAGAATTTTGTGAGCCAGTTGTTAAACCAACTGATAGCTTTGTGGAAGTATTTACACCACAGAAATTGGCAAATTCTAAATTAAGACACCCCCCAAGCCGGAATCCAATTTATCATCACACCCCTGCATGTTTTCCGTCTCCCTCCTCTTCGTCCCCCCACCCCCATCCCGACTCTCCCTGGCAGGCAAAGCCCCATGGCCAGTGCCTAACAAGTTGGTAGCAATCTCCACTCAGGCCTGGCCATTTATTGAAATCCTCTCTCTAGCCTAGCTTGCCCCACGTCACTCACAAACTTTACACTTCTGGGTCCCTTGGCTTGAGACAGGGGGCCTTTTGCAGGGAGGTCCCCAGGCTGGGGGTTCACACAGTCCCATCTGGGATCCCTAAAACAGAAGCACACGGAGCTGGTGGTTACCAGGAGAGCTGGGATGGGCTGAGTTTAGGGTCTAGTCTCTGACTAGGGTCAGAAACAGGGTGAAGTAAATTCTCAAGTTCCCTTAACCCTTGGGAGGTGCCCACACATGGACCACCCCAAAACCACTCAGGTACCTCAAAACTGTCGTGCTACTGCTACACTGGTTAGCTAAACCAGCTGGGGCAAACCAGGTGTCACCTCCCAGAACCTCAGAAACCGTGGCTAATTATTGACAAGCATAGATAGGTATTGGGCAGGAACACCCTCATTATTACCCATTAGCATCTCCTGAGTGTGTTCTGAAGCAGGCACACGGCACTTAAGCCGAGAGGAGGAAAACCAGGACAGTAAACAGGAAGGACTGAGGGAGTCCCCACCTCCACATCCCCTCACTGAGATCGCGAGGCCGGGAACTCTGCCTGCACCACGCGGCCCCAGCTTCCCAGCGCCCCTTCGCCTCTTCTCCCCCTACTCCCACCGCCCCCCCCAGGACAGGGCCCCTGAGAACTGAAGCTCTTGGTGGGCAATGAGGATGCGTCTTCTCTGTGCTGTTTGCTGCCTGACGAGCACCGAGGGCACTGGTGTGGGCAGGAGCCTGAGCTTTCAAGTCCTGAGGGTGGAGGCAGGGCCCAGCGATGCAGGGTGGGCTGGGAGGGGACCTGGACATTCTCAGGACGTTTTTTTTGTTTTTTGTTTTTTTTTAGCAAAGAGCTGAGAGACCTTATGGATTTGGGTGCCCCGGTGAGGCCCAGGCTGGAACAGAGGGAGGGTTGGGAAAGGTACAGCAAGTCCTACAGGGCACAGGCTCATGAGGAGGATGGGGAGAGGGGGAAGGGAATTCTGGTCAAGGGCACATGCCCGGGGTTGCAGGCTCAATCCTCAATGCAGAAGGCAGTCGATCAATTATTCTCTCTCATCATTGATGTTTCTGTCTCTCTCTCCCTTTCTCCTCCTCCCTGATATCAATAAAAATAATTTTAAAAATAAATAAATAAATAGAATAGAAATTATCAGATTTGTATGGAACCACAAAAGCCCCCAAATAGTCAAAACAAATCCTAAAAAAGAGCGAAGCTGGAGGTATCACACTACCTGACTTCAAATTAGACTGTAGAGCATGATAATTGAAACCGCATGGTATTGGCAGAGAAACACACACAGAACAACAGGAAGTGCAGCGTCTCCATTTGACCTGTGGATCACAGGGGCCCTCACTCAGAAAGGTCCAAGCTTGGTCTGATGCTCTGCTATAGCTGTCTTGAAATTCCCAATAATTTGTTTTTATTTATTTACTTATTTTTAAATCCTCACCAGAGGGTATTTTTCCATTGATTTTTAAAGAGAGTGGAAGGGAGGGAGAGACACAGAAAGAAACATCGATGTGAGAGAAACACACCGATTGGTTGCCTTCGGCAGGTGTCTGAACGAAGGCTGGGGATTGAGCCTACAACTGAGGCATGTGCCCTTGACCGCAACTGAACCCGGGACCCTTCAATCCACAGGCCGATGCTCTATCCATTAAGCAAAACCCTGGGTGAAACTCCCAATGATTTTGAATAAGGGGCCCACACTTTTGTTTTGCACCAGACCCTGTAAATTATGTGGCTGGTGTCTCCAACCAACCTAATGGGGACTTCCCTTCACACACACACACACACACTCACACACACACACACACACACACACACTACAAACGCACATACACACACAATACAAACATATACACTCCCTACTACTATATACTGTGCACATGTAAAACACATATACACACACAGTCACTACAGTTCACAGTTCAAAACAGCTGAGAAATTGTGTAACCTGCATATAGATTCAGCTCCCACGTTTCATTTTACATATTTATTTGCGCACATTTACATTGAGCATTAAAATCATATTTATTGGAGGCACCTGCTGTTTATTAGCCTCTGGGCACACTTGCTGGCTCAGAAGACTAGGCAGGTCCCCATCACCATGGCTTACAAGCCAATGAAAACAGGATGCAGATGTTTAACCGCCCAGTCTTGAAGAGTTTAAGACCAACGTGTATGTGCAGGTCGACCACTTGAAGCAGACCCATTACAGCCACGCAGCTTTGAAAGGGGGTCATCTGCCACCTGCCCTCCCACGGTGTGGGGCCAAGGACAGGATTCCTCCATTGTTGCCACCTCTGGGCACTCGCCACCGCGCGAGGGGTCCCACTTGTCTACACAGCTCCCACCCAGCCCTCTGACGCCCCAGCCCGGGGTTGGTGTGAGTGTCCCAGGAGCTGGGTCACAGCGGCTCCCAGCATTCTGTCAGCGGTTACGGCCTCGGCTCCTCAAGCTGAAAGGAGGAGCAAAGGGGTGACTTCTGCACAGAAGTCCCAAGGACGCATATGAGAGCCCAGTGAAGGCTGGTGGCTCTGACCAAGGCACGGCGTGTGGGAAACCCAAAGCAGTAGCAGGTCCCTTACTCCCCAACCACAAACCCGACCAACCAGCGCCACTGTTCCCCAGCAGAAATGACGGCCAAACGCACTTGGGCAAGACAGCTTTGTCTTAACTGGTCCCTTTCTTGGTTCCTGCCACAGCCTCGCTGACACAGGCTGGCCTCTGGCAGGGCCTTTCCTATTCTCCATTGTCCCAGAGGCTCTTCCTCCCATTTGGGTTGCCACCCATTTCAGAACTCCTACCCAAAGCGGCCCAGCTCAGCCCATCAAAGGCACCCCCCGTCAGCTGGCAGCGAGATGCTCGGTGCTAATCGTGGCCCTGGAGGGGCCTGGAGTGTTCAGGAAATAGTGATCCTGGGCCCTCCTGCCACAGCCAGCCCTCCAGGGCCAGGGTCAGGGCCAACAGAGAGTGGGCCAGAGCAAGTTGCTGACTAACTCCCTAGCAGCCCAATATGCCAAAACCGGTTCTTTCCCTGTTTTTATCTATCAATCAAATCTGAAGATTACTTAAGGTGTTCTGAAGGCCGTCCCACTCCTCTCCTCACAGCCCAGCCCTGTAAATTGGGCTTCCGCCTTCTTCCCAATTCCTAATGCCCTCACCCTAGACCAAGCCCTCATCCCTTCCTGCTCCGGTTTCTGCCCGGCTCCCTCCATGGATGCCCAGGGTTCTGCGTGGCCAGAGGAAGAGCCTCTGCAGAGCCCCTTCCCCACTGAAGGTGGTACTTATTAGACAGACCAAACATCTCTGGAGACATTAACCCACTTCCAACAAACACTCCTGAAATTTATGAAATGTTCAGGTTATCAAAATATACAGACTGGGCAATCTTTAGATACAAGTGGGCTTCTAATGACACTAGGGAACTTGGCTCAGAGCTAGACCCATGGGAGACTTTTGTCCAACTTAAAATACCTCAAAGGCAGCTTTGATCTAATCCTGAAATAGTTTAATTGCCGCTAATGCTAACTGGTATTGTGAGCAATGCAAACATATAAAATAACCTCAACATGAAGAACTGCTTCGTTTGAATCCATTGCCAACTTAGCTTTGCTCCTAACTTACAGAAAAAGGGGGACAAAGCAGGGCCCCTCCCTCTGAAATGTCACAGTGGTCTTCCTTCGTTACCAACCAGGAGAAGTAGAGGGAGGCAGGAATGGGCAGAAGAAAAGAAACAATTTCCATGTATGGAAATCTCCAGGTTATTGGTAGCAACAGTAATGAACATTTATTGAGTACCTACTATGTGCCAGACACCATGCTGGAGGCTGTAAATTAGCATAAGGCACTCTGAGAGTCTGCAGCACCGATGGAGATGAGCAATGTCAAATAAGTGGGTTGATTCAATTCCATACATATTTCTTAAGGCCAACTCTGCCTCGTGTAGAGCGGTGAGTCAGCCCTACGCCTCACCCTCACAGAGCGCTCAGGTGAGTGGGGCGATAGACTGATACAGAGGGACGGGTATGGGACATGGGCAAGATGGTTGCCAAGGAGCGTTGGGCAACTCAGCCCACCGGAAGTCAGCCGATGTTATCTAAGAAAAACGATGAAGCCAGTGTTAAAGGGGAGGCCTGCGATAGCACTGAACGTGGCTCCACTGCTGCTCATGAAGGGATTTGGGGGTGAAGGGATTTGGGGGTGAAGGCCATGGCACTGAGCTCCTGGTGCAGGCACATTGAAAGGACAGAGCTGAGGGCTGGGGTTAGTCTCTGGATAAAATAGTCCAGTTAAGAATATGTGTATAAGCCCTGGCTGGTTTGGCTCAGTGGATAGAGTGTCGGCCTGTGGACTGAAGGGTCCCAGGTTTGATTCTAGTCAAGGGCACATGTAGGGAGTGTGCAAGAGGCAGCCGATCAATGGTTCTCTCTCATCATTGATGTTTTTATCTCTCTCTCTCCTTCTCCCTTCTTCTCTAAAATCAATAAAAGTATATTTTTAAAATAAATAATAAACAAATAAATAAATAAAAATATATTTTAAAAATATATGTGTATAAGTATAGGGAAATAAACTGGGAGGAAATACACCAAAACAAGAACAGTACTGGTTTTGGGATAGTAGAATCACAAATGATCTCAATTTTCTACTATATACATTTTGAGAATATATTCTTTACTAGTAATAAGAAAACAGCATTTAAAAATATTTTAAAAATTGTTCCTGCAATTTTCTGTAAGCTTAAAGTTATTTCCAAATAAAAAAGTTTTTAACCAGAGGTAAATGCATCCGTTCAATTTTGCTCTGAACCTAAAATTGATCTAAAAAATGAAGACTGTTAAAAAATGTTTTTAAGTTCTTAAAAAGGCAGTTAAAGTAGATCAATAAAATAGTAAACAGATGCTTAAAGAAGGTGTTATTAAATAACATTAACAATAGTAATATCTTTGAAGCTAAATGACGGGTATAAGAGGGATGTTCATTTGCATTTCCCACAACTTTTGGGTGTGCTTGAAATTTTTCCAGAGTAAAAAGTAAAATAATAAGTAAACAAAACTCTGTGCCAAGACCCTGCCTGGCCTGCCCAGTTCTAGGCCTGCTGCATGCCACCTGTCCACGGCCCCAGAACTGCTCTGTACTTATACACATACCAGGCCAGGCCGCCTCAGCCACGTCTCAGTGTCCCTGCTCGGTGTCTGCCCCAGTGCCCCATCACAGAGATTCTCAGTGAACTCGGCTGCAGCACCGGCCTGCACCCTGGCCCCAGGCCCCAGGTGGGCACCCAGCCCTCAACCATGGCCGCAGCACCAGCCCTGACCTATAGACCGCCCCTCCTGCCTGGGCTCCCACCCAGCTTCCCAGGCAGGTCTCCCTGTCCCGTACCCTCTTTCCTTCATGGGCTCCCCTCTCTCACCCGAGTCAGCATGCCCCAATCTCTCACAGCTTAAAAACGAAACCCTTGGCATGGTCCAGCATCCCCCTCAGACAAGGACTATTTCACTCCTCTTTCCAGTCAGTTTCCTACAAGGGCCAGCTTGGGTGCTCCACTGTGGGCCTGTGGGGGCTGATATCCAGCCTCCACCCCTCTCCCCGAGCCCGAGTGCTGGCAAGAGGGTTTGATCTGCCTGGAGGAAGGCGTGTCCCTCTCTAACTCGCACAAAGGCACCATATGGTCTACATGAGCCCTGCTCTCTCCCTCTCAGGGTGACATCTCCACTCACTGCCAAAGCCCCGGCTCCTGCCACACCCTCCACACACCCGTGCCAGGGCACCTGTGTCCTCCCAAGGCCACATCCCACGGCCCCTTCAGGAATTTGATTTTCTGAAGCATCTGCATTGCTGTGTTTCCTCCTCGGTCTTTTCTGTCCTCTCCCCCCCACCCCACTTGGCTTCTGTGACCCAAGTTTCTGGATCTTGTGAAGGGATTAAGAAGCATAAATAGATATACAAAATAGTCATGGGGATATGAAGTACAGCACAGGGAATATAGTTAATAATGTAACACCTATGTCTGGTGCCAGGTGGGTCCTGGAAATATTGGGGGAATAGGTGTAAAGTATGTGATTGTCTACGCTGTACACCTGAAACTAACACAAAATAATAATGAATGTATACTATGACTGAAAAATACAGTTTTAAAAAATTAAACAATAAAAAGACCACTTCCCTCAGTCTTTCTTGGGCTTTCCCTCATCTGTCTCCCTGGCCTAGCCCCGCTCCTCTGTTCCAGCTGCCCACTGCCACGTCCACCTACAAGTGTGGCTTCAGTTGAAAGCGTTATCTTCTCCCCAGTCCCTCTCTGCCTCCTCTGTTCTTCATCTGGGCAAAAGGCACCGCCATCTAACCGGTTCCCCAGTCAGCACCCCCGGAGCCACCCTGACCTCCCTCCTCTCACTGCCCTGTCCAATGAGTAATGGGTGGCCACGTCCTCCTGAGTCTCTCTCTCTCCCACCCTCCCTCTGCATCCCCACCGTCCTGTTCAGGCCCAGCTATTACAACAGTCACCCTGCAGGCCGCCCTGCCTCCTGGCCCTCTGCGTTAATCCACTCCTCAGGGCGGCCCGAGTCCTGGCAAGTAAGTCTCTTCATGCCACTCTGCTCAACATTCCTCCGTGGCTCCTCAGCCCAAAAGCAAATCCTGACTCTCAAGATGGCACTGGAGGCCTCCTCCCTAGCTCATGGTCCACTGACGCTAAGTGGCCCATATTTCCCCAAACATGACAGGCTTTTTTTTTTTTTTGCTTTTTTTTTTCTGCCTTTTCACAAGCCACTCACTTGGCCAGGCGAGTCTTCCCCACACCCCAGTTCTCATGGCAAACCCCAGCTCTTCCCTCAGAAGTCAGCTAAGGTGTTACCACCTCTGGAAGTCTCCCGTGGTTTCTCCAGAAGACTGAGGGTCTCCCTCCCCTAAGCTGCCATCACAGGAACTGCAAGCAAGCTCCCGGACACCAGGTCCAGACCATTCTGAGCGGGAGCACTAGGTGTGCAAGTGTGCTCATCCATACCCAGGCCATCCTCCAAGCTCAGCAGTCGCTCGCTCCTGTGTGGCTTTGAAGGTCAGGCTCCACAGTGCTATTTTCGCTGGTTGACCAGTGGCAATTAAGTTTTTCTTTACTGTGATTACAGTAAGAAAGATATTTCTCACCCTAATCGGCTTGACTTGGTGGATAAAGAATCAGCCTGCAGACTGAAGAATCCCAGGTTCGATTCCGGTCAAGGGCATGTACTTTGGTTGCACGCACATCCCTGTACGGGGTATGCAGGGGGCAGCTGATCAATGTTTCTCATAGATGTTTCTAACTCTCTATCCTTCTCCCTTCCTCTCTGTAAAAAAATCAATAATATATATATATATATATATATTTTTTTTTTTAAAGGAGATATTTCTCATCATACTCCAGTATTCATATGCAATATATTAGGTACATATATCTATCTATAAATATACGTGCTCTTAATAATATATTCACATAGTATATATTATTAGTCTGTTATATCATAATTCTTGATCATATATTTAACATTAATACATTACCTATTATGTATTTAATATTTTATGTATACTTACTTTTGCATATAGCTGAAACAAAATGTATTTATTACATGCAATGTACTCTGACATTTTCTGTTTCGCTCCTGTTTATTAAATGCAGGTGATGACACTGAATTAAGCTCCCCGCCCACAGACTGCCCCGCCCACCTGAAGCCGCTGCTGTGGCCCACGGGGATCAGTAAGGGCTTCCAGCGGGAGCAGCGTGACGGAGGGGGATCAGAACGCATGTCTCAAACGTTCTAAAGTAGGGGTGTCGAACTCAATCAGAGAAGGGGCCAAAATCTAAAATCCAGCCTAAATCGCGGGCCGAATGGTTTACTGAACAGTCATAAACTGACAATGTCATAAACTGACAGCGGAGTGCAGTGATGACAGCGCGGTGCGGGCCACATTGCAAGGCCTGGCGGGCTGGATTTGGCCCACGGGTCTTGTGTTTGACACATGTGTTCTAAGGGAAGGCGCCAATTTTGTAAATTTCCAATCTGTCTTGTATTTTACTTTTAAAAAACATAATAAAAATGAAATACTGAAAAATAGAAGAATAAAGATACGTTTTAAATGCAAGCCCTGGTTCGTATTACTAGCTGCGGTAGGCCCTGTGGAGTGGCAGCAGGAGCGTGCTGGGCGGTGCACACCAGGAGGGGCCAGAGGCATGAGGCGGCTTTGCCAGTCCTTTCGATGCCCAAGTGCCACACCGGCCCTCCCTGTCTCTGTCCTGAAGCCATTCCAGGGCCAACAGTCTAAGGGGCTTTACTGAGGAGAAGGGGCTGCAGTGCAGTCTCCTGCTTTGTCAGGAGGGCCAGCTGCCTGAGTTCGAATCCTGCCTCAGCCACTAACTGGCCGTGACAGTGGATAAAGGACTTAACCTCTCCACGCCTTGGTTTCCCCCCAGGATTGTCCCAGCAGATGAATAAAGCAAATCCGTACCTCAGGGCCTGGCCCAGGGCCAGAACGGGGTTGACACCCGCCTTCTAGATGTCATGGTTATGATGATGCTGTCGTCGCTTGTCTCACAAGCCCCTCCTCTTGGTGCCTCATCCACCTCAGCTCTTTGCTTCTTCTCTGCCCCTCACTCAGAAGATGTTTGGCTGGCATCCTATGTGGCAGAGAAAATAGTATATAAATGAGTGTGCAATAAATTTTATTGACATAAAAGATGTTTAGCAATTTACAAATTGTATAGTACTCTTCACTGTAAATTGCATAGAGCAAATTGAGTCTTACAAATGCTTTCATTGATTTTTAGCGACATGCTGAATCCATACCCAACCTATAATTGACAAATGAGTGTAGTTCCTATGTAAATGCCAGTTGATAGTTTTATTTGTGGCAACTACTAAGAAAAAAAAATGATAGACACAAGTTGGAACTTCACTTGTTTGTCAGTGATGTGAGCATATTTTCACTGAATGAGAGCATAGTTTTTGGACACTGGAAGAACTTTGCCTCAATTTTTCTATGCAATTTACCATGTAGTGGCTACAGACACAATATACATTTAAGTTTAATGTGCATTAACATTTTCTCTATAACTTTCTTAAGTCTAGACCAGTGATTCCCAAAGTGGTCTATATTGACCCTCAGGGGTCTATGACAACTTGCAAGGGGTCTACGTCAGCGGAAAAAAAATTTGGGGGTCCATGAAATGAAAATGGGGGTCCACGATAGTGGATCTCAACATACACTGATAGTACCTATTTACTTACATCATATTATCTTATAATATAAAAACATATAAATTATTTATAAAAGTACCTATGAAGTAAAAAATTTATTATATATGTTTATAAAATTGTGTAAGTTGTAGGATAAAAACCTGCACATAATGATATACCAGTATCATCTTGTTACAAGCATACGAGCAGTAAACATTCTTGCCAATTTTTGTCTCAAAGCTTCGCAAACTTGCACCGACTTGTTCAATTCGTCACTCTATAAATATGAATGTGAGAAAAATACGTTCATTCGTTTCCTGAATCTTGAATAGGAAAGTGCTGAGAAAATATTTAAAAAATATATAAACTGGTAGTTTATCATACAAATTATAGTGAATCAGTGTTATTTTGTTTGAGAATGCCGGAGAAAAGTAGGTACATTATTTTTTATTAAATTTTAACACTAAACTTCACTACAGTTAGAAATTTACAAAAAAATCAATATCAGGTAAGTAGGGGGTCTACCCAAAACCGAAAAACATGGCAAGGGGTCTACGGCACAAACAAGTTTGGGAACCTCTGGTCTAGACAGTCAACAAACAATAAATCAACCCCTGATGTGTGAGGTTTGCAAACTTCTATGGTGTAAATATTTCCACCTGACCAATTTCAAGCTATTAATATGATGTCCTGAATGCAGAGTTGGGAAGGACAGCATAGTAACACATTATATAGAACAAGAAAGGAGAGTGGTTCAGGGAGGAGAGGGTGCTTCGCACATACCAAGTGTGGCAAAGATCGAGAAGTACCCGAGGATTTTAGCAATGTGGGGTCCACTGGTGGCCCTGGTGACAGTGGGTGAAGGAAGTGTGGCTGGCGAGGAAAAGTGCAGGGCAGCGAAGGGAAGGAGGAGGTTGGGAAACTGGGATGATGGCTACCAGGGCTGTGGGGTCCCTAGGGAGACCAGCAAGGGAATGGGCCCCCAGTCCCCCTGAAATATTTGCCTCTGGGCGGTGGAAGAACTGCCGTTATGGAGATGAGCCAGGACGCTAGGCTGGAAGGAGGCAGGCAAGTATTCGGACTGACCAGCCAGGAAGCCGGACTCTGGGAAGCAGGTGCCAAATGGAGTTAGAAGTACAAGAGTTCTCCTGGGGCGGTGATACCTGGGCGCGGGGAGCAGGAAGAGGCAGAGAAGGCCTTCAGGAGCAGAGCAGGCAGGACAGGCAGGCCTCTGGCCTAGGGCAGCAGTGGCCGAGCCCTCACACCCTGCCATGCTCACTGCTGGCTGCAGCTGACGGGCACATACCCCCCACCCAACCTCTCCGGTTCCCTCTGGCAGGGAGGACTGAGCAGCACTCCCTCCACAGCAGGGTGCTCCCCGCCTGGTTACCTCTGATTTCCCAGAGAAGCGGGATTTGGATTGTTGCCCAAGGTATAGCGTAGAGATGACATATACGGGTAGATGACAACAGAGGAGGCTTGGAAGAATCCTAGGGAAGCAGAGAGGCTGAGGCTGGCTGGCTGAGGTCTGGCTGTGAACGGAGGCCTAGCGTGTGTGGCAGCTCCACTGGGGAGGCAGGGGTGGCAGAAGGTTGATGGGACCCAGAGCTGAGATAACCAAGCCCGGTCAGGGGCAGTGGCAGGACAGAGGAGAGAGGGGTTGGCCGGTTTGGGGCAGACGTGAGGGAACAGGTCTGGGCCTCCAGGAGAGGGAGGTGAGGACAGGCTGGAGGGGAGGGTGTGGGGAAACCCCAGGTGGAGGGCAGGGGTGGTGGGAGGTGTGGAAGAAAACTCTGGCGAGGAGAAGCCTGGGATCGGAAAGCGAGGACTCTGATAGAACAGGTATGGGCATTGACAAGGTTAGGTGGTCAGGAGGGCATGGAGCCATGAGGCCAGGCTGTGCTTAGGATGTGGGGTCATGGGCTGGTGACATCCCTGCCACATCCCCTGTCAGCTAGCAGCCCTGTACCCCTGTGTCTGAGCCCCCAGAGTTCATGGGGACAGAGCTGGACCTCAGGCACATGCCTGGCAGCTCGCTCAGCCTTTCACGAATTAGTAAATTTGAAAACACCCGAAACCTCTTGAGGAAAAGATTGTAGCCTTTGAATTTGCCAAGAGACTTTGCTATCAGATTAGTGATAGAGGCCAAGTCCATGGTTTTCTCTCTGTGATTCCACATTTTCGTTGGTAAAATGGGGGCCTTGCTGAGTGATAAGGGGAAAGGAGTGGAGTAAAGGAGACACGAGCCAGAATGCCCCTCCTTGTGCAGGCACCGAGTGGGTGCCAAAGATTATTTACCGAAAGACGAGTCAGAGGAACGTGAAGGAACAGTGAGACTGCCTATTTGATGTCCCCTTCTTTTCCCTATGGTTAATGCACTTGCTTTGGGGCTGAGCCTGGGTCCATTTCTAGACGGCCTGGGGCCACAGGCATACGCTGGGGACTGCACACCTCAGGGCACAAGGGCAGATACCTGTCCTTACTCAAAAGCTACAGGAAGTTGCTAAATGGGCCAAAAGAAGAACCAGCTTGCTTACTGCTCTCTGCTCTCTCCCCACACTCCACTGTTGCTTCATTAGGGTCAAAGCAGGCAAGATAAAATCTGTCCGACTCACAGCCCAAAGACGCAGGAGTGAGAATTGTGGCCCGACTGCAGCTCGGCCCACCCAGGACCCCTCTGCCAATGGGCCATGGTCTCTGGGCTTCCCTATTCTGATCTCTCGTGAGATCCAAATCTGCTTTTATTTCTGGATGGTGGATCTCCTCTGACAAGAATTTGGGTATAAGTCAGGGAGGGTGGGAACCCACAATCCCCCCACCGCTGCTCTCAGCCACTGGCTTCACAGAGGGGCTGCGGAGGCCAGGCCCAGCCGCACAGCGTCTCACTCACTCCAATCTGATCTTGGCTGGGCGGCCTTCACCCCGACCCAACCCTGGGGGGGTCTGGAACAAGTCATGAGTCAGCCTCTGAGCCCTGTGGTTGAGTGGAAGCTCTCAGGCAGGCCATGGGACCCCCTGGAGACTCTCCTATCCAGGAGAGACTAAAACCAAGACACGTTCCTGCATATGAAACACTTCCTTCCTGGAACCTGACATGGGGCCTTTGCCCAGAGGTGTTTTTAATCATTATTGTTGAAATCTCTCCAGAATTATTTGAGTGAATGAATGACATGGACATTGAATCAGGAGTTTTCAAAACCTGTAAGCGTCTGAGTTAGAAAACCCTTTACCAGCCTCTTTTGTTTTGTTTTAATATATTTTATTGTTTTTTTACAGAGAGGAAGAGAGAGGGACAGAGAGCTAGGAACATCGATAAGAGAGATCAGCTGCCTCTTGCATACCCCCCAGTGGGGATGTGCCCGCAACCAAGGTACATGCCCTTGACCGGAATCGAACCCAGGACCCTTCAGTCCACAGGCCGACGCTCTATCCACTGAGCCAAACCAGTGCCGGCCAGCCTCTTTTGTTTCACTAAGAAACCCCACCTCACCTCACCAGGGGACACCATGGCAGACCCCTTCTCCCTGCAGGTTCAGCATGAGACACACACTATACACACACTACACACACACACGCACACACACACACGCACACACACACACACACACACACGCACACACACACACACACGCGCACACACACACACACACACACACACACACACACACACTGATGTAGCACGAACTGGACAAAAATGTAAGAATTCAATTTCACCTAATCATTTTTTTCATTATGGGATTTTCCAATGTCTCAAAATAAAATTACAACCCCAAGCAAGCCTATATAAGAAAACAACACAGAGACACTGGCAGCAAGCCCACTGTGGGCAGGAAATCACCTCAAGGGAAACTCTGCTCCCTCCACGGGTTCTGTAATCATTTCAGAGGTGTCATTCCTGCTCCTCCGACCACACCATAAGTTGTGTAAGATGTTATCGAAAGAGCATAGGGCTGAAAGGCAGAAATCTCAAGTTCCAAACCCACAGGGGCCTGCAAGTCACCGTGACCTTGGGTGAACCCCTGAGCATCGCTGGACTGTCCTGCCCAAGTGTGAAATGAAGGGTGGCCTTCAGAACTTCCGTCTGAGGTTCTCACTGTACACAAAGGGTCTGACCCGGTACTGGCGAGAGAGGGCTTAATGAGTACAAATGGGAAGAAATGGCCTAACAGGATTTTTGTCAGTATAACTCCAAACCTGGCTTAGATTTGGTTAAACAAGCTGCCATTTCCCAATAATTTCATCAGGAAAGTTGTATAAAATGTATCTTGAGAGGTCACAAGTCTTGGAATTTTCTCTTTCTTCAAGTCAATTTTTAGCCCCTGGGGTGAAGGGAGAACGAGTAGAAATTAGAAGCAGGAGTAACGATGGGACAGCAGGGGACCGATGTGACAGAATCATGGAGGGGAGGCTTGTTGGTGTCACTCTGAGCTGCACCATCCCAGCTGTCTTGGATCTGTCTCTAGATGTTGAGCCCCCCGTACAGGTCCCTGCCCCTGAGTGATGCATGGCAACAGTGGCATCTGTCTGCCCAGAGATTGGATGCAAACCCAGACACCACTTCCCTCCAAGCAGGCAGGCTGAGGCACTCCAGCACCACCTTTGCGTGAACATGACTAGCCACATGCCTGCACTGCTTTGGAGAGAGGACAGCCCTCTGCAGGGCAGGCACGCAGGTTGGGTCCCGGACCTTAGGCCCTGGTAGCAACTTCAGAACTCTGAGAAATGCTTGCTCTTGCCCTCAGAGAACCTCATCCCCATGGGGTTCTCCTGTTCCTCCCAATACTCCCTTCTCCATCTCTTCAGGACTCAGGGAACCTGGGAGTCTCTGCAGGAAGAGCTTTGAAGATGGTCACACGCTTGTCCTAGAATATTTGTCCTCTGAGTTCCTCTGACCCCCTGAGGGGACACAATCCAGAGGGCCACGCAGCTCAGCCTCAGAGTCAGGCCAGCTCTGTCCCTCACCTACCTTGTGGCTGTGGGAAAGCTTTCTGGCCTGTTTCCTCTTTCATAAAATGAAAACAATAGGGCCAACCCAACAAGCAATTATGAGGATTTAATGAGATAATGCATGGAGAGCACTTAGCCAAGCCCATAGCTAGCTCATCTTTACCATGGTGTTACAAAAACACTCTCACAGATTAAACCAACAATAGCCTCAGTAAAAATCTGTCTTCCTGGTCAGGTCACATGACTGGAAAAGGACAGGAACTCCAAAATAAAAGAAGCCTTAGCCTTCTCAGGAAGTGGCCAATTAATTGGAGGGCTGTGAGGGCCCACAGCTACTGTAGAGGTTACAGCACCCACCCCCCACGGCACAGCTGAGGAAACAGGCTGAGAGACAGTGGGTGACGTGCCTGAGGCTGCAGTGCAGGTTTGTGACAGTACCTGAACAGGCTACATATCTTCCTATTTCTCCTCGGTGTGGCCAGATTGT
Source organism: Pipistrellus hanaki (assembly GCF_964339955.1). NCBI lineage: Eukaryota > Metazoa > Chordata > Mammalia > Chiroptera > Vespertilionidae > Pipistrellus > Pipistrellus hanaki. Next base: position 37,491,986 of record NC_140514.1, read on the forward strand.
TTTCTCAGATATTATTTATGTTTAGATGGTTGAGTTTTCCTTTCCCTTCCCAAGCCAGGGTCTTGGACCGTCCTCTTTGAGTATCAGGACCAGACAGAAGCCGCCCCAGGCCCTTCTCTCCTTAATCTGTTTCCTGAGCCTGGGCTCCTAGGGGACTCTTAGAGGAGTGTCTTGAAGGTACCGTGGGAAGAAAGAAAGGATAAGGAGAAGGACCAGGGGAACAGAAAAAGGATGGAGACCCGGGTTCTGCACCTCCAGGAAGGGACAAGCCTTGGAGGTGGCACAAAGACCTCAAGCATAGCCCGAGGGCAGACCTTGCAGGGCACCTGGGACCATGAGAGTAGAGAGCCCACAGAAATGCTCCTTTTCTGGGCAGCCCCATAAGCCTCTTGGATTCTGTGTGACCCTTACTGAGAGGGAGCCTACACTCACCACAATGGAATTTCCTCCCCGTCAGGCAAGATGGGAGCTCAGGGTTGGAACGGAGTTGATCTCAGAAGCATTTCTTGCCCTCTTGGGATGGTGGGTTGATATTCATATGTCCACATAAGGCACTTCTCGGTTCCCGTTGCAACATTGTTCCCTATGATGTATGGTGCTTTACAAAGTACCTTCACAAATTGTCCATTTGGTCTTTGAGACTCGCCTGTTAACCAGATGAAAAACTAGAACTCAGAAAATGGACTAACTTGCTGAAGTTCACATAGATAGTAAGAGAACTAGGATGAAACCCTAAGTCTCCCAACTCCTGGACAGTGCCCTTTACAACACGTCACTGCCCACTCTGCACGGAGCCAGCTAGCTGAGCCCACTCTGTGTTGAGCATCCCTCACTGTCACCAGGTTCCACAGTCCACAGGCCTCAGTCCAGCTCCCTGGGTGTTCGCCTGACACTGACTGTATGTCAGCTTGAATGGAAGCTAAAGGCCTGGACACTGACAGAACCCCTAGAGCTGATTGGGAATTTTTTAAAATATATATATTTTATTGATTTTTTACAGAGAGGAAGAGAGAAGGACAGAGAGCTAGAAACATCGATGAGAGAGAATCATCGATCAGCTGCTTCCTGCACACCCCCCACTGGGGATATGCCCGCAACCAAGGCACATGCCCTTGACCAGAATCGAACCTGGGACCCTTCAGTCTGCAGGCCGACGCTCTATCCACTGAGCCAAACCAGTTTCAGCATGGGAAAATATTTTTAAAAACTACAACTGGCCAACAAATAAATGAAACAATTGGTAAACCCACTAGCTTAGAAATGCCCACTAGAGTTGTTATTGTTATTGCTGTTATGCCTATTAGGTTGGCAAAGTCTTTTTTCCCCTATAGTATCGGTGGGCATATAAAATAATATAACTTTTATACACACACATACATAAAGAGCCTTAAAAATATTCACAACCTAAATACAACATGATGTCTTGGAATGGATCCTGGAATGGAAAAGGGAACTGGTGAGAGTCAAATAAAGCCTGGAATTTCATCAGTAGTGGCATACAAATGTTAATTTAGTATTTTTGACAGCTACACTCTGGTTAGGTGAGATACTAGCTAGGTATACGGGAACTCTTTGTATTATCTTTATAAATCTAAAGTTCTTTCAAAACAAAAGGGTCAATTTTTAAAATATTCACATTCTTTTACCCAGAATTTCACTTCTAAGAATTTATCTCAAAACTTATCAGAGATATAGACAGACATTTATGTACAAGAATATTACACCACTTATGATAAGCATAAAAATGTGGAAATTCTCTGTGTCTAAGAACAATAGGTTGGCTAAATAAGTTACAATGAATCCAATGATGATAGAATGTGGTCATAAAGGATCACATTTTAATAATATTTATTAACACAAAAAAATGCTTACAATAAATGGTAATGTGAAAGAACTCTGCCACAAAACTATATATATTTTAAGCTCAAAATAATTTTAAAATGATGTACAGAGCAAGAAGAGAATATACCAATATATTAAAAGTATTTATTAATGGGTCATATAGAGTGAATTTTATTTTCTTCTGAATATATTTATATTAGAGGGTTAGTGGGTTGCCGTGGGTGTTAACTGCTGAGGGGGCTGCAGATCAGGCCAAGAAAGAGGCCTGGAGAGAGAAACCGGGTCTGATCTGTAGCCTCCGTGGCAGCTATTGATCAGCCCTTGCCTCTCTCTCTGGGCCCGGCCAGTAGTGCACCTCTCTTTCTCTCCAGGCCTCTGAAGGGACTGCTGATCAGCCCCACTTCTCTGATCAGGCCCAGAGATAGGCCCAGAGACACTGACTGGCATGGAAACCGACCAATCAGAACCTAATCTGTAATAACTGCAAAGCAGAATCTAAGGTGGGGGCTGAGGAGGAGTTTTAAGGCAATTGGGGGCAATATCAGGCCTGCAGGGGAGGCAGTTGGGGGCAATATCAGGCCTGCAGGGCAGGACAGCTAGGGGTGATCAGGCAGTCAGGCAGAGGCTGTTAGGGGTGATCAGGCAGGCAGGCAGACAGGTTAGGGGCAATCAAGCAGGCAGGCAGAGGGGTTAGGGGCAATCAGGCAGGCAGGCAGAGGCAGTTAGGGACAATCAGGCAGGCAGGCAGATGAGTGGTTAGGAGTCAGCAGTCCCAGATTGCAAGATCAGGCCCACAGGGATCGGGCCTAACCCAGCAGTCGGACATCCCCCAAGGGGTCCCCGATTGGAGAGGGTGCAGGCTGAGTTGAGGGAATCCCCCCACCCCATGCATGAATTTCATGCATTGGGCCACTAGTTCAGCAATAAATAGGAATGAAGTAATGACATATGCTTCAACATGGATAAACTCTGAAAACTTTAAGTTAAAGATGCCAGACACAAAGGCCACTTATTGTATGATTCTATTCATATGAAATATCCAGAATGAACAAATACATAGAGACAGGAAGTAGATTAGTGGTTGCCAGCATCTTGGGGGTAAGGAGTGACTGTGAATGGTCCAGAGCTTCTTTTTGGGATGGTGAAAATGTTCTGGAATTAGACAGTGATGATAGTTGCACAAACTTGTTAATATATTAAAAATCACTGAATTGTACACTTTTTAGTTGTTATTGTTAATCCTCAGCCAATGATATTTTGTTCCATTTTTGAATGAGTGAAAGAGAAAAAAACTAGAGAGAAAAAATTGATGAGAAATACACATCGATTGGTTGCCTCTCGCTCGAGCTCAGACCTGGGCCGTGGATCAAACCTGCAAGCTAGGTGCGTTCCCTTGACTGGGAATAGAAACTGTGACCCTAATCAGTTAGCAAACCAGCCAGGACAAAATTATACACTTTAAAGGATGAATTTTGTGGTTTATGGATTATTATCTTAATTTTAAAGAAAGAGAAAGAAAAAAATCCCCTATTCAAATGCTGCATTTCACTTCTCATAATTTTCTTTTTCTTTCTTTTTAAAAAAATATATTGTATTGATTTTTTTTTTACAGAGAGGAACATCAATGAGAGAGAAACATCGATCAGCTACCTACTGCACACCCCCCACTGGGGATATGCCCACAACCAGTGTACATGCCCTTGACCAGAATCGAACCTGGGACCCTTCAGTCTGCAGGCTGACGCTCTATCCACTGAGCCATACCGGTTTCGGCTCTTTCTTCTTTCTTTCTTTCTTTCTTTCTTTCTTTCTTTCTTTCTTTCTTTCTTTCTTTGTTTTGTTTTGTTTTGTTTTGTTTTGTTTTGCTTTGCTTTGTTTGTTTTCTTTCTTGTAAATGATGCT